>NC_054887.1:22747716-25157091 GCF_018320785.1 Cheilinus undulatus | reverse complement strand
AAACCTCTGAATGCTAACATCACCCCTGACCTGGTCTGTGTTGTGGACAGGGTTGTGTAGAGGAAACCACATCCCATAAACGCAGGTCACAGCAATAAACAGGCACAAACCAAATTAGAAGCAGCAGTGGGCTATGGGTGGGTGTTAGAGGTTCGATTTAATCAATCATCCTCTCTGAAATCAGAGGTTGTAGGAAGTGGGGGTTGAGCAGCAGTAGGTGTTTTTGCGAAGGAAAGGAATCCCATTTTTTTCCTCTTAAGGCGCCGCGTTCAGCCTGCTCATTTTTCACCTGGGCGCGGCTCATTCGTTCATTAAGCAGAGAGATAGGGCTGTACGTGGCGGATCCGTGGAGCTGCTTCATTACTCTCTGAAGACCGGCAAGATCGGACGGCGCTGTAGAATATTTAACCCCCCCCACCACTCCTTCCACCTTACCGAGAAATGATGTGTGTTCAACGGGGTTTGAGTTCCTGCTCATTATACAGGCATGATCATAACTCAAACGAAGAGGTGCGAGCTACATGCTGAGGGAGCAGCACTTCCAAAGGCAAAGAGCTGCTGAACCGGTGACGGCACCGCCGCCCCGAGGAGATAAATAACAGCGGTGGCTTTGACTGATATGTTGATCGCTGAGGAAGATGGAACACCTTCCTGAAACAGCACGTCTCCTCTTAAATGATCCTTTAAACGATTTCAAAGGACAGAGCTTTAAAAGTCAGCTTTGGCTACAGAATATTTCAGAAATAAGGGGCCTAGACTCTCCGGTGAGCGCAGCCTTTATTGATCTGTCCACCAGGACAGCTTTATTACTTATGCATTTGCAGGTCAAAGGGCTCTTGATTAGCCCCTAGTGCATTAAAGCCATGAACATGGCTGGGATGTGGCCATTAGACATACCTCATCATCCATTAATAGATGGTAATAACCTTGCTGTTATTGCCTCTTTAGCAGTTTAAGGTTAGACTTTATGATACAGTGCAGTCAGAAAATTGTTAATACCACTTTTCTATAAAAAGATCAAATGAATTATAATTTGTATTTTTGGAGAACCATGCACATGACATATTTGATTTGTTTGCACCATTACAGAACCAATGTGGCTTATTATCCAGTACTAGCTAAAGCATCTAAACCTCTTTATTTTGAATTAAAATAAAAATGTATGCAGCAATGCAGCAGAGAGCAATTACCAACATATGCTGGAAAAATACCAATAATAATACACCAAATGTGTGAGCTCTAGAGAAGGATGTTTGATTTCAAGACATAAAATATACTGTTTAGTAAGGTTTATGGCACAAAACTGATAGAACACCATCCATCCAGTTTAAATCCATTCATCCATTCATCTGTCAATCCCACCATCCAATTATCTGAGTATCCATCCATCCATCATCCATCCATCTGTCCATCCATTTAGCCATCCATCCATGCATCCATCCCTCCATTGATTCATCTGTCCATCTATCCATGCATTCATCCATCATCCATCTTTCCATCCATCCATCTTTCCTTCCATTGATTCATTTATTTATCCATTGATCCATCCATCCATCTGTTGTCTATCTGTCCATCTGTTCATCTGTTCATCCATCCATCCATCTATCCATCTGTCCATCCATTGATTCATCTGTCCATCTATCCATGCATTCATCCATCATCCATCCATCCATCCATCCATCCATCATCCATCCACCCATCCATCTATCCTTCCATCCATCTGTCCATCTATCCATCCATCTATCCATCTATCCATCCATCTGTCCATCCTTCCATCCATTGACATCTGTCCATCTATCTATGCATCCATCCATCCATCTGTTGTCTATCTGTCCATCCATTGATTCATATGTCTGTCTATCTATGCATCCATCCATCATCCATCCATCCATCCATCCATCATTAAACCATGCTTTTATCCCTCCATCAGTCCTTTAATTCATCTACGCCATCGTCTATCTCTTCAGAGTGTCTGTGGCAGCATAGTTAGACCTGGTCCTCTCAGACTGAAGGTTTTGGGGTCAACCCCAGGCTCTTGCAGTCACATGCCAGTGTGTCCTTGGGAAAGACACTTAGCCCCTAAAATGCCCCCTCCATGCTGCATTGGTGGTGTGTGAGTGTGTATGGATGCACATTGTGTCTGTGGAACAATTAAACTTAATAAAGGGTTAAAATAAGGAACTTAAAGAGACAATTTACCAGAGAAGCAATAATCAAATTATGAATTACATCATTTTATTTCTGTTCTGGAAGTTTAATAACAGCTGTTTTAGTAGTTCAGGCCTTGGTAGTTAAAAAGAACGCATCAATGTACTTCCTCTCATCTCTGGACAACTCTAGGTGTTTTACACTTCACACCACATTTACCCCTTCACACACCACGCAAGGCCACTAATTAGGTTAACATTCAGACACGTTTATACCGTTGGGTGACTTTAGTAAGTAGACGGTGGGAAACACTCCGTCAGACAACCTACCAATAGGAGAATATGAATGGTAGCCTGCTTTCTTGGCCTTTATGACTTGTGTTTTTTGAATCATTTCTAACTTTGAGGTATTTTATTCTGTTCTGAGAGCTTGCTGTGTTAGATAATATGCTAATTATATATTTATCACCTTCAAACAAGACAGCAGGTCGGAGTTGAGCAAGGCTTTGTCTGGGATATGATTCAACACCAGACAGTTTGGGTGATAGCTACAGTCTTTGTCTTTGTTTTCTCTCCCAAATAAGTCTGGACAACCTCTAAGTTTGCTTAGAAACTGCCTGATCCTCTGACCTCTCTGTTCCTTGCCCTGCTGGACTATTTTTCAGCCAAGTCGCTGCACGCCATGGTCTGAAAGAATACAATGTTCTTCCAAACTGTGGAATAAGACTCTATTTGTTCTAACCAAAATATTAGGTTCCTTCACTCCACTTCCTCATGCTATAGGAAGATGACCTCGCCGAGGAGCTCTTCTGTGTCGTCTCCATATGAGCCGGATGTCAAGAGGGAAGCAGACGTGCGGCGGAGCTGGCTGGTATCGTGTTGACATCTGTCATATGTGTTTGTTTATCGTGAGCGAGGCGGCACACCGGGAGAGAGAGATGGAAACTCTCCAGAGAGTGTCTGAGCTGCAGAATACTCTCCATCCCTTGGGAGGAGGCAGCTATACAGATCGTATATCTGCACATATAGGAATAAAAACACACAAAAATACATTTTCACATGCTCGGTTCTCCCACAATGGGCTCTTCATCTCCCATTATCAAGAGATTTCTGGGAATTTTATCTCAAACCAAAGCACTTGGTTGATTTATCTCTATGAAGTGTCATGATAAATGGCGCTCCGGTGTAAAAATACTATTTGTGTAATTGGATCATTCTTCGGCCTGCGCTCCATAACTCCTCCATCTGCTGCTGGTAGAGTTATGCGCCCTGGTGGCAGGTAATGTTTTTCATTATATGCCAGGCCAGTTTTATATATAGAAAATAGGTGGGAAGGGACTGGGTCTAGCCTGGAGCCCTTTGCTTGGTTAGTCCCTGTAGGTGCATCCAATATTGATTGCTTGGGAGTGGAGTGCTCTCTATCCCTGCAGAAAAGCAGCACATGTAGTGGAGAGCGGAGATGCTGGGTGTTCTCTTCCGGCTAAATTTAGAAGGAGAAGCAGGGATGACAACCTCCTATCGGAGGTGCCGTAAAGCCACAAGTGCACCTCGTAGCCTGTGGAGACATAAACAACTCCAACAAAGGCGTGAGAATCAAAAGGAAAGACTTGTTTTCATCTCATATTTTAAGTCTAATTGGCTCCAGTCGCTGCAAAGGCATTACCCTCCTCTGAAACTTCAGAGTGTTTGGCAACAGGGTCATTGAGTTGGATACATAAAAGCCAAAAAAGATGCATCTTTCAAGAAATGTTTAATGGTTCTGAGGCTTTTATGTAAAAGTGAGCGTTTGATAGCGCCAAACATTCCCAAGATAAGACTTTCCCGAGCCTCCAGAGAAAAATGTACCTGCATATTTATCCATCCATTAGTCTCTGTCTCTCCCTCTCATCATCTCATCCTCTCACATCTAAAAGGTATCAGTTACACTGCAGAGCATGGTAAATATTTGAGCTCCCGCTCTGCCCATGAATCAAGTCTTGTTTTCAGAGTGGGTGGGCACGCTCCGGAGGAAAAAAAATGACAGTGTTTATCTCCATTTTCGGAGCTCGGCTGAATGATGAGCAGCCTCGCTTCTGTAGCGCTCTCACAGATTAATTCGCGTCAAAAAGTTGCCTGATTTGCATTCCAGGGGTTGACTCCGGTCTCGTCTGATTTTCTCTTTGAGATGTGATGAATCTGCTGCCGCCGCTGCACTTTTTTTTCCCTCTTCTTTGCATTGAATGAAAGAGCTGTGATTTCTGAAGCGCTTGTAGATTTTTGGCAGTGAAAGTATGCTTCATGTTTATTCCTGCGCATGCAGAGCAGACTTTCCCAATCAATGCATTTCACATGGAAATGATGTACAAATCACAGTTCCAAAAAAGTTAGGACATTGTGTAAAATGTGAATTAAAAGGACAGTGATTTGCAAAGTCTTTTCAACCAATATTCAACTGAAAATGGCACAAAGACCAGAAATCTAAAGTTCAAACTGCCAGACCTTTCTTAATCATAGACACAGTCTGAATATGATGTCTGCATTAAATTCCAGAAAAATTGGGACAGGGCAAAAAAAGACCTGGAACTTACCACAGGTAAGCAAGTTAATAGGAACATGATTGGGTGTAAAAGGAGGACTCAGAGAACAATGGCATGAGGTTCTCCACTTTGTGAAAGCCTGTGAGGACAAACAGGAACAAATGCAGCCTAGTGTTAGTTCATGCAGGACATGGTAGTTATACGCCTAACTGATCCCATTATCGCCTTCCTTGTCCCACAGCCAATCACAACACAGCAGCAGTATATTTAAATATGACAAACTTCTCACTAATCCCTGCTTGCATTAATCCTGATTCATCATGCTGCTGCAAAACTTAACCTCCTCCACCCCAACTTCCTCCTTTGTAGCAAAAAGCTTGTTACTACCTTGTATTCAGATTCAGATTTCAATATGTCATTACACATATCGCTCGGCAGCTGAGGTCAAGCTTGACGGCGCCTCTTTTTTCTATTCAAACCTGGTAGTATGCCAGGGACTGTCATCAGTTTCAGGCCCTTGGGACAACCCTACTACTATAGTGCCCTGATGGTACCCCCATGGCCAAGGCCAGGCACCCCTGGTGGAGGTGTGGGGGGGACTCTCCTACCTTTATGTTGTCAAAAATACCTTTACATGCATGTTTTAAAAGTCATGATTAGAAACAATGTATCACAGTGATATAGAGCCAACTTCAAAGATAAAGAAAAGAGAATCCAGGTTTGTTTTTTGTTTTTTCTTTTTTGCCTACAAGCCACATCCACCCCTTGCTCCACCATAAAGGTGTGTGGACTTTGTTATTAACAGGTTATTTTCTCATGCCCACGGTAATATGTAAAGACATCTAGAGCATGACCAGGTTTGTGTCAATCCTCCTTGAAAAGAAATTCCTCAAAACTTACTAAAAAAGTTCCCAGATTCCAATTAGAAATACCCCAAATTTAAATGATGAACCTCCCAAAATTTTCAGTCAAATTCCCCAATATTTTCAAATAAATTTCACAAATCGCCATTATCCCACCTCCTCCACCACCTCCACACACACATGAAAACCCCAAACAAATTCCAAAAAAGTAACAAATAAATTGATTAAATGTTCTTAAAAACACCTGCCAAAAAATTTAAGGACCCCCCCAAATGATTCCTCATTTGATTCCCAAAAAAACGATACATAAAAAAAAATCTCCAATAAAAAAAAAACCTACACACTGACACCCCCCACCACCAAAAATATAAGTAAATAAATAAATAAATAGAATAAAAATTAACAAAAATAAAAGATCCTTATAAATTTTGAAATGGTTACAATTTTATTTCCCAATTTTTCAGAAAGTACCTTTGAGCTTCAAAGCAAATTCCCCCACTCATTTGAAAATAATTTCAAATTAATTTCCTTAATTTCCATGCAAATGCCAAAAAATTCCAAAGCAAATTTCCCCAAAGACCTCGGATAGAACTTTCCAAATATATACAAATATATCCCTAAAATTTCCATAAAAATACTTGTTTAAACATACTAAATATCTGAAGAAACTACCTAAAATTTCCATTAACATTCCTGAAATTTTCAAATCAAACTTCCCCCAACATCTTAAGCATAAATTTCAATGGTCATTCAGGACAATCATCTGTAGAATCCTTATAGCATAAAGTACAACTATGTTGTAGGAAGGCCAAAATGTAATTTCCTTATATGTACATGCAGGGATGTAGGAGGTTAACGGTGCCTTCACAGATGTGCAAGTTACCCATACCATAGGCACTAATACAAACCCACAACATTATAGATGCTGGCCTTTTTGTCACTGATGTATATCAGAAAAGAAAAAGAGTTCAGCTCTTGGTACTTCAACAGTTAGTGTCTTCAGTCCTCAGATGCTTACAGAGAGTTGTTAGAAGAAAAGGTGAAGGTCCTGTCCCAACTTTTTTGTAACATGGTGCTGCCTTCAGTCTACAACTGTGTGTATACTTGGAAAACAATCCATTTGTCCTTGCGCTATGTTCAGTTGAATATACATTTATAAGGTTTGGTAAATCACTGCATTCTATTTTTATTCACATTTTACAACGTCCCAGTGTTTTTGGAGCTGAGGTTAAACTCAAATAAGAGTCACAAATGAGATTAGCTGGTTGGCTGAGCTTGAATGAATAATGCAAGGCTCATGAAATTCAAAATTGGCTTTATGGCTTCTAACTATTGTGTTTTTGTCTTCTGTGACATAAAAACAATATCAGCAGAAAGGCCTTCGAACCTGAAGCCATTGTTCGTGGCTGTGATGTATGTTTTCGCTCATTAGCCACCATGGATTAGCCGTGGAATAAGATCAGCTTGTTAGACACCACCGATAGGGGCGGTGCAGATTAAACTGACAGCTGAGAAGATTGGAGAAAAAAACCTACCATACATCAAGTCTGTGAGCAAAAAGTGTTTGGTCAGCAGGAATAAAAAAAAAAACATCCCTGATTTTCCACCCTTATTTTCTCCTCTTCAAAAAACAGTCCAGGCAGCATTCAGCAAAAATGTGTCATTAAGAAAAGCAGGGCTTCGAGAGTTGTAACTCATCCGTATTCTGCGAGGTGTTTAGATTGGGCAATTTAAAGTGATTCACAGCGGAACAAGGAGGAAGAAGGAAAACAGGCCTCATCTGATAGTTACCTGGGGCAGCAGCCGGGTTTCTGCCCACACAGGTAATTACAATTATGCAAATGAGGCGCATAGTCAAGCCCTGGAACAAAAGCAATGCCACGTATGCAAAGTGAAAGCCTTAAAGCTGATCACCTGTACGTTTATACGCAACGAGAAGAAGACACACTGGAATTATGATGGTTATGCACCAGATAAGACGGGTTAATCATCTTTTCACAGCGATAAACAACACGGGCAATACAAACACATTTATTGGAGGGAATTCCTCTCCAAACAGCCTGCAATCTTCTCCCTCTTGTTCCCAGCGTCTGAGATTGCCTAGGCGGGAGATTGAGAGGTGAGGGCGGAGATTAGAAGGAGAAAGAAAAAAAAAACTAGGAGGAGGCGATGAGTTTTGGATGTGGGCCTTGTTGGGAGGCTCAGGTGATGAAAGGACGGCGTTTGCTCTGATTCATTAGTGAGGGGGGAAGCGAGATGCAATGATGTGTGACGGGACGGCACCGCTTAGCACAAAGGAGCGTGGAGTTTGAGGAGTGCTGAACACCAAAGTCGAAGACTTTTGGTTAAGTACAGTCATACTGAAAAGATCAAGGCGCTGCAGCTGCTACTGTTTGTCTGCTAAGTGGGCGAAAGTCTGTAGTGTATCTTAGAGCTGAAGTTGGATTATAGTAAGCATGTGTAACTACAAAATTACAAAAGACTAAAACAACACTGACAGGTAAACTGGGTTCTGCTGAATTTGTTGATTCTGCCAGAATGTGTTTCTGTGATTGCTGCAGGAACACTGAAAAATCCAACATTTTTCTAGATATTACTGTTGAAATAACTACACTATATGGACGAAAGTATTCTGCCACCTGACATTACACCAACAGGGACTGTGATGACACTGCATTCAAATACATGTACTTTAATATCGTGGCTGAGTTGCTGTTGTTCCTGAATGCTTCCATTTCCTAATAATATCACCAACAACTGACTGTGGAATATCCAGCAAGAAGGAACCATCTTTTCGCAAAGGTGGCAACCATCACAGTATCACAATGGAAGTCAACCAGCTCTTTGGACCTTTGCATTTGTATGGCTAGGAGCTTGATTTTAAACACCTGTGGCAACAAGTCTGATTGAAACACCTGAATTCAATATATAACAGGTGAGGCCAAATACTTTTGCCCACATAGTGTCTGTAGCAATTCCCAAAATTATGTTGTTGCCCAAAGTTACCCGCTACAATTTTACACAGAAATCATGATAAGTAGATTTAGCAGACCTGACAGCTACAGTGCTTGATATACGTACGCCATTCACTAAATTATGCTGCTGTCTGAATTATGACCAACCATTATCATTGAGTAAACTTGCAAAGCCAAGGTTAAATGTATATTATCAGGCAGATCCATCTTCCAAAGCTTCAAGCAAACAAAATGTTTGTCCAATTACCAGCTTGGAATTTTTTTCAAGGGTTCTGCTCTTCCCAAACACTTTAAATGGAGTGTTACTCAGATGAATGTGAAATACATCCCATGCAGTAGATTTCATAATCAGTCTATCTGGTGTGTGAACCCTACTCTTCATGAGAGGGGTCTGACTGCAGACATTGGATTTCTGATGCCCACACTCACAGACTGTTTATCTGAGACGTCATGTTTCTCAGAAAGCAAGTGCCAAGAATTGCCGGTACAACATACATCCATTTTTTTTTTTATTTCAGCTTTATTCATAAACAGAGTTACATTCATGAAATAACCACATTAAAAACATTAAAGACTGAGAAACATTCCATACATAAAACAAAGAAAAAAGTTACATGTCTAATCTTGGGTTGAATTATCTATAAACCCATTTTAGAATTAGTAACACAAACAGAGGCTCGCTTTTGCTTTGTTAGCAGTAATTAAGCTAACATATCCAAACTAGCTATGTGATTAGCATTTTTACCTCCGCCAAGGAGGTTATGTGCTCGGCAGGGTATGTTAGTTTGATTGTTAGCAACAAAACTCAAAAAGTTAAGGATGGATTTTGATGAAATTTTCAGGAAATGGCATAAGGAAGAACTGATTAGATTTTGGGAGTGATCCGGATCACCGTCTGGATACAGGAGTTTTTTTAAAGATTCTTCACTATTGGGCGATAGGGCTAATGACGGAGGTCTGTGCTCTCCAAGTCCTTTTCTAGTTTTAATAAGCCAATGTAGCTAAGTTAGCTTTAGCAATGTGAGCTTAAGTAAATGTAACTAAAGTTAACATAGCTATGTAGGTAACATATCTACATAGCTAAGTGAGCAAGGCTAACTACATAGCATCATTATCAGCAACGTGTGCTTTAGCAATTGTAACCAAAGCTAACTAAGCGACATAGATAATGTAGATAAGTAGCTTACATAGCTGCTTTGTGAGCTTAGCTTTAGCTATGTTAGCTACATAGCTATGTTAGCTACATAACTTACGCAGTTAACAGAGCTATGTAGGCTATGCTTGCTGTGTTAGAATGCTTTAATGGAGGACAAATTCTTTTCCTGTAAGCAGACAGTTTACTAAGCAAAGCTATAGCTATACAGCTATGTTAGCTTACATAGCTATGCCTAACACTTCTAAGTGTAACTTACCTGTGTTAGCTTTAGCTTTGTTTGCTTAAGCAAACATTGCTTCAGTTGATGTTGCTACATCAACTTACAGCACCATTAACTACATAGCTAGCATAGCTATATTAGTTGTCGCTATGTAGCTAAAGACAGAGCCACCTTTCATGTAACTAAGCCTTCTTCTAAAGTGTGAAATACGTTGTACCGGTAAATTACGTAACTTCTGTCCTGACAGTGGTGGTGCATCTCACAGTAGGGGTCTGCAAAAGGGGCATCTGAGAGCTGCTGTCTGCAAGCAGAACCCTCTCAGGAACTTAAGAGTTTGTGCAGAGGAAGGCAATGAAACACAAAAGTGTTGATGCATTAGATAATAAAGCACAACAATGATTGTAGTACGACCATGATCATTTAAAGAGGGGGTATTATAACTTTTTTCAAAGCTTTACACCATCTCTCTGATACCCACGTAGTAGCTTCACATGGTTTACAGCTCAAAAAAACCTTCATGTTTCTCACACCAGCGTCCTGAAAAACCCTTATTTTAACCTCGGTCTGAAATGCTTCGTTATCGCTGCTGTCTCTTTGCCCCCCCACACCCCACGGACCTGCTTTCCTCTGATTGGCTGATTTTCCGAAGGCTGGCCGGGGGCAGGACTCAATGTTTTGTGCCCACCCCCTCCAATATGGCTATGTTTACGTACTTGTAAACTTTGAATGAACTGGTCCGACTGAGTAAAATATGGGGAATTTTGATATACGTCCGTACGTGTTAGACCCGGAGACTGAGCCTGATAATTTGGAGAGAGAGGGGGAAGAAAACCAGCAGCAGCCAAGGATAGAGAAGGACATATCTGTTTGGTAAGTGTTTAATTACTGTGTTGCTAAATGGCTAAATGGCTAAAAGGCCTTGTGGGGGCGGTCTTTTCTGCTTTGCTGGCAGCACGGACAAACCAGTCAGGAGAGCCTATTGCGATGACCTCATCAGTTCGCTCCATCGAAATCTCGGAGAGATTCCCAATGAACCATTTTCATCAGTTTACACTCTAATTCCAAGATTACTGCCACTTACGTTTATCTTGCAGTTTGAAAATTTACATACGTGAAGTATAGACACCCAACATTGTGACTTTATATTTATGTTTTAAAAATCGGAAAAGTATAATACCCCCTCTTTAAAAAGCTTGTAAGTCTCTTTATTTGTCATTTTGTTTTTTGTTTTTCAGTACCGTTGACACTTTTAAATTCACAGTCACATAGATATCCTTGGAACAACACGGAGAGCAGCCAATGAATATTCTGAATAATGATTTTCTTTTATTTGTAAAATATCTCCTTTTAACATCCGTTATAAATATGGATCCTCCAGCCTTTGTCTTCTGGGCAGATTGAACTATTAAGTCCATAGTTTACATGACGTGCTCTCCAGCTGACAATAGTGCTTTCTGACAGCTCCGCCTGTACCGCTGGTAGCATATACATGCCGGAGGGCTCCCTGAGTAACCAGCCGAGTGCTAATGAGCCCATCTCCTGTTAATTTAATTTACAGCGTGGGCTCGTCCTTGGAGCCACAGCTCTGTCTGCCTGACTCTGCCGCCGCTCCCAGCTGCAGGGTGTTTAACCTGCAAGCACCCCTACAATATATATCATAATACTGCCACACCTCTGCTCCATGCATTCACATTCATATATTCTCCACACGTACAGACTTCCTCTCCTGTCACGTATTTTCCTTGTAAAAGTAGGAACATTGATTTGCTCACAGATACTCATCTACAAACCCCTCCCCCATGCAACCACAACACGTATGTTAATATCTACAGTACAGGAGGAAAATGATCAGAGAATCTGGTTCTTTAATGAGCTGCTGGGTAATCTGGTAATCTCATTATCCAAGCAAAGATAGAAGAGATGGGGAGAAAGGTGTTTTGATAAGATGTAGTCAGTTATTCATGATTTTTAGAGGAAAAGGTCCCTATTTACCTATGATGTCCCTTATCATTGTTATCATGCTGTTAGTGTCTATCAGTGGAGTGGTGAATCACTGCCGAATCAGCAGTCAGCGCAGGAGGACTCAATGTTTACCACCTTGAAAATGACAACTAAGCAGATAGAGCAGTCAAGGTCAAGAAAAAACCTGCAACATTACATAACATTCAGTTTTATTCTCTCTCTTATATGATACATTTGTAAATGGCGATGCTCGTGGATATTTTTCAAATTAAAAATTAGAAAAAGCTGCCAACCAGTACTGCAGTCTTTACAACTGTCCAACATAGAACAGCCTTTTTAAAGGCAAATAGCATGTGAAAAAGAAAGGTCACATTTACATGACAATGATTTAAGTCAGGGGTGCAAAATGATCTTGCTTTATGCAGTGGGGCTGTCATAAATAGAGTGGAGTATTAGAAACCAGGGTTGAGATTAAACACCTTTTATTATTTTATAAACTTTCTGTAATAAAAAAAAAATTCTAAAAGCCTATTATTTAAAAACAATAGTCTAGCTCTCACTGGAACGCAACCGAGGGAGAAGTGGTTGGGATGAGAATCAGGCCATGGTCCTCAGTCAGAAAAGGGTGGAAGCCCTCTCCAGGTTGGGAATGAGATCCTGCCCCAAGTGGTGGAGTTCAAGTATCTCAGGGTCTTCTTCACAAGTGAGGGAAGAATGGAGCGGGAGATCCACAGGAGGATCAGTGCGGCGTCGGCAGTGATGCAGACTCTGCATCAGTCAGTCGTGGTGAAGAAAGAGCTGAGTTGAAAGGCGAAGCTCTCGATTTACCGGTCGATCGACATTCCTACCCTCACCTATGGTCATGAGCTGTGGGTAGCGACCAAAGAATGAGATCGCTGATACAGGCGGCTGAAATCAGTTTCCTCAGCAGGGTGTCTTGGCTCTCCCTTCGAGAAAGGGTGAGAAGCTCGGCCAACCGGGAGGGACTCGATGTAGAGCTGCTGCTCATCCGCACTGTGAGGAGCCAGAGGAGGTGGCTCGGGCATCTGGTCCAGGTGCCTCCTGGACACCTGGAACACCTTGGGATACCCTGGAAAGAGCTGAGCGAAGTGTCCAGAAGGGAAGTCTGAACTTCCCTGCTTAGGGCTGCTGCCCGGATAAGCGGAAGAAGATGGATGGATGGATGGATTCTAGTGAGGTTGTCAGTGAAAATGACCATTACACTGAACATTACTGTGAATTTCCCCTTGTGGGACTAATAAAGGAATATCTTCTTCTACACAGAGGCCTTAGGCAGGGTAGGAGCAGTCACTGAAAGGGTAGTTACGCTGTTCTGTTAACAGGAAATGTACGTTAGTGGTGTACGCACTTTGTCACATTTTGTCTACTGGGAGTATCAAGTTTTTCAAAGAATTTTACATAGAACCACCGATCCTTTAAGCAAACATTAACATTTTAACTAATGTACTCACCAAATGTTGGAAGCAATAATATCATAGCCTGATACCAGAATGGATGATAAATTAACTCCAAAAGGTACAGTAGTCCGCTGCTGACACACTATTCCTGTGTGAACTCGCAGTTCTCCAGTGATCTCTGGCCACTGGTCAGGGCTGCCCGCCGTGGCGCAGCACTCTAGACTTGCTTCCAGTTGGTGAGGTCGCTCTCCCTCAGTCGGAGCAAACCTGCGGCACTTCTGTGTGCAGCGCAGTCGTCCTATGTGGATATTGCGGTTAAGATGCACTCCTGCCTCAAACCAGAATTAACCAGGAAGAAGTCGGAAATGAAGTCACTACACTTTACAATACTCTCTGTACTAGAATATAGGGCTGCATCAGATGGATGAGCAAACGTGGGATTCCTCGGGGCATCCATGCTCACCGAGTCAAACGCTAAGTAATGATGGGTTATTTGTATTTCAAAATTAATTTATGCTACTTATTACAACAACAAAAAAAAGAAAGGACCTCATTGTCATAGGAAAAAAACGCTTTCGCCTGAGATATTGTTATAATTAAGTTGAGAAAATAAAAATGACAGGTGCATATCGCCTAAAGATTTCTTTATTTATCAAATCTGGATTATTTTCCGGCTTTTCTCATTGGGGGAATTCTCCAAATTGCACAGAACAGTTACGATGGCCTCCTGCAGTCACGTCTCTTTGCAGCTTCTGTAGGTAAGCACCTGAAACTGAATGTTTATATCTAATTTTTTGCCACCTTTTCCGAAATATTGTTATTCCAGTAATATATCCAGACCTTGGGGGAGCTTTTTCCGTCGCCGCCCCCACCCTCTGGAACTCAATCCCCCTCCATATCAGAAACTCTGACTCTCTGCTCACTTTCAAACAATCACTCAAAACTTACCTGTTTAACAATGCATACGACTCCTAACCATTCATATTTTTCCCTCTGTCCCATTTGTGTTGTGTTTTTGTTTTGTTTTGTTCTGTAAAGCATCTTTGAGTTTCCTTGAAAAGCGCTATTTCAGTCTGATGTATTATTATTATCATTATTATTATATCTAGTTTTAATCTTAATCATAATTTATTTAACTTTTTTCTCTATGGAAAGCAAAGTTCATCGTCTTAGACTGAGGCGAGATTCGCCACTTTTTCCCAACAGTGGGGTTTAAATGGGTTTGCTCTCCAGAATCCTTACAGTAGGGTGTTAATCACGCTTTAAAGTCGGCTTCAGACTTCATGTAAAAATGTAGCACTGAATTCACCTCTTCTGTTCTTTTTTTAAAACTCAGGCTGGAATCAACAAACCTAGCTAACGCCTATCTACCCATACCTTTTAATAGAAGCTCCTGGCACTGTAACTGCTGAAAGGACTTATCACTTCTCCTTTTCTTAAACAATGCTCTTTTTTTTAAGTAATACATGCCAACAGAAGAAGGGACTTATGGAAATTGTCCTCTCCTTCTGTCCTTGCATGTTCCTTTCTATTCTGATCTCCCCTAAGGAATGAACTGTTAACAAAGAGTGAATGTGCAGAGAAAATGTTTATGCACCAAATCCGTCTTGTCATCCTTGTGTGTCCATAACGCCGTGCTATTTGCCTAAACTTCTCTCTGAGAAATTGGATGATTTCCATTTTGCTCTCAACGGAGAAGCTTTTGGAACATGTCTGTGTTAATCTCCTCAGGAATCCCTGTTTTAACCCAGCGCTGTAACACACTGACGAGGGGATTTCTCCTTTCCCTGTCGCCCTGGTATAAATAATCTCACCTGACATGGATGGAATGTACTGGAGATATGGGAAATCATTACTTATCCTTGTACTTTTTTATTACTGCTAAAGCCAATCAAGTTTTCAGTGCCTTCAAATTTATTCCTTATGATCCGTGACAGTGAAAAGGATTTATTAGATGTAAAATGTATTTTACGATGAGCCTCTACAGCTGGCCTTTTATGTGTAAGTTGGTGTGAATGGGATCGACAAGTTACGTCACGAGACTGGTTGGCATGTGGTTCTTTTTCATGATGGGTTTGGTGGCTTTCGCCAGTGTCAAGACCAACAATCCATGCTGCGGCGTGTCCCCAAAAGGCTCCAGTAGTAGATGGTCGAGAGCAGGCAGATTATGTCTGGGCACGGCCTGGAGGCTTTGAATAAAAAGAGAGAGATAAAAAGAGAGAGAAGGGATCCCACCCGTTCCAAAAAAAAACACAGCTCAAGGCGCACATCGCTCACGCAACCAGCAGAGAATGAAACCGCCGCCGCCTGATTTGTGCCTAATAAAGTTGTCACATCCTATCAGGACTCACATCTACAACAGAAAGCACAAGCCCCCAGTCAGGGCTAGTCAGAGGTGATCAGAGGCAGGCGCCACCGGACAACACCTCCGAGTGATGGATGATGGGAAAGAGCAGCGCCTGATGGAAGTAAGAGGCCAGATGATGGGAGGTGATAGGGGTGAACAACCGACAGCAGCGGCTGCTTCTGCTCCATCTTTTAGAGGTTCTAAGTGCAGCAGTGTTGGCCAACTTTCACCATAATTCTATTTTCCTGTGTAAATACTTTTTAGGAGTGTTACTTTGAGTTTCCACAGGAGCCCCAATTCCAAAAAAGCCGGGGCACTGTGCAAAACGTAAATAAATACAGAATGCAAATCTCATAAACCCATATTTTATTCACAATAGAACAGAAACATCATATTGGTTGTCGAAACTGAGAAATTTTACCATTTTATGAAAATCATTTGAATTTGATGGCAGCAACACTTCTCAAAAAAGTTGGGACGGGGCAAGAAAAGGCTGGAGAGTAAGTGGTACTAATGAAAAACATACAGAGGAGCATTTTGCAATTAATTTGGTTAATTGCTAACAGGTCAGTAACATGACTGGGTATACACGGAGCAGACTTTGATTAAATTATACAGCTGATGCAGGGCCAAAGCTTCATATCTCCAAAATTACATTTTTTCTTTAAAAAAAAAGCCTTTTTTTTTTGTTGTTTGTTTGTTTTGGGGTTTTTTTTTTTTTTTAGATAATTTAACACTGAATGGTCAAAGTCCGCATCTTTTTGAAACGCTTTATTGGTTTGGAACAGGGCTGTCCAAACTTTTTCCACTCAGGGCCACACACTGAAATATATAAGAAGGGTTGGGCCACTTTCATATTCCTCACCTTGATGATACGCAAGTAAGACTAATCCAATGTACATTAATACTTGCTTAGCGATTGAATACACCTAAATGGCTCGTTAATGGCTGACAAGGCAAATAGACAGTCAGTTTCAGGATTTGGGGGAGCCAATCAGATTTCAGGGGGCACTGTTTGGCCTTGGCTACCAAAGGCTCCGCCCCTGAAATGCCAGTGGCACTGCTATTTGCTGCAATAATCTATCAACGCATTATAAATCAAGATCTCTTCTTGTCAAAATGTTTGTTTACAGAACCAACATAGTAACATTGCCTAGTACTGAAACTGAAAAGTACAAAACCGTTCAAGCTTCATCATCTCATGTGAGACATATTTCACTTGATTTCTAGAATTTGCTGGTGGCCAATTAAAAATGGACTGCGGGCCACATTTGGCCCCCAGGCCATAGTTTGGACAACCTTTGGTTGGAAGAATTGCTTCAGGCATTTATTAACAGGACAGGTGAGCCAGAGGGCAGGGTGTACAGTAAAGCTTTCAAAGAAAACTCCTGCTCATTGTCCAACTTGTGAAAATGGGGTATTCCATCAGGCAAACAGTTTGCCTGATGAAGGTCTAGTACCAAATGTTGCACCACCCCAAATTTTTTGAGATGCACTTCTGCCTTCAAATTCAAAATGAGTAAATACTTTCCTTTAGATGGTGGAGAGCATGGAATTTGTGTTCTAATGTGAATAAAATATGGGTCTAAAGATTTGCAAATCATTGCACTCAGTTTTGATTTACATTTTACACAGCGCCCCAGCTTTATCTCACTGTACATTACTCACCCCTAATTGAGACACCTAACATGCTTCTGGCATCAGAATAAACGGTGTGTTGGTGCCAAAAGTGAGAGCTGGCACAATCGCTAAATTAGCATCAGATGTTACGCCGATGATCCTGTGCTCTCTTTACTGACTTCTTCCTCATACGCCATGTGAATTTTTAGAGATGTGTCTTCTTTTTCCAAGAAAGTGAGAACATTTCTCGGACTGCAGCATCTCTGCACCCCAGCACCTTCAAACCCACGCTCACAGTGACTGTGAGAGAGGCATGAATGTGGTTCATATCCTCTCAAAGACAGGTCCTGATCTGTGCCTCTCTTGTTTCCTGTTGCCCACGCTCCCATAATGGACGGCAGTATCTATGGCCTGACCTGTACGAGAAGGAGTCAGAAGAAGCAGCACACATCTGCCCACCAAGGCCACAGAAACTGCTCTGTTGAACAAAGACGAGGCAGCCGCAGATGGATCAGAACACAAGCCTGCCAATAAGGATTTAGAGAGCGCTCGCTATTTGTGGTGTCCATTTGATGAGCATCAGACCAAGAGGACTTAAGGTCTGTAAAAGGTTCTATTACTCATAGAAATGATTCAATTACAGCCTGCAGTTAGTTCCTTTTTCGGAAAATCATGGCCAGCATCATGTGAGAGTGTTCCCTTTTAAGATTTACTTCAGTGTTCTGGTGTTCGACAAGTCTTCGACAATAAAACACAAAGTACTTTCAAACTGTCAGGCTTGGCTGTCCATTGCCTCATGAAGAAAAAAGTACTTTATCTCTGTTATGCAGGCATCGACAGAGATTTAATTTCTCTTGAGATTACGCTCCAAAGCTCATGATGGAAATTATTTAATACTAATGTTTCCTCTGCGCTCTAAACACTATGCACTCTCCTGCAGTTACCAGATTTTATTACATTTCCCAAGCTGCCCCCCCCCCTCGCTCTACAAATTCATCAGAAAGAGTTGTGGTCGCGCTGCCTTCAAAAGTTTTCAAATCGTGAAGCCTGAAAACCAGATGATGCTCAGACTCTCTTTCATAATGCATTCCCAGTTTAGAAACCAAATTTGCTCCATGTGCAATATCTGAGTACAACAGGCCAGCTATGATTGAGAGGTTGGAGGTCTAAATCAATCATGGATGGCGTGTTACTGGGAGTTAAGGAAATTGCTTTCATTCCTAACTCAGTGATGCTGCTTTTGCATTAAATCTGTGATGCAACACAGAACCTAGCAACAAGTTCCAGGAAGTTTAGGTTGTGTAAAGCTGATGCCACTGAAGCAATAGAGTATTACATCGGTACCTATGAAAAAAGGCATTCAAGAGACACATCCTACCCCTTTTCCACCTTTTAACACAGTCCACAGTGGTATATTTAAAACTTCTGTGTTGTGCTAAAGTCACAATATAATATGGACCAAACACCAGAGGAGGTTTTGGCCCCGTATAAACCAGCTCTAAACAGCCTCTTCTCAGTTTTGTTGTGTGTATCTGTAAATGCAAATTAGCTCTGTTACACCTGCAAACATAATTGCCCACAAATACAAATCTTCAGCTTCTAACATAATAATCCCACAAACACAAGAAATGTCAAACAAATGTAATAGCAGTTGCCTGCCACACGTCATAAAAAATTCCCAAAATTGTAAAAAACGGCATTTATTACATTTGTGGAAAAACAATAATCTATTAATTTTAAAAATAATAATAGTTATTTCCCTCAAATGTGACATGAAAAATAAACAGTTGTGATCATTGTTTGTTTTAACGTTTTTACAACTGCCAGTGCATCAGGGCATCAGGTCATCTTAAGCTCAAGTCACTTCCAAAAGCATAGAAATGGCAATTGTTTTATTCGCCATGAAACAGGAAGTAGTTTTTCGGAGTCTTCAAACACTGGTAAAGCTATTAATTTTAGTAAAGTTGATTAAAATGTGGCAAAACTAACTATTTTGCAATAATTTGTCACCTCTGTGTGTTCAAAATTTGTTTTTAGTCTTTGGAAGTTTGTACCCTGTATGTTTAAAATACAGTAACTTGTTTTAATTAGGAGAGAAATCAAACTTTGACAAGCTTGCCCAACCTTATCCTGTGAGTTTTGTTCACATGGAATAAAAGTTGTGTTATGTCAGCTCTCTATGAACTGTGAAACTATTTACATGTGGATTAGATCAACCTCCTCTGAGATCTTGATTTAAGAAGAAACCTTTGGATTATGCAGAATTTCCCATCATTGGTAACAATCCTCTTCTTTCATCATTCAAAAAAATTGTACTAATATTTATGGCTCTACCAGTTTTTTGAGACTCTAAAAGCTTCCTGTTTTATGATGAACAAAAATTGTCATGACTATTTTTTTATGTGACTTGAGCTTAGACTAGGGCTGAACGATTTGTAAAAAATAATCTAATTGCAAATTTTTTTTCCAAGTATTGTGATTGCGACTTAATATGCGATTTTTCTTGGGTTAATCTTGTGTATTTTTCGACAAATTCAAGCAGTAAATCATTCTATAAATAAGACCATGTGTGTTGAAAACAATGAAATGATTTCCAAAGCAATTAATCCATAGTTGCATGAATCTGAATATGGGAGTTGCAACAAGCTTTAAGCTATAAAGGAGACGGCTGGGGTGGGGGAGGTTAGGCTGGCTACCAGCTGATCGCAGCTGGGGTATGACTTTCGTGAAGTAACGCTTGGATTCATCAGTTTTAGACAGATGATCAGTATGAGCCAACTATTTCTGCTTGTATTGCAAATGTGGTGTAATTTGCTTTGTTTGAGGGAATTATCATTTTGATAAAGAAAAACACATAAAACACAAAAGAAGGATTTTTGTAAACCATTATAAAAAATTGACACTTGAATGTTTGCATAATGTACATAAAATCTCTTCCGCTGCAAAATAGATTTATTAAACTGGTATTTTGACACATTTAATGTAAAAGAAATATTGCAAATTCTGCAATTTGAAAATTGCAGCAGGCCATATTGCAATTTAATCAAATTTGTGATTAATTTCCCAGCCCTAGCTTAAACTGACTTGAACCCATTCGAAACTGTGGCCATTGTTGTCTGTTTCATCCTTTTTACAACTGCCGGTGGGCATAAATCAGCTTAAGCTCAAGTCACATCAAAAACATAGAAGCAATTTTCTTTGCCATGAAACAGGAAGTTGTTTTTACAGAGCCTAGAAATACTGGTGGAGCCATCAATCTCACCAGATTGGATTACAATTTGTCTAAACCACTCAGCAGGAATTCTATATATGGTACAGGATCACGGTTCACCGCGCCGGTTTAATAATTTCAAAAAATAACTTAAAATCCTTGGCCACTCAAAACTTGTTCTTAGTTGCAGGAAGTTTGTACCCTGTATGTTTAAGACACGGTAACTTGCTATAATAGGGGAGCTAGCAGAGCCTTAGCCTGAGAGTTTGCTCACAAGTGGAAAACGTGTTGTTGTGGTTCAGATGACCCCCCTCTGTGGGCTTGATTTAAGAAGAACCCCTTGGATCTTTCAGAATTTTCCAAAATGATATCAGTCCTCTCCTTTTGTCATTCAAAAATGTTGTGCTAAGATTCATGGCTCTATCAGTGTTTTCTATTTCATTTGTGGGATTATTATGCTAAAAGCTACAGAGTTGTATTGTATTTATGGTTTATTACGCTTGCAGGTGTTACAGGCTCCTTCTCACCCCGCACCTCTTTTCTGTGGGTTTTGCCAAGATGAGCACAAGTGCATGCCTACACGGCAGTGGGAGGTGATCTGTGGGTGGAGACACCAGGTGACTCTTTAATCGGGTTGCGTGAGACACCTAGCAATAGTAGTGGCACTAACCTGCAGTGATTTCAGTGTGTGTAGCCCCTTTAAGAAGACTCGCCACAGGTAAGACTGGACCAAAAAACAATGTTTGCTCAAATGTACGCTCTATTGAAAATTTGACCGTTTTAATTTTTTACCCAGAAAGCCTCTTTGTTTGGCTCTATTTTGCAGTGCAACATTTGGCTGTGTTTTTCCACCACAGTGTATTTTATCTCCCTTTCAGCTGCTTGGGAATGCAGACTCCATTTTTTTACATTTTCAGGCAGCTGCTGGCTTAAAACACTATTTATTTATTTGTTTGTTTTTACCATTTATCATGTTTTCTTTTGCAATTCATGCTTTTGTCTGATTGCCTTCACCTCGCCTGTGGTGGACAAAACACACCTCTGCTAGAATTTCAAACCACATTTCCATTTGACCCTACAGGTGGCACACTTCATCAAACATCTTTTGGCATCACCACTGAAAACAACCAGGGAAAGAAGAGGGCACTGATAGAATCCACAATAAAGCCATCTGCGCAACATGAGTCTGTAGGCATGTGAGTATATACCAAACATGGGTGACACTGAAATAACGAGGAAAAAGGTCCCAGTTTTGAGCCTGTCGAAAGCTACTAGAGAAAGACTTTCTATCGTGTTATCAACCTCACAAGTCTCTGACAATCTCAGTGGAGCAGGTGGCTTAGTAACTGCTGTCTTAGCAAACACACCTGACATTTAGGCAACTCTCGGCGTGTCCCCAGGATTGTGCTGAGGCTGTCGACTCAGCATAACTTGGGTGTCTGCAACAGTCACAGCAGACCTCGATAATCATGTTACATTTAGCCGTGGCAAAGACAAGGCCATGTACAAGTGAGATAGATGGATTAAAGTTATTTAGTGAGAATGGATTACCCTTCAGTACAGGCATCAATTTACTGAGGAGGGTCCTGAGAAAAAAGGAGGAGAAACAAGCCTAGCTCCCCTTTTCAGTTTGTTGGTAAATGTTTGTGAAATATTCTGTTGGGGATAACTACATCAACTCAGCTAAATTGCTATCAAAGCCTTCATAACAGCATGTAGCTCAACATGCTTCATAGAAAAGTAGTGGAATGAAACCCTAGAATGGATAAACAGTTTAAAACCTACCTGAAAAATATAAGAATAATCAGGAACGTCAAATTCAATCACAGCAGAGGTCAGATTCTGGATTTGGGTCGAACCTGAGGGCCTAACAGGGTCAACATTTAACCAGAAACTGTCAACCTCATTTCACCAGTTATGAATTATGGGAAAAAACACCAAGCACTGATGATAAATGATTTTAAGATTTTAAAAAAAGGCACAATGATAAGTTTAAAGGCTCAAAATATTATAAAAATTCAGACTAATTAGTTTAAAAGGTCAAAACTAAAATTTAAAGTCAAATATATGAGTTAGAAATTCAAACTAACGACTTATAAAGTCAAAATAGGAGAAAAACTTAAAATAATGACTTGTAAAAATCAAAATATGAGATAAAATTTCAGATCACTTGTTTAAAAGGTCAAAATATAGGAGAAAATTCCAATTCATGAGTTTTAAAAGACAGAATATGAGATAGGCTTTGTAATCAGGATTTTTAAAGGTCAGAATCTAAGAGAAAATTTAAAATCATGAGTTTCAAAGGTGAAAATATAAAAGAAAATTCAAAATTATGAGTTTTAAAAGGTAAAAAAATGACAAAAAAAATTCAAAACCTTGATTTTTAAAGGTAAAAATATTGGATTAAATTAAAAATCTTGAGTTGAAAAGGTCAAAACATGAGTTTAAATTTACAATTTTGAAACTAAAAGGTCTAAATATTAAACAAAGTCAAGAAACATAAGTTTAAGTCACAATTATGAGATGCGAAATTGAAAAATAAAATGAAAACAAAAATTAATTTACTTTCACACGTTCTTATTCTTTACTTTTTCCATTGTTTTTTTTTACTTAAGGATATTTTAAATCATCAAGGTTAAGTTTATATTTTCGTACTGGAGGAAATCTGCAGATCTCGTACTGGGGGGCCAGTAAAAAAGATCTATAATATAATAATAATATAACGTAAGAAATACAATATGATCTTGTAGGCTGGGTATAACTGTACCACGGGCCGGATTTGGCCCCCGGGCTTTGAGTTTGATACCCTTGCTCCAAATCAATAAATTTAAACAAGATTAAGGAAGTAAGACAAAATTTAAACCATTAAAAAAAAAGATGGATAAAAGATTGAAGCTCTTTATTACCTCGGGTGCAAAGTTTTTGGCAGTGTAGGTGCCAGAAATATCCAAGACAAATATTGTGTTTTGTCCACCCGGACCATTATTGTGAGCATGAGTCAGTATTAACAATTGCATGATTTACAAATAGTTAAAAATCAACTTGAATTGTTAAGAGGAACAAGAGTTTTAACTTTGTGATGGGTTTGTAAATGATTACATATTTTTGGAGCATAAAAGCTAAAGGCAGATTTTTTTTTAGCGTGAAGCCTCTACACTTGAAGTATCAGTCAGTAGATAGAGTACAGTGATGTCCAGTTCAGCATAGACGCCACAGAAGACCACTCAACTTTATTTTTCAGAATACAGTCTTGAGTGTCATAAGGATTCCTGAATGTATGGCAGAGTCTAGAGCTTTGAGCGTTGACAATATCTCCATGATCCAGCACTGGCAGAAATATAATCTCAGCTGTACTTCTACAGTTGTGAGGAAAGTTAAACTTATTTCTGAACAGAAGCCCAAGTTTCTGCCAAAGTTTGCCAGTGAGATTTCCAATATGGTGCTTGAATGTAAATGATTCATACAGCCAAATACAGAGATATGTATACACTGTGTGCCTTTCACTGCTGCTTCCGTTGAGTGTGGATGTCTGCAGACTGTTAAAATCAATATGTCTAGCTTTGGAAAGGATCATAAAGCTGGTTTTACCTGCATTAAGACAAGATTTAGAGCAATAAATCATTCTGAAGAGTGTAAAAAACAGGCTGCACAGAATCAGCAGACCAATATAAAACAATGTCATCTGCATAATGATTAATACTACTGTTTTTTATAGAGGAAATTATTGAAATAGAATGTAAATGAAATAGGGCCCAGAACTGATCCTTGTGGGACTCCTTTTGTTAATGAAAGAAACTCAGATTGAATGTTTCCAACCATTAACCTCTGCAGACAAGGAAAAATATAGTTTTGGAATCATTTAAAAGTGGTGGAGTCAACCCAAAGTGTCTGAATGAGAACGCCACAATCAACTGTAATCAAGCAGCAACCTCCGGTCCGGGATATGAGGCCAATGTGGAAGTGCAAAAAATTGCAATACTGCGAGTGACATCGAAAGTCCCATCTGACCACAAGAAATAAACCGGCTTACAGCCTGGTTCCAAAAACCAAAAGGGTCTCATTACCTTATGTCTTCATGTCCTCTCACTGTTTGGGGAGTGAATTCTTTCGTACCACAATAATTTTGATTATATTTCAGAAAAACCTCACTGTGCACTGATTGGCGCGGCTATTTCATTGACAGATCGCTTGGCAGGCAGAAGCTACGTTTCTGTCAACCAGAAGGCTAGCTAGCTGACAGGAAGTCAAGCTTAGTGGGCGGGCTGGTAGGTTGATCCAAAGTTCTTTTAAGACAGTGATTTCAATATGGAGGCTGTCATGGATTAGCTTCAAAAGCCGTTTGAGTCCACCTATTGTAAGCAGACGGCTTAAGTCTCACAGGCTTTGTCCAATTCTTTCTACAGTCTATGACTGTAATAAATGCCTTTGAAAAGTCACTGATAACAGCAACACAATGCCTCTTCTTATCCACATTAGAAACAATATTATTAACAACCAAAGTGGCAACAGAGACTTAATATTTGAGCTGCTTTTACAAAAATCAACCTGTCAGCCATATAATGCATGAAAAACACATTTTCATCAGTTCAGCCGTGATTGAATTTGCAGTTTTCTGTAGACTTTCCTCTTCAGACTCTTGGAGAGTGCTTCAATGCATGAACCAAGCTAACCAGCTATCTGAATACTCATGACTTTAAAACATTCAATTGGGTTTAAAAACGACATTCAAACATAGACAAGAAAAGGTAAAGGTTCAATACTCAGCTAGCTGAGGACCTTCCTCACCTCCAATTTCCACATAAAGCCAATGAATCGTACTGTGGAGCACATCACTCCCTCTCTCGTCTATCAGAGCATTTCCGCAGCCGGCGCTGCAGCTGCGCGTGCCTGGAGCACCACTTCACTACGCTTTGTTCGAAATACGCTTCAGGTCTATTTTCAGCGCCGGCTGCTGCCAAACTGCATCAATACCCATCAATCAGAAAGCTCCAGAAAGGACATCACATGGGTAAAATATCTGTTCTTTCAAAATATGACACAATGCATGGACTCCTGGTCACAAATCATATCTACATTACGTCTCATCCTGCAGCAAGAGCAAAGGGTCACCGAGAGGTCAGTGGGTCGCAGAGCTACAACGGAGCGATTGACTAGGAAAAGTGAACTTTTGAGGACATTTGGCCAAAGAATTGTACTAAAACCACAGATCCATAAAGCAGACACTAACCTTTTGACTTCCTAATGTTCTTATCTAATGGCGGAAGCAATAATATCATGGACTTACACCAGCAAGGGTGATAAATGAACCCCAAAAGTTACAATAGTACACTGTTGACATACTATTCCTGCATGAACTCGCAGTTCTCCTGTGATCTCTGGCCGCTGATCAGGGCTGCGCACCACAGTGCAGCGCTCTAGACTTGCTTACAGTGGGTGAGGTCGCTCTCCTTCGGTCGGAGCAAATCCGCAGCGCTTGGGTGCGCGGCACAGTCGTCCTATGTGGAAGTTGCGGAAGTTGGTGTGTTACAATTAAATGTATCCCCTCAGCACATTTTTGTTATTTTATTCACAGATTGTGCTGTTGTGTAAAATAGCCCCTTACCGAAACATCTGATAGCGAGTGGAAAATATACATCATGTAGTATGTCATTCTGCCTCCAGGTCGCCCCATCATGGAGGTCTGCAACAGATGAGCCCAAAACGCACATTTATCCTTTTCAAACGCCATCAAAACATCTTTTATGATCTCACATTAATAGAACAGACTCTCAGTCCTCATAAAAAGAGTAAATGTGATGTACAAAAACCCAAGTTGACTTACTGTAGCTGTTATATCTGTTAATTACATCAGTTATTTTAATGCTCTTGTATTATGGAGAAATACATTTGCAGTGGGTGTTATCTCCACGAAGTAGGGAAGAGAGAATGTCTTAGCAGAGCTCCTTCTGGACTTTTTTAATGGACACAGAAGCATATAGAGTCTGGTTCTGCTGCCTGACGCTGCTAATAGACTGAAAAATTGAGGTGCCAGTGCTGTCATACCTATGGACAGAATTACTTTAACATTTCTGTCAGGCTGGAAACTTCCATACATTAAAAACTCCCGTTTTGCTCTTCCCTTACAGAACAGAACTCTTTCCTCTCTGACAGCTTTTGTATCTAGGCCGCTAAAGTAACTACAGATTATAAAATATACATTATGCTGTACGTGTCCAAAGCAGTGTTTGAGAATATTTCATGAGATATTAGTGCAGTCCTCGCTTCCCTGAAGATCATTGGTACGCAGACATCATTATTACACGCGTGACTAGCCGGACTGTAATTGACTTAAACTACATATGAGCATGCGATTAACCATTCGGGGAGTCGTCTCAGTCATATATGTCACATTAGCATAAGAAGCAGGAGAGGCCTGGGTAGTAATCATGTGTGTCCTTATTCCCTTTTGGGTGTAAAGTCTACAACAAACAGGAGCAAGGCAGTTTATTACCTTCACATAAAAGTGTTTCAATGCCTTTTTTTTTTTTGTCGTTTGCAAAGGAAGGGATGAGAGGTGTCTTGGGGGAGGGATGTTGCACAGAGAAGGGGAGGAAGGGCTGAATCTCATTAGTGGCATTTTTATTCTCATCATACTGCCATATTGAATTTTCTGCAAATGGTGTCTTTTATTGTCTCCTTCATCTTCGACACAGATTGTTTTCTCCAAGAGGCTGCTGATTGCATGTAGCTTAATGATAGTGCAGCCCCGTTGTCATCACCTATATTTCATGCTAAGAGGCTGCAGAGTGGATGTGTACAGCGACTTCATTTAAAAGATTGTGTTTCTTTTTTTAAAGGCAGCGGTTTTGGCTCTTAACTTGTTGATCTGCCCTTACCTCTACTGATCAAAGTAACGTAATGATGACTTGCTGTCTTCCTGCGCCTGATTGCGTAGTTCTTCATCTCTTAGATGACATAAAGACAGTCCTGGATGTGCAGATTGCTTCCAATGGGTGCTGAATCGACTGCTTCACGTTCCCCCAAGTGCCTTCAAGATAATGATGCTGTAGCAGCTGAAACATCATCAGTCATAAGAGGAAGTGGCTAATCTAGGCTGGATCTCTCTATCTCATGCGTATACATGGGCATAGGAGCTCCATTGGTCTGCATAGGAAGGTCAGAGTGAAGGTTCAAGCAGACTGAAATTACAACCCCATAATAGACTAAAGGCCACAGTGTGCATCTGATTCAAAGCATTTTGGTGCCTTAAACCAGAGGTTCCCAAACTTTTAAGCCTGTGACCCCCAAAATAACAGCGTCAGAGACCGGGGACCCCCACCTTCCATGGAGGTGGTTATAGTGTAGGATGTTGCATGAAGCATCCTGTACAGATGTACATTTTAGGTAGTTTTTGTGCATTTTATTTACATATAAGCAAAAGTTTCACTTACAAATTAAATTTTGAATTGACATTGAAGTAATTTAAACACTATTTTTACCAAAATGGACACAATTTGCAACTTTATATCATATTAGATTTCTCTGTTATTTTGGAAAGCATCCTGCGACCCCTCTACAGTGTCTCATGACCCCCATGGGCATCCTAACCCCCACTTTGGGAACCAAAACCTGGACTAAAGTTTTAATTATTGCGCACACCATGATAATCAGATAGCTTGAACATGAGTGGTCCTGTTTGCACAGCACTAAAGAGCTTGTTTCACAGCATCACACCTACTCCACAGTTTAAATCGGTTTTCTGATTAAGTTTTAATGTGACAAAGACATGAAGCTTTTTTCTTTGTTTTCAACCATCTTCATGTGTGTTTGGTCCAATTCATGGCTAAAGCTGGCCACACAACATGATTCTACGCTCAATTTTAGACCAAATTGTCCTCCCCTGATGATCTTGGGGGCTTGTCCGGAGCGGAGGCTCATTGCAAACGATTGTTTCCTTACGTTTTTCTGAGCCTTATCAACCTCCAATTTTAGATATCAAATATGTTTGAAATGCAGACAGAAAAGAGCCAATAATTCCAGCAGAAAAAAAAAATAACACAGGATGCTCCAGTATTCAGCAGCTCACAGAAAACACACCCATAATCAAGCCACTTAATCCAACATCTTTGCACTCTGTGACTGGGTTCCACCTGCATTGTAGCAAAATGTTGACAAATGCACATTAGACAGCACAGAGATGTACTCTTGAAGATGAAATAAGCATCATTTGGCCAGAGAGAACCCCTATTTTTTTTTTTTTTTTTTTGCATCAGAATTACATTATTTGAGACTGAGACAATAGCATGAAAGCAACCAGAAATTAGAACTGATTCAAATCTGAGCAAATCTGAAATTTTCTCATGGATGCTGATGTTTAGTTTAATTTTTAATTTTTCAAATTCATGATTTTAAAGATATAGCTGAGTGGAAAACACTGATATTGAAAATTGGAGCAACAACCTGCAGTTCCAAGACTGTCCAGTTGAGGCTGGGTGCAGGCCACTGAAGTCATATAGACACCCATTCAAAAAAAAGACTAATTTTACAGCAAAAAACAATCTGTTTACAGCCTGGTTAATTAAAACACATTTAGTCTGAACAGATCATGAGGTATAGAGTTCTCCCTTGGGGCAAATGTAGTTTTACTAGGAATAATAATAATTACTGATAATAGGAAGGGTTTGAACATAAGAGGATCATTTTGACCATCTTTGCTTGCTTGAATGCAGTCATCACTGCCACATGATTGGCTGTAGATACTGACGTTTCTGAGCAGGTATACCTAATGAAGTAGTTGGTGAGTGCATTGTGAATTACATGGACTAAAGCTGTGGCTGTAGAAAGGATGGAGACCTGGGAAGCGATGAAAGTAAAGATGAGGAAAGGAAAGGAAGAGATGATGGCAAACACGTTACGGTGAATAACAGTAATTCGCCTGTTATAGAAAGAAGCTACGGAGAGGGAGAACAAAACTGGACATGTAAAGGCATCATAGGGAGAAGCTGAACAATATGACGATTTCTGCATGAAGGAGTTAAAGAACAAATCATTGGATATGAAAAAAGACTGCACCTGGCAAAGATGAAAAAGTCTATACCATATGCAAACATCAAAGTGCAGGAAGTGTGGAGAAATTATTGCTTTTCAGGAGCAGTGCTGGACGAGGGGAGAATAACAAGAAGCTGGGAAGCTGGGAAAAGGTGATAATAACTTTATTAAAAGGGAACTTGGAAAATAAAGGCAGCATACCTGGAAATTACCAAGCAATTTATCTGAGATCTCACGTCCATCACGTCATAGAATGTATGATTAATGACAGCTTAATGCAGTTCCTGGAAACATTGTGTTTTCGCTGAGTGCATAAGCTGGTTAAGGAAAGGAAGGAGTGCAATCAATGAGGAAGAAAAGATTCAAAATTGGTTGTAGTGTTTTTAATTGCCTAATCCTATAATAAGTCATGAGAAGAGGGACTTTATCAAACTTCTGCCATGGATGGAAGATATTAAGTCTAAGATAGGCAAAGTTGCCAACTTTGTTATTGAAAATTTGATGCTCCAGGGGAGATTAGTAAGTAACAATTTTCCATTATGATGAATTATGTATTTAAAATATTATGATAAGAAAGCATTTTTAGATAATGTAGCCTATAAATGTTAAAAAGGATTCCAACAAGACTGGATTTGTGAGCTTGGCATCCCAGGAGTGAATTTCTGTAGCTTTTGAAAGATGAAAAATAGACAATAAAGTACTAAATATCAGTGAGACACAAAGACCAGGGCATCATGCAAGCTCAGCCTCAGTAAAGAGTAAGTTTGCTCGGAACTTCTAATATGTATAATTGTTACTCTTAGCTTTAGCTAAAGCTAACATAGCTATGCTGGCTACGTAGTTAATATTACTACATAAGCCAATATAACAAAGTTAGCTTTAGCAAACAGCTAAAGCAACTTTTCTATTCAGTAGTTTATCTAGCTGCTTTGTGAGATTAGCTTTAGCTATGTAGCTCAGTTGTGATTTATTAATGTATCAATGCATGTGTGTTGGATCAGTCACAATGGTGCTAGCGTCCTAACTATTATAAAATATGTGACTTTTCAGACTAACAAGCACAACGATTACATAACTTTAATTTTACTAAATCGATTTATGATCCAAATTCAAGTATTACTTTGCACTGACGTAATATGCGACAGGAGATTGGCTGGCCAGACGCTGACGTCACCACATGTTGCCAGAGGCAAGTCCACTACGGCATTCAATACAGTAGACAAGGACTGTGCACGTTTTAGGAATAAAAAGCCAAAACCCTGTTTTCTATTTCATTTTGTTCATTTATCTATTTAGTTTATGTATTCATTACTTAATGTATTTATTTGGACGTTTGTGACGACCATAGCTACTATCAAGTCTGACATTACTTTCCCAGTGGTTCTGTTTTAAGTTCTGTTCTGTTTTAAGAAAAGGGGTTCACATTTTGAAAAGGGCTTTATTTGTACTAGGGCTGAACGATTTTGGAAAATAATCTAATTGTGATTTTTTTTCCCCCAATATTGCGATTTAATATGCAATTATTTTTTCAGTTCTTCATCTAATGTATTTTCTAGAAAGCAAAAGCAATAAGTCATTCTATCCAGTAACCAACACAATTCTGAAAAAATATCAAATTGTGGTGATTTTGACTCATATTGCAAATTGGATATAAATTGTTGTATTTAAGGGAATGATATTTTTTTACATCATTCTCATATGATAAGAAAAACATACAAAAATGAAGAAAGAAAGGTTTTTTTGTAGATTATTCTAAAATTATGGCACTTGAATGATTGCATATTTAATGTGTATAATCTCTGCTGCAAAAAAAAGGGTTTTAACCTGGTATTTTGACACAAATTTCAGGTTAAAGAAATATTGCACCTTCTGCGATTTGAAAATTGCAGCAAGCCATATTGCAATTTAATCTAATTTGCGATTAACTGCCCAGACCTAATTTGTACAACAATAAATGGATGCAATTGTTTCTTTGTTGCTTTGTTAAGAGTGGTTATTATTGAGGTTAAAAGTTAAATATGGTTATCATGGCTTATTTGTTACAGTGGATCATGATGATGAACTCCCATGGGCTTCCAATTTGGCTGGGCCCCAGAAAGCTCTCCCCTTTACCCCTCTTATGAGCACCCTCGCCTTCAAGTATCCAAAGTAACTCATCACGGTGTTAAACGAACGGGCTGTGTGAGAGCGAACACAACCTGTGGGTGGCAGTAATGCGGCATCGCTGATTGAAACTGCAGTAAAGTCCTCAAACGAAGAAGAAGGCTATCGGAAACACTTCAAGCTTCTAGAAAGGCGGATCCCTCTCAGCTAGTTTGCCACTCAGAACTTCTCTCCAGGCTGTTTTTGTACTGGCCGTTGAAATCCCAAACCCCCCTAAAACAGCTTTCCTGGGTACACATCGAGTTCAGCAGAGTGTTGGGACCGTGCTCGCCGCGACGACAGGAGTAGTTTTCCGGCTTTGACGTTAGCCTGCTAACTTTTAACTCTCTAGCATTTAAGTTGACAACCGCCCTGCAGTGAGAGGGAAGAAGCAGACCTGAGCTAACGCAGGAAGATGTGCGATACTGACTTGAAATGGATATTGCAGACCGGGGACATGGATGAGATCAAAACCCAGCTGGTAACGGTAAGATATATCTGAAATAGTCTGTTATTTCCGAAGCAATAAAATGACTGAAGGTAGATGGCCACCGGTCGGGCTAACGGTAGCTGGAGTTAGGAAATAATAAGTTAGCCAACGTAAGATGGGTGTCATAACGGGGATTTTTTATCACTTTAAATTATTAATAAACACAGATTAAATCATCACGAGTCATTGTGGAGCATAAACATGGAGAATAGACACGAAAGTCTGATGCTATTAGCATCGAAAGCTAGCGACACAGTGCTAGCTCGGTTACCTATAGAAGGAGCAGGTAGTGGGTCAGCGCTTTCTGTCTTTGTTCTAACGGTACATTAGTCATCAGCGAAGCCGTTTAAACGTTTAGGGCTTGTTTTAGCTCTAAAACAAGTTTAAACCAGCTAGTAGGCAGTTTTGTAGCTGCTCTCTTAAGGAAGCAACCTGTTGGTAAGCTAATCAACAGCAGCATCAGCTGTTAGTGATTCATACACAAAGCTAACGGTAGCTAATAACTGATGCCATGCTCGGCTTCAAATTGACGGTACTGTTTATGGATGTCGTGTGTTATTTTATCTGCGTGTCGGTGAAATGTCAGCTCTTCAACCTGCTGTGAGCAAGTCTAGCTAACATTTTAAGGAACTACCCTCCAGACGGGCCAGGCCTCCAGCTAGCCTTGGTGGGCGGGGGTCCCATTAGAGGAGCTTTGAGGCCCGGTCAGAACAAATCCCCGGATACCCACAAGGTAGCCTCCATAATCTTTTTTTGGCAAAGACGGTAAATGTATTTTTCTTCAACTTGGAAGTGCCTGTTATGCCACACGGATTTCACAACACTAGCTCGTAAGCTCCCCTTGTTTTCTGTAGGAAAGTCCACAAGCGTGTTTTTGGTTTGATTGTTAAGAGATCATAAATAACTGCTCAGTTGGACTTAAGAAGTAACGAAGATTGCCAGTATGTAATCATATTACATTAATTTTGCAGTTTGGAGCACATCTGACTGTAATATGCTCTGTTTGTTCATATTTACAGATTTCTCGGTAGAGGTATTGGGGGGGGGGGGTCTTTCACATCAAACATCAATTTCTGCAATTCTGAAAAGATGCAAAACTTATAGAAAATAATATTTTTAAACATACTTTCTTTTGGCCTGTACACATTTTCACCAACAGCTAGAAGGGATGGGCATAAATTAGGGCTAAATAATATGGGGAAAAAGATCAAATTGTGATTTAATACACAACTATTTTTCTTAAGTTCCTCATATTGTGTATTCTTTCTAGTGATGGGTCATGAGCAAAAGCTGTGGCTCTGAGAGCCGATGCTTTGTAGTGAATCAGAAGAGCCAGCTCCCAGTTTTTTTTTTTTTTTTCTTTCACTGCTTAGCTCTCCTAGTGCTCAGCCCCAGCTCTGGTCAGAACTTTGTTTTGATTGGCCAGCATGGCGGCCATGCATAGCATAACAGCTGCAAAAAAGTGTTAAACTGGTGTTTTGACATACATGCATTTCAAGTTAAAGAAACATTGCACCTACTGTGATTTAAAGATTGCAGCAATCAATATTATAATTTCGTCTTGAATTCCCAGCCCGAGCATGAATACTCCAATACTTACAGTGGCCATCATTACTCAACTAATGTTTCAAAATTTGCACTCAGTGCACGTGCTATTGTAACCCTCTGAGATCGACGTCATATACAGCAAGTACACACAGGTTTATCAAAACGCTGAATAACATGCATCGTAATGATTACTATTTTTTGTTGTCCAGAAAGCCCCCTGTTTTGACATGCCTTTGACTCCCATACAGAAGCTTTCAAACTAGCCTATATGTCTCAACACTTAGACCACTAAGGAGATGGCCTGTTCAGCTCATAATGGAGAGAAAGTGAGACAGAGAGTCTGTGATGTGGCCCCCTGTGTCTCTACAGACAGGAAGTGCAAGGACTTTTTTCGTAAATATGATATTTGGAGGACCTGTCTTCAGAGAATGATTGTTTCTTCACTTTTTGATCCCAAAGACATGGGAGAACTAGTTTGTGTAAAAACATCTTTGTTATTATTAAAGAGTATGTTAAGTGAAATCCAAAATGTGTGTCTTAACACTCTAGAAATGTTGGAATATAGTTGGTATAAACATGTGAACACACTGAGGTCTACATGTGACTGAATTTTGGATTTAGACCGTTAGAAAGTTTTCCCCTCCTTCCTGACTGGGTTTAATTTGGGCGGGGCAAATATTTGGGAAATAACCCCACCTCTGTAATGCTACAGTGATATAAAATATAGAGCAGTTCATCTCAGTACAGTCTGTTGTTAGCTGATGTCACTGCCTTCATTGAAAGTTAACAGTCAGTTAAATGCCATCCAACAGCATGAATGCTTTCCTATGTTCAGGTTGCTGCATTTTCTTAAATGTGAAGGGATCATTTTTCTCCTGAGTGGAAAAACTGGGTGTGGAGCAGATTTTTCTGCCTCATTTTTCATGATTTTGAAGCCTAATTTTTATAAACTTACAGGTTTTTTATCGGGCTGACATTTTCAGGGTCTTTAACTGTGTGTCGCACATAAAAACCTTTCAGTTCTAATTGCTGTTTAGTTTTTCCTTTTTTTTTTTAGTCCCTTAACTTTTTAAAATTCAAGTTATATTACTGCAGTACACATTCATGAAGCTCAGATGGTCCTAAAAAGATGTTTTGAGCTTGATTGTGCACCACATGGTTGATGTTTTCCTGCGTTTTTATGACAATAAGTCTAGGTGAGACAAAATGGATTAAAAAATAGCTAAGGGCTCGGAGGGTTATGCTGCAATATTTTAAGTGTTCGCGCATGACACGTTAGCCAGAAGTGTTCAGGCTCATCTAACTACTCAATAAGAAATAATAAAATGCAAGAAAATAATAAGAGGTAAATCCTTTTCAGCCATGGCTCTGGTTTTATTAGCACAGCAGCCATGTAACAGCATCAGCAGCTAACTTACAACGGCTAAGGTGAATCTCAATGCACATGCTAATCAAAAAACGAAACACAGACAGAATAGAGAAGATTGTCCTCCTAATAACAAAAGTCCAACAGGAGCAGCTTCACAAGTCAGGTAGTATGCGGAATTTACCCCATTATTAATGGCAAACATGGTCTAAACCAGGGGTTCTCAACCTTCTCAGCCCACAACCTCCAGAATAAAGGTGCCGGACCCCCAGGGACCCCACTGTGCCTGAAGGTGGTTAAACACAGCCATGCACATTCAAGAATAGTCATGTGCAGACAAGGCCATCTCTAAGGGAGGATAAATGGGAGAGCTGTCTGGGGCCCAGCCAAACTGGAGGCCCATTGAGTTACCAAAATTAGGGGCTGTTGTAAAGATTAACCATGGTAACCATATTTTATCTTAATAGCTGAATAATAACCACTCTTACTAGCTACAACAAATATTTTTTTTGTTAATTTGTGTCATTTTATTTAGCCATCTTAAAAATGTAAATCCCTTGTAAAGTGGGTTAAAAATGGCAAAAAATGCAGAGAAAAGGTGGTGAAATAGGATTTCAAAAGTAGCAGAAATGGGTTAAAAGTGGCAAAAATTAGATTAAAGTGGCAAAAAAGGGTTTAAATTGCACAAAAACGAAAGAGCATTAAAGGTAGTAAGAGGATCACCAGCAGCAGTATTGGCTTTTAAGTGGCTTAAAAGGTGGTGAAATGGAATTAAAATGTGGAAAAAATTGTTTAAACTGGCAAAAATTGTATGGTTGAAACAGAAATTGGCAGAAATGAGTAAATCTGACTTGACAGATAGGGAACTGTGGATAAAATTAGAAAAAATAGCCATAAAAGGTGGTGAAAAAGTATTAAAAAGTGGTAGAAATTTGTTTAAAGTGGCAAAATTTGGCGGTAAAAATGCTGAAAACAGGTTAAAATGTGACGAGATTGGTTTTACATGGCAATAGTCGGCGCAAATTGTGGAAAATTGATTAAAAGTGGCAAATAAAAGTGGTTAAATAGGGCAGAAAAGTTGTTAAAAGGTGTCACAAATAAGTATTTTAAACATTAGAACCTAACAATATTTTGGCACACTTTTCCGCTCCAAAATGAAGTAGCTGTAGCCCAGCATGCTAGCACCAGTGCTGCTGTTGAAACACATTGATGCCATCAATAAATCTCAACTGGAGTGGGCCAATCTACGAGTTTTTCAGGGGCCCAGCCAAATTTGTGGGGAGGTCTACGTTCAGTCTTACTTTTGATGGATTTTTTCAACATTCCTTTGATTGCAGCATAAATCTTTTCAAATTACCATGTTTTTATTTTACATTCAACGGTTTAATGCTCTTCTTTTCATAAAAATTGGTAAGCTACACAGTTGAAAATCATTTTAAAAAGATTGGAGCTGAGGGAATGGACAGCAGCAAGAAGAAGAATGACTGTTATCTTTACAGGAATGCAGCCATAATAAAAATTAGCTGTGTTAATTGCTTGTCAGGCTCATTAGGTCAAAGTGTTTGCTGTGTACAAGGTCTTTTGATAGTTCTGCAAACACTAGATGAATGAAGTTTTTGATTACATTATTATCAAAGCTGTAAGTGTATAAATGAGGACAAGGAGAAGACAGTATTTAGCCTAAGTTTTTCATAATAATACATCAAATTGTAGATCATATCATGTGCCTATTTAACACAAGAACAGACTGTTTTTCCTTGTTGTCCTAGTTTACTTTTCCTCTTAAGATTTGCAGTGAAGCTTTATTGCATTTGCTCAAGTTGCCTCGGGGCAACCAGACAGGTAAGGTAGCTCTGTCATCCCAGGATCAGGTTTTCCATAAGGGGGTCTTTAGTAACAAGATACACCTTTTATGATTCAGGGCCCTCCACATGATTCTATTGTAGTGCTGTTTTCGTCGGCCTTTTTGTCATTTATGAATGAATGTTTTTGTCCCAAGAGCCTTTCTGTGTGTGTAGATGATTTGTTGTCATAAATGTGTCACTAAAGCCACAACTGACAGCAGCAGCTGTGGTTGGCATGTCTTCCTGGGGGTATTTTCACTCAGCACGTACATGTGTTTGTGTGGTAAGGAGACAAAGAGGGGTGGTGGGTGTCTGTTATTTTTTTGGCCACAAAGTTTTATTCTCAGAGTCATATCAGCAGTGAAGTTTCCGCGCCATGTGAACTTGGTGGCCACCTTGTAAAGCATAACCAGTTTGTGACAGCCGTGTATTATTTTATATCAACCCTTTCTAATGTGTCGTCTTCCTCCTCTCCAGGCTGAAGATGTAAACCGGACCCTGGAAAATGGGAGGAAGCCCCTGCACATAGCTGCAGACTGCAATCAGACAGAGGTGGTGTTGTACCTCATTTCTAAGGGAGCAGACATCAATGTGAGTGACGGAATCCAGCTCTTATCGCAGGCTCTTTGCATGAATAACTGTGCCTTTGTTTGCTGCCTTTCATGTTAGTTGTTACACTTCTTGATTGTGTAGAGGGGCTTAAAATCTGCTTTTTTACTGTTTCAGATGATAAAATATGTAATATGAGTAGCACCAGCACAGAGTCGTTTTTGGAGGATAAAGAAGGTTTAACTGTCTTTCAAAATAATCATAATTATGATTATAGCTATAATTCAGCAGCCCCAGTTTCAGCTTTCCTTTATTGATTTCTGGGTTTTATAAGTTTAGCAAACTTCATGTGAGGAAAAAAGTTTTTGTTAACTTTTAGTAACTAGAAATTCTGGAATAAATGAATATCAATAGAGTTGCATTAAATGTTTAACATTTTTTTTGTTAGGAATGCTTAGTATTATTTGCATGATATCAACATCTGCAGATATTAACTTCAAAAGCGGATTATTGGCCTCAGCAGATATGACAATTCCTGCCAATACTACCAGTAAAGTTGGAGTTTCAGGAAAGACCAACAGATCCACACTACATGGAAAGAAGTATTTGGCACCATCTGTTAATTATTGAATTCTGCCATTTTAATCTGACCAGTTGCCACAGGTGTATAAATACAGGCACCTAGCCATGCAGTCTACATTTGCAAACATTTGTGATACAAAACATGTCGCTCTGAATAGCTCAGTGACTTGAAACATGGCACTGTGATGGATACCATCTTTGCAATAAGGCAGTACAGTCAGCTGGTAGTGATTTCAGCCACAGAGCTGAAAATGCAGGTGTTTGAGGAGTTTATGCACTGATCCGATATGGTTTGGTTTAGCTTTATATTTTTCTTCATTTAGCCATGCTAAATATTAGCGCTGTAAACTGGAAGTCAATTCTTCTTCACTGCCAGAAAGCGCGTCATGCACGGGCTACCATTTTTAAAGCAACGAAGAAGAACCAAAAGGACCCACTGCAGTAGCAAAGAATGCTGGCTGCATGTAATTGCGCCAAACTTTCCACAAAAACTTTTCAAAATCTTTGGGAAAGCCTTCTGGCTATTGCTATAGCTGTATCAAATTTTTGTGAGTTGCTTCCACGTCTTAGCAAATCCCAGTAATTCCAAAGCACTCCAGGATATGCACTTTATTCCTCTTCTTTTTAAAGTATTCTGCATTTCTCTCTATGTTTTCACTGGGCTCCACATGTGGCATTAATGCCACTGGCATTGTGTTCTGATGTTGTTTGAACTGAAGTACCATGGCTGTTAAAAGCAGTGTATTATGTGCTATTTTAGCCATCATCCTTTCTCTCACTCAACTATTGTCTCTGCATGCCAGACCACACATTAAGCCTGATTGGCCCCCTGAGCCTCAATAGTCTCTTCTGATGTTGTTGTACTGGATTGATCCGTATCCACTAAAAGGCCACTTAGCCATTCAACTGTATCGACATCTGTAATTCGGATGAAGCTCCTTTGTATCTTGCAGCTTTTTTAAAGGTCTCCCATGCCTACTTTCCTGCTAGGTAGGGTTTATAAATAAAGCTGCATTCATCTTCAGACTTGGAAAAGTCTAACCAAGGCAGACGCAAATACACAACCTAAATAGCTGGTTTTTGTGACAGTAGAGCTGCTTCCCTTTTCTTAAACCATAATTTAGCAAGTTGCATCTCACCCTTGACTGAGTTAATTCACTTTTCAAACAGCTTCATTTCACTTTGTTTTGTTTTTGTGTCCTCCTCATGTTTTTCCTAACTGTTCTCCCTACAGGCTACCGACCGGCACGGATTCACTCCACTGCTCTGCGCCTGTTTCGAGGGTAACTTGAACTGTGTCAAGGTCCTGCTAGAAAAGGTTAGTACTTGGCATCTACATCTGCACACAGAGGTGGCCTCTTGTCCTTCACCCACTAGTGCATACTGATGTGTCAGAGACTGTGCTGATGAGGTAACTTAACACACAAAAGACCCTTTAAAGCAGCCCTGTGGAGGCTGTGCTGGAATGTTCATAGAGCATCACAGTAATGCAGCTGTTCACTTGTTTTGTGTCTGTGTTATTGAGCAGGTTTATTCATAGATGCCTGGACTTTTCCTCCATCTATAGATCTGTCATTCCTCAACTGCTCCTCACTCTAGAACCATCTTAAATGCTACTCTGGTGAGGCAGATAGATGCAGACGTTTGCGTACACAGGCACAGCTGTTTGGAGAGAGACGGCGCGGAGTCAGGCACAGCTGGTATACGCTGTAGAAATGCAGCTGAATAACAAGCATTCTGTAATGAATGTCCAATCAGACCAACAGACATGAAGCAGAAGACAACATAAGATGAAAATAGAAAGTTTGAACATAGTGAGGGATTTTTGTGGTGGGGCGAGGCATTCCTCTTTATGCATGTCTTTTTCGATGCAGTCATGAACAGGTAAATGACAGATCTGGTGTAGACTTCTAGACTTTTGTTTCACCTCAGGACAAATGACCCTGCCTGGAACTGATGCCCATGTGCTCAATCTTTCTGAACCCACAAGGCTCTGATACTCCTCCATGTGTATAATTAGAGCTACTAGCATGTGTAGCCTACAACTTCCTTAATTTACTGGCCTTTGGTTCACAGCTGAATGGTTTTCTACTAGCAAGGTCAAGAACTGCAAAGACTTAGTTCTGGCATAAACACATGGAACAAGCTTGACACCACTCTGGAATTCATTTTTGGTCATGTGACCAGCTCAGAGGCCTGGAGGGCAAAAAGAGTGTAGGTTTGTTAACCCACCATCTGTAAAACAACTCCCCAACATCACTTGACAGCCTCAGAAAAACAGATATTGAGATCAACTGCACATTTTGGGCATTGTGACCAACACAATTGCAATCTCTAAGTACAGCAAACCACACTTTCTCTACTTTAAACAACCACCAGGATGAGAGTCTTCATACTAGTAAATATGGACAGCTCTATGCATTTTTGATGCCCCTGCATTAGTAAAGCTGCTGATTGGATGTGAAGGGCAAGGACTTCACCATGAAAGCATGGGAGTTTGATTAGCTAACAGTAGCTTGTGAAGTTACCCAAGGATACCTTTCAGGATCTTATCAGCTGTCATTTTTCAGTCAATGTTCAAGGGTAATATAAGTAAACAAGTAACGAATATTTTATTACATGGCTGGGAAAAGTTTGCTCTCTTGTTCCCTGGAGGGACAGCGGAGCTTAAAGTATTCTTCCAAAGTCTCCTCTTCTATAGGATGATAGACCCCTTTTCAGACTGGGCACGTATCTCAGCAGTGTCACAACTTGATTTTCATGTTAACAGGTTGGGGCTTTAAGACTGCCTGTGTGAGCGCTGCGTTCCACACATGACAATCTAGGGAATAGAGCACCCTTCTATTTTTTTCTTGCTTTTTCTTGATCCATATTTAACTTGACAGCAGATGTGTATTTCCACATCTGTAGTATTCGCTTTCACTGTGGTTCTTCATGAATCACAAGGCCACAAGCTGCAAAACACTGGTCTAATTCTGTTTCTATATCAGTAGAATATGTCAAATGCGAGATAAACATAGTGCAATTCAACTTCCAGCTTTCAAAGTAAAAGCCCGGATAAGCATTTCTGCGGCAGAACTCACCCTGTTGCTTCAGAGTACTCTCATTCTGAAATTTTCCTGGCTCAGGCTATACAATGAATCCAGTTGCTTTCAGGGGAATTTGATAAAAACGTGAAGAAAGATAGGGCTGTGGCAACAGGGAGAGACAGCCAACACCCAGCATCAGACCTGGTATGAAAGCTGTGATGGTCTAAGACCAAGCGGCAACCTTTGGTCCTGAAAATGAAGCCAGTGCGGAAGTGCTAAAAATTGCAATACAGCGAGTGTCCACTTGAGGCTGTCTGCAACACTGGGAGTCCCGTCTGAACACCTGTTAAAAAGCCGCTTTTTACACTAGAAATAAACTGGTTCAAAAAGCCAAACATGTCTCATTAGCTAATGTCTTCACATACTCTCGTTGCACAGGGGGTGGTGAGTTTTTTTTTTTACCACACTGGCTTAGATTATATTTAAGAAAAACCTCACTGTGCACTGACTGGCACGTCTCATTTGATTGACAGATAGTTTGACAGGCAGAAGCTACGTTTCTGTCAACCAGAATGCTAGCTAGTTAGCTGACAGGAAGTCGAGCTTAGTAGGCGGGCTGTTAGGTTGATCCAAAGTTCAGTTGAGACCGCGATTTCAATATGGATGCTGCCGTGGATTGGCTTCAAGAGCTGCTTGAGTCCACCTATTGTAAACAGACAGCTGATTTCACACAGGGTTTGTCTAATTCTTTCTACAGTCTATGTTCAAGACAGAGCCGATGCACTTAGGAAACGCACCCATTAGAAAAATTCTATTCAAGTACAACCCAGGCTCGTCTCTTCATCGGTTTGTGCATCTAATTAAACAACAATCATCTACTGTTTGAAAGATGAAACAAGTAAAAACATGTACAGTACTGTGCAGAACTTTAAGGCATGTTTGGGATAAAATTCAGGCTGAAGTAAGGTGTAGATGTAGCGAGTAAGCTACCTGAAGGCCCCATCAGGTAGGAAAGAGGATTGACATAACCCTGCTCTGGATATCTTTGAACATTAGCCAGGGCATGGGTGAATAATCTAGTCCGAACCTTTAGGGCAGAGTAAGGGGTGGATGTGGCAAGTAAGCAGAGCCTAGGGTACGTCCAGGTGGGTTGTAGGGTTGCCACGAGCCCCAGCGCCTGAAAACTGTCGGCTTTCACCAGGGGTGGAAAGGCTCAAACGAAAGAGATGCTATCGAGCTTGTGTCAACTTGTGTTAATCTTGACAGTGCCTGCCAAGCCCCCATGATGAATCCTTAGTGCTCTACATGCGTAAAACTTTTGCATATGAGAACTATACCTTATGTAGATGGCATCTGGGACTGTGAACTTGTCTGTTATCTGTAGCAGAAGACAGCCTGTCTTGTCTGCCAAGTGGATGGTTCCATATGTGTCTAACATCATGCCTTAAACTTACAGGGCTTGTTTTGGTCACCTGCAAACTAATATATGGAGAGAGAGATATTCAGAGGTTGACGGTGATGAGCTGCTATCTCTTCCCAGCCAAGCTAAATGAGGCAGTGTAAATGAAAGCTCCTCTATACAGATGTTCATCTTAACTCAACAAAAGTCACTTCATATGGCACTCCGCTCTGAACGTATTCCTGTTGGCATCGGCTGTATTAATCTGACACTTTCATCAACACAACAGCACGCCTCAGCCCTCGCATTCAGAAGCCAACAGAGTCTAGTAAGCAATTGGCCAGCAGCTGGCTACCGCTATCAGCTGGCCGTCAGATCTGCTGGCTCAGAAATACACGGAAAGAAGCAGACAGCGCCAAGAGGAAGAAGATAGCAGTTTACTTCTCTGTAAATTTCCCCCTCTGAAAGTTGCAAGTGTCGACATGCACATTGCTCTGCCTTTTACTCCACACAAACCATTGTCTGAATGCCTGTAGTTTTTGTGTTACAGGCTGTAAGCTGAATAAAATATTGTTGGTAACTTTATAAACTTTTCAAGCTTTTAACTTTCAGCAGTTGTGAATGATGTTTTCATAGTGTATTTTTAGGTTATACCTCAGCTCTAAAAGAGCAAATTTTATTCATATATCAAGTTTAAAGAAAATCACAAGTTGGATTTTAAACCAGCATATGGTCCATTTTAAGTCTCAATTATTGTCTGCAGCCATTTCTCTTTATTTCCCCTGCCACCAGGCGCATATTCACAGCCCTAGTACATCCATATCAAAGCCACAAGCTCTTCTGCAACTGAAATAGGCGGCCATGCAAGTACTACCTCTGCATGAGATACTAAAGCTTTCTGGTTGGATCACAACGACAAAAGCAGCCGTAGCTCATCTCAACAGGGATTACAGCAGAAGGCGAAGATATGGGTGAACCCACAGGTCTGCTCCTCTCATGGCTCCATCCTCATCCAGCAAGGATTAGTGTCCGGATGCAGCCGAAAGGTCATCAGTCACAACAGGGACCAGATCTCAATACATCTACCTCTGGCGTCTCTCAAAACTTGCTCCGTGTCTCAACATGAAATGAATGGATTGTCCAGCAGCCACACCATTGACTGTGCAGCCGCATATCCACTCTGTATGGCAGCACCTGTAGCTCCATGGCCACCGCACTTCTGTGGATAAAAGGATCCCGATGAGGATATTGAATTGTGACTATTCAACTGTCAGACAATCTTGTGTTTGCAAACAGAATGGCTCGGTGCATCATGGGAGGCGACCATTGCCCCCGACTGCATGCTGAGCCGTTGTTGGAAATAAATTATGAAAGATGGCTTTAACCCCAATAGACGACCCACCTGTAGGATTCTGGCTGAGAGTGCTGACTACTGTCTGCAGAGACTGGCCAGTTAATTTAGTGTCAACAGAGAAAGGCCATACACACATGAATACACTTCCTTTTATTTTATGAGGAATTATGTACATGACCATTGAGAAGGAAGAACAACTGTACTACTATGTCAAGTCAGTTCCTATTGTAGCCTTGTTTATTCAACCTAACCCCATAGTGTCTCTATTATGCTGCCTGTGACCTCAATACAAGGAAGAGATTTGTGATTTATTTTGTTAAATTAGTCCACAAAAGTTAGTAAACCATGTAGACTTCATTTCAAGGGCCATTTGATGGCTATAAAGAAAATAATACTCTTCATTTAAAGAATAGATTGATTTTCTTTCTGTATCTGTTACTTGTGTCTCTAGAAAACCTGACCCCTTAAAGGGTTACCGGAAAATCCAGGATATATGAGTTGCATCAGCGTAAGACAAAGTCTAGAATTAAGTTTTAAACCATCCTCCTGGGGCCCTATGAAATTAGTGGTATTTTTCCCAAATTCCGTTGTTTTCTCTGCTTTAATTTTAACTTTACACAGATTCTACAGTCAGGGTGAATGTCCTTTTTTTGTTGGGGAATAAAAAGTCTACTAATTAAATGGCTTTCAGCTTGTAGTGATAGTAGTGAAGTATAGACCTACAGCCTAGAAGAAGAAAAATATGAGATGCATTGCGTGAAAAGGTGGGTGAGGCTTAAAATGTAAATTAGAGAATAAAATGTATGGCTTAAACTTTTTTAAATGTCCAGCTGTTAAAGAGCTAAATGTCCAACTTTCTCAAGACTCAAGCACTCAAGCTGGGCACCCATGTCTGCTTGTTGCTCACCACTAACAAGACACTACAGGAGAAGTCTGAGACTTTTATTAGCAGCTCGTGAGTTTATACTATATGGAACATGGTAATGTTGCATCAGCCTCCACTGTAATGATGTGTTTTGTTTCCATGCCGCATCACAGTCGCTGAAATGCAAGCACCTCTGAGATGGCTCACTCCTTATCAATCTCTGCTCTGGAAAACAGTGCAGTTAACGCTTTGAGCATGGAAAAACACATCCAACTAATCATCAACAATTAAATCTGTTGTCAACAAATGTTGTCATTGAATTCATTGAAAAGGTTGATTCTATTGCATCCCTGCCACAAAGCTGGCTTACCAGTTTACAACTGGTTTAACAGAATCCCACTCTTAACTTTACATGCAGGGTTTTAAAGGACCGAGGAGAAAGGTGTTTCTGGCCAGCCAGGTCCATGTCCCTATGACTACAAGCCCTTTTTGAGTGGTGGTGTAGCAGCTTGCAATACGCAATGAAAGGGTCTGTTGCGGTCTCATGCAGTGGGAGGTTTTGGAGTCAGTACGTGTAGTCATGTCAATGCATCTCAACTTTAATGGTTGCATCTGTACATAGGATGCCGCTAACTTTATAGATGAAAAATTGCTATTATGAGTGTGCCTTATACATTGGATTTTGAAGAATCTAAGAATCTAAGATTAATTTCCAAGCCTACCATATTACTGAGAAGAAATAAGAAATGATTTAATACAGCAACTTAAAAAAAAAAATAGAAACCCTTTGAAGAAGTAATAACATAAAGTAGCATGATTTTAATAACAAAATACTTATGGGGGTTATGTTGATACCCATCCATAGTCATACTTGTGTCTTTAATATTATTTTTTTTAAAAAAGAGAATCTTTTGAGTTTTATATATACATTGTTGACACCTTTTTTATGTTCTGGAACATTGTATAACTGTTTTGGGTTTTTAAGTTTGTGGAAAAAACAGTGCTTTAGAGGGTTCGGTCTCCAAATTAATCAAGTACAGAAAATACGGTAAGCTGCTGCAGTGCTATGATGAACAATTCTTATAATCATAATCATAAAAAATTGAAATCCTTCCTTTTTGTGGTCTTTCTGCAACTCTTTCAAGCTGTACAGTTTTGTTGTGATATTAGCATTTTAAATGATTTGATCAGCTAATATTTGATCAACTGTGCATGGAAGACCTTTCACTTCCATATGTTCCTGGGGTTAATGACAGCCAGTGGCATCACAGTTAAACAGAGCACTAGTTCATATTGGCCCATAATACCAGAAGAGTTTCCTTGAAGACATAATGGGAGTCTATTCTTACTCATTAGGCTGTGTCTCACTTGGCCACAAGCTTCTCTTTCACCAACTAATCTTTGACTGTGAGATGTGCGTGAAAGGTCATTAATCAAGTTGGAGAGAGCTCATTAATGGAGGTGGTGCCAGGAGTATGCCATGAAGCTGGATGGCCATTGGGTATGGTATCACATATGTCCTGAGAGATGGTAACTATATAGGCCAGGCTTTAATTATAGCTCTACCATAAAGGTCTTAAAGGCGTATCAGTCTTTGGCTGGCCCTTGAGAATAATTTTTTGGACTTTACAGGTGTGACGTTACCAGAGGGGATTTCACATCATATATCATGGTATACATTAAGTGATCATCATTTGTTATCTCGATGCCTTGTGAGGCAGCACTGATGGTAGGATCAAGTTATGATGCTGTCTCTAAATAAAGCTTGTAGAGTCAGTCTGAGTATGTTCCTGAACAGCTTACTAATGGCCTCCCAAGAGCTGAAGACATAAAGGAGAGGGAAATAAAGCTTTCCCATTCTTCCTCATCCCCTGAACTCACTAGAGTGTAGAGCAAAATGATTGGTTGCAAGGTACTTGATAGAAATGAGAAAGCAGTTATTGGAAAGGTAAATGGACACAGCAATCCAAATATAGTCTTCAGTCTGGCAAAATGGGCGTAAAACTAGTCATTTCAAAAAATGGTATAGGGCTGGGGTGAAGGATACTGATTTTCCCCAAGAAGCCTTATTTTGGTAAATCTAAGAAAATGCTTGACCTGTTTATCAGCAACCACTTCACACTCATGGAAGTTACAGGTCATAAGTGAGAAATCGCACCCTAATTTTGTGTTGAAATCAAATGTTCTAAAATAATTGATTTGGAGATGCACGGTGCCAATACTAAAGATTACCCAATGAGTTAATTAATACTTTAATTGACTGCTGATACAGATGAAGATGTTTCTTTTTGGTGCAATACTCCCACAATGTCAACATTTTCCCTCATGTTTGATGACTTCTTCTGCTTGTAACAAACGTCTTTTCTGAATTAGAAGTCAAGTGTTTATATTGATGCAAAACGAAGGTTAAATGTTGGCTACTGGCATCAGTTCATGATACTTTATTTGATGATGACCAGTGTCTTTCAAGAGGCTTGATAGTGACTGATACCAATGTTTAAGCAATGCATTGGTGCATCCCTGGTTCGTATGTGAAATGGAGATTAGAACCATCATTTCTGATACTTTGCTGATAATTCAGAAATCGAAGCACTGATTGGCTTTAACAACTCTATGTAAGGCAAATGTTGGCTCAATATCAGATCATTAGCCTCACTTTTATGTCAATACCTGTTCACACAGATAAAGAACTCATCAGTAGATTGTTTGCAGACGATGGCACGTCAAAGTAAAGAACTGAACACGAGAGGCAGGAAGGGATTTCTGCACAGAGAAGCGCTATCAAAAATGCTGAATTTTTTGTACCATTTACAGATGTGCCATATGCTCAAATTGCAAAAATAACAACTTGAGCTACTTTTGAGTAGGGCTGGGCATATCATCGCAAATTAGATAAAATCACAATTTGGCATGCTGCAATTTTCAAATCCCAGACAGTCCAATATGTCTTCAACCTGAAAAGTGTCAAAATACCAGCTTGGTGTTATTCAAGCATTTATTTATTTATTTATTTATTTAACAAAATCCAACTTTTCTTTCTCATGTATTTATTTTTCTTCATCAAAATGAGAATAATATGTGAAATGACCCTTCAATATAGCAAATGGTATCAAAATGGCTATACAAGCCAAAATCGTACTAAGATATCTTTTTTTAAATTGTTTACCTCTAGTTTTACTTATATTGTGCTTGTTGTAATATAGAATGATTTCTTGCTTGTTTGTGGAGCAATGCATAAAATATATTGGAGGAAAAATTGCAATTAGATTATTTTCATAAATTGTTCAGCCTTTTGAGTCTTAAAAGTAGTGACATACTCAGGAAATAAAGTTCAGACATGGATCAAAAGCCCCCATCAGACAAGGTTTCTGTATGGTCTGTTTCCACAAAGTAATCCAGTTTGGTTCAGTACAGTTTTGACTGTTTTCACTGCTGGTGTTCATCCAGCCTTGCTTGATGTACTCACCAGACCAGATCATTTAGCTCAGCACAGTAAGACGAACTGGTTTTGGACCTTTGGCACCAGTTTGGCTTTTTAAATGATAGAAATGTATGGGTGCTTTCACACCACTGTAGTTTGGTCTGAACCAATACAGCAGTTGTGAAATGAACCGGTCTGAACCAACAGCCAGACCTTGGACCAACCAAAAGAGGTGTCCTCGGTCCAGACTAAACTGAACAACGACAAACAGTGTAAGTTGCAAACAACTTATAGATTGCTGCTCGTGGCAGCTGGTATGTCGAAAGTGCAGATAACTTTCCGCCTTGTTTTCGCTGTCTACACGGACTTTCTTTTGCAAAACCTGCTGCCATCTAACCGGTCAAAGCTTGCACTACAAATTGAAACCAACCATGGTGATACTCCAGACCCTTGTGTACAGATTTTTCATTTTTATGTAGCAGCAGTGTTGATCCTTTAAAACCTGTAATTGTTACTCCCAGTATTTCTAACTTTTTCTGTATCGTTGCTCTTGTGAGAAATTAACTGTAGCTTAAGCCACGGTCATCTATGGTTCAATGAAAACCTTCCGTTAATGGATGTTGGGTCACCAGTTCAAATGTTGCACTGCTGGAGTGTTGACAGGTGCACACTCTCTACAAAGGCAAAGTCTTAGTTTTTCATCTCGTTACCAATTAGAGATGCAGATCTGACAGGTTACCAGCTAAGCTCTGGTAAATCTCTAGCTCTGGATGCGCTCTGTTGCTCCCCTGGCATGGAATTTGCACCCAGACAAACCTCCTCATACTGCTGGGCACTTGAAGTAGGGCACATTGTTTCTGATGCCCTGCTTCTCCACGCAACAATGGACTCTTTCTGCCTTGGTTCTGTAAGCCCTTTGCTAAGAGGCTAAAGTTGGCAGGCCAAACAAAGACAAGTCTCTTTCCCTCTCTACTTTCCCCTCCGTTCCTCTGTTAGCCATTAAATCTGTCGTCACTACATGTGCATTCGACATATTGTCCATCTGACTGTCTTGCTTTTTCTCTGTTTGTGTTTGGTCCTAAGTAATCCAATGATTGTGTCCACTCCCATCTCTGTCACATTCATTCTTTTATCCCTTAAAGCTCAAATTGATTTGTGCTGTGGCGTCTGGGACTTTGGTTTACATGTGCTGCCAGGATAAAGACAGGCTGACAGGCAAGTTATCAGTGGCAGTTTGAGAAAAGTAAGTGACAAAAGTTGTACTGTTGAAGTTTTGTTGTATACCAGGCCTCCAAGAGGTCTGTGGTCATAGACGACAGTTTTATCAAGTGACAAGCTATAGAGTGAACAATTTACTGGTGTGTAGTAAAGGCACTCACCATCAACATCCACTGATGAGCACTGTTAGCTAACAATAGTGGATTGTTGATGGTCCTGTCGTGGCATTTTCAAACTCAGAAAGTTAATTTAACATCAGGCAGGCAGTTCAGAAACTTGAAGACCTTTATATATATATTTAATGGCCCATTTGGGAACAAAGCCTATCTTGACAGCCGACTAAATGCTAGTCTCTGTTCATCAAACTACAATAGCTCTCATTAAAGGTCTGAACTAATTTATGAGCGGCGCTTATAGATATTATGAGTCATATATTAAACCTACAGCTCCATGATGATTCACTAATGTGTCACAGTGAACTTAATAATGGTCTGTTGGTTTCTGCATATGTGAACTGAAAATATTCACAAAGTTTTAGAGGAGACTACCCATGAAATCTTCCTCATTTCCCTTATTGTGCACCTCAGAGGGAAACTTCCCCCTCTGGACATGGGAACAGAGGGGTATCAGAGGGCAAGACATAAGGATGCAAAAAAACGTCATGCAAAACTTTGGCATCTGCCACTATTCCAATAGTTCTGGGATTTGTATCAAGATTTCCAGCCGGATATCACTGAATGAGAGTTAAGGAGTAAGGATGTTCCTTAGTGTCTATTTTGCTCATTTACGCTCATTTCTATCAACGCTCATCTAAATTTTGTGTAACCGACTAGTTTTTTTTTAAAGATTATTTTGGGCTTTTCATGACTTTATTCGATAGAGTAGGACAGTGGATAGAGTAGGAAATGGGAGAGAGAGTGGGCAGAGACGTGTGGTAAAGGGCCACAGGCCTGTTTCGAACCCGGGCCACCCGCATACATGGGTAGCGCTTTAGACCGCTAGGCCATCTGTACCCCTGTGGCCTCTTTTAACTTCAGGTGACTAGGTATACGTGAGTTCAACCCTCAACAGCCAACATACCGCTTTATTTTCATTTACTACTTTACAAAACTGTCGTACCACGCTGTTCCTTTTACATGCTAACTGCTAAGCTACCGCTGAGCTTCTCATATTTTTACATTCAGTGAAGTGCCAGAAAGGAAGGCAGTGACCATTAACTGAAGCTACAGTGGCCTCTAGAGATGGGAGGTTTACTACAGTTTGAAAGAGCATCATAGACAGGGATTTCAAGCCCATGTTTATAAAAAATTGATAGGTAAGTTCAACCGAGTTGTAAATCCTGCGCTGGCTAATTTGATAAATGCATTTAACTGTTTTACCCATAAATTGTGCACATTCCTAGTAAAGAGTGGTACTTATTTATAGGATGAGTATTGAAGTCAGGAACCAATGTAGTGCCAGTACCAGTACATCCGTTACCTACCGTACCGAATTACAAGATAGATTTTGGTGCTTCATTTCGGTACCCCACCACCCTAACACTCCAGGAAGGCACAAAATATGCTAAGAAGTCATGCCTGTTTGCTCTACTTGTGTGTTCTGTTGGCATCTTTATGATACCGAGACAGATTTTATTGAGTGGGTGACTTTTATAACACTGTCTTTCCTCTTTAAAAGTATCGATTCAGGCACCATTTAGGCACTGGTGTCAGGATAAAAACCAAAGGATTCCAAACTCAACTTCAAAAGTGTCATATTCCTAGGTTGGTGTATACAAATCTGATTGATCATAAATGTGAATTGCATCAAGTCAACTAGTCCAAAACCTGGGTCCCAACAAGAAGGTTGAGTTCCAAAAAAGAAGTTGCAAGGCCATTTTTAGTGGGTACTGAAAGTATATATGTTGCAAAAAGTCTTTGATGTGCTTTTATTTTGAAGGATATGACTCATCTCTTTGTTCCATCTTTTCTTTTGTTCCATGTCAAGTCCAAACTGCCTATTTTCCATTAAAATATTCGGTTATGATTGAAAATGTGATTATTTTTGGTCTTGATTAGGGATGGGAATCAAGAACCAGTTCAAGCTGAGAACTGGTCCCATTTTATTCAGTCCATCAACATCATTTACATTTCATCTTAATGATCCCCTTTTTAAAGCCTTACATCCACGTGCCTTGAATAACACGCTCTCACAAGAGGCATTCAGCAAAGGGAACAAGAACAGAGAAGTTGAGGAAGAAAAACTCCAAGGAACTCCAAGGGAAATTTTCAGAACAGCACACAATTATCACCTGCCCAATAAAAGTTTCTCCATGTGCTGCTACTCTGCCACTTAAAGTGACTCCTCCTTGCCCTTTTGTTTGAAAATGATACTTAAAGAGGCTATAGATTGAGGTCACGGCTCATCACCTTAACCCTCAGTTGTGGAGTTGGCACCACACTGTGTTATGGACTTAACGCATCCTCTGAGTATATTTAATATTCATGTCCTCTCTCCTCCACAGGGAGCTGACAAAGACATAAAAGCACCGAATGGCGTCTGTGCCTTGGAAGCTGCATCTGAGTGCGAAGCCATAAAGGCTCTGCTCAAGTGAGACAGCGCGGTGTGGGAGGTGGCCGGACAGGTGGGTGAACGAACGGACAGATGGATGCAGTGGTCCCCTGATACAAGATGGACTTGGCCCTTTTTACCCCTATCAGCCTCTGTCTTTACACTGCTTTTGTCTGTTTGTTGGAGGTCATTTTGTCTGTCTGGTGATTTTCCTTCACTCTGTTGTTTCTTTTTTTTTTTTTTTTTTTTTTTTCAGTTTTTTCTGGGATAGGATTTCCTCTTCTTTTGGCCTCTGTCTGTAGCTCTTTAACAGACTTGTCAATTATGTCTCCCTTAGGGACCAAACACTTGGGGGAGCGCTCTCGCACCTGGATCCTAGACCACTGCTCAGACTAGAGAATCACTCTGTAACGTAAAAGCAAAGCTAGCACTTAATTACACATTTGACGTTTGCTGTTCTCTCTTTAAACTGTAAAGAAATCAAATGAAAATAGATCGTAGTGTGTTGACATTTTTTTACAAAATCATAAGCATTGTTCGGCCAGGGCTTACTCTCATGAACAGGAATTGCACTGTATTATACTAAATAGTTAAAAGAAAGGTTGTAAAGTTGCATAAACCTTTCATTACGTGTGGCCTCTTCCCCTTACCTTGATTTCTTTTTGTAATCGACCAAACTGTCCTTCCAATCCAATCGTGAAACTTTGGAATAAGTGGGTTAAGAGCGGTCCAGAGGTTAGAATTTCTTTTGTACTCGGCATATCACTTACATATCAGACAGTGTTTTTTGAGAAATTATACGTTGGTAACTCATTAAAGTTATTCTGTAGACCAATCACCATGCTGGCTAACTAGAAAGACTTGAATGTTGCCGTTTTAAAAATGTGTTACTGATTCCCTTTTTCAAACATTGCTTAATAGAATAAAGAATTTTAAGATGTGTTCATTTGTCCTCCCTGGAGTAAAATTCAGAGCAAAAAAATCCCCTTTTTTGTTGCATCTTCTCTGTGTGTATTTTGTAATTCATGGCCTCAGAGGGCTCCCTGTGTGATGGGTTAGTTAAGAGTGGATGATGGGGTGGGGGTGTTAGCACGCCACTCACATTGGTTGTGGTTGGAAGCCCGGCCTGTTTTGCTGCATGTCAAATTTGCCTCTGCTTTTTTCGCTATGACATGGTTGCTGGTCCTCTCTTGGTTGCTTTCAATGACTTACTACAATGTACCGGACAAAAATAGATGCTCTTGCTGACTTTGTTGTGACAAAAAGTCTGTAAAAACAAATAAAAATACCTATAAAAAATAAGTTTGTCATGTCGTCTCTTCTATAACCAAATGACAGAAAAGGTAAGTGGTGAAAACTGGTGAAAAAAAAGCCATCCAAACCTACCTGGTCTCCTTTTTAAATCATGAATTGACTGTGATTAGCCACATTTTTGGGGAAGCTTAGTTCAATTTCACTAGCCACATCAAAGTCTGACATCTGTATCAAGAAATCCCCTTAAATAGAACCTGTCTGACAAAGTAAAGCAGGCTACGAGATCTCCAAAAACAACACACATGCCGTCGAAACATTCAAATACAGATTAGAAACTAAGTCATTCATATCTATCAGCCTGGAAAGGGTTACAGCCATTTCTATGGCATTGGGACCCCAGCAAACCATGTTGAGAGCCATTATCCACAAATGTGGAAAACTTGGAGCAGTGGTAAACCTTCCCAGGAGTTTCTGACCTACCAAATTTACACCAAAAGTTATCAGCAACACCTCCAGGAGGTCACAAAAGAACCCAGAACAATCCTGAAGGAAAATGTTCGGCCATTAATCTGGGACTCCAAGCTCAAACACACTTGGTTTAAGCAGCAGGACAACTTATCCTAACACCCCAGCAAGTCTGACTCTGAATGACTAATAAAAAAAAAAAGAATAGGGAAGGGTTTGGAGTGGCCTAGTCGAAGTCCAGACTTAATACTAATTCAGATGCTGTGGCATGACCTCCTACAGGCCATTCATGCTCGAAAACCCTCCAATGTGGCTGAGTCAAAAATTCTGTAAGGAAGAGTGGGCTAAAATTCCTCCACAGCAATGTGAAAGACTTAAGACTCAGGGTTTCGCAACCAATTATTAGGTTTAGGGGGCGATTACTTTTTCCACATGGGGCCAGGTAGGTTCAGATGGCTTTTTCCCTTAATAAATGAAATCAGAATTTAAAAGCAGTATTGTGTATTTACTCAGGTCAGTTTGTCTAATATGATAATGTCTTTAGTGGAAACCTTTCAGTGTGACAAATATGCAAAGAAAAAGACAAGGGGGGGGGATCCTTTACACAGCACTATAATACACTATGATTCCTTTATTTCAAAAAGTCACGAAAGAAGTAGGCTTAATTCATATTATGGACATTTTTATTTTCTCTTCATACCTTTTAAAAAACTGTTGGACTTACAGAGCTGTTTGCTAATCCTTGTCAGCAGTCTGGGTTCCTCTGTTGGGGCTGATAAGGGCATTCCCTTCATGAAACTAAAAATCATACTCTTAAGCAACATTTTAGATAGACAAATGTTAAAGCAGATATGTTTCAATAAGGCTAAATCAGTAACGATCCTTGATGATGACTTTCTGCTGTCATCTGGACACTAGTTGTGCACCCGTGCCAAAAAGTCTATATCCACCCCAAGCTTGTCAGCCAATTATATCAGCAGCAGTACAGAGATCTGTTGGAGAGAGCGTAACAAGAAAGATGGACAGAACTTTTACTTAATTAAAAGTCAGACAACTTCCTGTGAATATTTGACCATCTTTCCTTCATTGATAAGAAAACTGGATAGAGAGCGCTGTGCACTGCTCCCTATCTCCCATTTAAAGCCACCCATCGACGATCTACCCTCCCACTGATATACGTTGTAATCAAAAACACTTTCAGATCATCAAAACTCTGATTTTCTTTGGCAGAATCAAAGTTACAGCATTTTGGCAATGGTTGCAAGTAGAGTCTCAGCTGCTGAAGCTTGTATCTGTGGAAGCCCATTTCTGCCACTTAAAAAAATAAAAATGTTAAAGTTAGGGAATTTAAAAAAAAAAAAAGAAGAATCCTAAGTCATTATTATGAGATAAAAGGTCAAAATTACATTATAAAAAGTCGAAATTATGAGATAGTCGAAATTGAGATAAAAAGACATAATTATGAGATAAAAAGTTGAAATTATGAGATGAAGTCATAATTACGAGATAAAAAGTCATAAGAGATAAAAAGTCGCAATTATGAGATAAAGTCATAGTTATAAGATAAAAAGTCAAAATTATGAGATAAAAAGTCGAAATTATGAGATAATAAAGTCATAATTACGAGATAAAAAGTCAAAATTATGAGATAAAAAGTCGAAATTATGAGAAAATAAAGTCATAATTAAGAGATAAAAAGTCGCAATTATGAGATAATAAAGTCATAATTAAAAGAAAAAGTCAAAATTATGAGATAAAAAGTCGAAATTATGAGATAAAAAGTCAAAATAATAATTTATAATAATCTCAACTTTTTATCTCATAATTGCGACTTTTTATCTCTTAATTATGACTTTTTATCTCGTAAATATGACTTAGGATTCTTCTTTGTTTTTTTTTTGTTTTGTTTTGTTTTGTTTTGTTTTGTTTTGTTTTGTTTTGTTGTTTTTTTTTAATTCCCAAACTTCCACATTTTTATTTTTTAAGTGGTGGAAATGGGCTTCCATATGTAGCTCCTTCAGAGTAGTCATGCCATATACCTTTCGCTTCTTGATGATGGATGTTCACTGTCTTGTGTTTGTTTGTTTGTTTGTTTTTTTTAATCCATCCCCTTACTTATTCTTCTACATAGCCTTTTCTCGAGTTGCTCAGAAAGTTCTTTTGTCTTCATGGTGCAATGGTAGCCAGGAATACTGATCAACAAGTGACTGAACCTTCCAGACACAGGTGTCTTTATACTATCATAACTTGAGACACATTAGCTGCACTCAGGTGATCTATACTACCCCCCATGACTTGTTTTACGTTACATATTCTTGTTTAATTGACATTACTTTGAAGAAATCTGTTTTCACTTTAGCATGAAAGATGTTTTTGTCTTCTTTTGGTCATAAAAGCCAATTATGTTGGCCATGATGGATTTATAAATTCAGTTACGATGACTAGTGTCCAAGGAGAAGTTTGGAGCTCGCGCACTACTTGGAAATTGTTGCACGAAAGGACAAACCGCCCAGACCAGCAACGACTCTCCATTGCTGTAAGCTCAACAAGCGCTTATCTTTACAAGCACCTGCAAGGGAAACGTGCCAACACAAAGCTAGAGCTCTGCCTTTTTTAGCCGAGACCCCCAGAACCTGAGCAACGCTCAAAATAAGAGAGTGATGCTGATAACTACCAAGCAGCTGAGGCTTGATTTTCAACAATGCTACAGAATAAACAAATACAACCTACTGCAAGGTTAACTCTGCAGTCTTTTTCTGCGTCCAATATTATATTTCCTTCTATGACACATACTCAACAAATTCATAACATACTTCTACTTCACAAAATCTTACTTGAATGCTTGTATTGCAACAGTCACTTCTATGTAATGTGAAATCATACCATTATCTGTAGATGTGTAAGGGTTAAACATATGCAACCAAATTCCATAGGAACGCCTGCAGGAGCAGATTTTTAAGCATGTCTGCTCTTGCTTTTATTTCATTGGAAGAACCATAAAACCTACAAGGACACCATGTCCTAAAGATACAAGGATCCTATATTTTCATGTGTTTATGTTTTATTCTTCTTTTTCATCAAGTTAAATTTGTATTATAGAGACCATAAAAAGTATCTACCCCCTTGGATTTTTTAACCTTTTATTGATTTTTTTTATGAATCTATCACAGTCAATATATTTTGGCTTTCTTTTATCCCAAAAAATTACTAAAAAAAAAGTGACCCAATTCAACTGAGTTCCAGCCAGTTGGTGCTAGTAGTACACCTGTGTCTGAAAGGTTCAGTCACTTGTTGATCAATATTCCTGGCTAACATTAAACCATGAATGCAAAAGAACACTCCAAGCAACTCAGAGAAAAGTATTTTTTGAAAATTAAAAGTCAGGGGATGGCTCAAAAAAATAAAATCCAAGGCACTGAACACATCTGGAGTTCAGTTATATCCAGCATCAAGACATGGAAGGAATGCGACATGTGGCATGCAAGAAGGAGACTAACAAGAGAGGCCACCTAAACACCCATGACTGCTCTGACGGAGTTGCCAGCTTCACTAGCTGAGATGGAAGATACTCTACATGTAAGTGTTCCCCAGCTTCTTCACCAGTCAATGCTTTATGGGAGAGTGGAAAACAGGAAGTCGGTGTTGAGGAAAACTCATTAAATTTTGACGAGGGTTTTCCACATGGCATGTGGGAGACTCCATGGTCAAGTGGAAGAAAGTTCTTTGGTCTGATGAGCCCAAAATAGTGCCTTTTGGCTATCAGACAAGACACTTAACGCTGCACATCACTGCAAACACACCATCCCTGCTGTGAAGCATGGTAGTGGCAGCATCATGCTGTGGGGGTGCTTCTCAGCAGCCAGTCCTGGAAGGCTTGTAAAGGTAGAGGGTAAAATGAATCCTGGAGGATCATCTTACTCAGTTTTTAAGAGAATTACTGCTTGGGAGAACATTTTTTCCAGTAAGACAACGACCTGAAGTAAACAGCACTTACAGGCACTGTGTTCGCAGGGAACTGGCTTCTTATTAGCGAAAGGGTGCTGTGTGAACCAGTGCTATAAAGCTGTACATGCTCCTCGGCATAGTACTGATGAAAGGCAGAGCACTCTCTGGTGATGAGATGGATGTTGTTGAAAGTTATTGTTAGAGAAACTTTGGAGCTACTACCTTAAGGTGACAACATTGTTTATTGTCTTTTTCAAGATGTATTTACTTCACACAAATGATTTGTCTTTGTTTAAAGAAAGTAGTCCCACAGTTATTTTTCTTTAGCAACTTTTGCGCTCTTTCATTCTCTATCACCCTTGGTTTGAGTCTTAACTAGTTAAATTCATGATAAAATATTAAAGACTAGTCTGCACCCCATAAATACAGAAAATACAGGACATCTTGCGGGTCACTCCAGACACGTTTTCCTTTAATTCAGCCTGACACATTTAGAAACCTGAGGCTCTGAATGGGAAATCAAAACATTTTTTAGTGTTGAATGCTGCTTGCTGCCACAATAGTTAGTAATAATGGACATTTAGGAGTGTCCACAGGGTAAAAAGAAGTAAGAAAAATCAAAAGAAGCATGTAAGTGAGTGGTAGCGTGCGGTGTAGCGCTGCATCAGGTCCTGTCAGTTGAGGCGTCTGACTGAGACACAGTGAGAGAGGCCTGTGTAGTGTCTGCGAGTGCCGCAGTGCTTTGTTAATCAGACAGACACATGGCTCTCCAGTCCACTCGCAATGTTTGTATTCTCGCGCCCGAGAACAAAGACAAATCAATTATTGCAAAGTGGGCAAACATCTAGATAAAATTACTTTGCCACTATTTGACAGCCTCATGTCCCGTCTCACAGCCCCCTCCATGCTCTCATCTTATTTCTGCTCATGTAAATTGCTTTCAAAGTGAACGACCGCAGAAACTGATGTCCGCTCTTGGCTGACAGTGACATTCTTGGAATATAAAAGACCCAATTTTTCCCTTTGTCTTTGTCGAGCTAGCAAATAATCTTGATGTAGGCAGCAGACAATCTGTGATTCTTGCTGATGATGGATTTGAAAGGAATCATTGGCAATACATTTTCATTAAGTCCTTGAATTGCTTTCTTTTGCAGACTGCTGTGCAGGCTCCCTGGATGATTCTTGGGCTTCCCTGAAGGCCCTGATCCTGGATAGTTAGATCTTACTTTGTCTGCTTAATGGATAGATCATGAGGTAAGACTGGCTTTACACCAGACTACAGACATGAGGACAGTTTCAGACCGTTCTTAACATTATAATCCTGTGAGCACATGCACCTGACAGTCCTTTCAGACCGTGACACCATGTTTGTAGTCCCAGTCTCACTGTGGTGATTCAACAGACTCAAGATGAAACCTGACTTCAGATGTGTGTGTGTGTGTGTGTGTGTGTGTGGGGCATTTGTAATTTTTGGGAATGTCATTTGAATTTTGGGGGGTGATTCACTATGACATTTGGGGAATTTACTTGTTAAGTTTAGTGAATGGGATGCCCTTTGAAACTTTGAATTTTTTTAATTGAAATTTCAAGAAATTTAATTGGGAATTTGGGGGGTTGTTCTTTGAAATTCCAATATTTTTTTAATGGAAATTTAGGGGAATTTTTGAGGGGGTTTGAGGGTTTTGTTAAGTTGTAATGGATTTTTTTTTTTTTAAAGAAATTAAGGGGGAATTTGCTATGAAATTTTTGGAGATTTCCTTAAACATTTTGTGGAATTTTGGGCAAATTTTAATTGGAATGTTGTTATATATCCCATCTGGCCTAGGAGCACCTTGGAATCCCTCAGGAGGAACTGGAAAATTTTCCGGGGAGAGGGAGGTCTGGGTTGACCTCCGCCTGCTGCCACCGCAACCCGACCCTGAATAAGCAGAAGAAGATGGATGGATGGATGGATGGATGGATGGATGGATGTTTAGGTTTTGTTATAAAGTTTTACTGAAACCTTTTTGGGAACATTTGCTGAAATTTTGAGGAACTTTTCTGGGATACTGTAAAAAATATGCTTTCACAGAAATTTTAGGGGTTTTCTCGGATTCTAAGGGGGAACTTAGGTCAACTTTGACAAGGAAATTTTCCTAGAAAGTCACAAATTTTAGTGAAAATTTCAAAATGAAAAATGCATTCCTCCCTCTAAACATCTGCTCTTAAACCGATCCAATGTTGCCGTTTCTGCAGAAACAGGACCTTTGGGAGATTTGAGGACATAACTTTTGGTTAAAACTACATCCTGTTTATAAACAATGCTAAACTTAAACTTATCAGGTTTGACAGATCCCAAATAATTGAGAGAAACTAAAAATGGATTCCTGGCAAAAACTCAGGCCTCAGGAGGACACGTCTTCTGACAAGTAGAGTAATGAGAAGTCACTCTTGGACTGAACTCTGCTCCCATCTGCTGTTTTCCAAAGAAAACTGCGGACTTATCTGCTGAATCTGTGGGATTTTCCCCAACAAAAGCACTGTGTCCTCACTGTTTTCTCCAACAGAACACAACACTTTAGATTAGGAAAATCATTATTCATAATCTGCTACATACAGTACTATCTGCTCCCATAGACAAGGAATAAAGCCTAATTGATTGCAAAGTGTTTCTGCAGTAATTACCAGATGCTGCAATTAGCATGTGTGCCTACATGCATGCAATGAGATGTATGCACTCGCTCAAACACACATGAAGCCTCTTTGTTTCTCATCTGCTTTATTTTTTTTCCTCACAGTTGCTACCCTGGTGATCAACCAGCTCAAAATGGTGGTTAATGAAGTAGCAAATCCAAATCATTAGCATAATTAATATGGACTGCTGATTGCCTTTTGGGTATCTCTCCCCCTTTCTCACTCTCTTTCTCCTCTAATCTATTATTGACTCCTTGTCTTGTGCATTAGTTGAGCTTATGACTGATTTTCAACCAATCTATAACTTATTTTCCCAGTTGTAGTTCGGCAGCAATGTGACCTGATGGGAAGCCAACCATGAAATCAACAATTAAATCCAAGAAGTCCAAGAAATTATACATGGATGGATGAGTTTAGATTGAACATTGGGGCTGAAATTACTACTTTTATGATTATTTTAAATATCAGATTCAAACATCTGTGTCGGTGGACACATATCCTTTGGAACAGAGGGTCATGTCACAACTTAAAAAAAACTAAAACTGTTGCTTATTTGGTACTGTCAACAGTTAATGGCTGTGAAGGCCCACTCTTCTTTGCAGAACTGTTCTAAGTCAGCCACTTTCCAGTATAATTATGTAAGACAAAAACCACTGTAGCTATGATGGCTTTAGTTAAAGTTAACGAAACTAAAGCAAGCCACAGTTGGTACAACTACTTCTAAAACAGGCCTAGCTTTAGCAACCATAGTTTAATCAAACATGGTTAAACATGGTTAAAGTCACTTTGTTTACTTTAGCTTCAGCTAAGTTAGTTATGTAGCTATGTTGCCTATGTAGTAAATATAGCTAATTAAGTTTCATTAGCTTTAGATTTAGATACATTACCTGTATAGCTTACGTAGCTTTACAAGCTTTAGAACTGGCGTAAGATACAAAGGTAATTCTAAAGCTAAGTAGGTAACATAGCTACGTCACTAAAGCTAATGAAGCTATCTTAACTACATAGCTTATGTAGCTTTCTAAGATGTAAAATTAGCTATGTTGGTTATGTAGTTATGTTTTCTGTGCAGCTCATGTAGCTATGTAAGCTATGTTAGCTACATAAGCTATTTAGGTACTTCTAAAGCTCATGAAAGTATGCAAGCTATGTAGGTAGCATAGCTTTGAGCTAAATCTAAAGCTAATGAAGATAGCTTAACTACATTGCTTACGTAGCTTTCTAAGATGTAGAATTAGCTACGTTGGCTATGTAAGCTTTTTTCTGTGTAACTTGTGTAGCTTCATAAACTTTAGCCTTGCTATGTTAGCAGTGCATGCTATGTTGGTAGTTTCAAAGCTTTTAAAAGAATGTTAGTTATGTAGGTAACAGCTATGAGCTAAATCTAAAGCTAATGAAGCTATCTTAACTACATAGCTCAGAGCTTTCTAAGATGTAGAATTAGCTATGTTGGTTATGTAGTTACGTTTTCTGTGCAGCTCATGTAGCTTCATAAGCTTTAGCCTTAGCTATATTAGCTATGTAAGCTATGTAGGTACTTCTAAAGCTCATGAAAGTATGTAAGTTTTGTAGGTAGCATAGATATGAGCTAAATCTAAAGCTAATGAAGCTAAGTTAGCTGGGTCAACTTCGTGGCTTTTGTAGCTTTGTAAGCTTTAGCTTAACTACATTTGCTGTGTCAGAATGTTTTGTAATCAGGTTTTGCAGGTCAGGGTTTTTGTTTGTTTGTTTGTTTGTTTGTTTTTTGTTTGTTTTGTTTTTTTTTAACTCTTAGCAGCCTTATTCTTTCCTCAGTCCTTACCCTAACCCAAACTGGAAATATAATCCAGTTTTACTTTAAAAGATTTAGAGTGTATGCCTGACTACGTTGGGCAGTCTGAGATCTGCAGTCTTTTTTTTTTGTTTGGTTTTTTTTAGTCAATGCATGTCTTATGTTAAGAAACTCTGATCACAGAAACCATCCATATTACATGTATTTAATTCGAAGTTTGCCCAATGTGCCATCTGTTAACATGGAGAAAGCAGGGTTTATGTTGTACTGCAGCCAGCCAGCAGGGGGCACTCCTAATCTTTTGTCTTCACTTCTAAGGAGATTTCCACCCCACACAGTCTTTGGTACTGTGTTTCATGGCCAACGCTCATAGTTTTTACACTGCAAAAGCAAGCTGCCATGTGTTGTTTATGATAATTGCCACCATATAAAGATATACAGCAGGTTTTTTAAGTGGAGAATCTGAATGTATAATCCATATATGGACTCAGGAAGCCACCAACGTCTCCAAGATTTTATATATCCTCTGCATGGCTCCGTCGTTTCTGTAAGTGAGCACAAATTGGCTGTAAAGCTGCACGGCTATAGGAGCCAACAGTTTGCTTTCATATTTAATAGTGTAGCTTAAGGACACTGGCAATAGTGGGGAATGGTTAAATAATGGATTAGCAGAGGGGGGGCAGACTTTCTCCTGAATGCATTTATATCTTAGCGTGTTGTATTGCAGGATTGTGTGGTGGACTTAAGAACGTTTATGTAACTGCCTAATTAGACTTCTTCTTAACAGCAACACACTAAAATGACCAGCTGTTGGTTAATTAGGTTTTTTTCAGTTTTGCTAATTAAAATTTAGCATGCAATTATCTTGGCTACGTGCACTGGATGATTGCATTGTATCAACATCAGCTGGATAAGTCAAAACAGCTGTACAGAAGAGGATGTTTACTCCAAAATTTTGGAATCACACTGACATGTTGGTTGAAGTGCACTGATTCCAGATCATGGGTGTATTTTATGTGTCTGGATGCCTAAATATGTATAAATTAGCTATACCCTGATGAATCTGCAGCCAGTTTATTAAAAATACAAGTTTGAAATATGTGGAATTGTCAGCCAGTAAGTATTAAGCACATTAGTGTTATAAATTACAAACCCAGATTCCAAAAAAGTTGGGATGCTGTGCCAAATGTGAAAACAGTAATTTGCAAATCCTTTTCAACCTACATGAATAAATCAAAAAGGCAATATAAACATGCTCATACAATAAACTTTTTTATTACCATTATTATTGTTGTTTTGAAATATGCACACATTCTGAATTTGATGCCTGCAATTTGTTTCAAATAAGTTGGGACAAAGGCAAGTAAAGACAGGGAAAATTGTGGAATGCTAAAACACCTGGAACATTTAAAAGGGAAGTGGGTTAAACTGTAACAGGTAATAGCAACATGACTGGGTATAAATAGAACTCCTGAAAGGCTTAGTTGTTCAACATGGTGCAAGACTGCATGGGCTAATAGCCCAACAGGGTATGTACAATGTTCTTCAACTTGAAATGGCCATTTATTTAAAGATTTCTCCATCTGCAGTCCATGATATCAAAAGATTCTTGACTCTTAAAGTGGAACTGCATTAAAACCCAGCATCATTCTGTGATGGATACTACAATGTGGGCTTGGGAACACTTAAAAAAAACATTGTAGGTCAACATAGTTTACCACTGCATCTATAAATTTAAGTTAAGCCTCTACCATGCAGAGCGAAAGCCATTTATTAACAACATCCAGAAGCACCACTGACTTCTCTGGACCCCAGCTTGTCTGAGATGGACCAAGCCTAAGGGTAAAAGTGTACTGTGGTCTGATGAGTCCACATTTTAATTTGTTTTTGGAAATAATGGTCGCCAAGTCCTCCAGGCTAAGGAGGAAAAGGACCATCCACATTGTTAACAATGCAAAGCTCAAAAGCCAGCTTATCTGATGGTGTGATGGAGTATTAGTGCCCATGGCATGGGTAACTTGCACATCTGTGAAGGCACCAGTAATACTGAGAGGTACATGCAGGTTTTGTGGCAAGATATGCTTCCATGTAGCCTTTTCTAAACTTGAGTATGCTGTGGCCCAAAGTGAAACCTGAAAACTCTTCTGGAGCCCTCCAAAATCCTCATACAGCCATAACATGAGATCCAAAGTATTTACATCCAACATTTTTACTTTAAATACAGACACTTAATTGTAGAGGTATTAATATTAAACCAAAAGCCTTTGCAGAGTCACAAAGTACAAATAAATAGCCACTTTTTTATGTTTTGATCAAGCATCTGCAAAGTCACATATATTTTCTTTATCTTGGTAAATGTACTCTGTTACCCTACAAATCCTGACTTAGAAACCTTGATGTGTGCATAGTATACATCCAATTTTTTATAATGATGATGTGCTACATTAGAATGTTTAAAAGTGTCACCAGTTACTCCAACACCAGGTAAACCTTGACACTAGACATGTAGATCATTAAAAATCAATAATAAAAAATGCCAAAAATGGAAGTTAAATCTTCTGACTTTGTTTATTTGATTCTAGGACTATCATTTAAAACATTCCAGTTTAAAAATTAGGTGTATGTTTTGATTTATATTAAATGACCTTATACTGCTCACCTGCAGTACCTCCAGGGCCCCTTAGAGGGCCCCGGCCTACCCATCTGATCTGGACAAAGCCTTTTCAGGGACGTTTCTGCTTATTCCAGCAAGACAATGCCAAGCCACATCCAGCATGAGTCACAACAGCATGGCTTCACAGTACAAGAGTGCAGCTACAAGACTGGCCTGTATGCAACGAAAATGTATGGCACATAATGAGGCTCAAAAATCGACAACAAATATCCTGCCCTGTACCTCAAATGCACATCAAGCAAGAATGGGACAGAATTCCACTTTCAGTACTTCAACAACTGATGTCTCCATTCCCCAAGTGCTGAGACCATTGTTGGAGGAAAAGCTGATTCAAAACAGTGGTAAACATGTCTCTGTCCTAACTTTTTTAGATTGAGTTTCTGCCATCAAACTCAGAATGTGTGTATTTTCTTAAAAGCAATAAAGTTAATTAGTTTGAAGATTGTTCATTATATACATCTTGTACTGCTCTGAGCAGAGTTAGTAAAAGCATGTTGACTGAATAAGGATGACTTTCAGGCTCCTTTTATCAGGTTATGCTGCCACCTGTTGGAGGTCTTCGAGCATTACAAAGCTAAGTAGATCAATCATCTGCAAATCGAGCCACTTCATCATAATATACATGTATCATATTGGTATTAGTGATTACCACTGATTGGGGCCCCCTAGTGAGAAATCCATGTATTGTGAGGCCTAAACTCTTTGATAACAGTTCTGTTTTAGACCCAGTTCTAACTGCTGCATGTAAGTTGCCTCCCTGCCAGTCTCCTCTTTGTTGTTGCTGAGGGGAGAAAGATAGAGAGTAGGCCGGGCTGGAAATTTAAATCATCATCAGCGCCTCCAAAGTCCATTGAGCAGCTGTATGAGGCAGCAGCCAACATTTAAAGGCAGGCAGTTGTTCCCTGACATGCTCATAAACATGTACAAGCATAAATCTCCAATGGGCTATTTACTTATCAATCCCTCTTTGTTTGTACTCGGAGCCAATGCGCGATGAGCCCGATCCAAATCCCTCTAGATGCCTCGGTGCAAATGTTCTCCTCTGGATGGCCATTTGCTGAGAAATCAATGCAACCACAATGCTATTAGGAGCATTTTAATTGGATGTTAAGGCGGATTCATTATTACTGTTATGACGGCTGAGCAGGTCGAATAGAGCGTGGCCACCAGCCATGTTGGTGTGTGCTGCTGAGCACTTAGACAGCCTGTGCAATATTTCGCCATACTCAGCTACTGTGCCGCAGTCTCATATTCTTTTTCAGGGACTTTGAAATGTTTTTGATGTCCATGTTAATTTTGTTGCTGAGCCAGATCACAAGTTGGTGAACAAATGTGATGTTTTTGTTCCCAAATGATGCCATCATAACACATAAAGATGTGAAATCAAGCAGAAGAGCAGTATACAATTTCTCAAAGTCAACAGTTGTCACATATGAATAGCCATGCCTCTAATTACCTAATTTTATGACTTTTGCATAGGCTTAATAAGAAATAGAAGGGTTAATGAATTAAAAAAAAAAAAAGCCTGACAGTGACAACCAATACATAAATGAGCAATTGATACCAAATACATTTTTTGTATCAGGCTGTAAACATCTTTGTTTCTGATGTAAAAGATGACATAATTGCATGGGCCTGAATGGATATTCATCTCCTTCTGGAGTCAGCCTCAAGTGGACATTTTTGGAACTGCAATTACTTGCATATTTTCAATGCAACAGTTTTATGTTTGGTGCTTTGGAAGATTTAACGTAAATGACTTTAGGGAAGCACCTGTTGCTCTCTTCTTGGTTATTAAGGGAATTTTAAAAGATTAGGGATGTACTACCTAACTAACTAACAGATCTGAAAGTCATTGCCCTCACTTAGGGTGCACCAGAGTTAATGATTGGTTGAACAAATGACAGATATTCTCATGTGTTGGCCCTCGATGCTGGTAAAATTTTGTGTTTAGACCATAACGCAGCCATAGTAATACAGTTTTTAATGTAATGTCTGACTTCAGCTCATACAATTAGCTACCAATTATAATGTTAAATGAACAGAATATTCCTTGAAGTGACTTTAACCATGGTAGCTAGTTCCAGTGCCTCTTGGTAGGTAGATAAGATTATTGGCAGCACTTTGAAATAGCAGTAAGGATGGAATATTGCTCGTTTTTGGCTAGGTTCTTCATGAGCTGAGTCTTTTGACTGGGTCTGTCGTGGGCTGGTTACCTTGTAGGTTGTAGGCTTCTCTTCAAAGGTTGTATCCTTTGTAGGCTGGATCCTTCCTTAGCTTGGTTTCTTTTTGGCATGCCCTTCATAGCCTTGGCCCTTTGTAGGGTGGGTCATTGGGCTGGGTCATTCGGTTGAGCCTTTCATAGGCTGGGTCCTACATATCCTGGGTCCTTTGTGGGCTGCATTCATCATAGGTCCTTCATAGGCTCAGTCTTGTTAGCTACCTTTCATAGCCTAGGTCCTTCAGATTAGGTCACTGGGCTGTGTCCTACGTAGGCTGGATCACTTAACTGGGTAATTCATAGGTTGAGCCTTTCATAGGCTGGGTCCTTCTTAGGCTGGGTCCTACATAGGCTGGATCACTTGGCTGGGTTATTCATAGGTTGAGCCTTTCAAAGGCTGGGTCCTTCTTAGGCTGGGTCTTTTATATCCTGGGTACTTTGTGGGCTGCATTCATCATAGACTGGATCCTTGGGGTGGGTCCTTCATAGACTTTGTCCTTCAAAGGCTCAGTCTTGTTAGCTACCTTTCATAGCCTGGGCCTTTTGTAGGGTGGTTCCTTTGTAGGCTTAATTCTTGGGCTTGACTCTTCATAGGCTGGGTCCTTGTGCTGGGTCCTTCAAATGCTGCATTCTTCATAGACAGATTTGTTGATCTGGGTTCTTTGAAGGCTTGGTTCATGGCTTTCCTTCATAGGATGGGTCTGGCATTGACTGGGTATTTCATAGGCTCTGTTTTTCATAGACTGGGTCCTTCTTAGGCTGGGTCCTTTAAAGGCTGGGTACATTGGCTGGGTCCTCCATAGTTTGCCCTTTATAGGTGCTTTATAGGCTTGCCCTTCATAAGCTGGGTTGTTGACCTGGGTTCTTTGAAGGCTGGGTTCATGGCTTCCCTTCATAGGCTGGGTCTGGCATTGGCTGGGTCCTTCATAGGCTCTGTTTCTCATAGACTGGGTCCTTCTTAGACTTCCCTTTATAGGCTGGGTACATAGTCTGGGTCCTCCATAGTCTTTATAGCTGCTTTATAGGCTTTGCCTTTCATAAGCTGGGTTGTTGACCTGGGTTGTCCGTAGGCCAGGTCCTCAACAGGCTCTCACTGAAGAATGCAATCCCTAAGTTGAGACACAGCTAAAGACACCTGACATGCTAGCCATATGGGGAGCTCTGTGTCTGTTTGCCTACTCAAATCTCCAATGGCTAATGTATATTTTATGTTGTTATAGTTTAAAAGCAGCTCACTAATGGTTGTTGTTTCCCAGTTCTGATGATATTAAGCATTAAAATGTAGAACAGCATATGCTTTCACAGCCTATTAAATGAAGATAAACATAAATGATAAAAATAAATACAATAAATTATAAACCTCAGCTATATACATAATCAGTTGATTGAAAATAAATCATCCAGGAGCCTTTTTCTCCACTAAACAAATCCATAGTCATTTGCTCTAATTCCATATTCAGCTCATGCCCTGCAGCTGTAAAGACTGTTATGCAGGTAATCATCATTCCAACCTTTGTGCTACTGCCTCACATCCAGTAATCAATTCATAAGCATAAGTGCAATCTGTTTCTTGCAGCAGGTTAATATTTCAATCAATAGGTTGATGCAAAGTGCAATTAGAAGCTTTGTTTGCTAATTTGATTTTTGCAAAGATGAAAGGTTATTTCAGTAGTTTATTGATGTAAACAAATGGCATACAATGAATATGTTAGCGTTTTGATGGTTATTTAATTTGCTTCCCAGAGCTTTAGTCGCCATAACTGCTGTCCTTCTACATGTTTAAACAGGCACAGCTGTGATTTAAGGACTGTGATCACCGGGTGCAGACTTGCCAATGGAATAATATTCTGCAGAAAGGCATCTGAGAAAATCAAGAGCTGAAGTTTATAAGCTGCAGGCTGTGGCAGCCTGTTCTGAGTTACAATTCTGTCACATAGAAACATAAAAATCAAGCGTAAGTGGCAGAGTTATGCTGCTGTCACCACAATTGGATTTTTGACAAGAGGTAGAAGTGCTGCCTGGTCCAAATATTGGTTTCTACTGTGACATGATGACAGCAGGGGGAAAATTTGGTGTAAAAAGCAGCACAAATCCATGAATCTATGTGGTTATAACAGTGTTCTCTGGCAGTGTCTGTACACATGAGTTACTGGTGATCAACATTTATGCCTCATAGAAATAGAAATAGAAAATCCAAACTTGGCAACAATTAGGGATGTACTAGAATATCAGTTACACACTGAGATCAGCCAACACTTGCTCTGCAGAGAGATATCTGTCCAAAGGCAACAACAAGCTCCAATGTCAGTAGCTGATGTTTATCTGGTTTCTGATTCATCTTGACTAACTAGTGTACCTAACTGCTGATTTAAAATACAGCAATCTAGTTATTTGTGGGCTGGGGCCTTAACTAGGTCCTTCATAGGCTGGGTCCTCTGTAGGCTGGCTCCTCAATACATTAGGTCACTAATAGACTGGGTCCATAGGCCAAGCCCTTGGCAGGCTTTGGCTTCATGGACTGGATCTGTGATCTGGGTACTTCATAGGCTGGGTCCTTCTTATGCTATGTCCATAGGTCGTGTCCTTCAAAGAACGGGTCCTTCATACACCAGGTCTTTTATTAACTTGATCCATAGGTTGGGTCACATGTCCGCTGGGTCCCTCATAAGTTTAGTACTTCATCTATCATGCCCTTTTTAGGCTTGGTCCTTCATCGATCAGGTCTTTGTACCTTTGGGTCCTTCGTAGACTTGGGCCTTTATAGATGGGATCTAGGGGCTGTGTCCTTTGTAGGCCAGGTCCTTCAGAGGCTGGGTCCCTCATTAGCTTGGTCTTTCATTGATCAGATACTTTATAGGCTGGGTCCTTCATATGCTTGGTCCTTAATCAATTCGGTCCTTTGTGGCCAGGCCCTTAATCGGTCTAGATCTTTTATACACTGAGTCCTTAATAGTCTGGGTCCATACGCTAGGTTTGCAGGCTGAGTTCTTTGTAGGCTTCTCTTAAGGCTGCATCCTTTGTAGGCCAGGTTCTACATAGGCTGGGTCTTTCATAGGCTGGGTCCCTAGGCTCAGTCCTTTGTGGGCTGGGTCTTTTGTATGCTGAATCCTTCGTAGGCTGAGTCCTTGGGTTGGAACCTTTGTGGGCTTGTTATCTCATAAGATGAATCCTCTGTAGACTTCCCTTCAAAGCCTGGGTCCTTTGTAGGTTGTGCCCTATGTAGACTGAGTTTTTGTTCAGGGTCCTTCATAGGCTTTGTAGGTTTCCCTTCACAGGTTGGGTTCTTCGTAGGCTCCGTCCATCATAAGCTGGGTCCCTATGCTGGGTCCTTTGTAGGCTTTGACCTTTATAGACTGGATCCATGGGCTAGGTCCTTTGTAGGCTAGGTCCTTCAGAGGCCAGGTCCTTCATTAGCTTGGTCCTTCATTTGTCAGATCCTTTATTTTAGCTTGGGTCTTTTATAGGCTTGGTCCTTAATCAATTGGATCATTTGTAGGATGGGTCCTTCATAGGCTTGGCTCTTCATCAATCTGGATCTTGCACAGGACAGAGGACCAAGCATATGACGGTCCTTTGTAGGCTTGGTCTTTCATGGATTGGATCCGTAGGCTGGGCCCTTTATACATTGAGTTCTTAATAAAATGGGTCCACTAGCTGTGTCCTTCTTAGTCTAAGTCCTTTGTAGGCTGGGGTCTTCATACAAAGTTCTTGATAGAATGGGTCCACAGGCTGAGTCCTTCTTAAGCTGGGTCCTTTGTAGGCTTGGTCCTTCATAGACTTGGTCCTTCATTGGTTGGTTCCCTTGTATGCTGGGTCCTTTAAAGTCTTGGTCCCTCATGAATTTTGTACTTTGTTGGCTTGACACTTCATACACTGGGTTTTTTGTAGACTGCTGAGTTCTTCTTCATCTGGGGCCTTCATAGGCTTGATCCTTTATCAGTCGGGTCCTTCTGGGTTTTTCAAAGACTAGCTTCATAGGCTGGGTTCTTTGTAGGCTAGGTCCCTTGTTGGCTGGGTCCTTTATCAGTTTGGTCCTCGGTAGGCTGGGCCCTACGACACTATGCCTTTCATAGACAACTTCCACAGACTAGCTCCATAGGCTTGGTCCTTCACTGGCTGGGCCCTTCGTAGACTGGGGCCTTCATCGGCTGGATACTTCTTAGACTGGGCCCTTTGTGGGCTACTCCTTTGTTAAGACACTGATGATTGGAAAGCATTGTGCCTATTATCCTATTCATATCTGTACATGACAAAAAAACATAAAATCTAAGGTTCTTTTACAACAAATGTTTAAAACTTTCTTCAACTTTCCAACTGTGTGCTCTCACAAAGACTTACAAAGGACTTCTTTCTCCCATTTTTCTTAGTCAAAATGAATGAGGACAGCGTATCCTCTGTGTGCTCTGATAGAGTGAGTAGCTCTGTAGCCGGTGGTGCAGTGAAATCTGTGAAAGATCTTTGTTTTTCCTATTGATTCATTTACTTTCTCAAGGCATTGTTTGTCTGTCTCTGGCAGAGTGATGGAGGGAACTGAGTGACTAATAGTGCAGGTAGCACTTGAGGCTCAGACAGAGTCCATTACGACAGGCTGATGTCTTCACTTGTATCTTTCCTTTTGAATAATGTCAGGATCTGCCAAGCTGCCATGCATTATCATCATATCTCTTCTTGGCATTTGACGACAGCAGGTCCCAGTCCTATCGTATGTCTTAGTGGAGATGAGTTAGGTCAGAGTTAGAGGGACAAAGAATTGCTCTCTGTACCTGATGTTATCCATTCTGTTTAATTTAAACACCGTCCTCACTTCAACTTTAATGGGAGTTTCTGAGGTTTGTGGTGTGAAAAAGCAGTTGTTAGAACAAAGATACTTATAGCAACTGAGAGAGAGCTCTCTTAAAGACATGCAACAACATGACAGGGAGAACTTTCACGAGCTTAATCATCAAGGACCATTGTGGCCTCAGTGGCAGAGTGCTGCCTCATTAAGACTTGCACAGTAAGCACATTAATGTCCTTCAGACACTGATACACTAATACAGCTGCACAGCAGCAGACTCCTCTAACAGCAAACTCTAACAAGCACAGCTTAAGCCTGCTGTGGACTTTTTAAAATGAAAAGATCAACCTATGAACAACTAAGAAGAATTATCTTACCAAAATTTTACAGCTTTAAACCTTGCCCTCCAGGGGTTGAAAGAAAACAGTGTTTTTTTATGTCTTTGTTTTATGCAGACAACTAAAAGGAGGACTGAATCCTCCTGGCACTGTCAGACAGGCTGTATGTTACAGCATTGATCAAGCCATTAAATGGTCAGGGGAGTGTTGTTTATCATGGTTATTCTGTGAATAAAGTGTACCATTTTTTGTGCGGTGAGCCAAGGTGTCAGCTGTAAAGGGTCCTCTTACACTACAGCCAGGGGCTTTCTCAAGAGCAGGCCGAGTAACAATTTATGGAATCGACAGTTTCTCTGATCAGGCCTTGCTTCAACAACTTTTCCCAAAAATGGTGCAACTTCTACACCTGCAAAGTCAAAAGTGCTAAGTTGTCTCAGCTTGAAATAATAGGGGAACAGCTCGTATAAAGTCTTTTGAGTTTGAGCCACTCTTGTGGGCATGTGGTGCCAATATAGCGATGATAGTTCAGGGCAAATAACTCTTTTATCCTTCCATGTAATACCAGGTTCTTCAGCAAATAATGTCTAGTTTCTGCTTTGGTCCATAACTGGGTCATAGCAGGACCTTACCCCCTCTCAGGCCCGGGCTTTTTCTCAGACATAGCAGCAAAACTCTACCAGGGATTTTTTTTTTTGTTTTTGTCAACTCCCTTTGGTGCAGACCTACAAATTATTATAACAGTTTTCTTTAAATGTTTGTTTTGACATGATGAGGGAGAAAAGTTGTGAGAAAGTAGCACTGCCAGCAGGAAAGGGACAGGTGAAGAAGCAAGGTGTGCATTTACGCACAGGTAAATGCACTGCAAGACCACTGCGGTGAGATACAGCATCAGTCAGAACTGAAATATAAGCTTAAACTTTCAAAATAATATCGTATTAAACTTCCGGTTAGGGTAACGGTTGATGATCAGTGCTTTAGAGCAATCAGAAGGAATAACAAGTCTAGCACTTCCCATTCCAATTTTTGGTCTGAGATCAGGAAACATTCCCTGAAGCTGTATCCGAAAGGAAGTTTAGAGACACCTAAACTGTTTTGAGGCATCTCTGCTGCACACCGTCATCCCTCATCTTCTCTCAAAGTTACTTAGAAGACCTGAGGGTTAGGCAACTTCCTGCAATGACCACAGCACTTCTGAAACAGCACCCATGTTGCAGGAGGTACTGAGGTTCAGGGCTCGAATCAGGAAGATTCATCGATATGGAGGCTTGGGGGAATTCCACTCAAAGCTGTCAGCGAGATGGTAGCCAATTATAGTGCCCCTTTCAAATTATCTCTGAGTCCTAAACATCCCCATGCTCTGTCAGAGCTGGCACTAGCCGCAGTGGCTAATAGCTGCTGGCAGCCGGGGCACTACTTTAACCCATCAGCCAAGGCCTCTCAGGGGGGCTGATTATGCTTGTTTGCATCTGTCTTCCTTTTCCTGTACATGTCAGCAGAATTAGAGGAAACCACAATGCAACCATATCATGGGGAGGGTAGTCTAAATGTTGCCATGAGATTGCAACCACAAGCGCAGGTGATGAAAGGGTGACGTAAAGTATTTACTCACTTAAAACATTTGTACGTCATAATTTACGTTTTCCTTGGGGCTTGGATGGTAATTCACTCCCAGTCTTTGGAGAAGAATAGATTACGTGAACTCTATTAACCTCTTCAGCACCTCTGTCTATACGGTGCACTTTATGAATATGAATTCTGCATCCTAGCTCGGTGTTTGTACTCCTATGGAAGTTGAGGAACAATAGACAAATGTCAGGAGTTGGATGTGCAAGGCTTCTTTTGTTGTAAGCCACTAATGGAGAGTTTTCAGGGTAGAATTTTTATTCTTGGCAACCTTAGTGAAGTCAGCTGTTTCATAACACATCTGGTGTGATGCCAGTGGAGCTTGTTGTTGGCAATATTTCACTGAGGTTCAACACCACTATGCAGGCTAGTGTTTAATTTATAATAATGCTATTTTAATCACATTAGTTTGAAGTGCTTTTATTACAGTCACTATGTCGTGTTATTAAAGATGGGCTGGTGGGTTACGAAACTGCTAATCACTTTTTAATGGACAATATGCAAATGAGAAATGGATTTCTGAGAATTTGTTTGTTTGAGGCGGTGCATGCGCTCTGTCAGCAGTACTGTTCAGAACAATTGAGCTTCTATCAATTGACTTTCTCTGACAGAAAATGTTGAACTACTTTGAAATTAAACACAACGCTCAAGGCAAAAAAAAAGGGCCGCCAAGCCGAAAAGTACTTGTTTGTCCTTGTTATATGTATTATGTAGATAGGTTTGTTAAACAGGATACAAAGCTGCACAAAGAAACATTTTCAATGCCATTACAGAGATGCTGCCTTACCAGCTAATGCTATAAATCAGCATTGTTATGGTCTGTGTTGAGGCACTGTGTTATAAAATGCCCTAAGCTACAAATAACCCCCAAATCCAGAAAAGTAGGGACATTGTGCAAAATGCAAAGAGAAAACAGTGATTTGTAAATCCATGTCAAACTCAGTCACAACAGGGACTGGATTCTGAGTTTCAGCCTTACCTGAGAGCCTGACAAGGTCAACATTTGACCATAAACCGTAAAACTCATTTTCACCATCCATGACTTATGGGGAGAAAACTTAAGGGATTAAAAACAGTCAAAATGATACATTGAAAGGCTCAAAATCTGAGATTAAAGTCAAAATTCTGATTTTAAAGGCTATTATCTGAGATAGAAAAGAGGTCAAAATATATAATTTTAAGTTTTAAAGGTCAAAATATGGAATAAAATTTGACACCATGAGTATGAGGTAAAAATTTAAATCATGATTCTAAAGTTCAAAATGAGGGGTTAAAAGCCAAGTAAAAAAATTAAAAATATAAATTAAGATTTAAAATTCTGAATCTAAATTTCTAAATGTAAAAAAAATGTGAAATAATGACTTTAAAAGGTCAAAATTTATCATAAAACTCAAAATCCTGAATTTATGGGATAAAAAATGAGATAAAATTTTCAATTATGAGTTTGAAAGGTCAAAATAAGGGATTAAAAGTCCAAGATAGGAGTTCAAGGTAAAAAATATAAATTAAAATTAAAAACTGATTATCCAAAAAGTCAAAATATGAAATAAAGAGTCAAAATCAGGAGTTCAAAGGTAAAAATATAAATTAAAATTTAAAATTGATAATCTGAAAGGTCAAAATATGAAATAAAATCTCAAAATCAGGAGTTCAAAGTCAAATATATAAATCAAAATTTAAAACGGATAAATTGAAAAGTCAATATATGAAATAAAAATTCAAAATCACAAATTTAAAGTACAAAATATAAGATTTTTTTTAATTATGAGTGTAAAACATCAAAATAAGGGATCAACAGTCAAAGGGAGGAGTTCAAAGGTAAAAACATAAATTAAAATTTAAAATTAATAATCTGAAAGGTCTAAATATGAAATAAAAAGTCAAAGTCACAAATTTAAAAAGACAAAATATGAGATAGATTTTTCAATAATGAGTGCAAAACATCAAAATAAGGGATTAAAAATCAAGATTAGGAGTTTGAAATGTCAAAATATAAACTAATTTTTCAAATTGTTAATCTTAAAGGTCAAAATATGAAATGAAATGACAAAATCGTGAATTTTACAGGTGTAGTTATGAAATACTGAGTTTTAAAAGTCAAAATATGAGATGAAATTCCAAATCATGAGTTTAGATCGTCAAAATGTGTGATCAAATTTTAAATTATGAGTCTTAAAGTTCAACATTTGTGATAAAAGTCAAAATCATGAGTTTTAAAGGTGTAGTTATGAAATACTGAGTTTAAAAGTCAAAATATGAGTTGAAATTCCAAATCATGAGTTTAGATCGTCAAAATGTGTGATCAAATTTTAAATTATGAGTCTTAAAGTTCAACATTTGTGATAAAAGTCAAAATCATGAGTTTTAAAAGTCAAAATATGCCAAGGAAGCTGAGCGCTCACAACGCTGGACTGTGTTGGTTTTGTATTGAAAATAAGCATCACCAGATCTGAAAAACTGGCTCTGGACACAGGATGGCATGCAGGCCAGTTTACTGTGAAACCATGCTCATGTAAGGTGAAGAATGCAGCTTGGCTTTGTCTTGCTGAAAAAAGCAGACGTCCTTGTGAAAGACGTCTTCTAGATGGAAGCATGTTGCACCAAAACCCGGATGTAGTTTTCAGTATTAATGGTGCCTCCACAGATGTGCAAGTTACCCATGCCATGGCCACTAATACACCCATACACATCACAGAAATGATAAATATCTGGATGCTTCTTTTCCTCTTTAATCCAGAGGACTTAATGACCAAAAAACAACTTGAAATGTGGACTCATCAGACCAGAACACTTCTCCACTTTAGGTCAGTCCATCTCTGACCAGCTTGGGCCCAAAGAATTAGGTGCAGCTTCTTGATTTTGATATCTGATTCTGCTTACATTTGTAGAAGCAGCAATATATATTGTGTTGACTAAAAGTGTTTTTTTTTTAAGTGTTCCCTTGCTCAAGTTGTCGTAACCACAGACTGATGCCAGTTTTAATGCGGTCCTGTCTGAGGGGTCGAAACTCTCATGTGACAATGGTACTATCACCAGTTAACCTATCCATGTGTTGAATGTTCCTGGTGTGAAACAGTGCACCTAATTGGGCAGGGCTGTCTTCCTTTAAGTGGTGTCTGAATGGAGAGGGAGGGGTTAACTGGAAATTGTATGGAAACAGTATTTCATTAGTGTGAACACAGAGCTGAAAACAGCAAACCAAGAGGAATTGGGTGAATTTTTGGGTGCTTTGGGCATATTTAATTTTTTAAATCAGTTTAAATATGAAATATTTTGTCCTTGTGCTGTCTTTGATTGAAAATAGGTGGGAAATGATTTGCAAATCACTGTTTTCTGTTTTAATTCAGATTTTGCAAAACAAGCCAGCTCTTTTGAAATTGGAGTCAGGAGTTCATTAGCAACAAAACAGCAGCCATAAAAAAAGACAAAACACAGAAATAGATTAGTGTGACTCCAGTTATATGATTGTTCCATTACAAAAAATATTAACTACCAGTTCAGGCATCTTTAAAGGACACATGAAGGTCTTTCTATCCTTTTGAAATGCTTCCCTCAAGGTGCTTTGTAAATTTTTACTCACAATTCCTCTGAGAGTTGCACAAACAGACGGCATGAGACGCCATTTTCCCAACCATCTTCCTTCTTTTAGGATTATTACTTCTTAAATAACTTCATATTTATTCCTGGTGGTCCTGCCATCTGGTTATTATCTTTCTAAGTGGAAGGGACAATGAACAGCAGGCATATTTCTTCTCATTTTCTTCAGCACATTCTTACTGTCTAGCAATCAACCTGGGGATCTTTGAATATTGAATGCACAAACAAATTAGCCTTTGAAGGTTAATTTAATAAGAAATTCAACCTTATTCATACAGCTGACCTTCATTATGAAGTTTAATATGGATGTATGACAGTGATTGGAAAATGTCAGTATTGTGCAGATTTCTGACTCCTGTGAACATGATATATTACCAGCTGTCATTATGGTAAATAGGCTATTAAAGCTAATACCCGATCGGCCTTCTTTCCCATCTGTGAGACCAATGGGGTGCATGCTAGACTTTAAAACATTTCATAGCCTTCCCGTCTCACACCGTGACTTATATAAGTCACATTTATCACCATAACAAGGCTATTTACCTCACCGTGGACAAATGGGGGCGATGTGGACATCAAATTTGTTGTCAAATTTTGAAGCGTAGGTGCCACTTACCTACCTTATTTCCAGCCACAGAAATCTAGCCTTCAAACTTAAAGTGTTGATCACGGTCTGTGCTTAAAAAAGAGCTAACATAATGAAGTGAGGTAAAGGACAGTGACAGCAGGAAGAGTAGGAGGAGGTGTCAGATTAGAAATAGAATCTAAGATGACTAAACGAAGAGATAGCATCTCCCAAGAGGGTGCAAAGTTGTTGAAAATGTCATTTTTGAAAGGAACTGGTAAGCCATATGATTTTCTCATGAAGTAGCAGCAGATATCTTAATATCCCAATAATTATGTCATTATGTTTACTGCCCAAATTCCATGACTGGATATAAAAGGAGCAATTTGGAGAGGCAGAGTCTCTCAGAAGTAAAGATGGGCATGGGTTCACCAATCTGTGAAAACGCTGTGGCTAAAGAGTTTGGAACAGTTTCAAAAACATGGCCCATCTACAGTACATGATATCATCAAACGATTCAAAGAATCTTGGAACTGCATTATAACCAGGCACGATTGTGTACAGGAAATCACTGCATGGGCTCAGAAGACTTCCAGAAATCATTGTCTGTCAGTACAGTTCACCATGCCACCCACAAATGCAGTTTAAAGCTATCCATAACATCTTCTCTGGGCCAAAGCTCATGTAAAATAGACTGAGGCTAAATGAAAAATTGTTCTGTGGTCAGAACTTAGTGCACAGTTCAAAAGCCTGTAGGGCCACGTTTATCGTTTAGCACCTTCTTTCAACAACAGTCTGGAAACATCTGGGAAGTGAGGGCTGGAGTTTTGGGAGAGGAATGTTGTCCCACTTTTGTCTGATGCAGGACTTAGCTGGTCAATGGTTCTGGGTCTTCTTTTCCAAAAATGTTTTGATATATGCAACACCTTCTCCGAAGGGGGGGCAAACCTCTTTACACTTTTCATGCAACCCCATACCATCGGAGATGCAGGATTTGAACTACGCTGTACTCTGACCGCAGAACAGTTTTCCAGTCCATTTTAAATGTGCTTTGGCCCAGAGAAGACTTTAAAGACAGCTTTAACTTGGATTTGTGGAGGGCCCGAGGATCTCAAGCATCGACCGTCAGCCACGGCCCTCATGCACAGAGATTTCTCTAGATTTTCTGAATCTTTTGATGATATTATAAACTAAAGATGGCGGGATATTCACCATATTTGCAATTTTACATCGAGAAACATCTGCCCATCATTACTTCTAAGAGACTCTGCCTCTCTAAAATGCTCCTTTCATACCTAGTCATGTCACTGGCCTGTTGCCAATTAACCTAATCAGTTGCACCACTTACTTTTCCAGCCTTTTGTTGCCCCGTCCCAACTTTTTTGAGATTTGTTGCTGCCAACAAAATCAAAATGAGCTCATGCATGGTGAAGTTTCTTTTGCGCATAAAAGATGAGTTTAATAAGATTTGCAAATCATTGCATTCTGCTTTTATTTACTTTTTACACAGCAACCCAACTTTTTTGGAATTGTGGTTATTGGTTTTGAATTGCTTTAAATCCTCAACAATTTGGCAAGATTGACTGATGGCAGATGGAGGGAATGTGGTTCAAACAAGTGCCGTGGAAGGAGTGAGGTCATGTGGTCGATGGTTTAACCACCATGGCTAAATCGCACACAGAATTATACGTGGCACTGTTGTGAATGTTCTGCTAAACAATCCTCTGCTTGGACTGAGACTTTCATAAGTCTCAGAAGTTTTGGATAAAATGCTGACTGAAGAGCTCTGGAGCACCAGAACAGGAAACAGGTGGCTCTCAGGTGATGACTCAGATGCAAATAGTGAAAGGGAGGATGTTTAACTTAGGAGCTGTGCTGAAGCTACAGAGCTGTGCTGTCTGAGGTACTGGAGAAGGACACCTTCTGCTGCTAAAGGAAAAAATCCCTTTTCAGAGGCTAATGGGCGGCTGTTCTGTCAGGTGCTTTCCCTTTGAGGGGTGCTAATGACATAGCTCAAGGGCTGGCAATTAGCAAGCCCACTATTTTTGTGTAGACACAAATATCTCAGCATTTATCACTAGCTAAGAATCTGGCAAAGAGATGCAGCCCTAGGAGGGTGACTCCCAAAAAGACATTAATGGTCCTTAGAGGATAACTCCGACATAGACATGCATGGTCCTAAGATGATGAACCCCCCACATAGACATTCATGGTCCTCAGAGGATGACTCCCACATAGACATTCATGGTCCTCAGAGGATGACTCCCACATAGACATTCATGGTCCTCAGAGGATGACTCCCACAAAGACATTCCTGGTCCTCAGAGGATGACTCCCACATAGACATTCATGGTCCTCAGAGGATGACTCCCACATAGACATTCCTAGTCCTCAGAGGATAACTCCCACAAAGACATTCCTAGTCCTCAGAGGATAACTCCCACAAAGACATTCCTGGTCCTCAGAGGATGACTCCCACATAGACATTCATGGTCCTCAGAAGATGACTCCCACAAAGACATCCGTGGTCCTAAAAGGATGACTGCCACATAGATATTTATGATGTGTTTATTTAAGATCTTATCTATAGTAGAACAAACTGCCCTGTTTTTTACATTACATATGTTTGTCCTCCGAGATGAAAAGAAAACCTGAAGTCTAGCAGTCTGTTGGTTCTCCTTTAGTCTCCTCCAATGTCATTCAGTATGTTAACATGCACAGTTAATTAGGGCTAGGGTTATAGCTTTATTAGGTGATTTAACTGGACTACTTTCCTTGTCTCAGTATTCATGTCTGTTTTACTTTTACAAATGACAGTGTGACTGCTGCTATGGTTAGCATAGATATTGTCCAGCTTCCAGATCAAAGTCCAGCATGGAGACTGTAAAGCATGTACATGCAACAGTCTGGTTCATTAAGGTGAGCACATGCAAGAGTAAATCAAGTCCAACTATATTATTGAACTTTGTTAGTCCATCTTCCAAACCTTTGATTTAGTGCAGTTTGAGTCCCACTAACATGTTTACATGCCTTTTAGAAGCTTTGTATGCAGACCGACATATAGGGACTGAATATGTCCCTTGAAACAGCAACCCTCAGTGGGCAGGGCTGTCTCTCTTCCTCTTGGTGGCAGGGCCAATGATTGAAGAGGAAGTGGTTCTCTGGAAAATTACACATATGAAATATGTATGCTGAGAGCCATTTCATGCCATTTTTCAGTGTGAATGCAGAGCTGAGAACAACAAATCCAGAGGGAGTTTTGGCATCATTCCACTACATATTTGAATAAGATAAATATGATTTATATTTTACATGAGGTTTGTATCAGAACTCTGATAAATGTCCATTTTATTACCTGTATCTTCCATGTAAGTTTTGTCAGGTTTTGGTTGGGCAAAATAACACATGTGACCAAACAACCTTGTATTTTTACCCAAGCATCAGTCCTCTAAGATTGTCCCCATATGCTTCAGCAGACTAATCAGACTGGTGGCACTGGGCAGCCACTAAGTGTGATTGTGCGACTCTTGGTGTGTGCAATGAGGGCGTTCCCGCAGCATAAACTTCCTGAATAAATAAAGGTTAAAACAAAGGACGGGTTTTATGGTTTTTGGCAGCTACAGTACACTGTAGCATAAGTAGCTGTGAACTGAGACAGAAGGTAATTGAGTCTAGGTCAAGCTTTACATAGGCAGTGAGCCTTTTCATCTCATTATGTATATGTTCCTGTTTCTGTTTGACATTTCATCATTCTCAATTAATCCTTTGTATACTGTTCAGCTGACCACGTTCACCTCTGACGAATTCGATTAACTCTCGGTGCAGGTCAATGGATGCCGCGTTTAGAACTACTTCTAGAGAGGAGAAACTTTTCTGTTTAAGTGAAGCAGCAGGGCATCATTTATTCAGACTTTCTCAGCATGGTCTGAGGTCCTGACTGCTGCTTTTGCAGAGATTTACCTTGAGTCATGAACTGGTTAAAAGTAAACTGATGGCATCTAAGTCTTGTTTATAAAACTCTGCAGTAAGTATTGGGGGAAAGGTGTATATCTTTAATGTTTAAAAGTAAGCCCAGTCTGCAGTGATGTTCAAAAATCAACACTGGATGCTGACAACTACAGAAAGTTGCTTTCTTGACACAAGGTTGATTAAACACCATGACGGACTTAATTTACAAAGCATTTTGTTCTTTGTGCCTCGCTGCTTTCCTTTTCATTTCCTGAGCTGTACTACAACCCCAAATTGCAACTGTGCATTTCCATAATCAAACAAATATCATATCTTGTACAGAAAACTGCCAATAAACAAATAAACTTTTCTAATGAAAATGCCATTACATCTCTAACATGGCTCAGTGCTCACAGGGAGGGAATATTTATGTTATTTCAGGGTTGACTGTCTCTTTTTGGATTGTTCTGCCGTTGTAAAATAGTGTCTCTGTGATGAAGTTTTCGAAATGTTTGAAAAAGCACGACAAGCATGTTATCTTTGCGGTGGAGTCCCAAACAGGTGTTTTCAGTGTTGTGTAAGATCACGCTTAAAATAAAATGGCCTTAAATACATTTCACATAGATGAAAACAAAAACCCTTCTTGCTTTCATTATAAACTCATATATTCACTCAAAATAAGGCCACTCACCAGAACTGTTGCCTGGTTATGATATGCCTCCACGGCCTTGGATTGTAAGGCTTGAGAGTGAAACTAGGGTGGTGTGTTAAGAATAAGGACAGGGGTATTTTTTGAATATGTACCTTCAAAATGTTTCCAGTTTATCCTTGAGTCGGAGTTTTGCATTTAGAAGCAAAGGATAAACATGAGGCCCATTGGCATTGACCCTTGGCCTACCATCTCCAAAATCTAATCAGGCCATCCATTAGTCAAACTGGAAATCTGCGCTAAGTCGAGAGTAAATCCCTCAAAGCATTCTTGACAGATTGTGTTCAAAAGCAAGGTATGAATATGAGGCCCAATAACACTGACTTTTGACCTATGATGTTCAAAATGATCCAACTTTATCGAAGACTCAGAAAATGCATTTATGCAAAGGCTGAAGAAATTCCGTCAAAGCATTCCTGAGATATTTTGTTCAAGCAAGGGATGAATATGAGGCCCAATCAGCCTTTGAAGTACAACCTCCAAAATATTTTTGTTAAAAATGGGTCAGAGGTCAGGTCAGGTATGGGTACATGTGCACTTTGTTGTATCAACCTTGGCCCTGCTCTGGTGTCTTGATGGCCCTTATCCGGGCCTGACGCAGGCCTGACTTTTGTTTGCGTGCTCAGGGACTGGGAGCGCCATACTGCCTTGCCCAGTGAACCATTGCCTTATATGCAAGGCCAAGTTGGTGGTTGACCTCAGCCTATCAGTCAGCAGATTGATGGATTATTCTGCCAAGGTAGGTGAACTGCTCCTCAACTTAGATGCTCTCACCATTCACATACACAGCATCCAAGGCATCCCTGAAAGCCTGGATCTTTGTTTTGATCCAGGAGATGCGCATTCCCAACACTTCAGTCTCCTCACTCAGCAAATTAAGACCCCCCCACAAGAACATCAACCGTCTCCGCAAGGATCACAGCATCATTTGCAAAGTCCAGATCTGTGATCTGTCACCAAATGACACTCCACAGTCCCAGTCCACTGCCCCTGCTACTCGCCATACAGGTACTTAAGTTGGAATAGGAGCAAAGAGGCCCCCCTGCCACACCCTAAAATCAACTGGGAAGAAGTCAGAGATGGAGCCACTACATTTAACAGCACTCTCTGTACAGGGATAAAGGGCAGACGTCAGCTTGGCGAGTGAACGTAGGATCCCACAGAGCTCGGGAGTCCTCCAGATGGAATCTCTACTCACCGAGTCGAACACCTTCGAGGTGTCAACAAAGGCAGCAAGCAAACCGCTACTGGATTCCTAAAAACACTCAGTGAGGACCCAAAGTGCCAGGATGTAGTCTACCATAGACCTCCTTGGTGTGAAGCCCAGCCACTGGTGTCATGGATCCTGTTCAGAAGTATCAGTGTTGTTACAGGAACAAAGTTATCGGATAATTCTTCTTCATTCTTGAGATACTGCCTTCACAAGAAAGGCATTAAAATGAGGCCCAAAAATGTTGACCTTTGAAATAGAACTTAAAAGTATAATCACTTCATCCTTGCGCCAGAGTGGACATTGGTGCAAAGTTTGAAGAAAAGCCCTGAAAGAGTTCTTAAAGTATCATATTCATTAGAATGACCTGGGTGATGTTTGCTCGAAACTCTCGATATGTCCCTGAACATTAGCCTCCATATTCACTGCCTCCAGAGTGAACAGTGCCAAAGTTTCTGTTCGTGAGCTGAAAACTGAATTTGCTCAGTTCAAATGTTCTCTGAAAATAGGAGCACTTTGAATAAACAGGCTCATTTACAACATTCAGGTACAACACTGGGTGTTATGCTCACAAATGCTTCCAGTATTTCCTCTTTCATTCATTTGTGCCTCGGAGAACAGGCTGGGTGAATCACTTTCCAAGAGTTTGAAGTCAAACTGTTCAGTAAGAGCAAAACACCTGATTAATCCTCAGCCTTGGCACTGTGAGACACGGCAGAACGGTGCAAAGTTTGGACCAGTTGAAAGCTGCTGAGTGGAACGAGGGTTGACAATTATTGATTACATGTGATGGAGAGCTCATTTGGAAAGGTTGGAGCAACCTCGCCCAACAGGAACTCCAGTCATTTTTGTTTGTCTAACAAGCTGTGGAGCCACAAGTTGGTCATTTTTCTTCATTAAAAAGCAAAAATTATGTTTTAGATTTATGTTGAATGCACAGAAGGGTTGCACATATTACCATAAAAATAGATGCAGGGAGACAATTATTCAAAGTTAACACACAGTGCAGGTGACAGTTATTTCCCACTAGCCATGCATCCATGTAGAGGCTTCTGTATGTTTATCTAAATAGCTCTCAGCCCATGGGACATTTCTATCAGCTGGAGACTGAGTCATCTGACCTGTTAAATTAATCTAACTGTCCTGCTTGTGTTTATCCGGGACTGTTACACAATATCACAGTGTTCCAGTAGCTGCCTCCTGGTTCAGTGCCTCGATGCTCTTGTTTGTATTTACAGACTGAATGCAACATGGTGGGTCAAAACAGTCAGCTCTGTATTACACCATGACTTAAATGTGGCTGAGAATTGTGGCTGAACTAGTAAATCATGTTAAATCATTATAGGCAGGTTTATATTTCTGTTTTTGTATGTGTGTCTGTGTTTTAGTTGATTTGATCACATGCAGCAGTAACTGAACAAGTGAATTAAATGAAAATAATCCTTTTTAATAAGTACGTGGGTTAGCCAGCAAAAGCTAATCATTTACTTATCTAGTCAGTCAATTATTAAGTAAGTAAGAAAGGTTTCTAGCTAGCTAGTTAGTAAACCAGTACATAAATGGGGTAGGTAAGTAAGATAGTAAGCTTGCTAGCTAGCTGGTTAGTAGGTAAGCTAGGTTGCTAACTAGCAAGCTAGTTAGTAAATCAGTAGGTTGGTTATTTTGTAACTCATTCAGGAAGTAGGAAAGTAATTTAGTAAGCTTGTTAGCTAGCCAGCTAGCTAATCAGTCAGTCAGCTTATGAGTTGGTTGGTTAGTGATTAAGGTTGATAGCTCCCTAGTTAGTAAATCAGTACATTAGTAAGTTAGTAGGTAAGTAAGTTAGTAAGCTTGCTAGCTAGCAAGTCAGTCAGTCAGTTAGTAAATATGTAAATTAGGTTGCTAGCTAGCTAGCTGATAAGTTAGTAAATCAGAAGGTTGGGTTAGTTAGTCATTTAGTTGGTTGGTTAGTTAATTATTAGGCTATTAGGTTTTTTGCTAGCTAATTAGTCAGAAAGTAAGAAGGATAGATGCTAGCTCATCAGTTAGTCAGTTATTTAGTTGTAAGTTTACATCATTTAGCCAAAGCTTTTGTCAAAAGAGACATACACCTGGGACCATGGTGTTCATGTTCACGGTGTTAAGGATCTTGCCCAAGTGCCCATTCTGAATATTCAATGTCCTGTCCAGGATTCAAAATTCCATCTCCTGAAACAGAGTCAGTTACATGGACACTGAGCTATCCGGTTAGTTAGAAAGTACGTCTGTTAGTTAGTTTGATAGCTAGCTAGTGAGTTAGTCTGTAAGTTTGTTAGTTACTAGTTTACTTATTTAGTATGTTAGTCAGTAAGTTGGTTGGCTAGCCAGATAGTAATTGAGTTAGTGAGTAAGTTAGTTAGATAACTAGTCAGTCAGTTAGTTAGTTTGCTGGCTAGCTGGTGAGTCAGTCACCAAAACAATCAAACTAGTGAGTTAGTTAGATAGTTAGTCAGTTGGTTAGTTTTCTAGTTAGCCAGCCAGTCAGTATCAGACAGTTGGCTAATTAGTAAGTTTGTTTGTTGGTTGGTTTGCTAGATAACCAGTCAGATAGTCACACAGTAAGTTAGCTTGAGTCAGTTAGTTTGACTATTGTTTAGTTAGTTATTAAGTTACTCCGTTAGCCAGTTAGTTAGTTAGCTAGCTAGTGAGTTAGTTATTAGCCTTGCAAGTTTGTAAGTGACTAACTGACCAGGTAGCTGTTAATTGTCAAGTGAGAACATCAGTTAAAAATGCCCTTGCTGGTTTGCACAGTGAGCAATTCCATGCAGTAGTGGAAACTGAAGTCCACTTTTCCCAGTTTTTCTCCCTTAAAGAGAACATCAATTTCCCTGTTAGTAAATACACTGATGAATTTTGGAGAAATCATGGTCTATCATGAAGAAGCATCAAAAGGAATAAGATGCAGCAACAGAGGCCTAGCTTAAAATAGCAGTTACTACTTCTTTATGTAGCAGTTTTTCACGTACATACAGGGGCAACAGTAATAAAGTAATGTCTGCCACATTGGCTCAGTCATAACAGCCAGAGTAACAAGACATGATCATTTACATTTTTTTTAACACTAAAATAGTTGGAAATGTTTAAGGTAGTGTAAGACCTCAACAAACAAATATGGACATTTCAATGCATTTTTAAATATTCTCTAAACTTTATTTCTGTCCTCCTGTCTAACTTACCATCTCCTATTAACTTTTTCTTCCACATCAGGTTGGTGTAATCCTGTGTGTGATCCTTACAACTCAAAAAGTCTACAAATGTGAGCTTACATTACACTCCAGTTTAATTAACTGTTTTTGAGCAGCCTTCTAGTTAAAACACTTTGAAATGTTTACCTTTACACATTAATGAGGTGCTTCTGAATGCATCATTAATCCAATTCTCTGTGAGGCTTGACCATCTGGCTCACGTCCTTCAATCTGGCCTTGAGGCCCTTTGAAGGGCCGAAGCTAGTGGGCTGAGTTCTTTGACAGGGTCTAGCACCAGAATGGATGAGCATTTAAAATCCCAGACAGGTAAACATGACCCCCAGTTCTTTCATCAACTCATAAAATAAAAAGTCTCTCCACAATCCCCCCATATACCCCTCCTGCCCACCTTCCCTCCTGCTCCTCTCTCATCACATGCTAATGAGAAGAGTCTCATTGTATTTCAGGGACATCTGGATCACCGTATCATTACCGTAGAGATGGCAAAACTTTAGCGCGGTTCAATTTCCTCAATGCACTCCTGTCAGTGTTGTTGAGACACTGGGACAGGTCCTATAAGAACGCAGTTGTTGAGATCCTGTCTCATCCCTGCCGTGTTCCCTGTACGCGAGCCCTCGCTGTCAGCAGTCGCTGGCTTTTTAATTGCACTGAGCCCTGGCTTTGGTAATTATGTTGTCAAGCGCAAAGAGTCGTGAGTGCAAATAATGTGAAAGGTACAGCGCCTGGTCTCTCTCTCTCAGTGCAGGGCTGATTCGTCTTGATCACGGTGGGACATCACTGCAAGACAAGGGGGAAAAAAGCGACCCAGGAAGTAATTGAGCATACAAAGAACAATGTCACCTCATTTGCAATCAGGAAACGGTGGAAAATAAAGACAGTATATTTTCTCCCCTACCAGAAATAGATTCACACAAAGAGAACAAAGCCCCGTATTATTTTAAACACAAAGGTTTGTATCATGTTGTCAAGGAAAACTGATAGTCCGGGTTTTAATTATGGTGTATCTGCTTGGAGTTTAATTATGTGGAGTGTTATCAGCAGTTCTTCCCCAATCTTTGAGAAACTTTCCCCACACTTTGATGCTAATTCATCCTTGTGAGAGGAAGTGTTCTGAATACGGAGCAGGCGTTGGTGTTTCTGCATTTGTGCTCAACACAATAAAATATTTATGTGTTGGACAAAGTGTGGTGTCTTCAGGGAGGAGTTTGCCCACCTGTAGGTGGGAGGCTTGAATCAATGGCTGCCGGTTTCTCACACAACAGGAGCCCTGGAGGATGTACAGAGAGGTCAACTCAACAGTGCTGCGCAAAGTTTAAAAAAAAAACCTTGTGATGTCATGTTCAATAACATGAAGTTGTTTTAATCAGTGATAGCAGTTCCAGTAACAAGAGTTCTGAACATTGCCAAGGACTCCCCTTATAGCAGTACAATAAAATATGTATGTGTTTTATTATTTAACAAATACAGGCAATACTCTGAAATAGTTATGGTTGTTTTACACCCTGATTCAGCGCTCTAGAGAGTTTATATAACCTTCAAACAAGTTAGAAAACTACCAAAGCTAATGGCACTACTTAGCTAGCTTCTTCTCCTGTAGCTACAATAAAAAAGATAAGAGTAGCACTCAATGTTTTAGGCATAGAAGTGCTTTATGTCTTTAGCACTTTATATAACTTTTACTATTACTTTTACCTGAAGACAAAACACCTGAAAAATCACATGGTAAGTTAACACTGGTTGCTGGTGTTGAGCTAGCTTGACTAACTAGCCCTGTTTTGGTGATGGCTTTGCTAGCAGCCCCTCCTGAGTGTCAAAAATATATTTATTATCAACTGGAGTTTAAATTGAAGTGGATCATTCACACTTAAAATACATAATTGGAAAATTATTGATTTTTTTGCTTGCTTGGCAAAACTTGCTTTTTAGCCGCCCCCTTGTATGACAAAGACGTTTTTTTTCTTGAAAGTGCAATCCTGTGCTTTTACTGGCTTATACTGTCTGGACTTTTTACTGAAGATTTCAGCCTTAAATAGAAATATTAAACATGTTTAACATTTTTAATTTCGGATTGGAGTGGCTCCTCTGACCAGAAGTCAATGTTTTCTGTGTTATTTTTGATGAAGTTTGCCTTCTGCACCATTTTTGGCCAGTTGGGTTGAGCTGATAGCCAGTGCTAGCTTTGATAACAGTAATTCCTGACTCAGTCTGGTCCTGACCTGGTGCTTTATGCTTTAGAAGCCTGAAAGAAGCCACTTCACCTCAGTCATATAGACTTTCTTTGCATGCTTGACCTGTTGGGCAGTAGCTGTCTGGTCTAGACAATGTGTTTCTTTTCTATTAGCCAAGCATCAGTAACTGTCACTTTTGCCATCCAGTGACTTAAAGAGTCTTGTTTTGCATTTTATTATGGTAGAGAGGGTGAATGTAGCCCTGCGATTGACTGGTGGCCAGTCCAGGGTGTGTCCGATGACAGTATAGACAATGGAGGCATGGATGTGATAGGGTAGAGCCCCACATGTGGCTTTAGTATCTACTACAGACATAAATGTCACATTAAATACACAGGTCAGGTCAAGTATGGGAGCATACGCCAGTTTGGCACTTGGTCTTGTCAACCTTAGTCCTGAACTGCCTCCTGATGGCCATCCTCCAGGCCTGCACCATGCCCATGTCCAATCTCTCCAGGTATCCTTCCAGCTGACCCCTTCACGATGCACACAGTCACCCCAGCCCCCTGGGCAGCCCTGGCATCTGGACCAGTCCATAGGGTCCTGGGCACCCAGTATGTAGTGAACAGGATCAGGCCTAGGTGCCTGTACTGTAGAAGCGTAGGTGCCTATAAACATCAGCATTAGGCACAGTCTTGCCAGCGGTACCCAAAGATGCACCAAACAGAAGTTGTGACGATGCCAAGGTCTGGTCAGGATGTCTGGTTGCCAACATTACCCAAAGATGCACTGAAGAGAAGTTGTCACAAAGGAGTCCAGGCAGTTCCTCTGGCAATCAGTCAACATCCAGGCCTCACAAGGGTAAAGTAAGACCAGGAGGACCAAGGACTGAAAGACTCTGACTTTTGTCTCCATGTTTAGATATTGGGAACACCACACTGTCTTGCTCAGTGAACCCATCGCCCTGTGCAGTTATGGCTGTTGCTAATGCAGCTACACAGGGGGTTGATGTCCCTTGCTTCTAGAGCCTCGGGTGTTGGGTTTGCACCCCCCTACCCTTAAACTACATCCCATGTAAACCCCTACGGATGAAAGATCCGTGCAGAGATTTTACTCCTGATGACAAGCTGCAGGTCACATGAAGGCGGCGGGGCAAACCCAGTGGGACCCTCACTGTTGGTTGAGGCGGTAATCCCTGTGCAAGAGCAATGATCAGGTAGGTTGAACGTTGCTGGTGGTGCTGAGGTGTCGACAACTGGTTCCCAACTGTTTCAGCTCAACTAGAGGCAGGTCAGTACCTGGAACGTGGCATTAAATACTGTAGCGCAAAATTCTGAAAATTCATTTGGAAACCCCAAAGAATCTCCCATGGTGAACCATAGGTACCTTGGGAATGAGTGCCTTACACCATTGGTAAATCTAGCAAGATAATCTTAAAAGCTGTCAGATAATCAGACATTTGTTGAGTTTAGTAAAAAGTGGGGAATGGGACCCAAAATTTACCTGCTTATCTTGCAAATTGGAAACATGTAACTCAGAATGAATGTTTGTTTCGGTAATGTGCTTACTGACACCTACCCAGCAGCAGAGGTGACAGTCATCAGAAAGAACAATAGAGAAATATTCCCTCTTGTCACTGACAGTGTAGTTTACTTTTGTGCCTCATATGGAGGCATAAGTAATAATTTAATTCTGTTTAACTACCAGCTAAAAACTCCTCACAGGAGCTTTAAATAAATAAGCTTCTCTACTCCACTCCCTGCCTCATTCTTATCTATCACACAGGAAAAAAACATAATCTATTGGGATTCTGAGGCTGTTCTCCGTGCTGATAACAGATTTAATAAATATTCTTTATGTGATTTATTTTATATATTGCAGTAAAGTTTTATCAGCACAAAGCAAACCTCAGCAGGGTAATGTAGGATTATGGGTGCACTGCTGCCTGTCTGTGCCCCGAAGTCCCATCGCAGGCTCAGAGATGCTGTGAGGGGAGGGGGTGTAGTCGGCGCGGAGGACTTTGTTTACTGTGAGCGAAGTGATCAATGGGGGCCCCGGCTCACCAGCGATCTGCCAGGGTCAGTGTTCGCTCTGAGCGCTGGGGAGTATCAACAGAGGGAGGAAAAAGGAAAATCCATACAACCCCACCGGTGGCCTCATTCTCGCTGTGTTCACAAACAGAACATTCTATGCAAGGTCACAAATCCCTCGCGAGGCACGACTGCACACATGTAGATGAGGAGTGGGGTCAGAACAGTCATCGCCAGAGGGGCCTTGAACGCTACCTTGAGGGGCAGCGGACCAGGAGGTGTTATATTCGAGATAGTAGTGCAAAAAAAAAAAATACAAAATGACCCCGTGTAACCCCAAAGATAGGCCAGGTCCTGACTTCCATGGTGAGGTAGCATGGTGTTCGACTTCTAAGCATGACGATCTACTTAAGGTGGGGTCGCTGCCACTGTTGTTCCATCTGCATGGCATTGTCTATGATTAATACTTGAAAAGCTGACCTTGAGGCTGGATCACGCCTGACGCCGAGTGAAAGGATTAAAGTGAGGGAAATTGACAGAAAATGAAAAGAACCTAAAACAGCTGAGGGAGGGGCGCAAAGAGAGCGAGCACAGACGAAACAGAGAGACATAATGGAATAAGTTATGAGTCGGCAAGATGGACAGATAGAAAGCAAGGGGGAGATAAATAACAGAAATGACTGCTGGGAAGGAGAGACACATCTAGGGCAGCTCTTTTTCACTGCAAACTTCAGGCACAGAAAGATTAAAATGAATTCAAACGATTATCCCGAGGAAAAAGAAGCACAGTTTGAGTATTTTTTGATTGAATAAATTCTGAATTTTTGTGTCATATATCTTGCCAGGTCCTTCCCGAACCCTTGTACTAAAGGAGAGCACGCTGAAGGGGAAAGTCAGAGGGAAGCTTATGCTGCACAATTGCCCTTAAAATCAATTTGGATCATCAGAGGAGGGGGAAGAGACTCTAAAGGCTGTGGAGATAGGAAGAGAAGATGTAGAGGCAAGCAGACTCTCAGACTGGATTTTAAGAGGCGTTTGAGGACACCCTGATCTTCAGCACTTTATCCTTCCTTCCTATCGCTGTGCTGATCAGGCAGAGGAACCCTGAAGAGAGATGAAATATTAACTTAGAAATACAGCAGCCCTTTGTAATTACACCCAAAGTGCACCAACTTTAGGCACACAGTACCACTTCTATTCAACTTGCTATTATCTATTTACTTCCTGTGCCAGTGGGGATACACCAAAAACAAAGGAAGTTTAACATTCTGGGACAAAGGATCTCCCTCATCTCTTGATAAGATTTACCGTTTTGATTAACCTTTTTGTTCTTAGAGCAGCGATATGACCAAAACAGTCACCACAAACCTCATTCCTGACTTTGAAAACTGAAGTCTTGAAACTTCTTTTGCCATCAAATGTGGCTCTATTGCAGACAAACATGGTGAAGGTCAAGCCGGAATAAGTTTTCTCTACTTTTTATTCAAAATTCACAAAATTTTAGAAAAAGTCTTGGAGTCTTGGAGACTGGCCTTATAACTGAGAGGAAGGTAAAAGTTGTTTGGCAGCAGCTGTATTATTTATTCCAGGGGTGTCAAACTGAAGGCCTGGGGGCCAAATCCAGCCCGTGGTACAGTTATAATCGGCCCACAAGATCATGTTATACTTTTATGTACGGGGTCTGCAGATGTCCTGTGTAAAAATGAAAATATATCCTTAAAAATTTAAAATATCCTTGCTAAGTCAAAAAACTCTGAAATCATGAAGGTTAAAAATATTTAGATAAAAAGTCAGGATTGTGGTAAAGAAATTTTGTGTTTTTATTTCATATATTCAATTTTGCATTTCACAACTTTGACTTGAACTCATAATTTTGACTTTAATTACATATTTTGACCTTTAAGACTTCCCATTCTGACTTTTATCACATATTTTGACTTTTGAAATGCATGATTTCAAATTTTATGGCATTTTTTGACCATCTAAACTCATGATTTTTACTTTTGTATCGTATTTTGACCTTTAAAATTCAGTATTTTTTACCATTTTACCTTTTACATTCATAATTTTGACATTTTATTTCATATTTTGACCTTTTAGATTCACCATTTTAAACTTTAATTTATATTTTTATCTTTGAACTCATACCTTTGACTTTAATCCCTTATTTTGACATTTCAGACTTATAACTAAAAAGTCTATCTTGTATTTTTTCCTTAAAATCAATGGATTTGACTTTTATAACAACTTTTGGCCTTTTAAACTCATGATTTTGAATTTTATTTCATATTTTGACCTTTCAGATTCACAATTTTGAATATTAATTTATATTTTGAAATTTTAAGTTCCTAACCTTGACTTTGAATCCCTTATTTTGAACTTTTAGAATCATAATTTAAATTTGATCTCATATTTATACTTTTATGGTTTCAAATTTAATTTCATATTTCAACTTTTAAAACTCATGATTTTTAAAGTTTATCTCATTTTTTGACCATCAAACTCAAGATTTCTATCTTATATATCTATCTTTTATGTATTTATATTTTAAAAACAGAATTTTTGAGTTTTAATCTCAGAATTTGAGCCTTTAAATTGATTATTTTGACTGTTTTAAAACTCAGTGTCATGTATCATCAGTGCTAAGTTTTTTCCCCATTATTCATTAGTGGTGAAAACTAGGATTGCGGTTTATAGTTTAATGTTGACCTTGTTAGGCTCACAGGTAAGGCCTTAACTCAGAATCAGGCCCCTGCTGTGATTGAGTTTGACACCCCTGATTTATACCAAATATCCTATTTAGGGTTGCAGAGAGCTGGAGCAAGTCCCAGCTGTCATTGGATGAGAGACTGGTGGACTAGTCGATCACATGGCTGTGATATACAGCCAAACAGGCAGGCATGCTTACACTCACACCTACGGGCAATTTAGAGTCATCTGTTAATCTAACAAGCATGTCTTTGGACTGTCAAAGGAAGCACTGTACATTTATCTAGATTCTAATTAATACTAGGGCTGTCAGCATTGATGCATCAATTGTGAATAATAAAGGTCCATAATTAGTGCATATTTTCAACTGCATGCTTCAACATCTCTCCTAAGCCATGGGTTATTTGTGGGCTGCAAACATGTTCCCAGGTGGGTTTGTCTATGGGTGTCACTGTGACCCCACCTGTGATTGCTCTCGTGAACTTTAAGTGGGATCAGCCTGGTTCATACATAGGGCCTATCTAGACAGTTTATATTGTAGATTAGTTGTCATTGCTTGTATTCTGATATCTTTAAATTATTAGTATAGAGTTTTATTTTTGGCAGAGCTAGGCTAGCTGCTGTGCACTCACCAATGCTAAATGAAGCTAACCATCTCCTTAATTTTTCAAAGACAGATATGAGACCTTCTCTTTGGAGTTAATAAAACTGTAACAATATCTTCAAAATGTTTCTTCTTCCTTCACAAATGAATCCATAACTAATATGACCTAGAAACTCAAAATGCTCACCAAGGTGGAAAGCTAGCAGGAGCCCTCAGGGCTAGTAAAACAAGCTTCTAGTCCAATCATTTTGTTACTTTTCAAGGCGAACTTTGATATTAAAGGTGGAAAGGTGGAATATACTTCAAAGCAGTGGTTCATATGAAGTGGTGTTCAAGTACGCCAAAGGCAAAGGTGCTTATATCTGACTCATGGGTAACATGACGTACCGCCGGAGAGTGGCGAAGCATTTTTGAACACTTTCTGCTCTGAGGCATCCAAAGTGTTGCCCTCACAAATGGAGATGAAAGTAGTTGAATCTGGACAGAAGATGAGTCTACATCCTTCATTTCATACAGCCAAAGAGCCGATCAATTGTTGCGACAAGTGGTTGTGCTTTTAGAGTGTGACTATCAAGAAGTTACAAGAGGAGTGGAAAATGCTCACTGACGTACGAATGTTTGAACTTTATTTAGAAGGGATTTTAGATCCTATTTGGTGATTGCATCAAGCTTGGTGCAATGCCTTTCATACACTCTAAGATTCAGACAAAAAAATAGAAATAAAGACTTAAAAAAGACTGAGGATATTGGAAGGTTGCCAACTTCAAGATAACAAGATAGATAAATAAGCCTGTAGTCCGACTTTGACAAATTCAGGTGCATTATCAGGCCAAATTAAGATCCAAACGTTTAGTCAAATCTGTGTCTGTGAATGGTGAGAGCATAAAAGCTGTTGAACAGTCCACCTACCTTAGCAGCATAATCCATCGATCCGCTAAGTGCAAGGCTGAGATCACTGCAGACTTGACCTTGCACACGGGGTGATTGGATTGGAAAGTAGTGAGGAGCTCATGGAGTCTGAGCGTCCAGATGACAGTCTTTTGGTCCTCGGTCCTCCAGGACCATAGTCTGGTCTTAACATTCATGGAATAACCTCAAAGCGAACAATACAGAATAAATAACTTTCATGGATGAAACATAAAATTGTAATAGGCCAAATCTACTGGTTAGACACATTCTAGAATTAGTTATGTGAACAGTGCCTCGCTTTAGTTTTGTTTGCTGTTGTTGTTGTTTTAGATAGTTACACAAGCTACATAGTTATTAGTATGTAAGCCAATGTAGCTAGTCAGCTTTAGCATCTTAGCCAAAATAGCTAAAACCATGGCAATCACATGGTATCTTATGTTGATCTTAGCCAATGAAGCATAAGTGAAAGTATCTTTGTTAGCTCTAGCAAATGTAGCTACTGCTTTCCTAGCTGTGTAAGCTCTGTAGCTGACATAGCTCTGTAAATATTGGGGCTTAACCAAAAGCTAAGATAGCTATCTAAGCTTTAACAAATATGACATAAGAAAATGTAAATTTGTTAGCTTTAGCTTTAGCAATGTAAGCTTTAGCAAACATAGCTAATGATAGCCTAGCTGTGTTAGCTATGTAGGCTGCAAAGCTATGAAGCTTAAGTGGCTAAAACTAAAGTTAGCAAAGCTATGGTAGCTTTAGCAAAAGCGCTGTTAGCTTTATCTTTGGCCCATGAGCTTTAACAAACATAGCTAAATTCACCTAGCAGAATTAGCTATATAGCTTGTAATGCTATGTAGCTAAAGTAGCTAAAACTAAAACTAGCATAGCTATGTTAGCTTTTGCAAATATAGCATAATTAAAGGTAACTTTTTCAGTTATGTTTTAATGTCATGGCTTGAGCAAATGTAGCTAATGCTCACCTAGCAGCATTAGCTATGTAGGTTATGTTGTTATGTAGCTAACTCAGCTGAAAAACATACCTGCATTAGCTCTAGCCAATAAAGCATAATCTAATTTTAATTCTAGTTTTGATAGATTTAGCTTTTGCAATGTGAGTTTTAGCAAATGTTGGTAAAGCTAACCTAGCTGTGTTCACAATGTGGGTTGTAGCTCATGAGGCTAACATAGCTTAAACTATTGCTAAAGGCTATGTTAGTTTTAGCAAATTTAGCATATGCAAATGTAATTCTTTTGTGCTAGCTTTAGCAATATGAGCTTTAGCAAATGTAGCTAATGCAAACCTAGCTGCATTAGCTATGTAGCTGCTGTAACATCGTAGAAGGTCAGGTTTTTTTAACTTTTGGTATTCTAACCCTTACTTTACTGGATGTTCATTTTATTTTGAAAGTTTCGGAGTGTATTTCTGTCCTGACATAGGGGGCATTTAGCAGTAGCGGTCTGCAAGAGGGGCCTTCTAAGAGTTGTGGTCTGCAGCCGGACTGTCTTGCTCTTTCTGGCTGTTGATAATGGTACAATTTGCATAAGACCTATAGGGGCCTGCAACAGAACTCCCTTAAAAGTGCTCAGGTTGAGTTATTACCACATAAAGACAGTGATTCCATTTAAAGTACAATCCAACTAAAAATATGTCTGCAGATATTTTGTGCCCTGACAGCCCACAGCTGTCCGAGGCAATGATGCGAATATTTTTGACTTAACACGTAACTTCCCGCCCATGACATTGTGACTTGTTCCATTCACCGGTCCTAGTTATTCCCTAACAAGCCTGCGAACAGAGAAAAGCAACAACCGCAGAGGGGATAACTTCAGGATATAAAGACCGGGCGATTGCTTTTTCATTGCAGAGCTGCAGCAGGTCCCGGGCTGTTTGTTGTCGCTGACTGGTCCTGAGGATGTGAAGGAATGAGCAAAGCAACCAGAGCGAGTCTTCTCTGCAGGAAAAGCCTTGATAGCTGAAAGCTTTGAGAGCTTACTTTACAGCGGTGCGGCTAATGAGACGAATGAATGAGACAGCAGAGAGGGGGAAAGGATCGCATTCATAGTAAATAACCTGAGAGGAGAAATCAGAGACAAATAGAAGCAAAACTATGTCATGCTAATAACCAGCTGTTTTCATTTCTGATTATGACACATGTATGGGCCCATACTGTGCGTAGGTGGAGGTTTCTCTGCTTGTTTTCATAAATCTGAGTGTTGTGCGTTTGTGTTTTGATGAGGGCTTAAGCTTTGAAATGCAAAAGGTTTAATTGTGTAATCCAGACTTTGTGAGCAGGGGATATTGCAGGAAAAACCGGCGACACATCTGATCTAACAAGGCACTTTGCTCCGTGGTAGACGGCTTTGAGAGGATTGCCGAGAGAAAGAAGTGTGAGATTTTAACAAGGGGGAGATTTGGATTTGGTTGGCTTTGTGACTGGCTGACGGTGACAAAGACGCGCTCACAATGAAGAGAGAAAGGCAGATTCAAGCTGAGCTCCTTCCCTCCCCCCCTCCCTCTTTCCAGATGTTGTTTTGAAATCAGATACAGAAAAGTCTAAGCATGAGTGTCGTCAAACGCCGAAGAGACGGAGCACGAATCCTGTCACAAGCTGAGAGATGAAACATGTCGGAAAGATGCTTCTCTTGTTACCAGCTGTTCACGGCTACAACATCCGCGTTCCTCTTGTTTGGGATGTAGCTATAAAAGTTTACGTTGGTACTTTGACACAAATTTATGTATGTAGGATTTATGAAAATAAATCTTATTGTAGAACCTGCTTTGTAAGTGCCTTTATGTCAATTATTTTCATTCATCTTGACAGTAATCTAATACAAAACAGTGCTGTAGAAAAACTATTTACCCTGCCTGATTTTCATTTTCTTTTTTGGCTGCTGTGGAGGGATTTTGGCCCTCTCTTCCTTACAGATATTTTTTAATTCAGCCACATTTGAGGTTTCATGCAAGAACAGCCTGTTCAAGGTTGTGTCACAGCCAAGGTCGCCCATAAAAGAGGATTAAAGGGGAGAACTTTCTGGGGCCTAGGAAAACTTGGAGTCCATGGAGGTCAGCAAAATCACGGTCAAATGTAAAGTTAAGATGTGATGATGATATTTTATTTTAACCTGATTAAACCCTTATCAAAGTAGCAAGAAATGAATTTCAATTATTTATCATGTAGTTCGCCTTTTGAAAAAAATATAACCCCTTTTTCAAAAAACAGAATGACCTTTTTATTGGTGGATGGGCATACTGAGTTAAACAATGAGGAAAGTGTCAGACTTCATAGCTAAGCCATAGTATGCACAAACATTAGGATGCTAGGAGGTAAAATAGAAGATCCTGAGAAACTTTCATAGAACAAAAAATAATTTTTCAAAACAAAAAAAAGAAAAAATGTGTCAAAAAAGGCAATAATGTAGCAAAAAGGGTTAAAAGTGGCTAAATAGGGCATAAAGTAAGAAAAATTGGTTAGAAGTGGGAAAAATGGGGAAGAAGTGACAAAAATAGGCAAAAGCGGTTTAAAGTGTCAAAAATGTTGCAAAAAGTGGCAAAAGGTGTCAAAAAGAAGTGTTAGAAGTGGAACAACAAGGGGAGCAGGTGGCCTAGTGGTTAAAGGCGCTCCCCATGTACGCGGGCGGCGGGGGTTCGAATCCAGCCTGAGGCCCTTTACTGCATGCCCCCCCCCCCCCCACTCTTGACCCTGTTTCCGACTCTATCCGCTGTCCTCCTCTATCTAATAAAGGCACATAAATGCCCTAAAATAAATCCTAAAAAAAAAAAAAAAAGTGGAACAACAAGGAGAAAAGCCAAGAAAAATGACCAAAAAATGGCACAAAAAAAGTGTTACAAGTGGACAAATAGGGAGAAAGGGGCAAAAATGTAGCAAAAAATTGGCAAAATTGGGGGGGGAAAGTGTTTCAAATGCCCTAATAGGGCAAAAAAGCACAGCAACAAAAAAGTAAAATAAAAATAAAAAGAAAGAAACAAAAGAGTGAGAAAATGTGACAAAAAAATGGCAAACATGGCAAAAGTTGTTTTAAGTGGAAAAATGGGGTGAAATGCAACAAAATTTTGATTTAAGTTGGCAATAATTAGCAAAAATAGGCAAAAAGTGGCAAAAAAAAGGTTAAAAGGTGTCCTAATAGCTCAAGAGAAACATCAAATAATGTAAAAAAAATAAATAAAAAGAAGAGGCAAAAATGGACAAAAAAGGGGAAATTGGTTATAAGTGGCTAATAGAGCAAAAAAATGGCAAACATTCGTTAAAGTTGGGGAAAAAATGGGCAAAAGTGACAAAAAAGACACAAAAATGGTTTAAAAGTGACAAAAAGAGATAAATGGGCAAGAAGTGGCAGAAATTATTAGAAGTGAAAAAAAGTATGTGGAAAATTGGCCAAACCGGATAAAAAGATGTAAAAATGTTGAAAGTGGTAAAATAGGGAAACAAAAGAACTTAGTAAAAAGTGGCAAAGATTGGCCAAAATGGCTAAAAGGTCATGGGAAAAAAGGATGAGATAAATGTAGCAGAAATGGGCAATGGTGGTGTTAAAAGTGTGGTCAAAAATAAAAGTAGTGACAACAAAAAGTAGCAAAAATTGGGAAAATTGTTAATGGTGGCAAAAATGTGGTTAAAAGTGGCAAAAATGGCTAAAGGTGGCAAAGAAAGGATTTAAAGTGGCAAGATGGTGGGGGGCATTAAAAATCTGTTAGAAAATAAAGAGGCGAAACGGGGCAGCTGATTTCTCAACAAATTCCTCATTGCATAATCATACTTGGCCAATGAAGCTGATTTTGATTTCATGATTCAACATGAAGAATTCAATTTCTTTGCTGCACAGGGCTAGGTAGGTTTGGATGTCTCTTTTCCCTTAATTCATGAACTCAACATTTAAAAACAGTATTTTTTATTCACTCAGGATTAATTGTCTAAAAGTAGTCCCTTTCAAGAGGATCAAGTGAGGCCTGCAGGTCTTTAGAGAGTGTTCTGGGTTCTTCTGTGACCTCTTGGATGAGTCGCTGGTGTGCTCTTGGGGTGATTTTGGTGGTCTGGCCACTCCTGGAAAGGTTCACCACTGTTCCAAGTTTTCTCCATTTGTGGACAATGGCTCTCACTGTGGTTTGCTGGAGTCCCAGAAATGGCTTTCTATCCCTTTCCAGACTGATAGATGTCAATGACATTATTTCTTATCTGTTCTTGGATTTCTTTAAATTGCAGCATGCTCTGCCTTTCTGTCAGCAGTTTTCTACAGAGAGATGTATAGACATTGTACTATCCCTTTATGCACTCACTCAGAACAACTTCTGATACCTCATGGGGTGAAACCAGCTCTCCACCAAAGAGCTGCATCATCAGCAGAAGGCTCCAGTCTGGTCCTGCCATTAGCCATCTGGGTTTCCGAGCTGCAGCTGCTTTGATGTGCTGCACAGCTCTCCATTTCAGGGCCAACAGCAAACACCTCAACCCTCCTCCTAAAACTCACCTCCAACCCCGTCTCCCTCTGCTACCACACATACATCACCAAAACACCGGCTACAGTCAGAACCTGACAGGCCTGCTGCTGACCTCATTTGCTGGGTTCAGACCCGGTCTTCTGCTCTCTATCTTTCATTCGTCCACATGACGACTCACAGGGCAGTGGCTTTGTTCTGTGAACCAGGTGCAGGGAAGTTTTCTGTGGGCTGAGGTCAAGGGAGCTGTCATAGGAGATACAGGTGTCAGATAGAGAGTGAGGCAGATGCACAGTCTCAGGACCCCTGCTGGAAGGTTGACTGAAGTGGAGACGGGATATTTTTCAGGAGGCAAAAAGTCACAAAGAAAACTAGAACTACAGTCCGGCAGTTCTACACCTCTGGCAAAATCTAACTGCTGGTCAGTAAGTCAAGAATAAGGCTGTGGTGTTTTCTGTGGCCGTGTAATTCATATAAATACTATCAGCCAGGGATGTCAGACTCAGTCACAGCAGGGGCCAAATTCTGACAACCTCAGGGCCTAACTGGGTCAAAATTTCCCAAAAAACTGTCACCCTCATTTTCACCAGTAACCAGTTATAGGGACAAAAATGTAACATTGATGATAAACAATTTTAAAATAAAATAGTGAAAAGTTAAAATCCTGATTTTAAACAGTTTAAGTCCTAAATAAAATTCAAAATCATCAGTTTAAAAGGTCAAAATATTAGATAAAATTTAATATTCTGAGTTTTAAATGCAAAATATGTGGTAAAATTTAAAACAGTAAGTTAAATTTTTTAATCAAAAAGGTCAATAATTGGGAATAAAAATTACATTAAAGAGTTGAAAAGGTCAAGATGTAAGAAAAAAAATTCTAAGCCAAGAGTTTCAAAGGTGAAATATGAGATAAAATTCAAAATTATGAGTTTTAAATGCAAAGTATGATATCAAATTCAAAACAATAAGTTTTATTAATCAAAAAGGTCAATAACTGGGAATTAAAGTTATATTAAAGAGTTGAAACGGTCAAGATGTAAGAAAAAAGTTCTAAGTCAAGAGTTTCAAAGGTGAAATATGAGATAAATTCAGTATTATGAGTTTGAGATGCAAAATATGAGATAAATTCCAAACAATAAGTTACATTTTTTAATCAAAAATGTCAAATTCAAACATTTAGTAGGTCAAAATATAAAAGAATTCGAAATAACAAAATTGTAAATATGGGATAAAATTTAAAATATTGAGTTATAAAGGTCCAAAGATGAAGATTTTAAATTGAAAAGGTTAATATTAAAATTCAAATTCATGAATTTAAACTGTCAAAATATGACTTAAAAATTTAAGTTGTGAATCCAAATGTTCAAATTATAAAAAGTCAAAATCATAACTTTAATTCATAATTGTGAGATGCAGATTAGAAAACGGGAAATGAAAACAAAAAGTTCTTTTCCCACATTCCTGACTTTTTATCAAATTGTTTTTACTCTTTCTACTTCTTATGACTTAACAAGGATCTTTTCAATCTTCAAGGTTAAGTTTACATTTTTATACTGGAGGAAATCTGCAGACCTCATACTGGTGGGAGAGTTATAACAAAAATATGATATGATCTGGTGGGCCGGGTATAACTGTGGCACGGGCCGGATTTGGCCCCTGGGTCTTGAGTTTGTCACCTCTGCTATAGGCAATGGATGAACATGAGGCCCAACAACCTTGACCTTTGACCTACAATCACCTAAACCTAACCAGCTTATCCTCACCTCAGAGTGGATATTCTTTATTAGAATAACTCCATGATATTCATTAGGAAAACTAGATACTGTATTATTGGTTGAGGAAACTTTAAATTATCAGTTGAAAGAAAACTGTAATATTTGTGGCAAAATATTGATTTTGTTTGGTTGTATAACTTTATGTGAAAAGCTGTGAAAACTTGAAATTATTCAATCTTAATATCAGTTGCAAAAATGTGATTTTGTTTTTGTTGGGAAAGTTGATATCATTTGTTAGATATTGTTAACATTATTCTCCTGAGACCTGAGCTTTAATTTGGAATTAATTTTAGTTTATCCCACTTATCTGACCTGATGAGATAAATATTGTCCTTTTCTTTGATTTCTACAGAAGAATTCTTAAATTTTCAAAGACACTTCCCAAAAATGTTTGTAAAAGATTTTCAACATATTTTTAATGCAACCTAAAATTACCCCCAAATTTCTTTTCTATATTGTTGCAGTGAAATTACATTGATAAGTTGAAACATTCCAGTCAAAAAAAATCTCCAAAAATCCAAAATAAATTCCTCAGAACTTTTTGAGAAAACTAAATTTAAAAGCAAATTCCCCCTAAAATGTGTTAGCAAATTTTAAATTGATGACCATTAGCAAATGGTCATGATCAAGGCCCATGCCCCATCTCTCCAGGTATCTTCCCAGATAGTCCCTTCATGGTGCACCTTGCCGCCTCCTACGTCTACTGGGTCCTGGGCACCCATACCATGAGCTGGATCAAGCCCGAGAAAGCGTGCCAGGTGCGTGTGGAAGCATAACTGCCACTCCTTTATCCTAAAGCCGATACTTCCCATCTCTGCTCTCCTGAACAGCATTTGAAACACGGTCTTGCTAATGATACCCAAAAGTGCGCTGAAGGGACGTTGTCACGAAGGAGTCCAGCTGGCATCTCTGGGCCTCAGTCAGTGTCCAGTCCACAGAAGAGTTTACTAAGACTGGGAGGTCCAAGTCTGTGGATTACACTACACAGGTAGGGGAATTTAATCTATGTCATTTCATGCGGCTTATTAAAGTATTATTTCAAGTCTAGATACCTGAGCAGTTGTAAGTGCAGAAGTCGTATCCTCTTTGATAAATAAGGACCCATTCAGCTTTACCGTAGACATCTAAAATCTAACCAGTTTACCTTTGAGTCAGGATGAACGTTCGTACAAACTTTGAAGAAAGACTCTCAATCTTAAGATTTCCCACTTATAAGACTGACTCAGCAGACAACATGAAACCATAATGTCTCCAGCCTCTGGCTATGGCCTGTGCAGAGGCATAGCTAGCCTTTATTGGATGTACAATACACAGTAGATTCCTTATGTAATGTAATACAGGCGAAACTGGGGGAGATAAAGTTTAAACCATCCTTTTCCTGCCAGTTTCCTCTGTTCACTTGATGAATTAATATTCATCAATACCGTAGGTCTTTTCTTCACCTCTGCCTAGCTCGTTGTCCACTACTGCCTCTGGCTCACATCGTGACGGCTCCCTCTCTGGGGTGCGTTAATGTGGAGGTGCTGATGATCATCCCGGCCAACACATCCTCATTACTCACGGGCAGCTGATGATGGCGGCTGGAAATCGTGAGTCCGATTCACGCGGGCATCGGTCATGATCACAGTGACAGGTGTTATCACTCCGTCTGTGTCTTCGCCCTCTCACCACGACTCCATAAGCACCTTTCATTAGCATGCAGAAGCCAGCTGACGCACATTCAAGCGTGAGGGCTGCAGTGATTAGACAGGAAATGAAGTATACGTATCCATCATTATTCCTGTTACCACAAGGCAGATTCAGGCACAGGGAGAGCGAGTTTCACTTCAATTTAAGGCCAAGAAGACATCCTCACCTGGCTCACTTCAGCCCAAATCTCCTAAAATTTAAGGCGTACAAACTAGATAACAAAACCATGTTCAACAAAACTGAGCATAAATCAGCACTCTTTGTGTTTTTCCTGGATCCATATATTCATAAGGCTTTTGTTACTAATTTAAACCACAAACCAAACTTTTTACTCAGTAATAGAGTTGTAGCTGTGGCAGGATGGTAAAAACCCTCAGGGGGGCCTCAGGATAAACTGCAATGTGGCTTCATATTCAAAAACCTTACACACAAATATTGCCTCATCTCATTTCCAGACCAGAACCTCAGAGAATACAAAGTTATCCTTTACCTTGAACACTACCCTGCTGTTTGCAAGTTAGTTTGAGATAATTTAAGACTAAAGATAACACAGTTGTTCTTGTTTTCAGTGAAATCTTTAATGATGGCAAATTTTAAGAAGTAAGTGCTGCACAGTCTGAGGCCTTTTGGTTTCTAATAGGCTGTCTTGCTGCAATTAGCTTTGCTACACAAACTCAAACGTGCAAATTTATGCGTGAAATTTAAGTCAGAATATCTTTTAACACATCTTATAAGCCAAATTTACCCAAAATGTAGGGTGAATTGAGCAGAATGACACTGATTAAGTCAGAAGCAGAATAAAGGAGGAGCTGGGATGGAGGGGGGTCCAAAAAATTAAGGCGTTTTTATACATATATTTTATATTCTGCCAAAAGAATCCCAAATTTGGGGGCCTTTACATGCTCCAAAACTAACCAAACTTCCCAGGAATTTGTTTCTCGGTAAAATCTACTTATTTTGGGGTTTTTTTGCAAGTCCATCACACAGGGACCTGAAAGTCTTTCAGAGGACTGAGCTAAACGCATGAAAATTGCAACACGTTTGCAGATTGACAGGTTTCCTATTTTTCCAAACTCCCCTGAGGGATTTTATCCAATTGACTCTAAAATTTTTGTGGTTATTCTAGACAAGACAGACATTAAAAGTTATTAAAAAGTTATTAAAAAGTTGAGTTTTCACTATGAGGTGAAGCTGTCATCAAGGCCTAAAGTTGGGCTACTTTTTGCAGAGTTTTTGGCACAGTAATTTCATGCAACTCTACATTCCCTTTGCCAATCATCACAAGACATTACTAGAATGATCACAAATTAATCCTGAATACAGCTATGCATCAAAATCCTTCTTTTGGTCGCAGTGCCCCTCTGGCCAAGACATGTTTTCTTCATGTGATTTTGGATGTGCTTTCCTTAAAAATGCTCCACATTCATCCCCTGAACACCATTACACTGAGACTTAGCATATTTGAAATATTAAAGTTTATCAGCCTCATCTCTTTTCTGTACACTGGTTTTCGGACTTTCATTGTTTCCATGGTTGAGCAGATGCATGCACGCCTCACATCACTTGGTCCTGTGCTAAGCTGTGGATGGAGTGGTGTAAAGCACAACAACACTGCACTGTGGAGCCGTGGAAATGTGCTCTGTGGAGAGAAGAATCACACATCTCTGTTCGGCAGTCCCATAGGAAAATCTGGGTTTAGCAGATGCCAGGTGAATGTTCAGGATAATAGTAAGGGGCTGTTTATCAGGGTTTGGGCTACACACCTTATCACCAGTGAAGGCCAAGCCTAATGCTTCAGCATACCAAGACATTTTAGACAATGCTATGCTTCCAACTTTATGGCAACAGTCCAGGAAAGGTCCTTTTCTACCCTAAAATGACTGTGCCCCAGTGCACAAAGCAAGGTCTACAAAGACATGGTTTGGTGTGAAAGAACTAGACTGGCCCACAGAGTCCTGACCTCAACCCTATCGAGCACCTTTGGAACAGAGAGTGCAAGCCAGACCTTCCTGTCCAACATCAGTGCCTGACCTCATAAATGCTCTACAGAATGAATGGGCACAAATTCACACATAACACTCTAAAGTCTTGTATAAAGGACGACCAACTCCATATTTAAGTACAAGTATTTGAATACAAGTCATTACAATTCCAGCTGGGGAAATAGTCAGGTGGCCGAATACTTTTGTCCATATAGTTTCTTTTAAAATGAGGTTAAGTATACAGATGCAAGATAAGATTACCATTTTCTATTTTAGTCCTTCAGTTTTTGATGTACATAACCTATTCCGAAAAAGTTGGGACGCTCTGTTAAAGGTGATTAAAAGTAGAAGACAAAGAACTTTGACAACATATTTTATTCTCAAACTGAAAAAAACTTTTTTGATTTCTTGGAAACATGCACAAATTCTGAAATTGATGATTGGAACATGCTTCAAAAAAGTTGGGACAGGGACAAGAAAAGACTGGGAATGTTTTGGAAAGCACAAAAACACCTTGCATTGTCAGTCATTAATGATGTGAGGTTTATGATCAGCACTCCCAAACATAGACTAACCATCTATATCCCATAATGTCATCAAAATAACCCAGGAATCTGGAGAAATATTCCTCCAAGCTAAAGAGGAAAACGACCATCTAGATTCCCATCAACGCAGTTCAAAAGCCAGCATCTGTGATGATCTGTGGGTGTGTTAGTGCCCATGGCAGGGGTGACTTGCACATCTATGAGGGCACCACTAAAAGGTACCTGCAGCTTTAACAGCAGCATGTGCTTCCATCCAGACATCTCTTTCAGACATCCATGCTTATTTCAGAAAGTCAATGCCAAGCCACATTCTGTACCAGTTATGAGTCCAGGCCTGTCTTCATTAAAATTGTATAGCACAATATGAGGCACAGGATATGTCAACAGAAACCCTGAACTCTTCTCCCAGATTATGATGTGGATATCTAAGTTTAAAGATTTGGTCCAGGCCACAGTTTCTATGATTTGGGGTATCCCCGCAACAGTTGCTGTGGGAGTTCTCCTCTGATTTATGAGTCAAAGGACCAATCAGAAAGCCAAAAAGGGTTAACTGTATGATCCAAAGACAATAAAGACTTTACAAACCAAAGAAAAGACTGTATGGTCTAAAACACTTCATACGTCACACATTTCTCTGACTAATTAATATTTTATTCCTCATAATAAACCTCTTGTTGTTGGCTATGATAATAATTAACACTGGAACACTTATTTATATTTGCAGTGCACACTTGCACGCTGTAACAGCGGCTGCCATCTGGCCCTTTATCAGGTCATTATGAACTAATTGGTTGAAAAGTACACACTGGAGAACAAAAGAGGAAATTAGCAGCATGAACTTCATTTGATTCACTTTACAACAACAATAAAAGCCTTATTTACACCAGCGACTAATGATATCATATGGTAATAAATAGTGGATGTCACAGTAATGAGACAGGTGGTTTATTTAGACCAGAATGCTGCTGTAGCTGTCTCCTCTCCTCTGTGCAGAGCAGACAAGGAGGTACTTTTCGGTGGGTTTTTGCAGACACCCAACACCCACCAGGTCCAACTATTTTAACACAAGCTGTCCAAAACATGCCAAGACTAAACTGAGATATATTGTGCCTCTATACAGTCAGGTAATGATGAAACAGTTTGCAGAAACGTGATGGACAGATGAGGTAATTATTCAGCTTGAGGTTGGATGATTAGGCATTAGGTTTTAATACTTGTATGCTCAGTATTTCAGGTTTTTAATGTGTGAAATAAACTAAAGTGAGACTCAAACTGGCCTTACTTGTTTTGACAGCGGTCTTGCTGCCATTAGCTGTGCTGCAAAACTCAAATATGAGCTCATTTATATGTGAAATTTAACTCAGCATATCTTATTACACATTATAAATGGCCAAATTCACCCAAAATGTAGGGTGAATTGAGGAGAATGACACTGATTAAGTCAGAAGCAGAATAACAGAGGGCTGGGGTGGAGGAGGGTTGAAAAAATTTGATTTGATTGCATTTAACTTTTGAGGGCTGTTTGATTTATGGACTGATTGAACTTTGGTGATTATGTGATTTAATTGGACTGAACTTTGGGGGGCGTTTGATTTGATTTTTATTTAACTTTGGAGATTGATTTGCTTTGGATTGAACTTTGGGGGTGTTTGATTTATGGAATGATTGAACTTTGGGGGTGTTTGATTTATGGACTGATTGAACTTTGGGGATGTTTGATTTATGGACTGACTTGAACTTCAGGGAGTTTGTGATTTGATTGGACTGAACTTTGGAGGGTGTTTGTTTTAATTGTAAATAACCTTGGGGGTTGATTTGCTTTGGATTGATCTTTGGGGATGTTTGATTTGATTGGATTTAACTTTTGGGGGCATTTGATTTGATTGGTTAAAACTTTGGGGAATGATTGATTTATGGACTGATTGAACTTTGGGGGCTGTTTAATTTGACTGGATTGAAGTTAGGGGGCATCTGATTCTAATGTGGTTAAAGTTTGGGGAGCGTTTGATTTATGGACTGATTGAACTTTGGGCATTATGTGATTTGATTGGACTGAACTTTGGTGGGCATTTGGTTTGATTGTGATTGAACTTTTGGGGATGTTTGATTTGCTTTGGATTGAATTTTGGGGGCTGTTTGATTTATGGACTGATTGAACTTTGGGGAGTTGGTGATTTGATTGGACTGAACTTTGGGGGGGGGGGTTGTTTTGATTGTGATTGAACTTTGGGGATGTTTGATTTGCTTTGACTGTACTTTTAGGGGCATTTGATTTGATTCGGTTCAAACTTTGAAGAATGATTTATAGACTGATTGAACTTTGGCAATGATGTGATTTAATTTGACTGAACTTTTGGGGGCATTTGATTTGCTTTGGACTAAACTTTGGGGGATGTATTATTTTTTTTTTTTTTTTTTTTTTTTTTTTTTTTTGTCTGATGGAAATCTGGGGGATGTTTGATTTGATTTGGTTTGAACTTTGGGAATGTTTGATTTGTTTTTGATTGAACTTTGGAGGATGTTTGATTTATGGACTGATTGAACTTTGGGGGATGTTTGATTTATGGACTGATTGAACTTTGGGGGATGTTTGATTTGTTTTTGATTGAACTTTGGAGGATGTTTGATTTATGGACTGATTGAACTTTGGGGGATGTTTGATTTATGGACTGATTTAACTTTGGGGGATGTTTGATTTATGGACTGATTGAACTTTGGCGATGTTTGATTTATGGACTGATTGAACTTTGGAGGATGTTTGATTTATGGACTGGTTGAAGTTTGGGGGATAACTTACATATTGAACTTTGAATCCTATGGAACTGTTCAGGGACGTTGACGCTATAAACTGAGGTGATTAATTTGTGTTATTGATTTATGACATACATGGACCATTTTGGGGACATCTGATTAAAAACTGTTGAGGGGCATTTATTGAAAAGTGTTTCTGTTGTTGTTGAATTGCTGATAATTTCATAATCATTCTTGTTCATTCAGTGAACATCACTCTTAAAAAGAAAAGATATTATGAGTCTTTTCATGCTATTTTTCAAGTCTTGTATTGTTTTTAAGCACTTTTTCTGTGGTAAAAGTCATTTTTACTTTAAACAAGCACTATTATTTTAATAATCTATTTTGGGTTTGACTTCTCAAACAAAGTCTAAATTTCATGTTGATTTTCCCTACCTTTTTGATTTATCCACTTTCTTGTTTATTTCAGTGAATTACCCTCCAAATATCTAATTTGGCTTATTTTTCAACTTTTGATATGTCTTAAATAATTTTTTCTGTGTTCAGTTGTCTTCTTTCTTTTTAAAAGCACTCCTTTACGTAATTTTCTCATTTATTCTCTAAGTCTGCTGCTTTTACGTTTTCATTTCAGCAGACGTGACCCTTAAAAACCTTTCTCTATTGTGTGATTTTTGAGCCTATTTCCCTTTTACATCTTTTTTCTGTCACACAGAAAAGTTTCCTAGTCATATGCCATTCATTCCACTCCTAAATCTCGTTTTTTTGGTGTGTTATTTTTCTAACTTTTCTGTTATTTTTAGACTTATTTTTCAGACTTTGTCCAATGATAGAAGTTTCTCTAGCTCCCTGTCCCTAATTATTCTCAAGTTTTCTGTTCTTAATAGTTTCTGCTGAGCTAAAAAATCTTTTTAACTTTGGTTTTATTTTTACCTTTTTGGGTAATACAGAAAAATCCTCATTATCTGTATGACACACCTTCCTCTGGCAACCTCTCTCTACTTTTTTCTTTCCTTACTTTTTCTTCCTTTGTAACATATTTTTCAACTTTTTTTTTTTTTTTTTTACCTCTTTTTAACCTTTTGGATCAAGCAGAACAAAGTCTTATTTACAGAGAAAGCCAGACGAAAGGAAAAGCTTTCAAGCAGAGCTTTGGTTTGGGATTAAAAATAATTACAATTTCTAACTCCTAACCTCTCACAGGCTTTGGCTCGCTCAGAGACTGTGAACACACCGGCACAACTGCATTATAGCAGCTTTGTACACACTGCTCGGTTTGTAGCTGGAGGCTGTCCTCCAGGATGGGAGTATGTTTTACATCCACTACATGCCGTCTCCTGCTGTGGCTTCCAGGCTTCACTTCCTGCAATCTGTCACAAGCAATACTGGGTGTATTATAACACGGCGTTGACTTTGAGCTATTCCTCAAAACACTCCCCATGAGTCACAATCCCTGGACTGGAAAAGATGTAGAAAAGCTCAGCATTAACCACCTCAGCTTTTCTATATTTGCACAATCAAGGTCGGGTGTTTAGCCTTTATCCCAACGCACCGCTTTGTACACTGAAAACTGCAGCTGCACGCTTTTTTGTGCGTAAGCAATTTGACTATCAAGCAAGTTCAAATGTACAGTGTCCTTGCGTGGATTTGCATATTTGAGGCATTCCAGTGATTTACAGCAAAGAAGCAATTAAACTAAAGGATGTCTGGAGGGTGCCCACCTGGGTTCAACCCCAAACAGCTCTTTGATCTCTGTTAAGTGGCTGCATTCATATTGTCAGACCTTATCTGAATAGATTTCAATTAATTCTGAATTCAAGCAGCATCACAGAAAGAGTTGGAGCAGCAGCAGCAGCAGCAATCGCTGCAGGATCTTGGAGAAGTTTGGAGCTGTGGATGTGTCAGGATGTGTGCTGTAACACTGCCCCCCTATGGTCAGAGCATGAACCTGTTTTAACAGAGCTTTTATGAGGGGTTTGTGTTTATAACCCTACACTTTCAAAGGTCAGAGCCGTGTTCTTCATCCTCCAGAGGCTGTATGTGGACAGAAGCACAGAGGAAGATCAGAGGAAGACTGCTGAGAGTAAATACTGAATCACAGGCATGGCAGAGGCAGAGCCGAGGAAGTCATTCAGCTCTCTGTGATTGATCATCATTTAAATTCATCTGAATAACAACAGATAAACAAGTTTACAGTCTGTGTATCCTGATCAAGCAGAACTGTTCTTTAATTTTTAATGTATTTATTTTAATAAAAGAGTGTTGCTTTTTGATGCATTGACCCAAAGTTAGCTTAAAATAATTTACATCTGCACTCCCTTTGCAGGTCAATATAAAAAAGTTAAAAAAAAAAACAACACAAAGAAAGCTAAACTATAAACATTGGCATAACACTTTTCTAATGGACTTCTTTATCCGTGGAACTACAAAAGCATTTTGGGAACTTTTCCTTGCAATTTCTGGAAATAAAAAAAAAGTTACAATGAATTTTGAGTTACCAAAAAAAATCAGGAAAGGTTTGATAAACTTTAAAAAACAAAAAAAAAACAAAAAAAAAACAACAACAACAACAACAACAACAACAACAACAAAAAATTAAAAAAAATAAAATTCAAAATTTTTTTAAAAATAAAATAAATAAAAAACAAACAAACAAAAAAAACAAAAAAATATTCAGATAATTTTATAGAACTTTCCAAAAATATTCTGGAAAACTTTCAGAAACTTCACTTGTTATTTTGAAGATTGGGAATTTAAGTAAACCCTTAACATGGACTGTTTAATTACAAGCTTTGTAAAAATGTTCATTAGTTTACATGAACTTAAAAATACATTTTCCCTTAGTCTAATGTTAATCTTTTTTTTTTTTTATTAAAACTGAGCTTTGGAATTGAAGAATTGTTAAAACCTTCCTGGAACAACTGTTATAACTGGACTTTTTCCCTGGAATTTGCATTTCCTGTAGCAAGAACATTGAGGGATTTCCTGGAAATTTATGAGAAACTTTTACGTGTATTTTTTTTAAATATTCCCCAGAATGTTTCTGATTTAATACTGGAATTTTGGGGGAAAACTACTGGGATTTTTAGAATATTTTTATTTATTTATCTATTTTTGTTTTAACTTTTGAAAACTGCCCAGGATTCAATGTTTAAGCTTGTTTGATTTTTTTTTCCCTTTAAATATATACTGCACGTTTTCAGAAAATTTCCCATCAATTAACAAAAAGTTTCAGGGAAGTGTTCACACATTTTCTAGGGATTTTTTTTTTTTTTTTTTTTTTTTTTTTTTTTTTTTTGATTCCATGAGTAATTTCTTGGACACCCTACCCCAGATTTATTAAGAACTTCCGGAAATATTCCAGGGGAACTTCCAGATGCTTTTAGAAAGGTTCACAGGATAATTTTCAGGAAAATCTTTCGCGTATCTTTGGAAATAAAATAATTTAAATTGTTCATTTGAATTTTCAGAATGGGTCATTAATATATGGAAATATCAGGGAAGTTTTAAGAAAACTTTTAGAATAAAAAATTTTTAAAGTCCCCATAGAGTAGGGGATTTGGGGTAATTTTACTAGGAAATTTTGAAAATATTCCCAGGAATTTTCAGGAACTTCTGTGTGAATTTGTAGTTAATTAAAAATCTTCTGAACATTAACTCTGTCTTTCCCTTTAAGAACTTATTTGGTTCTGGCTGATGGCATTTCATTAAACTCAGACGATTGATCAGAGAATCAGTCAGCCTCTCATCCTCGTTTTCCGGTCAGTTTGAGAGCCACTCAGATACTAAACCGCTCAGCCAGGCAGAGAAAAGTCTAGCCAAGAGAACACACCAAACCCAAACACAGAGAGAATAAAAATAGACGATTCAGGAAGGAGACATGAGAAAAAAATGAAAATAAAATATGTGGATTTTGTGTCTGCAGCCCCACACAGTCAGGGCTTGGTGCCATTTCTTGTCTTCCAGGTGCTGCACGTGAACACAAACAGGAGAAGACGTGAGCTGCAGTGAAAGATTATCATTTGGCTCTTAGTCACCCCTTTAAAACGCCATCTGCCTTCACCTTATGTGTTTCTCATGTGAGTCACATGAAGACAAGACTTATAGCTCGTCCATGGAGGCGTTCTTCCAGCTTCCTCATCCATGTAAATGTGTTTTATGTTCTGCAGGCTTAAGAAGGGAAAAAACATAGAAGGGCATCGTACCTTTGTTTCCCATCTGCCGTCGGAAAATATTAAATCAAACATATGGCAGCCGAGCCAAGAAAGCCATTCAGCACCATGTAGACTAATCAGACAGTGTTGAAGGATTTGATATATTTGCTGTCATTTTGCATATTTGTCATGCTAAAATGTTTCTCATCATCAAACACATTTTAATTTTAGACAAAGAAAACCTGAGAGAATTGGACTCAATTTTAAAGCTTTGGAACACCGTTCAACCATAGTGAGAGCTATTATCCACAAATGGAGAAAACTCAGAACAGCAACACATGATGCGGCCATCTAAAGAAATTCAAAACCAGATGAGAAACAAAGACACTGAAATATATCCATCTGGAAAGGGTTACGCAGCCATGTCTAAGGCTGTGAGACTTCCTCAAACCATGGTGGGAGCCATTATACACAAATGGGGAAAACTTGAAACTGTAGCGAGCATTCCCAGGTGTGGCAGCCTACCAAAATTACTCCAAAAGCACATCAATGACTCATCCAGGAGGTCACAATAGAACCCAGAGCAACAACTAAAGACCTGCAGGCCTAACTTGTTTCAGTTAAGTTCAGTGCTCATGATTTAACAACAAAATAAGAGACTGGTCAAAAGTCATCAATGGGAGAGTTTCCAAGGCCAAAACCACTGCTGAAAAAAAAAGAACATCTTGATGATTCCCAAGACTTAAGGAAAATATTCTGTGGACTAATGAGACAAAAGATGAACTTCCTGAAAGGGTTAAACAGGCCATTCATGCTGAAAAACCCTCCACTGTGGCTGAATTATGGCAATTCTGCACAGAAGAGTGGGCCAGAATTCCTTGACAGTCATGTTAAAGACTCAAAGTGTGGCACAATCATTGTTCTGGGTTCTTTTATGACCACCTGAATGGGTTGTCCATGTACTCTTGGAGTTGTTTTGGTCAGCCGGCCTCTCCTGTGAAGGTTCACAAAAGTTCCAAGTTTTCCTCATTTGTGGAAAATGGCTCTCCCATGGTTTGCTGGAGTCCCAAAGCCTTAATAAAGACTTAGTAACCCTATACAAATTGATAGATGTTGATGACTATGTTTCTCATCTGTTGTTAAATTTCTTTTGATGTTGGCAATATGTGTTGCTTTTCCAAGTTTTCTCCATTTGTGGACAATGGCTCTCACCATGGTTCCATGGAGCCCCAAAGCCTGAGAAATGGCTTTATAAGCCTTTCAAGACTGATTCATGTCAGTCTTTGTTTCTCATCTGTTTTTGAATCTCTTTAGATGGCTGTTCCAAGTTTTCTCCATTTGTGGGCTATGACTCTCACCATGGTTCCCTGAAGTCCAAAGTTCAAAGCCTTGAGGAATGTGTCTGGCAGAAATGAATTAGTTTACACAGGTTATCTGTGTCTAATATCAAAGTTTGTTTGATGATCTTCATCCATCCATTTTCTGTACCCCTATCCCGTTGGGGGTCGGAGCCTATCCCAACAGTCATTGGGCGAGAGGCGGGGTACACCCTGGACTGGTTGCCAGTCAATCCCAGCGTTTGTTGATCCAATAAATATAATTAAAAAAATAAATCAGGAACGGAGCAAAGACTTTTTTACAGCACTGTAACAGATGAACCAGATTATGTCTCTTATAAAGCAGATGGATGTTTTTTTGTTTTATCTTTTTTGACTGTGAAACTCCCCCAATTTTTCATTTTTCTTTATTTATCACTGTTGTGTTTTTTGGAGCATAAAAATGGAGCACTGAAGAGCCTTACTGTTGTCATTTTTCCACACAGAGACATCAAATCACTCCAAAAGTATCCAGAACAACATTAAAAGTTATGACCCCCAGGTGTCCACTCCATATTTTAATCGATGCTGAAATGAAATTGCAGCATCCAGTGGTCTCGTGCTGATGTTTATGATAGCATTTTTGCAACTCGAGTGGCCTTTCGGGAACAACAAGAGGGAACGTTTAGTAGAAAAGCTGACAACAGAAGCTAAACTTCATTGGTTATTCCAGGAGCACAGCATAGATAAGGAGAAGTGGGCTGTTATCAGCCATACATTGCTGGAATAAACATTTTAGTGTTTTATCTGAAGCCTGATTTTGAATAATTAATATTTGCTCCATAGTCTACTGAGTGTTTTTCCTTTTAACGCCTTAAACACAAGAGAATTACTGGAATATTATCTGTTTTTATGTTAGCAGATGCAGCTTGAGACACCGAGCCAAAAACCCAGAGCACCTACACAATCTATTATATGGCTTGGCACCACAGCAGGGACTGTGTGTTTATTGCACTTATTCTGTGACAACAAAGAGCAGAAGAGGCTGTGGAGGAGAGACAATATAAAGAATCAAGATGCTCTGAGTGGCCCTCACGTCCTTGTTGAAGTTGACTGTCGACACAAAGCTGTTTGTCTCCTTCTGTCTCGGTCTGGGTTTAGACGTCGTCTGGTGTCTGCACAGTGTACTGACAATCAAAGAGGCCTTTTAAAGCAGACGCTTGTTATGGGCATTGTTGAGTGACCAAGAATTCAAACACCTGGGACACAAAGGGTTGATAGAGGGAGAAAGATGATTTCAATGTCTGTCAAAGAAAAAATGAGTATGGCTTGGTCTTGAAATCAAAGAGTTTTATTGAAGGATGGTGGTAAAGCGCTGTGGTTAAATTGCTGTTTCACAGTAAAGAGTATGGAATGGAATGCAGTTTTTAGTGTTGACCACTTATTTGTGAGAAGTTGGACCTGATCTTTGAACAGGGAGTAGATTTTTACCAAAAAATCAAATCAAATCAAAAGTCAAATCTCCTGATTCTGCAGAAAATGCAGCTGGTCAGTTGTTAGGATCTTCAGTCAGTCAATGAGAGGTATGGTGGGGAAATTTTGATGGACTAAAAGGAATTACTCAAGTCAAGCATCAACATAATTTTCACTAATTTCTTAGAAATTTTCATTTCAATAATCCACAAAAAATCCCCAAAATTTCAAAGAACTTACCCAAACATTCTATGAAAATTCTTAAACATAATTTTAAAATATACTATAAAAATATCCCCAATATGTTTCAGTGAATCTTTGTTATAGAGCATAAACATTCCAATAAAAAAATCAATTCAAAATTCATTTAAAGAAAAAAATATCCAAATATCAATGCAAATCCACCCTAAAAAATCACCAAAATCCTGGAAAAATTACATAAAATTTCCCAATTTTCCCTGAAATTTCCATGAAAATTCTTGAAAATGTCAAAGGATGCCCCAACCCGAATTCTCAAAAAAATATATACAAATTATTTTCCCAAGATTAAGTGTAAAAAACAAAAAAATTTCAAAGAAACCCCCTCCCCAGATAAAATCATATTTCCCAGAATTACAAATAAATTTCCCAAATTTTCATGAAAATGCCCAAAACATTTCAATTAAAATGTAGCCAAAAATTCCATTTAAAATTAATTTAATATTGAACCAAAAAAAAATCCACAAAATTTCAAAAAAAAAAAAAAAAACCAATTCCTGAAATTTACATGTCTGTCCTTAAAATTTTCAAAGGTCATAACCATCCCAAAAAGTTACAAACAAATTTCCCAAGTTTTAGTGGAAATATGTAAAATGTAAAACACCAAAAAATTCAAACCTAATTTCCCAAAATTCCAAATAGATTTTCAAGATTTCAATTTTAAAAAGGTGGAAAAATTTCCAGAATTTCTATGAAAATGCCTGAGAAATTTCACAGCAGATTTCCCCCAAAACTTCCAATAAAATTATCCAAAATTAACAACATATCCCCTAGAACTTGCATGAAAGTTCTTGACAGTTTCACAGGACACCCCTGTGTTCGCCATGGAAACCTGGCATGAAATATTTACAAAAAAAAGGATTTCAGAGAAAATATCATTGAAATTTTGGGCATTTTTTGCTAAGACCTTTGGAAATTCCCTAAGAAATTTCCTGGAATTTGCCCAAGAATTTCAAGAACTTTCCCAAACAACCAGCTGTGGGAATTTTGGGGAAATTAAAACAATGCCACAGAATATTCAGAATTTAAAGGGTTTATTGGAAAAAAAATGTTTCTAATTGTTTGTTTGTTTGTTTGTTTGTTTGTTTGTTTGTTTGTTTTGTTTTTTTTTTATTTTCAGAAACTTTATCAGGAATTTTAAGAGTTTAAAAAGACATGGAATATTCAGAATTGTTTCTAGGATTAAATGGAATTCTTTTTTAATCTAGGAAATAGTTTTCAGAAAGCTTCCCACGAAATTCTAAGTGATTTTCCTGGGAAAATGGGGAAATGTTTCTCAGGATTGATGGACACCTTGCCATCATATAACCTGGAATTCTTTTTTTTTGTCAGGAAACAAAACAAAATTTCAGTTACTTTTGAAAATGTCTTCTTAAAATGTTGAGAACTTTTTTCTGGATACATACGAAACATCCATGGGACTTAAGAATAGTTTTTGGAGTTTTTGGAAATGTTTCAGGGAATTTGTAAATTAAAATACAGATTTTTAGCTTAATATTTTGGGAATATAATCTAAAATGTTTGGGTAATTTTCAAAACACTTACCCAAACATTAATAAGAATTGTACCTGAAATAAATTCCAGGGAATATTCATGACTTTTCCGTAACTAAGTGGGATATTTTCATTTTTGAAACATTCAGTGACATTTCAGAAGCTGTATTTTAAACTGTATGTCCTTGAATTTTTAGGCATTTAATCACATATTTTGGGGTCAGGGTCTTTTCTGAGACATTTTCGATCCTTGTATTTCTGCAAAGTTCCTGGGAAGATGTTCTCATTGTCTTGGGCACTTGTGACACCTTCCTAGAATATTCCTCAAATTTTCCTTCTGGGAATTAAAAAAATATTTTCTGGGAATTTTAATGGGTAGTTTAGAAGCATTTGTGGGACTGTGATCAAGTTTTCTGAGTATTTTCAGGAATCAGAAATTAAATAAGAGAATTTTACATTTGAGGGGAAATATCCAGAAACTTTCCTTTGCATTTGGAATTGTTCAGGTTTCCCAGGATATTTTCTAAAACTTTCAGGGCCATTCTCAGAGACTGTTTGAAAACTCTGCCTGAGATTTTTTTGGGGAATTATTCCTAATTTTCATGTGCTAACATTCTTCAGTGAACAATTCTGTGGAGTTTTATCCTCTTCAAATGAAGTTATGGAATATTTCCCTGGAATTTCTCTAGAATTTCAGAGCTTGTGCTGATTTCTAAGGAAAACATCTGCTTTGCTTTTAAACTAGTTTGGTTTTAACTTCGTGGCATGGCGTTATGCTCAGACAGTCGATCAGTACATCGATCAGCCTCTCATCCAGTCACCTAGAGTTTTCCGGTCAGTTGGAGAGTCACTCAGAAGCCGGAGCAATCATCCAGGGACAGAAAAGTCCAGCCAAGGCAGCAGGCGCTACCCCTCTGATGATTTCCAGATGAGAGCCCAGACTGTCTGGCTGAGGCGAGAGGAACACACAAAGAGAAAAAATAAAATAAGAGAGCGGGAGGAAGGATTAAGGGAGGGGACGTCAGGAAAAATGAAAACAGTGGATGTGGGAATGATCCTGCATAAGCAAACAGCGTCAAACCCCAACAGTCGGAGCGCTTTAATCCTCTGGTTTGATGTCCGTAAATGACAGTGATTCTGAGCCCTGAAAGAAACAGACTGTGAGGATGATCAGCATGCAGGGCTGCGCTCTGCTCATCGTTGTTTGCCTGTCGATCTACCTGGAGGCCGCTCAGCATCACAGGAAAGGTAGGTGGACTTGGAGAGACTGTGCAGACTCCTCCATGCATACATTATGTCTCTTTTATCCATTAGAGGCCTGATTGTCAACAGAATGGGAAAACCTCATTTGAATAATGGCTTGCAGACTTTTTAAATGACTGGCATCCTTATTAAAAAGATACCAGCCTATAAGAGAATGCATTATGGATCAGTCTTCCTTTAATTTGTGGAAGAATGTGTTTATCTTCACATGTTTGTACCACGGCCACATTAGCAGAACATTTTTCTTTAGAAATGTGACGGGCTGGTTGTTACTGGAATCACTCGTGGAGGAAATGCCTTTCTCAGCACTCACATATCTCAAATCTTTGGCTAGATCACGAGGCACTGAAGCCGAGGAGAAATACTCCGACTGACAAACTCTTCTATTATTTCACTTTTCTACTTAATTTCATTAAAATATGTCCACGTTTAAACAGAACATGTTTATTGTCTTTGTTGTCTCTCTAAAAGCACTCTCCACTCTGCTAAAATTCTGTTGGGAAAGTTTTTACATTCTGTTATTCATGTACAACCCTAATTCAGAAACAAGTTGGGGTGCTGTGTAAGATGTAAACAAAAACAATGTAATCACTTACAAATCTCATCAGCTGATATTTTATTCACGATAGAGCAGCTCATTTTGAATTTGATGGCAGCAACACATCTCAAGAAAGCAGGGACAGGGCCATGCTTACCACTGTGTAGCATCCTCTCTCTTAACAACAGTCTGGGAGGTGAGGTTTAGGAATTTGCTGGAGTTTTGGATGAGGAATGTTGTCCCATTCTTGTCTGAGGTGGGACTCTATCTGCCGAGTGATAAGATAAGATAAGATAAGACATTCCTTTATTAGTCCCACAAGGGGAGATTCCAATTTACAGCTGCAAAAAGTATCTTGGACAAAGCAGGCCATTGGCGACAGACACACAATAGAAATAGAAAAATAGAGAGTCATGGTTTTTCAAGATTTTTCATTTGATGATGAGGCAAAAAGGTTAAAAGAGGCAAAAAAAGCAATGAAAGTTGTAAAAAATTGGTAGGAAATGGTGAAAAGTGGTTAAAAAGTGGCAAAAATTGGTTAAAAATGGCAAAATTTGGCTAAATTTGGCATGAATGAGGAAGATTACTCTGGTCACTCAGTGAGTGTGAATCAGTCGGTGCAGTGTCAGCTGTGTGGGGCTGATTACCACTGATTGTGGCCAGGTGTGGCAAGCTTATATATACTCCTGGGTTGCAGCATGCTGTGCTGACTCATTGGCTATATTCAGGTCTTGTACACACGTAGCCGGGTATCTGTGAAACCGCATATATTTTTATACGTTTAGGCCTGTCATCCACGTGAAACCGGAGTTTTCAGTTCAGTTTTCGGCCAAAAGTGGAGATTTTGGAAAACTCCAGTTCGTGGTTACATGTGTACGCCGGGAAACTGAGTTTTTGGTTCTCAAACATCACAGCTTACATCGCTTAGAGTAGCATTTAATGGCAGATTTGCCGGTTACGTGTGGATGAGGTTTTTTGTAAATGATCAGGTGTGAACGAAAGTATTTTTAAAAATGAATGAAGGGGGATATTCGTTTTAGAAAATACTCAGATACGTGTGTACAAGGCCTCACACTGCAGTCAAAAGTGACCTGAATCTGATTTTTCTGCCCACATGTGACTTGTATCTGATTTTTTTCTGACTGTGTGAACAGTGCAAGTCACATTGAATCTGACCTTTTCGAATCCGATTCAGGCCACTTTCATATGTGGTTCTCAATCAGATACGTATCTGACCTTTTGGAAGTTGACTGCAGTGTGAGAGAGATAGTGAGGACATCTCCTTGTGTTTTCCAGTGTGTTTATGATGAGAAGAGTTTGCAGAGCTTTTGAGAATCTTTTCTGGGTGGTTGTTGTTCATATTATTACTAGCTGTTTCAGGAGAGATGTGTGACAGTACCGAGTGTCTTTACTCAGTATTTTTGTTTCTCTTTTCACACCACCTTTGTGGCTTTTTTTTATTTTAGGAGACTTTCTCCTTCTCCCTGCAAGTTTTAATCTATGGTCAGCAGTGGATTAGTTTCTGGGTTATATTCTGATAGGGAGCTTTTCCTTGTAAAGACAGCAAAAAGAAAGTTGCAAAGAAGGCCAGATAAAAATAGTAAAACCCATTTAAAAAGAGGCAAAGACAGTTCAAAATGTAAAGTTAGGCTAAGTGGCCAAAATGAAATAAAATGGCAAAAATAAGCAGAAAAAAATGTTTCAATAAAAGTGGCATGAAAAAAACGATTCCATCATCAGAACCCAATAATAGCCTGTCATACTTTTCAGCTCCAAAATGAAGTAACTGTTGGCCAGGATGTTAGCCCCAATGCCACTCATCAAATATACAATAAGTACCATTTACTTTTCCAGCCTTTTGCTGTCCCGTCCCTACTTTTCTGAGATGTATGGATGCCATCAAATTCAAAATGAGCCAATGTTTTTCATGAAATGTAAAAATGTCTCAGTTTCAACATGTTCTATAGTCTCTATTGTGAGTTAAATATGGGTTTATATGACTTGGAAATTGTTGCATTCTGTTTTTATTTACATTTTACACTGTGTCCCAACTTTTTTGAATTGTGATTGCAAGTGTTTAAAGCTATCCCTTTTTTTTATATATATATATACCACAAAACATGTAAGAATAATATCTTAACCTCTAAGTGAAACAAAAGCAGCTGATGGAAGCACAGTTGTGTTAATGTGAACACAGAGCTGAGAACAACAAACCCTAACAGAGTCCCATATAACTTCTCATACTTGTAGGGCTAATGAAAAATGTCCTCTTTTTGGCAATCTTCAACAAAAACAACATAATTACAGACAAAACGTTAAACTATTGACCTTCAGAAAAAGCATCTAACAATAAAATAGTCCGCATTTGTCTTAGTTTTATTTTGGCGGATAAACCCATCAAAGGATTGGATGTCAGTGGCTAAGCTTTAAAGCTTTATGATCCTTCCCGGCTCATTGTGAAGAAAAACTGGATGAATATGACTATTCTCCAGCCCCTCCGATCATCACCTATCTCCCCTGTTTACTAATACACACAGTGCCAAACCCTATCATGCCTTCCAGACCATACTAAGTGCCTTTTATTGCAGTTTAGCCTCTCTCAGATTTATCTCACAGTGGGAACACTGATAGCAGCGTCTGTGTGTACAATGTTAATTTTAAATCAGCCAAAAACCAGCTTGAAAAGTACACTTTGCCTAGATATTAACATCATTTGGATGTAAATTGAAATGCTAAGCAGAAGACGGAGCCATCGCGGCAAAGATTTAGCTCTCCTCTGTGTCCTTTTCACCCTTCTTTAACGTAAGCCGGAGGGATCCAGACGTCCATTTTGTTATTGTTTTTGTTTGTTCTCTACCATTCCTTTTTTTCTCACTCATCAAGACATCCCTCCAGCCAGGAATACCATTTAGTCCTGCTAATTAATGGATCTTTGTTGTTCCCTCATCTCCTTGCAAGCAGTTAGTGGGAGATTACAAGTTCCCTGCCTGTGCATAATGACACTGGGGGAAGCCTGCCCATCCAAACAGTGATTGTTTGGAGCGCTGGAGGAAAGTGTGAGGAATGAGCAGGCTTACTAGAGCAGTGGGAAAAGGCTGCCATGTTTAAAGGTTCATTACTCTGAAATAATGACTTTTAATGTTCATATTGAGTACTTAAATGTATATATCTCACTCTATACTTCTATTTCTATATAAAACCATCCAAATATGGACCTGACAGACACGCAGTAAACTCAGGGGCTAAAAAGTGCAAAAGGCTGCAGTTCCTTGAGTGTCCACATGAGGCTGGCTGTAAAGGACTGGAGTGCCATTAAGACCCATGTTAGAATTCCTATTTTGATAGCAAAATTCAACATAATTACAGTTTGGTTTTAATGGACAGTTTGGGTCTGAATGGTAATTCTTTATTAGCCCCATGAAAATAGATGGAAACTAGCAACAAGTGTGGGTAGAAAAAAGGAGGTAAATAGTTAAAAGTGAAAAACAAGGGCTAAAGAGTGGCAAAAAATTGTGAAAGTAGATTGAAAGTAGGAACAAAATGTCCAAAAGGGCCCAAAGGCAGAGTCAAGAGGCAAAAAGATGTTAAAAGTGGCAAAAAAATAGGCTATGAGTAAAAAATAAAATTATCTGATAAAATGTGATAAAGAGGCAGAAAACAATGTCAGAATAGTTTTAAAGTGGAAAAAAGTGTCAAACAGAGGGGGGAAAGTGGCAAACGTGGTCTAAAAGAGTTGAAAAGTAGCAAAAATATGTTAAACGTGGTAAAAAAAAAAATTGGCCAAAATGGGTAAAAGATGGCAAAAAGTCTATAGAAGTAGTTGAAAGTCACAAGGGGCCAAAATGGGTTTAAAGTGGCAAAAACCATGGTAAGAATTTGTTGACAAACATACTGGGTTAAATGTGGCAAAAAAAAGTTGTGAAATTGGGTTAAATGTAGGACAAAAATGTCAAAAATGGGCTAAGGGCTGAAAGGCAAAAAGAGGTTAAAAGTGGCAAAAATGGGCTAAAAATAAAATGATCTGATAAAATGTGATAAAGTGGCAGAAAACATTGTAAGAATAATTTTAAGTGTTAGTAAGTGTCAAAAAGAGGCAAAAAAGAGGCAAACATGGCCTAAAAGGGTGGAAAAGTGGCAAAAACTGGTGAAAATTGGGGAAAGATGGCAAAAAGTCTATAGAATTGGTTGACAGTCACAAGAGGCCAAAATGGGTTAAACCCAGGAAAAACCATGGTGATAATTTGTTGACAAATATAATGGTTTAAATGTGCAAAAAGTTGTGAAATTAGGTTGAATGTAGCACAAAAATGGGCTAAAGGCAGAGTGGCAAAAAAGATGTTGAAAGTGGCAAAAATGGGCCAAAATTGACAAAAAAAAAAACAAAATCAGCTAAAATGTGATAGCGAATAATTTCAAAGTGGAAATAACTGTCAAAAAAGGAACACACAAAAAAAAAAAAAAAAAAAAAAGAGGCAAATATGGTCTAAAGGATGGGAAAGTGGCAAACATATAACTGTGACAAAAATGGGTGAAAGATAGCAAAATGTCTATAGAATTGGTTAACAGTCATAAAAGGCCAAAAGGGGTTTAAAGCTGCAAAAATCATGGTGAAAATTTCTTGACAAACATACTGGGTTAAATGTGGCAAAAATTGACCAAAAAAAAAAAAAAAAAAAAAAGAAAAGTGAAAATGGGTTAAATTATGCACAAAAATGTCAACAATGGGCTAAAGGCAGAGAGGCAAAAAGATGTTAAAAGTGGCAAAAATGGGCTAAGAGTGACAAAGAAAAGTGGTGGAATGGATTTAGACTGGAAAAAGGAAAATGCATTAAAATTGGCAATAATTGGCCAAAAAAGAGGTTAAAAGTTGCAAAAATGTGCTAAAAGTTCCAAAAATTGGTAAGATGGATTATAACAGGAAGAGCATGGTAAAAAAAAAATTTAGGGAAAAAAATTGAAAATTTTGAAAAAAAATTGGGAAGAATGATTATCAGCTAAAATGTGTTAAAAGTGGCAGAAAAAAATGGAATGGGTTAAAAGTGGTAATTAGTTTAAATTTTTTTTTTTTTTTAAAGTGGCAAAAATGGTCTCAAAGTCTGAAAAAAGGGTAGAAATGTATTAAAAGAGGCAAAAAGTGACAGAAAATGGCAATAGTGGACAAAAGATGGCCACAAGTCTCTAGAATGGGTTGACAGTAGCAAGAAAGTGTCCGAATTAGGTAAAATACAGCAAAAAATACATTTGGTTAAAGGTGGCAAAAATTTGTGATAAAAACAGGTTAGAATTAGCACGATTCAACTATTTCAACATCAGACCCAATAGTAGCTAAAAAAAACACTTTTCAGAACCAAAATGAGAGAACTGTTAGCCAGAATGCTAGCACTAACACCACTGACCAACACAGATGCACTGATATAGTAAATAAATCACAACTGGGGAGGGCCCATTTATCTGGCTTTTAGGGGCCCAACCAAGTCTGTGGGCAGGTCTGACTGAAGGACAAACAGGTCCAGAACTACATAATCTTTTTCTTAACCCACCACTATACTTCATCTTTCTGGCTCAGAGAGGTATAGTACCACCAGGCAGTAGTTCTAGTTTTCAATCATGTTTCTATCCACCTCTCTGCACTGGACACCAGGAGGTATCATCCATATTTCCACAGATGTATGGACACCAGTCATGGAAATAAGGCATAAAATCGAAGCAGATAAGTCAGAAAAGCACTGAAATGTTCTGTCTTGTGGGCTCCCCTTTTAAAATTCAACTAAAGTTGACGTGAAAGATCCAGCCGGATATTTTCCTCAGACATGCATTGATCAAATGGCTCTACAAGCTTATTTTCTCCATTCTGCTCTCATTCCTGAGCCCTTTTCCCTCCCTGCCCTGCTCTGACCCTCAGCCTTTCCCACTCCATTATCATCCCTGACCTCCACATTCACCTGTTCCCCAGCCCTTCATCAGCTCCTCAGACTATATATCTGTAGCCCTCTCTCTTCATACCCTGTCGGATTGTTTGTTGTGCATCCCAGCCCCAGTGTTTCAACCTTATCTGTCTTGTCTGTCTGTCTGCTTTTCTTGTTATTAACCTTTGCTTGCTTTGTGGACTCTTCTCCGGCCTGCTTTGCCCTTTTTTGCTCTCTTTCTCTGTCCTGGCTTTTTGTCTGCTGTGAACATTGTTTTTCACTCTCCACACAGAAAAGTTTTCTTTCAGCTTACATGTTTTTGCCACATATTTCACATCAGTTTCTAAAGCCCTGAAATCCTTGCTGCAACAGCCAAAAAACACACTATCCTGCATGCAAAAATCTATCATCCTGCTGAGGATGAGCCAGATCTCCTATGTAAATCACAGATGATTAATTTCAAATGTAAATCAGCATAGGTTCAGCCTCATAGCTGTTGTTTCTCTACTTCTCCTCCATCCTTTAGTAGCATTACCCTTGTTCTAATGAGCACTCTTTCCCCTGGGTGCTGTTTTGTTTACACTGACAATGCCCCTCTGAAGCTGGAGTGTTTCTAATATGACTGTGCAGGCATCCCTCCTCCGCTGTTGCTCATGCATTTGGGAGTCACTCACACAATGAGGAGAGTAAATTTTCTCCTAAGAGATGAGAGGCAGTCAAAAAATAGCTGCACAACAGTGCTGGATCAAGCTAAAGTCCCTGAATCGGGTCCTTTTAGAGGTTAAAACAACATAAGAAGTCATTTGTGCTCCAATATTACCCGATGACCTTTCATGGCATCCTCCCGAACCGTCCTGAAGAGCACCTTTGCATTAAGGACGCTGCTATAGACTAGCTCTCATCACATTTGGCAGGTAGATCCTTTTCTATCTAGTGTGGTGCACTCACCTCACTTGTGGCGCACCACAGGAGTCGATTCTTGGTCCCTTATTATTTTCCATTTACATGCCATTTCTAAGGCTTTGGATCTCCAGCAAACTATGGTGAAAGTCATTATCCACAAATGGAGATAACTTGGAACAGTTGTGAACTTTCCCAGAAGTGGTGGGCCTGCCAAAATAACTCCAAAAGCACATCAATGATTCATCCAGGAGGTCACAAAGGAACCAAGAACATCTAAAGATCTGAGGCCTCACTTGACTCACTTGTCAGTGTTCTTGATTCAGAGAGACTACGCAAGAATAGCATCCATAGAAGAGTTCCAAGGCCAAAACCACTGCTGACCACAGTTGTGGAAATGGGTTTAAATTGGCAATACGTGGCCAGGAGTGGTTAGAAGTGGCAAACATGGACTTGAGGTGGAAAAACATTGGCAAAAGGGGTTAAAAGGCAAAAAAGTGGAGAAAGGGGTTAGAGATTGGCAAAAAGTGGCAAAGAAAGTATCACGTAGGTGGTTAAAAATTGGTTATAGATGACAAAAACATGGTGACAATGAGTTTAAGTGGCTAAAATTGACATAAGAAAGTGGCTAAATGGGTTAAAAGAGGCTTGCATGTATAAAAGTGGCAAAAGAGTTGTGAAAATTGGTTAAAAGTTGCAAAAAGTATTGAAATTGGTTACAATGGCAATAAGTGGCAAAAGGAGGCTAAGGGTGACAAACATTGGCTAAATGTGGAGAGCCATTACCCACAAATGGAGAAAACTTGGAACAGTGGTGAACATTCCTGGGAGTGGCCAGCCAACCAAAATTGGACAAATGGAGGAAACTTGGAACAGCAACACATGTTGCTGCCATCCAAAGAAATCAAGAACAGATGAGAAACAAAGTCACTGACATCTATGAATCTAGAAAGGGTTACACAGCCATTTCCATCGAACCATGGTGAGAGCCATTGCCCACAAATGGAGAAAACTTGGAAGAGAGACTGGGCAAAAATGGCATCCACGGGTGAGTTTCAGTGCCAAAACCACTGCCGACTAAAAAGAACACAAAGGCTATAATGCCCAAGACTTTTGGGGAAATATTCAATGGACTGACGAGACAAAAGTTTGAACTTGAAAAGTTGAACTTTTTGAAAGTTGTCCCGCTACATCCTGTGTGACCAACAGTCAAACATGGTGGTGGTAGTTCGTTGGTATGGAGCTGCTAAGCGCAATTGGTGGAACCATAACATCTGCTCTCTACCAGAAAATCCTGAAGGTTAATGTCCAGCCACTTCTCATAACATCAAGCTCTAGTGCACTCTGGTTATGCAGCAGGACAATGATGGTGGCAAAGCACACCAGCAAGTCTACTTCTGAAAGACTGGTTGCAAATGCTTGCTTGCAAAAATTGTTGAGATGAGATTGAGATTGAGATGCTGTGGCATGACCTTTAACTGGCTGGTCAAAACCCTCTAATGTGGCAGAATTGAAACAATACTGCTAAGAAGAGGGGGCAAAATTCCTCCACAGCTATATGAAAGACTCAATGCCAGTTATCGTAAACCTTTGCAGTTGTTGCCTCTGAGGGTGGCCGCATTGGGCCTCTTCATCTATTGCAATTGAACCCAATAACTCAAGAATATTTTGAGGGATTTTCTTCACCCTTTGCATGAACGTCCACTCTAACTCAAGGATGAACTGATTAGATTTTGAAGGTCGGAGGTCATTAAGTCTCATGGCAGTCTCTTGCTTACATCATTCCTACGAATCACACTGACAAAGAAAAAACCCCAGCCCTTCCTCTTGACCCTCAACTGTACTCTCTCACTAACACACCTTGCAGAAGCATACATCTCTCAGATAGCTATTCTCTTTTGAAACTTATAAAACTTGATTTTAGATTAATTTAAATTCCCTGATACGAATCAAAGGTGCAAAGCTGTTAATTTTCAAAAGTATCTGACCATGTATAACTCCAATCCCATCAGTCCTAAGGCGTGATTTCTTACATAATAAGTAGGGAAAGTTTTCAGTACTCTCTGGGTCAATTTTCAGTTCACAGGCTTAAAAATGCAAAAGTCAGATAAGGCTAAATTCTTAATAAAGTCAGAAGGACATATCTGTGTCTCCAGAATGATTTATGAACCACCTGGATCTTACAACACCATATTTGCATTCTCATTTTTGCATAACGGCCTCGAGTGACTCCAGATATTCCCTCTGGTAATGGAAAGTCTTTGGGAGGTCAAGTCCAAACAAAGCCGGCATAAAAACAAGTTGGAGAGAAGGCAGGGGGTCACCAAGGCTGTAAACTAACCCACTACTTTCTTTGGACCTTGTTTTGTTATGACTACCTTTGCTTCACAGACACTTTTTATATGTTCATATTACTTTAATGTGGGAGACCCCAGGACCAATCTGGTGTGAGTAAAATGGAAAGCAAAATTGATAAAAGCTTTAAGGGGATTCACGGTGTAATGAACAAGCTTTTCTTTGAGCTTCCCTATTAACATTATGCTATTTTCCATATGTGCCGCTGCAGTCCAGCGCCTGGCTCAGCGTGTGAGCCAGCACCGATCACACGCACAGATCTCAATGAGGTGTATAGTATCAACACAAAGCTCCATCTGAATTCTGATCCAATTGTCTTGCAGCCCTACAGCAGCGTCTATGCTGCGCTGCCTCGCCAATTCTGCAATAATGATCGGCCCCACTGCCCATAGCCGAGATACATTCAGCTTTATAGCATTTGTTAGGCCAGCCAAAGCCACACGCACCGACTCATCTCCCCATGTACCTGCCTCCTGCCTGGGTGGCTGCCAGGCACGGCTCCAGCTTTGCTTTCACAATGCAGGCACCATTCAGAATGTAAAGATTGTCTGGAGCTTTATGCTACAGTGTTTGGATGTTTAAACAAACCATGATGAAACCACTAATCCCCAAAGCATTACCTGAAATCCTTTGGCAGCAGTCCTGCCCAAACGAAACAGGAAAAACTTTAGAAAGTCCCTGTTGGCAAAAGTTTCAGAGACAGTTTTGACAAAGCCTCAAAGTATAGAATAAGAATATACAGTGCTGTGAATAAGCATTTGCAACAACCTGCAATGAGTCTTTCATATAGCTGTGGAGGAATTTTCACCCCTTCATCTTCACAGAATTGTTTTCATGCAGCCATACTGTAGGTTTGTAAGCATGAACGCCCTCTTTAGGATCATGCCACAGCATCTCAATCGGATCTAAGTCCAGACTTTGACTGGGCCAATCCAAAGCCGTCATTTTGTTGAGACTTGTTGTGACAGAGTTGGACTAGCTGGTGTGTTTCAGATCATCGTCCTGATGCATAACCAAAGTGCGCTTGAGCTTAAGGTCACAATGACTGGACATTCTCCTTCATGATTATCTGGTAGAAAGTAGAATTAATGGATGAATCAGTAATGGCAAGTTGTAAAGCAGCCCCAGACCATCACACTACCACCACCATGTTTGACTGCTGGTATGATCTTTTTATGTCAGATGTAACAGGACACTGCCTTCCAAAAAATTGAATTTTTGTTTCGTCAGTCTACTGAATATTTTTTCCAAAAGTCTGGGGATTCATCAAGATATTTTTTGGTTAAATATGTCAAGCTTTTGTGTTCATTTTGGTCAGCAGAGGTTTTGGCATTGTAACTCTCCCATGGATGCCATTCTTGCCCAGTCTCTTTCTTATTGTTGAACCATGAACGCTGACCTTAACTGAGTCAAGTGAGGCTATCAGGTCTTAAGATGTTGTTCTGGGTTCTTTTGTGATATCCTGGATGAATCATCAAAGCAATCTTGGAGTAAATTTAGTAGACAGGCCACTCCTAGGAAGGTTCACCACTGTTCCAAGTTTTCTCCATTTGTGTATAATGGTTCTCAATGTGTTTTGCTTAAGTCCTAAAGCCTTGTTCTGGGTTCTTCCGTGACCTCCAGGATGAATTGTTAATACACTCTTGGACGAATTTTGGTTGGCCGGCTGCTCCTGGGAAAGTTCACCACTGTTCAAAATTTTCCCCATTTATGGGCAGTAACTCTCACTGTGGTTTGTAGGAGTCAAACACTGTTGAAATACCTTTGTGACCCTTTAAAGACTGGTAGAAGCCAACAACTTTGTTTCTCATCTATTCTTGAATTTCTTTATGGTGGCATCACTCATTGCTTTCCGGGTTTTCTCCATTTGTGGATAACGGCTCCCACTGTGGTTCGGTGAAGTACCAAAGCCTTATTGTCCTGGTTTCTTTTGTGACCTCCAGGACGAGTCATTGATGTGCTTTTGGGGTAATTTTGGTTGGCCGGCTGCTCCTGAGAAGGTTCGCCATGGTTCAAAGTTTTCCCCAATTGTGGACAATGGCTCTCACCCTGGTTCAATGGAGTCACACAGCCTTGGAAATGTCTTTGTTACCCTTTCCAGACTGATAAAAGCCAACAACTTTGTTTCTCATCTGTTCTCGAATGTCTTTAAATGGCATCAACACTCACTGCAAGTTTTCCCCATTTGTGGGCAATGGCTCTCACCATGGTTTGATGGCGTTCCAAAGCCTTCAAACTCACTTTGTAAACATTTCCAGACTGACTGATCTCAATGACTCAATTTCTCATCTGTTCTTGTTTTTTTTAGATCATGGCATAGTGTAGATGGATGGCTTTTTCCCTTATTAAATGAAAACACAGACTGTAAGTTTTTCTATGTAACGTCGGCTGTACTGTCTATGTTATTACCCCCATATTGCCAGTGGTATGAACACATAATACTCTTATATGTCTATCTTATAACCAGATATATTCTTGATGATTTTGGGACTGTAAAAGGAAGGTTTACCCAACTTTTATGTAGACTTTAAGCAAACTTTTAAGGCCTGATATGGGGGTTCTGCTATATAATTTCTGCTCTCATATTCTCTTCTATTACCACATCTGTCCAAATAAAGTATTGGTTGATCTCAGGAACATGTTTTTTTCATCAGCTCAGGCACTTTCAAGGTGCTCTAATGAAAAATGTGGGTTTGCAGTAAAACTAATGTGTCCTACTTTGGAGTTTTGAAAAATACAACCACCCTTGGTCAACCGGTGGGGGGTGTGGGGGTTGAAGGAGGCACATTGCCAACAACTGTAGCAGAGTGTGGCATATTTCTGTCAATAAATCAATTCTCCCCAACACTTGTACCGGGACAAGGACAGCAATCCAATTAAAACGCCTCATCAAGCTCTAACAGTAGCTTGACTTAACTGTGCCTTCACTGATTGAAATTTGGCACCAGTGACTGTTTCCCATAGCTGAGAGTGAGAGGTTTCATTCAAACTGTATCAGGAGACCTCAGATTACAGCCTACCACATATCTGTAGTCACACTTTGAAATTTGACCAAATCAGGTCAGCAACACCTGCCTTGACTGCTAAGCTCAGCTCCCTCACCTGAGGGTGTACCAGCCATCGCCACTTGTAAATACAGAAGCATGTGTGACTCGGTCAAAGACCAATTACCCAGCACGCAGCTGGAGCCAGATTCTATCTCACCTGCATAATATTTGAGCAGTAATATATCTGTGTTTACGCAACCCAAGCCCACCCACATGCATGTCAAATTCTTTGAATACAAAGGAGATCCTCTAATCCAATTTCCTGTCTTTGTGTGTTGTAGCTCTGTATCCTTCAGCATATAGGATAAAGCGTGGGACTTATTCACTGATCAACCCAACATTTCAGCAATCCATGGAGGACGTGAACCTGCTTTTTGAGGTTAGTTTAGATCCTGTGGTTTGAATACTTTAAGGTCATTAATGGAAATCAGTTTAAACATGCTGGGAATGTGCAAAAAAAAAGTCTCCAGGTCACACATTTTCGGTCCATTTTATGCTGCTGGTAGCTCCAGATTAAACACAGATTGCACGGCTGCTTTTGAGGAGCAGAAATATGATTTTATTGATGAAAATATGGGCATATGTATAAGAAAAATTCAACAGGAATTTAGAAAATCTCATAATCCACAGACACAAAAAATATAGCTGACCCCCAATCCCACTCAACCCCTTTATTGAGTTTGTTTTGCAGCACTTTATTTCATGCCAAACAGTCATGGAAATTACAGTCTGAAACTTTAAGATGCTTGTAGGCTCAGATGGGAGTTGTATTGGTTTAGTATAAGCCGTCACATTCCAGTAGAGTTGGCCAACTCATTCTAAACACTGAGGACTTTTTCTGTCAAGTTTGAGACAAACCAAAGTTTTCTTGTGTGAATTCAGAGAAAATTTGTTTAAATCTTGGTAAGTCTCCCTGTCAACTCCTAGCAAGAAAGAAAGATCTTTTCTTTGCATAAAGGAAAGTTAAGTTTCTCAGTATTTGCAAGGTCACCCATAAATGGGGATAAAGGGGACAAGGCCAAACTAGGAGCTCACCGAGGTCAGCAAAATCATGGTCCATTGTCGTGATAACAATATTTTATTTTTAACCTGAATAACAACTGCTCTTATCAAAGCAACACAATACGAATTTTATGAATTCATGCTGGAGCACATCATAACCTTTTCTGAAAATAGAAACACTTTTCTTACAACAGGATTACCTTTTTATTAGTAATGCTAACAATGTGGATGGACACAGTGAACTAAACCGTTAAGAAAGTAATGTCAGACTTTGTATCTAGTCCATAATGTGTATAAATTTCAGGATGCCGGGGCAAAGTAAACTAAGGCAACTTGAATTAAGAAAATGACCAATTGTGAAAAGAGACCAAAAAAAGAGGTTAAAAGTGGTAAAAAGAAGCGGGCCAAAAAAAAAAACAAAGTGACAAAAAGAGACAAAATGGGCATATAAGTTGCAAAAATGAGGTAAAAGTGGCAAAAATTATGGTAAAAATGGGTTAAAACTGGCAAAATAGGGCAAAAAAATTGTTTTGATGGGTCAAGAGGGGCTAAGTAGGGCAAAAAGTGGTCAATAACGGATCAAAATGGGAAAAAATAAGTGGCAAAAATTAACAAAAATGGAAAAATTGGGTCCAATATGGCAAGGAGAGTTTCAAAAACAGGTAAACATTGATTAAGAATGGCAAAGATGAGGTTAAAATGAATAAAAAATACAGCAAAAATGGAGAAACTTGCAAAAGAAGTAGCAAAAATGAGCTAAAAGTGGTAAATATGGGTTTAAAGTTGCAGAAAAGGGCATGGGGAATAAATGGGTCAAAAATTGTCAAAGACGCAACAGAAATGAGCTTAGAGTCGCAAAAAAAGGTATTACAAATGGGTTAAAAGGGGGAAAATAGGGTAAAAAGGAGCAGGGCAAAATGGCAAAAATAGTTCAAAATGGGGAAAAAAGTGGCAAACATTTGCAAAAAAAAAAAAATCCTGCAGCAGCTCCACTGGCTCCCCATCACATATTGCATTCAATACAAAATCCTGCTCCACACATACAAAGCCATCCACAACCTCGCCCCTCCATACCTCTCTGACCTCATTAACATTTCTATCCCTACCCGTACCCTCCGATCCTCTTCCTCTGTCCATTTCTCTGTCCCCTCTGCTCACCTCGTCACCATGGGGGGGGGCCAGCATTCAGCCGCTGGGCTCCCCAGTTATGGAACTCACTCCCCCCTGACCTCCGCAACACTGATTCCCTACCCCTCTTTAAAACCAGACTCAAAACCCATCTGTTCAAACTCTCCTACTCCCTCTGATCTTTTGCACTGTCTATTGTATTACTGTTTGTTTTTATTCCTGTTTTTATGCTGTTTTTTTGTACTTTTTGTAAGGTGACCTTAAGTGTCATGAAAGGCGCCCTTAAATAAAATGTATTATTATCATTATTATTAAAACAGGTTAGGAAAAGTTTCAAAAAAAGAAATGAATGGCAAAAGAATTCAAAAGGAATGACAATTAGCAAAAATGGATGAAGTCACAAAAAGAAGTAGCAAAAATTAGCTAAAAGTGGCAGAAAGTGGTTTAAAGTGGCAGAAAGGGGTAGCAGGAGGAATAAATGGTTCAAAAAATGGATGAAAAGACACCAGAAAAGCTGAAGTGGCTAAAAAAAGTGTTTAAAATGGGTTCCAAGTAGCAAAATAGTGGGGAAAAAAGAGCATAGATGAGTTAAAAGAGGCTAAATGGGGCAAAAGTGGCAGAAATGGTCCAAAAATGGAAATCAACAAGTAGCAAAAGTGGAAAAAAATCCAAAAAAACAGTCATATGAGGCAACAAAAGTTTCAAAGAAGTGGCAAAATGGATCAAGAATGGCAAAAAAAGGCTAAATTGATAAAAAAAAAAAAAAAAAAAAGAAGTTAAATGGGTAAAACTAGAAAAAGTAGAAGCAAAAATAGCAAAGAAAATTGTGAGAAAATGGGTTTAAAGTGGTAAAATAGAGGAAGTGGCAGAAATGGGTAAAAATGTGAAAACTCAAGTGGCAAAAAACAGGCAAAAATTGGTTAAACATGGCAAAGAAAGGGTCTAGAATTGGGAGAAAGCAGAAAGGATGGGTTACACATCGTAAAAAATAGGTGGCAAAATAGGTTAGAAGTGACAAAAAGGGCAAAAGTGGTTTAGAAGTGGCAAAAGTAATTGACAAAAATGAGTTAAATGTACCAGAAAACACAATGGGTTAAGAGTAGCAAAGATAAGTGGGAAAAATGTTTCTAAAGTTCTATTTTGAATAAAATATGGAGTTTTGAGATTTGCAAATAACTGCATTCTGTTTTGATCTACATTTTACACGTCACCCTGACATTTTTGGAGTTCTGGCTGCAGTATGATATTCCTTTGATGGGAAGGCCATGCATGGACGGCGTTCCTGTATATTTCTTTAATGGGCCTGTGTCTTTCAGATCCTGCTGGCTGGATTGCAGATCGAAGATGACGGACACAACATGTGGATCCCAGATGAGGAGCTGGCCTCTCTCAGGAGCGTGGAGAAACTGGAGGTCATCTGTGACGACGTCCTGCCCAAGAAGCTCTCTGACATTCGCCGTCTGATAGAGGAGCTCTCACAGCGCCGGCAGCGTCTGAGCCCGCAGGACTTTGAGAGGACGGTTCTGACTCTGGTGTACAGCGCTCAGACTCTGGCTAAAATCAGGGACAAGCAGCAGAGAGAAGCATGGATGGACTCCATGGTACAGCTGTTCAAAGCTGTTCAGAGAGACCTCAAACCCTTTTAAAGTGATTTAGGTTCATGAATACATTTTTATGCAAGAGCCAAGTGCCTTACATTTCAAACCTGGGCCTTCAGTGCTATCACGCCACAAGTTAACCACCTTTTTCTTAATAGATTCTAATGTGCCTGTAGCAGAACACTGTTTCCCTGTGCACCTGTTCAGTGACTCAGGTTTCGCCAAAAGTTTTTAGAAGCACAAGTGCTCCTAAGTATCCTGCTGTGCTCTAGCATCTTGACGCTGCTTCAGTGAGATAATTCAGGTTTGCAAACCCAGCATGACTCCAAACACCGTGTTGATCAGTTGTAAATAAGAACAGCACATTCCCAGCAGTACAAAATGCAACATTCCTCTGACTCAGTAGGTAAAGTTTACCTTTTATAGTTGCTAGATTAAATGTGTTGCACAAACATCTTCCCAGCCTGGGTCAGTGATGCTATCTGTGGGGTTAGCAGACTTTTTTAGTCTTTTACTTGAGGCACCCTTTTCAATAAAGGCTTTGCTGGTAAACTCCCAAACAAATTTACCACTTCTTCTTCTTATCAATCATACACCTGAAATTCTGGAGGCCTCGAGGCAGCTTTTATCCACCTGGAGACAACACAGGGGGGAAATCTGAAATCAAAGCTGTAATTTAAACAAGCTGGACTGGAAGAATGACAAATTGTATTGTAGTTTTGATGAAAAAGTGAACATATGAAGTACACGTTTATGAGTCTGACAGTGAATAGGTCTGCAATAAAGGCCTTGCGAAATGCGCCTCTGCCCCAACTTTTGTGGAACATGCTCCTGGAATCATTTGTAATACGTGTCTATTTCCAGAAAAATAAAAATGGTCAGTTTGAATATTAAACTGTTCTCTAATGAATGCATGTTGACAGGGATTTCTGAATCATTGTACTGTTATTACTCACATTCAGCATGCAGCATTCTCATCCAGTGTGTGTAAACTCCACCTGTCCATCTGAGCTAGCTGCAACTGTTAACTTATACCCCAACCAATAAAGCCCACCAAAGAAAGTTAAGAAAGCCCACCCAAAAAGAGTTTAGTTAAGAAAGCCAACCCACGAAAGTAAGAAAGCCAACCCACACAAATTTAGTAGGGTCACTGACATAAGTTAAGTAAGCCAACCCCCGAAAGTTAAGGAAGTCCACCCATGAAAGTTTAGTAAGCCCACCCGCACAAGTTAAGAAAGCCAACCCACTAAAGTTACAAGAGCCAACCCACGTAAGTTAAGAAAGCCAACCCACTAAAGTTACAAGAGTCAACCCACGTAAGTTAAGAAAGCCAACCCACGAAAGTTAAGAAAGCCAACCCACTAAAGTTAAGAAAACCAACCCACGTAAGTTAAGACAGCCAACCCACGTAGAAAGCCAACCCACGAAAGTTAAGAAAGCCAACCCGCACAAGTTAAGAAAGCCAACCCACGTAAGTTAAGAAAGCCAACCCGCACAGGTTAGGAAAACCAACCCACGAAAGTTAAGAAAGCCAACCCGCACAAGTTAAGAAAGCCAACCCACTAAAGTTAAGAAAGCCAACCCACGTAAGTTAAGAAAGCCAACCCACGAAAGTTAAGAAAGCCAACCCACTAAAGTTACAAGAGTCAACCCACGTAAGTTAAGAAAGCCAACCCACGAAAGTTAAGAAAGCCAACCCACTAAAGTTAAGAAAGCCAACCCACTAAAGTTACAAGAGTCAACCCACGTAAGTTAAGAAAGCCAACCCACGAAAGTTAAGAAAGCCAACCCACTAAAGTTAAGAAAACCAACCCACGTAAGTTAAGACAGCCAACCCACGTAGAAAGCCAACCCACGAAAGTTAAGAAAGCCAACCCGCACAAGTTAAGAAAGCCAACCCACGTAGAAAGCCAACCCACACAAGTTAGGAAAGCCAACCCACGAAAGTTAAGAAAGCCAACCGATGAAAGTTAAGAGAGTCCACCCATGAAAGTTTAGTAAGCCCACCCGCACAAGTTAAGAAAGCCAACCCACTAAAGTTAGGAGAGTCAACCCACACAAGTTAAGAAAGTCCACCCATAAAAGTTAAGAAAGCCCACCCTCAAAGGTCATGTAAGCCCACCCACAAAAGTTAAGTAAACCAACCCACTAAAGTTAAGAAAGCCAACCCAAAAAATTTAGTGAGCCAACCCACAAAGGTGAAAGACCCTGTAAAGTGAAAATAAATCTGTATTTAGGTTTGTTGTATGACAGGTCACTGTGTTATGAACCTCCAGGTCAAATTTCAACCACACAAAACATCAAAACTTCAAAATCATGAAAAATGAGGCAGTAAAATCTACTCCAGGATAGTGTGGGCGTGTCTGTTCAAAGAGTTGAAGCCACACCCACTGTACTGAGATGAACTGCTCTGTGATTTTATATTGTATATACAGTTGTATATATCAGCTCATGACAACATGAGCCCACATATTGGCCCCGCCCACATGAAACCAAGCCAGTAGAGAGGTGAAAAACTTTCTAACAGTCAAAATCCAGAATTCAGTCACATGTAGATCTCAGTGTTTTCACATGTTTACAGCATTTATATTCCAACATATCTAGAGCATTAAGACCCAAATTATGGATTTCACTTACAGGGTCTTTAAGAAAGCCCACCCTCAAGCCCAAAAGTTAAGAAAGCTCACCCACAAAAGTTAAAAACGCCAACCCACAAATGTTAACTAAGCCAACCCACTAAAGTTAAGAAAGCCAACCCACGAAAGTTTAGTAAGCGGACCCATGAAGGTTAAAGTAGCCAACCCTTGAAAGTGGTGAATGCAATGACGCAACAACAGGTTCCACCCTTTTGAGAACTAGGGTTTCTATCATTCATACAAACATGTAGACAGTAATGGAAGAACCACAAAAGCAAATAAAAATTTTATCCAATTGTCGACTGCTGTTAAAATGCATCATTTATTGAAGATTAATCAGAGTGAAACTATTTAATTTAACACCTCAGTATCCCTCTTTAATGTAAAGTAAATGTACCTCCTCCTGGATGGTTTTATGTTATTGCTTTTCTGCCTTAATCACCCAGTTTTCCACTAGAGATAAAGATAGGAAGCAGTGTGATAAAGAGGGCTACAACCTGCGACAAAAGGTCCCCAGACTTATCCAGCCAGACTCTTGTTGGGCTTTAACCGCTAGGGCCACTTCTACCCGCTGATTTAATTACTTTATCAATTAATTTATGCAGTTGTTTTCCACTCTTGGCTGATTGTAACTGTAATACATTATGTTTGGACCTACTTACTTGTTCATTACGTGAAAATTCAATAAAAGCAGCCAAGCATCTGTGCTGCATGTATTTGCCTGAGCCACAAGATCGCCTCATTAATCAAGTGGGTCCCCGTGAGCTTCCATGTGCTAACAGGCTTAACTTGAGCACTCGGGCGCTGCAATATTTCCTGGATATACATCATGGAAGTAACGGCACCAACTAAGAGCAAATATACTGAAATGGAGCCATAGTTTGGAGGCAAATTTTCCAGATTATTCTGATCTCTGACCCACTTTAAAGTGAAAAATATGCATGTTCAGATAGAGGAACTTCTTGCAGAGTCACTGTGCACATATTTTCTGTCTTGTACTTACTTTAAAAAGCTTCAGATGCTTCACTCTGCTTAGAAAAGATCGCTCAGCTCATCTATTTAAATTGAAATCCACAGATTTGCATTTAAGGAGTCTGCGTACATCAATACCTCTGATTGCTCATTCCAGCAAGCGTCAAAATGCTTGATAGATGTTTGCTTCACATTTCCCCTACTTATTTCTGGAAATAGGTGCTTGCTGTTACAGGCTTTCATGCAGATTAATCATCCTCGAGTGCATAGAAAGTATACATCTTGTTTGTGCTGTTTACCCCTCTCAACAAGATTGCTTTTACATTCAAGTATTTTGCCTCAATTCCAGCGTTTATGCAGCCTCGGAAATGTCAGTTTCCTCAATGATTCCTCAGAGGTGATGTTTTCTACAAGCATTTAATTTCTGAAAATTTATATGATGATGCCAGGCCTTTTTTTGTGCACAATTTTCAGTCTGTTTCTCAGCTTGTCAGCATTCATCCAATGCCCCGAGCTGCATGCTGACTCAGGGAGGCTGATTGATGAGGAGGTGAAGATTCCTCCTCTGTGATGGGACTTTTTTCAAGACAGAAGGGAAGGCTCAGCCGTAGATTCTTATGCCACGCTTACCATGATAATGGTGGCTTTCTGGGTCTTTATAGATTCTTTTCTTTTTCATTAACAATTATAAAAGCATCAGGACACAGTCATAAGTCAGACTCAAAGACTTGTAGCATTAAAATTCTCTGAGCCTTCACACTAGACCCTTGAGCCAAACCTTGAGACCACATATCTGTTTTGTACGGGTCCTTGGGTGGTTTGAATAAAATATATTATTGTTATTATTATTATGATACAGTACCTGCTGTTTGTAGCAACAATTCTGCAGTAGAGATTCCACAGACATGAGCAGTCACAATCTCATGATCAAATTTTACTTAAAGAGGAAAACAAATATGGTGGATAGTGTGTGTCTATACTCCCAGCTATTTTTGTGAGCTGTAAGAGTATGTAACAACCAATCAGCAACACTTTCTGGTACGCCTGCTCCCATTGCATATTGCAGGTATTCCAGATCATGTCAGGTATGGGAGCATATGCCAGTTCGGCACTTCGCCACATTAGTCTCAGCCCTGTACTGCTCCGGCTTCCTGGTGGCCATCGTCCAGACTTACACCAAACCCATCTCTCCAGGCATCCTTCCAGCTGACCCCTTCATGACAAATGAGAATTCAACCCAGCTGGTCCTGGGCACCCAGTATTTAGCGAGCTGCATCAGTGCACAGCTACCGCTCCCATCTTAAGCAGCTCACACTTACCATCCCAAATCTCTTGAGCAGGGATAGGAATAGAGATGAGCATCAAAACCCAGTACCAACAGGGTACCAGTCCCAATATATCTACCGTACCAAATTAAATAGCAAATTTTGGTGCTTCATTTTGGTACCCTGCCATCCTAACACGACCATCTGCCACCCCAAATGAAAAGCACAGAATGCTTTTTGTTTGAGCCTCTCATAAAGAAGTTGTGCCTTTACTTGTAATTAGCATCTCTTTAAGATACTTCTTTGAATCTTTTATGATTACAAGACAGCTTTTATTCAGCCACCAACTTTAACAAAACTTTTTTCTCTAACAAGTGTCAATTCAGGCACAGTTTATAGGCACTGATGCTTTTAAAAAGTATCAAGACTTGGTGCCCGAAAAAAAATCAAAAAATGTGCCAAAAAGATGTCGTCATAAAGATGTTGTCATAAAGGAGTCCAACCAGCGCATCTGACCATAAGACAGTGTCCAGGCCTCACAAGAATGGGAGGACCAAGGACTGGAAGACTCTGACTTTCGTCCACATGCTTGAATGCCAGGAGCACCGCCTTGCTGGGTGAACCCACCGCCCCATGCTTGAGTGCAGGTTTGCGGTTGATCTCAGCCTCAGCAGACTGATGGATTACACAGCCAAATAGATGAACTGCTCTACAACTCCTAGAGATTCGATTCGATTACAGCATCTTAGGCATCCCCAAATGCCGGATCTTTGATCCGACCATAAATATGCAATTATCAGGGAGGCTACAACTCATTTGGGAGTAATATGATTGTGTTGACACCACACACTTGAAGATTACTGGAACCATTGCTCAGCTGCTTTGAGCCTCAAATCTGGACACACTCTAGATGATTGGAGGGGGACATCTTGCCCAAAAATCCAACCCATAAATGATCAAGTCTATAGCCAGCCTCACTGCTGGAGAATTAGGAAAGAATACTGAAAAAGCTTGGGATTATGCTTGCAGTACTAAGTCTTAGGGGAAAAAGCTTCTTTTATACTTCTGTGTTCCATTTTTTGGATGACATTTCAAGATTTTGAGTCTAACTTTTTTGAGGCGTAACAATGAGTTAGTTTCCAACCATGAAATAGTAGCTTCAAAATCAGTCTAAAAAAACACCAGGCACAAAACACACCAGCACTAGACATGGGTACATGGGTGCGCCTCAGTTGCCAGCCCTAGCACAGCCCAACAGTGGCACATCAGTGGCCAAACTCTCCAAAGACCAGAGCTGGGAGCCCGCTCAGGGCTCGCGTCTCTGCCTCACCAGATAAGTGGAAAAAAAAAAATAGGTATTCATCCAGCAACTGAGGCCTCCTGCTTATTCAACACCTAGACCAAAAGACAGGGTTAAATTTCCTTTTCTGTGCTCTTAAACGGAGCTGCTACTACAGCAGCCAAGATGGACAAAACAGATCTTCTCTCGGGAACTCTGGCAGCCACTGGTGTGAGCTCATTCACAGAGAATAATGAGGGTGATCTTGGATGGGCGTCAGATCGCACCAGTGTGTTTTGGGCTTAACCTTTACCTCAGCCCTTACCCTAACCCTAACCAGAAGTTTAATCTGATTTTATTTTGAAAGTTTTAGCTTGTATTTCCGTTCTGACAGATGTGTGATCTGACCCTAAGGCCCTCCTTTAAAAAAAAACACACCCTCCCTCTTCAAGCCCTTTTAGGATATTGGATATATTTAAAAGTATTAAAAATGAATGAATTTTTTTTTCTTTTTTTTTCTTTTTTTTTTTTTGGTCCACTACTCTAGTCCTCATCATGAATAGCAGATGTGTAGTATTTTTAAAAATAATTTTAACCATATAAATGCCAGTTTATTTACATAATGCCACATTTTCTGACACAAAAAATGAATTATTTTCTCCTTGAAAAATGCAAAGCAGATTTTTTTTTTTGTGCAGGGATTATCAGTCTTGGATATGTCAATGATTAGCAGCAACACTGATTTTGACGTACTCTTAAGTTTTGTGTAATAACAAAATGTTTTTTTTTTTAATTACACTCTTCCTCTTAAAGCCCTTTAAGGACATTGGATATATTTAGAAATATTGAACAAGATAGAAAACACTTTATTTACATTTTTGGTCTTTAACTCCAGTCCTCATCATTTACAGCAAATGTGAATTCATTTTCATAATTTTAATTTTTCATCTGACTCTGACATCCATAGAAAACACCCAAAGTAGTTTTAGTTGAAATAATTAATTCCACTGGAATAAAGTCACTGATAGCTATCAGTTCAAACAAGGTCATTATCTCCCACAATGCCTCGCTGCAAACATTGGAAAATGGCAACATTTGGTGGTATTTTTTTGGAGTGCAAATAATTTTACCTCTGAATGACTGAATTACAGAGGAATTAACAGGATTTCTTTTTTTCTGTATTGCAGTGGCAGCAGAATGAAAATAAGTGGTTTTAATTGTAGTCAATGAGGTATCAAAGGGCTTTAGGAGGAGAGTGTGAGTTTTTTGTCTACACAGTGGAAAATTCTGCCGATAATGAAATTTCAAAAAGTCATTAAAAAATGAACATCTTTGTCAAACATCATCATCTTAGTGTGATAACTGCCAAAGTTAGGGCAAAAATACAATTAAAAAGTCCTAAAAGGTCTCTAGGAGGGCCTGAGGGTTAACTTGATACAAATGAAAAATGTCCTCAAATCCATGCCACATATTAAAAAAATATATTTCCTCATGATTAATTTGTTGAACTTGTTTTTCAAGTTTTTATTAAAGGCTTAAGGCATATTTGCAGGCTGAGTAGAGCTTAATATTGTTCAGGATGTTCAAATATTTAATTTTAAATATCAATTATTAATAGAAGAGTTGTGCTTTTGGACCATTTTAGCAAAGCCAGTCACATTCACAATACTGCAGACTTATTGCTTCTACATATGTATTGTCTTCAAGTTTTAAAATTACTTACTAACTTTATTGCTTCCTCTCTCTCTCCATCTCCTCCTCTGGGACTGTGGTGGGGATTTAATAAGAAAAAATAGGCTTTTACCTGAGTTATTGACTCATCATTACACTTCATGAAAAATGAGTGTGTAACATTTCAGCTCTTCATACCAGGCGGAAACGTTCAGCAGCATCATACATGTAGGAACAGCAGCACCGAGTGGCGGCAAAGTGAACTACAGTCTCGGACACAGCCAGTTCTCCAAACCTGTTGGGTGCACACTGATGATCGTGATCAATAAATAATCTCATATAAAGGCTTTTTCTCTCAGGGGTGGATGTTTCATTGTTTATTTCCTTTTTTTCTCTTTCCATGACCTTGCCTCTCCATTTTCTTTCCTTCTACTGTCCCTACTCCCTGCCCTTCTCTGACCCTGCCTGTGCTGAATGGGATCCCTCATCTTACCCATAGTACTACATCACTGTTCTTTTCATTGTCTTTGAGTAGGACAATACCACAGAACTGTGGCCAACACTAAATCTTCACACTTTAAGAGAGCAGCCTTAACCAGCACACCTTTTGGGGGAGTTATTAACCCTGGTATCATAGAAAATCACCAGACACATATGTGACCAAGCCAGACTGGGGTTCAAAGAGTCAAGTTTTGCATTGAGACAGCTGTCCAACCACAATGTCATCTGTCTGGTCTTTCTGAGGTTTATGTTCTTTCCAGTTCACCACCGCACGGTCATATTGTAGCCATTGAAGCTGCAGTGGGGGTTTGAAACAAGAGGTTTTTTACTGCAAGGCAGCTCCATTAACCACTATTTCACTGGTCTGCCTGCCTGTAGTGGCCTTTTGTAACTCCACTTATCAAAACAACAAAACCTTGTCAACAGCTGAGAAGGCCCGCCACCCCTTCTTTACTCTGTAAGGATGGATGGATGGATGGATGGATGGATGGATGGATGGACTGACAGAAAGAGGGACTGATGATGGGTGGATGGGTGAAGACCAAAATGATGTACAGTTGGCTGAACGGATTGATGGATGGATGGATGGATGGATGGATGGATGGTTGATCGATGGATGGATGGATGGATGGATGATGGATGGATGGATGGATGGATTGATAGATGGTGGACTAATAGATGGATGGATGGATGGATGGATTGATAGATGGTGGACTAATAGATGGATGGATGGATGGATGGATGGATGGATAGATGGATGGATGGTTGATCGATGGATGGATGGATGGATGGATGATGGATGGATGGATGGATGGATTGATAGATGGTGGACTAATAGATGGATGGATGGATGGATGGATGGATGGATGGTTGATCGATGGATGGATGGATGGATGGATGATGGATGGATGGATGGATGGATTGATAGATGGTGGACTAATAGATGGATGGATGGATGGATGGATGGATGGATAGATGGATGGGTGGATAGATGGTGGACTAATGGATGGATGGATGGATGGATGGATGGATGGATGGATGGATTGATAGATGGTGGACTAATAGATGGATGGATGGATGGATAGATGGATGGGTGGATAGATGGATAGATGGTGGACTAATGGATGGATGGATGTTGGCTATTGGATAGCTGGATGGATAAATGATGGATGGATGGATGATGGCTGGATGGATGTTGGATAGCTGGATGGATGGATGGATGGACGGATGGATGGATGGATGATGGATGGATGATGGATGGATGTTAGATAGCTGGATGATGGATGGATGGATGATAGATGGATGGATGGATGGATGTTGGATAGCTGGATGGATGGATGGATGGATGGATGGATGTTGGATAGCTGGATGGATGGATGGATGGATGGCTGATGGATGGCTGGTGGATGGATAGATTGTGGATGGATGGATGGATGGATGTTGCCTGTTGGATAGCTGTATGGATGAATGATGGAAGGATGGATGGATGGATGGATGGATGGATGTTGGATAGCTGGATGGATGAATGATGGAAGGGTGGATGGATGGATGGATGTTGGCTGTTGGATAGCTGGATGGATGAATGATGAAAGGATGAATGGATGGATGGATGGCTGATGGATGGCTGGTGGATGGATGGAAAGATGGATGGTGGATGAATGGATGGATGGATGGATGAACCGACAGATGGATGGATGATAGATCTGGCAACAGTGATTCTTAGTATGTTCCATTTTGCTTTAAACTCATTCTTTGAAATAATTAAAGGCTCTTCTCATTTGCCTGTCATAAACAAAGGCAAAGTAATTTAATGGACTGAAATAAAGGCCTGGGCTGATCATTTAAGTTTATTAATATCCAACCAACAAAAACAAAAACTCCCCTGTTATGAAAGATCTTAAAATTGTGTTTCTGTGACAGTAATGTTTTCTCAAGTTGCTATTTTTAATTTAACATATTAACTACAAAGCATGAGCCAAACATCTGCTTCAAAACCTTCTCTGTGTTAATGTGATGAAAGATGAGCTGAAAATAACCACTAGGTGGCAGCATTTCCAAATCTGATCTTCTGTTGGCTTCTCACTCATGTTATCACACAGATCTGTCTTTTCTTACTGGTGTGGGCTGATGTTTTGAGTAAAATGTGCCCAAACTGAATAATAAACCCGAAGATATTTATCCTTTAACACTTTTTTCAGTCCATGTTGTGCACATGTGCTTAATTTGCAGTCTGTTCAAAACCTTTTCATGCTGACACATAATAAGGCTGCAGCAAAACCTAGACAACGTGGCATTTCAAGTTTCATGTCTTTTTTTAGGAGAGCTTATAGAGACGTCTTAATTAGACACGAATCCTCTCTCAAACCTAGAATGTGTCTCTCCTGGTAGAAATATTTTGTGATCACCTCCAGCTGAACACCCAGTTGTTTTAACTGAAGCTTATCAGCTGCACATGTTTTTCCCTCACAGCTGTCAGACACATTTCTTAAAGCTCTGAGTCTCACTCTGCTGGAAGAGAGGGATCGATGAAATATCAAAATGTGTCACATATCTCTTTTCTGCACCTAATTAAACAACCCAGCACCTTATACATGTGGTTTATGAAACAGAGTGCAAGGAAACCTGTCATAAATCTGCGGATTTGTCTCCTATCCATCCATCAAATTTAATGTTTTCAGTATATCTTGGCGCTGTCTCTTTGGATATTATGAGAGAATAGTTCAAGATCCAAGGCACCACACTTTCCGGCCACAGTACTGAAAACATTCCTCTTTTAAAAATCAGTAACAGCCTCTTCCACAATAGCCGCTTCTCTTTGAAGCTGCTTTGAAACAGTGTGTTCTTGTTGAAATACGCACTAGATTTTTGGAGATTATATCACTGTGATTCCATGAAGAAATAAAACAAAAACTGAAAGCTGTGACTCAAACAGTCCAGATGCACCACAGCACTGTTGGAGATGATTTAGTAGCAGAAGATGCCGCAAATATGACGACATGTGCCAGCGTGGGTGTTTGAGAGATTTGGATTCCAGTTCAATTAATGCCACTGTCTTAGTGTAGATTATTCTTATTGGCATATTTTGATGAAAACATATAAACTAGCAACACTCATAACCAAACACAGATTTACATCCAAGAAGGTGGGGCAGGATAGAGCCAGAAGGTGCAAACATCCAGGGCTTAGCCCAAGGTTTTCTATGGCACTTATCCTGTTGAGGGTTGGTCCGGGACATGCTCCTGGATAATTCATGTCTCCAACGGGCTCTTATATGTACTAATTTCAAGAGGAGAGGAGTGTGGAAGACTGCAACACTGAAAGCTACCTCGTGGAGAATGTTGGAGCATACAACAGATTGTTTCCCCAGTTTAATTTATGTTTCTAAGTTTATCTTTGAGTTTCGTTGCGTATTTATGTTATAAAACAATGAACTATCATCCGTCACCACACTGAGGAGGAGGTGTGGGGTCCCACAGCTGATTCCACTATTCCATTATTGTAAGCACAAAAACTGTGCGTCAGAAGCTTCATGGAACTGGTGTCCAGCAGCACGCACACCTCACATGACAAAGTGCAATACCAAGCATCGTTTGGCATAAACCGAGTCTGGATTTGGCAGATGCTGGGGGGCCTTGCCTGCCTGACTGCATTGTGCCAACTGGGAAGTTTGGTGGAGGAGAGATAATGGTATGGGGCCGTTCCTCAGGGTTTGGCTAGGCCCCTTATCTCCAGTGACGTCCAATCTTAATGCGTGATCACACCAAGAACTCTCAGACAATGCTATGCTTACAGCTTTGAGGCAACAGTTCGGGGAAGGCCCTTTTCTTTTCCAACGTGACTGTGCCCCAGTGCACAAAGGACTAGAAAGACATGGTTTGATGAGCTTAATGTGGAAGAACTTGACTCAGCCACAAGGAGCCCTGACCTCAACCCCACGGAGGAGCTTTGGGATGAACTGAAACAAAGATTGAGATCACAGCCTTCTTGTCCAACATCAGTGCCTGACCGCATAAATGCTATACAGCAGTGGCTCTCAACCCAAAATCTGCATCTCAATAAGAAATGGGACCCAAAACTTAGATATTTTTCAACCAATCAAATTAATGACATGAAAAATTTTTCATTATGATACTCAACAAAGTACTAACATGTGCTAAAACAGACAGATGGAGGAAAATAAGCATGTTTTGAAGAGTTTCATAGATTTTACAGCACAAAATTTTACCCTGGGAACACACTTGTGACCCACTAAGAAGGGCTCCGTGACCCAATTTGGTTCCCGACCCACCAGTTGAGAACTACCGCTCTACAGAATGAATGGCTAAAAATTCCCATGAGACATCCAAATACATTTTTTCTGGCTGAAACACAGAAGTCTGAGCAAGCCAAGCCACGAAAGTTAGGACACAAGCTAAATCTTCCAGCTGTGATTTTTGGTTCTTGGACTTTAAAAAAGCATATTTACTTGAAATCAAATAATTTACAATAATTTTAAACTTTCCTTTTTTTAAATGAGGTTAAAGGCCTCTTGTTGCCCACCCTTTGGGAAGCAGTGGTCTAAACCAGTGGTTCTCAACCTGGGGGTCGGGATCCCATTGGGGGTCATGAAAAACTAAGAAGGGGTCACCAGATGCCTTTAAAAATGGGGAATACTTTTGAAATTTTTTTTCTCACCCAATTTCATTACTATTTGCCACTTCTCATAGTTTTTGCACAATTTTGACCCATTTTTGCCACTTTACCCCATTTCTGCCAAATTTTAACCCATTTTTGTCCCTTATTGCCAACAATTTTTGCCAATTTTAACACATTTTTGCCACTCTAAACCCATTTTTATCAATTTTAAACCCTTTACACCACTTTTTACTGCCTGTTTTGCCACTTCTAAACTAATTCTTACCACTTTCTGTATATTGTTGCCTCTGTTGACCCATTATTGCCACTATCAAACCCTTTATATCACATTTTACACCCTTTTTTGCCCATTTCAATCACATTTCAGCGTTTGATAGGCCCATTTTGACCAGTTGAACCCATTTTTGCCGATTTCTGCCTATTTATCTGCCCCAGTTAACCCATTTTTGCCACTTTAACCTTATTTCTGCCACTTCTTAATCCCCTTTTACGACTCTTTGTGCATGTTTTTGCCACTTCAACCCACGTTTGCCATTTTTTGCCACTGTTATCAAATTTATGCCACTTCTAACCCGTTTCCGCTACTTTTAAAATCCCATTTAACACTTTCCCACCACTTTTTTTGCATTTTTTTTTCTATTTTAATTCTGTTTTTAACGAAAGGGATGTACATTTTTCAGATAAATATATACTACAGCACAAATGGCTTAAAAAGATATCCGTTGCAATGTTAAGAGTGGTTATTATTCAAGTTAAATATAAAATGTGGATATGGATATCTAGCTAACTTTACAATGGACCCTGATTTTCCTGCCCTCCATGGACCCCCAGTTTGGCTGGGTCCCAGAAAGCCCTCCCATTGAGCCCCCATATGGACAGCCCTGTCTGCATCTGACTATTCTTGATTGTGCATGGCTGTGTTCAACCACCCTCAGGTACAGTGGGGGTCCCCGGTCTCTGGCACCTTCATTTCAGGGGTCGTGGACTGAAAAGGTTAAGAACCCCTGGTCTAAACAACCCTTCAGGTTTCATGTAGCAATAATAACCTGGTGTTAAGATCTGCCCTCAACTTATAGAGGCTTCTGTCCTCAAAGTGACACATTGGTTCAAATCTGGGCTCTAGATTGAACCAACATGACTCATTCTAAAAATGACTGATCAAAGCATATGGTTGTAAAATATCAGAGGTGTTAGCACTTCAGCAGTCTATCAGCTGAAACCACAATGGTAGACAGTGCTGTGAAAATGCTAGTCATTTTTGCAGCCCTGTTATGCTAATGTTGCTAATGTGCTGCGGCAGCATGGATAGATATAGATGGATGCATTTGGGAGTCGGATACCACACTGTGTCAAAAAGCCAATTACACAGTGAGAACAGCCTGCTCCTCTCCCTGGCTTCCAGGAATCAACACAGAAATTCACATAAACATCACAACAGCTGTGAGGGTGTGAGGGAAATGAGCACAACACAAGATACAGTGATGTGTTGGATTTCATCAGAGTGAAATAACTCAAGCGTTTGTCAATAAGTCATTTATTTCTGTCAGTTTAATCATGCAAAAGAAGCTGAAGAAACTTTCCCATCAAGTTACTGTACAAACTTTTGATAAGACAATGTGAGAAAGAGTTTGCAGGCCATACAGAGAGAGAATAATGCCGTCTTATCCTCCTAAATTCTTATCAGACATTGTTATGCAGAGGTGTAGGGTTCACATGGGAGCCCTGGTATCCTGCGTTTCATCATACTCAGGGTCTTTAATTCGATCTGGCTCGGCGCAGTCCAGCTGCAGGTGGAGCGATCCCACGGCGAAGCCTCAGCCGACCCATGAAAGTACGGGTGATTGATAATTGTGCGATGCAAGGATGATGTTCATGGTGATGTTATGCTGTGTTTTATCTGAGAGACTCTCTAAGGATCTTTTTCATTTGGAGGATAGAGTGTAATTATGCACTCAGCCTGCAAAGAGGCCGGCATAGATTAGATCTGCTTGAGGATTGTTTGATATTGAGACTATTTCATTTTAACTAAAGGGATATCATTCTGAAAAATATTAGGGTTATATTGGGGTCATCTTTCTGTATTTTCCACTGAAGCTAAATGAAACGACCATATGTACAATAAAATATTTTTTCAGATCTACAGCTTTAAGCTCTGTTAGGGAATGGCTGCCATATACAGTATTCTTTAACTGCTATATAATACAACCCCAGTTCCAAAAAAGTTGGAACGTTGTGTCAAATTTGCAAATCTCATGAATCAATATTTTCTTCAACAATAGAGCATAAACTAAATATCAGATGTTGAAACTGAGACATTTTACCATTTTATGAAAAACAGTAACAACATATGTCAAAAAAGTAGGGAGGGGGACGACAGAAAGCTGGACAAGTAAGTGATACTAATGAACAGCTGGGGGAGCTTTTTTTGTAACTTGCTGCCGTACTGGATCACCAAATGGGCTCAGGAACACTTCCAGAAATCACTGTCTGTCAGCACAGTTTGCCATGCCATCCATAAATGCAAGCAAATCTTGAATCCTACAAAGAAGAAGCCATATGTGAACACGAACCGAAATCACAACTGCCTACTCTGAGCCAAAGCTCATTAAAAAGGACCAAGAAAGAGATGGAAAACTGTTCTGTGGTCAGAAGAATCAAATTTTATATTATTTATGGAAATAACAAATGCCGTGTCCTGTAGACTTAAGAGGAAAGGGACCATCCTGCTACTTATTAGCGTACTGTCCAATGCCTGCATCTCTGATGGGATTGGGTTGCATTAGTGCTTGTGCCGTGGGCGGCTCACACATCTGGCAAGGCACTATCAACACTGAAATGTCGATTGAGGTTTTAGAGCAACATGAGTTCTCATCCAGTCAAGAGAAGGCGCTGCATATTTTAGCAAGACAGTGCTAAACCACACACCGCATCCATCACAACACATGGCTTTAAGTAAAAGGGTGCTGAACTAGCCTGCCTGCAGTCTAGACCACAACATCGGCGCATCAAAAAAGGAAAAATAAAACAAAGAAGCAGTTAGATTCCTACATCAGACAAGAACAGGGCAGCATTCCTCACTCAAAACTCCTAAGACTAAATGGTAAAATGTTTTGAAGTCTACATCTGATGTGTTGGTTATGTTAATGATTGCAACCTATTTGGAACCCTTTTTAAACAGTGTCCTAACTGTTTTGGAATAGTGGGTGTATAATTGGCCAAGAAATGCTGCTCGAAAGTGTGAAAGTTGTATATTTTCCATTGAAACTGCAAAAGTTCAGGAACCAAAAGCAGATTGAATAAAGACTGGAGTTATGTCAGAAAAGTCAGCGAGGCAAAACCAGAACTTATTTTAAATAATTCAAATACTAAAGATCATCAAAATGTCCAAACTTTAAGTGAGAAAGCACAAGGAAACATGGCAAAGAAGGGAAGTGACACACCAGCTACATCGACGAGGAGTGATTAGACACAGCTGTGACACACAAGACACAGGTGAAACTGATGAGAGCAATGAAAGAGGATGGAAACAAAGGCAGAAGAAAATTAGAAACCAAACACAAGAGATGAAGTCTACAAAATGAAACAGGAAACATGGGAAAATCAGTTAGAGAATTATTATAAAAATACACAAATAGAAACTAAAAGTTTGGAAAAACTTTGTAGGAAGACTGATGTGAAAAATGAGATAAGAGATTCAAATGACAACAAAATAGAAATCACAAGAGCAAAATGTGGGGATATGATACAGAAACATACAATGAACAAAATAACCCCCCAAGGGTTTGGAATTATGAGAGTTTAATAAAATGGAGGACTCAGGTAATAACAAAACAAATGCAAAACATACACAAGACAGACCGCAGATCTCAGGCACCCCTCTTTCAGACCGCTATGGTTAGACACCACATCTGTCAGAACTGAAATACACGCTACAAACTTTCTAAATAAAATTGAATAAAATGTCTGGTTTGGGTTAAGCTAACGGTAAGGATACCAACAGTATATAGTCAAACACTTACATGAAAAACCACATTATTAAAAAGGCAGAGTAACCCGTCTGCTTACAGGAAAAAAACTTGCCCTTTATGAAAACAATATAACACAGCGAGGGTTATAGTTTTATCTAACAAAGCTATGTTAGCTATGTAGGTAATGTAGCTAAAAGTTAACATAATTAAATGAAGCTTACAAAGCGACATCATCTATCTAGATATTGTAGCTATGCAGCTAAATCCAATGCTAACTAAGCTATGCTAGCTATTTAGATATTATAGCTAAATATCTACTGTAGCTAAATCTAAAAATAACAGAGCTGCATTAGCTATGTCAGGTACATAGGTAACATAGCAAAATCAAAAGCCAACAAAGCTACATTCGCTACGTAGGTGATGTAGGTGTGTAGCTAACATAGCTAAATCCAAGCTAACAAACCTATATGAGCTAAGCAACATAGGTAACATAGCTGCGTATTTACATCTAAAGCTTATGAAGCTGAGCTACATAAACTACGTTGTTAACTTAGCTTCATAACTAACACAGCTTAAGATAAAAAAAAATGCAGCTACTTAGCTGTTAGGTTATGCTAGTTTTGCATAAAACAGACTTATTTAGAAGGAACTGCATGAACAGAGGTTCACTTTAGCCTATTTAGCTTTAGCTAAAGCTAACAGTAACATAGCTACATTGGCTAATGTATTACGTCTCACTAGTGGTGAGGTCTACTATGCAGCTAGAGTAAACTAACAAAACTAATGTGTGCTACTATTCCCGTAAAGACTTCTAAAACAGGTTATATATATAATTTATTCCCAGATTAGACATTGGAGTTCCTTCTGTTTTATTTATGAAATGCTTCCTCGTTTGCAATGACGTTATTTATTTCAGGAGTGTACCGGGTAGCCAGTAAAAATGTATAAAATGTTGTGCCTGCAAATTATGTCCCTTGCTTTTTGACAGATTTGGCATCTCACATCTGTGGTCCACAAGAGCAGGAGTCTGAGATCTGTGGTCTACAGCCAGACCCATCTAAACATAGGCTACAAGAGAAGCACAGGGAATCAAAAAACAATACTGTGACACATTCTCTCTTTTGAAAGTCTATTTTAAGGTGGAAATGTTTCATATTTTTCCTTTAATCCCACTGTTCTTTATCTAAGAAACAAACATTGCCATTCCATCTCTGTACACTTTGTTTCTTTTGTGTCTTACATGTCTTCCTGTATACTTAAGCATCCAGTACAAACAAACAGAGATGGCCAGCATGCATCTGACTCACTTAAAGATGACTTCTCTTCTAAACATGTAAATGCACCAAAGAGGCAAACCCCATTAATTTGCTTTCAAGTGTTTGACTCTCCAGCACCTGCTGCTGCTGTATCACTTAACATTTAATCACACGCACCGATGGAAGCAATGCCGACTATTAACAAACATTTCTAAAATGGAAATCAAATGTTCGCTGTGTTTACAGGATGGATTACGAAGCACAAGCCGAGTCTCTCCTGCTTTGGCTGCTTACTCACTCATCTCTAGAGTAGGAAGGATCTGGTTCCACGGAGTCCCGCCAGGATCTATCTTTGGCCCACATTAAGTCTGAAAAATCTTGATAAGGTTAAGTTTGCAGAGCTATAATTGTAAGAATTATCTCATGGATCAAACAATACTGCACAATCTTTGAACCTTTTTGATGAGTTGTATAAGAAAGAATGGCTGCTAATGAGGCCATATTGAGGAGGATGCATTTCAGAGAATAAGCACAATGGAGATTAAGTTGATCCAAAGGGGAATTGAGGGAAGCATGGTCTCACTGTCTGCTCCTTCTGAACTAACACTTCATCAACAAACCACAGAATTTTTGGATAAAGACATACACTTGGCAGGCCTCGATTATGAGGGCAGCTTTAGACAAACTTCTCTTGTTGCATGAGTGAGTCTTAAAAACCTAAAATCAGCCTGCTGTGCTCATTTGTTCTCTTCAAATTGGCTCTGTTAATCCTATCTGTCTGCTCTGACAGGAAAAAGAGCTGTGTGGAGAACATGAGACGGAATATGCCATTTGTCACGGCTACCACCTCCAGATACGGTGACAAATATAATGTGAATTTACTGCTGTGTTGGAAGCTTTCCAAGGAGGTAGACGGTGTTTACAAGAAGAAGGAGAGAGAGGACTCTCACATTTGTTTTGTAATGTTGAGAAAGCTGCTGTTGACTGCTTTTAAAGCATGGTTAAGATGAGATTTCTGGCTGCATCAAGACAGCTAAACTAACTGCAAAATTATTGTATAGCATCTGTGTAGCCAGAGTATTCAGTTATAATGACTTTTAACGGCAGGACCAGGTTAGTAAGTAAAGTAACACGTTTCATTACTGCAATATCAACTCAGAAAAGTCACAGTTCTCACAGGATTTGACTAGTTCACACACCAGACTTGGCTTAAAAGAAGCCAGTTAGCCCGTCTTGGAACTTTATGATACAATGACTGAGGCTGAATTCTAACTTTTCCCAGAATTCTGAGTTAAATCTAGGAATTCTGGGAAAAAGGTCTGAGATTAAACTCAGATTTCTGAGAAAAAAAAGTCAGAATTCTGAGATTAAAATCAGAGATTAAATCTGAAATTAAAGTCAGAATTCTGGGGGGGAAAGGCTGAATTATGAAATTAAAGTCAGTTTTCTGACTCTTAAAAAAATCAGAATTCTGAGAAAAAAAATCTGAAGTCTGAAATTAAAATCAGAGATTAAATCTGAAATTAAAGTCAGAATTTTGAGAAAAAATTCAGAATTATGAAATTTAAAATCAGAATCAGAATTCTGAGATTAAAAAAAAGTTAGAATTATGAGATTAAAGTCAGAATTCTAACTTGTCTCAGAACACGGACTTTAATATAGGAATTTGGGGGGGAAATCAGACTATAATCTCAAAATTCTGACTTATTTTTTCAGAATTCTGATTTTATTTTCAGATTTCGAAGCAAAAAGTCAGAATTCTGAGATTAAAGTCAGAATTCTGAGTTTAAAGTCAGTTTTCTGACTCATAAAAAAGTCAGAATTCTGACTCAGAAAAAGTCAGAATTCAGACTTTTTCTGACTTTTTCCTCACAAGTAAAATAAAAGTTGTCCCAATTTTTTAATAATCCTCTTCCAGACAAACTCTAGGGAAAGGCACAACAATTTTGGATGTTAATGAAAATCTGTAAATACCACTTTAATTATTAGATTTGATTAGATTTTTGGCACCTAAGAAATCTCCCGAGAGGGTGGGGGGACATTCTGAGTAACAGTGTGACGTGCAGATTAAGACAGACAGATATGGCGTCAATTATAATAGTAGGATAAGAGCAAAGAGCCACACTGAGAGCTTTGCATGATAAAATATTTTCCCCTTATGCTGACCTGATTCGGCATTAGTTTGCAATCATTTCAGGTGTGGTTGAGTTGTACTGTGAGCCGGTATATACAGTGGCTGCCGTCATGTACACAGGAATTTTTTTCAGTGTAAAAAATATTCTACTCAAAAATAGTGAAATTTACTCTATTTTGAGTGTATTTATTACTAGCCACTGCCAGAGTTTGAGTAAAAAGACAGATGAAACTCTGCTGGAGAAGAACTTAAACCACACCCACTCAAGTGTTAATTCAGCTGCCATCACTCATGGACAGTCATGGCTGCAGCTCGTTAGCTGTCCCAGCTGCAGATAATCCTTGGTAATCAAGCTCTACACACCTGGTGATGAACCTTAGACACTTGTGTATACTACAGCTTCTAGTCAGGTAACCTGGTTCCTCTTCAACCTTTGAAACTAGTGATTTTTCAGTGGCTGAAACCACACACTCATTCCCTCCTCCCTATCCACTTTACACTGAGCAGAATATACTGGACTATATGGTGTATGCATTTCCAAAACAAAAATGATTTGGGACACTACTTCAGCCATGGACAATGACATCATCACCGTCCATCATCACATCATCAAAAAGTTAAGCAACAACGGCTTGTAGATTTCCATGAAAATGGCTGATCATCAAAATTAACAGTAGAATTTCACTGAGAACTGATGCAAATGCAAAATAATTTAACAAAAGTAAAAATGCTAATAGATAAAAACATGACTTTTGCAGCAAAATGTTTGTAAATATTTCATATATTATCACTTATTTTGCATAAAGATGATGGTTTCATGTTTGTAATCATCATGGGGGAAAATTATTTCGTTCTGAATCCTTAACACTTTCCTACAGATTAAATACTTTGGTCAAAACAAAACAATCTAAACAAAGCCTAAAACAATGTACTGATCTGTGCTCCTGTGTCCCTCTCGTTCATCTGTCATGTTTGAAACCACGGTACATGATGGTAAATATTGCTGGGCTGGTATACTAAGTGTACTTACACTATCTTGTTGCTGAGACTGGCCCATTATGAATGTCACAGAATGTCCAATCACCTTCCAGAACATTTTTGTAATGTCCTGCCCTTCCCAAACACTTTGTATGGAAGGTTTCCCAGATGAATGTGAAATATATCCATGCAATGTTTCTATGAAACAGTCTATCTGGCATGTCAGGTCAGTTATATGTCTCTAGCCCAGTGGATTTCCAAATTCATTCAGACCTAACATTGGATCTCACCTTTTAAAGGTGCCACTTTATCTAGTAACCCCTGAGCAATGAAAATTAAAAGATTGCCATGAAAGATCATTATCATTAAAATGATACTAGGAAACTGACGTGGGTGATGTCAGCACAAAAAAAACAGCAGCTATATACGTCAGTCCTAATTTGACTGCACTAACATGTATGGGTACTGTCTGGTAGTGTGTACGTGTTTGTGTGTGCACACACATGCTTGTTTATTGGACTCTCTGAGGACTATCCATCAAAGGCCACCAACCAGTCCCATCATGTTTTTAGTGTCAAACTGAGTCTGAAGAATTGTACAAGGCCCCTGGGAGTCATCCCAACCGTCAGCTCAAACTCTGCTCACACACTCTGATTTGACTGTAAATCATCAGCGCAGTCTTTATAAACCACATATAGTAAATTTGTCCTCACCCTGACCCTCCAGTGTTAGGAAATGTCATTGCTTTCACTCACTGCATGGCTTACAAAACACTTTGTTTTCCTGCACAGAGAGGAAACATGTTCATGATAAGACAAATAATTGAAAACAAAGACAACAGAGATTCATTGCCCCTAGTTGCATTTTACAACAGTCCAATTTGAAGAAACAGATGTGAGCTTCATCACAAAGTGGCTCTGCAGATGCTCTCAGTTTAAACAGACAGGCTTTTGCTCTGAAATATGCAGGACTGAATGTTTCTCTGCTATGTCAAAGCCTTTTCCAAACTTAGAGCTGCTTAGCTTAACATCAGTGTCACAGGTGGGATCTTTCCATCCAGAATTAATCCATAATTGATGTTTAAATAAGTCGAGGTGTGCTGAGCTTGTGAGCTCTCTTTTTAACAGCCAGGTCACAGTCCTTCTTCATATGCCTTCCTACAAATTCCAGCCAATTTGAACCAGGAAATCCTCATCTGTTAGCAGTGCCAGGGTTGTCCAGAGTCACAAAGCAGGTTTGTAAAGAATCTGCTGAGTGCATAATAAATTAAATACAGCTCAAATCCTCTGAATGTTAGCTAACTAGATAATTAACATAAATCTGATTGCTTTTAAAAATGCATTTAATTCAGACTCAGTATTCTTCATGGCTGGATGAGAAAGCCAGTATCATGTTTTATGCAGGATATTTAATCAATACAAATTCATCAATAATGCTTCTACTATACATGATTGGATTGAATTGGCTACAGCTGAGAAAGAGGAGCTCAATGAAAGAATTCAAATACAAAGATTCCATATACACTGATTTGCCAATACTGCTGATATAATGCTCAACGGCACTTCTGTAAAAAAGATGCAAGAAAGAGTAATACTGTACGCAGAGAGACAGCCATAAAATTGTGTGCTACACCCCTGACTGCTGCTCTTAAACATGCTCTGTAAGTGGGCCGTACCACTGACACAACTCAAGACTTCTGAAACTAATCTGCATATCGTGACTCCATGTCTTGGCTCTGCTCTGGTGGTATTTCTGGGTTTGGCAAATGTCTGCTAGTTATGAGGCTGCTGTTCATTTTATTGCCCTCCCTCAGACATGGACACTTACATAAGAGGAATTATGAGTGTTGTTGTGGCATGTGTAGACTTTAATGATTAATTTTTCTTCTCTTCATTAGTAGTAGCCATTTAAGTGAACAACCAAACATTAATTAGGATGAAAAGTGCCCCATAAAAGTCAGCACTTAAATGACAAGATCTGTTTTTAAAATTATGATTATCACAGATGTTTCTCTAGCAGTCATAAACCTCTCTGGAAAAATATTAGGTAACAAGCAGCTGTCACCTTAAAGGTAATGCCTCAAAGGCTTTACCCTTTTTCTCCACTTCAAACTTGCATTTAAAAGGCATTCTTGTTTTGTTTTGTTTTTAAATTGTGCTTTTAATTGTAACTGTATAAATATGTAATGGGTGTTTAAAAGTTGACCCTAAGGAACACAAAAAATATTTATAGCTTGGATCATACCCAATAGGGTGGAAGCCCATTTCCACCACTTGAAACAGAAAAATGTAAACGTTAGGAAAATCTAAAAGAAAAAAAAAAATCCTAAGTCAAAATTGTGCAAAAAAAAAAAAAAAGAGTCATAATTATGAGATTGAAAAAAAAAAAACAGAATTATGGGATAAAAGTCAAAAGCATTGGTTAAAAGTAAGAATTATGAGATAAAAGTCCAAATTATATGATTAAAGTAACAAGGTCATAATTATGAGAAAAAAAATAATAGTTATGAGAGAAAAGTCAAATTATAGGGTAGAAAGTTCAAATTATGACAAAAAAAGTCATAATTATGAGGAAAAGTCATAATTATGGGATAGAAGTCATAATTATGTGATAAAAAAAAGTCAAAATTATGAGGGGGAAACAATAATAATTATGAGCAAAAAGTTATAACTATGGGATAAAATGTCAAAATTATTAGATAAAAGTCATAATTATGGGGAAAAAAGTCAAAATTATGAGGGGAATAGTCATAATTATAAGATAAAGTCCAACTTTTCAGAAAAAAGGCATAATTATGGGGAAAAAAAGTCATAATTATGAGATTTTAAAAAAGTCCAAATTATGAGAAAAAAGTCATAATTATAAGAAAAAAGTCCAAATTATCTGTTTAGGTCATAATTATGAGTTAAAAAGTCAAATTATGTGAAAAAGTCATAATTATGAGAGATAAAAAGTCATTGTTATGAGTCAAAAAGTCATAATTATGAGTCAAAACAGTCCAAATTATGTGATCAAGTCATTATTATGAGATATAAAAAGTCATTATTATGAGTCAAAAAGTCATAATTATGAGTTAAAATAGTCCAAATTATGTGATTAAGTCATAATTATGAGATATAAAAAGTCATAATTAGGAGTTAAAAAGTGAAAACTATGTGATTAAGTCATAATTATGAGTTAAAAAGTCAAAATTATGAGGAAAAAGTCATAATTGTAAGATAAAAAGTCCAAATTATGTGATACAGTCATAACTATCAGTAAAAAAGTCTAAATTATGAGAAAAAAGTCTCATAATTTGGACTTTTTTTTCATAATTTAAACTTTTTTACTGATAAAGTCATATTTATGAGAAAAAGTCATCTTATAATTTTTACTTTTTTCTGTGAAATATATCCATGCAATGTAAATATGAAACTGGGTGTCAGGTTCATACTGGGATGCAGTGATATCAGAATTCACTATGTAATTATCAGTCCATCCATCCATGTTCTTCCCCTCATCAGGGGACAGGTTGTGGTGGCAGTAGACTGCAGACAGTTACTGAAACATTCTGGAGGTGACCGATCTAACCACTTCACTACTGTGCAGCCCCCTGCTCATAATGCCTCACTTCAAAAATCCAGAACTGTAATTCTGAGTTTCTTTTTCACATCCAGTCTGTATTCAGTTTCAAAAACAGAGGCGTGGCTCACTGACAGCAATGAAATGACTGTTCAGGACTTGTCATTTGCTGCAAAACCAAAGTGACTGTTTTTTTTTCTCAAGGGATGGACCCACTCGTGGCAGATTGACGCCAACCCAATCTGAATTTGAGACAGAGATGTCCGCCCAACAGCCCCCTGGGAAAAGAGTCTGCAGGTTAATCCTGACCGGATCAATCAGAGCCTTGCATAGAATTACCTGAGTACTCCACATCGCCACTCAGCTAATTAGCCCTTTTCATCTACTCTGATCCCCTTGGCAATCATGAGGTCAAACTAATTAAACATTTTGGCCCTATATGGCCCCTCGCCGCTTCCCGCCTCCTCGTTTACTCAAAGTCGACTATGGGGGAAGGGTGGGGCTTTTGTTTTAGTACATAGGCATGCACTGGGCTTGATTATTGATCCAGGCCTGGAGTCTTTTGGGAGCCACCCTGTAGAAGTAATCAAGAGAATGAGGAGTGGCAGGCCCACAGACTTCATTGTAATTGAATTGTTGTGTGGCGTACGAAACAACAAACAAGTCAGAGTGATATAGAGTGGAGGAGGGGCTGGTGAGGATGAGGAATCGAGGGTGATTTCCATTATTTAGACCCCATTGGCAAGCAAAAATTAGGGCCAAATTCCAAACATCTTGATCCAGTGTTGATGCTCACAAATTAAGCTAATCATTTGTCTCTTGTCCACATGTTTCTATCTTTTAAACAGCCCGAGGAGCCTCCACCTTGTAAAGCAGCAGAGCTATCCTTGGCGTAGAAGCAGAGAATGAAGTCATACACTTCTTGGATAATATAATCTTGTCTATATGATTCCAGTGTCAAGCTTAGAAGGCATAACACTCAGCAGTGTGAGTGATTCAAATCAAAACTGATAAGAAAAGTGGAAAATTTGATTTCCAACGATTACAGTCGGCTGTTTAAGCCGCTGCATTTCCTTCTCGCTCAAGCAAAGGAAATCAGTGAATCCTTGGCCTTAAAGTAAGAAATGATTCTGCAGAAGTCATACGGGATCTATTTTAAGTTATTCCACTAGAAAACTGCAGGAATAGTATGATAAGAAAAACAGATTTGGCAGAGTTTCCCCCGTCCTTCCCCTCTTTGGATGCTTATTTAAAGTCGGCCTGAGCTCTGTAAGCAAAGCAGTAAGGATAATTAAAGGTAGCTGCCATTAAGGTGACACCGACTTAGCGCTAATCCCGGACGTATTGATTAAACTGTCTCAGCCTCAATCAGCATGTCACTCGGGTTTGATTGGTTTGGTCTTTAGGGCCCTGCAGATTGAAATGTAAGCAGGAATAAATAATGGGCAGCCTGCTGAAGCAATTAGCCATGCTAATAAAGCATGTCACCCACCTGCATGACTTCATTCAGAGAAGGTACATCCTTTAGTTAATGCTTAATTAAAAAGAAAGTGGTGGATGTTGGCTAATGTGGTAGATAAGACAAGAGAGACCTTTCTCTAGGTTTAAAGGTGCAACATGTAGGACTTCGGTGCTGAAATAGCAATTCTGATTTAAATATGACTACAATTATGCTATGTATATTTTCTAGTGCAGTGCTTTTATTGCTTTAGAAAGTTCTAAAAGCCAGAGGAAATGTTAATTCTTATAGTTCTAATGGTATGTTTCTTTATTCTCTATAGGGCTCAACAGTGTGGCTGCAGATCCCATTGATTTTTTCCATAGCGGATTTGATTATTAGCCATATTATCAGGAGTATCTGAGTTAGATTTACCTCAAGCTACTTTAGTGTAAAACGATGATATATGCTCATGTGGAAGACAAAGTTCGTAACCTCGCTTTAAGAAAAACGTAGTGTATTCGCCATCTCTGCCAAAAAAATTCAATACAATTGAGTGTTACAGCAACATTTCTGGTGGGGTGACCATAGAAATATCCACCATATCCACAAATGAAAGCCGTCGACTGTTGATGATGATAAAACATGCCGCCACAGTATGAACCGATAAATGCTCAAACTACGACTTATTGCAAATTAGCATTTCAAAAATAACCACTACAACAAAGATAAGTATAGAAAAAGGGTAATTTAACGATTTGAAAGCTTGAAAAGCTATCATTAACAACGGATAAAATAAATCAAAGTGGATTGTGGGATGTGTAGTTCCTTCCTCCTTGAAAAGAAAAATATACACAGTCTTGTATTTTTGCCTATTTGTCATTTTTGAACGCCATTTTTTGCTGTTTTGTTTTCTAGGCATGAGTACTCAGGTAGCTGGTTAGTTTGATTCATGCTGTAGAAGTGATGTCATAACCTTGCAAAGCAGATGGATACGGCCGTGTCCTTGTTTCTCACTGGCGAATCCATCTTGCAAAGCTCCCATCTGAACCGTTTGGGCGTGGTTAGAAAGTGACAGGACCAATCAAGGACGAGGGGCAGTACTTTCAGGCGCGGCAGAGTCATGACGTAAACAGGCAGCAGCAAGAGACCAGAAGAGCTTAGCGTGGATGCTGCTAAAGCGCCAGTTTAATCAGAACTTGACGACATTTCTTCATTCAAAGAAGAACAACGAACAGCAGTGAGTTGTTTTCTTTTCAAAAATGACAAAAGTCGAGTACTTACATGTCTATAGTCGCCATGTTTCATGTTATTACTCAGTAGCTGTGCACGCACAGCTCGATGGCGGCTATGTCACGTGTTTTGTTGCTCTGATTGGCCCGTAGAGATGTAAGTTTTTTTCAAAGCCTCTGCCTTTTCCCAAACGTTTCCGATTGAAGCTTTCCCTGATCTGCCGTGTCAGGTTAGATGTCGTAGGGATTTCACGAAATGTCGATGGGGGATTTAAGCTGCAAAATTTGCTTCCAGAACCAGCACCACTGAAAAAGTGGGCAGGCACTGTTGAGCTCTGCTGTTGCAGGCCCACTTTTGAATCTGAAATGTTGTTTTAAAATAGGTCTATGTGCTTCATTTTTACTTATTTCAAGGAAATATCACACAGAAAGCATGCAGACAATGTAAAAGAATCCTGTCCTGAAAATGGCAGCAGCTGCAGACCTGAAAACTACCCTTGAAAAAAGACGAGGAAAAATCAGTTTCTCTTTCTCTCTCTATTGGTTTGATTTTGATTAGAGAGGTGACATTGACAAGCACAGCACCGTTCCAAAAGTTGAACTATTTTCAACCAAGAGCGCTTTAAGCGTGGCAGAAAACAGCTGATGCTGTGGACACGTTTTCCACCCAAGGCGCTGATCGCTGAGAGCGCTGGACCGCATTGTTGGCAGTTGACACAGGCCCTTAAGGTCACCAACACTGCTGATTCCATAACTGAAGAGCATACCAAGACATTTTCAGAAATGCTATGCTTCCATCTATAAAGTCATGGTTTGATGAGTTTGGTGTGGAAAAACCTGACCAGCCTGCACAGAGCCCTGAACTCAACCCCATCAAGCACCTTTGGGATGAACTGGAACAGGGATTGCAAGCCAGGCCTTCTCATCCAACATCAGTACTTAACCTAATAAATGCTCTACAGAGTGAATGGGCACAATTCTTACAGAAAAACTCCAAAATCTTGTGGAAAGCCTTCCAAGAAAAGTGGAGGCTGTTACAGCTGCAAAAGGGGGGCAACTCCATATGAAAGTACTTGCATTGAATACTATGTATTTACAGTCCCTGTTGGTTTGATAGTCAGTTGTCATAAAAGAAACCCTTCTTCAAACTCTGCCTACATCACTACTAAAGCATAGCATGTAAAGTGGGAAGCATCTGCCGTAGATATTTAGGTATTTTACTGAACAACACAAAGGTTTTGAGCAGATGTTTACTTAAATGAAAAGTCAGCTGATCCCTAAAGTCTAGCAGATAAGTCCTCCTTGCACTTTGGATGTACAAATGACCATGGAAAACTATTTAATCATAGTTGAAATATTTCAATCAGATGTGAAGTTATCATCCTACAGTCAGTCAAATTCAAAAATCCTCTTTGCCAGGGATGCCAAAAACATTTACATGTAAAGAGTGCTTTAATGGATTTTCTGGCTCTTGGCTAAAAACAAACAAGCTGAGAGACAACATCTGGTCCTATAAAACTTTAATGCAGGATGTGTTAGAAAACAGTTTGTGCTCTTTGATAAGAGATGGAAAAATGTTTCTGCTCAAGTATTCTGAAGCCGTATGGGATATATCTCAAGGCAAGTGTTTTATTTCAACACATCCAGCTGATGCAGTGTCTGCAGATTGTGTATGCAGGGTTTGTGTTAATACACCATCCATCAAGACGAGTAACAACAGAGCCAATTAGAGCTCTTTACTATTAATTTAGCCTAATTGAATTGTGTAATGCTGATGACAAAATGCTTTCAGTGGTTGATTTATCTTGTGATTCGTCATGCTTGCTGGTTGAACCCTGACCCTAGGAGGCATATAAAATGGCAGGAAGTTTACACAAGCCCCAATTTATCAATGAAGGGTGACATAAGGCCAATAGACCCTTCCTGATGTTGCCATTTGGGCAATTAAATCTGATAAAGGGGCTTTTGTTTCATGAGAATTTACACATTGTGGGTGGTTAAGTCAGCATTATAGTCATACATCCATACTGATTCATAAATCATGAGGGTAATTCATGAGAAAAACTTTATTTAGCTTGAAAAATCCATAAAATAGAACCTCAGTTTATTCATATAAGTGGTAACATACAAACAGAGCTCCTTAAAGTGTTTGCAAAGCTTCATAAAGTTGGGATCTGTGTGGGAATTTGCTGGTATGCAGTTGAGACTTATGTAGAGGAAAAGCAAAACCATAATGTTATACTGAAGAGGAAAACAAGCCACAGTTTTGGAAACACTGTCTTTGGCAACATGTTGTGCTCAGAGCAGAGGCTCATGTGTTTCGAGTGTAAAACCAGCTGCATGAAATGAGCTTTTATCCAGTAATGACACATGTAAGACATTGTCTAATTCAACATCTGCTGAAAACAAAATTGTATCCATGAGTCCTTAAAGCTGAAGCTCTCAGTGTCAGTAGTTGCTGGATAACTCTCACCATTCTACTGTAAGAAGAAGGCTTGGGGATGTTTCTGAAAGGGTTTTAAGTGCTGAAATGTGCGGAGCTTTCTAGGGCCCATTCAAAATCAGCAAAATCATGATCCATGTTAAAGTTAAGCTGTAATAACCACATCCTTTCTAACCTGAATAACAATCACTCTTATCTGAGAAATAAAAATTAATTCTATCTATTAATGCTGTAGTACAATATCAACTTTTTAAAGATGTACACCCCTCTTTTTGTAAACAGAATTACTTTTTTTAATGTAATGATAACAATGAGGATGGCTTTATTGGACTAAACCATTTTGAAAAGTAATGTCAGACCTCAGGAAAGGAAGTGACAGAATTGGTTAAGAGTGGCATGAAGGTGCAAAATGGGTTAAAAGTTACAACACAAGTGGTGATCATGGGTCACAAAGTGGAAAAATTGGTTTAAAGTGGGGAAAAAGATGTGAAAATGGGTTAAAAAAGAGGTTGGTCGTGATAACAAGTGTTAAAAATGGGGTGGTGAAAACATGTTAAAAGTGGCAAAATTGGCAATAAAAGGGAGTAATGGGGTTAAATTCCAAAAAAAAGAGTTATAAAAATGAGGGCAAAAGGGGGGGGGGGGAATGCTGTATTGGGTTATAAATAGAAAAATTGGCAAAAATGGGTTAAAAGCGCTGTAAATGGCCTAAAAATGGCAATAAGAGGCTTTTTTTGACTAAAAGTGGACAAAAGGTAGGGGGATAATTTGGCAACAGTTGGAAAATTTGGGTAAAAGTGTTAATAACTAGCAAAATGGGTAGCAAAAAAATGGCAAAATGGAATACAAGTTGTGAAAATGAGTGGAGAAAGTGGTGTAAATGGGTTGAAAGGGGCAAAAAGAGGCGAAATGGGTTACAATCGGGAATTAAAGTGCCAGAAATTGGTTAAAGGTTGCAAGTATAAGCAAAAATGGGTTTGAATTGGCAAAAACTGGCAAAAAGTAGGTCACAAGTGGCAAAAAAAAGTGGTGAAAAAAAAGGTTACAAGTTGTGTTGATGGGTGGAAACGGTTTCAAAAAGTTGTTAAAATGGGCTCAAAGTGGCAAATATGAGCAAAAATGGATTTGAAGTGGCTAAAACTTGGAAAAATAGGTGACAAGTGCTCAAAAGGTGTCAAAAGTGGTGAGAATAGGTTAAATGTTGTGTTGATGGATGGAAAAAGTGGCAAAAAAGTTGTTAAAATGGGTTAAAAGTGGTGAATATTGGCCAAAATGGGTTTCAAGTGGCAAAAACTGGCAGAAGTAGGTTATAAGAGGTCAAAAGTGGCAGAAAATGGGGTAAAAATGTGTTATAAGTAGTAAAAATGGTGTGGAAAATGTGGTGAGGAGGGGATAAAGGTGGCATAATTACACAATTTTCACATCAGACCAGCTTATTTCTTTTCATCAATGCATCAATGCTACTAGTACAGCACACATACATTGACATGTTAACTGAATCACAACTGGGGAGGATCCATGTGTTAGGTTCTTCAGGGCTCCAGCCAATTCTGTGGGAAGGCCTGGTCTGTGCAGTGTTTAATAAATATTACAGTGGTGGGACACAGTGAAGCCATGACCTACAGGCCCAGACATTGCTTGAACTTCTTCTTTAATATGTGTTTCCCTCCATAGGTGAATGACTCTGGTGGGCGTCTGGGGGGCAGCTTGGTAAAGGTGAATGGTTGGTGAAGGTGAATGGAAGAAAGCGCATCGCTCTGGTGGGACTGGATAATTTGAGGTGGGTATCTGGGAACTGGAGGTTCACGGTTCACGGTAAGAGGTTGCTGCTCTGTTGGGAAGTCTGAGGCGTGTCAAAGGGGTTGCAGTCACCTCCCAGTCCAAGCACATGGGATCTGACATCATGCATCTGTGTCTAATGCCAGGGTCGGGTAAGGGATACGACTTGACCCCTGACCTCAGCCATTCGTCATGCGCTGCCGCATCACTGGCTCCGGCTCCTGGCACATCTGTTCATAATGCAGGTAGCATGTGGGGGTTGAAGCTGCTGTGAATTTGAGCAATCTCCTGGTTTATATAAATTGATGGCAGTTGAGCCATGTGCTTTAAAGAGACTCTGGCTCTCAGCTCAATGAGGTTGTATATCCTTAGTTTTAACAACTCTTAAGCAGACGGTACTCCCCTCTGAACTTTGAAAAATCCAACAAAGCCTTGATAAGATGCCTTCAGAGAGAGAGGAAAACGCCAACATACCAAGGGCTGTATTTTTTGCCTGTGAATCCATAAAGTGTCCATCCATCTTTGCTCTTCAAACAATGCCATGAATGTTGTAAAGTGTCCCATTTAGCTGTCTGTGGGTGTTTAAAATGATTGTGGAAAGGAACCTTTGGGGAACCTGGGTGTTTACATTGTCTAAGACAAATGATGTCCACTCTCTTTAGCTAAAACAGTTCTACTCTTTGTTTGGTCGCCTATGGTGCCACATTTCTGTATACACTGCTTACAAAACAGACGAGGTGAGTTTCTCACCAGCAAAATTGCATGGAAGTATGTCCACCACCTACCACAACCCATATTCAGATACAGTTAATGGAGTCTCTAGTGGCTTTAGCAATTATCACAGGAGCACGGACAGGAGGCAGATGACTTAGTATAAGTCACAGGAAGTGAGCTGGTTCAAACAAACACAGCACCATTAACCTGAGGGAATGAGCCTAGAGTGGCACTAAGAATGAAGAGCCAAGAAGAAATACCAATGAAATGTTTGCAAGTCAGGAAGGTCAGGTTCAGGATCCATTCAAGTGGTTAGTGTAATTGTATGGTTTGGGTGACTTTTTGGCTATAAAGACAAAAGAATTTAGGCACATGACCATAACACTATCAGTTACTGTAATGGTATTATATGCAAAAACAGTAACTTCAAAATGAAATTGCCCCCCAACCCCTTTTTTTTGCAGCTATAACAGCCTCCACTCTTCTTGGAAGGCTTTCCACAAGATTTTGGACTGTTTTTCTTGGAATTTGTGGCCATTCATTCTTTGATTTTATGAGGATAGGTGCTAATGTTGGATAAGAAGACCTGGCTTGCAATCTCTATTCCAGTTCATCTCAAAGGTGCACTGGGGCACAGTCATACCGGAATAGAAAAGGGCCCAGTTAGAAAGTGACAGGACCAATCAGTGATGAGGGGCAGTTCTTTCGGGCACGGCGGAGTCATGACGTAAGCAAGCAGCAAGAAGAGGCCGGTGCCATTATGGTGGAAGACATTAGCACGGATGCTGCTAAAGCGGCAGTTTTATCAGAACTTGACGACATTTCTTTGTTAAAAGAAGAGCAAAGAACAGCAGTGAGTTGTTTTCTTTTCAAAAATGACAAAAGTCATGTACTGATATGTCTATAGTCACCATGTTTCACGTTATTCCTCGGTAGCTGCCCACGCCCACCTCGGTCGCAGCTACGTCACGTTTTGTTGCTCTGATTGGCCCGTAAAGATGTGACGAACAGAACGTTCATCCAGTCACCCTCCAAGTTTTTTTCAAATCCTCTGCCCTTTCCCAAACGCTTAGTATTGAAGGTTTTCCAGATGAACGTGTGAAACAAATCCATCTGGCGTGTCAGGTTAGGGTCAAGTTACAGTGTGGCAAAATGTCATTGTAACCTCAGTGATTGTGGAAATCCAAACTCTAATGAGCTCCATTAATGCAGGTCCCTTGACCCCTTAAGAGATTCTCAAAATACTGCAATCAGGAGATTTGGGGTCACAGAATCTTATACATATAAATCCAAAATGTAATTGATTTAACATTGAATCCAAATGGGCTTTTGTGGTTTGAAGAAAATTTCCAGTGTGCTTAAAGTAATGCCTTCTCAGGCAAGGAGTGAACATGAGGCCAAAGAATCTTGACCTTTTAAGTGTGATCTCCAAATTCCAAACAGTTTATCCTTGAGTTGGGGAGGAAATTTGTTGATAGGTTGAAATCCCTCAAAGTGTTTTCACTATACTGGGTTCACAAGTAAGGGATGAAGACAAGGCCCAAGAATCTTGACATCTGATGTATCATCTTGAAATTCAAGTCAGCTCATCCCTGAGTCAGGGTGGACATATGTAAGAAGTTTGAAACCAAAACCTCAAAGATTCTTGAGATTCTGTGCTCACCAGCAAGCAGTGAACATGAGGCTAAAGGAGGCTGACCTTTGAACTATGATCTCCAAATTCAAAACAGTTCATCACACAGTGGATAATTGTGCAAAGTTTTGATTAAAATCCCTCAAAGCATTCTTGAGAAATAACATTAACATGTATGGCCTAGATGGATGTACGGATGGGTGGATGGGTATATGAAAGGACAAGCGATTCAAAACCATGACTCCTCCATTCCTTATTGCAGGAACTGAGGCATAAAAAAGACAAGATTTTATGGAGGTTAAAGGATGGGTGAAAGGATGACCAGTAAAAAGAGTTGCAGCACAAATTTCCATCTCGTCTGGTTCTCACCCTGGTCATAGAGGTCAACCTGTGATTGGCATCAGGACTCTGACAGACAGGTGACCTCTAACCTTAAATAAAGGCTCAATCTGACAATCATGACTATCCAGAATTGACCCTGACATGATCTCCATTAACCAGGGAACGCCTACAGAATACATATTGACATGAACCACACTGCACACAGCAGCAACTATTGACTGACCTTGTTGCTTTGAACTGATTGAGAAGAAAATCCCTGAGGACTATCCTCTTTCCACCTGATTGAAATTCCTGTGGAGGAGCCGCGCCAAGATCTGATGTAATCCGAAGTGACAGTCAAAATTACAGGAATCCAGATTAGGAAGATAGAGCTAATATCAGGCGGCCCTCTGGCAGACTTTTATCTCTGTCTCCATCCTTAAGTATTTGTTGATGTCATGTAAATGATAATAAATGGGTCAAAGGAGTGCTTGTTGCAACAGGCTTACTCTTTTGAGGATTGCCTCCAGTATGTGTGTAAAATCTCATCTTATAGTCAAAAAGAGCTGTTGCCATCAAAGTAATCACTGTAGATCTTATCATAGGCTGAATTCAGTCACCAAATCAGTCCAATGTGTGAGTTGAACTACGGGTTAAATCAACATGCTGGGGAAAGAAAATCAAGTGATAAGAAAAACAGCGTTCCTATGAGCTGTCTTTTAGCCTTAACCCACTATTTGGAAGGTCAAAGTGCCAGGTATATATTAGTTTATGATAAGGAAACCCAGATTTATGCTTGTGCCTTGTCTGTTTGGTTGTTTTCCCATGGCTGATATCCTGACAGAATGAAGGAATTTTGCACTTGTTGAAAACACATCTGATAATATTTCCTTTGTAAAGAAAAGCAAAAAAAAAAAAAAGTGACAGTGACAATGCAGGCAAATGAGGGATGAAATTCAATATAAAGCAGCAGAAGGCAGAGTAACAAGATGGGACAACAGACATGGCAAGTTAATGAGCTGAAGCTGACAGGCCAAAATGGATTCGCCACCACGATGGTGATGTAGAACAGAGCAGGCCGGATGGAAGCGTCTTGTGTGTGGAATAATGTACCATCACATGCTGTTAAGTCTTTCCTTGTCTGTCTGGCATGCTCACCATTAAAATAACTTATTTAGCTGATAGCATCTGCTGAGAGGAGATGTGTTTGCACTCTGAATAGCAGTCTTTCACAAGCAAGGGAAATTAAATGGTTTTTAGATTAGGAGACAGCCCAACTCCATACTTACACACACTCAAACGTGTAAAACTACATTTTCTATGTGGGAATTAAGGGAGTTTTGTGATGGGCATAAGTCCATCACAAACCTCCTGAAATATCTGAATAATTCTGTAATTGTCCAATTGCATTAGAAGCAATGCAATCTGTGGAATTTTGCAGTTAAATCCAGTCATATGTAACTGCTGTATCAAACAAGAAAATCAGGGTTAAAATGAGGGTTAAATCTAAATCTCCTTTTTTGTCTTCTTTGCAAGTCAGTAAGGTCAGGTTTAAGATACATTCAAGCATGCAACAGGCCAGATCTACATGCAACCTGAAATACAGTGCCTGTATTCACCCCCTTGGATGTTTTATCCTTTACTTGATCTTATAAATCAGTCATGGTTGATAGAATTTTGCTTTCAAGTCTGTATTTAGTAGATGCTGCTTTGGCTGCAATCACAGCACATCTGGACACTGCAATTTTACTCCATTATTCTCTACAAAACTGCCAAAGCTCTGTCAGCCTGCCCAGGGATCAGGCGTGAACAGCCCTTTTCAAGTCCAGCCACAAATTCTCCATTGGTTTAAGGTCTGGGCTTTGACTTAGCCACTCCAGAACATTCACATTGTTCTCTTTAAACCGTCTCCGCGCAACTTTTGCTGTATGGTTTGGGTCATTGTCTTGCTAGACAATAAATCTTCTCCCAAGCCGTAGTTATCTTGCAGAGTGAATAAGATTGCCTCCAGGATTTTCCTATATTTGCTGCATTCATTTGATCCTCTACCTTCCCAGGCTTGCTGCTGAGAAGCATCCCCACAGCATGATGCTGCCTCCACCTTGTTTCACAATGGGGATGATGGCCTGATGGTCTAAAAACACCATTGAGGTCTCATTAGACCAAGGAACGTTCTTCAGCTTGACCACGGAGTCTCCCACATGAATTTTGGCAAAGTCTAGTTGAGATTTAATGCGTTTTTTTCAACAGTGGCTTTGTCTTTGCCACTCTCTCATAAAGCTTTTACTGGTGAAGAAGAGCAACTTGTAACTTCTTCAGAGTAGTCCTAGGTGTCTTGGTGGCCTCTCTCGCTAGTCTCTTTCTTGCACGGTCACTCAGTTTGTGACCGTGACCCTGATCTAGGCAGATTTACACATGTGCCATATTCCTTCCATTCCTCGGTGATGGATTTCACTGAACTCCGGGAGATGTTCAGTGCCTCGGAAATATTTTTGTATCCAACCCCTGAGTTATACTTTTCATAAACCTTTTCTCTGAGTTTTTTTTTTTTTTGGCATGTTCTTTTATCTTTATAGTGTAATGGTAGCTAGGAATACTGACTAACCAGTGACTTGACCTTCCAGATACAGGTGTCTTTATACTATCACTTGAGACACATGGACTCTGGACCTCTGATGAATTAGGTCAGTCACTTTAAAGGGGCTGCCAAATTATTTTGACCTTGATTGATTCATAAAATCAGTAAAATCAATAAAAGATCCAAGGGGTTGAATATTTTTTATAGGCACTTTACCATTTGTTTTAGAAAACAACACAAAAAGTTAGTATAAGAAAGCATTTCCAATGATGTGACCAACATTGCTCAGCTTCAGGACTCTATGGGTGCTGTCACTGATATCACATCCTTCTTTTCCACAGTCTATCATCATGTCCTTATTTTCTTCCAAAAAAAAACATGCAAACTAGTTTTGCTCAGTCTCAACCATACACCTTACATTTGGCCTCACTCAACAGTTATTGTTTTCACTAAGCCAGCCTTGACAGAAACATTGTGTTCATCTCCAAGGCATCTGCACAGCAAACCCATAAAGACCTTTCTATCTATCATTACAGCATAGAAGAGAATTTGGCTGCTGTCTTCTCCCACATCAAGGAACTCATCAAACCTGAAAATGTGGATGAACACATCAACGTCATGAAAGGACCAGGTGTTCCGAGTTGGGGTACTGACCTTCTGACCTGCAAAGCATCTGCCTCCAAGATTTAACTCAAGGCCCCAAAACACAGAGCTCAACAGGTTCTTTTATTGCCAAGTTACCATCCACAGGCCGTGCTAGTTTCTGTTATCTTCTACAGCAAGCATCATGTTTTAATCCATCGAGAACCCTGATTTTTGGCATCAGTCCCCAACTCTTTCTGCCCCAATCCTCATTGACATCTCCTTAATTGCACCAATGAAGGCAATCAACCATCTTAATCCACTCACTGTCCTCTTACAAAAATGCCTTAGCATTTCCGTCACACTTGGACAAACCATTCCTGTCCAAAGACTTGATGCATGTCAAATTCTTCAGATCACTTGCCAGGCCTGTTGCATAAAACTGGATTGATCCCTCTGTGACCTTCAGCGTTACTCAGTTAGCATTGTTCTTTCACTAGACTGTCCTGATATGCCTTTGAAAACTGAAATTTCTCATTAATAAGCCATCCTCTCCAAGAGTTCTGCTGGTTGCGTTCCATTTGCCAGAGCCATCTGCCTCTATTGTACCAGTTTCCATTGATTGCAGTATTCTCTTAGCCATCACTCAGTTCCCATTGTCTTCTTACCAGACTATTTAAAGATTCTCTAAGGTTTTAATGTGGTCATGAACGTGCCATTCCTGTTCAAAGACTTGCAACTTCTTACATTTGTTATAATAAGTGCCAGCCCAATGATCTCCAAGTGTACTTATGTCTTCCAAGACAATCTGGCAGGACCGAGTGTCTTCAAGTAGAAATCTTGACTCTCTGTTATTGTATCGGTTTGTCTACTTGCTCTTTATTTCACACTTTTCTGCCCCTCATGTCTTCCAAGCTCTCATTGCTGCAGGCATCTTCAGACAGTCAAGAGACTGGGTGTTTTTCAACATCTGATACCCAACCATCTGTGAGGTAGCCAACACAATCATTCTTCCAAACGCCTTATTTTTCTGGCCATTCCATCCTTCTAGCATGGCATCCCTGCAGAACAGTCCAACTCAGTGGCCAACAGTTCTCCCAAACCAATTATTCTTACAATCCCCTCCACCCTCCAGCAACTCCATTAATTCTACAATCTGACTCCAGGACTCCCTCCCAGCAGCAGCTGTCACTTGCCTGATTCCAAAAACTGGATCCAAACCCAGAGTTCATGGGGCCAATTGTCTCATCATGTTTAATCCCACAGAGATCAGCTTTATCTACAACCAGAGCCAAATATTCACATGCACAACACAAAGCTGGTCATTACACTGGTGCTAAAAATCCCTTCCACCCAGGCCTGTTGTTCAAACATTCTCCATCCTTTTAAAAGGACATTTTGACAAGCACTTTCTAGCTTACTAGTTGACATGTTCTGGTATTTTCTGAAGTGCACATCTGGCTGTATGGGTAGGCTCAGGGAGAACCTATAGGCTATGCTACAGCATAGATTTAGTGCAAACAAATTAGGCTTTAATCTCAGATTTTGAAAAGTAAAAGCCTTTGGTTGAATGTCCAATTAAAGTTCCCTTAAATTTCATGGAATCACCAAATACATTCACTCTTATACATGCACACACTAAACAAAAAATGTACATTATATTTATCTACATATCTTTCTATATATACATATAGCAGCAAGGATGATGAAAAGTTCATTTTTAAGGGGGAGAACTACAGGATTTATGGCATCTTCCTTATTATCCTCACATTAGATTCACTGTAATTGCATGATCTCACAAGACCTGCATGAACTCATAGTTCTCCCAAGATCTTGTGATCTCCTGTCTCCAGCTGTGCAATGCTCTAGAAATGCATTTTATGGGTGAGGGAGTGGGCCATAGGACGGTGCGCACATGCAAAGTTACAGACATGTAGTCTGTTTTGTTAATTTGCAAGTTAGACTAAACAGATGTGTCATACAGAAAACTATTTCTATCCGACTTGGAAGCTTCTTTAGGGGGAAACCTAAACCAAGAGTCGAGAGGTTGTGTGTAATCTTTTGGATGTAATCTGGTTGATCCCTTAAGAGAAGAAGCACGATTTATTAAGCATTCCAGTTTCTCTCTATTGACATCAGAGACGCCCATCTATGAAATGTAAAAACACATCCTGATCTTTTCTTGAGCATTTGAAAAAGCTTGGAGTGCTCTGACAACATTCAAATCCAGCTTGAGACTTATAAAATGCCCCTGAAAACCACAACTACTGCATAAGTGGTTCTTTTACACGTCTGTTCATTAAGGTTTATTAGACAGACTAATAAACTTGTGGATGGCGTACTCTACTTAGAGCTTAGTGTTGAAATCCATCCTACTGTGGTGCTCAGTAACACAAGCAGCACGGCAGCTATATGAACAAGGAAGTGGAATAAATCAGAGCCAGCCTCCATTAGCTCCCCCGTGGAAATGAATGCCTTGAGTAAGGGAACTTTTAATTTGATTTATCATGTCCCCCACCCACTGAGAAGGAAGTGTGGAGGACAGGAAATGATATGCAGTGATGGTAGAGGAGACATACATGAGAAATCACCAGAGCAATGCGTCAGGTAAAACAGGGACAGATGGACTCAACAGCTGCTATCGCAGTTATAAATAGCACAAAATAATACAGAAATAGAACAACATAATGCAGAAACTTGCCATTTCTTTCTGCTAAACTTAGTAGTATTGCTTTCATAATGAGATTTAGTCATATCAAAGCCTGGCCCTGGCAGAATACTTTACCTGTGTAGATAGGATGTAGAGCAAAAACGAGCCTTAATACAGAGGTTAGTTTGACTATCTGGGATTTAAAACTGATGATCTACCAAGTCACCTCGCTGACAGTGTTGCAAAACAATAAAAAATTCCAGATTACTGATGTTTTGCATCTGGCCTCTTATGGCATGCCAGAAGACTAAGGAAAGCTTACCACTGTTTGAAGATGGATGTGTCACAGCCGCAACAAGCTTGATTTAATTTTGGGGTGCATGCTTGCACCAAAGAGGTCTAGAGTAGACCGTATCCTGATCTTTATTGAGCATTTTATAGAATTCAGTAGAAGGTTGCTTGCAGCCTGCAGGTGGCTCCACCTCTGACTTCTGATTCTGGGGTGAGGCAGGGGCACTCTTTAGCCCCTATGCTCTTTAGTACCTGCATGGACTGGATAATGGCGTGGGTAATAGAGGCTGGAAACTTTGGAGTGTCATTTCACGATGTCCAAATGACACTCCACAGTGATCCTTACGGAGACTGTAGATGTCCTTTTTGGGGCTCCTAAATTGCTGAGCGAGGAGGCAGAAACATTAGGAATGCACGTCTCCTAGGCCAAAACAAAGATCCAGGCAATTGAGGACACCTTGGATGCAGCCACTGAATCTGTGTCTGGTGGTGAAAGCGAGGAAGATGTGGAGCAGGCCACCTACTCTTAGCAGCGTAATCCACAGATCCACTAACTGGGATGGGGTGACATGGGGGGATGGGTTTGCTAGGCAAGGCGGTATGATGGAAGTCAAAGTCTTTTGGTCCATGGTCCTCCCAGTCTTACTGTACGCTTTATGGCCAGAGGTACCAGCTGAACTCCTTTGTGATGACTTCTCTTTGCATTTTTGGGTATTGTTGGCAAGACCATGTGTCTACTGCTGATGTGCTCAGAAGGGCGGGAGTGGCAGCTGTGCTTCTACAGGCACCTGGCACAGGAGGGCAGGAGGCCAGAGCATTACAGGACCATTGCAGAGCCATTTTCATTGGGTCCTGAATGAGTGCCTGGCAGTCATTCAGCCCAGTTTTCATAACTTTCTTCATTTGGAAGTGCCCTTAAGGTGACTCATTTCCTTTTACACAGTAGCTACCAAATGAAACGAATAGGAACCTTTTGTTAACGCTTATTCTTCCCTATTTCACCGTTGTATGACCATTGTAGATCTCTGCAAGTGATCAATATCCTCATGAAGAGGGATAAACTTAAATCTAAAAGGCAACATGTGGGTCTAGTTGTATTCTACATTAGCAGGAAGAAGACTCCTAAGAACCAAAAATAGTGGACAAATTAATAACTGCTGACTTTATTAACTGTTTTACCATCATGCCCCTCTCAACCTTTTTTTTCCGTCGTCTCCGTACTGGACCTCCTGTTTCATCTTCAGATTGTGCACTGCCCGTGTCCTTCCATTATGGAAATATTCCTCTCCCCGAGTAAGTCACACTTCATCTCAATTTTCAGCCCCAGTCACTACTCATTGGAAGCAGAGCTGACCTCAGCGATGCAGACTGCACCACTTCACAGCACTTGACTCGTACAGTAATGTATGGATTCCAGCTGATGACTTCAGACACCCACAGAGAGGTGAAGGGAGACTTCCCCTCAAGCTGTTTTGACACGGAGCGTGACTCGGGCAGAATTCCTCACCTCCTTTTGCCCGGCTGGCTAAACCTCTTGATTAATCTCTCCAAGCGAGCTGTTGAGAGTGAAGGACGCCGTCCATCTCTGTTTAGCATTTATCAGATCTGCCCTTTAAGTGCCCAGCAGCTAATTTGCGGTCCAATTTTTCACATCCCTGCCTTTTGTCTTTCCTAATTTTCCTGGTTGTGTCAGCCACGTGTATACGCTGGCTGCACAGATGGAATGAACATATGCAAAATCAGATCAGCTGCCCCGAAGGGAAGAAAAATAATCTGGTTTATATTTATGTGAAGCAAACCAATCTGTTATACGCTCAACCATGCATCAAGCTAGAAGAGGACACTTGTTTTGTCCCCTTGATAATTCAATAATCATCCTCAAGCCACCATCAGTAAGCTAATTGGTGCATCTTGATGTATTACACTCTGAAGGTTTGAATGCACAATTAAGCTACAGTTAAAGCTCAATTAGGCCACACATTTGGACTACCATCCTTGCTTGAATGTAAAAGCATCAGAGGAGAAACGATTTATTGACAACCCATGGCCAGGGTTCAGGTCTGACCTGTGGTTGCATTCCCCACTTTCTCTCCTCCCAGTTCCCTAAGCTATCCAGCATCTTATCCTGTCCAACTGACACCAAAAAAGTCCAAAAACTTAACTGTAGATGAAAACACAGAAATGTCAGGCAAGGGTATGTTCTTCGGTAAGAAAACTGTTGGCGCCAGTTGGCTTAGTGGTTGGGAAGCACATCTCCCATACTGAGACTGTGGTCCTGGAGGTGGGCAGCCCAGTTTGGATCCAACCTTAGATCTCTTTCTAAATGACATTCCCAATCTTAACTCCTAATTTTCTACTCCATTCACAGATCTGCCTTCAAAATAAAGGCATAAAAAGCCCAAACATACAATCCCAATTCCAAAAAGTTGGGACATTGTGTAAAATGTAAATAAAAACAGAATGCTTTGATTTGCAAACCTCATAAACCCATGTTTAACTCACAATAGAGCATAAACAACATATCAGATGTTGAAACTGTGGTATTTTACTATTTTATGGACATACTAGCTCATTTAGAGTGTAATGAATGCAACATATCCCAAAAAAGTAGGGACATGAGTCATATTGACCATTGTGTAGCATCCCCTGTTCTTTCTGTAAAAGTCTGGGAAATGAGGAGGCTAGCTGCTGGAGTTTTAGGAGAGGAATGTTGTCCCATTCTTGTCTGATGTAGGATGCAAGCTGCAAGCAAAGGACTAGAAAAGGAAGTGTCAACACAACTGGCCATGCCATCCACAAATCACTGGCGTTGGACCAAAACCTCATATCTCCATTTTGCATTGTTTTCTTTTTTTTGTTTGTTTGTTTTTTCATAAGTCAGCACTTTTGGCCACCCTTTAAATCCGTCAGTGTGTTTTACAAACTGAAAAACCCTGTGTTTTATCTTTCATTCCCTAAAAAGTAAAAAATTTTGGAGATACAAGTTTTTGGCCTGATGTCAACAAAATGCAAGTTGTATCATGCAAAGAAGAAGCCATATGTGAACACGATCCAGGAGTGTTACTGTCTTTTCTGGGTCACTAATTATTCAAAACAGACTGAGGCAGAATGGAAAACTGTTCTGTGGTCAAATTAATAGAAATTTGATATATCTTTTTGGAGACCACAGATATTATGTCCAGAAGACTAAATAGGAGAGGGACTATGAGTTTGTTGTCAGTGCACAGTTAAAAAGCCTGCATTTTTTTTTTTTAAGATTTATTTTTGGGCTTTTTCATGCCTTTATTTGATAGAGGAAGGACAGTGGATAGACTCAGAAACAGGGAAGAGAGTGGGGCGAGACATGCGATAAAGAGACACAGGCCGGATTCGAGCCGTGTTCGTATGGGCAACGCTTTAAACCACTCGACCATTTGCGTGCCCAAAAGCCTGCATATCTGATGGTATGGGGTTTGATTGGTGCCTTCAGCTTTGGAAAGGCACTATCAATGCTAAAAAAGTATATAGCATTTTAGAGTGACGTACGGTCCCAAAAGATCCACTACAACAGCATGGCTTCACAATTGATGAGTCAAGGTGCTGAAGTGGCCTGCCTGCAGTCCAGACCTTTCACCAATAGAAAACATTTGGTGCATTACAAAACAAAAATCCAGCGAAGAAGACCTAGGACAGTACTTAAGACGAGAATTGGACAAAATTCCTCTCCTAACTAGTCCCTTTACTGCCCTGTCCTTTTTTACTGCAGGACACAGCGTCCTTGGTTTCTAGAAAGAATTTCAACTTTTGATTCGTCTGACCACAGAACAGTTTTCCATTTTTGCCTCAATCTATTGTAATTAAACTTTGGCCCAGAGAAGACAGTGGCGTTTCTGGATCTTGGTGACATATCTTCTTCTTTGAATGATACAGTTTTAACTTGCATTTGCACTTCCTTTTCCAGTCTTTTGCTTGCAGCTAGCATCCTACATAAGACAAGAATGGGACAGCATTCCTTTCCCAAAACTCCAGCAGCTGGTCTCCTCACATCCCAGACATTTAGACTGTGAAAAGAAGAGGGGCTGCTACACAATGGTAAACATGGACGTGTCCCTACTTTTTTGAGATGTGTTGCTGCCATCAGACTCAAAAAAGGAGCTGAAATTTTTCATGAAGAGGTAAAATGTCTCAGTTTTAACATCTGATATGTTGTTTGTGCCCCAGCATTTTTGGAATTGGGTTTGTATTTTCATGGTGGTTCAGCTTTGTGCGATAATGAATGGACTCCAGTGATAGGCTGATCATGTCACACAGTCTGTAGTGCAACAGCAGAGCAGAACCATAAGAGAAGTGTTCACAATGACCCTGAATAAAATATCACATCAGTGGTGACAGTTTATTAGTATGCCGCAATCATGCCCCTGACCTGACCATAACTCACCAAGTGCTTACACGTGATTCCTGACCCAGCATCATGAAAGGGCCTCCTCTGACCTTGACCTGCACATTTAACGTCAGCGTGACAAATGTGGGACATGTGTGGTGCTAACAAGGGACAGTTTCTTCCAAGATGCCAAAAGATCAAGAGCGATAGAGGGCGATTGCATGCACAGCATTCGAAAACACGATAATCCACACCACCTGAGATTTGTGCAACATAGATCCTGATCGGACAACATCCATGACGTGACATGAATGTCTTTTTATGACCCATCTGATTTGTGATCTTTTACAGCTTCTTCTAATCATGTTTCCTGTCAGATAAAACACCTGTGTGGTTTTATGTGTTAACCTCTTCGGCTCTCCACACTCATTAAGTTAATTTACTGCTGAGGCTCCATTGCGAGGATGCTATTTTGTCTATTTTGCTTCACTCACCTCTTTCCATTTTTCTCCTTACCAGTGAAAAACCTGCATCCCTCTAGAGCGCTGGTGTGACACTTTAATTGGTGAGGCGTAAATCAGGCTCCATTGTCAGCCAGAAGGGTAATTATTTCCTCCTGTCTCAGCCACCAGCTTATCCCTCTCCTCCCCCATTTTACTCTCGCTGTCTGTCAGACGCTTTCATCAAAAAAAAAACCTGGCTCACACACTCCTTTTCCTTTTCCTTTCCTTTCTTTCCTGAGCTCTGATTTTACCTCTAAGTCCACCTCAAAAGCCAAAAAGCTTACGTGTAAAATCCACCACATCCTTGCTCATACCTGCACTGAAATGACATGTGACACTAAAATAAAAGCAGCTATTCATGAAAAGCAAACAAAGCACAATTCGCCACTCTGGAGTGCGGAAATAGTTAAACCAACTGCATGTTTCTAGTGGCGAACACATGGTAATATGCTGTATCTATCCAGCCAAGTTGTTCTAGACTCCTGACTCCTCTGGTTTGGGCTCGTGTCGGAGCTACAAAAATCTCCTGGAACAAGCATTTGTGTTTATCTAGGTTTGGCGTGAGCTAGACGGCTCTGTGTAGCATTTTTAACTCCCTGTGCTGAGCAAGCTTTCCTCAGTGAGCCATTTTTTACACTCGTCTGGGTTTGCATGCTCTCACTTTAAAGGGGAGTGTTCGTCTATTTGCCAAAAGCACGCCACATCTTTTTTTTTTAAGGCTTACCACATCCGATTAAGTATATGTTTTTGGTATCCTGACGATTAAATCTGTCACGTCTGTGGCAAAACTAATCAAGAGAAGACATTTTGAGTATATATCACAGTAAGAGCAGTAAAAGAAAGAATTCGTCAGCAAGAAATACAGAAATAACTACTTGTTCTCAGTCATGCTGTGGCGTTTGTTTGTCGAGTCCATGGTGATAAATCATATGGTTTTTGGATGGATTTTTAAGAAATTTGAAGGGAAAAAAAAGAGAGATTCCTAATGTATGAGTCCAGTTGAATTTGGTGTTTCCGTGAACTTTCTTAAAGCTTTGAATGTGCCAAATATTTTTGATTGTATGCTGACGATATGATAACTTTTTATTGGATTGCCTTTAAAACTAAAGTACATAGAATTTTGGCACTCAGATATCTTAATTTATCTTAAAAATGACCACTCCTATGATATTTACCTTTTAAAGTTTAGGTATTGCATTTTCTCAAATATTTCCTAAAGGCTGTATAGACAGAAACAATCGTAATTTTATAAGGGGGGGGGTCTTAAACGGAGGCTATATGATACGTTGCGAGTTCTATCACCAAACTCTGTAATATGGAAACCACCGTACTCTGCATTTCCAGCGAGTTAAGACCAGCACTGTTCAGTGCAGCCCACCTCTTTAACTACTTGTTTTAAATTGAGGACTCTGTTCAATTAAAAGTCGCCTCATTAGGCATATTAACTAAACAGAAAAAGAGGAAAAAATGGGTTGAATGAGGACAAAAAAAAAAAAGCAGGATGATAGCTGCAATAAAGGGAGGAAAGTGGTGAAAAGCTGTTAAAAAGTTGCAAAAAAAATGGTAAAAAGAGGCAAGAAAGGATTTATAGAGGCAAACGTGCATTCAATGAGGCAAAAAATGGGATAATAGCTGCAAAAATGGGTTAAGAAAGGCAACAAGGGGGCATAAATGGGAGGGAAGGAATGAAAACGGTATAAAAGTGAAAAATATGGGTAATAAGTGACAAAACTTGATAAAAAAGTGGAAAAATTGTTAAATTGAGAAAAACTACTTGATTATTGTAAAGATGGGTCAAGAAAGACAACAAAGGGGGCAGGATTGTGTGAGAGAAGGGTGAAAGTGGTTAAAAAGTTGCAAAACTGGGTTAACGAGGCAAAACAGATTAGAAGTGGAAAAAAAATTGATAAAATTAGAAAAAATGGAAATTGATGGGAAATAGGTCAAGAAAGACAATAAAGTGGGCAAAAAATTGAAGGAAAAAAAAGATTTAAAATGGTTAAAAAGTGACAAAACTGAGTTCAAAGGCAAACAATGGGTTAAAAGAAGCAATAATTGCTTCAATGGGGCAAAAAAAAGGGATAATAGCTGCAAAAATGGGTTAAGAGAGGCAATAAAATGCTGTTGGAGGAAAATGTGTGAGAAGTTTAAAGTGGCAGAAATGGGTTACAGGTGGAAAAACACACGAGGCACAAATCTGCTGAAAGTGCCAAAGCTGGGTTACATTAGGCAAACAATAATAATAGCAGAAAAAAAATTGGTTAAAAAGGCAAAACAAAGCCAAAATGGGTGGGAAAAATGGTGAAAAATGATTGGAAAAAGTGGGCAAAAATGGGTTAAGAGAAGCAAAAATGATTTGAAGGTGCAACATTTGGTTCAATGAGGCAAAAAAATGGGATAAAAATCAAAAGCAGTTAAAAAGTGGCAAGAATTGGTTAAAGGAGGCAAATGTGATTTCAGAATGGGTTACAAAAGGGCAAAACTGGCAAAATGGGAGGAAAAAAGATGAAAAGCAGTTAAAAAGTGGGGGGAAAATAGTGAAAAAGGGTTAAAAAAAAAAAAGGTGATAAAAAGAGGTTAAAAGTGGGACAAAAAAGCAATTTGAAAACACTTCTTCTGTTCAGTATAATATATTTTTTTTCAATGTTTTAATGAAATGAGCTAAATTATTACTATTACACTTATTTGATTTCTTTTTTGAAGATTGGATCCCAAAATTGCTTAAAATACTTCTTTTAAGCAGTTTTTTTGTTTGTTTTTTTGTTTGTTTGTTTGTTTGTTTTTTTACTGTGGATTAATATTGGTCCTTATTATGAAAATGATATAAAAAAAAAAAACAGTGATAAATGTGTTTTCGTCCTTATATTTTCAAAAAATGGCATTGAAACAAGTTAGCTTATAAATTGGTGAAATTAAGCCCCTGTGTCAGAGTTCACCTAGCTATTTTGGTTTTTAAAATCAGGAATTTACTGAATTTTGGGCGTTTAAGACCTGTATTTGTGGTGTCCCGATATTAAAACCAGCATGGTTCTCTTGTTATTCTTACTAGAAAAGTGTTGAAGTTTAAAAACCTGGCTCAGTGACATCCCTATTCCCTAACATGCCTGACCTTTTCCGGCCTAACCCCCTCGTGTTTTGTGACGGGCATGTTTAAGTTTGCTGTCTAGTTAACAGGAGGGAGGGAGGGAGGAGGACGACATGGACGGGAGGGGTGGCGTAGAGGAGGAGGAGGAGGAGGGGAAGGAGGAGGGGGACTTCAGTGGAGAGTGTGTAATAGGACACCAGCCCTCTCTTCTGTCTTTTCACTCTCCTCTCCTCTCCTCTCTCTCAGTCAAGCCTGCTCTGGGAGCTCCTGGATGGAATAGCAGCATTTTTCTTCTGTGCTGTAACTGAGACAAACTGGAAACAAGGAGTCATTAAGGGAGATAAATCACACCAAGATACCTGGCTTTGTTCAAGTGGCAGCAGCACTGGAGGAAGCCTCCTGAAAGGTGAGTCCTGGTCCAGGGTACGTGTCTGAATGGTGTCCTTTCAGGTCTTTACCTGCTTTGCTGCACTGTACGGTTTAGGAGGAGATCATGCTGTGGAGGCAGAAGGGAGGTGGCAGGTAGAAGGCAAACAGGTGCAGAGAACTGGGAAAATAGCAGGAAGTAAACCAAATCTGACAGTTGCAGGGTCTGCCAAATTAAACACATTTCATTTGCTTGCCACGTGAAATTTTGTTTAATTTTACATCAGACCTCTGCCGACTTTTCCTACTAGCTTTGGGTGAAATGAGAGAGGAGATTTCTGGAATATGAGTCATAGTTTTCTACGGGATATCCTGAAGCTTAAGGAAACTGATGTTTTTAAATAAATAATTGGCTTGGTTTGGTATGTTTGAGTTTTAATCACAGGTGATACACGTTTATGCCTTAAAAGCTTGATTGTATTATTGTTTAAATGCTTCTTTGCTACTTTAAAATGCAAGGAAAAAAAGTTTAAGCTTGACTATAATTGTATAAAAAATCCTTTTGAGTACTGTGAAAGGATTGTCCACACCATTACAAGCACTGAAATAATGTTTGGTCAAGATTACAAGGAAATGAATCATAATTCAGTCACTGGAAATCTTTATTTTATTTTTTAGTTGGTGCATTTACCAGTTTTGTTTTATTTTATCACTGTTAAACTTTAAAACCCAACTCTTTTAGAGGAAATTAATTTTTTTTATATAATTTTAATAAAATATAACATTTCAGTTTCTTTAAATGGGGATAAATCAAAGCTAGCTCATTGTTTTTGATTTTCTTGCACAAAATGAAAGTTAAAGCCCATCAAACTCAACTTAATTGATTTTAATATGCAATTTGTATTTGTAAAAATGATTTTCCCGTTCCTTACAAGGTTTAATCTGGAATTTAGTGAAAATTTCTCAGCTATGTGTCATAATTCAGCTGTCAGATATCCTAGAGTGAGGAAAACATGCTGGTCTATTGGTTGAGGGCTTGGTTTGTTAAGTTGTCCTGCACAAAATAAAAGTTTAAGCCTAAAAAAAACAGCAAAACTGGCACTAAAAAGGCCATTTAAATACTTTTTAATATATTTTAATGATTCTTAAAAGCTTCCACATGAAGGGTTTAAAGGTATGAGTCATAATTTCATTGGATATGAGTCATCATTTTGGTGCAGGATGTCCTGAAAGTTGTTAAAGAAAATTGGGTTTTTTTTTTTAACCAATCCTATTTATCTATTTATCTATTTATTTATTTATTTTTAGGTTAAAAATAAGGAAAGTGTTCTTTAATTTTGTCAGTAGGTAGTGAATATATTCTTCAAAGGAGAAAACTTGGTTAGATTTGCTTGATTTTATTGCACAAACTGAATATTTTCACCATAAAAACCCTAAACCATAAAAAATTATATTGGTATTAAAAAGCTCTTTTGATGCTTAACGGTAACCCTAACCCTAAAATTAGAGTCAGATTTTTGATAGCAGATTAACCTTACATTGATACAAAGACAAAATTGGTATTTAAAGGAATTTTGTTGCTTTGAAAAGGATTTTCCCCATCCTAAAAAGCCTCCATATGAGTGTAGTTAAGACATGAGTCATTACTTTGGTGCAGGATGTACTAAAACTCAAGGAAGAAAATTGTGAATTGACTCAGCTAGCTTTGGTTTCAGTTTTGCTGAAAAAAATTAAAGCCCTAAAACAGCCAGTTGTATAACATAAGAAAGACTTTTTGATACATTAAAACTAATTTTCTAGAATTTTGTAAGGTTTGGATTAAAATCAAGTAAATATTTCTTTGATTTTAATCACCATGTGGTTGATATTATAGAAAGAAGAATGTATGGCTAGATTTGTTTGATTTTATTTTATTATTTACATTTTCACCTTTGAGTCACAGCTGTATTGGTATTAAAACCCCTTTTGGTGCTTTGGGTCAAACCCTTACCTTAAGATAGGAGTCACTGTTTTGTTGACTACCTTTACATTAATGCAAACAGACAAAACTGGTTTTAAAAAGCTATTTATTTCTTAAAAGCTTTCATGTGTGTGTAGTTAAGAGGAGAATTTTGGGGCGGTATATCCAGTAAGTTATAAAAGAAAATTGCTGGGGTTTTTGTTTGTTTGTTTGTTTGTTTGTTTGTTTGTTTGTTTTAAGTGTGAAGTGGCAAAGTTAACTTTAGTTTCAGTTTAGTAAATAACAAATTAAAGCCAAGATACAGCAGACTTTATAACATTTAGAAAAGCCGTTTTGATAAAAGTTAAGGGTTAAAGTAAAAGATTGAAGTTAGGTCTTTGGGTCAAACCTTAACCCCTAACTGTACCCCAAAAACCCAACTGTACTGGTATTAAAAAGCCCTTTTGGTACTTACTTACCTAAACCTCAACCCCTAATCCTACCCTAAAATCCCATCTGTATTGGTGTTGAAAAACCTTTTTGGTACTTTGGTCTAACCCTAACCCTATATTACCCTAAAAACCCACCTGTATTGATATTAAAATGTTTTTTGCTATTAAAGGTCTAACCCAAACCTTAACCCTTAATCTCACCCTAAAAACCCAACTGTATTGGTATTAAAAAGCCCTTTTGGTACTTTGGGTCTAACCTTAACTTTAACCCCCGATCCTACCGTAAAAAGCCAATTGTAATGTTGTTGAAAAACCCTTTTGGTACTTTGGGTCTAACCCTAACCCTTAATTTTAACCCAAAAATCCAACTGTATTGGTATTAAAACACTTTTTTTGCTTAACCCCTAATCTCACCCTAAAAACCCAACTGTACTGGTATTAACAAGCCGTTTGGTACTTTGGGTCTAAGCTAAACCTCAACCCCTAATCCTACCCTAAAATCCCATCTGTATTGGTGTTGAAAAACCCTTTTGGTACTTTGGTCTAACCATAACCCTATATTACCCTAAAAACCCACCTGTATTGGTATTAAAATGCTTTTTTGCTATTAAAGGTCTAACCCAAATCTTAACCCCTAATCTCACCCTAAAAACCCAACTGTATTGGTATTACAACATTTTTTTGCTATTAAAGGTTTAACCCTAACCTCAACCCCTAATCCTACCCTTAAAACCTCACTGTATTGGTATTAAAAAGTCCTTTTGGTAATTTGGGCCTTACCTTAACTCCCAATCCTACCGAAAAAAAGCCAACTGTAATGGTGTTAGATATTTGAATTTAGATTAATAAACGATATTTAGAATACAAGTTATAATTTTGTTGTTGGATATCCTGAAGGAAATAAGTTTGTGGGGTTTTGTATAGGTTTTTTTTTTTTTTGTTTTACTTCATTTAATAAAGTAAAAACCTTCAAATGCAAATGTATTAATATGAAACCAAATGCAATACATTCAAATATTTTTTATAGACTTTAAAAAGCTTTAAAAACCCTAACCATACGATACAAGTCACATTTTTGTTGGCTTTTCTTATTTTCAATCCAATGCTTCCAATTCTGTAAAAAAAAATCATTTTAAAGTTTTAAAACGGGTTTAATATTAATGTGGTTGGCTTCAAAGGCTTAAAGTTTAATTTTAAGCAAAAACCTATAAATTTATGTTCTTTTGGATATCAAACAACAAAGTTATGATTTATATCCAAGATGTCGTTATTAGATTTTAATTCAGACTTATTTTAAAAGTACCAAAAAGGCTGTCTAATTCTAATAGAGTTTGGTTATAGAGGCAAGAACTTTCACTTCTGGCAATCATCAAGCAAATCAAGCAAACCTAGCCAAAATATTCAAATAAAAAACACACACACAAATTTGATTTCCTGTAGAATATTATCAACATTTTGACTCGTATCTTAAAGTTAAGGTCTAACTCTATCCCTCACACCTAACCCTAACCCTAAGATTTTTGTTGGCAGATTATCCTGTCATTAATACAAACAGATTGGTAATTTTGAATTATTATTAGGTTTTTTGATAACTTAATTGCAAATTAGGCTAAGTTGCGAATTGATTTGCCGGCAAACAAATAGATTTGAGCTCGAAATGATGCCACTGAAAGATTCATGCTTTGTTATTGGTGGATTTTGTGATGTAATACATGAAGCAAATACAGTTTGTGGTTTTGGCTGGGATGAGGTGACAAGAGATAAAGGTTCCTAAGTGAAATTTCCTCTCTTAATGACCCTTGTCTTTGCATTCAGAAGGATTTTTCCCAAATCACAAGCTCTCAGTGGTGTATCACAAGATCCAAATCTAAATCAGTGGGTCTTAAGTTTTAATACTTGAAGAATAAACAGATTTTTGTGTTCTTGGCAGTGCTCGGGGGTCCAATGTTCTGCAAGACAGAGAGAGAACTGTAGCAGAGCCGCTGACAGCTGAATGACAGGGTGTGGTATGAACTACTGTTAGAGCCAAGACATGAGACAAAACTTGTTAAATTTTAATTCTTTATCTTTGGATCAGAAAAATAGACCTTTATCGTCAAATCCATGCAAAAGTAGCCCTGACTGGAGGGTTTTCTGCTTCATTTATTTGCTTTGAAATATCCCTCATGTGTTAAAAACATTAGTAGAAGCAGATCGGATCCAAATAATCCTGTTTTGGAAGATGAGGGGGAAAGGGGGTCTATTTGCTTGTTCAACTTTGCAGTTTCATCAATATTAGTTTGCCTACGAAATAGTGGGATGGAAAATTCATTAGGCTGTATGCCAAGAAGCGCACAATAAACACAATTACCATTACACCCCACTGGAAATATAACTCTTCCCTCACTCGCTCACTCACGCTGACCTCCTTTTGTGGGGACGTTTAATTGCCGTCACAGAGATTCCTGGCACTCTCAGCGCTGGAATTTCTGGACTTTAAAACGCTCGACAAAATTAATTGAAGTATTTATTGTTTTTGTTCATGGCAACAAACACTGACGCACCTTGTTTTATTGGGAGACCCACTTATTCAGGCGAGAGTTACCGTGGTGGTCCAGATAGCGAGCTCATTCATGTTGAAGGGTGGTGATCATCATGGACAGAGGGGTGGTTTAGAATCCTTTGGACCTGACCTGGTGGATGTTATAGGAGGCTTTTGATGATTGTTTTAGCAGGTGTGAGTCCATCATTACTGAGGAGAGGGGTAGCTGTGGCTGCAAGAAGAAATAAACTTCCTTAAGGCTCAATTTACCCAAAATTACAACCAAAAAAACCCATTCCCACCTGTTTTTTGACTCATTTCTGACACAGCCAATATTGTTACCATTGTTAACATAGTTGGAATTCTTTCTTTCTTCAGTTTTAGATCTGTTGTCTACAGTATGGTTAAGGTTAAGGAAATATTCTTGTTATGGCTGTAAAACATAAATGTACCGTTATGTTTAGACATCAAAACCACTTAGTGAGAGTGAGGGAAACAATGTGGTTAAGGCTGTAAAAACTGAATTAGTAGTTGGTCTATGATGGTGTGCAAACTCCACTCTGACTTAGGCCCAGGCTTAACACCCTTACTTACTGCCATGCAACACAAAGAACTGCCTGCTGCATCAACACTGTCTGTTACAACTGGATGTTAGTCGGGACTTTTATAACAAAATAATTTCAGTGTCACAGGACTGGATATAAAGCATTTTGTAAAGTACTTCTTTAAGCTAAATAGAAAACATAGCTACAAGCTTATGAAGCTTATGTTAGTATAGCTATACATGTACATGAGCTTTAAGAGCTTTAGCTACATTAGCTACATAGCTCCATTAGCTATGTAGCTCTGTTATAATGTAGCTTTGTTATCTACATAGCTGGTTACCTTCTTAGTTCCATTATCTCTGTGGCTCTGTTATCTACATAGCTTTGTTATCTACATGTAGCTTATGCAGCAAATGGAGCTTTCAAGCGTAACATACTTACTAGTTTCTGTAGTTCATGTTGGCTTAGTTAGTATAGATATACATATACATATAATATATGTAAGCTTATATATATTAATATATAAGCTTTATTAGCCATAGCTACATTAGCTATGTAGATCCATTATCAACATAGCTTCATTTTGTATGTAGCTCTGTTATCTATGTTGCTATCAATTTAGCTCATTTTTGTATGTAGCTCATTTATGTACGTAGCTCTCTTATCTACATAGTTTTATCTACACAGCTCAGTTATCTGTGCAGCTCTGTTGTCTACGTTGTTATCAATGTAGCACAGTTATGTTTGTAGCTATTTTATCTATGTAGCTCTGTTATATTTGTTGCTTAGTTATCTACAGTGCTCCATTATTTACATAGTTATCTATGTAACTCTTTTTTCTATGTAGCTCTGTTACCTACATGTAGCTCTGTTAGCTATGTAGCCAAGTTATTTCTGTAGCTCTATTATCTACATAGCTGTTATGTATGTAGCTCTGTTCTCTACGTTGCTTTGTTATCCATGTAGCTGTTATGTACATAGCTCTGTTATCTATGTAGCTCTTTTTCTATGTAGCTCTGTTACCTACATGTAGCTCTGTTAGCTATGTAGCCAAGTTATTTCTGTCGCTCTATTATCTATGTAGCTTTTATGTGTGTAGCTCTGATCTCTACGTTGCTCTGTTATCCATGTAGCTGTTATGTACATAGCTCTGTTATCTATGTAGCTTACGCAGCTAATGAGGCCACGTAAGCTAAGAAGATACGTTTGAGTGTTTTCATGGAGGACAAGCTTTTTCCTGTAAGCAGAATGTTAACACGGCTTTATTAAATGATTTGTAACCAGGTTTTTAATTTTTAAGATGCTGTCAAAATGTTCCATTAATTTCAATTTATTCATCACAGGGTTGAAGAAAAAAACATTCAAAAATGTTGATGTTGCTGATTAATTGCACCCTGGTGTTTTCACACGACTGGCTAAAGGAGCTTTGTAACATCAATTGAAACATGTAAAAATTATCTGTGCTCTTATTTACTAATTTTATGGACAGAAAGCACATTCTACACAGTAATGCCATCGTAGATTGTCTGGTCAGTGAAATATACCTGGAGCAGTGGATTTAAGAAACAGTCTATCTGGTGTGTCAGGGTAGCAAACCAGATAGACTGTTTGATATCTCTGAGACAAGAATTGTGATTTGATTAATTGTTTGGACAATAGAACCTGATGTCATCTGTATAATGATGAAAATCCTTTCCATGATTAATGTGCACTGTGTTCATTTAATAATTTGATTAATTTGGGAACCGGATTAGCCCATTTAGTAGAGCAGGGACCCATACAGGCTAGACTCCCTGATGGACCAGTTGCTGGATCTTTGGTGCGTGTCTTCCCCTACAGTCTTCCTGTCTTTTTTCAGCTGCCATTTCAGAGTTAAGGCAACCAAGAATAACATAATCTTTTTTTAAAAAATTAAGCGTCAATGCAAAATAAGACTTTTAACCCTCTGAAAGTAGACCATGAGAATGTCACAGCAAGTTCTCAACATGCCAAATATATTATTCAAGCTTTGTTGACATGCAAGACAGTACTTTACCTCCCTTGTTTGTTGCATTATTGTTTTATGGCTTAACTAGGTCATAATTGAGACTTTAGGGACACTGATTGGCCTAGTGGTTTTTTGCGATTACAAGTTTGCAAACAAACTTTTGGCTTTGCAGGATTTATCAAACACTGGATGGTCCAAAATCTCCTACAACTGCAAAAAAGTAAAGGTTAAGTGGGTCTTTAGGCCCACCATGAAACTTTAAAACAGGTCTTTAACTTCTAGGTCACCTGTCTTCCTACATGAAGCCACACACCAAGAACCTTTGGGTAAATTTCAGCCTTAGTCCTAAGGCATTCACTTCAAAATGGTTAACAGATGTCAGCATTAGCTTAGAGCGCTCTCTCTTCCAGTTTTTGAGTGTAATTGTGATAAAATTCAAAGAGACAGATCTGTCAAACTTGTAGATACCACTTCAAATAAGGCATGTGTAATTGGGGTGAAACAACCCTTTAAGGATGGTAACAAAAGCCAGAACAGAGCAGGTCTTCGCCTCAGGACAAGGTCAGAAGAGCCATCTGCCTGGAGGATGATGTTGTTGGAGACGCCCCAGCTGAAGCCGGCTCTGGGGTGAGGGTGTGCGTCTGTGTATGTGGATGATGCAGCAGGAGAGAGGCTGCAGTACAGCGGCCGGGGCCCCATGCTGTTTTATTTCTCTCATGTGGAGCCAAAGAGTGCTCATTCCTCTGCGGTTTTCCATCTGTTATCCGCATGCACCTGAACTATAGAATTCCACCTCGGCTATATATCAGGCATGCCTCCTTCCACTGCACACGCCCATATCTCAACCTATTTGTACACTACACCCCAAACTGAAAATTTCATTGCTATCACGCAGCTCTGCTGTCTCTCACACATCAATTTTTTATTGCACATCTATAAGCCATGAGAAAAGAGATTCCAACCCCTTGTGCAAACATTATTTTCTTTTCACTTGCAAAAGAGCAGTGTCTTTGTCTCGTGCAATGTGTTTTGAGTGTGGAAAGTGTAGTGTAACAGCCAGTTTTGGTGCTTAAAACAGCCTTCCTCCAGCAGAAGGGTTTTGCATTGCAAGAGTGAGTATCCCGGAGGCTGTACAGTACCTGCCGCTATCAATTATTGAGCTGCTCTTGTCCTGTTATGGAAAAAGGAACAAGATGAGGCTGAGGGGAGAGTTTCTCCAGCAGCTCTTTTGTGCAGATTTAACTCATCCATATTTAAGAGAAGTACACAGCCAGGATACAGTAAGTGAGGGGATTTAACTGACGTGCTGGCCTCTGGTTTGTGTCTTCATTCTAGTAGTCGATCAGCATTCTGGTAGCTGATGAATAACAGTCATGTTATTCTACAAGCTGAAGATGATTTTGGAAGAAGGCATGAATATTAATGCTTAGATTAATTAGATATCACAAGAGACACCACCATGTGAAGCTTAAATTACGTTTATTTATGGGGCTCTATTTTGAAATGTTCAAATCACAGTCAGGTTGGACTTGGATCATTGGCAGACAATCCATGACTTTCCAGGGATGTTTTAGAGCAGGGGTGTCAAACTGAATCACAGCAGGGGCTGGATTCTGAATTTGGGCCTAACCTGAGGGCCAAACAGGGTCAATATTTAACCATAAACTGTCAATGCTGGGAGGAACAGAGGAATATTCACCCTCTGTCATGACTTCCAGTCATCTGGTGAGACCATGGGTGCATCTTTTGGCACCCGTAGTGAAGCCAATGCTTTGCCTCACCATGTTTCCATCCCACCGGGGAGGGAGTAATTGGCGAATGCTGTGGTGGGGGCACATGGGGACGGATCCAGGAATTTTTTGAAGGATTCTTCAGTATTGGGAGATAGGGCTAATGGCGGAGGTCTGCGCTCTCCGAGTGCTTTTCTAGTTTTAGAAATGTTTCAATCTATGGGTAAAATCTAAAAGAACTGGTTATTTATCTAAAGCAGTGTTTTATTAAATTATATTTATGGTAGGACTTTTTTGTGACTCATCAGGTAAATGTGAACAACTTTTGACTCTCTTTTGTAAATCTCCTACAGGCAGCAGTGACTGGTCGACCTACCTGAGCGGTGCAGTCATGGGCAGGCCGGAGGGGCTAGCCAGGCCACCTCTGGTGTCAGCTATGGCGCTCTCCCTCCTGGCTCTCTCTCTCCTCTCCTGCAGGGTCTCCTGCCTCCCCCAGCCCCAGCCAAGAGTCTTCCTTTCCTTTGAGGGTAAGAAATAAATAACAAGCACGCCCCCTTTAAATGAATTTACACTGTCAACTTGGCCCTCTGCCTGTTGTTGTTGTTTCTCTGCAGATGTAATGAGGTTGCAGCGATGCCATGTGTTTCAGTGCTCTAATGCTAAACAAATGCTCCATAATCAAGGCAAGCTGAAGGGCTACATCATTATAGGGTTATGTTTCCCTTACGTAGACTCCGCAGACATTATTCAATCAGCTATTTTTGATCTAATTATCTTCCAAAGTTTGTGTTCATAGTTAGGGAAGTTTTAATTGCACACCACAGGGCTTGGAGCTGAGTTTTTAGAGGCTCCTTGTCCATCCTTTGTCATGTTTTATGTGAGCAGAAAGTCAGAGCTCTGCAGGAGGTGGCACAGCTTGTAAGAACTACCCTGAATCTGTTCCTTGTTAAACTTTAATCACACCCCGCCATGCTGCAGACCTTTGGGCATTGTTGCTGCCTCTGGATTTGATTCTCTTCTTTTATTTAATTTCTTTGACATAGATTATTTTATGAATTTTTGATGCCTCGCTTAAAATGAGAGTGCAAAGTAAGGGTAGGAGCTGTGGCGTGTGCATGCCTGTGTGAGTGGATGGGCTGGCCGATAGCTTATGTCCGTGGAGTGGTGGTGCAGGAGAGAGTGTGAAGGAGACGTTTGATCACCTTTCACTACCTCTCACTGTGGAGTAGAGCAGCTGAGGCTGTCTGTCAGCAAGGTTTCTGCACTAAGAGACTTAATAAGGCCGTACAGTGTGAGCTGCCGGAGTTTTCATTGCTCATACTCTTTTTCTGTCAAAGTTTGCCAAGTCCTTTCCTAATTTAGTCCCAGTTTTTTCTTAAATGTCACCATTTTTCCTTCTTTGTTTCCTACTCATACTTTCTGTTTCTCCACTATTTTTTTTATCCCCAAACCAGGCTTCAGGCTTTTCCTACTGTTCTCGAAGTTGCACACAACTCAAGCAAATTCCCTTATATTGTCAGAGTAAGCTGCATGTGGAGGTATACACTATACAGACTAAAGTATTTGACTGCCTGACCATAACTCCAGCAGGGACTGTAATGGCGTTGCACTTAAGTAGGTGTACTTTAATATGGAGTTGGCCACCCTTTTTGCTGCAGCCTTCTCAGAAGGCTTTAAACAAGATTTTGGAGTGTTTCTGTGGGAATTTGAGACCATTCATTCTGTAAATCATCTATAATGTCAGGCACTAATATTAGACAAGAAGGAGACTGGGAGCCAGGCCCAAAACTCCTACCCACCTAAACCTTAACCCTATCCTAGGGCTAGGATTAGGGTGAAATACCACCTTATTGCCAGAAAATTGCCACAATATTAACAGTGAGGTTTAAAGGGTAAGGATGTGGGTAACATACTACTTTATTACCAGAGAATTATGAAAATATTATGGGGGCTAGGGCTAGAGGGTAAGGGTAAAATATCTGTTGATTTCCATAGAATTGCCACAAGGGTTAGAGCAGGGGTTTCAAACTCGATCAAGGGCCGGATTCTGGATTCAGGACTAACCTGAGGGGCCTAACAGGGTCACCTTTTTAACCATAAACTGTCAACCTTGTTTCACCAGTAATAAAATATGAAAAATAAACTTAGCATTGATGATAAACGATTTTTTCATTTAAAAAGTTAAAAAGATAAGTTTAAGGGGCGCAGGTGGCCGAGTGGTTAAGGCGCGCCCCATGTACAGTGCTTAACAAATTTATTAGACCACCTGTCGTATTTGTCTCAAAGACACCCAGCATCATCAAGTGCTTTAATGCGGACTCTTTCATTTTCAGTGAGCTCTCAACGTTTTACCACTTTGAACAGGAATGAGGGATTTCAAACTGAGTTCACCCAAATTTGAGCTGGCTCACTGGGCTTCTCTGAGAAGTCAGAAATGAATCAAGCATAACATTCAACCACTAAAACTCATTTTTCTGTTCAGGAATGCAAGTAAATAACTATAATTTGACATATTAATCAAGAAATATTAATGTGCTTTACTATTTTTTCCATTTTTTTGTAAATCAGTACATTTAAAAAATTCATGGATAACAATCTTAATTATATTTTAGCATTAAAATATCATTTGGGTTAAAGAGCTTCTACATATTGGTGTATTAACCATTGCAGAAACATAAAAAATGATTTTGGTAATTACCAATGCTGTTAATTTAGGGCAGCTGTGGCATAAACCTTACTTTGGTTAGGGTTAGGGTGGTCTAATAAATTTGTTAAGCACTGTATGTGGATGGCCTGGGTTCGAATCCAGCCTGAGGCCCTTCATTGCATGTCTCTCCCCCACTCTCGTCCCTGTGTCTGACTTTATACACTGTCCGCCTCTATCAAATAAAGGCACAAAAATGCCCAAAATAAACCTTTAAAAAAAGATAAGGAAACAAAAAGATATGTTTAAAGGCTCACGATCTGAGAAAAGTAAATTTATTTGGTCAAAAAGGTCAAAATATAAAATTGAAAAATGTTTTTTTTTTTTAATGGCAAAAATAATAGAAAGAAAGTCAAAATCATGAGTTTAAAAGGTCATAATTTGAAATAAAATTTGTAATCATGAAATTAAAATAAATAATAAAATAATAAAATAAAATTACAAATAATCAAAATATAATAAAAGAAGTCAAAAATTTTTGTTGAAATGCTCAAAGTATGAAATTAAAAGTCAAAATATAATTCAAAATTTTAAATTGTTAGTCTAAAAGGTCAAACTATGGGATTATGAAGTCAAAGTTTGGAGTTGAAAATATGAGGTAAAATACAAAATAATTGGTTAAAAAGATCAAAATATCACTTCAAAATTAGAACTATGAATCTTAAACCTCAAAATATAATATAAGAAGTCAAAATTTTAGTTGAAATGCTCAAAGTATGAAATTAAAAGTAAAAATCATAAGTTTGAGTCCTACTTGTGAGATGCTAAATTGAAAATGTGAAATTAAAACACAAATTATTTTCCTTTCTCACATTGTTGACTTCTTATCTAAATATTTTTGCTCCTTACTTTTTCAGATTTTTTGACTTAACAAGGATATCTTAAATCATCAAGGATAAGTTGACATTTTTATACTTGAGGAAATCTGCAGACCTCATCCTGACGGGCCAGTTATAACAGAAATATGAGATCATCTTACAGGCCACATTTAACGGTTCCACGGGCCGTATTTGGCCCCCGGGCCTTGAGTTTGACACCTGTGGGTTAGAGGGTTAAGGTTAGGGTTATTTTGGTGTAAAATACCACCTTATTACCTGAGAATTGCCTCACTACTATGAGGGTTGGGTTAGTGGTTTATAGTTAGGGTAAAATACCAACTTATTGTCACACAACTGCCGAATATTAAAAGAGTAAAGGTTAGGTTTAGGGTATAATACCACCTTATTACCAGAGAGTTACCACAATATTATAAAGGTTGGGGTTAGGTCAGGAGGGTAAGGACTGGGGTTAAATACCACCTAACTATCAGAGAATTGCCACAATATTACAGACCTAGGGTTAGGGTAAACTACCTCCTTATTCCCATAGAACTACCACAATAATATGAGGGCTAGTGTTAGGGTTAGATGATTAGAGTAAGATACCACCTCATTACCAAAGATTTGCTACAGCATTATGACAGCTAGAGTTAGGCTGAAAAACAGCCCCATACCACTACCCCTCCACCAATAAACTTCACAGGTGGCACAACGCAGTCAGGCAGGTCACATTCCCCTGGCATCTGCCAAACCCAGACTCACCTAACTGACTATAAAGCAGAGAAGCTTGAGTTGTCACTCCACAGAATATGTTTCCACAGCTCCACAGTGTTGTTGTGCTTTACAACTCTCCATCTGATGGTTGGCATTGGTCTTGGTGATGTGAGGCTTGCATGCAGCTGAGCTGCTGTTGTTACTAAAGACTTCCAGTTCCTAACAATATCACTTACAGTTGACTGTGTTGTCCATTCTCTATTATGTCCTGCCTCATTCTGTCCAACATTTACAGCCTGTCTGTAAGTCATCAGCAGTGCACTTGTAAAGAAAGTGAATATCATCACTATCCTATCTTCATCTTGACCACTCCTGTCACACTATTCCCTCACTCATCACTGCTCCAGTGTTTCCAAATACCCAGCTTAAAAAGTCAGAGGTGGATGTGCTAAAATGAGCGGATCCCTATAATCCTGGAGCGCTTGATTCCTTTTCAGTGTCTGGATTAGATTTGATATGTGTTACTCTCTGTAGTCTCTGCAGAAAGGACCATAAAAGGAGACTTCTGTACCCACAGAGCACTCTTTCTCTAACAGACTAGGCTCAATTCTTGATGGATGTTTACCTGTAAGATGAATTAAATATGTGTTTGACTGCTGAACAACCTCAGGTATATTTAGGAAGAAAGAGCAGAAAGAAGCAAGAGGGGGGAGTTCAGGTGGGAAGTTACATTCCAGCTTTGATTTAGTGCCTGACTTTTAAACATCAGGGACACAAAATGGAAAAACAATTACTCACTTGTATTTCATAAGACAGGTGCAAAGAAGAACAACGTGTCCATCAGACTCAGAAAACTCCTGCAAGTTGAAAAAGCATTTGTTTGCAACGTTGAGTACAAGACTTAGATTCATTTGGTGAGCACAGGCTGGACATTTTAGACGTCATTGCACCCAGTCAGCATCAACTCTGAATTGGTTAATCATTAGACAAACAGCAGCTCGTAGCTTCCAGACCACAGTAGATGCAAATTCTGTTCCTGAGTTCAATCAGTCTCTCCACGGATCATAGAAGTCATGAAACCCTCTCAGTTGCAGTAAAGAATTCAAAGAGGGCTAGAACCAGATGTAGGAGGACGCTTTGGGCTCAGGTTTTCATCTTATTTTCCCCCGTACGCACTTAGACTCGGAAAAGAATTCAGGGAGTCTGGGCTCCATCCAAAGCAGAAAGATGAATGAAGAGTCATGGAAGACGACTGGGAAAGTGTCGTCCTGAAGGGGGAGACGGAGCAGGTGGTTTGGCACCTGCTGGGTGGCCAAAAGGTTAGCCCTGTAGTCTGGCTCGTTCAGGCTCCCCAGATGTGAAGACGTGTTAATGATCACAAGCTGGAGTGAACTAAACCAAGAAAATAAACCAATGAGTGAAGACGCTCAGGTTGGACAGAGATCTCCAGTATCCTCTCGTTTTTTTCCCTCCTTGTATCTCTGCTGAAATCTGATCCAGGTTTAAGGCAGGTTCACAAGACTTTTGGTGCGGTCCTGCCGAGAAGTTGTTGTCTCTGGCATTCCTCTGCTCTTGTATTACTCATGCAAACAGACCACAATTAAAACCGCATAATAAACAGGGAAAAATGCAGCTAACCCAAATAATAAACTTTCAAGTTGTCCCTTTCTCGTTCGTGGCCCGGATAATAAACTGCAGATCCCCTTCTGTACCGCAGAACTATTCCTGGTAAGATGAAATAGAATTACCTCTGTGCATTACTTCAAGTTCATCTTAACCACATGTTTACTTGCAATCAGAATGGGTCAAATCCTTCAAATACAAATCAACATTGTCTTCCCAACACACAATTAGAAAACTTATCTTGGATGAGGTCCACACAACTCCCTGCAATCAAACAATGTTTTGTTAAAGCCTTAATAGAAATACATCATCACCTTGTCACATTTAACATATCCAGCAACTCTGTTGTCAAGCATTTAAACAAACCAATCCTTTTGAACTGCTGTTTAGCCCATTAAATGTTTTAACTGGCATGGAAAATTCAAAGTTACTGAAACATGTTTGGGAAGTTTGGTAAAACCAGAATAACAAATGTAGCATTTCTAACTCGTCTGATTGTATATAAGTCGATATGTGTGGGAACGAAACTAATATAAAAGCCTGTTTCTGTTATTTTTGACATTCTTTGGTTGATTCCTTTAGATATGTAAGATGTTTGCTGACAGACAAGAGATTGAGTGTGGTTTCACATTTGGGACCCAGGTTAGACTGCTAGCTAGAACACTTGACCCCCAAGTTCAGTTCATTTGATCAGTGTGAAAACAAGCTTGAAAATATTTAAAGTGATTTCATACTAAAGGGGAAGCTCAGATATATGTACGTTCCTCGTTTGGCATCTGTGTAGCCATAGCAACACGTCGTGCCACAATGCAAAAGCAGAAACCCCAAGATGGCGTAAGCTAGGTGTTTTCATTGTTTATGTGGGGAAAAACGACCGGCGGAAGGAGATGGATTTCCAGTTTCGTGTTCTTCCACACCTTCTTCTTTGTTTGCGACAACAGCGGCCCTAGTGGGCAGAGGTTGTAGGTGTTCAAACAGTTTGGTCCGTTTGGCCAAAAGCAGTGTGAATGAAAACCAAACCAAAGGAAAGTGCAACAGTGTTGCAATTTCGGTTCCAAAATCCCCTGGACTATCAGGTGTGAAAATGACCTTAGTCGACAAAAACTCGAAAACCTTTTGAGTCTGTTTTTTGTCTATTAGAAGTCCTCACATTTCAGTCTTTACTTTTAGTCCAAGCATTTTTTTCTCTTGCCTAAATCTGATACCAAATCGTGGTAGTGTGTTCTATGCACCCTGTCAAATCTGGGGTCCCTGCTTTCTACAGTTGCATTGTTTTTTGACAGATTTACCCACAGTGGGGAAACATCACAGATTTTGAATGTCCGAAGAAAACTAAATTACATTTTAGTCTCATTTTAGTCATCTTGACAAAAACTAAACTGACTTTTTGTCAGTTTTAGTCATCACAGAACTATCTTTGGCTAGTTTTAGTCTAGTTTTTGTCATCAAAAAAAGGCCCTTGATGAACATTTTTAGTCATAGTTTTAGTCGACGAAATCAACACTGCTGGGAGAGAGCTTGGTCTGGCATGGGGGCTGAACTGTATATTAAAGTGTCGTCAGCGTAAAAGGGAAAATTAGCATTAGACACATTTGATTAATAATTATATAAAGAATAAACAGGAGTGGCCACAGGCTTGACCCCTTTGGTCACAGTGAGTGAGCTTGAAGTACAACCCAATGACTGGAAAACTTGTTAAATCTCGAGTAGAGTTCACCAAGGAGGTGAATACTTTTTGTAGGCTCTGTACAAACCATAGGTGCACATGGTAGCAATGTGAAAGTTGATCAGCAGAGAGACAATCCTTGGCTCGTCAAAACCACAATAGTTGTGTTTTAAAACCTCTAACTTCCTTTCTTGAGCAGTGATACAATTTTTTACATGCTTTCATTTCAAATTTCTGTAGCATTATCTCTTAGAAGTATTAGTATACATTCATACTCCCTGAACAGGCTGAGAGTGCTATTAAAACTCATAAATGTGCCCCATGTAACATGATTCTTATTAGATCAGCTACTGTATCATATTTTGTCGCCAAAATGCCATTCCTGAAATGGGGGGATCAGAAATTCAGCCTCATTTATCCCTTACCCTGGCTGTCAGGGCAGAGGTCTGTGTTTATGATCTGGATCATTTAACCTCATCAGGGTTCCAACTCTGCTCTGACAAAACCTCATTATACTGTACAGTATTAAATTAAGTGTATATAAATGTGTATGCTAGCCATGAAAGATGTTTAGGTAAAAGTAAATGGGTCCATGCATAATGAAGATTTTACACACATGTCTGGCAGAAAATCTGTCTAAGACTTTAAAAAGATTGATTGAGAAGAGGTCTGTAGTTTAATGAGCACTCCTTCACACTCGTATGAGCCACATGGTTTGCATTCACGACCAGGCGTAGCGATCCAGGGACCAGGAAACACCAGACCTCGTTCTTGCTTCTATCATGCCTCATTAATACCCCTACTAACCCTATCATTCATAAAGCAGTGATACTGTTCCTGCACTGCAGGTGGATGTCAGCCTGTTAGGGATGTTTACTTGGTGCTGAGGGTTTGCAGAAGGGCACATATGTCGCTGTTGGAGAAAGAGAGCGTTTGTCTGTGGTAAGTGCCCTGAGGTGCATTCCTTCCTGGACTCGATTGTATTTAGAGGGGAAGAAAGTTCTGCTGAGTCATTGTTAAAACCATGTGGGTTTTCCAGCATGGCGAGTAATGAAATAAAGTCTATAAGCTTGCTTTTGCACAGTTACCACAAACACGCCGTGCCCATGAAAACCAAGATTATTTTAAGATTCCTATCAATGTGAATGGTTTTGCATTTTCTAAATTCTTCTTGGAGAATATTTGCTGAGGTTGTCTCAACCACTTGGAAGGATTTAGATTAAGTCCCAGCTGATATCAAATGTTCTGTAGCAATATTTAAACTTTCTTGATATTGTAAAGGTAGTGTGTCCAACAGGGTTTCCACATGCACAGATATCCTGAAAATTGCCAGACTTTTTCCAGCCAGCCCCCTTGCAAAATTTCTACCCTAAATCACTTTGTACTATTGTCCTAACCTCCTGTTGTTTTAGCAAGGTGCCATTGTCCACTAATGCCATATAGCTTTTTAGCGCTGATGTCAATCATCACCAAAGGTCTCAGGAGTGATCACACATTGGTCTTTAATACATTCATGCTTCAATATCATTACTTTGACACAGAGCCCCCTTCTGCCAATTGAAAAATTAGAAATTTTTTATTGAAAAACAACTTCAGTCAGCCCCCGCAGACCATTCAACCTACGCATATGGTTTGGTCTGCATATGGAGCATAATAAGCCCTACAAAAAAGCCTCTTGAACCCATATCAAAATCCCAACAGGAAATCCACCAGCTTCATCTCAATTTCAAAATAAGGCCTTTTTTGATGGGGCCAAACTACTTTAACCTATTGTAACTTTAGTTTGTCATTATTCCATGTTCTACAGTTTCTGGCAAGACAACAGATCATGCCAACATACACACCATCACCATAGTGCCCCCTGCTGGCAACAGGAAATGATACAATCTGGTGTGGCGATGGTGAGCATTTCCATACCACGTCATTAACAGGAAGTAGTGCAACTCTTATATGAAACATCTGATTGGCTTTAAATTTCACATGTTTGCTGGATGTCTGCTCATCTACAAATTTAAATGTTAATTTCATGTTTTTTGCTGTAGCGCCACCTACTCTAAGAAGCCAGAAATACCTGTAGCATAAAACGTCCCTTTTTCGTTTACTTTTACAAGATAAATATTGGTCCTGCCCTGATAACATGTAGTTATAAGCATCTTGCTTTGTCACAGTGCCACCTACTGTTGACAGCTAGTACTACTTCATATACACAGTAAATTTACCTAAGTAAATTTAACTAAAATTAGATAAAACATGGCGTTTGTTTCCAGTCCATTTGGTGTACAATATTTCTGCTTGCAAAGTAATATCTTCAGAATTGTTTTTACTCATAAAAGCGTTTTTATTTAACTTTAAATAATGATTTTGCACTCCATGATCAAAATAACCTCTATAGCAAGTCTACTCAATACAGAGTAATACAGAACATAAATTAGTCTACTTATTACAGAGCTGCTTTTACTCAGTACAGTGTTGTACTTAATTATTTCAAAGCTGTTTTTCATTATTTATAGAAATGTTTCCTACTCATAATAGAAATGGGTAAGGCTTTATATAGAACTGTAGCTTACTCTAAATACGTTTGTCTGTATATAAAGCTACACTTTACCCTTAATAGATAATCCTGCTGCCTTTCCACCCATAAATGGAGGAACAGAAGACATTTTGCCTATGTATCAATATTAGACTTACTGTTCTGATATTAGTGAAACAATTGTGATGAACATATGACGTGGCACAAGACGAGGTAGTTTGGTTAAAAGGAGTTTATCTGACAACAACAAGAGTGTTAATTTCGCAGACTAAATCTATGACTAAAAATGTTTGCTGACATTTTTTTTTCCATGAGACTACATAAAAACTAGCCAAAATTAAATCTTTGTTAACTAAAACTGATGAAAAGTAGGTTTAGTTTTCATCATGATGACTAAAACGAGACTAAAATGTAATGTTCGTCAGACATTCAAAATCCATGATATTTTCCACTGTGGGTAAATCTGTCAAAATACAATGCATCTGTAGCTTTTTTACCTCTCAGCTGAAGAAAGCGTGGATCTCAGGTTTTGCAGAGTGCAGAGAGCACACCTCCATGATTTGGTACCAGATTTAGGCAAGAGAATAAATGCTTTCACTTAAAGTAAAGACTTAAATGTAAAGACTCTTTACGGACTAAAACTAGATTAAAACTATAAAGGGTAGAAATGACTACTATGTGATTAAAAATTAAAAACATTTAATTTAAAGACTGAGACTAAATTGAAAATAATTTTCAAAATTAACACTTCGGTGGCTCTACTGGCTGGTGGTTGGCAGAGACGGATACACTGCAAAATAAGAAGACAAAGTGCAGCTAGACAAGGCAATAAAACTCAGTGAAAAGTCACGAGACTCAAAGGTTGAAGAGCAGCCAAGTTACCTGACTAGAAGCAGTCCTTGGGGCGAACTACATGGGGTCTCTGCTGTGCTGCAGCACGCTGCACAGGTTGCAAACATAGTCATGGTTGCAACACACCTAAGAGAATCTTCCACCTTAAGGGACAAGTGTGAAACAACAACTCAAGCAGATTTTAGGGACAGAAAGTCCTTAAATTTCATAGTTGATCGAAAACTTGAGTGGCCTATTGGGTCAAACATTATGATCATCTAGCATAGGAGTCATTAGACCTGATTGGATAATGACATGTCCCCTCTAGAAACCAAAGAGCAACTGTGACAAGTCACCAGGATGAGGTCAGGAGGTCTCTGTCTGTGCCTTGAAGTTAATTCCTGTCTGACTAAGACAGATTCCTTTCTCTGTCTTGTGTAAGACATGTACATTAGCATCTTCACTTTTCTGTGGTAAACAATTAATCATGCAAAGCACAATCAGCAATGCTTTGTGATTAGAGACAATCATTCACAGGGTAAAGTGTCTGCCTTTCTCAACTGTCAACAAGGGCATAGAGAGACATGCTGCATATAGCTATAGGTTAGTAAAGAAAGGCTCGAATACTGGTGCATGTGGTTTGAGAGGAGATCTTATTTTCCCCCAGACTCATGCCCAGAGATATCTATCTAATTGCTCGAGGTGCATCATGGTCATTTCACTTAGCGAATCTGCGGAGCTCCAGCTTGCACCGCCTCAGGGCTTACAGCTCTTGAGATGTTTGACAGCTCCTCTGTCAGCGCTCCTCTCTCCGCCTGTCCATCTCTGTTTATCCATTCATGCATCCGACCTTGCTGACTCTGTTGAATGTTTTATTATTCCTCCCGCTCAACATGTTGAAAAATAATCAATGCTCATCAATACAGACAAATACGGCATCTCAAGGTCAACTGGAAAATCCTGGGGTTTGAGGTTGGGATTATAACAAATCAATGGCGTATGTTTGAGAAATAATAATTGCAAGTTTGTTTGTAGTCTGATCGTGTTTTGGAGCTCAGGTTGTTGAATGGTCCAGAGTCCGCTCTCTTATTGGAACCTTGAGCTTCACATTTCAAAAACTGCATTTCCAATCTCTGGATAAAGGTTTAAGGCAGGTAGCACTTTCTATTGTTGGAAATATTTCATGACTTTGATGGAATTTTTACTGAATCTCAATTAAAAGCTAATAGAAACAATCAAGACAGTCAGGATTAATTGCATAAAAACTACGGTGCCTCCTAGCATATATCTATACTGGATGTGAAGTGAAGTGCCCTTACATCTTTCCTTAATTGTTAACCTTAACTAGGTTACGTTCACAGAGAAAGTAGCTAAACTGGAGCTCCTGCAGAATTCAAATGCTGTCACATAAACCTGGGATCATGAGACTTCAAGGAGTCATTTTGTACATGCACTCCTGCATGATTCCAAATGTCTAAAGTTGGGACACGGTGTAAAATGTCAATAGAAACAGAATGCCATGATTTGCAAATCTCATAAACCCATATTTAATCTACAGTAGAAAATAAACAAAATAGCAGATGTTAAAACCAAGACATTTTACAATTCCATGAAAAAATTGTTTATTTTTTTATTTGATGCATCAACACTTTTTTAAAAAAAAGTAGGTACAGGGCCATGTTTACCAGCATCCCCTGTTCTACCTGTAAATGTCCTGTAAGTGAGAAGACCAGCTGCTGGAGTTTTGAGAGAGGAATGTTGTCCCATTCTTGTCTGATGTAGGACTCCAGCTGCTCAACAGTCCTTTGTTTTTCTTTGCTGGATTCCATTTTATGATGATCCACATGATTTCTGTTGGTGAAAGGTCTGGCCTGTCGGCAGGCCAGTTCAGCACCCAGACTCTTCTACTGTGAAGCCATGCTGTTGTGATGGATGTGGTTTAGCAGTGTCTTGTTGAAATATGCAAGGCCTTCCCTGAAAGAGATGTCTGCTCAATTCTTTTCAATATTGATAGTGGCTTTCCAGATGTGTAAGCTGCCCGTGCCATAGGCACTAATGCAACTCCTTATCCTCAGAGATGCAGGCTTTTGGACAGTGCTCTGATAACAACCTGGATGGTCACTCTCCACTTTGGTTCCCAGGATACGGCATCTGTAGTTTCAAAAAGAATGTCAAATTTTGACTCATGTAATCACAGAACAGTTTTCCATTTTGCTAGATTCCATTTTAAATGAGCTTTGGCCTAGGAAGTACGGGGGTGTCTCTGGATCTTGCTCACAAATGACTTCTTCTTTGCATGAAACAGCCTTAACTTGCATTTGTGGTTGGCACGGCGATGGAGGTGTTCCTGAGCCCATGCAGTGATTTCTAGGACAGAATCATGTCTGTTTGTGATGTAGTTCTGTCTAAGGGCCCATAGATCACGAGAGTCCATTACTGACCTTCAGCCTTGTCCCTTGCACACAGATTTGTCCAGATTCTCAGGATCTTTGATGAAGTTATGAGCTGTAGATGGTGGGATATTCAAAGTCTTTGCATTTTACATTGAGGACCATTTTTCTGAAATTGTTCCACAATTTTTAGAGGCAACTTTTTTACAGATTGGTTAACCTCTGCCCATCTTGTCTTCTGAGGGACTCTACCTCTCTAAAATGCTCCTTTTATACCCAATCATGTTGCAACATGACTTGTTGCCAGTTAACCTACTTGGTTGCAAAATACTCCTCCAGCTGTTTTTCATTAATACACTTATTTTTCCAGTGTTTTGTCACCCTGTCCCAATATTTTTGAAATGTGTTGCTATCAATATATCCCATGAAATCATCAGATATTTCAGTTTCAATATCTGAAATGTTGTTGATGTTCTATTGTGAATAAAGTTGGGGTTTATGAGATTTGCAAATCCTTTTTTGTTTGTTTGTTTGTTTGTTTGTTTGTTTGTTTGTTTTCATTTTATCCAGCGACCCAGCTTTTTTTGGAACTGGGGTTGCAATTCCCACAACAAAATATTTGTAAGAATTTTTCACATTGTCATTATCAAGCTCTTTGATTTTCAAACTTGTAATTTAAAAAAAAAAAAAAAAATTTCAGTAGTTTGACAGTCCTCGAAACAACTTTTTCCTTTATTCTGAAGACTGCTGCAAAAGTCCAAACAGGTGAATTTGCAATTGTAGCCCATGGAACACCTTTGTCTTCTCTCAGCACCCCCACAGAGACGACCTCTTGACCCTAAGTCATTAGGAAATATAGCTTGTAGTTTCAGCCTTGAAGATGTCAGATCAGTCCCACCTGGTTGGGCCCTTTTCTTATTCCTTTGGCGGTCCTCCATGACCAGTAAACACATCATCTCTCAAAATCCTCTGACCCTTATATCCTGCAAGCCTCCCTTTTGCTCTCCACAAGAGCCTCCCTGACAGTAAAACCACAGAGATTTACAGTCAGCTTGGGGTGAGCAGTAACTAGAGGCTTCTGGTGTTGGCAGGTGAGAGGTCACGGCTAAGTCATCAAGAAGGCGCTGTTCGTAAGCAAAAGAGCGTCTGACGGTGACATGCAAATGGGAGGCTAATTGGAGCGTTGGGAAGGCAAACTAGCTGGCTGCCAGAGCTGCATGATAGACAAGTTGTCATCTCAAGTTTCGGCTCCTACGGGGAATATTAGCCTACACCTTAGCAGGTCAAGCGTGCAATGAAACCAGCAGTTGACATTAATGCTGGATAGCATCACTCTGCACAAACACACGCAACACCCAGGGAGAAAATACACTCTAGGCTCACATGTCATTTTTAGATGCGGCGTCTGCTTTGGGAAACCGAAGTGAGAGAAGGCACGCATAGGAGCTCAGGCATCCAGTCCGGCCATATGATTCCCATTACTGACGTCTGGATATAGCTGATTGGCGACAGACAACAATTGGAAAATTAATGAGACGCAGTCGATATGAAATCTTCCCTCCGTGGGCCAACTCTGGCTTCTTTCCATGACAAGTAGTTGCAGTACAGTGGGTCTGTGCATGCTGTTTGCTTGGGAATGTGCAGTATGTGTGTTGGACAGACAATCGGACGACTCTGTCAGACCTCCTGGGTGGTCTCCACCATTGAAATGACACCTTAACTTCCCCTCTGACATTTGTATACACCACCAGTCATTACTGTATACCATCACGATAGCCTCTAGGGAAGAGCGGATGGCCGTACCACCCGGCCAAGAGTCATTATTTATCTCCAGACAGGCCTGTCAGTTGCCAGGATAGAGTCTTTTCCTTGTGCAGTATGCGCAACTACACCAGCGCTGTGTTCGGTTAGTGCAACCATCCAGAACTCAACCCAAAGAGCTCTAAGCATCGCCTGGACAAAGACCAAGGGTATTTGGCACCAGGTTTGGAGTCAAGCCTCCGTGATAAGAGCCACTCCATCTTATAAGAGGAGATGGATTGTAAGGGGGCAGCGTAAGCCCCTGCTCCAATATTTATCAAGTTGGATCCTCCCACTGGATGCCCCTGACAACCGCGGGACAGGTTCTCCTTGAACTGAATGACAAGCAAGCCTCATTAGCATGCAGGCCTTTCAGGTAGAAACCAATTGATGAGGGCTGATTTACATTGGGGGCTTTGAATTGGCCTGATTTCAAACCCTGAAGAGTTAATTAGGAGCAGGGACCTTTTGGCTCATGTTCAGACACTGGTGTTAATCAAAAAACCCAACACTCCACACACCCGGGCAATTTGATTAAAGCTGTTCCGCAAAGGGTCAGCTAATTCTGACAAAATAATCCCATATTGTTCTTCCATGCTGATTTAATCGCCTTTTTATGCTCAGAGTGAAGTCTCTGATGATGGTTTCTACAGCTGTTTTTCAGTCTTCAGAATAAACCACCCTCCCATCAAACTGGAAGAAAAGCCTCAAGGCTGCCAAAGTGACACCAGCTCTGCCACTTGGCATCGAATCCTCCAACCTCTGTCGTGAGCTGTCCAAAATGACAGTCGCCTCTCTCATGAAGATCCCACATATTTTCCAGTCGCTGCGCATCTCTAATTCTTACAACAAATAGCTCCTTGTAGAGACATCCCAACCCAGAACTATGAACATGTTGTTTACTGCTGTAAAGCTGCGTTTTTCAATCACTCAGACAATTTTAGTCGACTCAGACAGTCTAGAAAACCTGAGTGAGGTTTCCTTGAGGTTGTTGCATTTCCTCTCCTGGTTGTACTGTATAATCACAATAGAAAAAAGGCGGCTATTTGAGCACTGCAATCTCCTTTTAACTTTAATTGCTGCCATACCAATAGGGGCTCAATGATAGGTCCCTTCCTGTTAGCCACATTTACGTCTATTTCTACTTGTTTTTACACCACAGTCACATTAGACGATGTTTTTTTTTTTTTTACTCTCAGACTCGGCAGACTGTTGCCTCTTTGGGTTTTTGCCTTGGATTCAGTCCCAAAGACAATCAATTTGCTTGCTATTTATTGGAGGCCTCATCAAATTACAAACCTAATTATCACAGCTTGTAATCCATGCAGAAATCAAATCTGAAGTGACAGCACAAACAAAAAGCCCCCAAAGGGCTGAATTTCATTTTTGGATGACAAGATGTCAATGGTGGATTAATTGATGTGATGTACATGTTTCAGAATGTGCTTGTGCAGACCTAACAGTATTTTTAATTATAAGTAGCATAATAATTCTGCCCTTGGAATGCCAAAAGGTTGTGTTTTGTGTCCAATCAATAGTCCATGTGAAGAATTAGTGAGTTACATGTATACATGCATTATTGCTAACAAGCTTGTATCCATTTTTACAAAGTATTTTTCCCCAAGCTTTCAGTTCAATGTTATATCTGTTAAGTGTGTATTAAAATGAACAGAACAACTGCAGCCTAGGAGTGAAGCCAAAATATTTAGAGCTCCCCCTGCTGCCTAGCTGCAGTAAAGGCCATAAACCCCACCTTCTGTATTTTAATAAATGGAACGTGGGTCAAACTATAAAACTAAATATCACATCAAATAGTTTTTTCTCCTACCCTTCATTGTCTGTTTATGGTTAAAGGGATATTACTGCATTTTTTAAGTTGTAATAGTTGTGGTATTAGCTTCCAGAGATTTCAGTGAGCAATGCCCTTTTAAATATGATGTGCTTGGAGAAGCTAGGCTATACAGCGTAGCAGATGGGTACAGCAGCATCATGTAAGTTAACAAGTTAAAGGTAAAAACTGCCCAAAAAACAATGTTTTCTCAATTGTATGCTATGTTAAAATATTTTGAAGGATTTCATTTCTTTAGTTGTGTATTTGATACTATTATACAATGCAAACTTTGGCTAAGTGCTCATACGCCTCAAAATAGCTGATCAATTGTTTGGGTCATCAGAGGAAACAAGAAATAAATATTCTAAAACTAAAACTAGCTATTATTACTATTATTACTATCTAGGTTTCTACTGCAATAGCTGACACAGCCTGTCCAGTTATCAGCCTTTAGAAGAAAAAGGGATGCATAATACTGGATTTTGCTGAAATGCCTACATTAGCCAATTCATTTTAGCTGATACCAATACCAATATCCACGCTGATATTTAGATATTTTTTCAGACCTAAAATTTCAGTCCTCTGAACGCTCTTTACGGTTTGAGGATGAACAAAGTCAAAGAATGTTCTTAAAACACCAGCATCCAGTAAGGCAGGGAACTCTTGATGGGGAGTGATGCAGGCTGCAGACACCTGTGAGGTGCTATTTTCTAATTAGAATTGTCCTGTACCCGTCTCTATGCTGTATAGCCTAGCTTCTTCAAGCTATCCCTACTCAGACAAATCTCTGTAGGCTAACATCACTATCATCACCGGGTACCTTTTACAATCCAATTTTGTTAAAAATCCAAAATATCCATTTACTGTTGTCATAAATATTCATGTGTGATGTGTTCGTTCCATGAATCTTTGTTTTTTTCTTTTTAATGTCCTGTTAGACACAGAAACGTCATTATATTTTACCCTAGATTTTTGAGTTGTTGTCTATTTTTCTTGTAGTAACTTCAACTTACAACTTACTTTGGTGCTGAACCCTGTACTAATTATTACATCCAGCCCTAGTTTCTTAGATTAAGAAACCTTTTAATATAAACTAGACCCTAAGCAGTTAATTTACTAAACATTGAATCTATTTTCATTCAATGTGTCTTTTACATAATGATGGAGAAAAGCTGTTAAAAAGTGACACTGCCTGCCTGCTCCCCTACAGTGAAATAGTGCAGTGAGGAATGTGTGAGGAAGAGAGAGCATGGTGCCCGATTATGCACGGGTGTGAGGGCTGTCAGTGGATAAAATTTGTCGTCATAATCATCTGTAGAATTTCTGAGATTAATCATGATTAATCTTGATTTTGAAAGGCTAGAAGTTTTTATTTCATTTGAGATTGTAGCACTGTGCAGCCCTGCTTTTATTTTGAAACACAAAATAATGATTTTGGATAGATCGAAGGCTATGACATGAACTTAAACATTGCATGAAGATATTTTGGCTTAGAAAGAAATAAGGGAGCAGAAAAAAACTAAATGTTTGATAACACAAGATGCAGACGACTTTAAAGAGAGACATTAAGGAGCAGCAGTGGACTTACTTGCATCACTTGGGCTGCAGGGAGATGCTATGAGGGCTCAACTAAAGTGCTCTAAAAGGGACAATAAAGCATGCAATGAATTGCAGTTTTAAAAACTCATGCACTAATTTTGGACTTTAATCAATCATAGTATGTTTATGCTGACAGCCCTAGTTTCAATGCAGTTCAGGACAATCTCTGCTCTGTTTGTCATAAACAATAAATCTGTATTTGTAATTCATGTTTCTTTGTTGGACTCATTATGATCTCATCTAGAAAAATTTTTAGCAACTCAGAACTGCTGTCTAAACTTCAGTATGACAGCCAACTTATTAAAAATGTCCTCCAAATTGGCCAATAAATACAGTTAATGGGCCGGGACCAGCTTGGACAGAACAATCAGGGGCTTGGGTAGGGTGGGACTGTCAGTTTTAGGCCAGATATGAGCTCCAATTCTTATTGCATTACGTTGTTGCAGGAGCACAAGAGAGCACAGCACAAGAGCTCTAGATAGACACACTATTAGACATGCACACACAAAATTACTGCACTCTGCACCTCCTCTGGCTGGCCTCTGTCTCTACTTCTAAAGCCGGCACAGAAGGGGGATCATTTCATCCCACCATTATGCCCATATAGAATTCAAAATAAAACCAAAAACACCATCGAAGCAAGTATCATGTCTTGAACGCCCTTCCTGTTTCTTCAGATGTCCTATCAAAAAAGTCCAGAAAAGCTCGTTTCCATGACAGCCCATCCTCCAACAAACAAGAACTGTTTCCTCAGCTAATACCATCTTTTCTCCAGCAAAGAAAGCAACCTGCTGTTTAATATTGAATGACCCCTGGCCCAACAAAAGGCTTTTGTGCAGCTTCCGCTTGACCACTCTGCACATAAAAAAAAAGACACATCAAAGACAGGGAAAGTCTCAGCTCTCCAGCCGCCACCTTGCTCTTTCCGCTAACCCCACTGTCCGTCGCAGGGATCAGGGTAAATTGAATCAACACTGGTCTGAAATCCAGCCAGTGGGGCACTATGGGTCAAGGCTCAAAGTCAAAGACAGGACACTGGGGACTGCTGTGAAGTCCGCAGGGAGCTGTAAAGCCCACCTGCTCACATACATAATAGAAAACCCACCAACTGTCATTGCTCAAACCCGGCTTTCTTTTGCTCTTTTTCTTTCTCTCTCGCCACCTGCAGAGAGGAAAGACAAAACAACACAGAATAAGACATTTCATCACCTGCATTACCTCAGCTTTCTACAATCCTGCTAGCACGTGTATGGTCGTAACTTTTTCATCTTTGTGCAAATATCAACCAGTAAAACATAGTGTTTTAGAACACAATGCTTTATCATTCAGCAATCAACAGAAATGCTAAAATCTGTATTACAAACAACACTTTCCATGGCTAAGTGATGCCTGAGTAATGATGTCCACAAGCACTTCTGACACTCTTCTCTCCGGGGAGGCTGTGTGATCTCAGCAGTGAAGAATCCACATAAACTCGTCGCCTGTTACGAACCACATGTGGTTGCGTGGATTTCTTCAGGAAGATAAAAACAAATAATGTTTTTTTTGGTCATTCCCGACATCTTATTTTGATCACTTCTGCAAACTGTGATGTTTCAGTGACTAAAAGTTGACAAGGTGCCACTGAGGGAATGAATTTGCACTCCACACTAGCTACATCACTCACCAAAGACCTCATACGACGATTATGAGCTGGCAGTGACTCTGTAAACACTTAGTCTCAGCGCATATTAAATGGCTATGAAAAAAACCTTGACAATTGTTCAGATCCGCCGCCTCTCCTTGACAGAGCAGGTGCACCATCTGGCAGTGTGAACTTTTGATGTCAGTCCACAATGCTGCAGCAGAGCAGGCATGACTCATTTGTTTGCATGAGACTGAAAGCAGAGCTCGGAGAAGACACTGGATCCAATGGCATGTGGGCTCCAGAGGGTTTCCGTTTGTCTTTCAGGGAATAAGCGTGATCCGTATGACACGCACCCGCTGCGTCACATCCCAGCACCAGACTCGACCAGCCTTAAAGCCTCTCACAGGGAAATGAAAGTCTCCTGTCTGCCTTCAGAGAGAAACAATACAAAGTTCACCACAATGTCAAAAGTTAATTCACCCCCTACCACACCCATCTGAACGATCTGTTCCCCTTGTGGAATGTATTGTCGTCAGAGGTAGAGTTAAAAAGACTCTAGTGAACAATAGTGTCAGAGTCAATTATCAGCAGGAAGAGGATCTTTGAAGTCAGAGACCCGAGGTTTTAGGCAGAACACCAATTAATCCAACTTTGGCAATGAATAAATAGATGAATGAATAAATAAGCGGTATTATTTTGATTAAAGTCAGAGCAGGACATTTCAACTTCTCTTTTTACAAGTAGTTTGAAAAAAAAAGAAAAAAACTTTTCCAGCCATACTTCTGGCAGGCAGTCACTTATGACAAGCCAAAACTAGCTAAGAAAAATGGCTCAAGATTTAGTGACAGCTTCTAAGATAAGATTTTCCTCCAGGGTTTTGCCACCATTATTTTACCCTCAATGTTTACAAGCCTTCCATGGTCGAGAAGCATCCCCGCATCTTGATGCTGCCACCACCGTGCTTCACAGTGGGGATGGTGTGTTTGTGGTGTTGTGCAGTCATGGTGAACTTTGGGGGATGCTCCTTAGCTGGCTTTCAGCCTTAATTAAAATCTTATCCAATGAAAATTATTAGCTTAAAACTTTGAAGGTTAAGGTATTGTAATTTTTTAGCTAACTGTAACAATCTTTAAGACAAAGCTAGCTACACTCTAGCTGTAAACAGAAATTTTAAAACTAGGAAAGCACTCGTAGAGCGCAGACCTCCGCCATTAGCCCTATCTCCCAATAGTACAGAATCCTTTAAAAAAATTCCTGGATCCAGACAGTGATCCAATCACTCCCAAAATCTAATCGGTTCTTCCTTATGCCATTTCTGACATTTCCTGAAAATTTCATCAGAATCTGTCCGTAACTTTTTGAGTTATGTTGCTAACAAACAAACAAACAAAGTAACAAACCCTGCTGATCACATAACCACCTTGGCGGAGGTACTGTAATAAAGAAAACAAATAAAAGCCATTTTAAGTATTCAGCATTGCTAACGATCCTGCTTTTCCAATCTTTTGTTAGCTATATTATGTAGAAATACAGGGGTAAAACATAAATTGGCTCCTTTATCAAACATAACATGTAGCCTTGCTCCTTAGTTAACTTATTTTTGCCAGCTAGGTTGTAAACACAACCTCTGCTTGTTTCTTTTGCTCAAAATGTTAAGAAAAGCAAATAAAAGCCATCTTAGGTACTCAGTTTAACAAATTATTGCACTTTTAGTAATGACAGGTGACCAGGATGAGCTAGGAATACAGTGGTAAATATTATAAACTAGGCCTCTAGTCAAACATATTCCTTAGCCTTGCTTTGCTAGCTTACTTTTTCTAGCTATGTTGTAAAAAAAATATTAGGACTATATCTCTTTTTTTGTTCAAAATACTAAGAAAAACAAATAAAAAGTCATCATTAATCATTCAGTTTAGCTAATGACCAACTTTCTACTAATCTTTACTAATCTTTTGTTAACTAGATAATCTAGAAATATGGACATAAATGTTATAAAGTAGCCCTTTAATCATCACTCAGCCTGGCTCCTTAGCTAGCTTATTTTAGCTAGATAGGTGGTTAACAGACTAAATTTTTCATTTTGGTCATTATGTTTCATAGAAAAATAGAATAAAAATCTACCTCGAGTATGCAACTTAGCTTATGGTGAAGTTTTTACTAATTTCATGTTAGCTAGATGATCCAGAAATACAGGGTTAAAATGTAAGTTGGCTTCTAAACAATTTTAGCTTTGCTTCTTAGTTAGCTTATTTTTGCTAGCTAGGTTGTAAACACACTCTGCTTGCTTTTTTTTGTTCAAAATGTTAAGAAAAGCAAATTAAAGCCATCTTGTACTCAGTACCCAGTTGAGTTAATGATTGTACTTTTATTAATCCCATTTTAGCTTAGCTTAGCTTAGCCTCACTCTGCTAGCCTACTTTTTCTTGCTGTGTTGTAAACATCCTCTGATTATATATCCCCCCCCCCCCCCCCCTCAAAGTACTAAGAAGAAAGTTATAAGTTTTCAGCTTAGCTAATGGCCAAGTTCTTACTAATCTTTTATTAGCTAGATCTAGAAATATTGACATGAATGTTATAAATGAGCACTGTAATCAAATTTATCATTTAGCCTTGCTCCTTAGCTAGCTCGTTTGAGCTTGCTAGGTGGTTAACAGACTCTGGATGTTTCTTTTTGGACAAAAATATGAAGAAGTAAAAAATGCTAGCTTAAGTTTCCTATCTCAGCTAATGATCAAGTTCACACTAATCTAGCATTCATTGATAAACTGCAGTCAAAGGATGATCAGAGAATAAAGCCCTGAATCTTGTAACTTGTAAGCTCTTTTTATAACTAGCTAGGTTGTAAGCCGGCTCTGGCTACGACCAGTATGGTCAAAAATGTTAGGAAATACAGTAATACAGCTTTTGCTGTATAAACAGTAGATAACAGCACAGCATCAATCGACAGGTTCAGTCCTTTTATTAACTTAGCAATCATATCCTTTAACCTTGCTCCTTAGCTAGCCTTAGAGCCAGTTCATCCATTTAATCTCACAGGTTATAGATAATAAAAGCTTAAAAATTTGGAGTACCTCTCAAACTTTAAGCTAACAGTAAAAAATCTGAACTTTTCTGTCACCTCTTGCCTTTTTATACACAACTTCACCCCCAAACTTATGAAAGCAAAAATGCTGTGGTTCTTTGCTTTCAACCCACTGACATTTAGCTGAACCACTGAGATTATTTCTGCCTGTAACCCCGCGGCTAAAGTGCGAGACTGTTAAAATTGAACTACTGCCCAGACCGTCCATTTAAGCAGCTATGTGTAGAAATGTAGATGCCTCCTTCAGCTGTTAAAATAAGGTACATCATTGTGGTTTTACTGAAGCACCTTCACAAACTTCATTTGGGAAGATGTAAAGAATTAATTTTTTGGGCTCAGACTTTGGAGCAGGCGTGCTTTTAATTAGGACTTAGTGAGCCTTTCTCCCTTGGTGGCTCACGCTCTGGCAGAAAAGAAGAAGTGTAACATCTTAAGCCTTTTCGTTAGGAAAATATCGCCGCTCCACTGAGCTCTCTGTGATGCTATCTGCCATGTCTTCAGCTTTGAAGCACGAGGCTGATGCAATCTCTTTTTAGAGGTCTCTCTTTATTAAACACACATCTGCCTGACAGGTAGAATTCACTTTATTTTTTTTCTCTGACAAGTCGGGTCTTATTAGGCACCAGATGATGCTCTCACCTCACACGAAATGTTCAAAAATATCCCGCTCTCCTTTCGAGACACTAACCATCTAAGGAAATTTTACAGAGAGGAGTCGTGGGAAACTTGCCTGTGACTGAAGTGGTTAACGTGTCTTTATTTAAAGTTAAACACTCCAGCCTTTTTTCGTCGAGCACGCCAAACAACAGCCTCTGATCAGAGTGAGGGGTGCCACAAAAAAGCCACTTTCCTTACAGATAAAAGGCCCCCAGACTCAAAAGCGTACGCCACAGAATAATGAAAATGTGACTTTAGCCTACGGCGTTGAAGCAAAGCACTGGCAACCTGTTTGTTGATTAGGGGAGAGGGTACAAAGAGAGCTCAAAGAGGGTCAGTGGAGGGGAGGAAATGGAGGCTGTAGATCTACATCACCCCCACACACCCCCTGCTCTCAGCACAGATTGAAAAAGTGATAAATATGCATGAGTTTGGCTTTAATAGTGAAGGCCTTTGATGGTATGGTTGAGAGTTCTCTATCTCTGGAGCAAATAAGCTGAAAATAACTATCTGAGAATGTTTACTCCGTGTATGTGAACAATGTGGGCTTTTAATGAGAAGAAGAAACTCTGTAGGAAGTGTTTTTATTCTGTGTGTTTTTATACTGTAACTCCGCTGAAAAAGTCCAGAGTATTCATGACTTAAGTGGGATAGAAAGTAGCATAAAAACTCAGTGTGAAATCGGTTTTGTGGGATATTTTTTGTGTATTCTATTGGAATATTATTCAGTAATGATACTAAAGCTTGAGTATCAAATACATAATACTTATTGATTTTAAATGTATGATTTTACTCCAATTTTACTCCAAAACATTCACCTTGTTGTCTTTAAACCATTTTTGATCGGTTTTCACTGTATGCTTCAGGTCATTGTCTTGCTGGAAAATAAATCTTCTCTCAAGCCGTAGTTTTACCCTCTTCCTTCACAAGTCTTCCAGGGATGGCTGCCAAGAAGCATCCCCACAGCAGGATGCTGCCACCGCAGTGCTTCACAGTGGGGATAGTGTGTTTGTAGTGATGTGCCACCAAATATAGCGTGTTGTCTGATGGCCAAAAAGCACAGTTTTGGACCAAAGACCAAAAAACCTTGTCCCGCTTGACCATGGAGTCTCCCACATGCCTTGTGGCGAAGTCTAGTTGAGATTTAACATGAGTTTTATGATATAATATGAGGGATGTTCAGTGCTTTGGAGATTTTTTGTATCCATCCCCTGACTTATACTTTGGAGTTTTCCTTTGTCTTCATGGTGTAATGGTACCCAGGAAGACTGAAGTACCTGTGACTGGACCTTCCAGACACAGGTGTCTTTACACTACTGTGCTGAGACACATTAACTGCACTCAGATGATCCCCATTTCTCCAATTGTGGGACTACTAGCACTGATTGGCTGGACCTCTGTCAAATGAGGTCAGTCACTTTAAAGGGGCAATCACTAATTTTACCTTACATATTATATTGAATTGGCGTAGCTTTGTAGAAATCTGTTTTCGCATTAAAATTGAGGATTTTTTGTCAAAAAAAACAAATTATGTTGACTGTAATTGATTCATAAAATCAATAACTTTCCACTTCAGGCACTTTGAGAGTCAAGCTTTTTCCTGCTAGAGAATCAAAACAATAGACCAGCCTCCTGCCCATTGTTCCCACCAATCAGAGCACAGCATTTTAGCCACAGTTAAGGACAACATGCCAGCCCCAGAAAAATGTAGCCAAATATCTCAATCACTCCCTAGTGGCAGTTGCAGTTTGGGCGATTGCGACTGATCTCACTGCCAAAGGCAGCAAATTATTCACATTTTAAAAATTGAAATAAAAAATAATTAAACAAAGCATTTATTTAATTCAAGTTTTTGTGAAGTCTGGCCCTTGTACAAATGTAGCTGATGACCCCTGCTATAAGGCATACCAGTGGTGTAGCTCTTAAGAAACTACATTATGGAGCAAAATCGCTGTGATCTCAGTATGTGAACTAACAATGACATTTGACCACCAGTATTTGGCAGTCAGAGGTTAAAATGCCAATAATTTGACTGGGAAGGGTTTTTCTGCTTTGATTAAATGCAAATTTATTTCACTTTTATTTCAAATTTGGTTGATTTAGAATTTTAAGGGAGGCTGAACACAGTGCAAACAACTCGAAAGTTAGTCAGAGTTCTCTTTAAAATCTTTCCCAGAACTTTGTGGCCTTTTCATGGAGCCCTAATTAAAAATAGGTTGTTTTGATCAAGAAGAGATGAATGTTTTTGTGATTGCAGCTTGTTCTCTTGAGCTTAATTTACCAGAAACACGAGAACCCTTATCTTATCATAGTGTTGAAACCATCTTACATTTATTTTCTCTGTGTCCCTCAGACCTGCAGGCCTCCCTGTCCTTTGAACACTACAGCATTTCAGACAAGCCTATGGACTACAGGATCCTGCAGATGGACGAGGACCAGGACAGGATGTACGTGGGCTGCAAAGACCACGTCCTCTCCATGGACATCAACAACATCACTCATGGCACCCTAAAGGTCTGCAGATGCTAATCATGCATGTTAATAATTTGTCCTAACACAATAATGTTATCTTTTATTCCCCGCCATGAAGACAAAATCAACAGCATGTCAGGCACATAAACCTGCTGGAGAGGCATTTATTCTAATCAGTGCAATGATATGCAAATTACCGTACATTTGCAGCCATCAGGACAATTTGAGGGTTATTCGAAAGCGGCATAAAAATGCAGGGGCTCTCTGCAAACTGATTCTGCATGCAGTGAAGGAGTTACCGTCAGTGTAATTGACAGGCGTGAAGTGCATAAACAGATGGGAAAGCATTTAGGGTTCCCTTGAGAGCACTGCACCACGTCCATTTCTCCCTGTAAATTGCTCGATATATTCATTTAGTCGGACCTTTAAGCACCTCTCCTGGGTTTGAAATGTTTTCCCATGATGGTACCTGGCTGTAATTACTGACACTTCAAACCAAAACCTACAACTTTTACAGCATTTGTTTTGCTTGTTTTCTGCTAATTTTCCCTGTGATTTCCGTCCGTGTAAACAAAATATGATCAAACATCGACGTGGGCATATGTTATGTCTCTCTCAATCTGGTTCTGGCTTCCTGGGCTCACTTCCCACTTATTGAGACACTCTGATGTATTTTTCCCACCAGGTGTTCTGGCCGGCGTCTACAAGCAAGATAGAGGAATGCCAAATGGCAGGAAAGGACCCAACAGTAAGAACACTCAACTTTTGAAAATTTACGTCAGAAGTCTTTTTTCATGAGCTCATTCAACAAACGATGGTAAAGACTGCAGTAGTGATAAACTGAGATACTCAGATCCTTTTATATGAGCATGAAACAGCTAGTTGTAATAGTGCAAAGAAAAAAAATACACTATATGGACAAAAGTATTCAGTCCCCTGACCATCACACTAACAGGGATTGGGATGACACTGTATTCAAATACATGTACGTTGTTGTGGAGTCGCCCCCACTTCTGCAGCTTAAACAGCGTCCCTTCTTCCTGGAAGGATTTCCAGAAGATTTGGAGTTTTTTGTGGGAATTTGGGCCCATTCACTCCATAGAGCATTTATGAGATCAGGCACTGATGTTGGACCAGAAGGTGACTGTGAGCCAGGTCCTAAACTCCTACCCACCTAAACCCTACCCTAACTCTTAACCCCCACAGATTTCTGGACAGTTTTTCAGAAAGGACTCACTTTAATCTAGCCCGAAGAAATAACCTGGAAATTAACAAGAAACTAATATAGAAAAGTATCATCTTATTTCTAAGAAACTGCTTTCTAAAATACCACCTTATTACCAGACAACTGCCACAATATTACTAAAGATTTGGGGTTAGGGTTAGGGTAAAATACCACCTTATTACCAGAGAAGTGCCAAAGTCTTACAAGGATTTGGGTTAGGGTCAGAGAGTTATGATCTGTGTTGCAACTATGTTACCTCTTAACACCCAATTTTGCCACTTTTTTGCCCCCTTTAACCAATCATTTCCACTTTAAACCATTTTTACAGCTATGTTACCACTTTAAACCCAGCTTTGCCACTTTTTTGCCTCCTTTTACCCATTATTTCAACTTTGTGTCCATATTTGCAACTGTTTTACCACTTCTATCCCAGCTTTTCCACTTTCTTGGCCACTTTAACCCATTATCTTCACTTTTAAACCAGTTTCACAACTACTTTACAACTTTAAACCAATTTTTGCCACTTTATACCCAGTGTTGTCACTAGTTCCAGTCCCAGTTTTTGCTACCTTTCACCTATTATTTCCTCTTTTAAACCAATTTTACTACTGTCCTACTACCTTTAACTCAGCTTTGCCATTTTTGCCACCTTTGCCACCTTTCACCCATTATTTCCACTTTAAGCCATTTTTGCAACAGCTTTATCTCTTAGAACATAGTTTTACCACTTTTTTGCAACCTTTAATCCATTATTTCCGCTTGTAAAACCTTATTTTGCAACTATGTTGCCAATTTAAACCAACTTTGGCCACTTTAAACCCAGTTTTGTAACTTTTTGCCACCTTTCCCCCATTTTTCACTTTTTAATCCAATTTTACAACTGTTCTATACTTAAAACCCAGCTTTGCCATTTTTGCCACCTTTCACTCACTATTTTCACTTTTAGACCATTTTTGCAACCATGTTACCACTCATAACCAACTTGTGCCCTTCTTTCCCACCTTAAACCCAGTTTTGACAGTTTTTGACAATTTTTGTGCCATTGCACCATCATTTAGTTATTTTTTCTGCTAAGTTGTCCCAGTTTCTTCTACTTTATTTTTGGCATCCCAACATCCAACATTATTTTCCAAGTGCTTTAGTTCAGTGTGCCCACCCACACTGTTAACATTACCTACTAAAAAGTAGTTCTGTTTTAAGAAAAGGGGGTTTACTTCTTCAAAAAGGTTATGATGTACTTCAAAAAGGTTACGATGTACTTCAGCCTAAATAAATACAATTAATTTTAGTTTAATCAGAGAGATTATCATTCAAGTTATAAATAAAATAGGGTTACTACAGCTTAACTTTACAATGGACCATAATTTTCTTGGCCTTCATGGGCCCCAGATTAGGTTTGACCCCAGAAAGCTCCCCTTTAGCTGCCCTTATGTGTGGCTTTGCTGTAACACAACACTGAGGCATCAATTTTGGCACAAGGCACATCAGTTATCACTTCAGTGTGTTTAGACCTGTTAGAAAACCAGTTTATCCGCCTGTTCCTCCAGCTTTTGCTTCCAAGATGGTCAAGATTTGGTCTCAAGGTTTTTTCAGCTGTTCCTATATCCGCTTCTTCAAGTGGGTCCACAGCAGTCCCCTGTGCGTGCCACCTCCTGGGATTCCCCTCTCCCTCACATGAGCTCATCTGTATCGGTCTGAACCACATGTGCAGCAGGCAGCAGATGTCTCCAGGGTCACCCACTGGCCCTGGAGTCCTCCTGGCATCGACACGGGACCAGAGTGAGGCGTGGGCGGGGAGTGAGGAAAAACAAACCGGAATCAAAGCTCACAAATGGGATGCAGCTCATTGACTCTGAGATTTCATAACTGGGCCGGCCTGATTCTGAGCAGCACTTGTTAGCAGGATGGAGATTTAATGAAGACATACAGTAGGACTCAGAGGACCGATTCCTCCTCCGCCTCTGCTCTCGTCTAATTGGGTTGTTCTGGAATAAGTGCACGCACAGATGCCTATGGATGCAGCAGTGCTGAGTACAGGGGAATAGAGGAAGAAGTTTATTTAAAAGAAGAACCTCAGTAGAAACTTTTCACATCAATTGAAACCCTAAAATCCCAAGCACCACGCTCCGACCAGCACTTCCTATTTGTCCTACATTTTCCACCATCTTTTCATCCCCCTGACGGCAGCTGTGCTAGTTGAGCTGGGCTTTTGTACAACATGTAGTCGAACAAATATAGAGGAAGCTGTTTCCAGTCCTGAAACGATTCCACTGCTGACAGACTCCCACAAATATTTGGGTGATCCATCTCCATGTGGAGCCACTCGCCGGCCTCCTCTTCTCCCTTATGTCATCCCAGTTTTACTTCTCAAAATATTTCAGCTCCTCTTTCTGTCTTGTCTACTGCTTCCACTTTCCTGGGTAGATTTTTTCCAACTCAAGGATTCTTTTCACCGCAGGATATTTCATTTTGCCTTTCTTCCCATTTCGTGGGTTTTCTCAAGCCCCAGTCCCACCGTTATGGTTACCCACCCCATCTGTGGGCAATATTTTGAGGTTTCCCTTATTTCCTATCAAGTCTACAGAGAAACATGGCTCCAGAGATCGACCACACATTGTGAGTCGCCCAAGGGTGACATCCAACTAGGAATACAAACCAACCAGATTGATCAAATGTTTGGTTCACTTACAAACAGGTCATGGCTTCATATTCGTGAAGTTTACATGTACGTTTTTTTAAAAACTCGGCATAATATGCCGCCTAGAGGGAGTAAAGAAAATTGATGATTTTTGAATATCTGAGTGGTCATTAATTTTTGAAAAAAGGAAGGTATCACACAACTTTTAGCACTCTTGAAACTATGTTTTTCAATTCTTTCACCAGTGTTTTGTTGTAATAGCGTGCTACCACCAGAGTGTGGCTGTAGTGCACATATAGCTGCCACTAAATAAATAAAGAAGAAGAAAACTATACTGACAGTTAATCAATATTCCTGGCAACCATTACACCATGAAGACAAAGGAACACCCCATGCAACTTGGAGAAAAGGTTACTGAAAAGTATAAGTCAGGAGAATTCGATTCCTTTTGAGATTATTTCCCATCATCCCTGGTGGAAATTTACAGCAACAACTTTCGGGCAAAGAAAAAGATGGAGAGGACATAGAGATCACATATGAGTTAATAAATCTTCTAATACAATGTTTTTAAACCATTTACATAGAGTAGAAATGAAAGCAAATTAAAAATGAAGCAACTTTGCAAGTTACTGCAACAACCGAAGAACACACTTCAGAATAAAAGTATTGTATGAAAACTGCTTTTACTTTGAAAACCCTATAGAGTTTTACCCAACCTGCCATGTCAGCCTGGAATAAACTGACAAACATGATACAGACACAGGGTCAGCGAGGTCTGCACTCTTGAGTTTCAATCTCTTGAGTTATGAGTGGACATTCAGCATCTTCAGACCAAACTAAACTCAGGCTCATGTCTTGAAAATTTAACTGTTTTAATGTTGTTACACACAACACTGGCTCAAATTGGTTGGGGATGTTGGTCGTGTCATTGATAATGCAATTTGCATTGACCAGACTAAAGACTTAAGACCATATCAAACATGTTTGATCATGAGAGCGAGCTACAACTTTAGCAAGACACTTACGATTTTACTCCTACTTTGGAATTTAGTCTGCGACTTTAAAAAGTCATTGGGGGGAGGCCAACATTGGTTAGATGCTTTTTGGACGTCAGACAAGACACTAATGTTTGGCGGACACCAAGCACTGCACATCACCACAAACACACCGCCCTTGCTGTAAAGCACAGTGATGGCAGCATCATGCTGTGTGGATGCTTCTCGGCAGTTGGCCCTTGAAGGTTTGTAAGGGTAGAGGGTAAAATGAATGTGACAAAATATAGAAAAATCCTTGAGGAAAATCTTATTCTGTCCGTCCAAAACTCTGCTACTAGAGTTCTTACCCGCACTAGACCCTGGCAACGCATCACTCCGATCTTCATTCACCTTTACTGGCTCCCTATCACGTCCTGTATCAACTACAAAATCCTCCTCCTCACATACAAATCTCTCCATGCCCTGGCTCCTCAGTACCTCTCTGATCTCCTTCATCCATACACACCATCCCGCAACCTTCGGTCTTCAGACACTGGCCTACTTTCCATGCCCAAAACCAAACTCTGAACCTATGGAGACAGAGCCCTCAGTGCTGCAGCCCCCACCCTCTGGAACACTCGTAGCGCTGCCAGCTGTTCTTAGTATCGTTATCTTAAATGCTTCAGAGGGAATCACAGATTCTCATCATGATGGATTCTCACAAATATCAATACTCTCTGTGGATAAACATTTCTATAAGGACGTATAACTCAGGTGTATTTTTACTAGTTTTCATTGGCATTTTAAGCATTGTCAGGGCCAGTACTTTGGGGGATTTGCCGTTTTCGGCAATAAGACAAATGTGTCCCTTTTGTTGCTAGTATCTTCAAAATTGTCATGGAAAATCAATGCTTTTCATTAGCTTTTGTTAGCATCTCAAATGTTGTTAGCTTTGCTACCCTTGAGAGATACTATGACTGATTTAAGTGTCATCTTGTTCCCAATCTCCCAAACATCAAGATTAATTCTTACTAAAATGAATGAGACTGTAAGGATTATCTATCAAACAGCACATTTAAAAGAATTTTGATGACAACAAAAAGACGTTCTGAACGAAACAGAAGAGGCAACTGGGAATACGACATCCTCAGTGGAGCAGAGATAATGTTCATTGTTTTCACTGTTGGTTTTTGTTTATTTGAAATAAGAATTAAGTGTCGTTTAGGTCTAGTTTTCCCCCAAATCACTGCTTCTCACATTTGCTGAAGTAAAAATTAAAAGCTGATTCAGCCCCTCTGCTGTTACCAGTCTATACAGGAGTCTGACTGTGTGTGTTTAAGTCAAGAATGTGGTTAGTTGTGCTACCTCTGCTTGTCAGGGATCTTGTGGCTGTTTTGCGATGACAAGGCGGTTAAATTCTGGATAAAGTAGAGTCAGAGGAGAAGGATAAATAATAGAGATGGGTGTGTTACGATGAATTTCTGTTGTTTTGTTCATCGATAGCTCTCTGTGGAGCCGTGCACCGTCCGTGATCTGCAGCAGCTGCCATTCCTGTAGTCACGGCCAAGTTCCTGACTGCTCCCTGGATACGTCTCCCTCTCCTCTTTCTTCTTTCCTCCCTTACTCTCCTTGTTTTCTGCAACTTTAGGCTCAAAAGTCCAGCTCTCCTGCTGCCATTTGGACAGTGAGAGAAGAGATAGAGGACAATCAGTAATCTGCCTTACCTAGATACAGTATATCACATAAAGTAGGCCTACCAGTGACGTGCTTTTTCCACTGGCCTTAATGCCAGACACGAACGCTGTGGGATGGTTTTATTGTACAGCAAGTGATTGTATAACCGGCACAGCAAGTGCGATAAGTTTGAGTTACTCCCTCATATGGAATAGGATACTTTAGGAGCGATAAACAAGTTCCTTTCACCTTGGCTGCACACCAGGAAGTAGACCTTATCCTCTTTTAAGCCCTGTGTCATAGCTGGATTTGAAAAGTATGAAAACAGTAATTATTTTTTATTGTGCTTTAATGGGTTTGAGAAATTGTTGCCAACAGCTTTTCATATTCTTATTTCTTTTTATGGTCATGTAACGTTTAAATGATAACAAGCTATGCTAGCTTTACTGTGGTTAAAAGAGCAAATAATGAGGTGATGCTCATTAGATATTAATGCCAGCTAAAAGCCAGCTTTGCTTTCTGACAGATAAATGAAATAGTAAGCTTAATAGTGACTGCAGTGAAGAAGACTAAAGTTAGCAAAAACAATCACTAATGCAAATTTTACAAGGAATTGCAAACATTACAGACAAGGCAACATTTCATAAATAAAACAGAAGAGGAGCACTAAATTAAGTTTAAACCCGTTTCAGAAGTATTACACAAATGATGGCTCACTTTAGCTCTGTTAGCTTTATTTACAGCTAACATTTCTACATTTCTATATTTCCTATTTTGTATTTATTCTTTGCACTAATTGAATGGTCTTTTTACTCTTGTGTGCTTTATTTACTCCACTCTTACTGCTATAAATTTGGAATTTCCCCTTGCGAGACTAATAAAGAAATATCTAATCTTATCTTATCTCTTATCTAACATAGCTACGCTAGCTATGTAATAAATGTTACTACGTTAAGCCAATGTAGCTAAGTTAGCTTTAGCAACATGAGCTTTAGCTAAAGCTACCTCATCTATGTAGTTACATGGCTTGCATAGCTGTTTTGTGAGCTTAGCTTTAGCTACATTAGCTGCGTAGCTACATTATCTATGTAGCGTATGCAGTTAATCAAGCGTCAAAGGTTGTTTCCATGTAGAATAACCTTTTTTCCTGCAAGCAGAGTATTTACTTGGCCTTTTAAAATATTTTGTGATCAGGTTTTGCAGGTCAGGCTTTTTAACTTGTAACATCTGGTATCCTAACCCTAACTTTAACTGTATCCATAGCCCTAAACAGAAGCGTAATTGGTTAAAATACTGCTTTAAAAATCTTGTGTAAGCTCAATTTTAGTTTGAAAGACCCCTTAAATGTAATCATCTAATGGTAGCTAATGTGGCTATCTTAAAAATACTTATTTATTAATAATAATTAATAACAAAAAAACAATAAAATTGTGTTTCAAAATTATGTGTATGAACACATGAACTGTCACAGTAAAGTTTCAAATTGGCTAAAATTTAAAACTAAGATATCATGAGATATACTTGTACATTGTGCACTAAATCACAAACCTCTGTACCAAAAATGTAACATTTTGAGTAAATTAAGTGCACAAATTGCATCCAAATAATTGAGTGTGGAATGATGGACAATTTCACACCCTCAGTAACGCCATATTGGTGACTCAGCAGATGCTGTACTGTTAGCAAGCTAGCGCACTTGTTAAAAGCGATGGCAGCAGATTTCAATCAAGAAAACAACATTTGAGGCAAAATAAGTTTGTTTTATTAAAGCGAATAATGTTAACATAAAAATACCAGTCATATGATTCTAGTAGGGAGTCGAAAAAACATTACATTTAGAATAATAATTGCCTAATGTCTATTGATAACCTGCTGTTAAAAAGAAATAGACGAAGGAAACAGGAACCTGGAAACATTTCACTTCCTGTTAGTGCACGATTGCGCGATTTGAGAAAATACTAACCTGTGATTAGTGCTCTGTTCTGCATTTAAGTGTACCCCGATACAGTTTACTAACAGAGGTATGCAATTTGAGACCAATTGATAATATAGGCACATTAGCTAACTTTAGCTGAAAAATGCTAGTTTGAAAGACCCATTAAAAAGTCATTTTATGTTAGCTAATGCAGCTAAAAATACTAAAATATCATGGTGTTGCTTTGAAGTCTGGAGCATTAGCTAAAGTTAGCTAACAATAATAAATGTTAAAATTATGCTTCAAAATCATATGCATGAACAACTGCCACCTTAAGGCTTATTAGTAACACAATTTGCTCAAGTTGGCTAACATTTGCTAACATTGTAGACTAAGCTATCATAAGATAACTGTGTCTGAAACTTAATACTAAGTACTACTACTCTGTATGCTAGTCACAAAGCTAAAGGTTAGTATGCCGTTCCACCATATTTAAATGCCTGTCATATTTATGTTAATATTTCCAGTCTGTGCTTTGTTGGCTAAGCTAGCAACAAGCTAGCACCACCATCAGTGTGTAAATAGAATACAATAGCAATATACAAACTCCATTATTAAACATTCTTATTGAAGTGGGGTTTTTTAAACACAGTAAGGTTATTTTTTACAAGTCACTTTACTGGCATTCCTGCGAGCTCTTCTATTGGATAGCCTAAAAGCCACAATGTGTTGTGAGGCAGTTTAGTCCAACCATTGTGCTCCTGTTTCACACTTCTGGCAAATTCTGGCCAATCTAGCACACGTCCAGGGATTTCTGTTATACACTGAAATGCGTGTTGTGAATATGAATCATGTCATATTTAATATGAAAAGTGAAAAAGTACATGGTTTCAAACACAGCCATGCTGTTGTCATAAAGTCTTTTGTAGGAACAGATGTAAGATCTTATTAAAAGGCTCCCTATTATTGTAATTTGTACAATTATATCTCTTTAAAGTTACTTTAGCTAACATTAGCCACTCTAAGTTAGCATTATGTACAAAGTCCCGCTAAGCTCTTGTGAGTGATAAATTCTCTAAATAACAGTAAAAGACTCCTCAGAAAACTTTCCACTACATTTAAGATTTCATTGGGATTTATCTGGGTGACATTTTTATTGTTTTTCCTGACCTACTGAACTTCCAATGTGTGTCTTTTCCTCTGTTTATCTCTTTTTTCCAGCACGGCTGTGGGAACTTCATCCGTGTGGTGCAGCCTTACAACAGAACTCATCTGTTCATGTGCGGCAGCGGAGCGTACAGTCCCGTCTGTGTGTACATCAACCGGGGCCGCAGACCAGAGGTGGGTTCACGATGACGGATTCACTTCATTACATATACAAACTCTCCGCTGTGTAAACCATGTTTTGTGGACACTGGCTGGGTGGTTTACACAGTCATCACTGGGACTATTGAGGAGCTAGAGGCTTAGACTGCCCATGTGTTCAGAGGAAAGTTGACTCTGGTTGTTTGTTTAATTCTTTAGGATACACTGGAGGATATAGAATGATGTACTACTGATTAGAACAGAAAAGTGTCATCCTAGCCCTTATATATAGATATTTATTCATCTAATGCACAACCAAAGTGTTGTTAAACTGTGGACCTTCTGTCTTGACACCTTGACCCCCCTGGGACGTTCCCACTTTTGGATCTACTGGATTAGGTTTTAGGACTTGCCTAGGACACTCTTGTAAATGAGATTCTTAATCACAATGTGGTTTTCCCGTCCATCCATCCATCTCCTTCTTCCTATCCGGGGTCAAACTTTCCAGTTCCTCCTGAGGGATTCCATGGTGCTCAAGGCCATGATGTATAATCCCATCAGTGAGTTCTGGGTCTGCCTTGGGGTCTCCTCCCAGTTGGACATGCCCAGAAGACCTCCACAGGAGGCATCCTGATCAGATGCCTGAACCCCTATTGGCTCCCTTTGACATGAAGGAGCAGTGATTCTTCTTCGAGATCCTTCTGGATGTCCGAGCTCCTCACCCTATCTCTAAGGCTGAGCCTGGCCACCCTCCTAAGGAATCTTATTTGACTGCTTGTATCTGCGATGTCATTCCCTCAGTCATTACCCAGAGAATTCTGGTTTTCACAGTCAAATAAATTTGAATAGAAAGACTTGAATAGGTCTGTTCTCAGACCTGGCACAATTATTTCAGACTGGAGCTTTGTAAGATGGATTTGCCTGATGACAGACATGGAATCTGGCCAGTCCATCTGCTTTGCAAGGATATAATAGATGAGGTTAATGTGCTGATTACTCACTTGGGACAGGAATCAACATTTCTCATTTTCTGTGGCATGCGGTTCTAAAGTGGGGGTTGGTACCCCAAAGCGTTACGGGACATCTAAGTGAGGGCTCACAAGATGCCTTCCAAAAAATGCTTTTTTTATTATATGGAATGGTATTCTTCACCCTTATAAGTACATACAGTACTGTGCGTATGTTTTAGGCACTATATGTTGACACGCGCGCCAACAACAAGCTTGATGGCATCTCTTCTGTCTGGGGCTTTGCACCACTGGTAATACACCCAGAGACGCCCTTGGGACATCCACAGGGGGTTCATGGCAACCCTACAACCCGCCCACACTACCCTAGGCTGTGCTGACTTTGTCATTTTTTTTAAACAGACTTTTTCTGACATGCAAGGACATCCAGAGCACGTCCAGGGTTTTGTCAATCCTCCTTGCTGACCGATGGTGCCCTCAGCTGGCTTACTGGCCACATCGCCGCCTTACTTCAGGCTCAATTTCTGGCCCAAACATGCCTTGAAGTCCTGCACAGTGCTGTGCATGAAATGTGTTCAGTTTCAAACAAAACCCCATTTTTGATTAAATGAAGGCAAAGCACTGAGCCTCCAGCTGCAGGTGGTGCACCTTTGTGACCTTCCCTCTCTTAACTCTCTGTCAATTCATGTCCGTTAGATTCTGCGTGTGCATGTATTTCATGTGTGCAGCATGTTCATCAACAGAGCATAAAAATTGAATTCCCCTAGAGGATAAGTGGGGTATTTCTCCTCCTTCTGCCTCTCCCTCTTATCCTTGGAATACTATTACTGTTTGTAGTATCAGCCCTGAAGCACAATAGAATCAAAATAGTGGGAATGCTGCCACCCAGAGTGAGTAAACAAAACATATTTTATATGAGAGACTGCACAGGAATGTAGATGCCTCAGCTTTTTTCTATTTTAATTGAGATTTTTGAATGATTTATGATTTTTTTTGAAGATTTAAAATAAATGTTACAAATTCTAGTAGCTTTATAGCCAATTAAATATCTAAAATTAACACTATCTACTGGAAAAATAGAATGTTTTTGGTATATTTCAGACTCACAATGTTAAAAGATAGACAAATTACAATTCTAGTGCCAAAGTTTGACATTTTCAGTGTTTAAGTTCATTTTCAGCATCAGATAGCGATTGTTTCTTACCAAAGCAAACATCTAAGCAGCTCTGAAAACAGTTTACAAGGAACTACATGTGGTCAAGGCATTGCTAGTGACTTTCAGACTTTATACCAGCAAGTGTTTATGTAGTGAGAGGGGGGTCAAAAATGTAGCTTTAGTGACAGAGATGAGGTGCTGATTCTCTGCTCTCATCTCTGTGAGAGAGCGGGAAAGTCCTTCAGGAGGAAGAGCTTGCTGGGTGAAAAACATTTAGCCGCAGAATGCTGGCTGCTGCCAGGCTCTAATAAGCAGAGTGAGAGCACTCACAGCGCCGCTCTTTCCACACTGCAGTACCTCTCTGTCATCTGGGGGTTTTTTTTGTTAAAAGTTAGACTGCCCTGTTGGCAACTTTGGAGGTCAAACTGCCAGTTTTTCAAGAAAAAGGAAACTGTAAACTGAGAAAAGAAAGCCTGTTGTGGACACAGATAGAAAGATTGTTATTAAGTTAGGGGGTACATTACTTTTTAATTGATTTTATACTTCTTAATTTTAATTGTGCTTTATACATTATAATAAATGTCAAATAAACTGCTGTTTGATTTAGTTGTAAAACATTTATAGTGTTGGATTACTCCACACATTTCACAGTAGATTAAATGTATTAAAAAATCTTTGATTTAAATTGTTTGAGTATAATAAGCCCTCTTCAGAGCATTTGACCAGAGCCCAGTATCTATGGCATCAGAATTTATCACCTGCACAGTTAATTCCCAGAGGTGTACAGTAATGGAAGGATGTGATCCCACCTCTTTGTTGATATAGGAAGCAACACAGAGGCAAGATGAAATCAGTGTACTACAGTGTACTATAGCCAGCAGGGGAAAAGTACTGCAATGCTGTGTCAGTACATGTATAAGTGAGTGGCGCACCTGCTATTTGTTTACGCCTCTGGTGATCTCAGAGCAAGACACATTTCAAGCATGACAGAGTATGAAACATTTTATTTAAAAGTAAAAAACAATGTCTGATATCTAATCCAGAATTAAATCATGTATAGGCCTGTTTTAGAAGTAGTTATGTGAATGGTGGCTCACTTTAGCTTTGGTAGCTTTAACTTAAGCTAGCAAACCTTCCCTGGCTACGTAGTTAATGCTAATATGGAGGCCAATGTAGTTGCAGTAGCTTTAGCTAAAGCTAAAAAGGCTAAAGCAAGTACTGTTCACATAACTATCTATAAAACAGGTCAAGCTTCAGCAAAGGTAGCATAATTTAGCTTAACTGACAGAACTGAAGCAAGCTACATTAGCTACATAGCTAGTTATCCACGTAGCTTATGCAGCCTTAGCATGCCATTGTTTTAGCAACCTTCAACAAGCATAGCGTAATCTAAAATATTTAAAGTAGCTTCGTTAGCTTTAGATTGAGCTATGTTAGCTTCATTAGTTAGTTATAAACTACATAGCTAACGTAACTTCATTATCTTTAGCATTAGCTACCTCAGCTGTGTTAGACTGTTTACTCGGCTTTCTTTGGTGTTTTGTAGTTTGTTTTTTAGGTCAGGTTTTTGACCTGGGTTTAATTCAGTGTTGTTTTGAAAGTTTTAAGGCTCGTTTATGCTCTACACACGTATGAGGATTGATCTGTGCGTCTACAGCCATCATTGCCCTCATGCTGACTGAGGTCAGTCACGTTGGCGTTGACATTGAAAAACGAATCCTGTAGGGGTCCCCGTCTTTCATGGAGCTACACAACTATCTTGATGCTTCTCCATCTGTCCCATAGACTGCAGAAAGAACATTCAGTCCTCTGATCAGCTGTGCTCTTGTAGTGTAGTGTAGTCTGGCTACACTGCTCAACACTGATCCCATAATTGGTGGTGGTATAGCTACATTTGGTGTGTATCCGAAAGCTTCGAGAGAACTGATGAAAAACAGACGAAATGGAAGCAGAGTATGGACAGAAAAGTCTGCCCGTAGCATGAAAGAGCCTTAAGCTTGTAATTCCGCTCTGACAGTGGTGGCGTCTCACCATAGAGGTCTGCAAGGGGGGTGTCTGAGATTTGCTATCTGCAGCCAGACTGTCTTGCATAGGTCACAGTGATAAAGCTACGGCACAGTTTCAATACAGAAGAATAAATCTTGCTCTCATCTGCATAGAGTTCAAAATTACATCTGCTATCTTTTGATTTACAATTAAGGATCTTTTTCGAGGGTGGGGCTGTTTTGTGGCATGGACATGGCTGTATATTTTCTCAGTAGTCAGCGCATAGGACCAAAGATACTGCAACAACATTCAATTTAGTTTGCTGACAAGCAGGAGGCCTCTTCATTCAGATGTTGCATCAATCACTGGGTACTGAGCTTTACAAAGGTAAACTTTCATGTTGTTCAACACTGACCAAAATTATTTGAATGTATTCTTGTTTTTATGAACCCATTAACACCACATCTCTTTTGAAAGAGCTACTTTTTACAGTGTAGTCATCACTGACAGAATCCACCAGATGGAATCAGTCCACCTCAGAACCTCTTGGCAAACAGACACATTTTCCTAGAAAAAGCTCCTCAGCTGATGTCACTTTCAGTCAGGGAAGTTGTATCACCACCATGGGTCACATCTAAAGTGGATGGAACAGGAAGCCCTATAATTTACCCAGACTACTGTAAGAGCTGATTGGCCCGCAATCTACAACAAGGAGGAGGGGGAGCTTACATTTGGCAGCCGCTTTACATTAGATGCAGAGATGGCCATCCAACATAAGAGCAAGGAAATTCCTCATGCTCTCAAATGGAATATTCTTTTTACGGCCCAGCACAGGCCAGTTAAGGTAGACCAGGCCATGCCCGAATCGAAGCACCCTTAAACCCAGAGGGTAGGGAAACATGAGCAGGGCTACCTTATGGGACAATTCTTTCTCTCATACTTGCAGTTTTATTGAAGACGGAGGACTTAGTTCTCATATAAAACTGTCTGCAAACTCTCTGACTTGCTCTTTTGTCTCTGACAGGAACAAGTATTTCACATCGACTCCAAGACAGAGTCGGGGAAAGGGAGGTGCTCCTTCAACCCTCAAGTGAACACGGTCTCCATCATGCTCAGTAGGTGTCCGCTACCTCCGCCCTCATGATTTGTGACTCTCTAACCTCACCACTGAAAATGAAAAACAAAAAAAAGTAGTTTAACAGAAGAATTAAAGGCCAACTGGTGCACCTGAGAAACTGCTCAAACATCAAACTTCAGGATAGTATTTCATAGATGTTAAAGATTGCAGTTCATCAAATGGCCACTTGAGGCTGGTGCCAAAGGTGAGCCAATCTCCATAGACACTAATTTAAAAAATGACCATTTAAACAGCACAATTAGACTTGTTTACATGGTGAAACAAAAGAGAAATTTTGTCTGTAAAGCTTGCTTTCCCACCGATAAAACTAAAGGAAGAATTTATATTTAATCAGATGACAGTTTTTAAGCTTCTGACCGGTGATAACCATGCTCAGTGGTAGAAAGTTTTGGGTTTTACCTCTTTTACACGTCTCTCTGTAGTGGGATTTTCTTCAAACTTTCCACAAATGTCCACTCTGGCTAAAGGATGAAATTTTTGGATTTTAATAATAATAATAATAATAATAATAATAATTTTATTTGTATAGCACTTTTAAAAACATGGGTTTACAAAGTGCTTTGACACATGCAGAAGCAAGCAGAAGAACAAAGCAACAACCCAAACAAAAGATAAGAAGACAGAATGTGACATGCAGACAACATCAGCAGAATCCAAACACTTAAAGAAACTAACCAAGAATATGGATGAGATAATAATTCATCAAGCCCAACATACATCAAAACCTAGACGTCATGTGATGCCATGCAAACTAAGACATCACAGATATCAATCAGAGTGCACACAAGAAACCATTCTACACAACTAAGACATCATGAACATCATCAGGATGCAGGCAAGACACAGACATCAAGTACCATAAAACGATAGGAATGATAGGAACCCAGGCAATGCAGGAACCCAGCTACATAGGCTGAGACCAAGAGGACCAAAATAAAAACATGAAAAATTAAAAGAGAACCAAGCAGAAGTAAAATCAAAACAGGAGATAAATGAGAAAAGGCAGTAAAATGTAAATAAGAGGGCAAAAACAGACAGTAAAGCAAAATAAAACGAGCTCTAAAACTGTAAAAGCAGTAAAATTGATAAATATTATAACAGAGGTAAACAAAAGTGAAGCAATAAAGACATAAAAGCAATAAAGTGAGGAAGACAGTAATGATTAAAAATAGCCAGGAGGCAAGGAAATAAAATGAGGTTGACAGGGAGTAAAGGAGAGATTAAGAGGAAATTAAACTAAAACAGGTAAGACTCTGTAAGAAGATAAAAACCACATGAGAAGATGACGGCATCACATAAAGGCAGGTCTATAAAAATGAGTTTTAAGAAGTTATTTAAAAGATGTCAATGATTCTGCATGCCTTATTTCCTCGGGCAGGTCGTTCCAAAGTCAAGGGGCCCTGATGGAGAGGGCCCGGTCACCTTTAGATTTGAGTCTCGACTTTGGAATGGCCAGGTAGCCCACGTCCGAGGATCTAAGGCTGTGGGTTGGCTCATAGGGGGTTAAAAGTTCTCGTATATAGATTGGAGCCAGACCCTTCAGTGCTTTGAAAATAATTAATAAGATCTTAAAATCAATCCTTAAACTAACTAACTAACTAACTAACAAACTAACGGGAAGCCAGTGTAAAGATGCTAAAAGGGGGGTGATGTGATGTCATCTGGAGGTAATAGGTCAAAGTTCAAAGTTCAAGATCATTAGGCCCTATGTTCATCGCTTGCATGTGTACATGATATTACAAAGAATCTTTGAGAATGCTTTAGCAGATATGCACACTGTATGGACAAAAATATTTGGCCACACCTGTTAAATATTGATTACGGGAGTTTCAATCAGACCTGTTACCACAGGTGTATAAAATCAAGCACCTAGCCACACAGTCTATATTTACAATTATTTGTGATACAGAATGGGTAGTTCTGAAGAGCTCAGTGACTTCAGGCATGGTGCTGTTCATGGATGCCACCTTGGCAATGAGACAGTTCATGAAATTTCATCCTTGCTGGATATTCAACAATCGACTGTAAGTGATATTATTATAAGTGGAAACCTTTAGGAGCAACAGCAACTCAGCCATGAAGTGGAAGACTATGTAAAATTACCACTGCAAAGGCACATTGTGCATAGAAGTTGCCAACGCTCTGCTGATTCCATAGCTGAAGATTTGCAAACTCCAACTGGAGTCAGTGTAAGCAGAAAAACTGCAAATGTATTTCCATGGCCAAACTAGCCGCATCACCAAGTCCAATGCTAAGCATCAGATTAAGTATCATGTGGCAGTCAGATGGGTCACTCTGGGTTCGGCAGATCCCAGGAAAATGTTACCTGTCTGACTAAAATGGGTCATATTTGAGGTCTGGTGGAGGAGGGATAATAGTATGGGGCTGTTGTTCAGAGCTTTGGCTAGGCTCCTTATCTCCAGTCAAGGGCAATCTTAATGCTTCAGCATACCAAGACATTTTGGACAATACTATGCTTCCAACTTTGCGGCAACAGTTTGCGGAAGGCCATTTACTATTCTAACATGACTGTGCCCCAGTCTACAAAGCAAGGACTATAAAGACATGGTTTTATGAGTTCAGTGTGGAAGAACTTGACTGACCTGCTCAGAGCCCTGACCTCAACCCCATCTAGCGACTTTTGGATGACCTGGAACAAAGATTGCAACCCAGGCCATCTCATCCAACATCAGTGCCTGACCTCATAAATGCTTTACAAAATGAATGGGCACAATTTCCAACAAAAACACTTCAAAATCTTGAGGAAAGCCTTCAAAGATGAGTGGAGGCTTTTATAGCTGCAACAGGGAAACCAACACCAACTCCACTGGTTTGATGGCAAAGAGTGTGAATAACCTTGTCCAAATATGATTAGTTCTGGCTTCAGAAAATGATAGAACAGCAAAAATGCATTTCTTGTTAAGTTAAAAGGGCTGTCTACTAAGCAGTGTTTGGAGGAAATCTAACATCAGGTCTAATACCCAAACTTTACAGGATGTTTCCTTGCTACGACAGGATATTGATATCGGTTAGGCCCTGCCATTGGTTTCTTATATAAGGGACTGACATATAGATACTGATTCAGTAAATATGTCATAAAGGAATTCAAATTGGGGTCTCAGTCTCTCCCTCTTCCACTCTCTTTTGATCTCTGATTAGTTGAACAGTGTTGGGTTGCTGTTGACACTGCTAAAGGCGACAGTATACCCTCAGCTCCGCTTTCCGACACCTGAGCACGGCCGTGTCAGCAGCAGCTTTGCCAACTAGAGAGCGACTTCAGAGATGCCCAGGAGGAAGCCAGAAGGAAGAGGAGTGGAGGGTAAAATAACTTAAAGGGCCAGGGAGGAAAGAGCTCTGCCAAGTGAAGTCTAGGTCAACGACAAAGATGCAGCTCCCCAGGCCTCAGAGGACAATCAAACTTACTGTCTATGCTTGATAAAAATCTTCGCTCCATCTCCATCATCGTCATAATTTGGACTCTCTGTGGCCGTCTGTGTGCTGTCGACACTCGCTGTTTAACGAGCCAGCTTGGAGAGAGGCCACATAGCCCGAATCTTCCAAAACACATGGTCTGGAACTGATGGATGATGAAGTGAGGGTAAAGGAATGATAAAAAGCATGAAGCGGGTGGCGGGATGTGAAAGTCTCTTATTAGCAGAAGGACACCCACAGACTGGGAACCAATTTGTCAAGCAATGTGTTTTTATATCCAAAGTATCTTATTACACCAATGTTGTATTAGATTTTTTTATTTTATTTAGTAGATTTACTGTAAATTGTTTTATTTCTCAAAATGGACTTTAACACACAACATGCAAATTCTGCCACCAGGAGGCTCTCCTCCAGAACAATAATCAAAGATGCTAGTTAGGGATGCACTGCTCAGAAATGCCCACCTATGCTGCTTACTTCTTGTTTTGAAGAGGACTATAACAAATTATGACCCAGACTCCTCAGATTTTTTAAATCAAAGCCAAATATTTTCAATGAAAATGGGGTAATTTGAAACTGAGATGGAACAAAAGATGTGATGAGACAAAGCAATGAGACATATCCTTCAGAATTAAAGCATATGACTTTGATTAAGTCTGAAGCAGAATGAAGGAGGCGCTAGGGTGGAGGAGGGTTGCTAAAAGTGGCTTGCAGAGGGAGCAGCAAAGTGTAGCAAGGTCAGAGCAGTTTGAATCGGCAGCGACAACAGGCTGTCCTGACATGTGCTACAGTTGCAAAAATAATGAAACAAGAAAGAGAATCAGAACTGGAATGAAGGTAGAGGTTTGTTTATGTTTGTGAGGGAAAGGATGTACGTCTTGCTGGTGTCGCTGCCAGTCTGCTCTCATTGTTGTTGGTATTCTTTTGGAGGCATTATGACCTATAATCACAAATATCAAATATGTATAATATTTAAGGTTTAGGAGCCTAAGATGCAATTTGGAGCTGTAAAATAATTGCATTGACACCACGCACTTGAGAATTATTCAGACAAATAATCGTTTGCCACAAGCCTCCACTCAGGATGCGCCACCACAATCATCAGGGGAGGCAAATCCGGCCTCATATTGGGCTAGAAATCATGTTGTGTGTAGCCAGCCTTAGTCAACATTGAGAGAGCAGGTTACCACTCGTGAAGCTGAAGGTGAAGTTATGATGTCTGAAGGCTCAACACGAAGATTGGATGCGGCTGTGACTCTTTAACGAGCTATAGCCATTACTGCACAGTACTCTTGCCCTCCCAATGAGCCTGCAGTGAGAGGAGAAGAAACACAGAGCCTCCAGTCCAACACAAAACAATCTATACACAAAAGCCAGATTACGGCTCATGAAGCTGAAAGAATACTCTGCCATCTTAAGGCTCAACTCAAGATGGACAAGGGTAGATCTTGATTGCCCAAAGATTGGCTGCAGCTTTGACAGGCAGTGCTCCTGCCCTCCCCAACTAGCCTGCAGTGAGAGTAGAAACACAGAGCCTCCTCTCCAACACAGAAAACAATCCATAGGAAGGAATACTCTGACACCTGAAGACTCAACTCGAGGTGGTAAGGAGGAGATCTTGATTGCCCAAAGATTAGCTGTAGCTATTACTGCCCAGTGCTCCTGCCTTCCCCAAGTTGCCTGCAGTGAGAGAGAAGAAACATAGAGCCTCCTCTCCAACACAGAAAACAATCTGTACACAAAAGCCAGGTAACCACACATGAAGCTGAAAGAATACTCTGCCATCTTAGGGTTCAACTCAAGATGGAAAAGAGGAGATCTTTATTGCCCTAAGAGCAGCTGCAGCTTTGATAGGCAGTGCTCGTGCCCTCCCCAAATAGCCTGCAGTGTGAGATGAAACACAGATCCTCCTCTCCAACACAGAAAACAATCCATAGAAAGGAATACTCTGACAGCTAAAGACTCAACTTGAGGTGGTAAAGAGGAGATCTTGATTGTACAAAGATTAGTTGTAGCCATTACTGCCCAGTGCTCCTGCCCTCCCCAAGTTGCCTACAGTGAGGGAGAAGAAATACAAAGCTTCCTCTCCAACTCAAAAACAATCCATTCACAAAATAAAAAACCAGAGGAAGTCAACCATGACAGGACTAGTCATTTCAAAAATAATTTAGACCTATAAGTGCAAAAACAAACTTTCATATAGGTGCGTATTGCTGATTTGGCATGTGTTTTCATTCCTCCAGACCAGGAGCTGTTTTCAGGCATGTACATTGACTTCATGGGGACAGATGCTGCAATCTTCAGGAGTCTGACGAAGAGGAATGCAGTGCGGACCGACCAGCACAACTCCAAGTGGCTCAGTGGTGAGTGTGCAAACAATTTCAAAAGCTTTTGACAATTTTTCTTTGATTTATGTCTATAAAAAGCCTCCATATATTCATGTTTGTCATCCAGAGCCGATCTTCATCGATGCCCACTTGATACCAGACGGCACAGACCCCAATGACGCCAAACTGTACTTCTTCTTCCGTGAAAGGCTGACAGATAACAGCGGAAACACTAAAAATATCCACACCATGGTAGCCAGAGTGTGTCCGGTGAGTGCTTTTGTCTTCACATGAATACATTTTTTGGTGATTTTGCATTGCTAATTGCTGCTTTTCTCCACAGAATGACATTGGAGGGCAGCGCAGCCTCGTGAACAAGTGGACCACCTTCCTAAAAGCGCGGATGGTGTGTTCAGTCCTGGAGGAGGACGGCACTGAAACCCACTTTGACGAACTGGGTCAGTAAACCAAGGAAACGGGAAAACCTCTGTAATGTTTTTATGTTTTCTTTAGTTTGTTGAGTGGCTTCCATGCTGTGCTTTAATTTTATAATCCATGAAACCACTTTAAAACAAACTGTGTGCCTAGTCAGAGGTCATGCTAATTCCCAAAAGCGCTCCGGTTTTATTCCAAGGTATCCAGTGGTTGTTTTTTCCATAAACAGTCCAAGAAAGTGCCCGTGTTTTGTCTGGATTAGACCTTTAGCCTTTTATCAATCCACCATAACAGCTATTTTGCTGCTTTTGGTTACCTTGTGTAAATGCATAAGGGTACTTCTTACATCAGCTTGCTGCTTTTGAGATCTACTTTCCCACAAAGTCTATTAGAGCGGTCCGTCTGTCAACATGTGCGGTTATTCCTTTATGCATTCATCACTTTTTGGCAATCTCACCTGCAGGATGGGATGATTTTGCATACAGGAGATCTGCTTAAGGAATTTAACTTTAGTCTGTGTGTGCATATGTGTGTTTTCCCTCACAGAAAGTATGTTTTTGCTGGAAATGGATCAGCCCAAGGGCCTGTTGGTGTTCGGAGTCTTCACGTCCACAAGGTAAGACCAGCAGCGACGAAGCCAACTGTAACATTCCTGCAGTGTTTTAGTGGTTATGCTAATCACTGACTGGATCTTAGCGGGGTGAACGTGCATGTCAAAGGGCCTGTTACATAGAGACGTCATGAGTCGTGTCGCTGAACATCGCCTTGAGATGATGATCTATCCGTTACAAGGCCTTCGTTTTGATCCTCGTTCCCTGTGATCGCAGGCAGCACTGCTTTATTTTGCTGACAAAGTGCAAGGGATTTATTTATAGCTCGCATTGATATGTGATATGAGTTGCTGGATGAGTTCCAAGAGCAGGGGTAATAGTACACAGCAGGAGTTTGAGTGCAGAGAGGATTCAATTATAGAATTTTTCAGAAAGGTGAGCCGTGTTTCTCAGTTTGAAGAAAAAGGAAGGCGTTCACCTCTCTTTTGATTCTTAGAGACCAAATTTGATGGAAATAAATGGATAAATAGGTTTTAAAAACATATTAAGGGTTGTTGTGGCAGTTTGCTCTTGTCAGCTATGAAAAAACAAAATCAAATCAGCCCCTGTGGCACAGAGAGAGAGGATCAAAACAGTTTTAAATATGATAATCTTCAAGCAGAGAAATACAGCATTAGCATGGAAGTGGTAGATGAAGCAACAGGGTCTGTTGTATGATGCTATAATGGCATTTTTGTCTTTATATCAATGCTACATGTATGGTACATTCAGAAATTATTCAGACCCCCTTCACTTTTTTCAGTGTTATGTTGCAGCCTGATGCTGCAAATGTCTAAAGTCATTTCTTTCTCATTGAAGTTCTCCTTTTTTTGCCAATTTGTGAATGAAAAAAATGAAATTTCATATTGACATAAGTGTTCAGACCCTTTGCAACAACACTAGAAATTTAGCTCAGGTTCCTCCCATTTCTCTTGATCATTGCCGTTTCAACACCTTAATTGGAGTCCATTGATTGGACATGATTTTGAAAGTCACACACCTCTTAATAGAAGTGCACACAGCTGACGATGCATATCAGAGCAAAAAACTAAGCCATGAGGTCAGAGGAACTTCCTCCAGAGCTCAGAGACAAGATTGTTGTAAGGCACAGTCCTGGGGAAGGCTACGGGCTCCCAAGAGCACAGTTTTCTCCATAATTCTCAAATGGAAGAAGTTTAGCACAACCAGCACTCTTCCAAGAGAAGATCAGTATGAGAGCTGACCAAGAACTTGATGGTCACTCTGATTGGTTCCAGCGATCCTGTTTTGAGACAGGACAAAGTCCCAGAAGGACAACCATCTCTGCAGCCTTCCACCGGTCTGGGCTTTATGGCAGAGTCGCCCGCAAAATCCTCTCCTCAGTGTAAAACACATAAAAGTCCGCTTGGATTTGGCAAAAAAGGTCCTTAAAGACTCTTAGGCCATGACTAACTGGTCGCAGTTCTATTAATGGAACCCTGGCACAGCCTGCCCCATATCATCCAAACAGGGAAGCATAGTGGTGGCAGCATCATGCTGTGGGGTACTTTTCAGAAGCAGGGACTGGGAGACAGCAGGGTTGAGGGAGAACTGAGTAGAGCAAAGTGAAGAGATGACCTCAATGAAAACCTATTTGAAGCGCTAAGGACCTCGAACTGGGCTAACGGTTCACCTTCCAGCATGACAATGACCCTAAGCGCACAGCCAAGACAGCACAGGAGTGGCTCAGGGACAGCTCTGTGGATGTCCTGGAGCGGCCGAGCCAGGACCCTGACTTGAATCCTTGAGGACTGAAAATTGCTTTTCATTAACAGTCCCCATCCAACCTGACTGAGCTTGAGAGGGTTTGCAAAGAAGACTGGCAGGAAATTCCCCAATCCAGGTGTTCAAAGTTTGTTACATCATATTCAAAAAGACGGGAGGCTCTCTTTGCTGCCAAACGTTCTTCAGCTGAATGTTAAAAAGGGTCTGAATGCTTATGTCAGTGTGATATTTCAGTTTTAACAGACAGTGGTAACATCTATATATGTATACAAAAAGACTGTTATTTATGTAATTCGAAGTCTTCTAAGTCAAAATTACAACCAACTGAAGAAACCCAATATATGCAGATTGCAAAAAGCTGATTTTTTTTTATGTGGAAAGCCACTCATGTTATTGTTGTGTTGGAAGGGAACCGGCTGCTATCAAAGTTCATGGTGTTGTTAATGAATAAACAGTTACAAGGTTTAATTTTTCATGTTAACTGTGCCAACCTCTGCCAACAAGTCCAAAATCCCTTTTACACTGTTATAATAAACATTCAGTGCAATCCACTGGGTTTTCAGAGCTTCAGACTAACCAAATATGGAGATACATTGTTTTTCTTTTGACAGGCACTAGTGATGCGTTAGTCCCGAATGAGCTGGCTCCATGTGACGGCTCTTTTATGTGAATGATGGCTCCTGTTTGAGAGCTGTTTTCTGTTTTCCCTCCTTTATTTTATTTAATACACAACAGAATAAAGGAATGATCTTTACTCCACACCACTCAGCCACCCACAGCCTGCTGAGAGAAACAACAATAATGTTTTATACCAAACATCATGGTTAAAGGCATTCTATGGGGAATTTTACGTTTAGGATAAACATGATTAACAATTGCGGTGAAATACAAGCACACATGTCAATCACAGGACAAAATGTCATTACATTTAGATAATTTATCGAGGCCAAAATGGTGCCAAATGAAGAGCCTCTTTTGAGCTTGATGGGAGTCCAGTTCAAACACATTTAACTTGTTTAATGTGTGTACAGGACTCTTAGAAAGTCCAATCCTCCGCAGAAAGTCAAGCTCCAACCTTGGATTAAGCTGTCTTCATTCATCTATGAGTCGCAGTCAGAAGGTTTCAGCGGCAAATTAGGAGCTTAAAAGGAACTCGATCCATGCAGTCTGATCTTTAATTGAGTTCATCTGGGACACCCAGGCCAACACTGCCGTAGGGCCTCAATCCACTTGTTACCTCAGGATCTTAAAGAGGCTGCAGTGTTGTATCCCGGCTTACAGAACACAGCCAAATCAAACAGCGAGGTCCTCAAGGTCCTGAGCTCAGTGTTATTTCTATCTCAACGCTGAGGCTTCTGTTCCCCTTTCAACAAAGCTGCTTTTATGTGTAAAGCAGCGTGGTTTTAAATAACTGAGCCAACCACGTCAGATCAATGCGGGAAAATAGGTGAGCTGTCCCCGCCGGAGAGTGGCAACAGTTCCACCCAGATTGCATGACTCGCACATCCTCAGAAACAGAAATCTTGCAAAACAAGTGCAGAATATTTTATCTAGGTGGGCCTCTGTTGACTTTCAGTTGAAATATGCATCTCATTTCCTCAGCTCCGTGTTTAAAGGCTCGGCGGTGTGCGTGTACAACATGGCTGACATCCTCACCGTCTTCAATGGGCCCTTCGCTCACAGAGAGGGACCCAACTTTCAGTGGGTGGCTTTCCAGGGACGCATCCCGTATCCAAGGCCTGGAACTGTGAGTTCATTTCTAGGTCATTCATTCATTCGTTGTTTCAGAGAATGATACCAAAACAAAATTTCATCTAAATTATTTATCTTGACATTTCCTCTTACACATGGCATGGCAGAAAAAAAGGAGTAGGAGGAAGATCTTGTACAATATACGCCTGTCTTAAAAAATTAATAAAAGGCATCAAAGATTTAACAACCTTTGTTAAAAAAAAAAACCATCTGCACAGCTCGTGTACTTTCATCGTGAAGCAGTTCCCAAAGTAATACCCCCGAAAAATTCCTCATTCAGATGTCTCACCATACTGAAATATAAACCTCTGAAAGTCATCAGGCGGTATGTTTAATTACAGGAAATCTTCCAGTAATTCTTTGCTTGGTACAGAAGCTTCAATGAACGCTAGGTATTTTGAGAAGCATTAGAATATGTTTTTTGATTTGGCCAGAATCTCATACATTGTGGGAAGTAGTCTTTCCACAATGTAGACTCTTGGTAAACAATTACTTCAGGAGTGTAGAAAGCCTAACAGTTAGGTCCAACCCCATATATTCAGGCGGCCTGGGTTCAAGCCAAGCCTGTTTCTCCTTTCTTGTATGTCATTCCCCACTCTTGAGCGCCAGTTTTGGACTCTATCAGCTGTCCTATTTCTGTCAACAAAGGCTGAAAAAACAAAAATAATTCTTGAAAAAATAAAATAACAACATATACATACATAAAAATACACAATTTTATTGAATTCCAGGTAGTAAAACATTAGCAAAAACCCAATATGCCGATGACACTGTAATTTACCATTCTGTTCTGACAATAAGGATGGAAGAAGGAAAGAGTTTTTGCCTTATCTTTAAGTAAACTGAAATATTCTGAAACTACATAATGTAATGTATGAACAAATTAATAAAAGAAAAGTTAAAGGCCCTAATACAGAGCCCTGTGGAACTCCATTTCCAATTTGTAAAGATTACAGAGGATTGTCAGCAAAACTCTCCTTATTGTTTTCTACATCTTTAGCACCCACCATGTTTTAATTATAATTCATACCCATTTATACAGTTACAGTGTCTAATTTTAATTTTCACTCATTCATTGGCACTAGTAGCCTAGTGATTATGCCCACCTGACCAATTCACAGAGTTGTAAAATGTCAAGACCAGAGGTGGGAAAAGTAAACAACTGTTGTATACAAGTAAAAATACAGTTACTCTGGTTAAAATCTACTGAAGTAAAATTAAAAGTACTGGTAGGTTTGTCCAGCCTAAAATTCCAAACTTATTTGTTTGTACAGCCAATATTTACAGCTGATATAGGCAGATGTTTGAAGCCGAAGCATTTTTTGTAAATGCAGGCAAAAAGGTTCATACTTGCCGATACTGATTATTCACTTTTTAAGCTATTACCTGCCAATAGCGATATCATGCCAATAATACCATGCATCACTACTTGCCTATGTGCTAGTAAGTAGTCAACAGAGGGGAAAAAAGTAAATTGTATTCGAGTAATATCACAGTTACTCTGGATAAAACTTACTTGATTAAAAGTAAAATTACTGATTTCAAAATGTAGTCAACAAAGTGCAAGTTCACAAGAAGCTGCTCATTTAAAGTTATCAGAGTAAATGTTGTTAGGTACTTTCCACTCCGGTCAAGATATTAATTTTGAAATCTCATCACATCTTCATATATAAACAAATGAATATAAAAGTGAAAGGCCCAAATATGGAGCCCTGTGGAACTCCATTTATAATTTTTAAAGATTACATTGGATTACTCTTAAACTCTACCCATTGTTTTCTAACTTTGAGTACCCAACATTTGGATGGTGGGTTGTAACTCATGCTGAAATCAATATAAATATTTTATTTTATCTTCATTTTCACCCTAAAGGGGCACCGGTAGCCTAATGGTTACGTCTACCTGCCCCATGTAAACTGTTTTCCTTGAAACAGTGACCTGGGTTGAAATCTCCCTAGTTTCTGATTCCATCCACTGACCTTTATCTCAAATAAAGACACTAATGCCCAAAAATAAGAATATTTTTTTAAAAAAGAAAATAAGGAATAATACAAACTACATCCTTGATGTTATACCAGTCATTTTTCAATAGAGAGAACCTCTTTACTTCTTTGTTTCTCCAGTGTCCTGGTGGAGCCTTCACACCCGATATCCAGACAACAAAGGAGTTCCCAGACGACGTGGTGACCTTTGTACGGAACCATCCTGTCATGTTCAACCCCATCTACCCAGTGGGGAGGAGGCCCCTGGTGGTTCGGACCAATGCTGACTACAAATACACATCAGTGGCGGTGGACCAGGTCATGGCTGCTGATGGAAACTACCAAGTGCTCTTCCTCGGAACAGGTATGAATGTAGAAAGTTTCAGCAGATCCTAGCAAACCCAGCAAACAGCCAAGGTTTTATAAACCTGTCATATATAAGGGTTCCAAATGTCCCTCAGGTAGTTGTACAAGACACAAGATGAAGAGAACTGAACTTGCACTACTCAAACTAACAGAGAGAAACTAGAATGATCCATCCAGGACTATTTGTTAAGCTGGATATTGAATAATGGATAATGAACCATGACCCCAAACCAAAGGTATGAACTGAACCATGACCTCTGTGAACTATTACCCCACTGTTAGTGAGGACAAGGCGCAGAGACAGATTATGGTCATTTTCAACATTGTCTGTATATACTGGATCCAGGTATTATGGAAATTTGCATTATATGGCCAGCCTTTATTTATGCGGGATATAATAGCCTTCCAAACACTTAATTTGTAGTTTACCCTCTGTAATGGCCTACTTCCGCTGTTCTCAAACTGTACCAGCACAGTTGGATCTGTTACAAGCTTATTTTGGCTAAGCTAGTTCATTAGTCAGGGTCTATTGAGCAACCATGTATCTTCACAAAAGGGACCCAGGTCATGGATAAAAGTACACTTGACCCTAAAGTTTGGTTCATTTCATCAGTGTGAACTCAAGCGTAAGGTAAACGTCTGGTATGGTAGGCATCCTGCCCAGGTCTGCTTGGAGAGGTGATCTTGGGCAGGATTCATGTGGACTTAGGAGATGTAAAAGGGACTTTCTGGCCAGTGTAGAGTTTTAAAGGCGGTTCGAAGCATCTGCTGTCCCTTAAAAACCATCAGAGTTCATTGTTGGGGTCTTAAGAATAATAAAAACATCCTTTGAGACAGTGCATATAAAAAGTATTCACCCCCTTTAATGTCTTACCCTTTTATTGATTTTAGAGATCAATCATGGTCAATTTAATTTGACTTTTTTGCCCCCCAAAAAGTACAAAAAACATTGTTAATGTCAAAGTGAAGAAAAATGTCTACAAAGAAAGGTCAAATGAATAAAAAAACATAAAATCAGTGACATAAATATAAAATACCAACTGGTGCTAGTAGTCTCACAATTAATGGAATTGGGATCACCTGAGTGCATTGAATGTCTCTCAGGTGATTTTGGTATAAAGACACCTGTGTCTAGAAGGTCCATTCACTGGTTAATCAGCATTCCTGGCTACCATGACACCATGAAGACAAAGGAACACTCCAAGCAAATCAGACAAAGGGTTATTGACATGTAAAAGTCAGGGGATTGAACTCGGATTTCTTGACTAGTGTTCGCCAAAAGTCATGTAGGAGACTCCATGGTCAAGTTGAAGAAAGTTCTTTGGTCGGATGAGACCAAAATGCCGCTTTTTTGACCATCAGACAAGATGCTATGTTCGGCAGACACCACAAACTCAGCATCCCTACTGGGAAGGACAGTAGTGGCAGCATCATGCTGTGGGGATGCCTGTCAGCAGCCGGCCCTGGAAGGCTTGTAAAGGTAGAGGGGTAGAGAAATCCTTGAGGATAATTTTATTCACTCTGCAAGAGTACTACGGCTTGGGAGAAGTTGAATTTTCCAGCAAGAAGATGACCAGTAGCAGCGAAAGCTTTACAGAAAAGGTTTAAAGACAAGGTGAATGTTCTGGAGTGGCTGAGACAAAACCCAGACCCTAATCCAATAGAGATTTAGTGGCTAGACTTGAGTTTTTTTGTAATTTTTGTCAAAAATAATCAAGTATATTGACCATGATTGATTTATAAAATCAATGAAAGAGTAAAGAGGGTGAATACTTTCTATAGGAACTGTATAATCTCAATAAAAAAAGTTAAATCTTAACCAGAATTTCTACATATTTCACAAAAGATGTTTGACAACTTTCTGAACTCTCAGGCGCCTTTTTTGTCAGTATCTTTCCTATAATACCCTGTGTTCACCACTGCAGTGTCTTGGGTCGAAGCACTCTAATAAAAACAAGGAACTGGCACAAAATAGCAATAACAATATCTCTCTGTCATAAGAGTTGTTAGCAAGGTGTTTCAGAGGTTAATGATTGTTGAGTGGAGTCTGATTTGCCACGGCTGCTTATCAGATAACAGAGGGGATAGTACACTGTGGATGTGGCTGCACGTCGAAAACAAAGAGGCATGACACAGCATGCAGTGTAAATTATACCACAAGAAGGTCACAGACAGGGCAGGAAGACGGATCCTCCTTGTGACCTTTTTTCCCCGCAGTTTATTAAATCAGGTGTGGGAACCTGCAGGTTTGTTTAGAATACAATCCCTGCTTCTGTGCTTATAAAATGGTGGTAAAACAGTGCGTACGAGTGTAATTATGCATGCTGTCGTGTCCACTCGCGCACATGTTTGTATTCAGCAAGCTGCTTTGGGACTCTCACTCACAGCTGGTCGTGTTTATCTGACAGCCTCTCCATTCTGTTTCTCCTGCCTGGATTCTTGAAGGAAAGCCAGGTCTGTCTTTCCATATCTCAGCCCAGAGATGCTGCTTTTGTCTGAAGGATGAGGGAGACGCTCTTATCTTACATTTCCAGGAGCCCGTCGCTGTTACTCCCTCGCCTTTCCCTGTCGCTCAAACTCCCAGGACAAAACAGCCGCACTGAGGGTGGGAGTGTTATATTTTTGCCCTTTCTGTGGCCCTTGTCCTCCCTTTCACAGGCTTAAGAGCTTCCATTCCCACTCCTGACCCAGTTGATTTTGTTCTGCTTTCAGCTATCATGCCTTGTGCAAAAGCAAACACAGGCTTAAAAAAACACTTTGGGTTTATTTTTTTCTAATTTTCTGTATTCTAGCTGTATCTGTTTCACACAGTTGTTAAGTGGCCGCGTGTGATAACAGCGTTGTGCTTTCTGACCCCAACAGACAAAGGTACGGTACAGAAGGTGATCGTGCTGCCCAGCAATCAATCCCTGCATGAAGATCTGATCCTGGAGGAGCTGGAAGTGTTTAAGGTCAGCCGTCTGTTTTTCCCCCCCATCCGTCTTTCATTCATCTCATGTTTCCGGCAAAATCAAAGGCAGTGGAGGTGGAGAAGGAGAGCGAGCTTGGACACAACACAAAGGCCAGGGGCAGGCAGACAGACAAAGGCAGGGTGGCATTCAGGAGATGGATGTTCAGCAATGGAGTGATGGGAAACATGCTGCAAGGGTCTGGTTGTTGCCCCAAGAGAACTCGTCTGTTTTATCTTAGCTCAAATCCCTACAAGTGTGATCAACCTGTGATCAGACGTCAAGGTTATGGCTCCTTTGATCCGCAGCTGTACCCAGAGTACAGCTCAGTAAGAGGAGATTTACTCCCCAAAGGCACAACAATTTTCTCCTGGAAAGAAAGCCAAACATTTGCAAGGAGCTTATCCTGTTGAGAGCCTATTCTCCTATAATTATTTTGCTTTAAAAGAATCCCCGCAAGGCTGTCTCCATGGAAGAAAGTCATTTAAAGGAAGAAATCTCAAAATCTAAAGCTCAGTTCAGAAAGAAAAACTGCCCGGCAACAGCACTGTTTTAGAACATCACAGAGGACAGGTGCAGCTGTCAGGAAAGCTGATGGGGATGCCTTCAATTCAGTTTGTCATCTCACAAATAGCTCGTTTAGAAAGCTGGAAGCAACCCCAGTTCCAAAAAAGTTGGGGCGCTGTGTAAGATGTAAGTACATTTAGAATGCCATGATTTGCAAATCCCATAAACCTGTATTGCACTCACTACAGAACATAAACAACCTGTCAGCTCCTCTTTAATTTGATGGCAGCAATACATCTCAAAAAAGTCAGGACAGGGCAACAAAAGGCTGGGAGAATTTGGAGAGCTTTTTGCAACTTACTAGCAACAGGTCAGTAACATGACTTGGTAAAAGAGAAGGATTTTAGAGAGGCAAAGTCTATCACAAGTAAAGACAGGCAGAGGTTCTCCACTCAGTGAAAAACCCTGTCTTAAAATTGTGGAACAGTTTCAGAAAAATGTTCCTCAATGTCAGATTGGACACTTTTAATATCCCGCCATCTACCGTACAGAATATCATCAAAAGATTCAGAGAATCTGGAGAAATCTTTGTGTGCAAGAGACAAGGCCAAAGGTCAATGTTGGATGCCATGCCATCCACAAATGCGTTAAAGCTGCATCATACAAAGAAGAAATCCTATATGAACACAATACAGAAACAGCCACCTCTTCTGCGCCAAAGCTCATTTAAAATGAACTGAGCCAAAATGGAAAACTGTTCTGTGGTCGCATTAATCAAAATTTGAAATTCTCTTTAAACCAGGGATGCAATGTCCAGATTACGGCCTATGGCATGGGCAGCTTGCACATCTAGAGAAGGCCTTCCATAATTCAGGAAGACAATGCTAAACCATGTACCACATCCATGGCAACAACAGCATGACTTCTCAATGCTAAATTGGCCTACCTGCAGTTCAGACCTTTCAGGAATAGAAACATTTTTCAATTTTCAAAAAGAAAAATCGGGCAGAGAAAACCCAGGACTGTTGAGCAACTAGAATCCTATATAAGATAAGAATGGGATAACATTCCATTCCCAAAACTCCATGTACTGATTTTCTTGCTTCCCACATATTTACAGACTGTTATTAAAAGAAGAGGGGATGCTACACAATGATAGACATGGCCCTGCCCTTACTTTTTTGAGATATGCTGCTGCCATCAAATTCAAAATGAGCTTCAGGAAATAGTAAAATGTATGTGCTATTATGAATACAGTTCGGTTAATGAGATTTTGCGCGTCAATACATTCTGTTTCTATTTACATTTTACACACCGTCCCAACTTTTATGGAACAGGGTTTTACTATCAGACACTCACGAAGCCTTATAGACCTCCCATGATTGGATATAGCTGATTTTATTGCCGATACTTGCTGCTGTTGTGAAAGTTGAAATCAGCTCATGTTCAAGCTAGCTAAGCTAACCTTAGCGGTTGATTAGCCTAGCCTACATTGACTCCCAATAACATTAGCTTTGCCCTTTTTATTTGGGGAAAAAAACAACACAACATTATATTCTCTGAGCAAGAAAAGGAATTTTCAGTGTTCAAACTTAGCTAAGCATTGTATTTTGTTGGCTGGAGTCATTTGACCTATGCTAACTATTTGCTAGCTTCATACTTTCTTGTACTTATGAAAGTATTTGTAAAATTCTAATTATAAGATTTAGATTTTGGCAACATATGCAAAAAAATATTTCATCAATAAGTCCTGTTTGTTTGAAATTGTAACTTAAATCAGTGTTCATAATATTGAACGGCCAACGTGAAGCTACTGCTAGCTTACTGCTGCTACTGCTGGTTACATTAGCTTCAATAACAACATGGCAACTTTAAATTTGTCAAATAAATATGAAAAAAAAATCATTTTACAAGTTAGCTGGGTGTTGGTTCATGATTTTTGCTTGATTCATAAAAAACAGTCTTTTGTCCAGTGAGTCTTGGCGCTACCTTGCTAGTTGCTGCTAGCATAAGCCATAAATTTACCAAGCAGACATAAGGGTGTTATCTGTCTAATCATCACTCACTTCAGTAAGGCTCTGAGTATTTTTCCATAAAATGTCTCCTCCTATTGCCTTAAACTTTCTCACTAAAGGTCTGACCTGGGAATTTCTTTGTGCTTTTTCTGTAGAACCAAGCTCCTGTTACAAACCTGAGAATTTCCTCAAAAAAGGTAAGTGTTCCTCCAACTTTCCTTTTCCTCACACATTAAGTGCTGTTTTATTGTCGTAATATGTTATTCATCTTCTGTGGCTACTATGTAATGCACGAAACAGAGCTCTCCTGTGCATAATAAGCCTCCCAGAGGCAAGGAAATAATAAGCCATAATTGTTTCGGCGCTCTGCCTCATTTTCCTGTCAGCCGGCCACTTATTAAGACAAACAGGGCGGCTGACATTTGAACTGTTTGCTTTGCAGCAACAGCTGTACGTCAGCTCCGAGTTCGGGGTCTCTCAGGTCTCCCTGCACCGGTGTCACGCTTACGGATCGGCTTGCGCTGACTGCTGCCTCGCCCGAGACCCCTACTGTGCCTGGGATGGGCTCAGCTGCTCTCGCTTCTATCCCACCGGCAAAAGGTAAACAAACGTTTACAGTGTAAGAGGCTATAAAAAATGAATGGAGAGAGGTGTCCAACAGGAAATTTCCCCTAGGCAATGAAAAAAATATGAAACAGCTTTGAGGTCAAAAAACGAATTCTTCAGTGTTAATTAGGCCTGAAAGGTGCTGATTATAGAAACCATTCATGCAGGTAGCTGTTTTGTGCTTTTCAATCAGTGTTAATTTGACACAGTGTACAGTGCTATGAGAAAGTATTTGCCCCAGTCCTGATTTCTTTTTTTGTTTTGCTTTCTTGCATGTTTGTCACACGTCAGTGTTTCAGATCATCAAACAAATTTTACTACAAGCCAAACATAACCTGAGTAAATAAAAAATGACATTTCTAAACGAGATTTTATTATAAAAGGAAAAAAGCCATCCATGCCTCCCTTGTTAAATCATGAGTTAACTTTAACTACATTAAAAATAAAAAAAGTAAAAAATGAGTTCCGTTCTGCTAGCCACAACCAGGCCTGATTACTGCTAGACCTGTTGAATGAAGAAATTACTTAAATAGAACCTGTCTGACAAAGACAACCATATCTTAGACTTTGGGACTCCAGCAAACCACATTAAGAACCATTATCCACAAATGGGGAAAACTTGGAACAGCAACACATCATGCTGCCATCTAAAGAATTTCAATCACAAATGGGAGACAGAGTAATCTACATTTATCACTCTGAAAAGGTTTACGGAACCATTTCTAAGACTTTGGGACACTAGCAAACAACTACAAGAGCAATTATCCACAAATGGAGAAAACTTGGAACAGCAGTGAACCTTCCTAGGAGTGGCCAACCTACCAAAATTACTCCAAAAGCACATCGACGACTCATCCAGGAGGTCACAAAAGAACCCAGAATATCATCTAAAGCCCAGTAGGCTTTACAGGTCAGTGTGTATTATACAACAATGAAAATGAGACTGGGAAAATGGCATCCATGGGAGAGTTTCATGGGGTTTAAAAACACAAAGTAAAGGTTTTGGAGTGGTCAAGTCAAGGTTCGGACTTAAATCTGTTTGAGATGCTTTTGCGTGACCTCAAACACACCATTCATGCTTGACCACCCTCCCATGTGGCTGGATTAAAACAAAGAAGAGTGGGCCAGAATTCCTCCATATTGATGTAAAAAGACTAATTACAAGCTATTTCAAAAGTTTGCTTGCAGTTGTTGCTGCCAAGTTTGGCACAACCAGTTCTTGAAACAAAGTCATTGACATCTATAAGTCTGGAAAGGGGTACAAAGCCAGTTCTAAGGCATTGGGACTTCAGCAAATCACAGTGAGAGCCATTATCCACAAATGGAAAACATATAACAGTTGTGAACTTCCACCAAATGTGGTGCAGTCAGTTGTTGAGACAAATTCAATGACATCTATCAATCTGGAAATGGTTACAAAGCCATTTCTAAGGCTTTGGAACTCCAGCGAGCCACTGTGAGAGCCATAATCCACAAATGGGGAAAACTTGGAACTGTTGTTAATCTCCACCCATTGTTACGCAACCAGTTGTTAAAACATCAGTCTGGAAAGGGGTACAAAGCCATTTCAAAGGCTTTGGAACTCTAGAAAACCATGTTGAGAGCCATTATACACAAACGGAGAAAAGTTTCACAGGCCAGGTAGGTTTGGATGGCTTTTTGACCTTGATAAATTGAAATCCTCATTTACAAATGGCATGTTGTATTAACTCAGGTTTTCACTAGCTTATATTAAAATTTGTTTGATGATCTGAAACACTTAAGTGTGAAAAATATGCAACAAATTAAAAAAAAACAGGGTGGGGTCAAATTCTTTGTCACAGTACTGTACATTTTTCCTGCTCACTGCCTTTAATTTATGCAATTTGCTATAGATTACAGGGGTTTTTGCCAACAGCTGCCCTTTTACATGCTAATAAGAAATATGAAATCAAGTACCATGGTCATGCTGAATGTAGAAATGTAAAACAGTATGGTTTAAGAATATAAAATAGACTCCCATAACTTGTGAGGGCAAAAAGATCCCATGAATGGAATCCCTCAGTAGACACTTCAACGTAAGCCATGTCCCTAATTCCACTTTGTTGTTTCCTTCCTCTGTCTAGACATAACACAGACAAGGAGGTATGAGCTACACCTCACCTCTAAAACCCAACCCTCTCTGGTCTCTTTTAAGGGCCGGCTGTCTGTCTCTTGACATTCCAGTCAAACACAGGTCAAGTTTAGTTTGGTTGCCCAACAAAAGCTCAGCTCAACTTTTCCTGTGGAAAATGTGTTTGAAATGTGTCATCTGTTTACATTTGCTTTTCCTCAAACTGTTAAATATGAGTGTGCACAGCTGAGTGGAAAAACAGTCTGAATTTCCTCATGTTGTTTTGGCTCTTTCCACAGTTCTAATGTTAGATGAAGATGTGAAGAGAAACGTGGCTATAATTGTTTGTTTCTCTGTATTTAGAAACAGTTTATTTATACTCATTGATTGTCTTTCCTTTTTTTTGCAGGAGAAGCAGGCGGCAGGACATTATGCATGGAAATCCACTCACTCAATGCAGAGGATTCAATCTTAAAGGTATTTAAGCAGCAGTCGTCATAGTCGTTTGACAGAATTATTCTTTAGTGTCAAAGGGACATAGTCACAAATAATCTTACCTGGTATAGATTTTACAGCTCATCCGAAGTGGAGCGGTACATCAATTGGTTGATCAATTATCCAGTCAGATCAAAAGAAAGTCAAAATGACGATCTACACAGTCACATTTAAGCTACGATTTTATTTTGAAATAACTCCCACATGTCCGTCAATAGTTTCTGCCCAGTAGATGGGCAGTTTACAAAGAGGATATCCTCTCCTCACCTGGCTGTTTGTTCATTTTTCAGACATTGACAACACCAGAGCAGTCCTCTACCAATTTTGCCGACTGCACTTGCATTTCTTTTAAAAATTGTATATTATTGCCAACTATTGCTTATGGGTAGAAACAGATCTCCCCTCACTACTTCATGGCTACAGTAGTGTGAGTGGTGTCTGATTCAGGCTCCGCAGCTAAACAAAGAGGGAAAAGTGTGATTTTTGCCTGCTGCTGTCACAATGAATTTCTAATCAAAATTAAGCTGCCCAAACTTGAAGGGATCCAAGCATGACAGCAGCTCTCCATGTTTTGTCCTTACTCCTTTATTTGCTAAAATCAAGAGTACAGTTAAAGAAAAAAAGTTGCTGTAATCCTACATTGCATCGCCATGTGTCACAGCATCAATCTCATTAAAATCTAGTTATGTCAGACAAAAGTACTCAAACTGTATGACACATGGTTGTCTGATAAGGTACTTGGCAATAATAGTGGCATTAACCTCCAGAGATTCAGTGAGTGCGGCCCCTTTAAGAGTGAAGCTCTTGGGGAAGCTAGGCTATACAGCACTAAAGATGGGTGTAATTTCTCTGTGTAATTTTGTGAGTTCAAGGGGAAAATGGGCCAAAAAAATAATGTGGGCTTTATTGTATACCTCAAAAAAATTGAAGCGCTTAATTGTTCACCCAGAGAGCCTCTGTGTTTGGCACTGATTTGCAATGCAAGCTTCAGCTACTGGATTTGTATCCTTCCGCATATCTGTTCAGCTGTTTGGGTTTGCGAGCTTAGAAAGAAGAAACAACAACAAACTGATCTAAGAGTGATTATTTCAGCCCAGTTTTCCACTTTAGCAGCAACATAATGTTTTCATAGAGTTTAGATATAGCACTGTCTTTAGCTTGTCTAGTTATCAGCCCTGAAAAGTTAAAAAAAAAAAAAAAAAAAGAAAGGTAGACTATATCGGATTTCATGTTAACAACTAAAATTTTATTGAGTCTCTTTCTCTCTGAACTTTCAACAAGATGTATGCCACCTTTAGTGAAAGTCAATGACATGCACATTTCAGTAACTGGCTATAAAAAACAGTTTTGATTACTTAATCATGTGTTTTGGAGGTGAATACTAACATATAACCTGACATGCCAGATGGAAAACCTTTAATACTAAGTGTTTGGGAAAAGGCAGAGGATTTGAAAGAAAATCGGAGTGTGATTGGATGAACGTTCTGTCTGTCACATTTTTACAGGCCAATCAGAGCAACAAAACATGTGATGTAGCCGCTATCAAGGTGCGCTTGCGCAGTTTCCGAGGAATAACGCGAACCATGGCGACTATAGACATGTCAGTACATGACTTTTGTCATTTTTGAAAAGAAAACAACTCACTGCTGTTCTTTGTTCTTCTTTTAACGAAGAAATTTCGTCAAGTTCGGATAAAATTGGCGCTTTAGTAGCATCCACACTAACCTCTTCTGCCATGATTGCACCGGCCTCTTGTTGCTGCTTGTTTACGTCACGACTCCGCCGTGCCTGAGTGTACCGCCCCTCATCACTGATTGGTCCTGTCACTTTCTAACCGGGCCTAAACAGTTCAGACGGGAGCTTTGCAAGATGGATTCGCCAGTGAAAAATAAGGAAACAGGCGTATCCATCTGCTTTGCAAGGTTAGCTTACATATAAAAAATTAGCTTTTTTTATGGGAATGTCTCAGTTAAAACAAACTGCTCTCTGGACCTTCAATCTCTGAACTTGAATTAGAAAACAAATACTCCTGCTTATTTTCTTTAAAAGATAAAACCTTAAAATAAATAGAAAACGAGTCCCTGGATGCAAGCTCTGTGGACAAAATTAACAGTTCTTGTGCAAAAAGATGCATGCCTTGCATGATATGACTGAAAGATGTTGCAAGTCCCTATTTTTGCATCTTTTTTTTTTTTTTCAAAATGAAACCACATTTCCTACCGCTTTAGCCTTTTTTTTTTGTTTTTTTTTTTTTTGTTTGTTTGTTTTAAACAGTCTATCCTGTTTACTTGCTCAACTTCCCTGTTTTTGTTCAAGCAGACTGCCCCCATGTAAGACTGTGTTTTTCAAGGCATGCATAAGATAGTCGTCAAGATTTAATGTCAATGATGTTGATGGATTGAACCAACTGGAACCGGTTCTTGATTCCCATCCCTACTCAGATGACAAATTTCCATTCAAGTTATCTGGATGGGGTTGGTTTCTCAGATTTAACTTCAGAAAGTTAAAGAAAGTCGGTACATTCAGTAAGGCAGGGAACTCTGGATGGGGAGTGATGCAGGCCGCTTTCCTGGAGAAGGGTTGTGAAGTCCCACTAGTGACAACAGTATCTCAGTGTCTGTGGGCTCACAGTTTGCACACCTAAACCAGGTGACTCAGGAACTCTCCTGCTAACCAGTCTGCGATGAAATTTCTCTCCTCTTTGAATCCGTATCTGTGGGAGTGGTTTTCTTTTGATTGGAGATGGTGTTGATGGGGTACTTGGTGTAGATTAATGAGAAAAAATTAATGTAAACAACTGTAGCATCATGGCATCAATTTACTTGATCATTTCGGACAAGATTAAAACCACAGACATCCTGCACCATTATTACAAATGACCAGAGGTCCCTAGGTAATCCTAATCCAGTGCGAATGTCTTTGTACAGTGACTTCTGACTTGAATGTAGTTGTTTACGCCAAAGCTGAAGCTGTAACTCTGTTGGTGTATTTTTAAGCTGCAGATACAGGGGGCTTCTGTGCTTCTGTGCTTGTTTGTGAGTCCAGGTACCACACAACATTCCTCGAAAATCACACAGTCGACTGGCAGGGTGCTCTGTAATGAGAGGAGAGGATTTGCTCCCCAGAGTGTTCCATTTCCGTGAAGAGTTTATATCCCTAAATTAACACGAGTTTGGGGAACAAACCATATGGCCATTACTGATAATTAGTCACAGCCCTGTCATAGATCCAGCTGTGTAATGAGCCGTTTAGTTGCACCAAGAACGACACAGTCAATGAGACGACACTAAACTGCTCTGATGCAGCCATGCTTTGTTCTGTGGGTCTTTAGAAGCGGAAGAAGTGTGGGTGGGGTTTGGTTTAGCTGCCAGCGTCAGGCTGAGCTTTGTGTCAACATTTCACTCTCACTGTAGGGACTTCAGACAGATTCGAGTCCATCTGCGGGGTTCGTGTCTGTCAGCGAGTGACGTGTGATGTGACGTCTGTTGTGACTCTTGTGTTTTGTGTGTTTCTAGCCTACAGAAACGCTGTGGAAATGACACAGTACGGAGTGAAAAACAACACCACTTTCCTGGAGTGTATTCCCAAGTCACCTCAGGCCTCCATTCGCTGGCTGATTCAGCGGGACAACGACAGGAGGAAGGAGGTCAGTCTGACATTTGATGAGGTCAACGGTCAAACTTTGATGCAATTAAACAGATAGAACTGATTAAACATCCTTTTTCTTATCCCCAGGAGGCCGCTGTGTTGTTTGGATTACATAGTTGAATAATAAATCAGACATTTGAGGTGTCTTAACAATCAAATGAGCTCACATGCTTGATAAAGACTTCTGCTGCCTGAGGAATGACACAGTGAACACTTAACAGCCAGAAGAGTGTCATAATGAGCAGTGATACATATTAAACATGACGTGGACCTCGACTAATGATTGGCTTCTCAGCGGGGAAGCACTTTGCAAATATTTGACACCCCCTTAACCTCTCAAAACTGAGACAAACTAAAAAAAGATGGGCAAAAGTACGCCTGCTTGATAAAGACACATCTTTTATTGATTTAGCTCTCACCTCTGTGGAGTAGACTCAGAGTAATGGCCTTTTTATAGCCATTCCCCCACGAGAATAGAAGTTGGCCTTAAAATAAATCACTTAAGTTTTATGGAGTGTTTCGTAACTTAAGCCTGGCTGAATTTAAGGTAGTAAGTGGATAGATATAAAAAGTTTTGCACTCGCTTAAGAATGTAAACATCACTTTAGTCTAAATGGAAATGAAACCAAAACATTATTCAGGAGTAATTATGAATATGAGCCATCACAGAGATGTAGAGTCTACATAAATTTATCCAAAACACTGATATAGGATACAAAGACACTATAAAAATATCTGAAAATGTCATTCATGCTTGCAAAGTTCCTAAAGAATATTTGAGAAAACTGTCCAGAATTTCTGAAGATGATAAAGTAATTTCCTTGAAATGTTGAAATGAAAGAGAATTTTCTTTAAAATTGTTATATATATATATAGATGTAAAAAAAATCCATGAAATTTGGGGGGGATTTATGTATAATTTGAATAATTTAGTTGGAAAATTTTGATGAAAAATCCCTTGAGATTTTCTTGAATATTCATGGAAATGTGAGGGCATTTATTTGGCTGGTTGGGGGAATTCCTTTTGAAAATTTAAACAACTTTCAATGGAATTTGGGCAGAATATAGGTGTAGATTTTGGGGATTTTGTATTTTATTCAGTAATATGTCGAGGTATTTGACTGGCTGTTTGTGGGAATTTTCGTAATTTTCTATGGAATTCAGGGGCAATTTATTGGAGCATTCCCGGTAACTTGATTGGATGTTTTTTTTTTCTTTTTTTTTTTTTTTTTTTTCTTTTTTTTGCTGAAATGTTCTTTGAATGATTGTGGGAATTTCTTTGGAATTATCCTGAATCTGGGGCAATTTATTTGAAATTTATGGGTAACTTGATTGGAATTTTTTGCTGACATGTCCTTTAAAAATTCTTTAGTATTTAAGGCAATGTAAGGGTAAATTGTTTGGCTGTTTCTGGGAATTTCTTTAAAATTTTCTATTCTTTTTTTTTTTTCTTTTTGGCAATTTAATTGTACATTGTGGGTAACTTCATTGGAATTATTATTTTTTTATTTTTTTATTTTCTAAAATGTCCTTTAAGCCTGAATATTCTTGAATATTAATGAAAATGTCAGGGGTAGTTGTTGGACTGTTTGTGTTAATTTCTTTGGAAAATTTCCATAATTTTATATGGAATTCGGGGGCAATTTATTGGAGCACTCTTGGTAACTTTACTGGAAGTTTTTGCTGAAATGTTCTTTGGATTTTCTTGAATATTCATATATAGTTAGGGCATATGTTTGACTGTTTGTGGGAATTTCTTTGGAAATTTTCCATAGTTTTCCATGGAGTTTTAGGGTAATGTATTTGTAAATTTTGGGCAACTTGATTGGAAAATTTGTGCAGAAATATTCTCTGAAATGTTCCTGAGTTTTCAAAGAAATCGATGCCCCTCTCCAAGTTGGCTCCCACCTAAATGTTTGCTTGTTTAACCCATGCTGCCTTAGTCACCGGCTTTGAGCATGACATGTCAGGAGCAGGTAGCACCCCCTGCTGGTGAAGAACAGTATTACAACTTACATTTTTGACAAATTGATTTGCATTTTCCATTGTGGGGTTTTTTTTTTTTTTTTTTGTAATTTTTTTAATCTAATTTTTTAAGATTTACAGAGACAATATTTTTTGGCTGTTAAAGACAAAGCAAAGCAGTTCAACAATCATGTTAATCATGGATCAGTGCCCCAGCAGTCATTGACTATAGGCTATGGCCACCCCTCTGCAAGATGGCGGCCATCTAACTGCATTGCTGGTGTAACCAGAAACAGCCAAGGTTGCATACATGTGTATTTCAATGCTGCTACAGTCACTGACCTTGAACATGGCAAGCCAAGGGCAGACAGCCTCCTCTGCTGGTTGAAGAGAGTATTGTAATATACATTTTTGACAAATTGACGTTTTTCGTTTTATTTTTAATGACTTTTTTTAACTTTTAACGAAGAATGATTGGATCAGTTGCTAGTTTGTGTAGTCTTGTGATAACAGAGTGATTTGCCAGTTTAATGATGATTGCAGAGGAACACTCTTGTTTTCCTTGTCACCTGTTTAATTGTAGAGATAGATGAATACCTCTTCCAGTTACCTGCTAAAACCATGTGGATAGAGTTTTGATTCAGTCTTTTCCAACCACAGGTGAAGCTGGGTGACCGCGTCCTCTCCACTGAGCACGGCCTCCTCATCCGCTCCGTCCAGCTGTCCGACCAGGGCCTCTACTACTGCCTGACCACGGAGAACAGCTTCAAACGCACCGTCGCCAAAATCCGCCTGCGAGTGCTGAGCGAGGCCATGGTGAGCGTGCTGACGGACAAACAGCAGTCGCCGTGGGCCTGGGCCAGCTCGCTGCACCCGAAAGCCCTTTTGGCAGCCTTCAGTCCGGCCGAGAGCATGGCTGTGCAACAGTACTGCAAAGAGAGGAAGGAGCTCCAGAAGCTGCAGCAGAGGCAGCTGCAGCAGCCGCCTCCGCCGCCTGGACCTCTCAGGGGAGACCTGGCCAAACTGAAGCCGCTGCTGGACCGGAGGAAGAGCCGAAACCGTCGTAATCACCTCCCAGAGGTGTGACACACAAACTGAGGCGCTGTTTCCTAACCTCATTCTCCAACTCTCATCTCAAACTGCAGAACTTCACTGTGGATGTACAGTTAAATGAGGAGGTGGGGGAATTATTTAGGGTATTTTTTTCTTGCATGAGGTACTGTGACCAGATGGCTGTGACGTACAATAATACACATGCGCAGGCAAGCTTAAGCCGTAGCAGCCACAAAACAAAGCTCCTATTATAAGTCCAGATAATTAGCTGTGGTCTCTGATACACCTTGAGATGCTGCTATGGTCAATGATTTTTTCAGAACCAGAAATTTGACCTGCAAGATGTCATTGCACGATGGATTTGTTCTTTGCAAAAAGAGGATGTAATTTGAAGTCATTCTTGAGGAGATAAAAAGGAACAAAAGGGAGAAAGAAGCATGTTTCACTGTGAGTGCCCTCTCAAAGTATTAAACCTTATTAGATTCTGCTCACATATCTGTATTAACTTAAACTAACATTGTCTCAGCTCAGTGAAATGGAATAAAAAAGGTCATAAGAAGTCCATTTGTGAGGGAAAGAAAAGTTTTTCTTTCTCGGGTTGACAGCTGCGCCGACTGCCTACAATACCACTGTTCATTGAGAGCACAGATGGCAAGCAGTCCACAAAAACGTGTGATATTACAAGTTAAAATGTCCAAGTGCAAAGGCCAAACTTAACATTAGGCGCTGATGTTAAACAAACAGGAATAGTAATAACATTTTAGAAGAATATGAAAGTCCATGCAAGCTGTTCAGACATTTTAAATGAGCTCTCCTATATTTATTCCCACTCCTGAGACGGACAATGCCTAGAAGAAGTTTTCACCCCCTTGGATTTTCTACCCTTTCATTGATTTTATAAATCAGGCATGGTCAATATAATTTGGCTTTTTTTTTTTTTTAATTACAAAAAAATATTTTAAAAAATCCTTTTAAATGTCAAAGTGAGAACAGATTTCTACGATGTAATGTCAATTAAATAAAAATATTCACTCCATTTAAAGTGACTGACCTTATTCAACAGAGGTCCAGCCAATTGGTGCTAGTAGTCTCTCAACTGTTGCTGGAAAAAAATCTTCTCCCAAGTCATAGTTCTCTTGCAGACTAGGTAAGATTGTCCTCCAGGATTATTTTTTTGTTTTGTTTTTTTGTTTTTTTTTGCCGCATTCATATTACCCTCTGCCTTCCAGGGCTGTCTGCTGTGAAAGCATCCCCACAGCATGATGCTGCCACCACCGTGCTTCACAGTGGGGATGGTGTGTTTGTGCGGATGTGCAGTGTTTGGTGTCTTGTCTGGCCCCCAAAAAGCACCATTTTGGTCTCATCAGACCAAAGAACTTTCTCCCGCTTGACCATGAAGCCTCCCACATGCCTTTTGGTGAGCTCTAAGTGAGATACTATTTTTTTTCCCATGAAGCTTCGACTGGCTGAGGCTTGTAACTCCTTCAGAGTAGTCATAGGTGTCTTGGTGGACTCTCTCACCAGTCTCCTTCTTGCCCGGTCACTCAGTTTGTGAGGACGTCCTGATCTAAGCAGATTTACACATGTGCCATATTCTTTCCATTTCTTGATGATGGATTTTACTGAAATCCAGGGGATGTTCAGTGCCTTGGAATTTCTTGTATCCATCCCCTGACTTATACATTTAAATGACCTTTTCTTCCGAGTTTCTTGGAGTGTTCCTCTGTCTTCGTGGTGTAATGGTAGCCAGGAATACTGATTTATCAATGACTGGACTTTTTATGTCATTGACATTACTTTTTAAAAATCTGTTTTCACTTTGACAGTCAAGAGTTTTTTGGTCAAAACGTCATATTATGTTGACCATGATTGATTTATATAAAAGGGTACATTATCCAAGGAGGTAAATACTCTTAAAGGCACTGTACATGTAGGACAATGTGCCTCACTGTAATTCAACTGTATATTGTATCATATTTCTTTTGTTTCTAGTACTGAAGCATGTTTATAGAAATACATCAGTAATATAAAAAGTCTTTTAATCCTTCACTGGATTATGTGTGTGTTACAAAACTAGCAAAAACGCACATTTTGTTTAGCTTAAAACATGGAAATATGACAATATCCGTCTTTGGATCCATATCTTCTCCAGCAAGAATTCATAAATAGTGACAACCCATTAGATAGGCTGTTAACATATGTGAATACTTTTTTTCAAATGCATAGCTAATGTAGATAATTGTTGCTTGTGTATAGAGTGTTTTTTGTGTTTCATCAGTTTAATTTAATGGTGTGCCAAGTTTTGTGAAAATGCATTCTTATTGTGTAAATAAATTCTTCACCAGCCATGACTGTATCTGCAGGTTGCAGATATACAGTGATATTTTCATCCTCAGACAAAAAAAGAACTGCCCTCATATCTCTGCTCCATGTTTAATAAAACTGTGTGACCAGCAGCTTCCTGTCAGCTTCATCTCAGTGTAATTTCAGTGTTATGAAACGTATGTATTTGTATTTATTAATGTCATGATAGCCTGAATAAATCTGTTGAGAGTAATATCATTTTTTACAGAAAGATCACGCAATTTATTGTCTGATATTTTTATTGCTGTGATTCCTCACAATGTCATCTTTTTTTCTCTGTTATTGGCCCATACATCATCACACGACGAGTCTCCATGGTGGGCCGAATCATTCAGGCATATACAACTGGACCTTTACCTTCACCTTAGAGGAACAGTATGTGGTGAGAATGTGGTTATAGGATTTTCTCTTTCTTGGCCATTCCTGGGAGGGTTCACCACTGTTCCAAGTTTTCTCCATTTGTGGATAATGGCTCTCACCGTGATTTGTTGGGGGTCCCAACATTGACATCTATCAGTCTGGGAGAATCATGACGCTACATCTATGGCTTTGGGACTCCAGTGAACCATCAGAGAGCCATTATCCACAAAAGGAGAAAACTTGGAGCAGTTATGAATTTCCACCTTGTGTGGCATAGCTAGTTAGGTTAGGTTAAGGGGGCAATTACTTTTTCACAACAAAGTCTGACACAGTAGGTGGTGACATTCATGTTGCGTCTTTGCACATCCACTATGAAGAGCGACTAGGTGGTAACAATGGCAACCATTAATGCCAACAGTAAATCATGCTCCTTGCTGAATTTAGAATCCATCCTGTTGCCATGGAGTTTTTTTTATTAATTGTTTTTGAGACACTAACAGCCCTATCTCTACTTCCACATCTGCCATGCAGCTGAGAGCATTGTGTAAGTCTTTTTCTTACTAAAGTGGGGGTTCATATGGAGTAGAATAACATTGTTTCACCACCAAACAAACCAAAGTACCATCCAGCAGAAAGATGAATCTACAGGCAGTAGTTAGAATAATAGCTAATGAAGCTTAGCTTAGCTGGGGAAAAGACTGGAAATTGAATCTGTCATTTTTTTTCTGGTGCCATATGCTTGTATGCATAAATGCAAAAAAGAAGAAGAAGTTTTATTGTCCTTGTACCAGCGTACAAGCACCAGGGGAGAACTGATTAGGTGCATATGTATTGAAGTATGTCTAACATGGCTACCCTAAGCTGGGATATGCTCCCACTAGGGTAGCTACTAGTTTTCTGGTTGGCCTTTCTTAAACAGGAAATCATGAACTTTACAGCTCTATAGATTTTTGCCCTACACTTTACCTTTGGTGCAAATACAAGGCACTGTACCCTACTAGCTTCTAGTGGTATACAAAGGTAAATGACACAGCAGTTTTTGTAATAGACGTTTTTTGCCTAACCTTGAAAAACAGATGGATTGGCCAGATTACATGCCTGTCATCAGGCAAATCCATTTTGCAAAGCTCCTATCTGAAACATTTGTCCCCAGTCCGAGACCTAGCCAATCGGCGTCATTTGAGAAGAACAAGGCGATAGCAACAAAGTTTGTTTTAGTTGGACTATAAGCCGGTTAAGGTAGCCACTGTGGCCACAGTGGCAGTTTTATCAAAACTAGGCCACATTTTTTTTCATTAAAAAGAGCAAAGAAGTCCCAAAAACTGCACAAAAAGTCTTTCATGGTGGAAAAAATGCTTCAGCATGAGTTCGCTTTAGTTAAGGGTGGAGTTTAGTAGTGTTGCAAGCGAGCTTACGCTACTTGCTGCTGCACAGTTGTACTACCTCATTTTGTCTTATTGCTCTGATTGGCTCACAATGACAGACTGTTTGTCCAGTGACCTTCTGAGATTTTTTTCAAGGACGTTTACCAGATAATGTTACATATATCCATGCAATGACACAGTCCATCTCGGTGGTTGGCCAGCTAAATGGTTAAAATTCTGATTTTGAATTAGCAGCTGCGAAATTTACTAGTCCGTAAAACTTTTTTTTTTTTTGCAAATTCACGCCTAAAATTTCGGTCTAGTGCTCTGTTAAAACTGTATCTGTGCTTCCCATTGCTAGAAGCCACTGTAGCTTTCGTCAATGGCCACCGCCTTCCTGCCAAAGCTTTCCACCAGCTCTTCACTGAACGTTAACATTAGAAGCCTAGCAGTTAGCATCTCATAGGTAGTATTTTGAGCTAGAAAATGAAAATATTCAGGGTTATACTTATGCATAGCCACTTAACCGAAGTCATGAGTAAGCACATTAAGCATGATGTTAATCTGCAAAGAATGAAGGATGGGGAAGCTAGCTGCTAACTTTAGCTATACTCTACTCAGCCCACCAGCTTTACATCATATACCCAATGACACAATAACCCTGTGATGAATGTGACTGTTTACTGAGCTTTTTCTCCCATGTAGAGTAGTTAATGTATGTTTAGCTGAAGGAAATATCCACCTTGGAGCATCACAACTTATCATATATGCTGAACGACTTGCAGGTCCAAGTACTGGGTGGAAGCTGTGGAGCATGTGCAGAAAGCCTAGTCCAGGTTGGATCTGGTTGAGTTGTTTTTGTTGTAACAATTGGACTTTTTCCAAATCTATGTGAATGTACTGAGTGTGACAAAAATTGAACTCTGATCATTTTCTTTAAAGATTATCACAGGAAGAAGTGTTGGAAAGTGTATAACAGAATCTTAAAAGGGTACCAGTCTTCAGCTTTTGTGTCGTACGTTTCAAAGAGTTGTGGGCTCTACCTGTGTAACATCAAGGCTTTAAATCACACCAGCCTGACGAGTGTCTGTTGTTATTTTAATAAAAAGCTCCTCTATATGTATGACATGTCAGTTTCAGACTAAGCACTTGACTCAAAGACACCCAGGAGGCTGAAGAGGGTCATTTAAAAGCCATAAAGAGAAGTGAGGCCTCCTGCTGGGTTGAAATACTGCTTTCTCACCAAACAAACCCAAGTACCATTCATAACCACGAGGCCATTTATATAACTCTTTCTGATTTATGGGCCACTCAAGGAAAAGAGGGAACTAAATAATTCTGTTTCTGCGTGCACAATGCTGCTGTTTGTTCAGCAGGAGGAAAGTCTCTGCTGTATTTTGGCCCGAGGGAGACGAGTTTTTACAGGATGTTCCCGGGAAAGAAACAATCTAATATGTGCAAATGGAAACTCCTTTTCAGTTTTTATTCATTTTAAAGACACTAGTTCAGCGAAGTATAGAACATTTGAATGGATTGTACATTTCTTTCACAGGATGTCAAACATGTGCCTCCTCTTCGCATTGATTACCAAACCTGACAGTTAAGAGGAGTCTCCGTCGTCTTTCCCTCAAGAAATCCCTGATTGATTCAAAGTTACAGTGTTTGCAATTAAAGTAACACTCGGCAAAGCAGTTTAGCTTTTGGGCTTTGCAAAAATCACAGTTATCCACCCCCTTGTTATCAAAGGAGGCTCAACATTATAAATAACACTGAAATTACAAAAAAGTGCAAGTCTATATCAAAAGGTTCCATGTCCCTTAGCAGCTTAAATGCACTGTGCTCTTCAACCCACTCACAACAAAAACTTCAGCATGATTCATTCACACTATTTTGACTTGGTTGTTTCTCTTCATGCAGATGCAGTAGAAGATGAGACACAACACAAAGATGCCTGCACCTATGCCCATCATTGCCTTTTGTATCAGCTCCAGCAAACTGATGCGCGAGATTAGCTCCGTCTTGAACATGTCTGCCGTTTCGTTATCCAACTCAGCCGTCTAGATGGAGACAGGGGAAGAAAGAGTGACTGATTAGCATGCATGACAAGCAAGCAGAGGAAACTTCATGGCTGCAGGGCTCAAGTTTTTTACCTCGTTGAGCCAAACAACAGGGAATATGGTATAATCCTTGACTTTCTTCAGAACCCTGTGGAGAGAGAATGTATTACTTAGTATTCAGTGCATGATTCAGTCTCAAACTTTCTTTTTTTTCACGCCTTTGTTTGACAGTGACAGCAGAGACATGTACACAAAATGCAGGGAGGGAAAGATATTTTGGGAAATGTGCTTGTTTATTTTCTTGCTCAGAGCTAGAAGCGAAGATGCCGCTGTGGTGTCTGAACGGTAAATAAAATAAAAGGTTCCCAGGGTCTTACGTTCACAAACATTGTAGAAGAATGGAGGAGGCAATTTTCTCAGTTTAAGTTGCAGAAAATCAAAGGGAGATGGATGTAAAAACTGTAGTTTCAAGGCTCTGCTAATGCTCTATGTCCACTGTGAATACTGACAAAGCCTTTAGTCTGTGCTATGCATTGCTTTCGTCAAACTTTAGGAGGAGGTGACAGCTGCCTTCAACGCCATCAATCACACCATTCTGCTCTCACATCTTGAGCATTCCTTCAACATCACTAGCACTGCTCTTTCCTGGATAAAATCTTATCTCAAGGAGAGACAACAGTTCATCCTTGAAGCATGGCAGTTGCCACTCATAGCTGGAGGTTAGCATAATGTTCACACAAAACCAAAACATATTTGGCTCGTAATTAACATAAACTTCTTACTTTTTATTTTAAACATAAGCTTGCTCCGGAAAACTTTAAAAAAGAAAAAAACCCTACATCTAATGCATTAGGGAGTGCTCTGCGCCAAGTCTTTATGCTAAGCTAGGCCAAGTATAGAAAAAATTGTCAATTTTGAGGCGAAGGGGGTAAGTCTTTAAAAGGAACCCTGCATGATCAGACAAGTTAATCTTGTTGGATAGATATTTGTATGTCTCAAATGTATATTAAACTAAAAAACTCACTAAATATCCCACATATCTGCATTTTGAGTACATTTCAGCTCATAAACTCACCAGGAGACCACCACGTTTTCATCCGCGTCACGGAGTGTGACGTCACGGTTCCGCAGAGCTCCTCTTCATTGCTAAGCAGTAACCGTTTTTCAGACTTTGTTTTTCTGCTTGCAGCTGTTGCTGACTTGAGTTTGCTGCGTGTTGGTTTTGTCTCCCTGCTGTCAAAGCTCTGTCATTCCTACAAAGATTTACCTCAGTAAACCTCCGTCAAATGACTACATTGAGTGTAAAGTGGAAGAATGCCGGGAGCTTTTAAAAATAAAAATATTATGTACATAGAACGGAGTTTCTCCAAAGAAATGCTAAAACGGACTTTTACTTTGAAAGACGCAAGCCGGAAGTCCTTTCGTATTGTGTTTACCTTTACCTGAAACGTGTGGAAACGGAAAGCCTCATAAAGAAGAGAAGTTCAGGGAACAGCTTTATTAAACAGATGCATTTTAGCTCATAGCCTTCATCTGGTTCATAAAGAAACAGATTTCAAACATTTCCTACCCGTGTGGACAGAAATATTTGCTACAACAAGGTAAATATGGCTCTGTATTTATCATTTTCCTGTCTAGATGAACAGATAACTGCTCGTGGTGCAAATATAATATAGAAAAGACCTCTAATTTTAGAATTCTCTGTGCGTGAGATGTGCTGCGTTTCTGAGATGCAGCCCTAACACTGGCTGCCAGTCTGAAACAGGTTACTGCAGAGGATCACTGCGGAACTGTGACATCACAGCACCAGCGCGGACCAAACGGGACCAAAACATGGCGGTTTCCTGGTGAATTTATAAACTCAAATGACTCAAAATGCAGGTATCTTGTGAGTTTTTTAGTTCATTATATATATGAGAGATGCAAATATCTATCCAACAAGATGAACTTGTCTGATCATGCAGGGTTCCTTTTAAGGGACCTCAAAAACTATCTTGAAAGTCCTCACAAGCATAAAGAAAAGAAATCAGGAATATAGCACTTGTAGAATACGGTGTTACTGCTAGCAAAGCTGGGTTAGCATAGCGCTAGGCTAAGTGGTCAAAAAGAGTTTTTGTACTTCTTAATGCTAAGCTAGTTCAGTTAGTGAGCTAAGCTATCTATTATATAGGCATGAGAGTAGTGTTTACTTTCTGTGCTTAACCCTATCATGAATCAAATGATACCAAACACTTCTCCCATAAAAAGGTGAAGCAAAACTTACGTGATGACTTTTGATGGTCCGTACATCATGTTCACTTGAATTCTCTTTGCAAACCTCAAGGTGAACCCTGTAATCTGGTGAAAACATCACAAAGGAGTTAGAATCCTATGCTGCTTATTAAAACTCGGTATGATAGGAGTTAAGAAACTCTTACAGGTTCCACATCCATGTAGGTGGCATGGTGCTCCTCGCTCGGACTGAGGCCTTGAACGGCTTCTAGCAGGTCTGGACTACCGTGCAGGAAGTGTGGCAGAGAGATGTATATGGGTTTTCCTGTTTCAAGAGCAAGAAACCCACAGAATTAGCATGCTTCACTCCTGAATAGAAAGAGCTTTACAGTGTCAAAATAACAAATCAAAACGGACCATCTTGACAGGAACTGATGTCCAGAACTCCTGCCATGGTGCAGTTTTTGGTGGTCTTTGGGTCTCTGCAGAAACAATGGTTGTCTGGGTTCACTGTCGGGGAGGCCAGGGTGTTTGGCTGCAGGGTGAAGCGGTACACTTCGATACCTTTCAGATCCAAGCTCTGCTCAAAGCCAGCTGACACAGACCTGAAGACCAAGCAGCATTTGACCATCATGCACTCTGCCATCTTTGGCTCTACTCTGCATTGGAAAGCTCTGACCTCTAGTGGTTACAGCGAGGAAAGTTCAAAGGCTGCACTTTTCAAGCTGTCAAACTCTAAGTCAGACACTGGGTTGAAAAAAATCCTATAAGATAATAATCTTAATCACCTGCAGATGTCTGATGAGAAGAAAAAGAGAGGCTTCGTCTTGTCCACAAACGGAGGGAATGACGAAGCATCTGAGAAGGAAAGAGAGAAAAGAAAGAGAGGGTGATTCAACAAGTCATGGAGCCTTTTGTGCATAACAGTTAGATCAAGCCATACCTGTCCCATTGATCATGTCACAGTACTTGTCATCCCAGAATTTTAAGCTCCTGTTACACAAAAGGAAAACTCACTGGTTATAATCTGTGCTAAAACAATGAATCATTTCTGATTTGCTTTATTCAGAAATTTGACTCACTTCTCGCCTCGCCATCTGTCAATTATTCCAACTTTAGAGATGTCATCCTGCCCAGTGAAGACAGTGTAGAAGCCATCATAGGTGCCATTGTACTAAAATAAAAAACATTTCATTTAATACAATAAGAAAAGTACGGAATTTCAGATTATTTGCTTGGTAGATTTGATCTTTTCTATATTTATCATTACGTTAAGAGTCCCTGTAAAGCAAAACACAGAAATTGGCCACCAAACACACCAAAACATGATTGAAAATCGCTGTTGTGACAGTGAAAGAAATATTTTGATTTATGGATTTAAACTCCCTCATTTTAGGGTCTGTTTTTTTTTTTTTTGGGAGGATGACCCAATGGAGTTCCTTAGTGTAGCCTTTAGCTCTACATTGCACAGAAAGCTTTAGCATCTTCATGCTCATGCTTGATAGCTAATCACCTGAAGATTTAACATTACATTATGCAGGTTTGCAAGATACATTTGCCTTTTTCCATTGCAGTGATCTCTTTGGATGCAAGTTTGGAGCATTTTATTCCCCTTTTATTGATTTTAAAAGTCAGTCATGGTCAATATAGTTTGGCTTTTTTAACAAAAAATAAAGAGGTCAACAGAGGTCCAGCAGATTGGTGCTAGTAGTCTCACAATTAGTTAAATGGGTGCACCCCCCTAAGTGCAGTGTAAGTCTCTCTGGTGATTGCAGTAAAAAGACGCCTGTGTCTGGAAGTTCCAGTCACTGGTTAATCAGTATTTCTTGCTACCATTACACCATGAAGACAAAAGAACACTCTAAGCAACTCAGATAAAAGTTTATTGAAAAGTCAGGAGGCTTCATGGTCAAGTGGAAGAAAATTTTTTTTGTCTGATGAGACAAAAAATGGGGCTTTATGGCCATCAGATAAGACACTATGTTTAGCAGACACCAAACACTGGGCATCCCCACTATGAAGCACGGTGGTGGCAGCATCATGCCGTGGGGATGCTTCTCGACAGACAGCCCTGGAAGGCTTGTGATACATAGAAATGGTTTAAAGACAACAAGGTAAATGTTCTGGACAGGCCAGGTCAAGTATGTTTGTACAGTCACTTATTTTACAGTACATATTTTTATTTAATTGACAAACATTTGTAGAAATCTGTTTTCATTTTGACATCAGGGGTGGGATGGGGGTGACATTTTTTTGGTCAAAAAAGCCAAATTATATTGACCATGTTTGGTTGATAAAATCAATAAAAGGGTAAAAAAAAAATCCAAGGAGGTGAATACTTTTATAGACACTGTATCTCAATGAGAATACTCCAAGGTACATAAAGGTTAAACAAACTAAACAACACAGAGGGCTCATAGCTTAAAATAGAAAGGAAACCAAAGCAGCTAGGTACAAAGGTTAGATGTATTTATCTATATTGCTCACACAAACAACTGGACGATTTAATGCATAACAATATAGATGAGGCCACTCAGTCAAACGTCAGCCAAAGTTGTCTATATTACCATTTCCAAACAAATCTTTAATTAACAAACAGGCTTATACATGCGTGTATTTTAATCTCTTTGAGTTATTATGGCTCTCTTCATGCTATAAATAAAAGAAATTGTGGAACAAACATTATATTATATATATTAAGGGGTTAAAGAAAGACATCAAACCACTTGAAAGTAACTGCAGGAAGATGTAATGAGTGTTATCAGTTTTGTCAATCTCTTGCGTTTAGGTTGGCCGGAATTTCAGTGCCTTGTCCAGCGTCAAGCCAGACGCTTATTTGTCCTCCTTTTGGAGTCGCACCTTAATGTAACACAGCATATTGTCCATTGTCCTCTGTCTCTGAACATCAGTCCGGTGTTTGTATGTTGAATATGATCCTGGTAATGTATATACAATGTTGACCAAACATAAACTTTACCTGGCCGTCACAAATTGGTAAATTAACGGTAAATATATATTTTGGAGATCGATGCCATCCATGATCAATGGCAATGCTCAATGCTCAATGCTCGCTCTCCCTCCGTCTTTCTCTCCTGATACTAGCTGCACAGAAACTTTCATCACGTCTGTCCCGTAAATTCACCCGTTATTCTGCAACCTCTCTTGCCAAACGTCAACTTCTACAATTGTTTAGGTTGTGAACTTATGATAAAACTCAGTAAAATTGTAATGAGCAGGGAATACACTAGAGTCCTATTTGTTGCGGTTAGTCTTGCTTCACCAAGTGCTGCAAAGTGTCCTCCTTTTTGGTGCTGTAGAAATGGCCACCCTACTTGTGTTGCAAAAGAGTTTAATTAAAAGTATGACTTATTTCCAGAATTTCATCAATAATCAGCAATGCGTTGATATTTATAGCGTGACAGGCTATGAGTCATGATGTATTTGGATAAAACTAGCGTAAAATTAGACACTGAGCACCCCCATATATCTGGAATGGAATGATCCGTGTTTCATAAGCAGGCGTTAAACTAAGACTGACAGTGGAATGATGCAAATGAATCGTCATGTTTGACTATTTCTGGTCATTCCTACACTAATTTTCATAGTCTTGTGTTATGCACAAGCTTGAAAAAACATATTTCTTATTGCTTTACATGGACATAAAGTTTATAAAAATATGTGTGTACTTACAGGTGAAAACAACCCCACAGTCCCCTTCAACAACGGGTCCATGTAACCCCACAGGATTTCCTTCACTGAGCGGTGCATGAACAAGGAGGAGTTGCTCGACTTGATGAGATTCTCCAGCACTGTGTGGAGCACTTTTGGGACCAGTGAATAAGCTCCCTAGGAGAGAAATAATCCAAAATGTTAACATTTATATTACATGAAACTATATAAATTTAATTTCTCAATCAGTAATTAAAGTGCCACCTGTTAAAGGCAACAGTACTTTGCCATAATGATAAAAACACATGCAGAACTGCTGTGCACAGTCGCTGGAGGAGATAAGCCTACTTTATGGGTGTTTTATTACATAATTACAGACAATCAGAGGCTTTCACTGAAATTGCTTAGACTTATCTTTAGAGCATATCAAGTTTGAAGAAACAATATCTTAATTGTAGCCATAAACAAGAACAGCAATGTGGCATTATGGTGTCTCAGCTATTCAGAATTTCCACAGGATGATGGTGTCAGTCTGAGGTCAAACAACAACAGTCACATCATTTCTACAGTTCAGGGCCTGTACGCGTGGTATTTTTGGATCACAACATCTAAAATAATCAAATCAAACATCTAACATTTACCATCTTGGGAGTGAAAATGTTGCTTTTATAAGGCATTATTATTATACACATTTTAGTTAAGTACATTCTAGCATGATAATAAGTGCATTTTTGTTATCATCCAATTTTGAAATGCTGTGAGCATTTTTATGTGAAAAGAAGGGAGAAAATGACAGCTAGCTTGGTTAGCATGCTAACTTCTTATTTGTACGTATCTGTGAATTGTTAAGTTAGGTGGTTAGCATGTTAATATCCTGAAAGTAGATTCAAATAAGCACAGAAGCTAAAGCAGCTAGCCATTTTCTGTTTATTTTGAAATGCTGTGAGAATTTTACTAAAAAAGGGGGACAGAGCAACTAGCTCAGTTTGCATGCCCCTTTCTAATTTGTACAACTCTGTGTAGGCTATTGTTAAGTTAGCTAGGTTAGCATGTAAATATCCTGAAAGGAGTTTCAAATAAGCCCAGAAGCTAAAGCAGCTAGCCATTTTCAGCTTATTTTGAAACGCTTTGATTATTTTTACTAGGAAGGAGGGAATGGGCAGCTAGCTTGGTTAGCATGTTGGTTTCTTATTTGTACAACTCTGTGTTGTTAAGTTAGCTTGGTTAGCTGTTTATTTTGAAACGCTGTGAGCATTTTTTTCTAGAAAAGGGGGAAAGGGGCAACTAGTTTGGTTAGCATGCCCGTTTCTGAGAGTAGTTCTAAGAAAACACAAACCCTAAAGCAATTAGCCATTTTTATGCTGATTTTGCATCCTACAAGTATGTTCCTAATTATTATTTGATTTTTTAAAATGGGTTTGGAGCATTGCTCATATTTCCTGGGTTTTGTAATTTGCCAAAAACATATGATGAACAAATTAGTGGAGCAAGCTCACCTAACTCGAGTTGCTAGTTAGGTCAGCATTTTATTTTTCTAAGAGTAGTTTGAAAATAATTACCGAAGCTAAAGCAGCTGGACATTATCTGTTTATCTTGACATGCTGTAAGCATATTTATCAAAAAAGGGGAAAATGCAGCTAGCTTGGCTAGCAGCCTACATTTTTTATGTACTTCTCAGATAAATGAAGAAGCTAAATCAGTTTGCAATTTCCTGTTGATTTTGACATACTATAGACAAGTTCTTTATTTCTTCTTCTTATACCATACAAAAATGGGCCAAATTATGTACTTTTTAAAGGGCATTTCTTGAATTCTTACAAATGCTACAATGTCATTTAGCAGACACCTTTTGTCCAAAGCGACTTAGATCAGGGACAGGTGTTCAGTGTGTGAGGACTTTGCCCATAGGCCCAAGTTGGATACTCACTGTACCACGACTAGGTTCGAACCCAAAACCCCCTACGACAAAGTCAGTGATGTAAGCCACTGAGCTATCCAGCCTCCATTTGTCATAGCGTGTGTAACTCTGTGTAGTTAAGCTAGCTTGACTGGCATGCTAAGATTGTCAGATAAGCCCAGGAGTTAAAGCAGTTGGCAATTTTCAGATTTACCCCTGACATAGCCTACTCAAGGACGTATTCAATACAGGCAGCAACCTCCAGTCCTGAAAAATGAAGTCAATGCGGAAGTGCAAAAAATTGCCATACCGCGAGTGTCCACTTAAGGCTGGCTGCAGGAACACCAGAAGTCCCGTCTGGACACACGTTAAACAGCCGGTTTTGACACTGGAAATAAACTGGTTTACAGCCCGGTTCAAAACACCAAACGTGTCTCTAGTGTCCTATTGTGCTCCCACTGTACGGGGGGGTGAATTTTTTGTACCACGACCGTTTCGATTATATTTAAGATGAAAGCTGATTGGCGTGTCTCATTTGATTGACAGATAGCTCGGAAGGCAGAGGCTTCGTTTCTGTCAACCGGAATGCTAGCTAGCAGGCTGACCGGAAGTCGCGCTTGGTGGGCGGGCCGTTATGTTGATCCAAAGTTGGGCTGAGACCGCGATTTCAATATGGAAGCCTCCATGGATTGGCTTCAAGAGCCGTTTGAGTCCGCCTATTGTAAGCAGACGACTGACGTCACACAGGGTTTGTCGAATTCTTTCTACAGTCTATGATTCAATACTTATTTTATGATGTAACCCACTTTGTCATATTTAGATAATTAGATTAAGAAAGACAAGATCTTAGGAAAATAACCAAAATTCACTCATTATCACAGGGAAACAGAATAGAATGACATGTATCGGTGTATGTACACTTTAATTTGCAGTTCTTTTACCATTAAGAGATATTTCAGCACAATTCTAGCTCCAAGTAATCTAATTATATCAGTTCATTTCCTTCAATTAATAACAAAGACATGCATGTTCTTTTTCGTGTGTGCCAGGTACTATAAAAGAAAGCACAGATAACAGGGTTACTCGACACCCCTTTCACACACTGATACTTCCTGAAAACCAGTTCTTGTTAAGAGATTTGGATCACCGTTCCAAATATAATCCATGAATGTTGCTGATTTTAGAAGACTATTATGGCACAGCTCCTGCACAGGTCTAAGCCTAAGTAACAGAAAAAAAATAAGCAAGTTTTTAAAATGTTTCTGCCTTATGTAACTGTGGCCATTGTGACTGGGGGTCTTGCTGACTTTGCAGCTGTCAACACAACTGTGGCTTAGAGATTTAAAAAACACAGACTGTGGCAAAACAACAAATATTCAGGCAGGCACCATCAGCAATCAAAGATTTCATATCAATCCTTTGAAACCTTTGTATGCTAGTTCAAATTAAAGGAGAGATAAGGGGTTTTCATTTTCATGGCAGAGCTATAATAAAGCTCCACTGCCATTAAAACTCAAGACACTCAGTGGGAGTTCCACATTCATGCAGACTGAAAAATGCTGCCTGTGCTAGTAACACAATAGTTAGCTAGCTGGTGCTAATACTAGCCAGTGTGCTAGCATACTAACAGTACAGTATCCACCAATATGGCATTCACTGTGACATGTCCATCATTTCAAACACTCAATTGTTGGGTGTTTTTGAGTGTGCCGGTATTACATCGCTTTTGAGCATACTTCTCAGTGTAAACGCACTAATGCACTCAAATTACTTAGTATTTAGTACAAGAGTATGCATTTAGGACAGGCTATCTGCATTAAAGAAACTAGCAAGCTAGCCAAGCTTGCTGCCTTTGCTGACCTTTCGGCAAGCTCATAGTAAGCACAGGGACGGACCTGTTTAATGTATTAAATACATGCTACTTCTGTGGAAACTTACAGGCTAAGTTAGCAACCTTGTAGCAAAATATGCTAGCTACCACAAATCTTACCTCTGAGAAAACTATACGTTGACCAAGCTAGCTGCCGTTTGATTAAACAAGAGTGTGGATAACGTTAGAGTTTCTCCAGCTGCTTTTGCTTTTTTGTTACCTGAAAACAACCAGTAAGGTAACTAGCATGCTAACCAAGCTAGCTAATAAATATACAGACTTATGTAGAGTATGTTGGGTTAGTAAGACCGTAAAACACAGAATAGAAATTATCTTTAACAATTTTGGCAATTATGGCAGAAAATGTGGTACAGTGAAAGATATAGGTTTTACAGAAACTCAGTTTTACTTTCTATGGAAGCTCTGAGGGGACACACATCCATACATTGTAATTTAATCTGTTTTTCTATGAAAATTAGTACATTTTATTGTATTTTCTGATCTGGAACCATTTGGCTAGTGATATTTGAATAACAACACTTGTTTCCTGAGATAAGGAATTAAATCCAGCTGTTCTGTCAAGGCTTTGAAAAATTAACTCATTATTATAAGAAAACCAGCCCCGTCACCCCCCAAAAACCAGACGAATAAGTCAAGACCTCATGAAAATCAATGGAATTTTCTCATTATCAGAGGAAAATTTATATGTCTTCTGTAATTTTATCAAATTTTCATTAAAAAAAGTATTTTTATCTGTTTGGAAACGCTGGTATTTTATTGTAGCAATTTTAATTTTGCTCTGACTCTTCCAGTTGAAACACTTTATGATGTACAGCACTGGTTTCCAACCTGTGGATTGTGACCCTCTATGAGGCCAGAAATACAACATGCTAGCTGACAAGATGTTGGCATTATAGTACACATGATTTTGAGATTGATTCCTCAAAATTTGCTTTTCTTTTGAAAAGATTTTACCAGTTTAAAGGAGCAACTGAGAAAGCACCCTGCAGTCTTTTAAGTTTCAAACTTGCCACTGAGGGTCACAAGTCAAAAGGTTGGAAACCACCACTGAAACAAGTAACTGCAGGCCACTGCAACCCACCACAGAGCAACACAGCTTGATTTGGCATCAGCCTATTTGGGCCTGCAAAACTGCGGCACGTTAACTTTTAAAGGCAGAGCTGAGTGGAGTCAGGAGTCACGGCACGGCGGGGTCACACTCACTTACAGCCACAGCGAGGTTCAGAGAGGTGACTTTGTCTTCCTCATGTCCATTGGACAGGGATGGCTCAAAGATGGCGCCATAAGGTAGCATGAAGGAGACGGTTTTGTTTGGGTTGAATGTGATCTGCTCTTTGGGAAGATATCTCACCCTGAAGGAGGCAAAAGATTTTACTGAGAGACTGAATTGAAATCAGAGGAGAGATTTGACACAAATCACAGTGATGTGGATGTTGTGGAATGCACAGACTGCCCTGAAAAAAGGCAAACAAATTAACCTTACCTATATGTGTATGGTCCTTTTTCCTCTACAATTGGTTTGGCTCCAGCCTCTATAACCTCAGTGGGATTTTTGACGTCATACAACCAGAACTGCCTGTACACCGCTGCCCCCGCGGACACCCAGTTGTCATATGCTGTGGTCCCAGGCTCAATGAAGGCTTCCTAAACCCAACAGACACACAGACAGTCTATTTTTAACATGCCTCAAGAAGACTGCCAGCAGGCCAGCTGCCCCGCTGATACATGAAAAAGGGAGGATGCTCTGTTATCAAAAAGGTCTGAAAAAAAAATCATATTTCTTTACAGTGCCAACAGAAAATAACAGATGCTGATTTTTTTACAGAGATGAAAAGAAAGCACACTTGGCTTTTTCCTGCACAGCTTGTTTACCAGCTTCTCAAAACGCATGCCTCTTCCCTCTCATTTCTCCCGATTCACCTTGATCTCAGCATAGACACACACTCATAATCAAACACTCTGTGTCACTCCCTGCAATTTCCAAAGCAGGGTGAAACTGAGCACCATACCTTCTCCACTGTCCCTTCAATGATGATGTCTCCCAGCGGGATAAGGACGCCTCCGAAAACGGCAATCAGAGCCCCAAACACAGCTCCGACTATCAGCCCGCACCTCGTGGTACAGCAGCCCATGGTTTGTGCGCGTTTTTCCCTCCGTACGTCCTTCTATCTGCCAGGCAGCCTGCTCTCCTTCTGTCTCTCTGTGTGTTTGTGGAGTGTGAGTGCGGGTGCGTGCAGGCTGTCTGTGTCTGTTTGTGTCCTGGCAGCGGCAGTACGAGCAGAAGCAGAGCAGGCAGGCTGTACCATCAGTGGAGCTGACAGAGCAGCTCAGGCCAGGTAAAGGTACAGACACCTCTGGCAGGTGTCCAGAGACATATTATAAATGAAGTTACATAAGGAGTAAGGTTCAGCTGAGCGACATCTCCTTAGGGAATCAGTTAACACTATCAGCAAAGATAACAGCCACAATAGGCTGAGGAGAAAGGTTGAAGGAGGCGTCGGTGGATAAAGATCAAAAAAAGTTCATCTCCTTTTTGCATTATTTTCAAGCCTCTTTGGAGAAGCTTCATCAGAATCCAAACATCTCTTAATTCAAACAGCTTAATTACAAACCCCTTCAAGCATATTTGCACGTACTGTATGCTATCTTTCCTGTCCCAATTCTCTTCTATTTGTTTATCTTTCCCTCCACTATAAATGTCTCCTCTTCTTCAGGCTTCTTGCGCAACAGACTTACAGAAAAGGGGGAGCGTATAAATTATAAAGTATATTCTCATTGTGCAGAGACATCAGAAAACGCTTATCTGTTTGTGTGCTTGAGCTGTTTAAGAGGGATGTTAGATTGAATTGCACTTTATTGCTCTTACAGATATTCTGCAAAGCTTATCTTGATTTGGTATCTTGATATATCTTATGTTATTATGGGGTATAGGTTTTTGTGCACATGAGGTTTGGGTATGAACTCTGCAAGAATAAAGTGTTGCTTTTGGACATGCAGTTTATGGGTGCAGTTCTTCTTTGCAGCTGGATTTTCACAAGATTGCAGCTTTGGAGTACATGATCCTACTATCAAATACCTGAAGATAGGGATGTAGCAATACTCTCAATATACAGCAATACTCTCACAATACAAAACTTATCAGGTTTCAAATTTCTCTCAAGAAATTAGACTGGGGGCATTTTATTTTTAAATATGATTCATGCAAAATATCTGTTTTCCTATTTCAGTAGGGGTGTGCTTTTCAAGGAGAATTACTATTCTTAAGTCACTAGAAATTAATCTAAAAAATTTCAGTGACCAAATTTCTTACAGGTGATCCTTTCTAGTGTGTAGAGAGGGGTCTGGCTGCAGGTCACAAATGTTACAGATATTGCAGACCTCTATGGTGACACTCCACATCTGTTACAATGGAAGTGACGTTATTTGCCAGTGCAACGTTTCAATTTGTTTTATTAGATTTCATTCATAAACAAAGTCTGAAAGTTACATTCACGAAATAACCACGTTATGAATATTGCAGATTAAGCAACATTTCATAAAAAAGACAGAAAAGAGGTCCAATGGCTAATCTGGGATTAATTTATGTATGGACCTGTTTTAGAAGTTGAAACGGTGTTTGCTATGGCTTTGTTAGCTTAGCTAAAGCTTAGCTAGCTGGGTAGTTAACGTTACGATGTAAGCCAATGTAGCTATGTTTGCTTTCAGCTTTTTGGAAAGCTGAATTTAGCTACATAAGTGATGTGGCTGCGCTACCCACATAGCTAACCCTGCTTCATTAGCATTAGATGAAGCTATGTAGCCATATAACCTACGTAGCTAACATAGCTTAATTAGCATTAGATTTAGCTACATTACCTGTGCAGCCAAGGAAGATTCATGATCTTTAGATGTAGCTATGTAACTTTTGTAGTTAACGTAGCTATAATATCTTCATTGGCATTAGATTTAGCTAATTTACCTACATAGCTATCATAGCATCATTAGCATTAGATTTAGCTATGTTACCAGTGTAACTAATGAAGCTTCATTGTCTTTAGATGTAGCTATGTAAGTTTTGTAGTTTACATAGCTATTGTAGCTTCATTGGCCTAAGATTTAGCTACTTTACCTACATAGCTATAATAGCATTATTAGCATAAATTTAGCTATATACTGGTGTAGCTAATGTAGCTTAATTATCTTTAGATGTAGCTATGTAACTTTTGTAGTTTACATAGCTATCATAACGTCATTAGCATTAAATTTAGCTTTTTTGCCTATGTAGCTCACATAGCTTCACTAGCATTAGATTTAGCTATGTTACCTGTGTAGCTATTGTAGCTCAATTATCTTTAGATGTAGCTATGTAGCTATGTAACTTTTGTAGTTTATGTAGCTATCGTAGCTTCATTAGCTTTAGATTTAGTTCTGTTAGCTGCGTAGCTATCGTAGCTTCGTTAGCTGCTAGCTGTGTTAGGCTGTTTTCATGGCTGCAGCTGTTTTCCTGTGATAAAACTCCTTGCTCTGCTTTATAAAACATTTTGTTATTAGGTTTTTCAGATCAGGTTTTTGAATCTTAACTTCCAGTATCCTAACCCTGACCTTATCCCTGACCACGATCTGATTTCATTTTGAAAGTTGTAGCGTGTATATACATTCTGACAGATGCGGTGTCTCACTGTAGTGATCTGCAAGACTGTGTTAGCTTTATGCTAACACATGATGGAAACTGCAATTAATGGGCTAACAGGTTAAGCATCACATGATAATCTGAATTTAAGAAATGATCCATTTTTTCTGACAATACTAAAATATAACGATTAAGGCATTGGTTTCCAGCCTGTGGTCAAGGACCCTCTAGGGGCAGCGTCAAAAATTACAGAGGGACTAGAGGCTCTGTCTGGCAAATCAAAATTTGATTTAGACCTATAGTCTAAAATTAGATATGACCCAGGCATATAATTTCCTATTCAATCAGACACAAATTTTAACTGCATTAAGCTGAGTAGCCCAAAATCAAATAAATACATTCTGTAAATCAACGTCATGCTGCAACAGTACAACAATGTTGCAACTGTGTGAAGTTCATTAGCAGAAGAGCTAAATCCCGCTGTGCCCATGAGACACTACGGGTGCTAAAGCAGTTAGCTGATGTTTATATACAGTGCTTAACAAATTTATTAGACCACCTGTCATATTTGTCTCAGAGACCATCCAGCATCATGACAGCTTTAATGCGGACTCTTTCATTTTCAGTGAGCTCTCCACATTTTACCATTTTGAACAGGAATGAGGAATTTCAAACCAAATTCACCTTTTTATACCCAAATTTGAGCCGGCCCACTGGGCTTCTCTGAGAAGTCAGAAATTAATCAAGCATAACATTCAACCACTAAAACTAAATTTTCTGTTCAGGAATCCATTTAAATAACTATAATTTGACATATTAATCAAGAAATATTAATGTGATTTACTATTTTTTCTGTTTTTTGTATATTAGTAAATTTGAAAATTTATGAATAAAAATATTAATTATATTTTAGCATTAAAATGATCATTTCAGTTAAAGAGCTTCTACATATTGGTGTATTAACTATTGCAGAAATATAAAAAATGATTTTAGTAATTACCAATGCAGTTAATTTAGGGCAGCTGTGGCATGAACCTTACTTTGGGTGGTGGTCTAATAAATTTGTTAAGCACTGTATATCATGTTTATATCATGTTAAAGGGCACAGTGACAGCAAGGCAGTCATCATTAAGAACAACCACAGTGGCAACTAGTGGCAAGCAGCTGTTAATTATTTGTTTTATCAACTCGTAACTCTGGAGCAGACGACAAAGAGATCCAGGTTTAACATTTTAGCTGCTATTCATGTGCATCCTTAACTTAAATAATGATAAAACAGATCAAATAATTTATATAGGGGAGGATTTACTTTAAAAAGTCATGTAAAACAGGTGGTTTCCTGTGTGAAGAGATGCTGAGTTTGCTACTTAGCATCTCCACAGTTTGTACCGCTACAGTTGTGCCACTAGACACTTCTGCTGTCGTCTTCTGTTGCTATTTAATGGTGGTTAGGAAATTGATTTTAGATGCATAAAAGCCACCATCTAGTGGTCACATTCAATCAGGCACATGTTAAACTGATAGAAAAAAAATGAGGTTTTAAAGATGAAATAAAAGTCAAATTAACACTTCAAAAATGTTTGAATTAATGGCTATTTGAAAATCATTACCCATCCCTACGTCCAAGTGCCACAGCTGCAGCTAGTGATGCTGAAAAAGAGAAGACAAAAGCAGATAGCAGTCGGCGGGTTAAAATCATTTGCATTATTTAGAATGTCAGCAGTAGTGCATTAATCGCAATGTGAGTAAGATTCATAATTAGTACATTATGTATTTGTTAATGTTCCCTGTCAGCACACTTTGGTTAAGCCACTAATCTAATTGTCAAAACAAATATTGCATACTTCAGCACAGTAGTTCTCCACTGGTGGGTTGGGACACAAAAGTGGGTCGTAGGGCTGTTTTCCAGAAATGTGAGTCTATAAAGCATTTTTATTCATTTGTTTTTCTATGTAGTTTGTTTTTGACAGCAGAAAGGAAACAAAAAAAGGGATAAAACTGATTTATTTGGGGGAGAACACTTAAATGTAATTTCCCAAAAAAAGGTTGAAGTATTTACCCTCAATTTGGGGTGGGTGGGGGGTTTGTATACATTTCCACAGAAACTTGTGGTCATTTTCTCTGGGAATTTCTGGTGAATCTCTCTGATCCAAAATCTGAAATTTCACACTGAACCAGGACCTTTATGGCATTTTAAACCTTGCAGACATCTTTTCCAAGAGGTTTCCAGGAATATTTGGGGAATTTTCACTTGAAACTTTTGAGAATTTTGGGAAATCTCCCTGGAAACTTTTTGGAATTTCATCTGGAGCATGTCCCTGAAACTTTGGGGGATTTTCCATGATACTTTTCCCCGACACTTCAGGGTATTTATTTTCTGAGGTCCTAAAATGTTTCCTCAAATAAATGTGATAGACTGAAAAAAATGGGTCACAATTGCTCATTAAGTAGCTGGTGGTGAGGCAAGATTGAGTAGCACTGCTTTTGAATGTAGCATTAATCAGCCTAAATGTATTTAAAAATGAGCCTACACTGTAATTAGATTGCTGTCGCATGCATAAGTGCTGTGATTAGGAGCTCAACCTTTCCATAAAGTTCAGACATGCCAAAGGTTCAAATTTTTGCAAGATTGCAACTTTAAGTACCTGCAGGCCAGGCTTTTACACTAAAGATCCTACATTTCCCATAATGCAACTCTAGTAGGGCCTTTTCTAACATCCGTTATCCTGATAAATTCTTCAGAATCCACATCACGAGTTTGTAACTCAGACACTCTGTTCTAATAATAACATCAAGCTGTTACAACCCCGATGACATCACGGTGACATCACTGAGGGCTATAATGAGAAAAGGCTGGGTTTAATGTGCCGTCTTACACTCATCCTTATGTGCCACATCAGAGCAATAATAGACTTCTAGATGGGTGTTTCTAAACGCCACAGAGGCATGCTGCTGTGTAGCGAGGTTAAAAATACTCCTCACTGCTCTTGAGCACAGTGAAGTTACATATGATCGCCACTGGAGGGAGGCACCGCCATTCTCTCTCCTCTTACTGGCTCAGCACTGACAGTTTGTGGTTCACCCCATTTACTCTCTCTCTCTTGCCAAAGACGTGTCTGTACTTACCCAAATAAACATTCCTGTGAAAACAGTGTGAATGTCACCTGACTTACTGACTTTATTTACTTGATATTTGAATGGATTTTACTCAACAGGGACTTATTCTATAGTGCTGACTTTATGTTCCTCCGCAAACTGAATGGTTACTATCTCTTATTGAAAATGAACAATCAACTATGACCTTGTTTTTACCCAAAACATTGATAGTTATTATGGAGAGGCGTATTTAGTTGACCTACATTCCATTAAAGGAGCTGTTTATGCACCACGTTTTGGACTAAGTGAACTAAACAGCAAAAATATTTGAGTTACCTGCATTTAAAGTGTTTTCAAGTTGCAGGTCATGTTTACTTAATTATTCTATTTCTGCGTCATAGAGTTAGATGTGATGTCCTTCCTCACTTAATGATCCCTGCGTACACAAACTATAAAGTTAGTTGTACACTTTTATAACTCCCAATATAAGCAGACAGTTTGCACAGGCTTATAGCTTTGCAACTTGGAACAATTTCCTTTTCATACAACAGGAAAACACTCCATGGCTGCCTTATTTTCTCTGTTAAATAAATGGCATTACCTTATTTGCCTAGGGATACAACTGGACAGGGCCTGAATGACACAGGGGGAAACCTCCTGCCCACATAGGACAAGAATGGAAAGGTCAGCACCACAAATTTGCATGTGTTCCCATGAAAGAGCCACATTTGAAAAGAAAATTACATGGAACTGCTAGCATGTTGGCATCACAGGGACTTCAGAGGAAATTTTCAACACCTCCTACCTTTAGACTGGACTCACTCTTGACTTTGTCCCACAGGCTAAATTATTTAAACCACAAACAATGGGCATGTTCAGCTGAGTGGGTGTAGGGAATGAAACTAACACTGCCAAGACTGGAGGTTAGGTTCCCATGGGAAAAACACAGGCTGCAAATGTAGCCTAGCTACGTAGTTTTGATACAGGCCTAACCCAAATAGGCTACATAATAAAGGTAATGTAACATATAACATAAACGTAGATGTGTCTGTTTATCGTCTGATTATAAAGCTATCGATACTCACAAGATAAACATATAAAAGATTCATCGTAATTGTCTTTAAAGTCTCTTTCTGCCGCCAATAAAACCAGAGTAATTAGCATCATTATTTGAATAGTTGTGAGTGAAGTACGGGATGTTTAGTTTTGAATCGCTTTCGTGCGTCAGGTAGTTTCCGGTTTGGGCGTGTACCTTCAAAATAAAAGCGGCAAATACTCGGAACAACAGGTAAGCATGGCTTTTTTTCCCCTATGCATCAAATTTGAGTTCCGTTTTGTGTGAGTGGGTTTAAAACCTTCTCTGTTATTTCATTGTTTAATTCTAAATTAAAAGTCACTATAATCTGTAAGACAATTCAACCTTGGTTATGATTTGCTTGTAGACAGCAAAAAATATTAATTTACTCTGCAAGACATTGCTGTCAAAGTCTGTTATGATTTTTAGATTAGTCATTTTACAACAAAGTTATTTTACATCTTTATTATGATGTAATTCAAGCCTTTTTTGTTTGCTACTACTTGAGTTGAATGTGAAATGTTGTACAAACTTCAGCTTATCCTTAGTTTTGCATAGTCAAATGCCTTTATTTGAAATCTAATGACTCTAATGGCATGACACAAGGTTCTTGTGGTCAGAATTTTACCACAGAACAGCTGGTTCTCAAATGGTGAGGCAAGGTACATTGTGCCTTGGTGTGCCTTGGGAATTTATACAACCATATGCTATTGCTACAATTACAACAAGTTTAGTTACTGTAAACTGTTTTAAAACGGCTATTTTGTCTGGATATGATGTGCCTTGGGCTTTTGGCTTGATCTCAGGTGTACCTTGGACAACAGAAGGTTGAAAACCACTGTCATAGAATATGGGACTACAGGATGTCACTATTATTATTATTGTTTTTATTATTGCTATAATGGTCTAAAACTGCTCTCTTTGTGAAGCAGCTTGAGATAACTTTGGTTATGAATTGGTGCTTTATACACAAAGATTGATTGTTTGAGGATAATTATGAATCTATTACTAAATAAAACAAGAAGAGCCTATTTTTCCCTTTGCCACTAAAACATCACATTTTATGATTAAATTTGTTTGGGGTAAATGGAAGTGTATTACCAAATAACATGTAGTCTACAGAGGTTATTTATTTTATATATTTTTTCTATGAAAAAAGGACTAGTTCCTGTTTGTTTGAAGAGGAAGTAGTAGTTTAACCAGAGCCTTTTAAAGAAAAAAAACACCTGGTCATATGATATACGATTTAGTAAGGGGAAAAAGTAAAGAAACTGAGTGGATATGTTTTTCAAATCAAATTAATTTTGTCAACCCAACGTTTGAAGGGACACCTTTATTTTGAAGAATCAAACCGGAAATGTGGTTGTTGTTGCCGCTCGCGGAACACGCTGTGCTGCTCTCTCCAGTCGTCTCTGTACATTCAATACTGGCAGTCGCCGCCGCAACGAATGGAGGCGAACGGGTGGACCAGACATCACCGAGGAATTTCTTCTCTATCTGAATAGCTCTTCCACGAGCACACGGAGGATTTAAACCCAAAACAAAACGGAGAAAAAGAAGTCCTTCACTCAATTTTTTTTTTGAAATAGAAAAGCTACCTTTTCCCTCCGAGCGGATCGATTGCCCGTCATTTAAAAAAAAAGGGCGTGTGTGCGGAGTGAAGGCAGTTTTAACCATTTAATGTGGCTGTATATGGTGTTTTAGGTATATTTTTTCAAACCATCTGGGTCTGAAGGACATAGTCTAAGATGGGATGCACATTGAGCACGGAGGACAAGGCGGCGGTGGAGCGCAGTAAAATGATCGACAGGAATCTGCGGGACGACGGGGAGAAGGCAGCCAGGGAGGTCAAGCTGCTGCTGCTCGGTAAGGAGGGAGGAGAAGAAGATGAAGGGGTAACGGGTGGTCGGTTGTGCGGTGGTCTAACTTCTCATTACGTTTGCCCACTGAAGCTTTGGAGAAAATAGAGATTATCCTTGTACTTCAGTCACACTAGTGATGTTTAATTGTTTGGTTCATGGTCACTTGTAGGTGGGGTCAGTTACGAAGTGTTAACAGTTGAAATTCCGCATCGCTAACTAGCATACTCCCCTCTCTGCTAGCTTCAGTTAACGTCAACTGTCAACTCTAGTCACTGATTCAACAGTAAATTATATTCAAGAGGGGGAAAAAAACTATTTAACCCAAAAGTTCCACTTACTAATATCACAAACAAGCCTCAAATGTACGTTTATTCGAGTTTATTCCCACATAATCACATTTTATAGCCAGAAGTACAAACATTGCAAGTTTTGTTGGCTTTAGGGCTCATTCAGCGGCCTCTATACACCATTTGTATTGACTAAAGCCTTTTAACAAAGGCACTTCCTATCATTCAGTCTAATGCAGTGCAGTGAAAATAGGTCTTTGGCTCATTAGAGCCCCACTCTTGACTGAAAACTTTGTGAAGTCCAGGTATTTTTTCGATGTAGGTTCAATATATGTTTAAACATAACATTTTGGATGAGAAAGGGCCCGTAAGTGCTGATAAAGAGCATAGTAGCACTGGAACTCAAAACTTAATGTGTCACTGATATCAAACCAGCTGGGTTAACCTACACATTAAGAGAAGTGTCATCACACAGCAGCAGAGAACACCCATGAGGTGTCAGTTAAAGTCCCTGTATAGTGAAATCCAAATTTGTGTCTTAACACATTCAAAATGTGGGAATAAGGTTGCTGTAGGCATGTGAAAACCCTGAGATCTGTGTGACTGAATTTTGGATTTAGACCATTTAGACGTGGCCCAGTTTTATTTGAGCAGGGCAAATATAGGACCCCATGACATCATTGGTCTTGATGGGGAATTACCCCGCCCCCTAACTCTACAATGATGTAAAATCACAGTGGTTCATCTCAGTCCAATATGTTGTTAGCTGATGTCCCTAAGTTCATTGAAAGTTGACAGCCAGCTACTTACTGTGTTTTTGTTCACTGTGAGGTAAATTTCCAACATCTATCAGCCACGGTGGCCCATGGGTCATTAAAGGTACTGAGTTTTGTACCAGAAAACAGTAAATCTAATCCCAAAGTTCAGTCTCTCTACTCTGGGGCCAGATAGCTGCACTGTGATCAGAATCAATTTTTTTTTTTTTGAGAGAGAGATGATTGTATTTCTCGTGAGTGGGCGTGGCTTCAGCTCATTCAACAGACACGCTCACACCACTTTAGAGCAGATTTTACTGCCTCATTTTTCATGATTTTAAAGCGTAATTTTATAAACTTGGAGATGTTTTTCATGACTCAAATTTTGCCTGGAGGTTCACAACACAGTGGCCCGTCATATAACAAACCTAAGATAAATATTTTTTTATCAATTAACAGGAACTTTAATGGTGTCTGCATAAAGAAACTCTACCAAGAAGGGCATGTTTTGAGCTGTTTAGGACTTTACCAAAACTTTTAAGTGCGAAAGTATAAACATTCGTAATTATTAAGCTACTTTTGTGTCCCCAAAGTAGTGAAATATTCAGGCAAATTTCACTACTTTGGGGACACAAAAGTTTTAAAAACTCATAAAAAATGGCAGTCTGGTTTGGTGTGGTTTAGCACATTAAACTCTGATCCAACTTAGGTCAGTACAAGACTCCTAAAGACTCTTGTCTTCATTCATCTAGACGACGCTGGACACTAGGAGGTCTGCAGGACTGAGTATTTGTGATATTGATCGCCTCTTTGTCAGATAAATCAGTTAAACTGTGGTAAAAATCACTTTTTGTTGAAGTGCAGCAATCATACTCAGTTTCTGTTGAAATGGTCTGATGATAATTGCAGTGTAGACATCCTTTAAGTACTAACTTTCCTCCGTATCTATTAATTCTTAATGGCTGTTCCCACTTCCTGACCTCCAACAGACATTCAGGATCACGTGATTGCAAACAACCTATTAGTTACAAATCTAACCATATCAATATCATTCTGATATTCAGGACAACAGAACTCCATCGCTTGTAGTATTGCTGAATTATTCAAAGGCGGCCTGTGAAAGTTTCCTCTCTTGTTCTCAGTTCAATAATAAGATACAACTAGAGGAGTCTGAAAAGGTCATGCATGTTGTGCAACAAATGCAGGAAATTACAATAAAGAAGTGACGAAAATGAAGTCTAATTTGGTTGAACGCCTCAAAACAGGAGGTTAAAAATAGATGATGTTTACCCTTAATTGCCATTGATTAAGTTAAACAGCAAAGCAGTTGTGTGATGTTGCCTTCAGGTGTCAGGATAGTTGCCTCATGACCTGTTCATTACGCTCAGAAAGGGCCAATTTGGAGTGACCTTTGTGTACCAAACCATTTCATATCCTCCTCAGAATACACACCAGCAATTATGTTGACAAGCTGGCATACAAATGTGAGGTCTTTTGTACATCATTATAGCAATTTCTTGCATCAATTACATGTGTTTGCGTGGCGTTGCACCTTTATGCCTTATTATATGAAGTGCTTGCATTATAGGTCAGCCATGTGTGAATTAAAGACATTACTTGCATGTGGGAAAACACCCATATCCTTGTAAACAGAGACTCTAGGTGAAAAACTTTTCCACCATTCCTCTTAGCTTTGGGAAATGTTGACATGCACACACATGGTATGTGGGTTACCAGGACACGAAGGCTGGAGCCAATACCAATACAAAGGCAAACACCTTACAGAAGGTGCAGAGCAGGAGCTGCTTTTGTGGACAGATTTTTAGGCTAGGGTGGGATAAGCAGCTTTGCTTCATGCTCTTTGCATAATTTAGCAACACATTTTCCTTTGTTCTTATCTGTAGTCATTCAAATAATGTCAGTTTTTACATTTCTTGGCATGCACATAGCATTAGATGTGATGTGAAGTTGTGTGTGAACAGGAATGTGCATATTTTCCTGAAGGCATTCCTCAGGTGCTTGGAGGCCAGATAGGGCTTGCTGATAGAAAGCGAGCAAGTTAGGTCAAGTTTCTGCTATGCTGCTGCGCTGGAAGATGAGTTTTTGTCACCCGTTGCCCTGACATAAACCTTGGGGCTTTATCTTAGTTGTTTTTGATGGAGTAGCTTTTATGGCCATGCATGCCAGGCAGTATGCCCCCCACGCTTCGCTGCGTTGGCACGGTTACATCCCATTTGTGTTTGATCCATTTAGCGTTATGATAGCCTCTTCAGGTTACCGCCTGAAGTAGTGACGCAAAGACAGGCCAGGAGAAAGGAGAGGAGGAACTGTAAGAGGAGAATACTGCTAATGACTGAAGCATTAAATATGAAAAAGCACAGCTGCAAAGAGGCATGGGGAGGTTGGAGTTTAAACTGTTTACCTTGTAGGAAAACAAGTCACTGAAAAGATACAGTTTTGGAGTTTGCACGAAATTCTGGAGTGCACTTTTCCCTAAACACAACCTGTCAACAAAGATATAAATCAACAAAACATGTTGCGTGGTAGTAAAGGGCCGGAAGGGCAGTTGCAGTGTTTGCAACAAGAAAGTCTTTGTGTATGAAAAGGAGTTGACCCCAATCAGGCAAGAATGGGGCAGCAAATAGCCTAATGGGTGTGTGTGGTGCTACATTTACAGACGCTGCAGTCCTTGAAGCAGGTGGCCTGGGTTCAACTCCAGCCCTCCGCACTTTGCCGCCTGTCAGTCCCCTCTCTCTTATCCTGAGTTTCTTCCCCATCCACTGTCCTGTCCTATATAAAATATAACAAGTTTCTTTAAAAAAGGCAACAATATGATAGGTTACAGGGTTAAGGTTTGGTTTATTGTAGACATTGCAATTCCAGTGCATTGCAATTTTCTAACATTACATTTAGAGGGCACTTCTCAGTGCGCTAACACACCACTATGCTTGAAATTTTAAGATTAGGCGTGTTTTTATGCTACCTAATATCTATATGTTTTGAGTTAAGAAATAGTAACTTAAAACCATCATTGTTTGCTGTATTTTCCTTGATTACCAAGTCAATAGGCTCCTGATAGCATTTATGTATTATATCATAATCACAGTTGCAAAATAGATGAATAGATACTTTATTGATCTCAAAAATGTTTGATATTTTCCAGTAAATTCCAATAATTAACTAAATCCCAATCAACATTGTTACGAAATTGCACAGCCCTACTTCACAGTATGCTACAGTTTTCTAAAAAATGCTGCATTATTACTTAATGATGGTGAAAAGCTGTTAAAAAGTTTCGCCAGCATCATTCATGTCAGTATGTAAGGTTATCATAGTTAACTAAAACTTACTAATCAACTAAAACTAAAATTCAAAATTAATTTAATTGATCTGACACAAAATAAAAACTAAGCTTTACAAAAAAACAAAAACTTAATAGACTGTAATGTGTGCTTACAACACTAATGAAAATAAAATACAAAAGGAGACATAATATCCTTAGTTTTAGTCTTTGACACAACCAAACTGACTGGCACCTACACACAAGTCTGGGGAGTGTAAAATTGCCCGATCTGATTGGTTAAGACTTCACAAAGTGGTAGTTTTATGTCTGGAGTTGTATTCAAACATCACCATTAAGTAAATTTAATGATAGGTGAAGAGTAGCCTGTTTGAATATGTTTTTAAAAATGTATGACAATCACTCAGCCCCGACATCTATCTGTAAAAAACTAAAACTAACATTAAAACATATAAAAACTAAACTAAACCAAAGCGTTTATGCAAAATAAAAAATTAAATAAACTAGCAAACCAGCAGTCAAAACTAATAAAAACTAAACTGAAATCAAACACAGAAAGTGAAAACAAAATAAAAATAAAAACTAATGAAAAATCCAAAACTATTAAAACCTTGGTATGTATCACAGCACATTTTAGGCAGTGATACAGCCGCTAGAATGGATGGATTGCTGACTGTTTTCTCTGTTAGTTTAATGGGCATTTAAATCTAGGGATGCGCTCAGTTAAACGGTTAACTTCGTTTATCAAATTAGCCGGCGCAAGATTTACAAACTTGTTATTTTTATAAATACAGGCTTTAAATCCCTATTTTCCAATAAGGTTCATTATGTCTATCCTTAGTGATATGCTTAAACTTTCTTCTTTAACAGACAAAAAAGTGTTTTAGTTCATACCTTTACATGTTTCAAGATCAGCTGACAAGGACACGTAACACTACCATCAGATGACACTTCTGACGAAGACGGAAGCTTTCTGTCGAAACATGGAAAGGTATGAACTAAAAAACTTTTTTTGTCTGTTAAAGAAGAAAGTTTAAGTTTTAAATCCCTGTCTGTAATACTCTTTTAAACTGTAATGCACATCCCGCCTCTAGAGGTCGCTGTAGCTTCAGTAAATGGCCGCTGCCTTCCTGTCTGAGTGCCTCGTGGCACTTCACCAGACATAAATATAAGAAGCTGAGCGGTAGCTTAGTGGTTAGCGTGTAGTAGGGACAGCTGGGTATGACAGGTTCTTAAGTAGTAAATGGAAATAAAGTGGTATGTAGGCGGTTGAGGGTTGAACTCCTGCATGACTACTCAACTGAAGTGAAAAGAGGCCACAAGTCAAAGCACGGTATTGATCTGCAAAGAGGAACGAAGGCTGGCGGCACTAGCTTTTAATATTAGCCACGCTGTAGAGAGTATATCAGGCTAACATCATACCTGGTAGCACAATGACCCTGTGAGGGACATCTTTATATAAATCCTGACTAACTGATTTTTCTTAATATATGAAACCTCTCAGAAAGAGCCAAAAAGGGGGGAGGGTGACCATAGTCAAGCTTGACATGGGTCAACACACTAGAGTGTCACTTGGCAGCAAAGGTTGAACTCAATGGCATTTCTTTTGTTCAGGCCTTTTCACCCCTGGTAATAAGCCTGAAGATCACCTGTGTTTTTCAACAGCACAACTAGGAGCTGCCTAGTCTGTAGCCTAGGCTGTGCTTGCTTGCCACATCCCCCCTTCAGTTTGCCCTAAAATTGTGGACTTTATTTTTTCCCCTGGTCCCACCTGGTGAAATGCAAGGACATCCAGAGCACTACCTGTGTTATGCCAATCCTCCTTCCTGCCAGATTGGGCCCTCAGGCAGGGGTACTTACTAACTTCACTTTAGTTTTGGCCCAAACATGCCTAAAAGTTCTGCACAGTGCTGCATTTGAAATTGTCGGCAGGTAAAAAATTGAATTGTTTTGTTGAGTGTGTCTCATGTTAGCAGCGATGTAGCAGTTTATTCTGACACAGCTTACAAACTTTTCCCCTCTTTCTTCTAGTTTAAAATTTTGCAAACTACTCTATTTGTACGAGAAGCTTGTTCACTGTGCTTGTCTACATCAGGGTAGCAGAGCCAAGAGAGAAGGCCCATTCTGGTGTTGAATGTAATAACATTCAACTAATGTGATGCAGGATGAAGACGGGTGAATTTTCAATAGCGTCTTGATTGTGCAGCCTGAGAGTGCACTTGTGGATATGCTGGTGCATGTCGAAGCATTTTTTACTGGTATGTTGCTTGCACCAGCTCCACTTTCTAGATGAAAAAATTAGGATTAGAAGTTCGTTTTATACGGCGGATTCGACAGTTCTCAGAAACGCTATTACATAATGGTTAGTTATTATTATGTACGGAAAACCTCTAGTGATTCAGTCAAGTTTTGAAACGTTAATTCCAGGCTGGCGTGCTCCTCCTCACTGAGATCATTGCTCTGACGTAAAACAAACACAATTTGCATGAAAAAATCATTTGAATCATCATGAGCCTGTGCGCTTACTAACCAGCTGGCAGGTGTCTTTACTGGAGAGCGGGAATGTGTTGAACATATTTCTCATTTAGCTCTTAGTCTTTATTTGGCTCTCACTTTACTTCCATCATCTCCAGGACCCAATTACCCTACTATTCATATCTACATGCTAAAATAGATTACAATCTCCTCAGCCTAATTACTCTTTCTATTGCTGTCATGCAACTGTGGGAAGATTTTATTAATAATCCTCAGCCTGTGTCTTTCTTTTGTCATTGTTCTCTTTTTAATGTTTTCAGTATGTTTAAAGTTATGTAACCGTTTCATGTAGCGCTTCATCATCTTAAAGGGAGGGAAGGAAAGGGGGCTAGGGGAGAAAAGGGGACAGTCACTCTAGTTAAATTGTTCAAATTCCTTTAGCGCTGTAAGCATCATTGGACGTCTCCGTGAATAGTTCCATCTCAGGGAAACAATCTTTTAGGTATCGATCTGCTTGTTGGCAGATCAATCTACGTGGTCATTTCCCCTGCCGCTCGGAGGCTCCTGGAATCCTTCATGGGTGACTCATACTTAAATCCCCCCCAAGAGGGGGAGGGAAAAAAAGAAAGAGTGAGGAACGATAAATTATAAAGAGAGACTGGCTGTGGAGGAGAGTTGAAAAGAGGAAGAGGGGTTTATATGACAGAGAGGAGGGGTGTTGGGCTTCTGCTGCTATTGTGGTTAGCTATTGGGCCAAATGGGATGAAAGCCTGACCTCCATAAATCTCCTGACCACCAAAAATGGATCTCCATGCCAATGAAATGACCAAAAAGTAAGCTTCTTCAGTGATGTAGGAGCCTGAAATAGGAGACTTTTTCATTAACTTTGGTTGGCATGCATGCACACATTCTCCTAGAGAATTAGCCTCAACATATGGTTAATCTATAAATAAAGAGAGCCCAGGCGTGGTCGCCATTTTGATCACATTCGTCTCCATACTGCCATTATTACAAAACATCCCTCATCCTCGCCGCTGTCGTACTTAGTGGAAGATAAATCGAGGAGAGTTCCAAGAGTAAAGATGCATTTGCAGTTGGGAGATAGAGACGTCTCTGTTCTTTGTAGAAGAAGAAGAAAGAGGAGGGAAAACTTCCATTTTCACTGAGGGGGTTAGCTCGGATTTTCCTAAAATAGTTTTAAACCGCTAAAAACTGAAACCAGCTGCTCCAGTGGTTTTTGGAGGCTGTTTTGGGGTAGGCGTATCAAAGCTGAGGCTGTGTAACATGACTCTGCATGAGGAGCGATAGGTCAGGCCTGTTGTGCCATTTAACCCCTTAAAGGTTTGTATTCTTCAGGCCCGAGGGCTTTGACATGATCCACACCCTAATGATATCACTGATGTTGAAATAGCAGAGACTCTTACATAAGCAGCTCTCTCATTGACCCTATTTCTAACTTTGATTGATTCTACAATTCTGATTCAAAACCTTCAGCATTAATTATCAGCCTTGTTACCTTATCTACTACTGTTTCCAACTTCTCTAAACCAGTTTCTTTCTTTCATTAAAAGCTACTTCCTTTAAAGATTTCCCCCCTGGGAAATTCTTTACAACAACAGTAGATTTCCACAGTGGCACATCTGACGTCATTTTTTAATCTCCTGTCTGTGTGATTCATCACATGATCACCTCTACTGAATTATATCATAATTTCCCCAAAAAGTAATTAAAAATGACATGACGCATTTCTCTGGAGCCATATATATCCTCAATTAGCTTTTTCTCCTCTTCCAACTTACCCACCAAAACCCAGGACTTTAACTTTAGTTTTAGAGAATTATAAAGGAAAATAACAGCTTCTTTAAGATAAAAGATGGCTCACCAGCTGCCAACCTGCTGATTTGCTTTTAAATTGTGAGTCTAACAGGCCAAACGGTGGGCTTATGCAGTCAAAGTTTAGAGTTGAAAATATGAGGTAAAAGACAAAACAATTGGTTAAAAGGTCAAATATCACTTAAAAATTAGAATTATGAATCTTAAAGCTTAAAATATTACATGAGAAGTCAAAATTATGAGTTGCAATGCTCAAAGTATGAAATAAAAAGTCCTAATTGTGAGATGCTAAATTGAAAATGTGAAATTAAAAAAATAAATACATTTCTTTTCCCACATTCCTGACTTCTTATCTAAATATTTTAACTCCTTACTTTTACAGGTTTTATGACTTAACAAGGATCTTGAATCATCAAGGATAATTTTACATTTTTATACTTGAGGAAATCTGCAAACCTCATACTGATGGGCCAGTTAGAACAGAAATATGAGATCATCTTGCAAGCTGGATTTAACTGTTCCACGGGCCGGATTTGGATTTAGAGTTTACAGAAGTGTTTTTTGCTGCAGTTTTTGTGGTTGTGTTGGAGAGTCACTGGGCTATGGTCTTAGCTTGTATATCTAAGTTTTTATTTGTTTATTGTTACGAGCATATAGCCTTAGTTCAGGCGGGCTATGGAGTCAAGCACTGCCGTATTATTCAGATCAGCTGATCTCACGCATACCTCCTTAGCCGATTGCCAGCTGATTCGCTTCTAAGCATGCTATTGGCTAATCGCACTCGTGCTGACATGTTGAAGCTGCTCTTGCCTGGCTACGCTTTGCTGCTCCCTCTGCAAGCAGCTTTTTTGTAACCCTCCTCCACCCCAGCTCCTCCTTTATTCTGCTTCTGGCCTAATCTGTGTCATTCTGTTGTCAGTGAGGCTTGTCCTGGGAGGGAAGGGAATTTGTTGGGATTTTGAGGAAAATTTGCCATGAAATGTGAAGATATTTTCATGGAAATGTTTGAGAATTTTTTGGGCCTGTTCTTTCAGATTTTCCAGAATTACATGTCAGAATTTGAATAGAATATTTTAGGAAATTTGCTTCGATATTTTAAGGTTTTTATATAGAAATTTGGTAAATGCTTGTTCTTAAAATGTCTTAAGATTTTGTAGACATTTTCAGGAATTTCTTTGGATGTTTGGGGGAATTTTCTGTCATTTTCATAGAATTTTGGGCAATGTATTGTTACATTTTTGGAGAATTTGATATGAAGAAATTTGAGGGGAAATTTCTTTGATATGAGGGGGAATTTGCTTGAAAATTTATAGGAATTTATATGGAATTTTTAATGGGAATGTTTCAACTTTATGATCAAGTTTTACAGCTTATGTTTGATCAATGAATTGGTAAACCATCACAGCTCTGTTTGGTCTAACAAATGCTAAACACTGTTGTAAAAATATCCTTATGTAACGTCAAATGTTATGTCGGACAGTTTAAAACTCAAGAGATATCCAGATCAAATCACTGCATCAAAGCCACTTTTATTTGGTAACGTGGCATTTCTTGGTCATAAACAGCTGAGAAAGTGAATAAAATATCAAAACAGTTGCTGCTAGAACTCTCCCTGCAGCTCTACATATGTTCAGAGAGGTCTTTGAATTATTTGTGCAACAAACACAGTTTCAACAAAGAAAGCTTGAAAACAGCCACAGAGACCATTGATTAGTCACTTTACAGGCAGTTGGATGAAACTGTCTTTTATATGGATTCTACTTTGAAATTCTGTCTGAGCTCATACCCGGTCTAAAGAGGACTGTTCAGGCCGTGTGTCGCCATGTAAAGTGTCTGTGGCATTGTGAATGGCATGTGAAACGTCTGTGGCGTTGTGTAAATGGCTCACGGGCAGGCCGAGGGCTGCAGCTGTGCCAGCCTTCCGGCCCACTGTGCCCAGTTGAGCAGCGAATCTGCCGTCTGTGTGCCGCTCCCACGGGGATTCACACAGTCAGTGTTTGGCCTCAGAGCACAGGAAGCTGCCACTGTACACACACCACCCTCCCCCCTCCCTCCCCCAGGGCACTCTGGCACCCGAGTGGTGACACGTAATTAAAATAATGTGTCCTCAGGTGAATCTCATCCAATTATGCTCAAGGTGAAGTGCCACAGCTGCACTATCAGCATGTGGTCATTAGGTTTGAAGGAATTCAGACTGCAGTGGGATGCTGTTGTATTTTTGAGATTAATGATATATTTCAGTTTCTATAAATAAAGCTGAGGAAGAGTTCTTGTGTCAAAAATGCACCATATCTTATTTCTTTGTTTTGCAACAGGAGAGAAAGTGGAACTAGATCAGGCGGATGATTTATTATGCAAGAGTAAAGTATCTCGTCCATGTTGACAGGGGTTCCAGGGTATGATTCCACTTCCTCTTTTTCTGTTTCTACAGCTGTGAGAGAGAAGCTGTGGGTGTTTACTCAGGGAATAGCCACTCTCAAGTGGTTTGAAAAATCTTCCCCTGTGGCATTTGAGCATTACATCAGTGACAACTGGCCAGTTGTCTTGCTATTTCCCTATTTTAAGGTCACTGTATACTTATTGCAGTTCGTAGTCCTTCCTCTGTGGCAGGTTAGCATCAAGTCATAGCTAATTGTCTTGCTATAGCCTTAATTTTGGCTACAATTAAGTCCCAGATTCAGGAAAGCTTTTGGTAATAGCAGTTTGGTTTTTAAAAAATGGCAAATATTGATTTATGAGGACTGATAAAAGAAAATTTAATAAAAGGGCACTTTTCAGGTTTACAGGAATATCAATTAAAGAACATGAAACTGTGAATTTAGTGGAGGTAGAATTTCCCCTGTGGCAGGACAACATTTTTTCAGCAACAGTTAGCCAGTTGTTCTGCTGTACTGCTGCTGTAGCACACATTATTAGACTTGGTTAAATATTGGAGGGCAAAAACTTGTGAATGTGGCTGAATTGACACTTCAGATGCTAAATAATACTATGCAAAGGCACTTTGAGACTGATTATGCTATGTTATGTCAGCAACAAATGTCCTTTAGTCAAACTATTATTAGAAGATTTAATTTTGCTTGGAGAAATAGAAATTACAGGAAAAAAGCATAACATTGTTTATGAGGACTCTGAATCATCCCTTGAGCAACAACAAACCAGTTGTCTTGCTATAACCCTTATGGCCCCTGTATGATATATTAGATTTGTTGTAGTTGATGGGAATAGCCATTAAGGCCAGAAACATTGATGAATCTTGTTTACGAGGACATTAATTATGCTAGTAGAAAATATAACAGTAGGCATTGTGGTGACTGGTTAAGTAATATCAGTAACAGCTGGCCAGTTGTTTCTCTTTTATCCCAGCTCAGGCTGCCGTTGCATGAGGATAATGCAGATGTAATGTAGTTGATAGTAGTAACAGTAAAGGAAGAGTATGAGTGTCATATATGAGGAAATAAAAAATACTAGAGACAATACAATCAATTATTAGTACATTATGTCAACAACAATTTACTAATCGTCTCGCTATAAACCTAATTTTGTCTGCTGCAGAATACATTTCATTTAAATAGACATTAGAAGGACAAAATAAACATTAAAGTGTTTTTTTTAGGACATCTTAGATAGCCTTGCAAAGCAGATGGATTGGTCAGCTTACGTGTCTATCATCAGACAAATTCATCTTGCAAAGCACCAGTCTGAAACGATGGTGCCAGGTCTGAAAACCTGACCGATTAGTCAGTGACTCTAAATTGGCCGTAGGTGTAAGAGTGCCTGTTTGTTCGTCTCCATATGTCAGCCCTGTGATTGACTAGCCACCAGTCCAGGGTGCTCCCTACCTCTCGCCTAATGACAGATGGGATAGGCACAACCGGGCTCCCTAATGGAATGAGCGGTGTAGAAAATTGATGGATGGAAACATTTTGGGAAAAACCTCCCATACCAAGTGTTTGTATGGGCCAATCAGAACACCAAGACAAAATGAGGTAGTAGGCATGTGCAGCTCCAGTAGTAACCTGAGCGCGACAGTCAGGTGCAGTCACAATTCAGGAACAATGAAAAGGAGCTTATTGGTGGATAAAACTCGTGCCAAGGTCAGAAGGGGGAAGTGCAATAGTATCTTTTCCACAAAGGAAAGTTTTCAGTGTTGGTCTTCGCCTTTGGTTTGATGAAGAAATGTGGCCCAGTTTTGATAAAACTGCTGCTATACTGAAGCTAAATCCAAGCTACTCGCTACATGGGTGGTTGCCATTAGTACTGGCTTGTTGTACAACTAAACCCTGCCCATAGCTAATGCCTTGTTTTCATCAGATGACGCTGATTGGTCAGGCACCATCAGACCTAGCACAATCATTTGAGATTGGAGATTTTCAAGATGGATTTGCCTGATGACAGACATGGAATCTGGCCAGTCTATCTGCATTGTAAAATGAGGGCATGTTTGTGGAGTTAAAGTTGCTTGTAGAAATATAAAATAGGCAACAAGAATGATGAATTTGTTTCATGAGGACTTTGAAAAACTTTCTTTGTAGCAAAAGAGTATTATGTAGCTAACAACTAGCCAGTGCTATCATTTTAATCCCTCTGGATTCAATGAAGATAGTAGGAATAGGATAAAAAAAGTTCAAATGTTGTTTATGAAGACAGCACAGTTGCCTGAAGAAGTTATAATAAAGGGCACTCTGATGTCTATTTACATGATGTCAGTGACAACTGGCCAACTGTCCCTCTATAACCTTAATTTAGGCTGACCTTAGATGAGGACACTGTCCATTTAAATGTAGTTTTTAGGAAAAGCAACTTGCTGTTTGTCTCACTATAACCACAATTTTGGCTGTTTTGCATTTTTAGATCCAAAGAAGTAAATGGAAAAAGCCGTCAGAGGACAAAAACGTGTGAATGTGGTTTACGAGGACATCACGACTGAAGCGACTGGTTAAGGGGCCATCAAATACATTAGAATGAAAAAGAGCAGCAGATGCATAATACATAATTCTCTCTTTGGAAGCCAACATGTCTTACTCACACACAGATGCACACACGCTCCCGACCACAAAGCCTACTCAGGTGACTGTGTCCACACACTAGAGATGTCCTGGATATAAAAACCAGACCAGTTGCCATGGCGGCACGGTGACGTTTGAAAGCCGTGCCGACACTCAGATTCCCTTCATGCCCGCCTTATCTCTCTCCTCACCCCCCCCCGCCCGCTCTTCTCATCACAGCATTGTCTCAAATATGTCTCAACTACAAAGCTGTCAATCTAACAAGTCGACGGCACCAAGTACCCTCACGTCCTTGAGTAGCACCGTGTTTGACGGCACTAATCTGTCAATATTAATCCATGAGCGTCACCTGTCTAGAGTTGTAAACATAGATACAAATCTAGTACAAAAGATTTACCTTTTTTTTGATAAAGTGGAAAAGGTGAAGATACCTACGATGAGACAGACCAGATTGACGCATTTTATTACATAAGTATAAAAAACAATGTATATCCTTGCGCAAAAATAATCCCTCTGACTCATCACTTCTGACCTACTTTTAGGGTGTTGCACTGTCAGTACCTGAAGAAATCCCATCCTCTGAGCGTCTGAATTGTCACGATGTTTAGCTGTTTGGGACGCTTCTGGCCATCAACCTTGGGTAGTGAGGTGTCACCCCTTGACAGCAACAGATTAGACTCAAAATAAACACAAGTTGCAGCAGCTTTGCCATATCTCTCCTCTGCTCTGTATTTAGCTAAATTGTGCATGAGTGTAAGATGCCAAAGAGGAAAAATAAAGCCCCTTTTAGGAATACAGATATGAGAAAAGTGTTTTTTTGTAACATGATGTAGAAAAACCTGCAGGTGTGATGAAAACGCATGCTGTTTTCAAACAAAAGTCACTTAACCAAGAAATTGTGAGTATTTTTTTAAGCAGCTTTTATGCCGTAGAACATTACTGCTGTGAGTCAATAAGAAATACCATCAAATGTGCCACTCCCCTCATGAGCTGTCTCTCAGTAGCTCTGCAGCTATGAGTTTAATACCTTTTCAATAGCTTTTTCTTCTTTTGAATGTTTTATTTTGGGGCTTTCATTCCTTTATTGGACAGGACAGTGAGTAGAGTTGCAACTAGGGGAGAGAGAGAATCAGACACCATAATAATATGCCCAGCTGTGATCAGCTGATGGCAAGGTGATCCTAACACATGCCTCCCAGCTCCCACACCCATCACAGCTCTTTCTGTCAACACTGCGCTGTATTTAAATATGCCGTGCAACCCTTAACCTCCTCCACCCCAGCCTCCTCCTTTATAGCATAAAGCTTGTTGCACCCTCATATTCAGATCTGTGCTGCTATGGATTAATTCCCTTTAACTAATTTTTTTGTACTCATTAAGCATTGTCATAGATGTATCCATCCATATGGGGGTTTCACTTCTATTATTCGAACGTTTTCTACAAGATTTTGCCGTTTTCTGTGGGAATTTGTGTCCATTCATTCTGTTAAGTTTTTATGAGGTCAGGCACTGATGTTAGATGAGAAGTCCTGGCTCGCAATCTCCATTCCATTTCATCCTTGCCTTGCCTTGTGCACTGTGGCAAAGTCATATCAGAATAGAGAAGGGCCTTCCCTAAACTGTTGCCACACAGTTGGAAGCATAGCATTGTCCAATATGTCCTGGTATGCTGAAGCATTAAGATTGTCCTTGACTGGAGATAAGGGGCCTTGGCCAGACTCTGAAAAACAGCCCCATACTATTATTCCACCTCCCCCAAACCTCAATGTTGGACCAGTGTTGTCAGACAGGTAATGTTATCCCAGCATAGAAGGGGGAGGTAGGCAGTCACGTCACCGCAGCTCTGCTCCTCCCACCCCCCAGCCTGGATCCACTGAAGGTGGCAGTGCTTTTTGGCCATGTTGCAGGGTAGGTGAGAAAGAGATGTCTCTGTGTTGGCACGATGGGCAGTGACAGTTAGCATGGAGGGGGGTGGCGGCTCTAGGATGCTGGAGATTACTGTTCAACTCTCTGGAAGTGTGGTTGGACTAATTGGATGAAAGCAGGGTTCCCACTTGACAACCCCGGTGAAGTGTTGGCTTCTTGCTGCCCATCTGTTGGCACGGTTGACTTGTGGAGGCAAATAGTAAGTGTACATATAAAGGCTTAGAGATGCAAAGGCTGCTTTAAAGCAACACTCAATGATCTTATGTTAGACTTTTGGCTTTTCAGTTCCTCTTTGATTAAGGTTGTTAGGCTCATGTTTCATTTCACGGTTCCTTTGTCCCTTGACTACATTAGATCATTGTGTAAAAGCATGTTTTGCCTCTTTTTAACACGTGCAAATGAAATGAAAGAGCATTATTTTTTTAGTCTATTGAAATATCCTCACTCAGTACTAAATCTTTCTTTTCTCTGTCTTCTACAGGTGCTGGAGAGTCAGGAAAAAGTACAATTGTCAAGCAGATGAAGTAAGTTCATTTTGTCTTATCATTCCTCACACTAAGCGATCAAAACAAAGACATTTTTCTTTTTCCAGTGCATCAGTAGTGACTTCTCTCATCAGATATGCATAATAGCACCGAGGGAGAATTCATTTCCCCAAAAACAAACAGTGTCAAACAGCAATCACGCCTTTATCGAGTCTCTCGGAGTAATATTACGCTCTGCGAATCGCAGCACAAACAGGTAGCATGCATAATGGATCATGAAGACAGTGCCGCAGAATACATTAGTATACACTCCACCTATACATCATCCACGTGCTGTGGGTGTCATGCTGCATATGAGATACATTTTTTATAAACATCCTCATCAATCAGCAGACACATGCAAGATGCAGAGATGGCCTCTGCTTTTGGTCTGTTACATGTGAGGGATGTGTAGAGCAGTGTCAGATGGTATATTACTCCCCGTAAATCCACTTAATACTAGTTTAATGCAGAGCCTGTCAGGGAATTATTTGCCATCTTATATATATGGCAGAGAGATTTTTCTGATAGGTTAATAGTTTCTGAATTTGATACATCTCAGATAGCACAATGAAATCTAACTGTGAGTCAATATATCAAGCTAAAAATGGAGATTTAATATGCTGGTTTGGTACAGTGAGTTGAACAGGTGCCCGTTTTCAGAGGCTATAGTCTTCAACATACTAGTGGCGGGATCAGTATCCGGTTTTAGTGCTGTTTGGTTCACCTCACCTAAATCACCGCCACCTAGTATGGCAGTAGTCACTAGTCAAAAAATTATCAAAAAATACTTTGGTGAAAAACTGACAAAATTAGCGTTTTCTCTTGGCTACAAGTAATTTCTATCAAGTTTTTGTGTACGCTCTTGCATTGAACACTAGGAGGCATTATTCAGATATTTATGGACATATTAACATTAGTCTCACACTTGTAGAAAAGAGGCGTGAATGGCAACAGAGGGGGGATTTATTACATAGTAGCTGAGATAGATCTGAGGGGGGTCCCAAATCATAAAGCTAACATAAATGCCGACAGGGAAAGGGAAAACTTTTGGTGTAAGATAGATTTTATTTGTAGAGATGGGCTAACTGGCTTCTTTGTAGCTGAAGGCTAGTGTGTGAACCAGCACCCTAAAGTTGAATGTACCTCTCACAATAGAACAGTAGTTAAATGGTGCTGAAAACAGGCCACTGGGGCACTCTATGGTAATAGGATAGACACCATTCTCCCTGTTGAAAATTATTGTGCTTCTTGACTCAATTTGAAATTAATATTTTGATGCAATTAAAACTTACTTACGGCTGCTTTAAAATGTCAAAAAAGGAAAGAATGGTCATGTCACTATTTTTCAAACAAAGGTGCAAAACCAAAAGACACTTCATTCACAAAACGGGGTGAAACAAAGCTTATATCTGGGCCGAGTTTGCTTATAAAATGTGAATTAAACGACAAATCTTCTTTTGCCCAACTAATTTTTACAGCCCCAGCAACAGAACAGCAGCTTTCTGTGAAATAAAGTGGGCGTATACATTTTTGCGAGGAATATTCCCTCCGTACTTAGTAACCCAGTGACTGGCAGGTCGGGTAAGGTCATATTAGTGTCATGATTTAGTCTCAGGGGCCATCAGCAGGGAACAAGAACAAGACATGACAAGAGCAGCACTGTTGGATCAACACAGGACTGTTAACAAGCTGCTATTAGACTGACATATGGTGCTGAGGGGGGCAGCTATTCCTCTGATTGACAGCACAAAAAATGGCCACATTAAGGCCAAGATGAAAGGGAAGGCTTGCTGTTCCAATAAAACGGCTATAAAAATGCACAACATTTTACTTGGTGGGGGAAAGACAACTTATTTCAGCGATTACTCATTTAAATGATGTTTCCAGCCGATAGGCTAAAGGTTCTCTGGTTCCTGGTCTTTGATCATGAGGGATGGCGGCATTGTCTGGGCTGTTGTGGTGGAAAATTGAATTTTTGGGGTGGAAATTGTTTGTCAAAGAAAAAAAACAGTTTGAAATGGCATCTTAGGCTTACTAAATAACGACAGGCTCTTTCAGCTTTACTTTGACATTTCATAGACCAATGATTACGTTATTTATCAGGAAATAATGAACACACTGAACAATTTATAATTATTCTAAGTGACATTCATGCCCACAGAACTGGCTAGGCCCACGAAAAACTGAGAGAAATGGCCCTCCACATTCATGATTTAGTGATGATGTCAGTGCATGTGTGTTTGATCAGTAGCACTGGTGCTAGCATCCCGACTAAATGTTTTTGATTTTGGAGCTGAAAAGTGTGTCACTATTATTGGCTTTTGATGTTTAAATTGTATATTTGAGCCATTTTTAACCCCCTTTCATCACATCTTCTGCCCATTTTTGCCCCTTTTAAAACAATTTTGGCCACTTTTTAAACTGCTTTTCAACATTTTTCCCATCTTTTTCCTCTTTTTTAACCAATTTTCTTTTTTTCAGCTAATTGTTGCTACTTTCAACCCATTTTTGCCACCTTTTGACCACTTTTTCTAATTTTCAGCCCATTTTTGCCATATTTTAACAAATATTTGCTACTTTTTATCCGCTTTTCACTATTTTTCAACCAACTTTATCAATTTTTTTGCCCATCTTAACCCATTTTTACAGCTGTTATCCATTTCTCATCTCATGTAACTAATTTTTTGCTGATTTTAAGCCTTTTCATTCCCTTTTAACCACCTTTCACCATTTTTACCCTTTTTGCTTATCTTATCTCGTATCAGCCCTTTTCTACAGCTATTATCCCCTTTTGCTTCTTTAAACCTATTTTCTTTGCAACTTTAAACTCTTTTTGAACAGTTTTCACTATTTTTTTTCCACACATACTTGCCATCTCTCAACTCCTTTATGCCACTTTTTAACCCCCCCCCCACCTACCTCAGCCCATTTTTTTATGGCTGTAATCCCTTTTTGCCTCTTTAAACCCCTTTTTGCCAAACTGTTTTTGTCTCCTCTAACCAGTTTTCACAATTTTTCAGCCCATTTCTGCCGTCTCCTTACTCCTTTATGCCACTTTTTAACCGCTTTTCACCATTTTGACCCATTTTTGACTCTTTCTTTGTGGCTATTATCCTGTTTTTGCCTCTTTTAATCATTTTTTGCCTTTCTGTTACTACTTTATAACATTTTTTACAGCCAGTTTTTGCCACTGATGACCCATTTTGTGAATTTTTGTCTTTTTTATTCTTTTTCCCTTATAGTTGTCTCACTTCCTTTCACTTTATTTTCTGGCATCCTGATGTTTGTGCACATCATGGCGCAGCTATGACGTCTGATATACTATTTTCTGCTTTGATAAGAGTAGTTATAATTCAGGTTAAGCTGTAATACTTTATTGCTCTCTCTTTAATGCCTTTAGCTCAGGCTTTTGTCCAGAGTAACTTGCACTCCTGCAGCTGTAGAGCCAACTTTATTCTCCCTCGATGACCTTAATTTTAGCAGCTAGAAATGAGGAGCAGAGAGATCAGGGCCGCTGTGGCTTGGCAATATTTCTGCTAACATTACTACAAGCATGTAAGGTCAGAGTATGAACAGAGATACTGAATAAGAGCTGTGGAGGAAAATAAGTTATTTATAAGTAAGCTGAAAAATGGGAGACATCATTCAGCGAGAGCGAGACTCGCTCATGAAAGAGTTTTCTGTGGGTGAACTCGGTTTGTTTGCTGTTGCTGCATCAGGAAGGGTTTTTGCATTGCTGGAAAATTGCTCCTCTGCTGAGCATATTTGTCCCTCCCTGTTTTCTGCAGGATCATCCATGAGGCGGGATACTCAGAAGAGGAATGTAAGCAGTACAAGGCTGTGGTCTACAGCAACACCATACAGTCCATCATCGCCATCATCAGAGCCATGGGACGCCTCAAGATCGACTTTGGAGACGCTGCGAGAGCTGTGAGTGATGGAGGAGGAGAGGAGCGTGTGGTTTAGAGGCTGTGGTGTAAGAGAACAGACAATTATCATGTTGAATAGTCTGGCACCACATACAGTAAGGATAGCAGTCATAATGTCAGAAGTTTGAACAGCAGACATGTTGATCTCTCCACTTAATTGTCATTTTTAAGCATTTATAAAGTAATTGCTTCAGGAGTTATTCATCAGTTACATTTTTGTAAAGCAGGAGAATGCAATTAATTTTGAAGGACAGCTCATTGCCGAACAAAACTCTGCAAATATGAATAGTATCTCTTTATAAAAAGTATTAAATTGAATGGTTTTGGTTAGAGTGGGTGTAATTATTATGGAGACCATTAACCCTAAGGGGGTGTTGGGGCCATTTAGTGCCTTTTTTCCTTCTTTTATTATTTTGACAGGGTTAATGCTGACCACAAACATTTTAGAGGGTGAGTTTTTTAACAATATAATTTTGAAATAATAATAGCAGAACCTGTAACAGGTCAGTGATCAGCTATTTACACTTTTTGCATACGCTCAGAGTTCATAACCAAAAATGCCCCATTTTTGCCCATTAAAACCACATTTTTTTTATCATTTTTCATCCTTCATCTATAGGGGCACTGTTGTTATTAATTTACCAAAATCTTAAAAAAATAAATACAACCTTAAAATTAAATATGTTGCTCAGTTTTATCAAATTCAAAGCTTTGTTAATCCCCTGTAAGGGCATCCAAATTTTCTGTAGTTTAGCAAAAAATATTCCTTTTTACATTACAAACAAATCTGTTTTTTTTTTTTTTCACTTTAACTGGCACCTAAAGGGTTACATTCCTAGAAATTAATGAGAATTTTATATTTATGATCAGGTCTAATGTTAATTTAAAAAAAAAAAAAAAAAACGTAAAAAAGTGGAACATTTTTATTTATATGTATATTTTTTTATGTATGTCCATGTGTGGCCACCATCTTGAGTGCAATAATGTATGAAAAAAATATATTTAAAAACATAATAATGCATAAAAATCAAAGTTGTTGCTCATTATCAACATAAACAAGTTTGTGATATTTCCTCTTCAAAGAAATTCCATTAGCATATAGTATGGTAAAATCAGGGTTTTTCACTTAAATTAGCATTTACAATTATATTCCCAAAAACACCTATTTGATACTTTGGATCAGGTCAGATCTTGATTGAAAATTGATGCAAAACAAGTTGGAAAACATATATATGTAAATTATCCGTATTGCTATGTATGTATGCAACAATTTGTGGTCACAAACACCCTCAGTGTAACAATTTGTTTTTCACAAACTGAAGGTTAAATTAAAAAACTAGGTCAAAGAAAGCAGACAAACTAACGACTGAACATGTTTAAAAGCTACCTTAACGTCTCTTCAACTTTAGAAAAAAAAAAGTTTAACCTAACATTAAGCAAAATAATTTCAGTTAATACTACTGTTATCACTAATCTGTTTAATCACCAATGATCATTTCTATTTTGTGTTGGCATCAAGCAAACAGACCATGAAAAACATTCCAGTCTATATGAGGAAATGTGTCATTGATAATGGCTAAAACTGTATTCACATTTTCTTAGTTACTGCCAGTGACTTTTTAAAAATGCTTGAAATAGACATCCCTGTTGGAAACACCAGTATCATGTCAGGCTACTAATTTTGGTAATTTTGTGGGATATCACAAGGTTGGCCTCATTTGCTGCAGCCATAGATGAGCGAAGCTTGACAACAAGTCCTTTTTGCTTCTGCAGCTCAGTAAGCAAAACTTAAGATGTCTGTGCGTGATCTGCATGGAAACTTTCTTGTTTTTCTCTGTTCAGTCTCTAATTGCTTATTCAACTTCTAATTCTTAAAAATAGCTGTTTCCAACACATTCAGCACACAACTTCATCTTTGACTTCAGTTTATAAATACTTAAAAATCAATATTTTGGCAGCTGGCTGATTTCTTTGTCTTGGAAGTAAAAATTCAAATTTCAGACTAAACAACATGTAGACAATTTTTGAGAAAATGCCCAAAAAACAATTCAGATTGAACACTATGTATTCAAATTATCAGCAGGTCAACATGTCTGGTATGTGTGTTTAATTTGGCTTAGATAAGCAGTGCTAGCACTACCAGCGGATACTTCTTGCAGGTAAATGTTCACATGCATGTGCTACATGTGGTTATGCACAGCTTTCATGGATATGCTACATGTAACAAAGCTACATGAGTGCAATAAGCTAAGTAGGTAAGAGAACTACATAGCTAAATCTAAAGCTAACAAGCTACACAAGTGCAGTAGGCTAAGTAGGTAACATAGCTACATGGCTAAAGCTAACAAAGCTACATGAGTGCAATAAGCTAAGTAGGTAAAACATCTAAAGTAGCTAAATCTAAAGCTAACAAAGCTACATGAGCGCAATAAGCTTAGTAAGTAACAATTCTAAAGTAGTTTCATCTAAAGCTAACAAAGCTACATGAGTGCAATAAGCTAAGTAGGTAACGCAGCTTAATCTAAAGCTACAGAAGCTACATTAGCTATGTAAAACAACTTAAAGTGGCTTCATAACTCAGGTAGCTAAAGCCAAAGCAAACAAAGCTATGTTAGATAATGTTATGTTTGCTGAAGCTACACCTGTTTAAGAAGTAATTATGTGAATGGTGGCCAGTTCTAGCTTTGTTAGCTGCAGCTAAAGCTATTGAAGCTTCATTGGCGAATGTCCTACATCTCACTAGGAGTAGCATTAACTGTGTAGCTAGTGAAGCTATGTTAGCTTCAGCTAAGGTAACAAAGCTAAAGCGAGCCACCATTTGCATAAATACATCTAAAATGGGTTTGTACATAGTTAATTTTTACAGATGAGACATTAGAGCTTGATTCTGTTTTATTCATGAAATTTTGCCCAGTCTTTAATGTTTGCACTGTGGTTATTTCTTGGAAGTGGTAGACTTTGTTTTTGAATAAAGTTAAAATTAAAAAAAAAAAAAAAAAGAAAACATCTAAAACATTGTTCCTGCAAATTATGTCCCTTCTGTTCTGACAGATGCAGCGTGTCAGAAGTGTCTGAGATCTGTGGTCTGCAGTCAGACCCCTCTCAAATGCACACAACTTTTGTTTCAGTCCTTCTGTTTTTAGCTCTTTGGAGGGCTGATTTGCCTTGCCTGTTAACATCTGTTTGCCAACACATTACACGAAAACATCTGCATGCACCTCAGACTGTTGCAGGTATACTATTGTCTTAAGATAGGAAACCCCAGCAGTCACCTTCAAAGACAAAAGCAATGCAGTTAGACTGTGTATGTGATGCACACTTGCTCATTTTTTATTCCTAGTTTCCCTCAGGTGGGTTGGTTAGTCACACCCAAAGGACCGGGGGTATTTAAGCTGCCTGGCTCTGTTTGTAATAAACACTTAGAAAAAATCATTAGTGTCCTCTACAGCTCCTTAGGCATCATTTAAGGTATTAGTGGCCACTTTTGAGAAACAATGGTAAGAGGCAGTTTAAAGAAGTTCAAATGAAATTATATAATATCTGTTTGCTCCTCAATGGTAAAAATGCCTCTAATTGTATTTAGATTTATAAATTAGGGAATGAAATAGAGGAACAATGAATTGCAGTTGATCAGAGGTATTTCTAAAACATCCTAACCCAGTGACCAGCATCCCAGCATGCAAGCGGATTGATGTTAATTATAATGCTGCTCTAATGACTTTGAGGGTCCATTTATCTCATCGTCATCCACAATCTTATCTCCTAGGACGATGCACGGCAGCTGTTCGTGCTTGCGGGCTCTGCAGAGGAAGGCTTCATGACAGGAGAGCTCGCCGGCGTCATCAAGCGGCTGTGGAAGGACGGAGGCGTTCAAGCCTGCTTCAGCCGTTCGCGAGAGTATCAGCTCAACGACTCGGCAGCATAGTGAGTCACACACCGAAAACACACAGACACAAACAAGCGAGGTAACAGTCCACCCCTCAAAAAAAAGAAGAAAAAAAAAAAAGGTCAGACAGCAGAGAGCTACAGGAGCGGGCATGTGTCTGGACTTTCACTCTGTCAATATTTGCCCTCCTCTTCAGAACCTGAAGAGCAGTTACTGCTGAGACTATTTAATCTCTGCCCTCAGCACAGGAACATTCGCCACATGCTTAAAAATGAGGACAAGCTAAACTGAGCCATGCCTGAATCTTTTATGTATTGTGCTTTAGCCGTCGGCGTTGAAGCGAATGATATCATCACAAGGCAGCTCCTGTTATTCCTGTTGTTTTGACGATTTTTCTGCAGCAGAACAAACAGCACTGCATGTATGAGCAGCTGAGAGAGCCATTTTCTAATTGGTTCTTCTAATCCTGCTGTCCAGGGGCTTTTCTAAATAGCGAACCCCATTGCTAAACCTCATGTGTTATTCTTGCTACGTTTAATACCTTGTAAGACAAACAAAGGCTTGTTTTTGTGTGAACAGGAGATTATTGGGTTTATTCAGTGGCTTTTAGAGGTCAGCAATCTCATGCACTTGTAATTTATCAACAGTAACCTTGAGGTGTTAGCTTATTACAGCAAGGCTGTAAAAAAACGTGTGATATCCTGTGAGTTCAGCATACAGTCTGTGCCCTTAGAGTGAAAAGAAAGCAGCAGCACTGCGAAGACCAGGCACCGGTGAAGCAAATGAGGCAGGAAATGAAAGAGTTATATAAAAGCTTTGCATAGAAATCATTTTAAGAGGGATGAATATGATGCTTCTCAAAACAATCTATTGCTATACTTGGATTTTGACCTAATTTAGGATGAGACTTGTTAGAAGAGAACAATCATTGATGGATTATTTTTACAGCTGCTCTGCTTAGGGAGGAAAATCAATGCCTGTACCTCTGGTATGCTTAACAGAACGCACACAAATTGAAATTTCATTCTTGACCTTGAAAAATGTACATGAAAACATCTTACCAAAGCCTAGGCATGGTTGGCCTAGTTCTTCTCAGATTGTAGATGTCAACAGGTTGAGTAGGTTGATGTTCAAAATTACGTAATAGGAAGAAATAATCTTGATTTTATGATTTTTTTTATGATTTGAATTCCTTTAAACAAAGTTAACCAGGTTGGACAAAATATTGATAGCACTATCTGTCACCATGCTGACTCACATGACTATGAAATCTCTACTGCCATTTATCAATATTTCTAAGTTCTCTAAACAGATTTCCCTGTGCCACTACTTCATGACTCCTCATGCAGGGCTTTCCGCAGACACAAGTAGAAGTCATCCTAAGAAAATAGCCAGCTCTCATTTCAGCCCCTCAGACCCTGTTTACACACTAACATTTTCAGGTGAAAACACAAAACTTTTGTAGCGTTTTGGCTGTCCGTTTACACGAGAACGGCGTTGGTTGGTTGCCTGAAAATGGAACGATTTGGAAACGGGCTCCAGAGTGGATGTTTTCAAAACACCCCCATCTCCGTGTGAACAGAGAAAACGACACTTTCTGAAAACGAACGTGCGCGCTACAGCTGCAGTCAGCCGCAAGTGTCGCAGCACTCTGAACCAAGCCGTGGCCGCTCAACCCGAGCCATCTGATGTAGTTTACTGTGATTCAGCTTGTCAAGTCACAGACAGTTTGGAGGACTATCAGTGCCAGTTCCTTTAGAAAAAGTCATGCTATTAATTTTGGAAATGATTACTTTTCATGATAATCACCGTCATCATCATCGTAGCGCGGCAGAGAAATTTCCCGGCTCATTTTAACACAAAAAAATGGTTTGCAAGATGAGTCTTGTTATAACGAAGATATCCGCTGAGAATAATTCATTTTCCACGGACAAATTCAGCTCCTACAGCCTTTAATCATTTTCTCATGGATTTTCTTATAAAGAGTGCTGCTTAGGAGCCTTTTTTTCAGGATGATATTTCTATTTTCCTGTATATCTGCTTCTCGGAAACATCTTTTTTCTTTAAGTTTTAATAACTAACTTCAGCCCGTAGACTCCCCTGTCTCCTCCACCTGCTGCACATCAATGCGCAACTGATGGAGGAGACAGGATTCAGTTTCTGCGTTAAGGTTAAAAAAGATAGTTAATCACTTCCAAGAAGCAGATAAAATTGAAAAAGGGGAAGTAGAAATAGTTCTGAAAAGGCTATCATTCTTTTGCTGCGCTAAAAGCAGGAAGCGCTGCACTTTCTCAGAAAATCCATGAGAAATCAAAGGTTATAGGGGAAAAATATTGTCCCTCGAAAATCAAACAGTCTTAGCAGACATCTTCGTTATAATAAGACTGGTCTTGCAATGCATTTCTGTGTTTATATGTGCCGTAAAATTTCGCTGCCGTGCTGCGATGGTGTGTGATAAAAATGTCACATATCAAAAACATATAAAAAACATGAATGTGCAGTACTGTCCTTGTTGTAGAGACAGTTTTATTGTGCAGTAAATCCCTTTACTACAGCGTTTTTGTGTTTAATGCATTCTGGTGTAGACGGAGATTGTTTTCAAAACGTTGCTGTGTAAATGTGGAACTTTTTGGAAATGAAAACGGAAAAACGAAGCGAAACGTTGCCATGTAAACAAGGCCTCAGACTGTTAATAGCCAAATTTCATGAAGAGACAGATTTAACAGATGGATATTTGAGTAATGTTTCTTATGTATTCATTTGGTTTTAGTCTATGCTATACTACCACATTTAAATAAGTTGCAAAGCTGTAGTTCCTACAGGTGACTCTGAACTTACTTTTAAAAACTCATGATGTTTAGATGGTTTGAGAAGCACCAAGTGAATGTTTTACTCCCAACTGCTGAGCAAAACTTTTGGAATTTTTCATGCTCCCCCAATGAGAAAGACAACAACAACGTTAAAATTCTACAAGAAGAACCTTATCCTATCTATTTTTTATCTACATCTATATATTCTCTTTCATAACCATGAAAAGACAAGAGTCTGTCCCTGCAGGTGCTCTCCGTAAAAGTGTGGGACAGCACCCTGGACAGATGGCTACTCTGTTTCTGCGCTAACAGTGAACGTCAAACGCTCACACCTGCATGTATCGAGTGTCAAAGCCAACTGCGTGGTGGAGGAAAACAAAGGGAACTAATAAGAAAACAATGCACGCTGCTTACTGAATGTACCAGCTGGCTCAGGTTCAAATCCAGGACCATCGTGTTTTTATTCACAACAGAAATTTCATACACCTTGTCTTGTTGTTTAAGGGAGACTTAATCTTTTAATTTGTCTGTGGGTGAAGCTGAATTTGAAAGGAGCTTAAAATGTCCAGAGAAAGTTACAAATCTTCAAGTGTTGCTCTAATTTCCTTGTATTTGATCATCTTTTTAAAAGTAAGATAAAATATATTTGATTAAGGCTTCTACCCCTTGACCCTAATCTTTTTGACACATTTGTTCCCCTTCTGCTCTCTTTTCTTCTCCTCACCCCTTTGTCTCCCCCTCTTTGTGTCCCCTCCACCTCCTCCTTTCAGCTACTTGAACGATTTGGACAGGATATCCCAGGCCACCTACATCCCGACCCAGCAGGATGTCCTGAGGACCCGAGTCAAAACCACAGGCATTGTGGAGACGCACTTCACATTCAAGGACCTGCACTTCAAGTGAGAATTTCCTCACTGTAACAGCTGGCACAGAATCAAAGAGTAGCACGACGGCTTAATTAGCTTTCCTTCCTGTTAACTGACTCATTCACTCCCATTCAAAACCCTTTTGTACATATACAGCTGTAAGTTGTGACACAGTCTGTGAGGGTGTCGTGTGCATCAGTGGTGACTCAGGGATGACTTTCTGTTAAAAACAACATACAGGAAGTGGGGGAAGCTGGCTCGGTGACATCATAGTAGCAGAAGTTTGATACTAGTGTCATTTAAATTCATTCTGCTGACCACAAAAGAAGAGCAAACATGCTGAACTCTCCAAACATAAACCTCAGAATGGTTAACTTCATCTTTTATATGCAAAGCAGCTTATGCAATCATGATGACACACCATTATTATCACTGTTGTATATTACAACACATGAGGCCATTTTTATGTAAAGTAGGAATCCCAAAGCTAACCAGCTCTATTTAAAGCTTTGTATTTCTTCTTCAGAGCTCCAACAGTTTAATGACTAACTGCATTTGTTGCTGTGAAGACAAACAGAATGAAAGGAGGTTGACCTGCTGAGCCAGTGTCTGTCTCTCACATTTTGCCCAAAATAAACTTATTTATATCTCTTGTTTTGGCGGTAATCATGTCCTACTTTCTGTAAAAATGTCAGGAAAAACACTAACTCTTACTTACATCATTTCAGTTAATAAATGAAGCTATTAAAGGAGCAAATGAAAGCTTTTTTGTTCCAAAGCATGAAATAATGATGAGAAATTTATCATACCCCACCTATGCAACTCTAGTTAACATTAAATCTGAATGGCCATGTGTGAAATATTAAACAGGAAAAAATGCTAATAATTTTAAAGCTCCTTTGGGGAGTTTTTGGCTTCTTATAAAACAGATTGAAATTAATATTAATGGATTCTTATTAGCTACAAAAGCAAAAAAAGCCCACCAGCTATAGAATTGGTAATCTTTTTATATAGTTATTTTTAGTGCCTGACACCTCTGCCGCAGGGTAGGTTGCAAACTGAGTCACATCACATTGCAGAAACTGTATTTCACCTTTGAAATGCAGAAATTCTCAATCACTTGGAGAGGAAGGCCCTGCTCAACGGTTCTCCCTGGGTCAGTCAAGCAGCATGTTTGACTTTCCAGGGAGCACATAGTTAACAAAAAAAAAACATATAGATGGATACATTAATGACAATGCATACTGAATACTAAAAAATAATTCAAAAGTAATTAATCCATAGTAGCATGAATCTGAATATGAGGGTGCAACAAGCTTTATGCTATAAAGGAGGAAGCTGGGGTGGAGTGAAATAAGTCGTGTTTAGATACACTGCTGTGTGGGGGAGAAAGAGCTGTGATTGGCTGTGGGAGCTGGGAGGCGATAATTGGGGTCAGCTGACTTGCATGTCCTGCATGTGCTAATGCTGAGCTTCATTTCCTGACAGGAGCTTTAAGCAACAAGCCCCCAAATTTGTTGCCTAAGACAAATTTAATGGCTTATTACACAGGCCCTGTTGGTAGCATTTAGAGGATATTTAAGAGCCCTAGCTCCAGTAATGATAACCAATTGAGACGAATAAATTCAGTCAAGTATAAATGAGAGATTTTGGGCGTGGCTTGGACAAGTCAGTCTGTAGGAGTTTGAGTTCTACGGCTCTTTCATTACTGGTAGTTCAACAGCGATAGCATTGGTTTTTCTTACCCTGGCATAAAGGAATTGGTTTATATGTCAAACTTTAATGTTCCAGCCATAAATGGACTGTAGTATGAGTAAAATTTTATAGCCTCCAATATTTACGGAGCAAATAAAGCTGAAAGTGTACTCTTGTATTGGATTGTTTTCTGCTATTATTACAGTCACTGTGTGCAGAGATCACTGTGTAGGCTTTTGCTGGACTCCTGAGGATTCTCTGCACTGTCAACAAATTATTTTCAAGTAATAAACAAAGACTTTCTGTTGCCATTCCCCCTTTATCACTTAGTATCATCACTAACCCCTGCAGCATATTTGGAGCAGCCACAGCTTTTTCCAGACCAACGTTTCAGTTTCATAACGCTTAAACACTGTTTGTATTGTGCATGAACTGCATGTAATCGTGTTTACTGTTTTCCTCGCCCCAGGATGTTTGATGTCGGCGGTCAGCGGTCTGAGAGGAAGAAGTGGATCCATTGCTTCGAGGGTGTGACCGCCATCATCTTCTGCGTGGCGCTTAGCGACTATGACCTGGTGCTGGCTGAGGACGAGGAGATGGTGAGTAATATGAGGCACTCTGTGTTCCTACACAGCGGGAACTTGACTTCAATAGCGATGAGTCAGAGAAGAAGTAGGAATGAAAGGATGGCTTCTGTTCCAGAGCACAGTAATTAGCATGCCTTTATTTTCCCCTTCAGAACCGAATGCACGAGAGTATGAAGCTGTTCGACAGCATCTGCAACAACAAGTGGTTCACGGACACCTCCATCATCCTCTTCCTCAACAAGAAGGACCTTTTTGAGGAGAAGATCAAAAAGAGTCCTCTTACCATCTGCTACCCAGAGTATGCTGGTAAGACTGGCAGCATTTCACAGAAAAAAACTTCTTAATTTTAGAAATATTTACTTAAATGAAGCCATGAGATCCTGTTGATGCCGAATGTTTACAGACGCTACCTTTGAGGTTAAACCTACGCATTTTTCTTTTTACACCTCAAGATTAAAGCCCATGTGAGACATTTAAGCAGGTTTTGAAACAGAATGAAATAAACATTGATGTCTCTCTCTGAGCTAAAAGAGCAAACCAGGACATAAACAAAGATGAATTACTATTAAACATTTATATTTTTTGAAACTGAAATGTGAGGCAAGTGTTAGGAAGCAGAATGTAAAAAAAAAACACTTTTTTCTATTTTCCATACCAAATATTGAGACTTAAGTTAGCAAAGGCATGATTATCGGATGCTTTTAAAGATTATCTAGTGAGATTTCCTGCAGTAAGAGGTTTGTTAGGATGGATTTTTCCCTTCCAAATCTGCTCAAAAAACAATCAGAGATGCTCCAATTTGAAACACATGATGGGGGGAACACTGAGGACAACCAAGCATGCACTACATGGAAAAAAAAACGATGACCAATCAGGAAGCAAGCTGACTAAAGAAGGAAGCACAACAAACACAGCCATGGTGACAATAGTAAATATGAAGCATAAAGTTAGATGGACATCAGAAATAGAGGACCAACTTGTTGGTTTGAGACAACACGAGTGTTGTCAAGGAGATGGGTCTGAAAATGCTACTGCAGCGGATGTGCTAGGTAGCTAACAGCTAGCCATGTTTAGCTTGTTTACTCTAAACTCACATTTGACTGTGTGAGATTTTGACAGTAAACTCTGTGGTTGAATTAATCTGTTAGTGTGTTGTGTTGAATTAAGGAAATAATATGTATAATAATGAGTGACTTCTATCTGTTGGCTTCTTTATGTACAACCCCAATTCTAAAAAAGTTGGGGCGCTTATTTGCAACTCTCATAAACCCATATTTTATTCACTATAGAACATAAACTACATATCAGATGTTGAAACTGAGACATACTACCATTTAATGAAAAATATAAGCTTATTTTGAATTTGATGGCAGTCAAACATCACAAAAAAGTTGGGACGAGGCCGGAAAAGACTGGAAAAGCAAGTAGCACTAATGGAAAAACAGCTAAAAGAGCATTTTGCAACTAATTTGGTGGATTGTTAACAGGTCACTGGCGTGACGGGGTATAAAAGGAGTATTTTAAAGAGGCAGAGTCTCTTAGAAGTAAAAAATCTGTGAGAAAATGTGTCTAAAAATTGTGAAACAGTTTTAGAAAAAATGTCCTTCAAAGTAAAATTGCTTTGATTATATCACCATCTACAGCACATGACATAATCAAAAGATTCAGAGAATCTGGAGAAATTTCTGTGGACAAGACGGAAGGACTATTGGATATATGTGACCTTTTTGCCTTGAGGCAGCGCTGCATTTATAAACAGGGATGATTCTGGAAATTACTGTCAGCACAGTTTACCAAGCTGTATCATGCAAAGAAGAAGCCATATGTGAACACGATTCAGAAACATCACTGTCTTCTTTGGGCCACAGCTCATTTAAAATGGACAGAGGCAAAATGGAAAACTGTTCTGTGGTCAGATGAATCAAAAGTTAAAATTTTTTTTTTTAAACCATGGATACCATGTCCTGTGGACTAAAGAGGAGAGGGGCCAACCTGCTCGTTATTGGCGCACAGTTCAAAAGCCTGCATCTCTAAAGGTATGGGGTTACATTAGTGCCTATGGTGTGGGCAGCTTATACATCTGGAAAGGCACTATCAATGGCTTTTAAGAGAAAGATGTACTCGCATACAGACAATGGCTCTTTCAGGAATGGCCTGGACTATTTCAGCAAGACATATCTAAACCACATACCACAACCATCACAGCAGCGTGGCTTTGGAGTAGAAGAGTCCAGGTGCTGAACTGATCTTCCTGCAGTCCAGATCTTTGACTAACAGGAAACACTTGTCGCATCATGCTGCCATCAAATTCAGATGAACTAATATTTTCATGAAATAGTAAAATGTCTCAGTTTAAACATCTGATATGTAGTTTATGTTCTATTTTGAATTAATTGTGGGGTTTGTTGTGGGGTTGCAGTTTTATAATATCAAATGCTAACACACTTGCTAACCCCACTATTGTGCACAAATTAGCTCAGTAAGCAGGATGAAAGTGAAGTCATGTCTCTAAGTCCTCAAACACGTGTATACAGTCTCCCTACCATTTTTTTTAAAGCTTTGTCTTCCTGTCTCTTTCTCTTCCTGCTCCCCGTCTTTTCCAGGCTCCAACACGTACGAGGAAGCAGCTGCCTACATCCAGTGTCAGTTTGAGGACCTGAACAAGAGGAAGGACACCAAGGAGATCTACACCCACTTCACCTGCGCCACAGACACCAAGAATGTGCAGTTCGTGTTTGACGCCGTCACTGACGTCATTATCAAGAACAACCTGAAAGACTGTGGACTCTTCTGAGGAAGACAAGGAAAGAAGAGAGAACTTTATTTCTTGGTGAGTCGACGTTTGGCCCTAATCTTTCAAACAATTCATCGCTGTTTAACAAATTGTGGTTTTAAGCTTTCAAGTCAGGGAGGAGTAAAGCTGGAGTTTATCATACACACAATAAATCAAAATGCTAATTTAATCAGTGAACTGCAAAAAGTGCCTCTTTCATAATGCTTGAATACATTTTCTGCTTCATTTTAGATGTTTTTGAAGTGATAACAGCAAGGTCAAGCTTTCCAAATGTAAACGATTAACACCCATCCCTCCTCCTCCTCCCCCACTTTCTTTGTCTTCTCTCCTCAGGCAGTGGGGCCACTTTATTGAGCATCTTCGGCGGGAAAGATGAGAAGAGTCGGGAGGATCAGTCACGGACCAGTGCTGTACTATACGCCACTTTTAACAGCTTTATTTATGTTTTTCGTCTTGGAACATTTTGACCTAGCGTTATGACATTTGTGTAGGATGTTTGTATCATTGTAAAAGCGTCAAATTTTCCACACACTTTCTGTTCAGATGTTACTTTCTCTTTTGTTTTAATTTTTTTTTTAAGAGATCACGTTTTTGCTGTTCCTTCTGCCGCTGTCTCTGGAAAAGGAATCTTTCGCTGTTGGTGGAAATCACGTCTTTTCTTCCTTCCCTACAACCAAAAAAAAAGGGAAGAAAAGGGGGTCCAACTTTGAGTCCAGTTTGTTGGTACTTGTGCCTTCGCATGCCATTTTACTGCGGTCGTAGTCCCAATGCTTGTTCTGTTGCCTGCTGAATTGTTCTAAACATTAAGAGGTAAACTGTTTTCATATGTTAAGTGTCCCTGCTATCTTCTATGTGCACACAACTGAGCTATCAGGAGGAGGTGGAAGGATTCACTCTGGTCTAAAAGGTACATGGGTCTTCATGGTGACCAACATGTAGCCTCCACAGTCCCCTACCCCCACCCCACCCTCCAGCCATGACAATGAGAGGCCTATTGGCTAATCACACAGTACAATACTGAGATGTATATTGTTACAATTACCCCAAAGATAAGGGGTTCTGGTTTTTAAACAGTGTACAAAATATCCATTCTTCCCTAACATATGGAAAATGGTGAGCTGAGGCGCTGAGCTTGTAACACGCTTAAGTGTTAAAGTACAAAGACCAGAGTAAGGCACATTTTAATGTATATTTTAATGTATTCAGAGGTGAGTTTTTGGTGTTAAGGAGAGAAACATTGACCCACAGAAAAAGACGGTTGAGGCAAGAATTGTTTAAAGGTTCAGACGCATTCTTGGATCCTAGTAAGTGATGGTTTGAAGCTTTTTATTCAGGCGATGGTCAAGGGAGCCTGGTCTGTGATGCTGAGATCAGTACTGCTTTGCCAAGAGGGGTGATGAATTCGGTCCCGGATCTGTTCATGTAACGAAACTGCCACAACTGTCAATGTATGTGTATGTTCTCCACAGATGGAGAATCTTTGTAGACTCATCTCCCTTATTTTGCTAATAAAAACCATTTACAAACCACTTGGAGTTGCTGTATCATTGAAGTATATTCATGCTAGTGGAAGCTAAGCTAGCAGAAAAAGTAAGGATATTTGTGTTTGGTAGATTATTCTTCAACGATTCTTGGCGATAAATCTTATATGTTTGGATAGCCTGTTTTAAATGCCAAATCTACTCTGCCAATGCCAAACAGCTTATTTTGGTGTTGCTATTGACTGATCTAGACAGATCAGGGCCTGTGGGATAGAACAACTTCCTCCTGTTGTTCTGCAAAACCAAGGCATTATTTGGAGTGAGCTCGAGTACGATCTCCAAACTGAAGGCCAAGTTCCATATACTGGGATGTTAGAGGTAGGCCGCAAAGTGGGCGTCCCAAGAAGATGACACCCCAAGAAGACCATTTCTTCACCCTGTCAGAAGATTTGCAGTCAAGGTTTGCAGGACAATAAATAATCTGGGACTGGCTGAGCACAGCGAATCATTGGTCTCATAGGGTAGCCAGGAGGCCTGCCATGACTACCCCTCACCATCGGGCCCATTTGCGCTGGTGTCAGCAACACGTAGAGGGACGTTATGTTCAGCGAGGAGTCCAGATGCTGCCTATGACAGTTGGATCATAGAGTCAAAGTGTGGAGAAGACACAAGAAACGCAATGCTGATTGCTACATCGATAGAGTAAAATATTTTGGTGGAGGCCGTGTGATGGTGTGGGGCGGCATCTCCCACACTGGAAAAACAAGGTTTGTCGTAATTGGAGGCAATCTCAATGCAAAGAGATGAGAGATTCTGCAACCAGTAACAACCAGTCCAATATCTCCACAGTCTGGAGCCGGACTCTGTCCTCCAAGATTACAATGCTCGCCCCCACAGAGCGGGGTTTATCAGAGACTACCTCCAGAATTTGGGAGTGGAGAGGATGGCCTGTCAGCCGTCCTGACCTCAACCCCACTGGACACTTGTGGGATCAGCTTGGGCGTGCCAGGGTGACCAACACATCCACATTGGCTGACTTGCGACAAATACTGGTTGAATAATGGGATGCCATCCCACAGCAGTGTACGGCCAGGCTGGTGGCCAGCATGATGAGGAGTTGCCAGGCTGTTGTGGATGAGTATATGGTTCTTCCACATGGTTTAAATTTTTCACGAGTGCAACCCACATTCACAGCTTTCCAACAGTATAAAATTTATTACCAAGAAGCGTCAAAACAAAGAAACAATCTACCAAAGACGAATTTCCCTACTTTTTGTGCAAGTTTTATTTAATTCTGCCTCCGCTGCAGTCCCATGCTCATGTAACACTTCAATGAAATTTAATACTCAACAAAGAAATGCTTTCTCTCTTAATGGAGCCCAAATACAAATCCACCTTTATTAATAAGGTTATTTTTATCAGCAATAGGTCACACAGTAATGCTTCGAAGCTCCGTCACATCTTCAAAGGCAAGCTCGCTACACAGAACAGGGACTGTTCTACATCCTGTATGCATTTCTTATAAAGCCAGGTACCTTGTTATCGCCTCACAGGGAGTCCCACGGAGGCAATTAGAGGCTATGTTGTCAGCTCTATACACAACATGAATCACATTTCCATGACCTTTAAGGCTATCTGCAGTAGTAGTAATTGCAAGGCTTGTTTTGATGAAGATTGCTAATTTTAGCCACACGGGAAAAGGTTGACTGGCATGTCCAGGTATGCAAGCTAGCTATATCTTATTTTCCTGTGTGTCATCCTAACTCTATTTGCATTGTAAATGTTCCACGACTACACCTGTGAATACAGTACAGTGACGCCATCTCTCTCCAACAATGTGTCTCCCTAGGGAAAAGCAGAGAATACACTCTTCCATTATGAAATTATTCCTCTCTCAAATCTTTACTTTAAGGCCTCTCATAACTATCAAAGGCCCCTGGTTGATTTTCTAATTGTAGACCGAATTACAAGACAAACTAGTGACAGATCTATTTAAAAACTGCTTTATGAGACTTACATTTAACAAATTTTTGTGTAACCCCAATTCCAAAAAATAATTTCAAATCTTGATTAACTGACCACAGAACAGTTTTCCATTTTGCCTTTGTCCATTTTGTACGAACTTTGGGATGGAGAAGACGACAGTGTTTCTGGATCATGCCCACATATGGTTTTGTCTTTGCATGATACAGCTTTAACATGTATTGGATGGCACAGCAAGATTTGTTGACAATAATTTTTGGAAGTGTTTTTGAATCCATGTAGTGATTTCCAGGACAGAAATTAGCCTGTTTTTGATGCAGTGCTGCCTGAACTCCCAAAGATCCAAGCAACCCGTATCGATCTTTAGTCTTGTCCCTTGTGCACAGAGATTTCTCCGAATTCTCTGAATTTCTGATATTATAAACTGAAGATGGTAGAATATTCAGTCTTCACAATTTTACTCCAAAGAACATATCTTTGGAAACTGTTCCGCAATGCAGTTTTTAACAGATTGGTAACCTCTGCCTGTCTTTAAAACACTTGTTTTAATACCCAGTAATCTTACTGACCTGTTGTCATCTATCCAAATTGATTGCAAAATGCTCTTCCAGCTGTTTCTCATTAGCAACCACTTACTTTTCCAGCCTTTTGTTGCCCTGTCCCTACATTTTTCAGATGTGTTACTGCCATTCAATTCAATATGAGCTATAATTATTCATGAAAAGCAAAATATCTCTTTCAACATCTGATATGACATTTATGTTCTATTGTGAATAAAATATAGGTTTATGATGTGATTTACTACCCAACTTTTTTGGAATTGGGGTATAGTCTGGGACTGTGGAAATAACTAAATGCAACACAAACATTTTAATTCAAAGTTGATACAGCAAATAACATTTAGTGTCTATTTGGAGTCGAATATCTGGCCATATTCACTCATTTCTCCTGTTTTAGCACCACAAAACCACAAAAATTAGCTTATTAGCTAGTTTTAGCTCGCTTTTAGTCTGTTGAAAGACCTGTTGTAAGCCCTAAATTAGACACAAAATTTGTTAAAAGAAGGCAAATAAAACTAAGGTGAGACTGCAACGAAATAAGCGAAGTTTAGGTCATTTTATTTTGTCACTTTGGCCATTAAGTTAATGCTGGTAAATGAGAATAGTAGCATGCAGGTAGGCTAAAATTTCAGCCCTGTCAATATGCGGGTCGGGTCTCGCGCACGTAATGCCAAAGTGACGCAGTGGCAAATCAACTCCGAACTAGCGCTAACAACCGTTTCAAAGTTAAAACTGGACAAAGAAACATATTTCCCTGGATGAATAACATCCATTGTACGGCAGTTTCATCCAACTGACTTTCTCCATCCCTGCCTTCAAGAAGAAAGGACTACATTGGGATAAAGCTACGGAATTTTGATGCTTAACATGGTGTTCAGTACAGGTAAGCTAACCTAGCTGTTAGCCATATATGACACTTCAGCATTGCCAGTTAATTGGGCAGGTGGCCCATGTTTTTGCTGTTTTTTACGTTAAAATGTGGTAAATTCCCGCAGCTGTGCTAACTGCTTTACTTTTGTGTTTAATTCGTGCTTGAAAAGGAAACATGAAAACAGCCTCTTTTTTATTGACATCAGATCAGTTTGACAAATGCCAGTGAGAAGTTCTGTTTAATCTATAGTGAAAAACAGAAGCTGTTAGCCTGCATGCAATCATAATTAGAGATGCTGTTTCTTATGTCTGCTGTTGTTGTTGTTGTTGTTTTTAATTACAGTCAAAGCAAGAATGACACGAGCTGGTCTCTTAAAACAGGGACTGTCCCCGGAATTTAGGGACATTTGGTCACCCTATATTCAACAAATATTCAGCCAGGCCACAGCTTAGAGGTTTAAAGCCCCATTTGATCATGTCCGCACCCATCCTGAATGGCATTTACAGATCATACATAGGATTATAGAAGATTTAAAGCAAAATTTAGACATATAATCTTACCTGGAGTGATGGCTCTGATGCCAGCTTTTATGATATTGTGAAATGAAGCATTACTGTTTGCATGTTGTTGAAATATGAAGCTTACATAGCAGGGGCAATTGGCTCAGCCCTTCACTATTGTACTTTTGTAGCAGCTCAGGCCTTTCTGTCCCGTAGCATTGATAGATGATACTACAGATGGATGCTGTTTCTGCAGTCTTGTAAGTTTGCATGCAGTAATTTTGGCTGATGTATAAGACTTTTGTCCATTTGGCTCTTCATTTGTGTTTAAAAGAAGAGTAAGAGGAGTAAAATGACTGCACATCCCCTCTTGGCCTTACAACATACACATCAACAGCAAAAATAATAGAATGAAATAAACTCGATTTTAAAATAGCTATGACAATACAGGACCCAACATCTAGCAAACACTTTAAAACACCATGTATGAGCCCTCTTAAAAACAGTTACATAACAGTAATGATGATGATGATAATAATGAATTATCGATAATAAAAGGTTTGAAGTATTTTGTTATTGACTCCTTGTAAGGGGAAATTGTTGTGTAGAAAGGAGTTTCATCATTCCAAAAATAAAAGCAACAAATAAAAGCATCACTAGTTCACAGTTCAAGAAACATCCAGACATGTTAAAAAGGTCACATTAAAATGCCAAAACCAAGGTTGTTTTAGTTAACTAAAACTAACTAAATAACTAAAACTAAAATTCAAAAATCATTTTAGTTAACCTAAACTAAATAAAAACTAAGCTTTACCCAAAAAAAAGAAAACTAACTAAAACCGTATCATGTGCTTTACAAAACTAACTAAAATGAAATACAAATGGAGACAAAATATCCTTAGTTTTAGTCTTTGACACAACCGCACTGCCTGGCACCTGGGGGCCAAATCCGGCCCGTGCTAGAGTTACACCCAGCCTGCAAGATCACATCCTATTCTTACTAGAACCGACCCTAAAATATAGGGTCTGTAGATTTCTCTCCAGTATAAAAATGTAAACTTAATCTCGATGATATCAAGTATCCTGGAGTCATAAATATGTGAAAAAATAAGGAATAAAAATAATTAGAGAAAAAGAAATGTGAGAAAATGAATTAATTTGTGTTTTCTTTTCATATTTTCAATTTTGCATTGCACAATTATGACTTAAATCTATTATTTGGACATTAATTTCATATTTTGACCATCTACATTTATTATTTGGACTTTTTATCTCTTATTTTAAGCATTTTCAATGTATTACTTTGACTTTTGTCTCATATTTTGAGCTTTCCAATTTGTAAGTTTGACTTTTTATCTAATTGTTTGACCCTTTCAATTTATTATTTCACCTTTATCTCATATTTTGACCTTTTAGTTCCCCCATTTTAAATTTTAAGTCATATTTTTGCCGTAAAAACATGATTTTGACTTTCTCATTTTAATATTTTCCTTTTAAGAGTATTATTTTAACATCTAATTTTGTGTTTTGACCTTTTGAACTAAAAAGTTTGACTTTTTATTTCAGATTATGAGCCTTTTAACTAATCATTTTCACTTATTAAATCTCAAAATCATTTCTCATCTGTGCTAGTTTTTTCCCCATAATTTAATATGGGTGAAAATGAGGTTAACAGTTTGGTTAAATGTGGACCCTGTTAGGCCCTCAGGCTAGACCTTAATTCAGAATCCGACCCTTTCTGTGACTGAGTTTGACAGCCCTGGGTAAAGACGTCACACAGTGGTAGTTTTATGTCTGGAGTTGTATTCAAACATCATCATTAAGTAATTAAAATGATAAGTGACGAGGAGCCTGTTTGATTATGTTTTTAAAAATGTATGACGCTCACTCAGCCCCGACATCTATCTGCAAAAGACTAAACTAACACTAAAACTAATAAAAAGTTAACTGAAATTGAACAGAGAAAGTGAAAATAAAATAGAAATAAAAACTAATGAAAAATCCAAAACTGTTATAATCTTGGCCAAAACAACCCCCAGTGATTGAATCCAGAGCTTTCTAAGACTCTCACTCTTGTGCACATTTTGTTGAAAATGCTTTAGCTGCAGTTACAGAAGTGTTCCTGTTGTATTTTGTTCTCTCCTTGGGAGCAACAAACTGACAGCCAGTGTGAAGAGACTAAAACTGTGAATTTAAAGGATGAGAACTGACAGTTGGAGGTAATCCAGCACACAAGCCACTGTAGAGCACTGCAAATCTGTGCACACCCCTGAATTCAAGGGTATTGTCATGACAGTGTCTTTATATCTATAATAAAGACAAAATAAAAAGGCTTAGAGATTTAAAGCCCCATTTGATCATGTCCGTACCCATCCTGAATAGCATTTACAAATAAAACACAGGATTATCAGAGATTTAAAGCAAAATTTAGACTTATAATCTTGTCTGAACTGCTGCTTCCAGGGTCAGCTTTTATGATATTGCTAAATGTTACATCTCCACTTTGAATGTTGTTTGAAAATCAAGCTTATGTAACAGTAGCACAGGTAGAGGTGGGTTGATGCTAGTTAAGTGGCCAAGAAAGACACCTCATTCATGTGAATGTAAAAAGACTTACATTTTTAGCCATAACAGATCAAATGTGACTTTTGCTTAAACCCTTGTTGTTTTGATTTTAACAGGTTTTCATACTGAACTTTAGTTGTAACAGATAAAATATACTATTTGTGCATTTACATGTTAAAGTTGGATTATCATGTTCAAATATAACTGGACTATGAAACTGCATGTATTTATATTAGTTTGACTTAAATTGTACCCGATTGTATGTCATTAACCCAGTGTGTAAGACACACTATTTCATCTAGAAAGTTGTCTGCATCCCGTACAGGTGCAACTAACGCACCAGAATATAGTCTTAAGGCATGTTGTCATTTTCACGAGTGCAGCTGCCTCATTCACAGACCTTATGAGATTGAAAATTCACTCCATCTCTCCTGTAATGCAAGCAGCTGCTGTGTTGCTGAAGACATGCAAGAGTACAAACCAGCAGCTGCACTTTTTAGCCACTTTTCTCCCTCGTTATGTCACGATCATGCATTTAAATAGAATAGATCTTGTCCTGTTAAATAACTAAACCTTGTGGAGTGCAGATCTGACTGAAAATACTCCTTGGGATGATGTTACAAGAGCACTACAGCTGCAGTAATGCAGCTTGAGACTAATTTTCTCTGGCATGTATTCACTTCAATCAGGCCAGACAGGACTAGGTTTTCTCAGCATACTCCACAGTCTCGGCACCTGGCTTTAACTATGAAGTCCAATAGCAGACACTTTTGAATCCAGACTGTCTGAATGTCACTGTTTGAATTGATGACTTGTAATTGTTTTCTATCACTTCATGTGTACTGTATGGGTCTGAGTGTGTTGTTTGATGAAACTGTGTATTGATGCCATTCTTGGTCAGGTCTCCCTTGAAAAAGAGATCGTTGATCTCAATGGGTCTAACGGGGTCAAATAGGGGTTAAATTAATAAAATGTGTTTGAATACAACATTCCTGATGGTGTTATGGTCAGACAGCTGAATACTTTTGTTCATATCGTGTACATCTGGTTATCTACTTTCTTACCTAAAAGAATTTAAAGCTGCGTTTGTTTAAGAAAAGTTTAATTCCCCTCTCTTACCTTGGAAAAAGAGATGCCCTTTACTGTTGTGCATTCGCAGCTTGGGCCCCACTATTACTTTGCATGTGTGTGTTTGTTTGTACACATAAGCCCAGATGATTTGCATGTGTGCTGCCACCGTCATGGCATCCCTGTGTTTGAGCTTCTGTCATAAAGTTGGGATGGTTATGAGGGAGATAAATGAGATAACAGAGCCAGGCTGGGTTTATGTGATACTGGGGCTTGTCTCATGTGTGCTGCCAGTTGGAGGAGTTGAAATGTGTGTGGTTGTGTGTGGGCGTGGGTCCATATGTTGTATTTATAGCACCTTTATAGATGAGAGAGCAAGAAGAACAGAGTAAACAAGGGGGGCGGTCATGATGTAGTGTAAAAGCAACAGGGGTGACACCGTTGTGGCTTCTCCCTGCAATAAACAGAGAGTGGGGAGTGTTTGATGTGTGACTGTAAGAGAGAGAGGGAGAGGAGGAGGCCATAAAGAGATGGAACAATGGAGGCATTATTTCAGTTTTGTTCCACTGCTGTGTTTACTGTCTGTTCCCCCCTTAGTCACTTGCTCTGGGGGCAGCTGTTGGCAGCAGAGATAACGCTGGCTTATCAGCTCTGCAGCCGTGTCGGACAGGACGCATTGTTTCACCAAACTGGATGCACTTTCAATCAGTGTCGTACATTCTTCCACACACGGGATGTTTCACAGTGCAGCAGACATCATATGTCAACAGAAGCCTCTGGGGTACTCTGAGATTAGTTACAGTGAACTCTCTTATCACATAACCCTTCTATTGCTGGACCACTAGTTATTTTCTGCCTCTTTAGTCACACTTTTAAGTGGACTTGTCTGATGTTTAAGGGTCCATGTGTATTTTTCACTCACTCCTCACTTCTGTGGCATGTGAAAATATTGGCTCAGAGGCTCAGTAAGAGGAGTTTCTGATTCATTAAATGTATTTTTAAAACCCTTCAGCTACATGTAAAAACTAAACTTAAACATGAATATATACACTGCCTGGCCAAAAAAAAAAGTCACCACCTGGATTTAACTAAGCAAATTGGTATGAGCCTCCTATTGGATAATCGCATGGGTGATTATCTTTCAGCTGGCAACAAGTTATTTAACCCCAGCTGATGCAATGAGTAACTTCTCATTTCTTAAACAGCCATGTCATAAGACACATCCTGTGGTCGTGGAAAAGATGTTAGTCTGTTTAAGAAGGGCCAAAACCACTAATCAGTAAGGCTAACCGGAAAAAAAGGCTTCAGTTTGCTAGGGAGCATAAAGATTGGACTCTGGAGGAATGGAAGAAGGTCATGTGGTCTGACGAGTCCAGATTTACCCTGTTCCAGAGCGATGGGCGCATCAGGGTAAGAAGAGAGGCAGGTGAAATGATGCACCCATCATGCCTAGTGCTTACTGTACAAGCCTGTGGGGGCAGTGCTATGATCTGGGGTTGATGCAGTTGGTCAGGTCTAGGTTCAGCAACATTATGTGCCCAAAGAATGAGGTCAGCTGACTACCTGAATATACTGAATGACCAGGTGATTCCATCAATGGAATTTTTCTTCCCTAATGGCACGGGCATATTCCAAGATGACAATGCCAGGATTCATCGGGCTCAAATTGTGAAAGAGTGGTTCAGGGAGCATGAGACTTCATTTTCACACATGGATTGGCCACCACAGAGTCCAGACCTTAACCCCACTGAGAATCTTTGGGATGTGCTGGAGAAGGCTTTGCGCAGTGGTCAGACTCTCCCATCATCAGTACAAGATCTTGGTGAAAAATTAATGCAACACTGGATGGAAATAAATCTTGTGACATTGCAGAAGCTTATCGAAACAATGCCCCAACAAATGCATGCTGTAATCAGAGCTAAAGGTGGTCCAACGAAGTATTAGTGTGCGACCTTTTTTTGGTGGCGACTTTTTTTTTTTTTTGGCCAGGCAGTGTATAATTAGATAAAAAAAAAAAATAAAGCACAAAATAAACCAATTTAAATACTAGGTGGTCTACCTGGGTTATCATGATACTAGAATTTCAAACTTAGATATGACATAGGGATGAGCAATATATTGAGTATACCCAGTCTATCACAGCTTTTGCCACAAGATATGTATAAATGACTGTACTGCAACCATCTGGTACAAATTACATGAAAGTTTTAAGTCATCAGCATGCAATTTATTCTGGAGTTTTGCCTCTCCCACTGTTTTTTAATGCCTCTCTCACAGCATACAGCACACTCCCCCTGTCTAATAGACTCTTCTAGTGGGGCAGATAAGTGAAAAATCATTCAAATGGTGATACAAGCATAAAATTTGTTACATGTACTCTTCAAAGCCTACTTTACAAAAAAAAACAAAAAAAAAACAAAACGCTGGCCACGCAAAAATCCAAGAAGGCGACCATTTTCCAAGATGACATCACACTGAGCCTCATTGTAATGGGTTAAAAAATTGAAGGAAAAAAAAAAGTCTAGGTTTTTGGACATTAAAATAGCAAGTGATGGTAATTTTGTCCATGGCAGTTGCATATTAGACTTTAACCAAGAGGGCATCCAAGATGGCTGCCACAAAAGACAAATTTCGTCATATCTCAGCTACTGATAGACAAATGATTCTTGTGTCTAATCCTACCTTTTTCGGGTCAGAGAATCCAGTGGACTTGTTCCAATAACCATAAAGTCTACCTGAACTGCTGCATCAAAAATGGCATTCAGGATGTCTGCCATGAAACATAAATTTTCATTAAAAAATATTGCCAGCCGCACTGATAGTCGAGTGGTGCGCACCATATACACAGGCAGCCCAGGTTAGAATCCGGCCTGTGGTCCTTTGCCACATGTCTCTCCCCAACTCTCGCCCCTGTTTCTGAGTCTAGCCACTGTCCTCCTCTATCCAAATGAAGGCACGAAAAGGCTCAAAAACAAATCTTAAAAAAAAAAAAAAAAAAAATATATATATATATATATATATATATATATATATATATATATATATGATCCTGCCTTCCAAAGTTATTTATCCAACAAAGAAAAAATATATGGATCTATACATATCCTGGCTTAAAACCCATATTTTCAAGGTTAGGTGATTCAAAAGAAAACTTTATAAATGGCCAAAGTTCAGCAATGGTACACTGTTCATTTCATCGTACTTCTAATGGATGTCAAAGTAATCAAGAACGTCTCAATCAGAACCAGCAACGATCTTTGGAGTCAAGAATGTGGCATTGCATTGATTTATAGGTTAATGTAACCCTTTAGGGTGATGAAATAATTTTCACGTGAATTGAATAGTGCAGGTGCCAAGGAAAAAATAATAACACAACCATATATAGTAATTTTTATTTTTGTTTTCACCATCATAAATAACCACCAGGGTCAAAACTCAAAGGTACTTTTTGGTACTCAGTGTACGCTGACAATAATGACTATTACACCATGGCATTTAAAAAAAAAGATAAATAAATAAACAAGTAATAAGAAGAGAATGAAGTGAACTGACACTTTTTTTTCATATCACACTAACCCACCAAGGTAATACTGTAAACTTCATACTAAAACTTCTCAAAGTGAACGATTTTATTGATGGGGCATGGGAATGGTGCATAGGAAACAACACACATGTATATATGCACTCATGTTAGTACAAATAAGCACCATGATTAGAAATAAAGATAAAGAAATAAATAAAAAATGCCAGAGGAGTAAAGAGTCTCACATTTGCAAGTGCACAGAGCTGTACAGGTGAGACCCAGTCTGTAGCACTTGCACCTGCCATGACAGCCTGATTTGCAGCCGCATTTGGTCAGCTGTTGACAACCCTTGGCTATGGGGGAGTTGGCTGTCCAGGAGACCTGCCATTCTTCACCAACCTTTTGCCATCCCCAGACAGCAGGACTCTCTGCTTCTGGCTGACACTTGGTTGCCTGGGCCCAAACACAGCCAGCCTGGTAGGCAGCACGCCTGGTGTGCTGGAGCAGAGCTGCTCTGGTTGGTGGAATTGCCTCAGAAGGCCTCTGCTTTCTGGCAAATATGTCAAGTCTGGCCTCTTCCACAGTGGCAGCAGTGCTGGATCTGTCATACATCAGTATGACAGACTTCTCCAGTATCTCCAGGTCGCCATCTTCCACTGTGAGAGGGTACTCGCTCAGCTTGGAGAAGACAGGGGAGGCCTCTAGACAAATGTCCCTTGTTTGCCAGGCAGTTTTCTTGCCCTTGTTGCAGAAGGCTGTCACTTAAGTCTCGTGTGATCTGTTCACCATCCTGGGAACTACATGAGCAAGTCATGTAGAGCCCCCTTTCCCTTGGCTCGGCTCTCCTGCGCTGGCACACCCTGACAATTCAGGTGTTGCTATCTAACTATATCTAATAACTACCAACTACTGTTTACTAGCTAATTGATATGGGGCTGTTAGACAGCATTTGGGACACTAACTACTAGTCTAATACTACAGTATTAGTAAAGCTAGATCAGCTGACACTGAACCCCATGCTGAGTTACACAGCAGCGATGTCACCAGTGTGCCCTGGTTGTGTGCTGACATTCACTCTGTTGCATTTGTAAGCTCTCATCATTGCCTCAGTTCTGTGCTTACAAATGTGAAAGTGGCTCCATTGGATTCTATGACCCAAAAAATGTATGTGCACACCAAAAAATCATGTCTATATGTTCAGTAGTTACCTAGGTATGAATACTTTAAATTAATGGCGGCCATCTTGGATGCCATCTTTGTAATCAAATTTTATGGGATGAAATAATTAAAACAAAACTCAGGCATGCATAACTTTGAGAGAGCAAAAAAAAAAATGTCAACAAACAGCCAATGTGAGTTAGAGAGTGTTAAGAGATGGTCGTATGAGATGGAGACAGACATTTTGGTTGAGAAGAAAAACAGCTCTAGATCTGTCATCTGGCAGTGGCTTGGATTTCTAAAGGAACATAACAAAACATGACAGTCTATAAAAATATGCTGCAAGGCTATTGCAACAAAATGTAGTTGTACAACAAATTTGTTTCATCATCTGAAATGCACTCCACTGCAAAAAGAACAACACACCCACACCAAATAGAACATCTGAGGAACCATTCTTGAAGCAAATGACCCTGGCTCCTTCACTTGCCAAATCAATTCCATATGACAAAAAAAAAGTTCCAAATGGAAAGAGATTACAGAGACAGTAACATATTGCCAAAAACATGGCCCAGTAAGTGTTGTTGAAACGCCAGGATTTAAAAACTTCTTAAAGACACTCAACCCAAAGTATGATTGGCCTGGGGCTCTAAGCATTTATCATAGCCATAATTTTGTTTGTCCTTTTCACCCCTAGTAATTCACCCAGAGACCACCAGTGGTTTTCAGGCCCCTTAGATCATCCAAAACAAAACCAGGGGCTCACAGCAACACAACTACCCGCCTGGACAGTAGGGATGCCTTCAAAAAGAAAACAAAGTATTTTTCAAATTGTATACTTTGTCCATTTTTGTAGAAATGTGTGCATACATTTAGTTCAATTTGAAATAAAAACATTGTCATTTGGTAAGATTTATGCTGAAATCAAAGTAACGTAAGAAATCCTTAACTCATTGAGTGCCAGTCCTTTTATAAAATGGAAAGTGGCTTGTGTCAGCGTTTTTGGCCATTTTGAGTCATCTTTCAAGACCCACAGAATATTTTGTACTGTGACTCTGAAAACACCAAATAGCTCAAATGAAAGAAGAAACTCTCTATTTCATCATGAAAAAACGTTTGTTTGCACCTTGTTCTGTTCTTGATTTATATGAAGTTGAACAGAGGCTAGTTTCACCAAAAAGACCACTTTTTTTTCCACAAAGCTGAGAAAAATGCATTTTTGTGATGAGAGTAGAGCAAAACAGTGATTTGAATGTTATGATTTTGCCTTCAATGACATAAAAGACATCTGAAAATTGTATCACAAATGTTATTTTATTGTAAAATAAATAACAGTGCTTCTAGTCACTGTCATGCCATTCACACGTGACCCTCCTATGCGACCATGTCCTCTCCTGCTTGCGTGTCCCCTGGCACTGCCTTTAAATTATAGAATATATAATATATAATATATAATATAGAATTTTTTTTGTTCTTACCTCTTTTTCTGCCAACAGACAGTGTTGTAGAACTGCATGGGGCTTGCTCTTCTCTCAAGTCTGCTTCTGAAATCACAGGAGCACATGAGTGATTGTTTCATTTGATAAATTTGGCTGAATAATCAGTGGGTTCCTAACGTTAACTTACCTCCATCGCCCTGGGACGGAGAACAAGATCCGCTCCGCTCACTCGGCAGCCATTCCTCAGAGTCTGGGTCGGAAAAGTCCATCCCTGAAGTGTGGTCGCTGTATGTATCAAGCTGGCGAGCGGATGCCTTTTTCCTCCGACGCATGGGGGAGACCTCGCAGCATTCTTTAGCCTCTTGGCTGGCATAGGCGAATGAATGAACGCACTGATCCCTGGATTCGCTGTCGTTCAGTTTCAGTAAGTAAGCAATTTCTCAGGCAAAAGTTTAAAGTTTCTTCCAGCGTCTATTTTAGAACTTTTAGCTTAGATTATCTCCGTAACGATCGCTCTGCTCTTTGACCCCAGGGTCTCCACCTCTGATCTCTGTGGCTTTGATCTACCTTCTCTTCCGTGGTCTGACTACGTAGCCCAGAAGCCCCAAAATTACTCACAGGGAGCGTGAGAGCACCACCTTGTGCCAGCCACTGAAAAAAAAACACTTTGACAAATTTATTAGACCACCTGTCATAAAAATAAGTAAACATAAATATTTTAGAAATCTTTCAAAAACTTGTTTAAAACTAAAAACTAAAACTAAAAACGTTTTATCATTTGGAGCAGGAATGAGGAATTTCAAACTGAATTCACCTGTTTATACCCAAATTTGAGCCGGCCCACTGGGCTTCTCTGAGAAGTCAGAAATTAATCTAGCATAACATTCAACCACTAAAACTCATTTTTCTGTTCAGGAATGCAAGTAAATAACTATAATTTGACATATTAATTAAAAAATATTAATGTGATTTACTATTTTTTCCATTTTTTTGTAAATCAGTGAATTTGAAAATTCATGGATAACAATAATAATTATGTTTTAACATTAAAAATATCGTTTTGGTTAAAGAGCTTCTACATATTGGTGTATTAACCATTGCAGAAACATTAAAAAGGATTTTGGTAATTACCAATGCTGTTAATTTAGGGCAGCTGTGGCATAAACCTTAGTTTGGTGGTCTAATAAATTTGTTAAGCATTGTATATATACGTCAATGGCACTCAGTGAGTTAAAATTGAGGTTTGCACATGACTTTTCTTGCGTGTGCACAGCCGTGTTCAGCTATGGCTTAACCACCTTTTGTGACCATGAGGGTCCCTGGTCTCTCTCACTGTTATTTTGGGGGTCGTAGGCTGAAAAGTTTGGGAACCCCTGCCCTAGGCTGTGTTTACTTGCTACATCGACCCTTTACTCTGCCCTAAAAGTGTTGACTTTGTTATTGTTTTGACAGATTATTTTCCCATGCCCCTGGCATCATGTACAGACATCCAGAGAACAACTTTGGTTGTGTCAATCCTCCTCCCCTTATGTTGTAACACTTAGCTTTTGCTTTCAGGGTATTAAAGATGTTGATTTTCAGCTTTGCTTTGTCTTAGAACCTCAGCAAATCAAGTGTTTGCTTGCAGTTTCTACAGAGTGACAGGAAGAATTTAAATGTGAAAAAGCCAGTTAATCAACACTGGAGTGACTCTTTAGGACTGCAGACTAAAGCAGTCCTTCTTAGAAGTGATTTTCTGACATTCAAACATCAAAAAGTAACAGTAGCTTTGTGTGTGCTCTTGTGTATGGATGTTATGTCATGATATAACAGACCATTTTCACCATGAAAGCAATTTTCATGCATTCATGTGGCTGAGTGAGAAAATGTGTAACAGATCGGTTGTTTATGTTGAGAGGGTTGTTGAGTGGGTTGGTTGGAGGCTGTATGAGCTTCATGTGTTTACGTCTGAGAGCCACAGAGAGTGTGTGTGTTTATTTGAACGCGTGTGTTTGGTACTGCCTGCTGCGTGCGCACGCTCCAGCTGGACGCCTGCCGTCTGTGCTTCTGCTCGTCACCTGATATTTGCTCGCTGGCTGTGTTCGCTCGGTCTGCAGATTACAGCTTTCATCTCCAAACACACACACATGCAAGCTGACACACACACTCTTCCCCCGTGATGTCATTGATTCGGAGCTCCATGGCAACAGCGAGCGAGCGAGGAGGAAAGAAGGGAGGGAGAAGGAAAAAAAAATGGAGAGATATGGTTTCGTAGTGAGCGGATGAAGTTGTTAAAAATAGCTCCTGATGTTTCTTGGTGTCCAAGGACTAGGGTGGGTGTGTATTTGGGTGTTTTTTTTTCACTGTTGTGTCTTATCGGTGTGGCAATTGCAACCCTCTGTGAGAAACTCTGTTAGAAACATGCTAGTTATTCCAGGGCTTTATCAGTGCGCTAGGTGGAGCAGAAAGTAGAAAGATTTGATCGAGCTACAAATGGCTCACAGCTGGTGTGGATATGCGTCTTTGCTCACTTCGTTAAATGACTTTTTTATTCTTGTCTGTCCTCAATCATTCCTTTTTCTCAATCCATGTGATTAGTTCTAATTCCCTCCAGGTCTCCAATTTGTTCTGCCTCATCCCTTGTTCCTCTGGATCTCACGTTGCCTGTGTTGAATCCAATGTGGTGGCTTTCTGGAAGCCTTTCTCTCTCATCTATCTTTCATCTATCCTACTCTCTATGGGGGAAGGACCTCTGTAAGACATCTCTGATTAGACATAAAGGGCAACTAGTGCACTTACAAGATAAGAAAGGTGAAAAATTGCTCTATGTATGAAGAATAATCTTCATTTGACTTTGTCCAGATTTCTGCTTTCTTTAGCTGGTTGCAGATCTTGAAAATCAGCCCACAGCTTGGATTTTTTTTCTAAATAGCTCTGGTGTTGCAAAATAAACCGCACCAGTCAGATATGTCCGGACTGATTACAGAAACAGCAGCTATTTGAGCCAGAATTCATCTAAAACCAAAACTGGCAACAAGTAGGAATGAGAGAGATAAAACTAATCAGGCTCACGCTTTAGTAACTTCTCTACAGACAAAAGCAGATAAGAGTGTTAGAGGCTCTCAGGGTCATTAGCGTACATTTCAGCCAGTCATTCATAAGAATAGCTTGATAATATTTCTCATCTGAATGTCACTTAAGACTAAAAGGTTGTGGAAGGTCTCCAGTTGGAACTGCATGGTGGTAAGTTTCCCTGAGAACTAGATAAGACCTAGGTTCAACGAGGACGCTATTGTATCCGTGTCATTTTTCCATCAGGAGGATTGTGAATATGGGCTCTTCTCAGATTTTGATAGAGAGGCCTCAGTATTTCTCGACTACACTGATATGTCTAATTAAAGGGACATATTATGCAAAAATCACTTTTTCAAACAAAACAGTAACATGTGTCCCTGGCCTGTCCACAATCCCCTCAAGTACCAGAAAAATCAATTCCTTCTCCCCCTCTCTTTCTCCACCTTTCAAAAATTGTGTGCTAAAACAAGCCGTTTTCAGATTTGACATATAGTGACCTCAGCAGGGGCCTTAGCACCCGCCCCCAGGTTTGGTTTGCCCTCCCCCACTTGGAAGAAATTTTTGCCCTCCTCTACTGATCCTCTCAGCTGCCAGCTGAGATGCTGGATAGCTCAGTGGGTGACCCTGCTGAGTACGGTTTGGGAGATTGACGGTCCGAATCCCAGTCTAAATTTTGGGGGAAAAAAAGTGTCTGTAATACTGCGAGTGCTTGATCCATTTCCTGAGAGGGGTGTGGTCAGGGGCGGAGTCAGACAGCTAATTACCATTTAAAGCCACAGACACAGAAACAGCTCGTTTTGAGCAGGGCTGAAACCGAGGGGTTTTTAGACATGCAACAACCCAATACTGGTGTTTTTCAGCAATGAACTTCACAGGCATGTTTTGGGACCTCTGAGAACAATATAAACTTGTCTTAAAAGGGTAAAATATGTCCCCTTTAAAGGATGCCTTACTGTCATAGCAAGCATTTTTATATTGCGCCAGCTTTACAGGAAGTTGCCATAATTCTCATATGAAACATCGAGTTTGCTTCAACTTTCATAATAGGGTTATTTCATCATTTTGCTGAGCGCACCGTAGTTGCCACAGGAAGTGACACAATTTGGCCATTTCCTCGCCTATCTCGCCATTTCAAATGAAGTCACTTTAACTCTTACATGAAACATTTAATTTGCATCAGATCTCACATGTATGATTCGGGTCTGCCCCTCTTCATGTTTTTGCTAATGAGCCACCTACTGCAAGAAAGCTGAAGTATCTCTAACATAGAATGCCACTTTTGTCTCATTTTATGGGATAAATAACGATCCTAGGAGGATTGGCATGCTTGCTGTGCTCTGCTGTGGCACACAGCACGGGTTGCTTACACCCAATTATTCCCACACTCCTGTGGTTGGGACCCACCCCAACATGCGCCAGGGTGCGAGGGCACTTCAGTGCTGCTTTGCAGCCCTAGTTCCTGTATGCATTTGCACAGCCATGTGAGATAAGCCAGCCAATCTCTGATGTAACTGGCATAATAAAGGGTGTTCAGCAACAACAACACCTGAAACAACTAGATGGAGGACGTTGGCAGGAAGAAATGCTACATCTGGAAAAATCACCATGCATCAAGTCAGTCCAGATTCCTCTTGGTCAAAGCAACATCTTACTAGGTCTGTCTGTAAGGGCCTGTGTCCACTAATGTCATTTTATTATGCTGGTACTGATTCAACTGAAAATGCTGGTATTAGGGATGTTCCCTGGCATCTATTTTCCCATTCAGCTGAGCGCTTGTTTAAATTGCATTTAACCGGTAAGTCTAGGGAGGAGAAAATACAGAACAGTCAAATTCCTCACAGGGTGATTGTGTCAGCAGGTATGATGTGAGCCTGATATACTCCAACAGCATGGCTAACATTAGCAGCTAGCTCTGCCAGCTTTCATTCCTCTTTTCTGATTAATATCATGCTTTTATATGCAGCCTCTTTTGACTCTGAGTAGTTAAACATGAATTCAACACCTCGACAGCCAACATACAACTTTATTTCATTTACTACTTAAAAAAACTGCTAAGCTCAGACAGGAAGGCAGTAGCCATTGACTGAAGCTACAGTGACCTCTAGTGATGGTAAGTTCATTACAGTTTAAAAGAGCATTATAGACCGGGCTTTCAAGCGTGTGTTTATGAAAAATGATAGGTAGTTAGTTTAACTGACTGATAAATCTTGCACTGGCTAATTTGATAAACAAGTATAACTGTTAACTGCCCTAGCTAAGAGACTCATTTTTTAAATTTCTTCTGTAATTTTTTTGCACAGACACGAATTGAATATGCAATCAGTGGTTTGTTTAAGGGAAAAAAGGGGGTTGTCACACCTGGATATGCATTGAAATGCCTTACCGCTCTTAATTTTGTGATACCGTTATATAATACTGTTACTGCAAAGGGCAAGAAAATACTGAGTTTTAGGTCATATTGCCCAGGCTTAGCTCATTGTGACACTACAGGAAGTCATTCTGATTACATCTGCCTCTCATCTGGTAGAAGGAGAATATTTGCATTTGAAGAGACATATGTATGACATGACATGATAAGAAAATTACTAACCTAAGGAAAATTTGATGCCGTTAGCATTAAAACCAATAACCATTTCATTCCTACAGAGGGCGCCAGTGAGATGTGCTCTAAACTCGAGGTCAAGTGCAGTGCCAGGGCAGAAAAGGCTGTTCATGTACACGGGCCAGATCGTTACAGGACCTGCCACATTTTCCAGTTATAACACTGCAAATAAAAACTATCAGAGGATGGGCCCTTGACTGCTCTTAGATCTATGAAAAAGTTCTTTTGGTCTGCTTTGTGCTTCCTTCACGTCCAGTTGCTACAACAACCTCTTTGCTTATTTACAGTAATGTTTACCAGATGGATTTGGTAGCCTCGACTTTTAAGAGGGAACTTAAATCTGCTAACAAGAAGTTGAAACACAAAAAAAGAAGTGAAAGGAAACCGTGATCCTTGATCTTCCTGTCTTCTATAAGTGATTTGAATATGTGAGAAGAAAAATGATCGATGCATACAACTTCTGAAGAGGGGGTCACAACAGGACACTTTCAGTTAGATCATAGCACCACTTGTTTTTCTGTTTTTGTGTGCACTGTGTTTCTGTCTCAAGTATTTGTTAAAAATTAATCCTCTTTCTTAATAACAAGGCCACACTGAGTGCGTAGCTGAGTTTCAAAGCAGGTCTCTCTCTCTTTCTCCTTTATAGTCAGAACAATGGTCCAGTGAGAGCAGCCTCGCAGGCTTTGATGAGGACGTTTGGGATTAAACGTTGCATTTCCACCCTCTTAACATTCCTTCATGCCCGCCAATGAGGAACAGTAAAGGTCCAACGCTGGTCACATAACTTTTATAAACTTTGGACAACACTTGCCAAAGTGTAACAAGAGTATTAAGTTTCTTACTGAAACTCCAAAACCACATCATTAGGACAGAAATGAGGCAAAAATGCTGCAACGTTTTGAAGTTTTTGTACACAGTTTTGCATTGGACTCATTAATTGACTTGATTTACTTTAAAGTAGCAATGATAGCTTCCTGTTTTTAGCCTGGTGGGATCAGAGATGTTTATGACAGCTTTTAAACAGCTCTTGAGTGAATGTGCTCCCTGCTAAGTGGACCCCCTCCACTAACTCAGCCTGTCCGTGGGCTGCAGCCTTCTGCTGCTCCCTCTGTGAATGAATCACTTCTTATTCATAAGATCATTGGCACAGAAATGACTGTTTTGTTCCTGTTTTTGTTTCTGCAATTGAGAAAAAAAAACACTTTTCATTTGTGTTTTTAGCATCTTCTCTAAAAATGACCTCACCAGCTGATCTGAGGCATCTTCATTTCATTCACTCAGACGCAGAAATGTTTCTACGGTGGGAATGGTAATGGAGGGGCTTTCAGCTGAATATAATCCTTTCATCAGCTGCATTGAGAAGTAGAAACAGATCCAGCTGTTAATGGAATAGAGAGTAGGGGGCTCATGTGTTCAGTCCGGCTCTCATCTATATTTAATTCTGTAAATGGTCATTTGGAAGCACTTCCGGTGGAATCCAATGCCTAATTATGACGGGAAAAATCTATCTAAAGCAAAGCAAGGGATCAATACAAGCCGTAATTATCAGCCTCCATGCTGTTTGTTTCTGTTTGTACGCGTTTAATGCAAGAAAAACTGCCTTTAATTATTTATAAGTCAGTGATTGCACGCACACAGGCCCGCCCCATCTTTGTTTCTGGAAATTGCTGTCAGGGCGGTTGAGCTGCAGCCGTCTGTGATCTAAGGGGGATAAAAGAAGAGGAGGAGACTGTTAACAGTAAGCAGTGTCAGAGAGGATACATCACGGCCAGCAGCCACTTAATGGTGTAATGTGATGTCGCTGCACATTAGCAGGCTGCTGCACTGCAACGTTATCCAATTTAACTGTGAGTCGTTTAATCGAACTCTGACTTGATATTACTTTTCCCTCAAGGACAAACACAGCCAGTGTACTGGAGGGATCAATTTCTTTTCAGGGCAAAATATCAGGATTTTTTATAATCATCTACTTGATACACATAGAACCACTGACATACTTTGGTTTTAAGGAAATTTCTTTTAAGATTTGTTGTGTTAAAACTGGAGGACTTTTCCCTCCCTTTGGGACCTTTGAGGAGTAGTTTTCAAATACTTTGGTGTTCTCTTCCTCTGAAACACTGAAAAACTCCCACACCAATGACGCCATATTTAGTGTGCTACATAGATGAGGCTTCTTTTTCTTCTCTTGGCTTCACACTGCGCCACCTCCTGTTTGGGAATGTGCTGTCTCATGAGGAAGTAAACAAACGCCTTTATTATCAGGGGATTTTATTGGTTAATATCTCGTGGTGTGGTGAAGTCATATACCTTCAAGTTCTGGTCCTTAAAATCTCCCAGGACCTCAGGGGGACTACCCAAACAGACTCTGGTCTGTTTGAGAAGTCCAAAAAAGCTCAGCAGCACTGAAGGGCCCTAGCACCTTGGCACATGTTGGGGTGTGTGGCAACCGCGGGCGTGTGAGAATACCCGTGTGATAGCAACCTGTGCAGTGTGCTGCAGGACAGCAGAGACCATGTAGATCCTCCCAGGACACTTGTTGAATAAAACGAGTGAGCATATCGATCAACATAAGGCGACTTTATGATAAAGGAAGATGTTGATATGTGAAGGTGATCAAACCAGAGCCGATATTTATATTTTGTAAAATACAAAGAAAATGGCATGTAGGAGTGGCTACTAGCTTGTTACAGCAGGTGGGGCTACAGCAAACCATGAGAGTATCATTTAAAAGTGTTGAGGGGCAAACCTTGATGGTACATGTGAAATTTAAAGCAAATCAAACTAGAACACAGAATGATTTATACAAAACTTAAAACAGGTTGAGTTCATTTGGCTTGATCAACAATGCAGTATTTTTGGAACTGAGATGAAGCTGGTGGACTTCCTGTCAGGATTTGGGTCCTAGAGGCTTTTGTGTTAGTTCTGAGCATGACCCATATGCTGACCAGAAACCATAAGTCTAAGTTGAATGGTGTGTGTGTGTGGGGGGGGGGGCTGAATAATTTTAGGCCTCTTTCACAGCCCTGCCTTACGGTGAAAACTCAAGTTTTTGATAACTGTTGGTCAACTTCTTGTCTAGTTTGAGTAAAAATTCTGGAGTCAATCAAATAAAATCCCTCGTACTAGTTCATTAAAATGTGCAACCTGTCCATCTGCCAAAATGCCCAAACTCGACTGTTAGCTGTTCATAGTGAACTTCCTTTACATTTTAGAAGATGGTCCCAAGAGACTTTTTTTCCATCTAGTCCTGATACTAATGTGTACTGATTTTCATACCTGTAGGCCTTACCCAGTTGCACATTTAAGCACATCAAAGCCCCCAAATTGGAAAGAATAATAATGATGACCACAGTTCACATTTGTACAATTTCTTCGGTTGTAATTCTAAAGCTAATGAGCAAAAGGAAACGCATGTTAGTATACTAAGATGGTCTGACTTACTTCCAATGAAAATGCACTTTTAACAAGACTAATGGTGTATTTTTGACACAGGAAGAATTGGGGTTATACCTTAGAGACAACAAAAAGGACTGAAACAACCACAAACCAGTTTATTTTAAATTTTCTTCAACGTTAACTGGGATTTTCCATTATATTTGACATTTCAAGAAGTTAAAAATTTCAAATTTAGGTTAATATTTGGGCACTTTTGTACAACTTCTCATAATATCATACTCACCTGTATAAATAAAAATTATACCATGTTTTTATTTTTCTTCATTATTTCTTATTTTCATTGGTTGAATTGTTTTTGTATTCCTTTAAGGTCAATGATGAGGAGAGGAATTAATGTAATCAATAATGAACACATTATCATAATGCCAGTAAACTGACACTTTTACACTTTTCTAAGTAGTTAATTTCCTTTGTTTACGTGTCTCAACAGGAATTACTGAGTAAAAACATCTTATCATAGTTCTATTATTGTCATTGTGAATGCAGATGTAGGATGCTGTTTGTGAATGTAGATGTAGGATGCTGTTGCTCCCTCCCTCCTATATGCAGCACCATCATCTCCCGCTGCCATACTCAGAGCTCCCCCTAGAGATAATTCAGCAGTACTACATCACATGAAGCATCAGCTTACACACTGCAGTTCCCAATTAGTGTGAGTTTCCCGAGCTCTAATATCATAACTGTGGTTACATCGCCGAGATGTTTAGATCCTATTGGATTAGAGCTGTTGTCACTTCCTACTTTGACTGTTGCTGGAAGAAACAGCTGATGTCACAACACCTTAGTGTTGACACCACTCTGATGATGGTTCCCCGCATGAGTCAGCCCCCACCCACCACCCACTTATAATCTTGTGTGACTAAGCGCTGTGGAAGAGATGGTGCATGGCCATAGGGGGTATATATTTCTGTGTGCGTGTCGGTGTGTGTGTTAATTTGCTTTTCTGCTCTGTGCAGGCAGAAGTTTATTTTGTGCCACAGCATTCTGATACTTACTCATTCTGAATTTTTAAAATATCTTACTATATGGTCAAAATTTAACAGTTAACAAGTATGAAACTTTTTTAAAAACAGTATATTTGGAATGTAAAGAACACTTTTAAACACTTTCAAAATATCAAATTCAAACATGCAGAAACAAAACAAAAATTCACACCATATGTGAGTGAGTCTGAATAGATTAAACTGAACAGCAACAGAATGAATCTATTCTGTTTTGGTATGTTATAATACTTATATACTATTTAAGTACTATTTAAGTACTTATCAATATTTGGGTTTATTACTCAGAAAAGAAACCTAAATTGCACCTTGCTCAATTACTCACTGCTCAAAATAGTTAAGACATTACTAGTTACATTGCTTTTATTTTACTCTGTAACATGTCGCTTGATATTCAGTTAAAACATGTAAGGTTAAACCTTCCACACACTTAATTTGGACATATACAAGATCTCTCTTTATGCACTTTAATTTAAAAAAAATCAACATTAAGCCTTTTATCTCAGTTTTTGTTGATAACAGTTGTTGAAAATCAAGCCTAAACTCCTTGATCTGTGTTGGCATCATGCTCTCATCTTCTACAGCTTCTAAGGAGTTTTGTTTGCTGCTTGTTCAGACTGGATGTATGGCAGCTGTTTAACAGGTGTGTCACAGCGTGATTTTCTTTGCAGTATGCATGTTAACCCCCTGAGACGGATGTTATCGTATATGACAAGAAGAGATGCATTATTAGAAGTTAAATAACTTATAAAGTAGAAATTGTAGCCACTTGTGTATTTTTCCTTTGAAAGCATTCTGTTGTGCTGTTCAAATGATGCTGTCCATGCCTTCATAGCTCTTAACAGAACATTTTCTAGCTAACCTGGAACTTGGGTGCCTTCCAGGGTCTTTTAAGATTAAATCCACACCAGTAACTCCCATATTGAACATCCTTTTATCCATTTATAATCTATTTTTCAATTGTTCCTGCAGCTAGCAGCCCATATTGGCTGTTTGTCTCCCACAATGCATTGTGACTGAACTGTGACGACCAATGGCAGGCTGTTCCAGCATCACATCATACTTTGCGGAACAGTTAGAACACTTAGAAACTGGAGAAGAGAGCCTGAATGACTCATGATGACGAGAAAGAGACACAGAGAGGCTGTGATGTGTCCCTCTGTGCCACTGCAGACAGGAACTGCTTTAAATGACGACTCAAATTCCCAAAAGCGCCAAGACTTTTTTGTAAAAATGTGAATATTTTGAAGCATTTTTGTCACAGAATGATTATGATTTTTTAAATTCTTCGGTCCCAAAGAGATTGGAGAACAAGTCTGTTTAAAAAAACTTTCCATTACATGTTTACTGTGTTTGATAGATAAACATCTTTGAGTTTAAAATTCTGATTATTTGGGTTGTCCTGAAAAAAAGATGTTTGGAGCTTGACTGTGCACCACAAGGTTGATGTCTTACAAGATTGTTGAGACAAAAAGTCCAGATGAGACACAGTGGTTAAAAAAATAGCAAAAGTTTCAGAGGGTTAACAAATTATAGCTTTCAAACTGACTCTGTGTGCGATGTGTGCATGTCGTGTGCTGAGAATCTTGAGAATAGAAGGCTCGCCTGTTTATATCGTAAACCACATACAGTACGTCTTGGGCAAAACAAATGCAAAATAGAGGGCCATATTTATCTTTTTTAGCTGATATGTATGTCCACAGTGGTAGAGAAAGTCACTGGCAAGATTAACACATTAGGGCTTACATTTTCAGTTGGTGCTTTTCAAAGTAATAGCCTGGTTTGGCATTTCTATGAACAAACACACCTTGTCAGTACTGACTAGTGACTCATACTATGTAAGGTGTGAAAATGACCTTAAAGACAGGGCTGTGATAGCAGGGATGCAGCCAACATGCAGCGCACACATGCTTGGTACTGAAGTCGTGATGGTGTGAGCCAGAGCTGACACGTGGCACAGCCATCATGCAGCGAACATGCACCCAGCAGACACGCACCCAGTCTGAAAGCATGTCGCATCTGAAGGTGCTCAGACTTGAGGCAACGTCAGAGAGGAAACTTGACAAGTTGTGTAAGCATGCTTGAAAAGGATGTTTGGTTTATCTGTCCTTCTGTCATGCAGGTAGTTGAGGAACTTAAAGTAACACAAGTAATGAGAATAGTTTGATTATTATTGTTGTGATGTTTAACACAACAGTTCAGTGAATAGTGCTGTTTTTCACTACCTCTCTAGACTCATCTTATGCCAACATTTGCTCTCATGTTTGACAGCAGCTCAACAGCTCACGTGTTCTGCAATAAAAACTATTTCCTATTCAATTCAGCAGTATCAGATGCTGATTGGGCTGATTGACTGGGCACAATAATCAGCACTGGCAGCTGATATCTGTTCATGCCACATCATTTGGCCAGTTACCTGTCATTTAACATGTTAAACAGATGCATTTGTGCAACTGTATTTAGCAGGCAATGGGTTGCATTCCTGCATCAGGAAAATGTACACATACAGGTCCACTATACATTTAATGTTGGTAGAACAATCCTAAAAGCTTTGCATCTTAAGAGGAGACTAGATGATGCTGGCTGATGCATGCTGGTCTTAAGTTAGAAAGGTTACCTTGTGAGAAGGCCACGGTGGGTTTTTTCTTTGTTTTTCAGTGTGTTATTAGGGCCATTTTTTGCCTCATATTGATTGGGCAGAGACAGAAATTCTTAGGAAGCGAGAGTAGGGATGGCATGCAGTAAAAGGTGAAGTGTTGGAGTCAAACACGGTGTCCCAGACAGAACTTATTTTACTTTAAATCTTAATGCTTGGGCTGCAAACTTTGTCGAAAGCATTTGCACAAGTCGACACAGAAAATGTTCTGAATCAGCTGTACACTGAAAATGCTCTGTAATAAGCAGGTTCAGAGGAGGAGAACAAACAAATGAATAATTAACTGATGAAAGAGAGAAATTTACGCTGAAATGAAGCTATTAAATGGATGTCTGATCAAACTTTAAATTATATTGGTAAATAGTCTGAGTTGATGATGTGTGTCTTTTTATTTCTGCCAGAGCGATAAAAACTCATTAAACCTTCATGGTACTCCCACCTTTCCTTGAATAATAACCGTTTTGTTGCTTTTTTTTAAGAAGTTATTCATAAATCCTTTATCATAAATACACTTGGGTGAAGGTCTGAACATTCAGATCTTCAAAGATCCTCCCTGCAGCAGGAATAAAGGACAAAGTAATTATGAAGGCTTGAAAAGAGGCAGCTAGATTCACCAATTAACCTGCTCTGGTGTCGCTTTGTCTCAATGGAGGGAGAACGCTCAGGATTGATTCAAACCAAACACTGCATCAAAATCAGATTGGGAAGAAAAATGTGTTTGAGAATTGTGTGAATGTTTTGTGAAAAGGCTCAGCTGCTTTTGTTGTAAAATCTGTGAAGCTGCCTGCATCTTTCGGCGGTTGTTTTTGTTGAACAAACTGTCATTGTGTTGTAATGAATCAGCCAAATTACAGACAGAAATTCATTGTTTAAAGAAAGAGAAGTATGACTACACTCTTATCACCATCACTTTGTTATTTGGACTTCAATAATACACACACACTCTTATTTTTTACAACACTGTTAACCAGAAAAAGATCCAAATGCAGATAAACTGTTTACGTTTTATAAAGGGGTGGAAATGTAATGGTAACTCACCGTTAGGGGTGTGCATTTCTAAGAAAGTTCTAATCAAAAATCACTATCAGTCATTTTAAAAGGCAGTTTTTGCTAAATGTTGCTCATTTACATAAGTAGTACACGCTAAAGATATTTGACATATTAACTATTGCACATAGACCTGCAATTTCCCCACAATATGGCTCTGCTAGTGCTGCATGACTTTTTAATAATGTGCAGTTGTGATTTTACTGGACAATGTTGCAACATTATTGACAATATATTATGTGTTAATACTGCTTTTCAAATAACTTGAGAAATACCCCCCAAAAATCGAATTATTAGGGGTGTAAGGATCCATCAGTGTACTGTAAATTGGTACATCAATTGGCTGATTAATTATCCAATCAGAAAGTCAAAACATATATCTGCAATGTCACCTGTAAGCCACACTCTTATTTTGAAATTTCCCTGCATGTCTGTTGACAGTTTCCACCCATCTGTGCTTCTCAACAAGCAGTAGCAGCAGTGTGCAGAGGGTAAGAGGATATCCATGCCTCTTTCTTCTGTGTGGACATGTTTCAGACAGAGAGTACACCAGGACGGGTCCTTAGCCTTAATTTACCAGCTACATCTGCATTATCCATATACAACCAACTCCAGGACTCCAGGACTCAATAGACTTAAGGGATGAACAAGGAGGGAAGAGTCTGCATTGTGCCTCCTTTGATACACTGATTGTAGTCTGCCATCTCACATTCGATTTAGCTGTTCGAACTCAATGTGGTTAAAGCAGGGCAGCTGCTTTCTTTCAGCCCCTCTTCTTTCTTTCTGCCACTCATAACAACAAAGAGCATTGGTTGAAATAAAACTTTGTCCTAAGCTCTCCATTTGTCAAAAGCAAGATTGCAGTAAATAGAAAATAATGTAATTCGTTACTTTAACATCACATGCCACAGTTAAAACCTCATTAAAATCTTAGATTGATTGCAGAATTACAAATGAAGTATGTGCCACATAAATAGGTAAAGTGAGAAGGGCTGTAATGGAGCAGAAAACACTATTAAAGTTCACTTTTGTGTAAACGAGTTTAAGTAAGATTCTAAAATTGGAAAATGGAGGTAACTTTGAAATTTGTGTGTAAAATCACCTGATATCAGTCGACGGCTCCTATAGCTAGTCTTAATGAAAGCATATCATGACAGTTTTCTCTGATATTGGAAAATATTGTACTATTGTCCAAAATAACATCGTATGGCATCGTGATAAAAATGTTTATTTACACCCCTACTGCTCAGCTGTACTTCCAATCCCAGCTCTCACTCAACAAGTGATGATAATGTAATCTCCAGTGATTAGTTTTACCATAACTGTATAAATATAGAAAACAGCAGCACAGAACTCCATGAACATGTTTCAACATGCAGTCTTCTTTAAGACGGCTGCATGTTGAAAAACGCTTGCTGTGTCTAATACCACCTACCATCATAAATCTTTGTTGGTCATACACCGAGGGAAGTTGGATCGTTTGAGTGTGTCCCCTTTTTTTCCTGCAGAGATAGGAGGAGACCAGAGAGCCAAGGAGAGAGAATAAGGCCACGTGTAACACCAACTGATGAGGGCTGGTGGTGGAGCAAATGGCCACTGGGGCACTTCTGTGGCCATCACCAAATTTTGAATGCGGAAAAACCCTGAAAGTAGCTTATATGGAGATCTGTCCTCTCTTCTGTAGTAACCAGCACCCAATCCTGCTTCTTTTTCCTCATACATCTGTCTAACCCTTGTTAGGATGGCTTTTGGCCAAGCTCCACATGCACTGTATCTTGCTACTTGCAGGCTAATCTTCACTCTTCGCTCTGCTACCCAGTGATTACAGGGCTAACAAGGATGCAAGACTGTCATCTGTCTCTGCAGGTTCTTCCTGTGCTTTAAGCTCATGTGGTTTAAAATTGGACCGGTGTTTCAGACTTTCTGTTAAGATGCCTCAAGACATGACTTTTCCTACTGATGGAGTTATGAGACGTTACTCTGCTAGCTAAGGCGTCATTGAGCTGTCGAATACTTAAGTACTCTTACCAGTCCCTAATGTTTACTTTTTAAAATTTTCCTTGTGCTGGAGCTGGGCAGTGGAAATAACATTAAAGTTGTACTCTGTTAATCAAAAGCAGAGTTGGACAACCATGAAGGGAACCTGCAGCATCTTTCCTCTCTGAGTAATGACCCAAAAATCCACCAGTGACAGAGAATCATGGCAGTGATTAAAGCTGTGGATGACATATTGATTCCTGAACACTGAGGTTGTGATATATTTGTGTTCAATAAAGCTGTTTTTCAGGATTTTATTGCCTGACTTGGGTGAATCTGCTCATTTTAGACTCAGGGAATCCTCTATTGAACTTTATCCAAAGCATGCTCACAGAGACTGGGCTGTGGCAAACATGAAGTAAATAGTGGAACATCAAAAACAGTGTTTTTCAAGGGGACATCTGTTCATTTTCCCTGCCCTGCTTCTCTGAAAACCTTGAAACAACATGATTAGCTGGGGCCTGTTTTTCAACGGAACAATGCTGCGCTCAAGCAGGTGGGTTGGGCTGGAGAACACACACACAAATAGAGACACACTGGGACGCATCATCTGATGGATGCCAACCACGCGTGTCCTTGGTTGATGTGCTGTTTCCACAGCAACACGGGGGTCTTTATCGTCATCACACAGAGCTGGGTTAAGCCAGTGCAGGAGTTTCTTTAAATAGCCGTCAGCCGTTCACAACAGCACGCTATTAGGCAAACCTCCCCGAACTCAAAAATTGCCTGCTGTGTCGTGACGGCCACAATAATAAACCTTATTTATAGAAGACTTTTCAAAACAAAAAGCCTCAAAGGTGCTTGGTGTTCCAGAGGAATGACGAGCGTGAATGAATCACAGAAAAAGTGAAACAGAGAGGCGAGGCACTGGTACAAAAATAGGAATGTTAAACACACAGAGTTCTGTGAGAAAAGACAAAAGAACCAGAAAACTATGAGGAAAGGGGACAGAAATAAATGAACAAATTTCAGGATAAGTTCACTATTATGAGCTAAGAGCTACCCTTAAAATATCAAAACATCCTTTTATTGATGCACTATATGGACAAAAGTATCTGGACACATAGCCATTGCACTAAAGGGGACTGTAATGACGTATTCAAATTCATATGTTAATATGGAGTTGGTTCCCTTTTGCTGCTAGGACAGCCTCCACTCTTTTTGGAAGAGTTTCACAAGATTTTTGAGTGTTTCTGTGTGAATTTGTGCCCATTCATTCAATCTGTAGAGCAATTAGAAGGTCAGCAACTAATGATGGAAGGCAAGGCCTAGCTCACAATCATTCCAGTTCATCCCAAAGATGCTTAATGGCAGAGTCAAGTTCTTTATAGTCCTTGCTGTCTGCACTGGGGCACAGTCATGATGGAATAGAAAAGAGCCTTCCCCAAACTGTTGCCACAAAGTTGGAAGTATAGCATTGTCAAAATGTCTTGGTATGCAGAAGCATTAGGATTGCTCTTCACTTGAGATAAGGAGTCTAGCCACAGTCCTGCAAAACAGCCTCTTACTATTATCCCTCCTCCAACAAACTTCACAGGTTGCACAATCCAGCCAGGCAGGGAATGTTCTCCCAGCATTCACCAGTCCCAGACTTGCCCTTTTGACTGCCAAACAGAGAAGCAGTTTGTCACTCTACAGCAGGGATGTCAAACTCAATCACAGCAGGGGCCCACATCTGAATTTAGGTTTAACCTGAGGGCCCAACAGGGTCAAGATTTAACTGAAAACTGCCAACCATCTTTTCACAGGTGATTAATTATAGTGAAAATTAAACAGTGAAGATAAAGGATTTTAAGATTTCTTAAAAAAAAAAAAGTCAAAATGATGAAATAACTCTGCAACAATGTTACTGTGTGTCCATGTCAAATAAATGCTAAACAAAAATAAATAAATAAATGAGTTAAAGGCTCAAAATCTGAGATAAAAGGTCAACTTTATAAGTTCTAAAGGTCAAAATACAAATTAAAAGTCAAAATAAGGTTTTAAAAGGCAAATTTATGAAATAGAGACTTAAAATCATGAGTTTCAAAGTGAAGATATGAGATAAAATACAAAATCAAGAGTTTAAAAGGTCAAAATAGAAGATTAGATTCCAAATAGTGATTCTAAAAGGTCAAAATATGAGATGAAATTCTAGATTAGGAGTTTAAAACATCAATATATGGGATTAAAAGTCAAAGTTAGGAGTTTAAAAGGTCACATTGTGATTTGAAATGGAAAAATTGTGAACCTAAAAGGTCACAATATGAGAGAAAATGTCCAAATTATTAATTTAAAAGGTCAAAATATGAAACAAAAAGTCAAAATCTTAGGTTTAGGTCAAAATCTTGGGATGCAAAATGAAATATGAAATGAAAACTAATACATTTTTATACTGGAGGAAATCTGCAGACCACATCTACTAGAAATATGAAATGATCTTGCTGGCTGGGTAAAACTGCACCGTGGGCCGCATTTGGCCCCCGGGCCTTGAGTTTGGCACCTGTGCTCTACAGAGTCTACAGTCCAGTGTCAGACTGTTTTACACCCCTCTATCCAATGGAAACCCATTCCATGTAGCTCCCGTTCCAAAGTTTTTATGCTTACATTAATGCCAGTGGAAGTTCAGAACTCAGCAGAGTTGGTGACTTTTAAGCACCATGCACCTTAATCTTCCACTTAAGATTTAAAAAAATAATTGGTTTTAACTAAATGTAAAGATTAATGTTAATTGTTGTTGCTATAAAGCTAGCAAAAATGGTAATGGTATATTTGTACTGTTGGTACATAAATTGTTCATTTGAATATTAACACTAGCAGCTACAATGATATGATGGTCATATAGCCTTGCCTCATAGAGACTTGGATTTATGAGAGAGAACAGATGACAAATTGAGACAAATTGAATAAGTAAAAGTGTAAAATGGATTTTGTCCCTCACTTCCCCCTGTCCGTCTCCCTGCCTGCGCTTGACTGCATGCATGGATGTCAAAGAAGCTGCAGTACAAGCAATCAATTTGTGCCTTGGGGCGTGTTTGTTGCCCAGACCCCTCCCTCCCTGCTGGTGCGACCGTGCCTCTGAAACAACGCCCCGTTGTTTGCCCGCAGAGAGGGATCATACACGTCTGCCATTGCATACCCATCCAAACGGCCTCCCATCCTGAGCGATCGTCCTTGGCTCAGACGGGGGAACTCATTGGAAGTCACGTCACAGGGGCTGCCCACAGGCGATCGCTCGGGGACAGGGTTGGTGTTAGAGCTGGTGGTGCTGCTGTATACCCTGTGTTATTAGTTGTTTCAGCATGCTGGGCACATCTGAGAGAGCAAGAATTGAATTATGCCACGTTCCATTTTTCTGACACACTCCAGTAATTAGGAAAGCATAAGTGGATTAAGCTGCAGGCTGCACCGGGGTTGCGATATGGCTGTGAAATTTATCTTCAATCAGCTTGCTGATAGGTCGATCACTGCTGATGCTGTGAGAGCGCAGAGATCAATAAGAGAAGCCAACTAAGGCATGAATTCGCCGGCAGAGGTGAGAAGAAGCTGCTGGATCAATATGACAGTCACTCAGCTGCAGCTTGAGGCCGTCGGCTGTGTGAATGACACATTTAGTGTGAGCGGTGATATGTGCGTGTGCTTTTTAACTTTGTTGATACAGCAGAACAGTCAAGACAGGATGGCGTGGGGGTTTTCAAGATTGATTGGGTGGATTTACAGTAGACCTGCACCACAATCTCACCTCAAGGCCACAGTCACATGTCCTTGACTATAATTAAGTCCGTGTATCTATAGTTTCTATCAGCTGAAATACCTGTTCATAGCTCTCCTGTTTCTGTGTCTCTCTGTGCAACAGATTACAAAGCAGATGAAGCTTCTCAGTCACCAAACTGGTGTTTTCCACCAGCAGATGGCAGCATGGATGCTTCACCTTGCCTGGGCTGCCAGTGAGATTTTCCTGCAGTATCAGAGCACATTACTGAGTCACCTTAAAAAACCTCTCATTCCTCTCTAAGCCTTCAATTCTATGGATGCTGTCTTTGGACTTTAAAGAGACTTTAAAGGTATCATTCAATAAAGGTTTGGACGTTGGATTTGGCCTCAAAGGACATCAATCAATCCATCAATCAAAGTAAAATATATGATTATGCTCAGAAGGGACAACTTCACATAAAATATCCCTCTTCAAAGGTACATTATGTGAAATTCTGGCAATGAAATGTTGAAATGAATCACTAACCTTATGTTATAAATTTTTTGGTTGAGTATTTACATTACATCAATATTTTCAGGTCTGAAAGCCAAAGAATTCTGAAGTTGTATAATTGTTATGTGATGTGTCTTGTCATGATGACCGCCATGACAGAGCCACTATAACAACACACAACATTTTATCTTTGTTGTGAAAATGATTGGCACAGTATTGACATAAGAAAATATTTGCTTTAAAATGTAATTATCTGTGTGGAAAGATCCAAACATTCAGGAATTGTTATCAGTGTTGGCAGATACTATGAATTAAGTTTTAGTCTTAAGGCCCTTGCACACTAGACGCATGTTTTGTTTTTGTTTTTATTTGCTTGTGTAAATTATTCCCATTTAGCTGGTCAGTGCAAGCTTTCACTAACCTTACACGCCAGATGGATTTGTTTCACACATCCATCTGGAAAACCTTCCACAGAGTTTGGGAAAGGGCAGAGCCTTTGAAGAAAACTCAGAGGGTGATTGGATGAACGCTGTCTGTGACATCTTTACAGGCCAACCAGAGCAACAAAACACGTGACGTCATTGCGCAGGTGCGCAGCTACCAAGGAATAAACTCCATAGAGAACTGCATAACCTGAACCATGGCGACTGTAGACATGTCAGTACACAACCTTGTTCGTCTCTGAAAACAACTCAATGCTGTTCTTTGTTCTTTTAGTGAAGAAATGTCATCAAGTTCTGATCAAACTTGCGCTATAGCAGCATCCATGTGAATCTCTTCCGCCATAATTGCACCGGCCTCTTGTTGCTGCTTGCTTATGTCACAACTCTGCTGCACCTGATAGTACTGGCCCTCGACGCTGATTGGTCCTGTCACTTTCTAACCGGGCCCAAACTGTTCAGACAGGAGCTTTGCAAGATGGATTCGCCAGTGAGAAACACAGAAACAGGCAAATCCATCTGTAATTTTGCCATGCAAAATTGCTGCTAACATTTTTGCAAGAGTTTTGAGGCAAACAGAGGAAAACAAAAAACATCTTCTCCATGACCTACAGTTTCCACATACTAAGTCTGCACCGTGATCCACTTGCAAAGCTCACTGCGGAGTATATTGCTCCCTCTCTGGTCAGCAGTTCCAATGCATGCAGTCCAGTCAGTCCCTGAAGCATCACTCCGTTCTGCTGGAGATACACAACAGGTCTGTTTCCAGCACTGGCAGCTGCCAATCAGCATCAGTCCTCATAGAGCAGATCAATCAGAACTGCCAAGAAACATGCAAAGTATCTGGTCGACTTCAAAATATAATAAAATGCACAGACTTTTGATGGCAAGTCATACCTGTATCAACATAATGTCTCATCATGTAGCACAAGCTAAAGATCAAAGGTCAGTGGATCATAGAGCTACTATGGCACCACTGCTGAAGAAAAGTTCACTTTTGTGAAGGAAAACTACAGAATTTTACATGAAACCAGACATCCTTTGTAGAAAATAGAAACCTTTTATCTTCCTAACTTATTCAACCATGGTAGAAGCAAAAAATGTTTGGATTCATGGTGAAATAAGTGACAAATCAATCCCAAACACCAGGCTGTCCGCATACATGGGGTGCACCTTAAACCATCTGCGCCCCAGAGTTTAGAATAGACTGATGAAATCACGTGCAAAATTTAATGCTGAAGAGCAGAGCAGACTTCAGTACATGGAAGAGAAAATATCCAACTACATATAGAGTGAAGAAAGACTACCTGTAATGCAGGGCCATATTATTGATATTTTAATGAGATTAATTGCAGTGAATTAATCACAGAGCCTGTAGTTAATCATGTTGATGTTTATTTGCTTGACAGTGCTGTTAAAAATACACCACCATGTTTTCTTTATCCTTTGAGGTCATATCACCAGGAAAAAAAAAAAAGGTTCAAATCTTTGTCGTCTGACCAACAGTGCGTTGATTTGGCTCCCACCCTGCTTGTAGATAGAGTCGTTCATGCTTCAGCGGAGCGTTACAAGAACACACTTTCTCCTCATTGGAAAGAACTGGCTCACAAGCTCACCCTCCATCTCCCCAGTAACTGTACACACAAACATACAGAAGAAGTTACCGTGGTGTCAAACCCACACCGTAGCACAGTGAGACCAGTTTACTGCTCCCTGCACTCAGCACACTCTTTGTGGTATGGGCAGCACTTCATTTTACAATCTGTCTGAGCTGTAATGACTTTGTGATAAGCAGGGAAAACTCGTGTAAACAATGTGGATCACCCTGTGGAAGCAATTTAGACACTGCTGTGTTTTTCTAACCCACCTGTGCAGACTACTGTCGAGATCCCAGGACTGTTTAGAAATGAATAATTGTAACCTACAAGGGGTTCCACAGGGCACAAGCTTTTGCCTTCTGAAGTTTGTAGAGCAGGGTTTTAAATGATGACATGCCTCTCTGGAGGAGTGTGGGATTTATGAAGGCAGAAGAACGACCGCAAAGAGAGGTAAATGAGATAAATATTGTTGTTTAATGAGACAGATCAATGCCAGTGCTTTAAACATACGTGAGAGATGTCTGTTTAGTTGTGCAGCGGATCAAAATAAGGCCTCAGAATTATCTAGTGACCAACTGACTCGAAGACAGGATTCACATATTTCCAGAGCTAGTGGGGTTCCAGTTATAATCTCTGACAACCGTATTGCATACAGTACATTTAAGAAGTATTCAGACCCCTTCACTTTTTCAATCTTGTCATAAAAAAAATCTCCTTAATCTAAACACTTGAAATTTAACTCAAGGTCTTCCCACTTCTCTGGATCTTTGCTGAGATGTTTCTACCCCTTAATTGGAGTCCACTTGTGGTAAATTGAATTAATTGGGCATGATTTGGAAAAGCACACACCTCTTTATAGAAGGCCAGAGCAAAAACCGGCCATGAGCTCAAGGAACTGCCTGTAGAGCTTAGAGACAGGATTGTTGCAAGGCACAGATCTGGGGAGGGTTACAAAAACTTCATGCTACACTGAAGTTTCCCAAGAGCACAGTGGCCTCCATAGTTATCAAATGGAAGACATTTGGCACAACCAGGATTCTTCCAAGACCTGGTGCCTGGCCAAATTGAGAAATTTGGGGAGACGGGCCTTAGTAAGAGAGTTGACCAAGAACCCAATGGCCGCTCTGACTGAGCTCCAGAGATCCTGTGTGGAAGTGGGACAAAGTTCCACCACTGCAGGTCTCCACCAGGTGAAAGCCAGCTTGGAGTTTGCAAAAAAAAAAAAAAAGCCCCTGAAGGACTCTCAGACCATGAGAAACAAGATTCTCTGGTCTCCTGAAACCAAGATTAAACTGTTTGGACTACATTTAAAACGTTATGTCTGCAGAATACCAGGCAACGTTCATCACCTGCCCAATACCATCCCAACATTAAAGCATGGTGGTGGCAGCATCATGCTGTGGGGGTGTTTTGCAGCAGCAAGGACTGGGAGACCTGTTCTGCAGCACTCAGGAACTCAGACTGGGTTTTCTCACAGAGTTATTTGCAAACTTGAAGCGGGAAATTTATTTCAAAGTACGATACACTGTAAGCCATCAGCTAACACAGTAAGTGATGTGAAACTAAAACCCAGGCTTACTCATGTAAGTAAAATGTTGAGGCTCTCTAACTTGGCTCTACATCTGTTCTAAAGTATAAAAGGTGGTGTCCCACCTCCTTTAAAACATTTGATTGTCCTTATTACTTAACAAATACTGATTCAGAGCATATAAAGTTAGCTTAATATACTTGCTGGCATTATGTGAGCTAGGAATAACAAAAAAATCCTCTTTGTGGTGTAATAGATGACGTTCATACTTTCTAATCCCTGAATTGCTCTGTTGATCAGAATTTGCGTCACATCACTTTGGAAAATAGTTTGGAGATACTGAAAGTCACACCCTGGAAGTACAATGGAGGCCAGGAATAATGTGAACGCATTTTGGAGGGACAAGTTTAAAGGTCGCTGTGATCTCATATCTTGTGAACACCAGTTGAAACTCAAAAATGCTGTGGGTTTTTCCACATTTGCACAAGCCTACTCTTGGACTTGAGAGTGAACTGATTACACTTTTCAGTCTAATGCCTTGCAAAGACAAATAGCTTCTGGGGGGAAGTTCTAGATATGTTGTCAGTATAATGCAAACAGGAGCAGCTGAGAGATCATTCAGCATTATATACTCATTTTTTTTAGTTGTCCATAAAAGATGAGCATTTGTGGTCCTTGAAGCAAGCTGACATCATGGCAACATTTAGGAACAGTTATGTGTTCATAAATTATGGTTACATAAATTAGTTGTGGGTGTTTCCAAGCTGGTAACGCCACACAAATGCTTCTGTGCTATCAGTTAAGAATGAAACTGCAGAAAACAAATGTGATTCTTTGGTTTCAAATGTGTTTTTCTGCATTGAATAGAAGTAAAATGGATAATAATAATAGTGTTTTCTGCACATTTGTGCCTGTGCCGTTAAAACTCCTCTTAATGAACTCTATAACCCCTGAATGATTGGAGCTGTAATTCAGAAGCTAAAAGAAATTATCTCACAAATTGAAATATGTAAACAAGAGTGGTTGACTCTGTTATATCTGGAAGAAGGTTACAGTCCCAGGCTTTCAAAACCTTGCTAGAGCTTGAAAATAACCATAATTTATGTACATACAAAACCTTTCAAGTGCAAGTCCAAATAAAATACCTTTTTACTTCTCCCAGCTTATCAAAAAAGTCCCCTGTAATCTCCAAGTGCAAGAAGGAGCTCAGTGTGAACTCGAGTCACCTGAGGAGAGACTGACGGCTGATCACAATAAAGATCAGTAATGGGTTTCTCACAGGGACAAAGAGTTTTTAAGAGTAGAGGTGAACAGGTTAGAAGATTGAAGGAAATGAATAAGGCAGCGTCACTCTGCTAAAGTTCACCTCTGTGTGCACCTGGGATGAGGATCATTTATCGGTCCAGACTGCTCCAAAGTCAGATGGAGTTGCCGCTCTGATACTGACTCCTCATGACTCTCAGTAATCTCTGTGGATTATGGCGTCATGACTTTGACTCAGACAGGCTGTCGGCTTCTGCTGGAGAGGAGAGAAACTGCTTAAGACTGGGTACATAATTTCAAATTGCAATGCAGTCATATTCAGAACACAATTGAATGCATTTTTCTTGATTTTTTAGTAATTGGTGCTAGTACTCTCACAATGGGGATCACATGAGTACATTGAATGTGTCTCAAGTGATTGTAGTATAAAGACACCTGTGTCTGGAAGATCTAGTCACTGGTTAAATAGTATTCATGGCTACCATTACACAATGAAGACAAAAGAACACTAAACTCATAGAAAAAGTTACTGAAAAGTACAAGTCAGGGGATGGATACAGACGCATTTCCAAGGCACTGAAGATTCCCTGGAGTTCAGTTAGATCCATCATCAAGACATGGAAGGAATATAGCACATGTGTAAAGCTGCCTAGATCAGGCCGTCCTCACAAACTGAGGATAAGAAGGCAAAGGGACTAGTGAGAGAGCCACCAAGACACCTTAGGTGCAGATTTGTGTCCCAATATTTTCTCTGCGTATCCTCTCAGTGCTTCATTTTCTCACTTACACCACTCTTGTCACTGGTGAAATTCGGTAGTAAACAAGTTCAGAAACATCCATCCATCCATTTTCTATTCACTTTTCCCGTTCAGGGTGGGGGGGGGGGGGGACCTATCCCAGCTGTTACTGGGCAAGAGGCGTGATACACCCTGGACTGGTCAACAGTCAATCACAAGGCTGACATACAGACAGACAACCAGGCATGCTCACACTCACACCTGCAGCCAATTTAGAGTCACCGATTACCCCACTGAGCATGTTTTTGGTGGTGGGAGGAAGCCGGAATACCCAGGGAGAACCCAGGCGTGCACAGGGAGAACATGCAAACTCCACACAGAAAGGCCCTGACCGGAAAGCAACCCAGGGACCTTCTTGCTGTGAGGCAACAGCGCTAACCCCTGCGCCGCCGTGCAGCCCAAACGTTCAGAAACAGCGAGTTGAATTTTTAAGAACAGAATGAATTCATGTTCATCAAATTTCAGTATCACAGAGATCACAAGGTTAAATATTGAACATTTCCTGTGATCATAAACCATTCATGTTTACAACCCAAACATACTTTAGGAAACAATTCAGTCCCAGGCAAACATCATTTCCTGGAGAAACAGTTCTTCATTCTCTGTGAATTATTGTGTAACTCTTGTTTGTCTTTTTGTAATTCCTGGTCAATACTGCCTCATATCATGGAGTCCACTTTTGTGCTTTAGTCTGATTCATCACAGAAACATTTGCCAAACATTGTCAGAATTTGAGATAAAAGAATGAGCGCAGATTTAAAGGAAATGGGATATTTGATGAATTTAACTATAAATATAGAAACTGTCTGCTTGAGGGGAAAACAAGTGTTTCGGTCCACCCACATATTCTTTGAACACAACAAACTAGAATGTCTTTGATGCCAAAAGTCGACAGTTTGTGATATAATGGGCTGTAAACCAGGCTGTAACCCAGATAAACAGTCGCTGACAGAGGACTGCTGCTCTCTGACACTGACCTAATTGGCTGTCGACTCTCATGCTGCATTCGCCAAATGCCTTGGTTAACTACACCAATTCAATTCCATAAGTTTTCTGCCTTGTCCAACAAAAGTGCACACTGTTAGTGTGTTAGATTACTCCTGGAGAAAGAATTTGAAAAATACTACGATAAAACACTTAAATTTGTGTCGAATTTAATGGCCGTTGTTTATTGCATTGACAATAACAGCAAAGAAATTTGTCCCCTTCCTGATTTCTTTTTTGCCTTTGCATATTTATCACACTTAAATGTTTCAGATCTTTTTTTATAAGTTTTTGTTTTTTTTTAAGTTTTTTTTATGCCTTTCTTGACAGAGGAGGACTAATTGTATCCAAGCAGTAAGTGGTGAAAGTCTGCAAGGAACCATAGTATCAGTAACCTTTGAAGACAGCGGCTTACAAAAAGACTGGTGGTGATGAAAACATCAAGTAGTGTCAAATGTCAGTGCAAAAAAAAAGATTGGACCTGAGCATAAATTCTGCCTTTACAGCCATTTGAGACAATCTGAATGATGATGAGAAAACATTTAATTTAGAATGATCTTGAAGGTCTGTCCTTCAGCATTAATTTAATACAGTTTTTTTAATCTAATCTTTAAACTGCTCAAACATGCACAGCATTCAAAGAGAACGTCATCTCTCATTCTCATTAAGGATTCAGTAAACTGAGGCTGTTTTCTCAGCTTTTATTGTATCTTCAGAGGTATTGAACAGAGAGAGTGAAGATTTTACCAATCTCCAAACATATTGGCTCTCATCTGATTCTGATTTGACCCCTGGGGCTATGGCCAGTATACTGAGACATCCAGTGAAGCCAGGTGAGTGTTATTAAGGCTCTCTCCTTTGCAGACGCCGTTCTGTAGAGTCTGACTCACAAGTTGCAATGCAGCAGTGGAATTCTAGTAGCTACACAGAGTGTATTGCATATCTCTGCTACATGAAGTCTTTAAAGTTTTGATTTTCTCCTTAAAAATCGACTCAGGCTTTTAAAATCATACTAAGTCCAATGTTTTAGATTAAAGACTTATGAAATCCTCACATGGACAATAAAGTGTGTAGTAATGCATCATTGTATTGCATCATTGTGTCATATCAGATCATAACAAATTGTATTTTATCATATCCTATCAAATCATACTATATCATAGCATATTACAATCCAAATTCCATAAAAGCTGGGGCACTGTATAAAATGGAAAAAAGTATGGGACAACATGTAGCAGTACAAATGAAGAAAAGCTGGAAGAGCATTTTGCAACAAATTAGGTTAAACATCAACGAGTTGGTACCATGACTGTCTGTGTAAAAACGTTCAAGAATTGTTGAACAATTTAAGCAAAAATGTTCCTCGCAGTAAATTATAGAGATGTTGAAAATCCCCCCATCTACAGTACGTATTATCTTTAAAAGATTCAAAGAAAATGGAGAAGTCTTTGTGCACACGGGACAAGGCCAAAGGTCAATACTGGATACTTGTGGTTCTCGGGCCTTCAGGCACCAATGCATTTAAAACAGGCATAGTAGTTTTACAAATAGTTCACCATGCCATCCACAAATGCAAGTTGAAGTTGTATCATGCAAAGGAGAAGCCAAATGTGAGCAGGATCAAGAAAAGCATCTCCCTGCTCTGGACCGAAGCTCATTTAAAATGGACTGAGGCAAAATGGAAAACTGTTCTGTGGTCAGATAAATTAAAATTTCACATTCATTTTGGAAACCACATACGCCCAGTCCAGCGAACTGAAGAGGAGAGGGACCATCCAGCCTGTTATCATCACACAGTTCCAAAGCCTGCATCTCTGATTGTATGGAGTTGCATTTGTACCCTTGGCGTGGGAAGCTTACACATCTGAAAATGCTGATATGCTTACAGAGGTGTAAGAGCATCATGAGCTCCCACGTTTCAGCAAGACAATGCTAAACCACATACCACATCCATCACAACAGCATGACTTGGCAGTAGAAGAGTCTGGGTGCAGAACTGGCCGTCCTGCTCAGAGCTTTCACCAGCAGAAAACATTTAGAGCATCATACAACAAAAAACCCCGCAAAGACGACCCAGGACTGTTGAGCAGCTAGAACCCTACATCATATTGTATTGTAAGGTATCATTTTGCACTCTGTTGCGTTGTATTCCATCTTACTGGGTTTTTTTTTTGTCACATCATATTTTATGGTGTTTTAATCATAATGCATTGCATCATAACCCATCACAGCATAATGACTAAACTGTAGTTTCTAATCTCCATTAACTATCATCCTATTTAGAAATGTAACAGTGACAAAGCAGGTGGTGGCCAGAACAGAGAAAGCAGCATGTGGCATCCATAACAGTATACAGTCCACTGGCAGTATAAAACAAAATGCTTTCTCAGACAGCTTTTTCAGGGTTTTAGGACTGAAAACAATACTAGCCAATAATTTACCAGAGTGACTACAGTCACATCACATTTACATCAGGATTTGTGACCTGTAACTTTTAAAGATGCCGTGTTGCTGGAAATGGAGCCATATAATATTTAGTGGTTTCTTTTTCAGCAACTGTACCTTTGAGGGTAGTGAGAAAAAAGTAGAGTATATCAGCACATTCACCCTGAAAGTCACCATTGGTACGGGAGCTGAATTGTAATCCAGCTGCCCACACAGGCTGACAGTTCTCTCTATAGTGGTCCAGTTTTGTCACATTAATTATAATGCACTAGCGGAAGATCTGCAGAGATAGAAACTCATTTGGATGCACTAAAGACACCACCAAGTAACTTTCTAACAGCCTCTTCTTCTTAGCTTTGATTTGTACAAGCAGATATAATTAGTGTCTAAACTTTAAAATGCTTTCATTGTGTGTTAGTTTTAAATATCCTCATTGAAACGTTCTTGATGTGCTTGGATTTGTTCAGTTTCCTTTTAAATAATAGACATTTAGTTTTCATTTAGATTTCAGTTTTTCTCGCATACTTTGATTTTCAACTTGTCACAATGGACGGGGCAGGGATGGTTAATGATTCTGAGTAGATTTGACACTATGAACATTTGTTTTTAAGTATCCATCATTCAGAACATTAATGCTTTAACTAAAACAACCACCTGGCATAAGCCTACCATGGTATGCAATGGCTGGACAGTGAAGGTAAAGTGTTAGGTCAAGATGAACAGCTGGTGCAGCACCTGAAAGCAAGGGACAAACATTTGGCTAGTGACCTTAATCCCTTACATCCAAAATGTAACGAGTTCTTCCTTCAGTCAGAGTGGACATTTGTGCAAAGGTTCAAGAAAGTCCCCTAAAAAGCTTTTGAGATAATCCACAGGCATGGAGCATGTGGCTCACTGACAGTGGCCTTCACCTCTGACAACCAAGGTCTAGTTAGTTGAGTGGATTTATGTGGAGGAGAATGCCTTTCTTGAAAAATTAACTAAAAAGTAAGGGAGATTTACTGGAGGCTGGATGATAGTGGTCTTAACCTCTGACATCTAAAATCTAGTCAGTTCTTACTTGAGTAGACATTTGTGCAAAGGTTCCAGAGAATGTTCTTTTGAATTCCTGAAATATTGCACCTGAAAGCAAAGGATTAACATGAGGCCAAAGGCAGTGGCCTTAACTTTTGACAACTCAGAAGTTATCAGTTCTTTTTGAAGTCAGAGTGGACATTTGTGCAAAGATTCAAGGGAATGCCCCAAAGAGTTCTTGAGATATTGCGCTTTAAAGCAAGGGATGAACATGAGGCCCAGTAGCCATGGCATTAACCTCAGACATCCAAAATCTAATCACTTCTTACTTGAGTCAAACTGGAATTTGTGCAAATATTCAAAAAAAGTCCCCTGAAGAGTTGTCAGGATATGCATTTACAAGCAAGGGTGAACATGAGGCCCAATGGCCCTGACCTCTGAAATCCAAAATCCAATCAGTTCTTGTCTGATTCAGAGAGGACATTCGTCCAAACATGTAAGAGAGTCCCCCAAAAAACCTGTTGTCATATTGAGCTTAAAAACAAGGGTTGAACATAAGGCCCATTGACAGTGGCATTGACTCTGACATCCAACCTCTAAACATTTCTTTCTTGAGACAAAGTGGACATTTGTGCAAAGATTTAAGAGAGTCCCTTTAAGCATTCAAAACCTCTTGGAATTTTGTGCCTAAAACCAAGAGATTAACATAAGCCTGACCACCAAAATGAAATAGGTTCTTCCTTGAGTCAGAGTGGATGTTTGTGCAAAGATTTAAGAGAATGCCCTGAAGAGGCCTTGGAACATTGCTTCTAAAAGCAGGAGATAAACATAAGGCTCAGTGGTCTTAACTACTGACATCCAAATCTAATCAGTTTTTTATTAATTAAGAGTGGACCTTTGTGCAAAGATTCAAGAGAATGCTCTGATTTGTTCTTGAAATATTGTACGTAAATCAAGGGATTAACATGAGGCCTTATGACATTGACATCTGACCTTTTAAATCCAGTTAGTTCATCTTTGCATCAAAGTGGATATTTGTGCAAACTTGAAGAAAATCTCTTGAAGCAAGCATGACATACAGTGCTGTGAAAAAGTATTTGCCCCTTGTCTGATTCCTGATGTTTTTGCATATTTATCACACTTAAATGTTTCGGATCATCAAACCAGTTTTTTAATTTCACAAAGAGAACCCAAGTAAATAAAAAAATACAGTGTCTCAATGATTATTTGATTTTTTTAAGGGGAAAAAAATTCAAACCTCTTTGGCCCTGTGTGAAAGAATAATTGCCCCCCTTGTTAAATCATGAGTTAACTGTGATTAACCACAGTTTTTGGAAAGCTGAGTTCAATTTCACTGGCCCCACCCAGGCCTGATTACCGCCAGATTTGTTGAATCAAGAAATCACTTAAATAGAAGCTGTCAGACAAAGGGAAGTAGGCTACAAGATCTCAGAAAGAAACGCATCATGCCATGATCAAAAGAAATTCAAGCACAAATGAGTGATAGAAATATATCAGTCTGGGAAAAAGGTTACAAAGCCATTTCCAATGCTTTGAGACTCCAGCAAACCACAGTTAGAGCCATTATCCACAAATGGAGAAAACCCCCACCCCCACCCTTAAGAACTCTAATAATGATTCAGACACTGCATTTTGTATTCACTTGGGTTGTCTTTGTAAAATATAAAATTGGTGTGATAAATATGCAAAAACATCAGGAATCAGAAAGGGGGCAGATACTTTTTCATAGCACTGTACATAGCTAAGATGCAGCCTTATGACCTTGACCTTTAACCTATGCATCCAAAGTGTAACGAGTTCAACCTTGATTCAGAGTTGACAGTTGTGTAATGTTTGAAAATAATCCCCAGCTTTCTTGAGATATGTCATCCTCAAGAACGGTTGGACAGACAGACAACCCCAAACATAACACCAGTGTGCTCTATCTCCAGCATGGAGGTAAGAAATCCAGTATTTGTTGTTTAACAGTGCTAGATGTTGCATGTTCATTTTTCTATACCATGTTATATAAGATATGATATTCAGTGCTGTCCTCATTCTAATCTGACAATAAAACACTGTTTATTTTGCCTCAAGCACTCCACACACCATGAATGATTTATTATAGTGCTGTTATTATGAGATACGTATTGCTATCTTAGAGGATGGTCAGTGTTGCAGAAAGAGTCTCCACAGAGTTCCAGCTTCCCTCAATCATAAAGGTCATGGATGTTTAACTGCTATGAAAGCTTGAACTAGACATTGACCGCATCAGTAGGTTATTAATTAATGATGTTAGTGTTATCAGTTCAGGCAGAGAGCAGAAACTCTAGCAGTAAACGGGGGAGAGATCCATCATCCACACACATACACACCAGATTTTTAGGAGTTTGTGCAGTCTTTTTGTTCTTCTATTGAGTCAGACATATTTCTAAACTTCACCTTGTCTGAACTGTTATCTCAAGTTCCCCTAAAAAGAAATAAAACCTCTGTTTTCTCCTTTTTTCTTGCCGCGTCCAACAAATAAACACCCGTCCTGCCTTTTATGAAGACCCCGTGCAACCCCTCCACCTTTGAAATATGGCAGGGTAGAAAAATGTTGTTTCTCCTTTTGTTTTATCCTTTCATCCCAAGGAGACATGGGGTAAAGGAGAGAGGGAACAGATGACAAAGGAAGCAGATAGAGGACGTGTGGGCAGATAGTGTCCTCTTCCTGTCTGTTGCAGCAAACACAGACTCACTCATGCGCTCATTCATATGCACTCTCACATTATTTCATGACTCATCTTTTATGCATGGCCCTGTTAACGCATCTGCTGTCCCTTCCTGCTTTAGATGGCTCTCAGGAAAGATGTTGGCCGTCACGTTAGCCTCCTGAAGAGGGCTGAAGTGGAAGCCAGCAGTTCAGTCGCACAGTTTGAGTCCTGGCTGTGAATTTGGAGTCTTGTGACAGAATCTGTTACAGTCAGCGCTCAGTTTGACCTTCCAACAGCTGGTGACGGCGCTCGCAGGTTTCCTGAAATTCCCTGCTGCTGTGCTGTTGAGATGCAACCATTGTGCATGAGTGGATCAGCATGGCTCAGCACGGGTAGTCTCGACCTATATACGTCCTCAACTGATACCAATATAATCACATGCAAATCACTCAAATCCACAATGGAACTCTTTGTGCAGTCGAGGCTTTTATGTGCTGTATAAAGAACATGTATCGCATGTAAGATTAAATGTCTATTTTTACAAGATTTGCCTGTTTTGTCAATCATGACTCATAGCCTACCTTCGCATAAATATCATCTTATTAATACTTTTAATCACATTATGAAAATGACTCATACCTTTCATCAGTCTGCTTAATGTGTGCATGAGAAAACTCAAACTGGACTATCCCAGGAAAAACTGAAAGTGTGGGATCATTTTGAACAAATTGAATATGATTCTTAAAAACATAAATAGCAGGTTGTGTCAGCAGCTTTTGTCATACCAATCATGGTCTAAAGCAGTGATACTCAATGTGTGGCTCTTGAGCAACATGGGGCTCTTTAGTGAGGATTTTTTTATCTCTTAATTTAAAATATTATTCTCAAGAAATTCTTATAAAAAATAAACTTGGACCCCATTGCAAGTCACATTAGTATCCACTTTGTAAACCTTTTCTTGTCTGTATATTTCCATCGCCATTCTTTGCTATTTTTGGCCCTTTTTGCCACTTTTAATCCATTTTTACTGCTTTTAGCACAATTTGCCACTTCTCCCCTGCCACTTTAATCCTGCTTTTTTGTAACTTGCAATTTTCCTCCTTTTTTTGCCATTTAAGCTGCCTTTTGCCACTAAATGCCACTTTTTTCCCCATTCTTGCTACCCTTTGCTGTTTTTTTCCAAATTTTTCAGAATTGTACTGCTTTTATGACCATTGAAGTCTCTTTTCACTATTTTTATGCTACGTTTTTGCCACTTTTTGACGATTTTTGCCACCTAAAGCCTACTTTCCCTCTTTTCCCCCATTTCTGCCACTTTTTTGTCACTTTTTGACCATTTTTGCCACCTCTAACTTATTTTTATTAACACATTCACCTTTTTATTAACTTTTCACTCCTTTGATTGTGGCTCTTGCAAATGTATTTTTCAACAATTTGGCTCTTGAGTTGAACAGAGTTGAGAAAAAAATCAGAATATCATGAAAAAGTTCTTTTTTCTGTCCTGTGATTTCATCCAAGAGGCGAAATTTCCATAGATTCATCTCGTCCAGAGTGAAATATTTCAAGACTTTTCTTCTTTTAGTGTTGATGATTATCACTTAGAAAAATCCACTATCTCAAAAACACCAATCAAAGGATTTAGAAATGATGATTTTCTGGAAAAGTATGCTCATTTATGCAACATGGCATGGAGACAGTCAGTCCGTGGCGTTGCTGGGGTTGTTATGAAGCCCTGGTTGCTCTAATAGCAGCCTTCCTGTCTGTATTGTTGAGTCTGGTGTCACTCAACTTCCTCTTGCCTTTTCCCCAGAGATTCTCTACGGGGCTCAGGTCAGACCAGTTGGCTGGCCAATCAAACACAGTGATACCAAGGTCAGGAAACCAGTTTCTGGTTGTCCACTGACTCCAGCCTCAGTCCACTCATTGTGAAGCTCCATGAAGTTCTTAAGTCTGCTTTGTTTGACAATCCTCTGAAGGCTGAGCTCATCCCTGTTGCTTGTGCACCTTTTCTTACCACACGTTTCTCTTCGAGTCAACTTTCCATGAAAATGCTTTGACACAGGACTCTAAGAACAGTCTGCCCTTTCAGCTCTGACCTTCTGTGGCTTACCCTCCTTGTGAAGGGCGCCAATGATTGTCTTCTGGACAATAGTCAACTCAGCAGTCTCCCCCATGAGTGTAGAATGTCCCACATTTTACCCTTTTTCTTTTACAAGCCTTACGGGGCTGGCAAGAAGCATCCCCACAGCATGATGCTGCCACCACCATGCTCCAAAGTGGGGATGGTTGTTTGTGGTTATGTAGCCAAAGCACAATTTTTGGTCTCTTAGACCAAAGAACTTTCTTCCACTTGACCAGTCTCCATCCTGCCTTTTGGCAAACTCTAGTCAAGATTTAATGAGTTTTCTCTTTGCAACTCTCCCATTAAGCTTTGACTGGTGAAGAACTCAAGCAACAGTTTGTGGGGACGGCCTGATGTAGGCAGTTTTAGTAATAAATAGTATTTAACTGAGTGCAAATGGATGCCCTGTGTTTAAAAACACCATTGACTATTAGATAGTGCTTTCTATATGACCTTTATAAACTTAAAGTCTTTCCTATATTTAGTGAAGGAAAAAAGCTGAAGTTGGAGTCTTTTTAAAAACCCTTGGGTATCTCACCACTTCAAACAATCCAGACACCCTTCTGCAGCTCATGTCTTATCTTACATCGCTCACAGCCACAAGGAGAGAGGAGCAGCAAATAGAAATGTAAAGAGGTTGCAGAAAACAAGCTCTGTAGGAGGATGAATTGAGCCTTGAAGGAAAATGAAGCAGTACAAATACTGTATCAAGAAGCAGGTGAGAGGACAAACAAAGCCCTTCAACATTTCTGTGATAATGAATTGCTGCTAAAACTGTTTCTTCCTGTGCTCTTCAGCTCCTCTGCAGCAAGACTGTCACTCTCAGGCGATGCTTTGTTGCGTGTGCTCGACTGGAGGGCAGGAAAGTGCATTTTGCTGCTTTGGCGACAGACGAATTATGTGCATGACAAAAACAATTTTGCCTGCAGTAAGAGGCAAGTTTTGCAGAGCAAAATTGCCATGATCCTGCCCTCTGGAGGGAAACATGACAAACTGCAGTTCGATGATGACCTAGCGTTGTCAACACCCTTGACAAACACCATTTTAATTCTCCCTTCTAATGCAAACTGAGATGTTTTTCAATGTTTCTTTTAAATATGTTTAAAACATTCTGACAAACATTGATATAATCCCTGAGCTCTGCAAAGAAACTCGTCACTGACTTATCAAAGGAAATATATGCAATTAAATATTTAAGACAAGCAATTTTGCATCTGTTTCTGTCTACAAGGAACTGAAATAAACCCAGAGCTGAACTTTTACAAGTCTTTGGACTACGAACACAGCATGTCACAGTGGGAGACATACTGCAGATAAAATTTGAAAAAGGATGTAAATGTTGGGTGTTGAAGATGATCCGTTCAAATGGAAAATTGATGGCAAAGAGAAAACATGACTAGCATTAGCTGAAGTCCAAATTTTGGGTATCCTCCAAGCAGACTCAAAAGCAATGGCGTGCACAGACTTTTTCGAGGGCAGGGGCAAAAAGAAAAAAAGGCACATACAGCGCATTCTCACCACTGAAGAGGGCACTAAGTTTCGTGTGTTTTCGAGAGCACTTTAGACATGTTTATGTTATACAAATGGCACATTATATAGCCTTAAAACAGACTAACTAGACAGACTACTCAAGTTAGTTTGTAGTTAGGATCAGCATCCTCAAGAACTGTGTAGATTCAACGTTGGACTGTGAAGAACACACAGAAGTTCATAAATAAATCTCGGGGGGGTCTGGGGGTCTTCCCACAGAACATTTTCAATCAAGTAGATGTCATTTCCTGTATTCTAGTGCATTTCAACACCATATTAGCACCACATAATCCAAACTGGTTCTGTGAGATATTCTGCTTAGTTTCTTTGAACAGACCAGAGTGTTATCTTTTTTACCTGACAGTTTCGACTGCTCACTTGCAGTCTTCCTCAGAGTGGTCACGTGATGTTGCTGTGACGTGTCTCGTCAGCTGATTTGTACAGGTTTTGGCGCTGTCTTCCTACCAGTAGGGGCAGGATGACAGCGCCATCTGCAGTCTGACCTCTTCAGGACCGCATCCCAAGTGTGTGAGAGCAAAAGAGCCCCCTCGTCCCGGTTGATAGTCCTGTGGGCACGCTTCCGTATTTCTGTTCCCTCTTTTATCCAGCGACGGTGTTTGTTGTCCTCTATCCCAATGATGTTTGCTCCATCCCAGTCCATGATGTGGTTTTCTCTTTTGCAGTGGTCGGAAATGGCAGATTTGAGTTGTTCTTGTTCTGCTTTGTTTCACCAACATATGTTTTATTGCAAGACATGCAGTGTATTTCATAAATGACGTTACATTTGTATGCTGGTTCTATTCTATCTTTTAGGTGGACGAGTAGTTGTCTGAGTTTTTTATATGGTTCTGTGAGATATAGTTCTGGCTCAATATAGATCAAAAAAGGGCCAAACATAAAAGTCATTGCAACAGTAATGTTTCATAGTATTTCTTGGTCCTAATGGTCTTATGGAGTTTAGTGTGTTTTTTTCACCCATCCATCCATCACAGCACCATGCTTGAAGTCACAAAGCTCTTCAGAACGACCTATTGTGTATCAGATATGTTTGCAAATGGAAACTGCATGGCTGGGTTCTTGATTTTATACACCTGTAGCAACAGGTCTGATTGAAACACCTGAATTCAACAATTCACAGGTGTGGCCAAATACTTTTCCCCATATCTGTTAGATGGCACTGCAGCAAGAAATGTTGCATGAATGTGTAATGTTCTCGTTACCATTAGTAGTCCTACATCATACTTGAACATTTGCAAGGCAAAGAAAGACATTATTATTCTGCTCAGAAGAGGAACAGGGCTCTGCTGGGATAAACTCTTTATGTTTGAGACTTTACTTGATGCTTAAATCTCCATGACTAAACAAATCTGTCTCATGCTGCAAATAAGTCCTACCTGTTTGCAATAGTGGGGCACAAAGGAGGAGCATTTTTAGACTCACGTATACCTCCACACTACCTCATAATCGCCTTTTGATCTTTGCCTCATATACCTACTTTAAGTCCTGCCTGAAGTTATAGTGGAAAATGTAAATAGGCATTCCAGCAAACTCTTTTCTCTCACCCTGAATACTTGATTCTAACTTCTTATTTCTGTGTGAAGCTGGGACATCAGAGCTCATCAAGAAAGGAGGCGTTGAGAGCTTGTTTTGGCTGCGGCCCTCTTTATAAATTTCTCATTGGTATTCCTTCACTACAGCCTGAATTAAAAGTAAAAAGCAATGCCCATACTGAGTCTGACTCAGCCCCCAAAGACTCCCAACAAACATCCTCTATTAACAGCAGCCACAATTCCTTAATTTATTTCTGTATTGCATTTTTAAATCATCAGTCTGAGTGTGGCTGTAGTCCCTCAGGGCACCATCCTCGGACCCCATTAATTTCCTGTTTGCGCACTGTTTTCTACCATGGCTGCTTTCTTGTGTGCATTTGTTAAGCTTTTAATGTTGTCAGCCTGTTTTTAATCAGGAGCTGTTTGTCCAGACTCAATTCAATTATTCGTCATGTTTGCTTATGAAACTTCTCTGCCACCATGACGGTGTTGATGAGAAATGAACCACCAAAAAACTGTGACACAGAACTTGAAGCTCTGGTTGTACTTTAATGCCTCTATGCCAGCAATTGCTGAGGCCAGGGCAGTGGTTTGGGTTGTCTAGCTATCCATTCCCTTGGGTCATCCTATACCAACCATGCTTCAAAAGATTGTCTTTAAACTTCACAGAATTGTCTGTCGAATAAACTGTATAGAGTTTGGAGGTCAAGATCTCTGGGCCTCATGTTCATGCCTTGTTTGTACATCCAATATGTCTAGAAAATTTCAATTTTTTAGGTTTCTTTTCCTTCAAACTTTGCCCAAACATCCAACATAACACAAAGATGACCTCATGAGCATTTGGAGGTCAAAGGTAAAGGTTTGCACTTGTGTTCATCCTTTGCTTGTGACCTTAAAATCCCAAGAGTGCCATAAGGAAGGTGGCTGGGCTCAGCATCACAGAAAGGGTGAGGAACTCAAAGTTGAGCCGCTGCCATGGAAACGACTTAAAATCTCCCAGGAAGGGGAGATCGGATGTTGATTGATGGTTTTAAAGTATTTGCATGAAATTCAGAAAAACATTCTAACTCAAGTCAAGGATGAACTTATTAGATTTTGGAGGTCAAAAGTCATTATTGGGCCTCATGTTCATCCTCCGCTTTTGACCTTAATAACCCAAGAACACTTTGAGGGATATTCTTCAAATGTTGCAAAAAATGTCCACCAAAACTCGAGGAGCAACTGTTTTTGGAAAACAAATGTCAAGGTTGTTGGGCCTTATGTTCATCCCTTGCTTGTCCAACTTTGAGGGATTTGCTTCAAGCTTTACACAAATGTCCACCCTGACCTAAGGATGAACGGAGTAGATTATGGTCATAACTGGGCAAAGGTCAAGGTCATCCTTTGCCTGGGAGCACATTATCTCAAGAATACAATGGGGGATGTTTATAACTTTACACATATGTCCATCACCACTGATGGATGAACTGAAAAGACTTTTGGAGATTCAGGGTTGAGGTTTTTGGGCCCCAAGTTCCTCACTAAAGGCAGCCTTACACCTAATGACTAGTCCCCCGATTTTAAAATTGCAGACAAAATTCCAAAGTTGGAGTAAAATCTTGGGAGTCTTGGCATTACGATAAAATCAAACATGTTTGATATGGTGTAAGTCTTCAGTCTGGTTGTATGCAAATAGTTTTTCTCAGTGATGCGAACGTTGTCCACAACCAATGGGAGCCAGTGCTGTGCTAAGCACACTGATTCAGTTCATTCTTCATTCTTGCGTTTTCATACTTTTATTCTGAAGTGTTTCCGGGATAGTTCCTCGGTGCTTGCAGTAACATGCAAAGTTGCTTCGGTGTTAAACTTTCCTTTTGTTTCTACTCGATTTAAATGATTTGAAAACATCGGATTATGAGAGATATTAACTCAAATGCGATCTCCATCTCCTTCTTTATCTTGTTCTCTGCATAAAAATTGTTGGGAACTTCCACCAGATGCATGATGGGAAATAATCTCAAATGGAATCTTGTTCTAGTCTTGTAGTAAGTGACCCACAGTCTTTGCAAAATCTTAGTCTGAGACTAAAAATGCAACGGCTTGCTGACAAATTGTCTTTAGATGTGAGAGGATCTCAGATGTCTGTCTTTTTAGAGTCTTATTAGACTTTTAGTCTAATGTCTGGTGGCATTAGTTGCAAACATGATATTCCAAGATCATTTTCAGAGATCTACTTTGATCTTAGAGCAAATATGTGCTCTGATTCTTTAGGAAATTTGGATTTTGGTGCTTAAATGACAAGATCATCAGGCCTGATGTTGATCTCTTGCTTGGGAATGTGGTATCTCAAGAACACTTATGCACAAATGTCCACTCTGACTGGAGACTGCACATTTTTGAGGTGTGAGATCAAAGTCATTGGTCTTTTTTTCCATCACTGATTGTCAGATTTCTACAAATCACATCTACTGAATCCAGCCTAGCCCTTCTTCCTGACTTTCACTGTCTAGCTTTTGTATTGCTCACCGCCAGGCGGTAGTTTTAGTTTAAGTTGGGTGTGATTTGGAGCGAGTGAGGCGTATTTGAAGTTGTAATATCATCCCAGAGTTTCATCTGTCAGTGACAAGGCCAGCACTATAAAAAGCAAAATTAGATCAATATATCAGATTTTGGAAGCTAGAGTTCGCCCTCCGGGGAGAGAAAGAGGCAGAGACGGAGCAGAGAAAAGATAACAAGAATAGGTAAGGGGTTGTGGGGAGCAGCTGGAACAAAGTATAAATACACATTGAATATAAATACAGTATGTGAGCCAATACACTGAAAGATGAGAGGAAAATTTGATCTCACTGTTCTCTGTTCCATCTTCTTTCTTCACACGGCATGCATTATTCTATATCCTGACAGATTTTTCTCAGCAAGTAGGTCACTTCAAAATGTAGCGTTGTAATAAGAGACGTGTTTTTGTCACGGCTTTTCACATTTCTCTTTCATTAATTGACAGAATGGCAGCAAAGTGACAGGAGGACATATCCGTGAATGAACATGTACGTGCTTGTACTAGGGACGTGTTGCGTCTCTCTCTGGGTTTTCAATTTACAAATTGTAATTCTTTTTGCTATTATTTGTTAAAAGAGGCCATTCACCACAGTCTGACAATGACATTTTCATAATTAAATATCCAGCCAGCTAATATTAAGTAGGGATGAAGGGGTTCTAATGCTCATAATCCATCTAGAATCCCTCTCATCTGTTTCTTGCATTGAATACCACGGGGGAGAACAGGCACCCTCTACTTACTGGGCTCTAAATTACTTCTCTGTACTCCATGTAGCTACACAATTAACTCTGGCCGCCCAGTTATATAGAAGGAAACAATTGCACAAGATTATTGTTTTTTTCTTGTCTTGGCATTTGATTGCATCCACTGTAAAATGAACCCTGATGCATCATAGCCCTCCTCTAAAATAGTATTATTGGTCACTACAGACAAGTAAAATCATCATATTTAGTTAGATTTAAACCAAATGCACCCCTGATATTTTGGTAGCATTTCCTGTATATTTTAAAAGTGTAATTAAACGTTACATTTAGTGGAGTGGGCATATAAATTGACGTAATAGGCCTTTATCTTACAAATTACATCAATTATAGTCAGTGTGAGTGCTTTTAAGCAGCTCAAAGTAAAACACAGCAGCTTTCAGAGATAATTATGTGAAATTGGGAGCGTACTGGTGCAAAAGTGGTTTAAATGCATGTCATACAGTTGGCTTACTATATTACCTGTTACAGAGGTTTTTAAGCTGGTCAGGACCCAAAGGTGGGTCACTAAGCTGTTTCCAGTAGGTTGTGAAAATGTGCCTGAAAAAATGGGTCAACAATTCTATGAGTTGAAGCTCTAAGCAGACTTTTATCCATACAGTGTATTTTGTTTTACTCTGTTTTGCCTTAAAATGAATCAATTTAGGTTGTTTTTAATGTCATGATTTCAGCTTAAGTATCACATTATCTTTGGATAACACAACTTGTTTTCCCAAGAAAGTCTGTTAATTTTTCAAGAAAACGTTCAAAAACTACTTAATGGAAACAGAGTCAAAGTTTGAGTTGCTTTTTTCCATTGATTATCTGGTCATTCTTGGAGCTTGTCACTGCTGACACATTAAAATTTCAAAGAACGGTGTGTTTTAAAGTTGTTACTGACTTCTGTTACTATGTAGCGATACAACAAAAACATGAAATTAACACTTAAATTTGTAGAGGTTCAGACCTTGATCATACATGTGAAATTTGAAGCCAATCAGATGATTCTTATGTGAGTTGCACCAACTTCCTGCCAAACTGGTGAGATATGGAAATCCAGTGAGGCATCCTTTAATGAAACATTAAGTGTCGTGGACAAATATTGATGCCTCTCTTTCAAAATTTCAGCTTAATAAGTTCAGCACAATAAGAGGAATAAACAAATGATTCAATTATGTTACTTCCTGTCGCCAGTAGGGGTGCTTGGATGTGGGCATATTCAGTGTGATACCGTTGCCAGAAACTGTAGAAGAACACAGACTAAGTGTACAAAAATTACAGCAGGTTGAAGTCATGTTGCACCATCAAAGATGTCTTATTTTGATAATGAGATGGAGCTGTTGGACTTCCTGCTGGGATCATAAGGCTTGGTTGAATGGTCTGCCAGGGTGTCATCCCAGACACACAAGGTGAGGTTTGACATACAGTGCTGTGAAGAAGTATTTGCCCTATTTCTGACTTCTTTTTTTTTTTTTTTTTTTTTTGGACATTTATCACACGTAAATGTTTTGGATAATCAAACCAATTTTAATATCTCACAAAGACAACCCAAGTCAACATGCAGCGGCTGAATAATATTAAGGGGAAAAAATCCAAACCTATCTGGCCCTATCCAAAGACATTCAAGTACAAATGAGAAACAAAGTGACTGAAATCCATCAGTCCAGAAAAAGGTTACAAAGCCATTTCCAAGGCTTTGGGGCTCTAGCAAACCACAGCCAGAGCCATTATCCACAAATGGAGAAAACTGGGAACAGTGGTGAACCTTCCCAGGAGTGGTTGGCCCACTAAAGTTACTCCAAGAGTGCAACGACGACTCATCCAGGAGATCACAAGAGAGCCCAGAACAACATCCAAAGAACTGCAGGGCTCACTGGCTTCAGTTAAGGTCAGAGTTCATGACTCAACCACTGGGCAAAAATGGCATCATGGGAGAGTTCCAAGGCCAAAACCACTGCTGACAAAAAAGAACACAAAGGCTCATCTCACATTTGCCAAGAAACACCTTGATGATCCCCAAGACTTTTGGAGAAATATTCTGTGGACTGACGAGACAAAAGTTGAACTTTTTGGAAGGTGTGCAGCCCGTTACATCTGGCGTAAAAATAACACAGCATTTGATAGAATAAACATCACGCCACAGTGGCAGTGTGATGGTCTAAACAGTTATATGGAGTTGTTTGTGTAGATACACTGCAAAAAAGAAAAAAATCTGGAGTCAATCTGCTAAAATCCCTGAATATGTGCAACCTGTCCATCATCAAAAACCTGAAAATTTGGCCTGTAGTTGTTTGCAGTGCGCTTCCAGCACACTTTAGAGGATGGTCCCAAGAGATGATTTTTTTTTCCCTTCCAGACATGATACATATGTGTAAAGATTTTCATGCTAACAACTCTTTGCCCCCTATGAAAATTTCCTATAAAGTTTGGTGCATTTTGAGGCATGTTAGAGCCCCCAGTTCTTCTGACAGGATAATAACACCTACAGTTTCAAATGGGTCCTTGCTCTGATGATGTTGCTCAGGAACTGATTTAAAAGGTGAGACGTTTCTCAAGAAATTATCACACATTTATAACATTACCATGCCATGTTGGTCTGGAGAAGAGAAGAGACGTCAGGAGAGATACGCACAAGTAAAACTGACGTGTTGGTTCATGGTCTGTAGACGTTTATCTCTCTTCAGTGCAGCGTTTCTCAACTTTTTTCTATCAAGGCGCTCTCATGAATTTTGTCAAATCCCCACTCCAGTCAGAATGTAATAAAAACACATTCTGTTTTCCTTTGACTGCCAAATTATGCACATGAATGACTGAATCTTATTATAAGGAGTGTATTCATCTAGATGGATAATCTGCTCTGTGCGTCATTCATTGTTTTCATTGAGCACTGATCATTATGTGCTTCTGCTCACGTCACCTTTTTGACTTTTGCCGCCTACCACCCTGACAGCCATCAGTTTTGGCTCCACTGTCAAACTTTGAGGCTTTCTCATGTCTTTTTTTAGACTTCTGGGGGGAGAGGGGTGGATGCCAGCATCTCTTTGAGTATGTGACGTCTAACAGAATTAGAAAAACGGCGCTCTAAGGGATGATTGCTGCCAATGCAGAAAGCAATCTGTCATCGTGGCGTTTGGAGGGGACATTTCCTTCATAACTGAGACGGCTGTACGATTGGTGTTCTTTTATGGAGACTGAGTCACTGCACATCAGAGGGAGGAGAGAGAAACACATGAGACAGACAGAGAGGGTTTGTTGTATCTCTGTGAAACAGATATGAACACATAAAAGGGAATGTCTTACATATTTCACCAAAACAAAGCTTGATCAGTGGTATGAATTTCAATTTTTGTCTTTTCCCTCTGAAATGGTTTCTGACACGTCAGACCACCTAACATCTGTTTGTTCCTTTTACAACTGTATTTCTGAGGTAGGAACCTCCAGTGCCCTGCGTCAGTCTGATAAGAGGTGCTGCTTCTTACTGGATTGCCGCCATTTAGCCCGTAATTCTCTCTTTTATTCCGCCCAACAATTGAGTTCTGTGTCACTAAATGGTTGGTTCTCACTTTGAGATAAGGCACAATGAGCGCCTAAGGTGTCATTTTTGAGCTCCTGGAATTAGGCTGGTTGGGTATGAGCTGGATCAGAGCACAATCAAAGCTGTGACTCCCTGCCGAGCCCAGGATATGAGCCGCTGGCTGTCAGGCCATCTCAGGTGAAGTCAGTCTGAAAGCAAAATGAAACAAATCTTGTTCTCTTTCACTTTCAACACAGTTGGACAGATTTACCTATTTTAAGCATGAATGATATTTATTCAAGCCTTCATATCTCTGTTGTGTTTTACAACCCCATCCCAAAAAAGCTGGAATGCTGTGAAAAATGCAAATAAAAACAGATTTGCAAATCTCAATACATAACAAGAACAACAAACCAGATTATGGGAATGAGACAATCTACCATTTCAGTAATAATATTAGTTCATATGGCAGTAACACATCTCATAAAAGTGGGGGCAACAAATGGCTGGAAAAGCAAGTGGTACTAATCAAAAAAGCTACAGGAGCATTTTGCACCTAACTAGATTAATTGTTTACAGGTTGGTAAAACAGACAAGAATGAGACAACATTAATACCCTAAAACTCCAGGAACTGGTCTCTTCACTTCCCAGACGCTTTCAGACTATTGTTAAAAGAAGAGGGGGGTGGGGCAGAGGGGCACACAATGGTAAAACATGGCTCTGTCCCTACTTCTTTGACATGTGTTGCTGCCATGAAATTTCACATTCATATCGTACAAGATCTCAGTTTTTTTGGAATTGGAATTGGACCTGTATTTGGATGGATGGATGGATGGATGGATGGATGGATGGGTTTGTTCTTGGTATGGATGGATGGATGGATGGATGGATCCGTTTATCTACTCCATTGTCAAGAATGACATCACCTTACCTGACAGAAAATCCACCAACAGTATTTATCTTAATAGCATACAATTATTTTTACTTTTGCACTATAAGTGAAGCACCAGATGAATTGGATTAGTAGTGCTTTTTAAAATACATCAATGACATCAGAGCTGCCAAGGTGGAGCCGTGCTAACAGGACCTGTCAGATACAAATGGAGCCGTCAATACTTACTCATAACTTTGAGGAAAATTCTTGGTCTTGTCCAAATTTCCTCTCTTTGATTTGTGGAGATGAACCTGGAAAAAACAGTCAAACTGGCAGGCTTACGGTGTACATCACCCTTACCTGTCACCTTGAATGACGCAATCTCCTCGGCCGGCTCATTGGTAAACATAAAGTGTGAGTCGTATCCAGATGGAGAGCACGAGAGGCTATCTGCTCCTTCGCTCACTCTCACATCAGCCTGACTGGATAAGAGCAGATCCAGACAGTCGGCACCGAAACCCATTTGAGGGAGCGATGGCGGTAAAGTAATGTCGGTCCTCGTTTGAACCTTATTGGATCCGTCCTCACTTCACCCCCTTGCCTATTGTATCACTTCCAAATCCTCACCCCTGATCCCTGCCGCTGCTGCTTCCCGCCCACAGGTGTCACAGAAAATCATCCAAAAACCTGCTGCAAGGCCCTGGTTTGTTTACCTCTAACGGATCCCCGGTGCACACATTTTTAAGTTTACTTCCTCTCTCTCTACCTCACAGGAAACTTGCTACACGTCCTCAGCTCTGAGCTGAATTTTAATTTGGATGACACTTAAGGCATCGGGCAAGTCGAGGCAATAACTCATCCTGTCTGAATGCTGATGGCCAAGTTTAGCCTTGGATAAAAACATCGAGGTTTGACTGTCCAATGTTCAAATTATCTGCTGAGCTGTAACAACCTTCAGTCACGGGTCATATGCAAATTTAATGATACTTTTAATGGACTTTGTAGAAGTCTGACATCTGTCTTACTCTGTTTTCTCTCTGTGCCAGTTTCTAAACTCATCTAAGATACTGCACTTATTTTAAATATCTGCTGATGATGAGCTGTAACCTTGTGAGAAGCTAGAAACCAATGAAAACAGTCTGCATTACTGAAATATTTATAAGGCAGATTTATATTCAATTTTTGGGCTATTTACACTATTTCCCTCTACTTTTCAGTCTCAGCTGGTTGGCTTTACATCAGTACTAAGGGATTTAGTTTCTCAGCATTAAAGCCATTTGTAAACATGACAAAAAACATGGATTGGAAGATAATCAGAATTAATTTAGGTGAGTGTACACCCATCACTATGTTTTCAATAAGAGGTCAAATGTGATGTATAACCTCTGGGAAATTGAATGTCCTGGTATTTTATAGATCAGCATCAGCATAGTTGCAGACTTAAGTTTGGGTCATCTTTACTGGATCCTATCTTTACATTTCCCTAAATGCACCTTGATCTTATGCACATTTGAGACTTCACACTGTTTTATAAAGTATTAAGTTTGCACTTAGTTTTCATTCAGTCTTTCTGAAATGATTTCATGGCATCTCAGCCCAATCAGAGATCACCCAGATGTCACTACCTTAGGAACTTTACAGAGTAAAAATGCTTAGATATGGACATTTTGCATCTAATTTCACTGTCTGTTGCATGGTAGAAGGAGCATGTTACTGGATGCCAGTGCTGAATAGATTATCTTGTCCATGAATTCCTTAGAATTCATCTGTGTAGTGCACCTTTTGTATAAGGAAAGTTAAGCTTTATATGTCAGTATAAGATTCCTGCAGTTAATCTTAAAAAAAACATAAAACAGTGCATTTCTTCAGCAAAGTCTTATCTGCAACAGAAGCTCCTAATTGGCTAATGTCAATGCTAGAAATCGCCAGTGTTACTGTTTGAAATGTGACTGGTTTAGTGGTGGCTTTTAAACAACTGAGTTGGTAAAACAGAAAGAGTCCTCCAAATGCCTCTCTGTGTATTTTCCATGCAAATACTGTACTTGATAGCCCGTTACAGAATGTTAGCCTCTCATTAGTTGAGTAGTTAGGCAATTTTAAGCCACATCTGCAGATTGGTGATATTTTAACCAGGGTTGTTCACAATAATGCATTTATTGCAATGCATTTAAGGTCCATAATTAATTGATCCATCTTTATGTCTTATTGATTAGCACTTAACTCATTGTACTCTATATGAATGAGTTGGGTGGCTATCATTGACCACTTGTAGGCTAAACAACTGGTATATCTTAATTTCTAAAGCTATACTCAGTCTGCTTCCCTTATACTTGTGTGCTTTTATTAATGTGAAAACTGCGAAGGGCCACGGGCTTCGCTCTCTTTTTTCCTCTCAGAAAACATAAAGTTTTTATAGTTTTATGTGTTTTTCCAGTTGGCCTCTAATAACATCTTCTCCCCATGTGCTTCCGCGGCTCATTTTGTTTTGGTGTGAGATTTCCTATCTCTAGTTCTCATGCTGTATTGTCCTTTCATTGATAAAAAGTTCTGAACCTTTGAAAATATTGCTTTCACACTGGAGCATGATGTTGGTTCATGTTGTTTAGTCGGACCAAGGTAGAGCTGTTTGGTAAGGACACTGTTCTAGAGGAGGTTTAATACCTGCCATTTAGGTTTGGATCAAACTTAAAAGTCGGAAAGGCCAGACCAAACGACGTAGATGTGAAAGCACCCTTAGATTTACTGGGATTAAGAACTTTGATCATTTGACAGCCCTAGTATATACATTATAAATCCTGTCCAATCCTGCAGATTTTAATTATCATTGAAGTTACACATTTCTCTCCTCATATGGAAGCTTTCAAAGCATCTTTTTGGTTGTTTCTGATGTTGTGGGAATGCTTCAGTGAAATATGATTTAAATCCTCCAACTATATACATCATACAGCATCCTATGTGTGTTCTGTGTGTTTACTGACTCGAGGAAAGGAAAAAATCTTTAAAACCTGTCTAGACATCAGTGTATTAAATAATAAAGACTAAAAGCCACCATTTAATAACAATGCGCCTACTGGCATGTGCACCCTGGATCTTATGATGAATAAGGGATGATGCTCAGATTGATTTTTACATGTTACTCCAATAACACACCTGTGTATTATCAAGCCACATTCGTCTGCATTGCACTTTAGCCCTGGACTCCGGTCCTAGATAGGCAAAGGTCCAAATCCCAGTGTGCCATGCACCTTACACAGCGCTCCCTGTACTGCTATGATACGGCCCTATATCTCTTAGAAGCTGAACCCTTTTTCATACATTTCCAAACCTAATGAACCTTGACAAAAGATTACATAAAATCACTGAATACAAAAGTATAAGTCAATTGAATTTTTTTTTAACTTGAAAAGCCAGAGTTCCCTGAATGAGACAAATAAAGACCAGAGTTAGAAGGCAGGAGTTATTCTTACACCTTTGAACATTAACACAACACTTTTGTTGTCTTTGAGCTCTTGTCCTTTTTCGTCCCTTTTCTTTATGATAGAGGTTCTCCAGGGGGGTCTACCCTACAATTCCTGGATTCATGGTTTAGTACTTTTATCACACCTTGCTCCCTTTTGTCTCTCTCACATGGTCTTTGGAAAATCTTCCTCTGCTTCAGGGCTTTATTCTTAAATATATTTGAGCCTGCAGGAGTTTGTCAAATCTCCCTCAAACACTTCAACTCTTCCTTCACCTGACGACTTAGCTGCCCCGGAGCCCACGTTGTCTGTTTAAATCAACATCCTTACCATTTGACAAATTCATCAGTAAGCAAACACGGTGATGTGTTTTTTATTTATTTCATTATTCACACAGTTCTGGGATGAAGAAACCCTTTGATCTCGGCCTTCTTGGTGCTAAATATTCATCGGTATGTTAATGTTGTCAAAGCTTGTGTTTATGGTTGATGGGTCTCTTAGTTGTTTTAATTGCCTTTCATGAATATTTCCCTCTGACGTATTGATTCAGGGTGCATAATGGTGGTTAGCAGCAGGAGGAGGACATGATAGGTGGATGATGTATACTTCCTCTGGCAGCCTCCAGGCAGCTGCTCTCTTCTGAGTGAGTGACGGCTCGGGCTGAAGGTAAGACGGCTGCTAAATCTTCACCGCGGCTGCACAACCAGTGATTATTCTTCCCTGCATAGAGCATAAAGCATGCTGGGAGCACTGACAAGGCTGCAGCTGTATGGACTTAGGTGCGACTCCAGGGGACCTGGCCCCTCTGGCATTGCAAGGATAGCTGCTATATCCCCCCCAAAGTCCATCTGCCCGCCGCACAGCCTGCAAGCCTTGAACAAAGTTTACACCTGTCACTCACACTAATGGTCAAGGTGAGGATTAGGACTGGATTACATGCCACGGATGAGTGCGTTTGGGGCACACTGCATTCCTGACATACTGTGGACATGACAGCACTGGCATGAATCAGTACAGTTAGCGTATACCGCTTTAAGAAACATTATTTCTAAGTTACACTGATTTTTTTATCTGGATAATTTCCCTTCTTTTTTTCCCATGACATGTCCCACATTCAGAACATTATCTTCTACTTCTACTGTAAATATGTTCTGTGTTGAAGGAATTTTTAATTCAAATTTAATTGTATCAAGAATGAATGTAATACACTATTTGTACTGAATAAGTGGCTAAATGTCTGCAGTATTTGAATTTAAGATAGAAATTTCCTACAGGAAAAAATACACTTTTTTTGCATTGTATCCTTTTGTATCATATCGAATGTTTTGTCATATCCTTCTCAACAAGGTTTCAACGGCACATTGGATTGCCTCCAAAATGCTTTAAATTCAACCAAGGATTACCTTGAATTTGCTGATTATTAGCTATCCTAGCAGAAATAATCAAAAGCAATCAAGAGCACTCAAGTCCCCACCTTTACCTGCTGCCCAGCTTGCATTGCACTAAACTCCTGTCCTCAATCTCATGGGTGGTGCACCAACAGGGTGGTGGCTCCATGTCACCTCTTCAGGCTTAACCCCACTGGGCCCCATGGAGAGAAGCCAGGCCACTCACTGATTAGCTCTCCCCAAGATCTGGCTCCCGGAGATGCCGTGGATTCCCTTTTCCAGGTAAAGTGGCTCAAATCCCCATGTGCTTCTTCATAAGGGTTTGTTGAAACATTTTTCGTCTGGTCCCTGGACCAATTTGCCTCAGAAGACCCTACCAGGGACTAGTGCCCCTGACAACATAGCTCACAGGTTCACAGAGCAACACAAACCAATCCACCACAATAAGGTGGAAATTCTTGGAGGGGTCAATGTCAGGTGACATTCCACATCCCAAGGACCAGTCTCTGCTGCTGAGGCCTAAAGAATGAGATCCCGGGTTCAAGCGGTGGAAATGAGATTCCTCAGGAGGGTGGCTGGGCTCAGCCTTAGAGATAAGATGAGGGGCTCAGACATTCCTAAGATGTCACCTAGTTGGCCCCCTGGGAGGAGACGTTGGGTACATCCAGGACTTGCTGGAGGGATCCCCAAGGAATGGATGGACAGATGGACATCAACACAGGGACTGGCAAATTAAAAGGCCCAAGTCAGGAGGCACTGAGCAAGCAGGTGTTGGTCGACTGAAGTGTCAACGTGTGTATAGAAGGTCTTCATGACCCTTCCGTGTAAGGTAAGTTGTTTTTTTGTTTGTTTGTTTGTTTCAAGGGAGTATTTTGGAGACTCATCTTGTTCATTTTTATTAATGCATGAATTCCTGGGCAGTCAGGGATGTAGAATGCATATTTTACAGGACAAATGGCTGAGACATGTTTGGATAGACAGACAGACAGACAGAGCTCTGTTATTATCAAGACACAGTTGTCAAAGCAGTGGTTAGAAATCCGCAGCCTTATGTTGTCCAATTTGTCAATTAATCGTATTATACATTGTATCATATTATATATTATATCTTATTCTTTCATATCGTATGTTCTATCAAATTACAAGACATCATTAACAAGGACTCTTTCTGCTTTCAACACTTGCTGTAAGGACATCAATGAATGTAGTCAGCTAAAAGTCACAAGTTTGCACAGTCATTAAATAAACTGAAACATCATCAAAGTACCAGGACCGCTACTTCTGTATATAGAGAAAAATGAATGAAATAGATTGCAGGTGGAGTGTTTTCAATTCATCAGTCTATGCTGATCTGAGGTTACTTTTGCTTATTGATGTTGATCTCAGAACTGAAATTATTATAACCTCATTGAGTGTTACTATTGTTGTAGTTCACATCCCACACATCAGGTAGTTGGATAAGGCCTGATCTCTCTAGTGTGCCCTCTAGTGGTGTCAGTTAATAACAGACGCCAAGTATTGGTAAGTATAATTACAAGAACGCTCATGACAACCTGACACGTGCAAAGGCAAGGTAAAACATTTCTGGCTTCTTTCATCATCTCAGGAAGGGCAGGGGGCTCGATCAACGGCTCCTGCAGTCACATTTTGATCGAGTCTTGGGCGAAACATATAACCCCAGATAGCTCCCAATGCTACATCAGTGGCGATTAGTTAACAATAAATTAGAAAAAGTGGTATACAAGCTCAAGTCCACTGACAAAGTCCAAATATTCATTTTAATTCTGTTCATCGAAAAGTAAGTAGTCTTAAAGATTGGTAAATACACCATGTTCCAAATTATTATGCAAATTGGATTTTAGTGTCATAAACATTCAAATTTTTGTTTTTCAATGAAACTCATGGATGGTGTTGTGTCTTAGGGTTCTTTGGATCACTGAAATCAATCTCAGACACCTGTGATAATTTTTTTGCCAGGTGAGCCCAATTAAAGGAAAACTACTGAAGAAGGGCGTTCCACATTATTAAGCAGGTCACAGGTTTCAAGCAATATAGGAAAGAAAAAGGATCTCTGCTGCTGAAAAGCCTCAAATAGTGTAGTGCATTGGACAAGGAATGAAATCATTAGATTCTTCATGAAAAACTAAGTATGATCATTGTACCATGAAGAAATTTGTGGCTGATTCAGAACACAGACGGGTTCGTGCAGATAAAGGCATAATGAGGAAGGTTTCTGCCAGACAAAGTCATCGGATTAAGAGAGCAGATGCTAAAATACCATTACAAAGTAGCAAACAAGTATTTGAAGCTGCTGGTGCCTCTGGAGTCCCATGAACCTCAAGGTGTAGGATCCTCCAGAGGCTTGCGGTTGTGTATAAACCTCCTTCTCAGCCACCCCTAACCAATGCTCACAAGCAGAAACGGGTGCAGTGGGCCCAGAAATACATGAAGACTCATTTTCAAACAGTCTTGTTGACTGATGAGTGCTGTGCAACCCTGGATGGTCCAGATGGAGGAGTAGTTGATGGTTGGTGGATGGCCACCATGTTCCATCAAGGCTGTGACATCAGCAAGGAGGTGGCGGAGTCATGTTCTGGGCCGGATTCATGAGGAGAGAACTGGTAGGCCCCTTAAGGGTCCCTGAAGGTGTGACAATGACCTCGGCAAAGCATATAGAGTTTCTGACTGACCACTTTCTTCCATGGTACAAAAAGAAGAACCGTGCCTTCTGTAGCAAAATGATCTTCAACCACCATCTCATGCTGCAAAGAATCCCTCTGTGTCATTGGCTGCTATGGGCATAAAAGGAGAGAAACTCATGGTGTGGCCCCATCCTCCCCTGACCTCAACCCTACTGAGAACCTTTGGAGCATCCTCAAGCTAAAGATCTATAAGGGTGGGAGGCAGTTCACATCAAAACAGCAGCTCTGGGAGGATATTCTGACATCTTGCAACGAAGTTCCAGCAGAAACTCTCCAAAAACTCACAAGTTCAATGGATGCATGAATTGTGAAGGTGATATCAAAGAAGGGCTCCTATGTTAACATGTAACTTGAAATAGCTTTGATTTCAGTAAATATAACCTACTATTTAAAAAAAATAATGGTTATCATTGTGAAGTTTGTTCAAAAACATCTGAATTATGCTCTAACCGCTGATGACTGGAAAATACACTGTCATTTGCATTAATATTTAGGAAAATAAGAGAAAAATATCAATTGCATAATAATTTGGAACGCAGTGTAGTATGGCACCCTACTATCTTATCAAATTATATGATATTGTGTTAAAAAAAAAAGAAGCAAAATGTAAATGTATATGAAAACTGACGTGTACAAAAAATTAATAATAAATTCCTCATCTGTTGTGAAATGGTATTAATGCAGTTGAAGCCTTTTGCTATACAGTTAATGGCTATTTAAATATCTGATTATGTAATAAAAATGTTATATTGAGGCACTTGAAAGCCAAAGGAGTGCAGCTATAAGATAGAAAACCACTTATCTATTCATGAATTGATTGTAATTAAAAAACCATTTAAACTTTATTTGCTACATTTTGAACTCAGCAGATGAAGTGGGGAGACTTGAATATGAGCAGTCAAATGTTGGGGAAAAAAATGCAGATTTTCAACACATATTTTGCATTTTTTCAGCATTTAAAAGGGGCAATTTTTATGGCAAAAAAATCTCATCAATGCAGCACTGAGGAGCTCTGTAAGCCCCAGGGGAAAGAAAACCAATGCGTTCTCTACAGCAGGGGTCACTGTTGAACTGAAACACTCTCTAAAACCAGCACTTCCTCTCCTTCTCTCTCTCGATTCCCTTCACTGTCAGGGAAAATTTAGCATGACAGAGCTGGAACAATAACTTGATTTAATATCTAGGTCATGCAAAAATCTTCTAATCTTAGCAAAGAGAATATTTATTGACTGGGGGGGGTGAGTGACTTGCAGTGTCGGCTGCTGTTAACGGATAGATTTGAGGTGAATAATCAAGCTCTGGGCTGGATCTGCATGTCAGAGGAGGTGCAGAGGTACAGTGGAGTGCAGAGAGAGAGGTGGCACTTTGTCTAAAAGGCCGGGGGGGAGAGCAGGAGCAGAGTGATGAATAAAAATAAGGAGTTTGATTAATGTGGCAGGTTGTGGGGAGGATGTGGTTTAGAGGTTTTTTTTAGGTCAGGCTAGTTAGTCAAGAGGGTCTTAGAGGTGGAGAGTCCCTTATGTTTAGCAGCTCATGACCACTGGGAGAGTTCATGTAGCAGCAGAAGTATTCAGATTGTAAAGTGATGCTTTTTGGTCAGTTTATTGATTCTACATGGAATACCATTCAGGCTTTACCCCTGGATCTCTATCTTCGCCTGCTGCTTGGTATGCAGTGCACCCAACCCCCATGTCTTTCCCTGCAGGTGGTAGGCCCACAGGTCAGGACAGGCAAATTGGTGCAGCATCAGCAATGTTGCAGCCATTATACCATCCTGCTGTGGTGAAGAGGGAGCTAAGCTGGAAGGCAAAACTTTCAATTTACATAAGAATGATTTATGGCAGAAGAATGCATATGACATCAAAAGTCATGATATGTTTTTATATTCTTACAAGTTACACCTGGCCTAGAGACTTGTTAACATGTGTGAGTTTACAATGTTTTCCTAAGAGGTGATGATCAAGTACTGTTGGGTATTTGGGTATTCATATTTCAGCTTTAGATGTCCTGTAGTTCCAGCTTTGTTGGCCAAAAAGAGATGTTTTGAAATTGCTTTGAAATTTGCAGGGGAGAGAGATGTCTAGGGCTGACTCGCTTAGCCAGCTGGCTTTTGACTTGACCCTGGATAAGTGGAAGAAGACGGATGGATGGATGGATGGATGGATGGATGGATGGATGGAGTACCATTTCAAACGTATGATGATTCTGCAGAAACATCTATTTTGACTAAAGAGTAAAAGTATTGTGCAAGCCAGCTCACTGTCACACTGTCATGGCAGCTAACTGGGATGCTTGAATAGAGTAAAGATCCTTGTACCATCAGCAACATGTGTGATTTTTCAAGTGTCATGACAAACGCAGGTCAAAAAAACAAAATTGCAGGACACCTCACAGCAAAGTTAACAAGACAGAACAGATAAAAATTCAAAATATCACGTCTTTGCACCTGAGATGGAGCAAGAGACTACTGACATTTGTCCGGAACCACCACTGCCATCTCTACAGCCCGAATATTTTCCACATTTTTTGTATTGAACCCAAAAATATTAGATGAAGACAAACATTTATAAGACAAGGATCACACTGTGATCATGACCCAGGCGGTCTTTCATAAATCAGATGACCATTTATCCATTTCCTGTGACAGTGATGTAACAGTTACTCCTCTCTAAACGAGAAGAGAGGAGCTTAAGGAGCCGCTGATCAATGAGGGTCTTTAGACGGAGCTTTGTGAACAGAATACCGAAAAGGCCTCTGGGAAAAAGCTCACCCGGGGTCGCACAATCATTCAGCAGCAGCAGCAGAGCGAGGCTCGGAGAGTGTGTACGCTGCAGGCAAAGAGATGTGTCTCCGTCTCTCTGGACAAACAGAGCCAAAGGGGCGTTAGCCTGTCCAGTTTCAACGTCTGAATATTAAACAGAGGAGTAAGGAGACCTCGTCAGACCTTTTCTGTTGGTTTTCAAACTATCGCATCTCTATTGCTCTCTTAATCCTCACACTTTTACAAAGGCAGCAGTCGGTGTTCTTAGTTCAACAAGCTGCAGGCGGCTCCTAACCTCTTTGGTGATGCTCAAACTTTGGATGCCCTCTCTGTCGCAGCCAATGTTTTGGTATTTGAAGTTTGAAACCATGACACCCAGTAGTTTGTAAAGTGGATTAAAGTTATAGTTTGGTGTTTTTTTAGTGGAGGTTGTTTGAGGTACTTGTCCATAGGAAGTACATTAGCTACAGGAGATGTTGGTCAGTGTGGCCCTAGCCAGGGTGTCAGCACAGAAACAACACTATATGATTATAATGATGGGGTAGTTTGCACTACTGACAGCTAATTTCAAGAAAAATAAGCTATAAAAACTGCAATAATTATTTTTTTAAGGTTTATTTTTGGACATTTTTGTGCCTTTATTTGTTAGAGCAGGATAATGGATAGAGTTGGAAACAGGAACAAGAGTGGGGGAGAGACATGCAGTAAAGGGCCTCAAGCCTGATTTATGCTTCTGCATCGCGTCGACGGCATAGCTACGCGTACCCCTCTGCGTTGACGCAGACCCCTGTGCCATAGCCTGACGCACACCTCCAAAAAATCCTAACTACCCGTCATGGCAACGCGGACCTCAAGGGCTGTGATTGGTCTGCTCAAAACGTCATTTCCGGAAGTTCTCAGCCTTGACTTGTTTAGTGGTCCTACAGACCATCTCCGCAAACGTCTTCTCTGTCGCCTGCGCTTCAACATTTACAACAAAAGAATTTGTTCATCGATATCGATGAGCTCCAACTCCAAACACGCCCACTCCACCTCGGTCGCCATTGTTTACTGTGACCGGGAGATAAACAAGGATTCGGATGTGACCCCTCTGAAACCACACACACACACAGCCACATCCCCCTCGTGGCATGGCGGTGAATTGCAGAGCGATGCGTTTCCTCAACGCAGAACTTTGAATGGTCAACAACGGCATTGCGTACGCCAATGCTACACAGAAGCATAAATCAGGCTTCAGGCCAGATTCGAACCTTCTGCATACATGGGGCTTGCCTTAACCACTTGGCCACCTGCGGCCAAAACTGCATTAATTTTTACAGTATGTAGACAAAATTCCAAGGGGCCACACTGACTGACAACTCCTTTTGCGGATAATTACAACCGACAACTACCTCTTACAGCCCCACCTTAAAATACCTAATAATCCCTGAGCTAAATAAGAGATTATGCAAAGTATGGATAGAAGATCAACTAAATATTTATGTTCATGTTTTCAAGTTCTCAGGATTAAAGCTAAAAGAAGACCTGGCATTGAATTTTCCAGTTTTCAAAGATGTTGAGTACTGGAATGACAGACGAGCCTTTGTGTTATTTTTGGTCAGCAGTGGTTTTCACCTCAAAACTCTCCGATGGTTGCTGCTTTTGCCCAGTCTCTTTCTTATTGTTGAACATAAACCATAACTGAGTCAAGTGAGTCCAGCAAGTCTTTGGATGTTGTTCTGGGTTCTTTTGTGACCTCCTAGATGAGTCGTTGATGTGCTCTTGTAGTAAATTTGGAAGGCCAACGACTCTTGGAAAGGTTTACCACTGTTCCAAGTTTTCTCCATTTGTGGATAATGGCTCTCATCGTGGTTTGCTAGAGTCCCAAAGCCTTAAAAATGTCTTTTTTTCCAGACTGATAGATGTTTATAACATTTCTCGTCTTCTCTAGCTTGAAAGGGTCATCTACCCCCGAGCATTACACCCTATCCCTTCATTTCAACATGAATTAGGACGCCCTACCTGTAGATGTTAAAGCACAAAAGACAGATGTAGGGTTAAGTGGTAGGTGTTTTCAGCCATCCACAACAAAACTTTGTATAAACAAGGGCTTTTTGTCCCTTGTCATTGTAGATTGCCCCCATGTATTTTTGAGCAGGTAAAGCATGCATTTCCAAACCAATTTCTTTTTATTACAATTTCAGATTTTTACAATTGCCTAAATAATCTGTGACCAACTATTTCTTTCTTTAATGTTTTGATAACTCATTTTAAAAAGTTCTTGAGAAATTAATTGTAAATGACGGACTGGTAATACGACAAATCCCATCAGCCTGAGCAGTGGCAGTTGGAGGATGGCATTGGGGAGGTAAAAATTATAGGCACCAAATCATTAGTGATTAAAATCCAAATATGGTACTTGTTACGGAAATATGAAGTTGGAGTTTTGACCTTATTTGCCAAAGTGCACACTGTTGGGAATAGTAATTTAATTCTCTTAAATTCTACTTTGTCAAGAAATCGGATATTTTCAGTATTTCTGTACTTTTTAAAATTAAGAATCAAAATATGCTACAGAAAGCTATATCAGCACTGTTTTTGGAAGAAATTGGTTTTTGACCTTATAACTTAAGATACCTGTAAAAAGCATGTTGTACTTCAGAACTGTATGTTCAGTCCTCGTCTTTAGACATTATGTTTTATCTCAGAACCCTTTAACGTGTCTATTACTTTAAGTCACAAAGTCAGTTTATGTCAGGAGAGACAATGAAAAGTAAAGAGTGCTGTTATCCAGCGCCATAAAATGATAAAACAGCTAAAAATTAATCGCCGTATAGCCTCAATAATGCTGTTCAAGGTGAGTGAGAAAGTTAAGGTCAGCTTTGAATTGTTTATCTTTTTACGAATGATAAGCATGGCACAGACACATAAGTGATTGCTCCAATCGTTGCAGTTCATCGTTATTCCAAAGAGAACCTTTTAAAATGCCTCCAGGGCTCTCGATTGAATAAATCACCAAAAGGATTTTTTTTTTTTATAAAATGAGTCTGAGAGGAGTGACTAAATATCTGCTGAGAGAAGATTAGAGAGTGAAGAGCTTTATCAGAATGGACTGTCTCATTTAGCTGGGTTTCAACTGTTTCATACCTCATTCCCAGAGATGTATGGAGGCATTATGTTTTCAGGTTGTCAGTCTGTCCACACATCTGTCTGTACGTCCATCTGGGTCACTCTTGGGAATAAATATCTCAAGAACACTTTCAAGGATTTGCTTCAAACTTTGCACAAACGTCCACTCTGAACCAAGGATGAATTTGGAGGTTGTAGATCAAAGGTTATGGTAATTGGGCCTTATGTTCATCCCTCACTTTCATCACGCACTAATTTTGATGACTCAAGAACACTGGACATTTTCAAGAAACTTTACCCTGATGTCCATCCAACCCAAGGATGAATCTGAAAGTCAAAGGTGAACCATTATGATCATCAGCCCACATGATCATCTATTTCTTGTGAACACAATATTTCACTTATTCTCTAATTTCACTAATTTCTTCAAACTTTGCACAAATGTCCACTCTGACTCAAGACTGAACTATGCGCAGCTTGTAGATGCAGTGTCAAAAGTTGTGGTCATCGGTAAACCCTCCTACAGGAGTGGCTGGGCCCCTAGAAAAACCCAGTGACTCAGCCCATCTAAGTCATGATTTATAGATGATATTAATACATGTGTTGGATCAGTAGCATCGGGCTAGTGTTCAGTTACTAGCTGCAAAGCACTGTAAGCTATTTTTGCATCTGATATTGAAATTATTTATTTGTACCACTTTTAACCACTTTTTAATTCCTTTTATTTTGACCACTGTTTCCACTCAATTTTGCTACTTTTGCCACTTTTAAACCCCTCATAACAACTTTATCTGGCCATTTTTTCCAAACTTTTTTTGCAGCTTGTAACCATTTGTGCCACTTTTTTGCAGCTTTTCACCATTTTCCACCCATTTTTGCATTTTTGTAACCATTTTTGTAACCATTTAACCAATTTTCGCCATTTTCACACATTGTTTTAACCATTTGTGCAACTATTATTCCATTTTAGCCTCTTTTATCCCTTTCTGACCACTTTTTTTGGCCATTTTTAAACAATTTTTTCAGATAATAAGACTTAAAAATTTATCACCCGTTTTTGCAGTTTTAGTAATCAATTTATATAATGCATTTTGCCACTTTTTAACAGGTTTCCACCATTTTTTACCCATTTTTGTAATCCATTTTTTACCAGTTTTATCCCCTTTTCACCATTTTCTTTGCTATTTTTTCCAATTTTTAAGCCATTTATGCTACTTTTAACCCATTTGCCACTGGCCATTTCCACATCCTTTAATCAATTTTGCCTCTTTTTAACCTCTTTTCACAATTTTTCAACAATTTTTCTGGATTTTTGTAACACATTTTTGCCACTTTTCAACCGCCTTTCACCATTTTCCATCCATTTTTTGTAACCCACTAAAGTTAGAAACAAAATACAAAATTATGACAGATTAACTTTATAATGGGGCATGGTTTTGCTGATCTCCATGCCCCCCACCACCACCACCCACCCACCCACCCACCCACACACACACACACACACACACCCACACACACACACATTTGGCGGGGCCCTAGAAAGCACTCCCCTAATGGGTGGCCTGAGTCATAGGACTCATGTTAGTCTCTTTCTTGTGAACAAAATATCCTTAGAACACTTTGAGGGATTTTCTTTTATCTCTTCACAGCTGTCCACTCTGACTCAAATCTGAATACATTATGGAGGTACGTAGTATGGGTCAAAAACCACCCTAGCCCCTCTACTTGATCAGCTACCATACTTTTACTGTCTGGAAATTGTTTACCTCCTAGGGATATATAGCTCCCACACAATAGTTCCATTTATTTCTTTTCATTTTCACATTTGAATGCACTTCTTTTGACATTTAGTACCACCATGTTTATACATCTTATCTTTAATCCTTTTCAAAACACAATTCACCATCCTGTCAGTGTTGGATAGCAGGAGGAGTGACCCAAATGCAGATGGACACAGGAAAATGTACAATTCAATGATCTTTTTGCACAGGCTGGTACATTGGTGACACCAACATCAAGGGCAAAGAACAAAGTGATGCAGTGACAAAGGACATGGCAGCTAGGACGAGCTGGCAAACAAACAAAGAGAAAGGTCTGGTATAAATGGAGTGAGGGTGATGAGAAAGGTGGTGTCAGGTGAAAGAGAAAGGTCATGTAACTGCAGGACTAATTAGAACTGGGAACATGTGAGTTAAAGGGGAAAGGAGGAGCAGGAGCACAGACCGACAAATCCTGCGCTGTACTGTATGTAAATGGCTGCTCTGGTTAAAATGTGTGACTGTATGAAAATGTCACCATGAAGCCAAACCGATGAAATAAGACATGCCTTGTGCACATAAGCATGCACATATTTTAATTTCAGCGTGATGTAAGTATGACAAATGGATAAAAAAAAAACATACCTGCTTTTGATCTGCTCAAGGCATCCTGAATAAATTTAAGTTTCTGTATGTCTGATTAATGTGATGTCATTTGCTTTTTTAAGTGATGCATGGGAAATACAACCCGGAAGCAAGGCTCAATTCTGAGATTCATGAACTCAATAAGACAAGAGAATTTGGAATCCATTATTCTTCAGCTCCTAACAGCGACATAAATCGTTTGGGATTAAACTTGAGTGAGAATTTTTTAGTCCATTAGGGTTGTGCTTGTCTGCTTTGATTGTTGTCTGGTTATGCATAGTAATGTCCAAAGCCTTATTTTTATGTTCTGTGTTTGATCATGGTGCATCAGAAACAGCCAGCACAATAACTAACATCATATGCTACAGGACAGTATAAATATGACCTTTTGATAAAGAAATCCCTTAAATAGAACCAGTCTAAGTAGAGTAGGGTAAAAGATCTCAAAAAGCAACACATGCAGCCATCTAAAGATTCAAGAACAGATGAGAAACAAAGCCATTGACATTTATCAGTCTAAAAAGGGTTACAAAGCCACTTCTGAGGCTTTGGGACTCCAACAGACCATAGTGAGAGCCATTATCCACAAACGGAGAAAACTTGGAACAGCAGCGAACCTTCCCAGAAGTGGCCGGCCAACCAGAATTACTCCAAGAGTGCATCAACGACTCATCCAAGAGGTCACAAAATAACATCTAAAGCCCTGCAGGATTCACGTGACTCTGTTAAGATCAGATTACATGATTCAAGAATCAGAAAGAGGCTGGGAAAAAGGCCTCCATGGAAAAAGGCCAAAACCACTGCTGACTAAAGAAGAAGACCATTTGGAAAGGACTCTGCAGATATCCATAACCTTAGAGTCAGCGGTGTTGACCCTCATCCTGATTGAACCACCCAAAGACCTGCTGGAGGTCCCAGGTTTTAAAAGCCAAAAGTAAAACATCATCTGCAAAAAGTAGAGCTGCAATTGTGAGGCTTCCACATAAACCTACAATAGCATCTGCTGTTTTGTTCCATCAAAGCACTCTATCTGTTCATAGCTTCATGGATGTTCTTTAATGTAACCAGTTAGTTCTACTTATAAGTCACCTTGCCTAACATATTCTTCAAAAGTATTAATCTTGAAAGAGGACAAAAACTTACACACAAAGAAAGGCGAAATGCCACATGCTGGACGTGCAATCAAGGATTGATTTTCACTTCCTTTTCCTTTATGTCCCCTGTGGTCATTTTTTACAAGAAGTCTAGCCAGTTGGGGACCTATTTTCCTGCAGCTCTAAAAAGCATGAATGCAGGATCATACAGTCACTTGTATTAAAACCATAAGACACTATTATGCGCCCCAGGCTTTTTATTGCACGTCATATGTCTGACAGCGTAAATGTGCCCACTTGTGATAAGGAGCCTTGGTTATAATTATAGGGGGTTAGAAAAAGTTGAATTCTGCTCTGGTAAATCCTGGCAGAAGCTGCGTACTTCAGAGATGTGATGCAGCAGAAATAAACATACTATATAGAGAATAAAAGGGAATAAAGTTTCAGCAAGTGTGGCCAATTTTGACGCAGTTTAGACAGTGTTCGGGAGATTTTCTCAAATTATGATGGACTTGTTCTAGCATGAAAAGGGCATGTAGTCTCCTTCTGTTTTGGTACTTTTCCATACTATTGATTGTTAAGATAATGGTGACTGTATCATTTTCAGAAACTTGATTTTTGAAAGAGTGTCAAAGTGCTGAAAAGTGTTCAACTGATGATTTTACACCACTATCATCTCAGCTTCAACACAAACGAGGACATGTAAGTATTATATTGGTGTCCAAGAAAAAGCTGCACAAGCAGCAATCTTTGTAAATGTGCAGGGGGAATATGATCATAATAAATAAAAGCCATAAAACCTGACATAAAGCTTATTCCAGCTTTTGAACAATGGCTAGTAAACACTAACTTGTCATTATTTATTCCCCCATCCATCCACCGACCCAAGACGTGACATACAGACAAAAAAAGCTCTGTTAATATTTGACAAATCTACCAATTTATGAGGAGATAAAAGTGAATTGTTTAAGAAGATAACCAATTCTTTTTGAGCAAATATTCAACATGTAGCAGACTGAAAGCGCCTATCTTCTGCTTTGACAACCTGTCTCTGCTGGTTTTCCTGATCGGCTCTCTGACGGGATATGAGAGGTGGTTGCTGAAAGTCTATCAAGCTGTCACGCCGCTGATTGCGTGGCAATAGTGTCAGCGCTGCTCCTCTGATGGATGACGGACCCTGTGGAGACCAACTGGCGGAGAAAAGATGAGTGAGTGTGATAGTGAGAAAGTAACTTTACCCCCAGAGAGTAGAGAGAGAGAGAGAGAGAGAGCGGAGGCTGGGTTTACAGGAGAAGGACTTGGGGGCAGTTAGGAACTCTGTGGGGAAAAAAGTCACTTATCTGAGGGAGCTGATAAAGTACAGCAGCCCTGAAGGTCGACTGCAAAAAATCCATGTCCTTTGATTTTTTTTCCCTCCAATGTTGGAGGGAATTCTTTTTTTTTCAAGGAATATTTTTGCTCTGTGTAAAATATTTTTGCATCTCTTTAAATATTTTGAAAATGGGTGAAATTATTTAGCATCTACTGAAATTCTTTTATAATTTGTATCATGTTTCTTGATTTTAATATTTGTTTGTGTTGGATAATATTTTTTAAGATTTTTGAAACTCCTTTTGCATTAGGGAAAATATATGGTCATGTTGAGTGAAAAATACACATTGAAATCACATTAATATTGTTGAATTTTTTACTAATGTTTTTGGTGGAATATTATGCATCCAGTGAAAATTAATTTTGTGTGCAATGGAAAAGATTTAAAATTCTGAAATGTGTTTATATAGCTATGTTTTGCATTTTGTAAAATTTTAATTGCATTTTATAATTTTTGTAAAGTTTTCTGCATTACATCAGTTTTTTTTTGTTTTTTTTTTTTTGCATTTTTCAAATATTTTGTATTTTGTGAAGTGTTTTTCCATTGTATGAAACACATTCATGTTCAGGTTTTTTTTTTTTTTTTTTTTTTTGCATTTTTTTTCTTTATTTTACATTTTATGCATTTTTCATTTTTACTTTTTTTATTTTTTTACATTAAATAAAATCTGTTGTGTGTTGCTTGAAATGCATCTGCATTGGTATAAGTTTTTTGTTTTGTTTTTTTAACAGTGTTCACACTTTGAATATTTTTTGACAAATTGAGTGAAACACTTTTTACATTTTTCAAAATTGTGCATGATTTGAAATATGAATTGAAGTGAATTATTTTTCCTTAAGAAAAATGTTAATCCATTTTAAGAAATTTTTATGCACTTGTGTATTGTTTTAATACATACATACATACATATATAGATCTAAAGATATATCTATATATAGATCTATATATGTATATATAGATATATATATTCATATATACATTTAGCATTTTGCTAAATGTTTTTGTGTTTGTAAGTCATTTGTGCTTTGTGAAATAATTTGTTTGCAAAATATTTTTGATGAATAATTTAGAATTTCATAGATTAAGTTTATATTTCATAATTTCTTTTTTTTCTTTTTTTTTATTTATTTAAATTCTATGTGTTGGGTGATTTTAAATTCTATTGATTTTTTAAGAGTTTTATTTAGTTGGTCATTTACTCACTTGCCAGTTCTCTCATTCCTTCAGTCATCAGTTAGTTAACTATTTACCGTCCAGTGAAATGTTTTTGTTTTTTTTTTTTACTTTTAAATGAACTACCATATATTGGCATTTACCTTGAGTGAGAGTGTTTTTGTTACTTACACCATGGCCTTAGTTTACTTTAGTTTATTCATTTATCAAAGGATGACATTGATCATTCATACATAGTAAATGAAAGCATGGTTGCACAAGATTTAGCAAGTATCTAATTTCCATCTGTAGTTCCACATAAAACTGATAGAAAGTATGCATAAAAATCCCTCATAGCAAAGACCACCACCTGACAAGACACCAGCTGATGAGACAAAGTACACTAAAAATGTATATGTATATTTGATCATTGTAGAAGACAATAAAATAGTCCTACAGAGTGCAAATTGTATAAAAGTAAAACAAAAATGTCTAAAATATTCACAGTTGTATTCTAAATGGATTGGTTCTAAATGCTGAAGTCTAACACACTAGATAAATACTTCATTCTGATTGGCCAGAGGGTGTCCATTAACTTTTGGTATTGGACACTTACAGAACTTGTCAAGTTCCAGCCAAAATTGTTTACACCATTCCACATTAATGCACTGCAGCCATTAGATGAGAGGCGTAACCACGGCAACAGAGAAAACAGCAAATAGAAAACAACAATGAACACTGATTAACTTTGTTGGACATTATCCCTGACATATTGTACCGCTGCTGGCAGGTTGTCCGACCTCTAAAAATGTGACTTTTCAGGGAATGAATAAACAACTTAAAATAATCTAAACACTGAATGATTGTTTATCAGCATCTTTTTGACACTTTTTAAAAAACCCACCGGTAGACGTGAGGGGTGACCAACAGCACTGACTTCAGTCAGGACCACTTTGTGAAGAAACACACATGATTTACAGTTTTTATATTTTCTCTGTATTAGCAGTTACTAATTTGCTGTCATTGCTGTTATTTCTATTTGACAGTGCGGCTGTTCTGCGATCCCCCTGCCCTTCCTCAAGCCTATGTGGAAAGCATCACTGGGAACAGCACATGTTCCTGTGCCTACAAGCAAAGCCTGAGGCAGGGAGAGAAGCAGAAAAGCCCCCAGAGCAGAGCAGGCATTAATGACAACAGAATGACATTGATTAAGTCTGATAAAGCATAGAGGAGGAGCTGGGGTGGAGGAGGGTTGCAAAAGCAGCTTGCAGATGCAGCATGGGTGCAATTAGCCAAAAGCGTGCTCAGAGCGAATCAACTGGTCGTCAGCTGAGGGCCTGAACTAGCGCTGTAAGCTCAATTTATGAAAAATAAAATAAAATAAACCATGAAAAAGGGATATAGAAGGTTATCGTCTTGTGGCCGGCATATGTAATATTTCTGCACTGAATGAAATCGCTTCATGAAACATTTTTGCCATCTGTGCATATGTTTTTTTTCTGTCCATGTGTGAAGTGAAATGTTTTTGCTGTTGACCCACAGGGCCACCACAGAGAAAGGATGGAGGCTGAAGCAGTGGCTGTTTATAACTGGTATAAAAGCGAGGGATTTAGCAGATTCCTGCCTTTATCAGGTGGAAGAGACATAATTTAAAGGAGCACTGAGGACGCAATCATGAGAGCGGTCACGGCTGAAGGTAAAACATGATTCTAATCAAACAGAGGGCAATCAAATCAAACCTGAGACGCACTGAATTTCACCCTCCAGTCTTTGATTTACTGCAGGTGTTATTAGGTGCATACAGACTAATTCATCAGTGGACAGGAAGCAGCAGGGGGGCTGCGAAGAGGCTGCACAGGGGAATGAGTTTGGTGCTTGATTCCAAAGACAGGGATCTTCACATGGCAGAAATAGACTTTAGAGCATGATCATTAACAATTCTCACTGAGCTGTCATCCTCTACCTCAGTATCATAATCCTGGGCTTGGGCTCATACTGTGCAGATTGCAGACCAGTTGTCCAAGACATATTTCAAGGTTCCCACACAAAAAGTGATAAAGAATGGGTAACTAAGTGGAAGTTTTATTGAGCCAGATTATGTAAGAAAGCCTGGGTATGTTGAGCTGACTTCTTGGCACTACTCCTATATTTGATTATTGATCATGCCATTCCAAACTCAGGCTAGTAAAGACTTTCAACAACATTTTGAGGCTTTGCATCAAGAATTAGACCCAATTTAGAGAAAGAAATGCTTCTGCCAACTGAAATGAAAAGATTTTGCATAATTGGAATTATAGGACCTTGCACAGACCATGAAAACAGCCTGAGAATGAATGAACGCACCATGAATAGATGGGTTTTCTGCCACATTCTCCCTTCTACCTCCACAATTCTTCACACTATTCATAATCCTAAACCTTTCTCTGCCAGTTCCAGCGAAGCCAAAAGATGTAGCTGGCAGCAGGTCAGCTTGAGCTGCACATCTCTTGGCATCCCTTCACCCTCTGGGGTCAAAAAAAGGAGATACATAGAGATGGACCAGACCTTTCCTGGACTGCAAGGTCGAGCAGATGGTATTGAAATAAACAGGTCAGACGCCTCAGATGGAATGACCTGAAAAAGACAAACTGACCAAGCCAGGAGCAGCTTCTATTCAATCATTCAACCCCGTATCTGGTGCAACATTGTAAGACAAGCAGCCAAATCAGCAACAATGACTCAGCCGGAGCTGGGATGGCAGTGTTCGCTCACACAAAGTGGATAATAACTTCCTCTTTCATTGGCAGCGGAAGCCATCATCGGGCAATTTCGCTTTATTCCTGACCAGCTTTAATTATCCCGCAATGAGGCCTGTCATAACCATTACATCATGTAGCAGAGCGGTGTAGAGAATCCCAGGGGCAGCATCACGAGCTGAGCCAATGAACTCCCATCTGGTTCTGTTGATGTGACTGATGGCCGAACAGAGCGATTTTCTGGAGAATGAGGAACTGCAGCTTCTCTGAGTTCAAGAAAGATGAGAGTAATAAGAGCAAGAATGGTAAGAATATTGTTTTCTAACTGTTGACAGGCCTCCAGGCATTTGTTCAGACTTTTTTGGGTGGCAGAAGAGTGGCACTGACTCATGCAGAGGAATCATTAAGTCCATATAGAAAACACCAATGACTGCACTGAAGATGGAAAAGCTCTCTCCACCACCTTATTTGTACAAAAGTGAAACCAAAATGAAAATATCTGCCTTCAAAGTCCATCTAATGGTACAACAACTTTCACCAGCTAGAATGATGTCTGTCAGAGTGCCCGGTTGCATGCTTTTAGCACTATGCAACTTTGGCAGTGAGTTCTTGTTCTCTTTCACTAGTTCACACACCATCCATTGGCTAAAAAGAAGCCAGTTAGCCCATTTCTACTTTTGACACAATGGCTGCAGGGAAAAGACAGAAAATAAGAAGAGAAAAAGACAGATACCCAATTTATGTCTCCATAAATCCAACCATCTCATGCCAACAAGTTGTTTTTGCCCCCTTTGATCTTCAAAACAGCTACAAACTAGCATGTAATAGATTACCCTCCCCAATTAAGCCATGGACCACAGACATCAGCAGTGTTGGGTAGTGATACGAATAACTTATTCTTGCATTACCTACTGAGAAAAGTATGTGTTCGAGCATTTTTGCATTGCCAAAATTAAAACCCTTTAGCCATCATTCCACAGGTCACTGGTAAAAACATGCAGCACATAGTCGACTGGACATCTTTCACATAATGTGTGACCTCTACCGTCAATCTACAGCCTAGTTTATGGCCTGCATCATGAACAGATTTTAAAACCTCACCGCCCTTTAACACACTCACAATCTGACAACTACCCGGGCAGAGGCATACAGTACTACATCAAAGACTGTGCGTAATACGGTTTACCATGTTGAAGTGGCTGCATAGATGTTTGAATTAAAACAATGCATCAAGCTTTCGAACTTGTTTCACCAAAACTAAAACCCTTTACCACTTGTCAGTTATGACTTTGAAGACTAATGACATCATTAACACATGTTAAAACCTTTATAACTCTTTAATATGCTCACAATCTGACTTCCAACCAGGCAGAGGGATACAGTATTATGCTAGGGCTGTGCGTAATACGGTATAACAAAGTGAAGCGGCTGCACGGCTGTTTTAAAGGGGACATATTTTACCCTTTTAAGACAAGTTAAATTGGTCTCAGAGGTCCCCAAAACATGCCTGTGAAGTTTATCGCTAAAAAAAAAAAAAAAAAACACTCCAGTATTGGATTTTTGCATGTCTAAAAACCCCTCTGTTCAGCCCTGCTCAGAACGAGCCATTTCTGTGTCTGTGGCTTTAAATGGTAATTAGCTGTCTGCCCCTGACCCCTGACCACACCCCTCTCAGGAAATGGATGTGGCACTCCTGGTGTTACAATGTTACAGACACTTTTATCCAAAGTTAAGGACCTGACTGGGATTTAAACATCAATCTCCCAGTAAAAAAAAAAAGGCAGCAGGGTCACCCACTGAGCTATCCAGCATCCCAGCTGGCAGCTGAGAGGAAGATCAAGAGACGAGCGTAGGACTTTCTTCCAAGCGGGGAGGGCCAACCAAACCAGGGGGCGGGTGCTTACTCCCCATGTGACGTCATGAGGGTAAAATCTGAGAACGGCTTGTTTTAGCACACATTTTCTGAAAGGTGGAGAAAGAGAGGGTGGAAGGGAATGGAGTTTTTTGTAGTATTTGAGGGGATTGTGGACAGGGTAGGGGCACATATATTTGTTAGAAAAGCCTGAAAAAGTGATTTTTGCATAATATGCTCAATAAGTTAGCCACATACACACTCTAATACAGCTGTGTTTGCAGCTACATGCCAACGGGTAGGAGAGAAACAGAAACAATGCAGATGCTTTGTAGAGCTTTGTCAGGAACAAGGTTACTTTTATCAAAAAGTAACAAAAAAGACTACTTGAATTGAACTAATGTGCTATGCTAAATACAACAAAAAGGTAATCTGAGTATTCTAATGAAAATTTTCAACCCCATCTCGTCATAACTTCAGGTCCCACTTTGGAAATCACTGCTCTAATGTATTACTTTGTGATGAGTTACCTCTAACACTGGATGTCAAAGCAAAGGTTAAATACAAATCCTGAACATTTTAACAGTTTGGAATGGGCTGTAGACACTAGCAGAGTCATATTTGTACAAAATCTTGTGACATAAACGTACCTAAGGGATGTCAAACTCAATCACAGAAGGGGCCGGATTCTGAATTAAGGTCTAACCTGAGCGCCTAACAGGTTCCACATTAAACCAAGCTGTCAACCTCATTTTCGCCGGTAATACATTATAGGGGAAAAATAAGCACTTACAATAAATGATTTGGAGATTAAAAAGTCAAAATGATTAGTTAAAAGGCTCAAAATCTAAGATAAAAAGTCGAAACTGTTAGTGCAAAAGGTCAAAACACAAATTGGATGTTAATATCATGCTTTTAACAGGCAAATATATATATAAAAAAGTCACAATCATGTTTTAAAGGTCCAAATATAACTTGAAATTTAAAACTGTGAACCTAAAAGGTCAAAATATGAGATAAAAAATCAATTATAAATAGAAAAAGCCAAAATATTAGACAAAAGTCAAAATAATAAATTGACAACATCAAAATATGAGATAAAAAAATCAAAATAACACATTGAAAAAGCGTAAATATTAGCTAAAAGTCCAAATACTAAAACTAAAAGGTCAAAATATGGGAAAAAAGTCAAAATAATAAATATTGAAAGCTCAAAACATGAGATAAAGTCCATATAATAGATAGAAGCCATAATTGTGCTGTGCAAAATTGAAAATATGAAATAAAAACACAAATGAATTTCCCACATTTTTAAAATCTTATTATTTTTACTCTTTATATTTTTCACATTTTTTTATGACTTAAGGATATTTGATATAATCAAGGTTAAGTTTACATTTTTATACTGAAGGAAATCTGACCTCATATTTTAGGGCCAGTTAAAGAATATGATATCTTGAGGCCAGGTATAACTGTACCACGGGCCGGATTTGGCCCCCAGGCCTTGAGTTTGACACCCATGCCGTACCTTGTTTGTTGACATAGTGTAGGGTACAAAATTTATAAAAATGTGCAATACTAAAATGTAACTAAAGCTTCAGGTAACCCGTTGCAAAACAGTCAAATAAGTCCCGCTGGATATTTCACAGTCAACTGTAAGTAATATGAAAAGAAAGTGGAAGCATTTAGGAACAACAGAAGACCATGTAAAATCACAGAATGGGGTCAAGACTGCTAAGGTGCATGGTAACAAGGAAGAAAGCCCTCTGGGTTGGTCAATCTAAAACTGTCCTTATGAGAGCCCGTGCCACCCCTGAGTACACCCCTGCATGTTCCATAGTTGTGTTCCCATCAACCCACTTGTTTTCGATCTCATTGTACCAGGCCTGAGCCCAACCAGCATATCTCACACACTTTAATCCCACTCTGTTTTTGCAGTCCTTTCATTCCCTGCTCTGCTGTCGCTGCTGATGTTCTCCTCTCCTCCCCGGCACTTATTCTGCCACGCGCAGAGCATTCCTCTCTCTCTTCAAACACTGCCTCCAGAGTTCCCGCCCTTGTTAAAATACTCTCCCCTTTTTTCTCTTTGCTTTCTTTTTTCGCTTTTTTAATTTTCACTCCCGAGTCTGCAGCGCTCCCACCTCTGGAATGCTGAGGCGCTTTTCCAAATCCCGCGGAGGAGAAATGAAGCATTGTCTAGCCGCTTTGTTGTCGTCACGGCTCAAGGACGGCAGAATTGTTTTTGAGGGGAATTTTGATTGCAACACAGAGACATATTTTGTTCTAATCTTACAACCCGGGCTTTTGATAAGTGCTCATTCTTTGCTTGATTTGAGGTATATGAAACACTTACAATACCCTTAAGCTCTTACATCTGTTCACAAGCAGAGCCAAAAATAAAAGTGAAGACATGGAGGTCATCTTCTTTGAATTCTTTCTTTGAAATTTTGTTTCAAAGAGAGCTGGGGGAAGAGTTCAGTCCACTAAATATCTCTAAGAGCCTGACGCTTGGAGAAACAAACTTTGTACATGTTGGAAAGTGATATTGTTGATGCTCATAATATGACAATAAATACAACATTGCATCCCGTTGCATTTAGCTTAAATCATTACAAGAATGGGACAACAATGAGGGGAGGTAGCTAACCAGGCTTTATCCATGTCAAACAAACAACTAGAACTAAAACCCCAGGTTTGCCTCTGCTAGATTTACGATTGCTAGACAGCTTTTTCATAGACATTGGATTACAAAGGTAGTTAGACATATAGGGGTCAAATTGATGCATGAAAGTGACCTTTGCTCTCCATAATCTAAGCAGGTCAACCTGAAGTCAGAGCATAGGCTTTTGCATAGTTTGACACAAAATCTTCTTGAAGTGTTGAGCTCACGTTTAGTCACAGTGACTCTGCCCTTGTATTTCAAAAATGTTTTCAGTTAACCCTAAATCAGAGTGGACATTTGTGCAAGGTTTAAAGGAAAACCCTTAAAATGTTCAAGAGAAATCATATTCTCCAGCAAGGGATGAACATGAGGCCCTGTGTCCATGGCTGTTCAAAATCAAATCAATCCATCCTTGAGACTGAGTGGACATTTGTTAAACGTTTCAGGACATCCCATCAAACTATTCCAGAGATACCGCATTCTCAAGCAAGAGATGAACATGGGGCCCAAGCTCCATGGCCCTTCCAAATCGAATCAATCTGTCCTTGAGTCATAGTGGACATTTTTTAGTAAAGTGAACATGCCAACTTTTTTCCAGCTGAAAAGGAAAAAAGACGGAAATACTAGTCTTCAGCTCTAAAGAAGACAGGTTAAAAATCAGTGCTTACCTGGACTATAAATTTAAAAACAACAGCTAACTTGGTGTGATCATGGTTAGGGTTAGTCTGTGACTCCAGAGCACTAGAACACTGTGATTCATCCAGTTTGAGGATTTTTTAGTGAATTTAAAGTGCTATGGAAAGGTGTTTGCCCCCTTTCTTTTTTTTTTTTTTTTTTTTTTTTTTTTTTTGCATATTTATCACACTTAAATACTTCAGATCATCACACAAATTTGAATGCAGTTTTTAAATGATCATTTCCTTTTTCAAGGGAAAAAACATACCTTACCCCCCCTTTATGATTCAACAATAAGAAAGAGACTTGGTAAAAATGGCATCTATGGAAGTTCCAAGGCCAAAACCAAAGAACACAAGGGCTAGTTTCACATTTGCCAAAAGAAAACAAACAAACAAACAAAAACTGATGATCCCAACATGGGGGAAAACCTGGGGGAAAATATTCTTTGGTTAGACGAGACAAAAACTAAAACCCTGGCAGTGAATGTCTGGCCATTACTTTGTAACCTCAAGCTCAAGCACACTCGGGTAATGCAACAGGAGTTGCACACCAGAAAGTCCGACCCTGAATGACTAAAAAAACCTAAGTGATGGTTTTGGAGTGGTCCGTGCCATTCATGTGCCAAAACACTCCAGTGTGGCTGAATTACAACAATCCTGCAAAGAAGAGTGGGCCAAAATTCCTCCATGTGAAAGACTCATTGGCAATAATTGCCAATGCTTTCTTGCAGTTGTTGCCACCAAGGATGACATGACCAGTTGTTTGGTTAGGGGGAATTACTTTTTGACATAGGACCAGGTAGGTTTGAATGTCTTTTCCCCCTTAATAAATGAAATCACCATTTACTCGAGTTATCTGTGTCTTATATTAAAATGTGTTTGATGATCTGAAACATTTAAGTGTGACAACTTTTCAGGTAGAAGACTGCCCTGGTATGTGGATGAAAACTTGGAATGTATTGAACTGAATTTGAGATGTTAAGTGGCAATCTATTCTCCTAAACGCAAGGATGACTTTGGTGCTACAAATCAAATTTTTTCCTTAACTGAAGTGTATTTTTATTCATGTTTTACCCCTTCGAGGACCCTGAGCAAAGGCTGAGAGCCACTTCTGTATCCTTAGTCTGAGCGCACAATGCATTGTGGTTTGATAACTATTTCTATTAAAAAAAAATCAGGTTGCCAAAAAAAACAGCATTTATTGTAAGAAAAATCCTCGTAATTCAGTGGTGCTGTTTTAAAATCCCTGCTGTAGCTCTGCTTTCTCGAGTTTGAACAATGTCTTTGAACAAAGGCAGAATAAATCACAAAGGACGAAATCTCTGTGTGGGAAACAAGTGCACTTATCTCAACCTATTACTAGAATTTCCATTTGTTGTGAGAAAACACGACTTTCAGACTCAAAAAGGATTAACGTTCTAAGACAGATAAGTCTGCAAAGTTGCATTGCTATTATCGCTGTATATCTGCACCATTATGGCCGTAAAAGCAGCAAAGTATCATTACTGAAAATGAGCTCTGTTGCTGAGTAAGACGAGACGTTACGGAGGCTTCAACAAAGCAGATTTTTAAGATGTCACGGAAAATACCCACAACACACATTTGTTTGAAGATGGATTATACCCAGTCAACTCTCCGTTAGCTTGACGTCCCTCTTCGCCACTTTGAGATAAACACAAGGGGATTTTCCCGTAAGGCCCCATTCTTCTGGCGGACTAGACTAACTGGCAGTGGGTGAAGGGAAACAAAATGCGTCTGAAATCTGAATATCATTAATAAAGCCCAGCTGAGTAATACTCACCGCCCTTGAAAGTGTTTCACAAAATACAAAAGCATTACTCATCAAAGACCTTGTGGATGTTCAGTGAAATCTTCAGTTCACCTGAGGAGACATGTTTGAAAAATAAATGAAAATATGTTTGCAAGATTCAGATGACCTCTGTAGGTCCTTGTCCAACCAGAAATAGACTGTAACTGATGTTGTACAACTTTCAAGGAGAAAGGAATGGCAATGCGCCTGTGGGCTACCTTTAAAGCTAATATGTGACATACTTATAATGCAAATGTACTAATTATAACCCATTGGCGCAGTGCTTTTAAAACTATCTGAAGTGTCTGTAAGTGGCTGTCAAAAAAGAAAAGACATATTTGTGGTATGAAAAAATAAATTATTGCTGTTCTGCAGCCAGGCCAGTGGAAATAAAGCTTCTCTGCCTTTCTCTCTTTCCTCTTTTCTTTTTTTTTCCATGGAAAGCTGGATTTGGGAAAAGGCTCGCCTCTCTCCTCCTTCTCCTCCTCCTCTAGCCTTCACATCCGGGTCAGTTGGGTTGGTTGGAGCAAGATGCTGCCTTCAGGTACGCCTCGGACAAGTATAAACTCCAAGTTTGGACGATGTAAACACAAATTAGTGTGGCACCTTCATTAAAAATGGCAATTTTGATGTTCTAACACTAGCAGTGAGATTTCAAAGAGAATTCAAAGTTGCAGCATAAGTTAAAAGAATAGTTACAATATTTGATAGGCTCACTGATGTTTTGTATGAGTATTTTTGCCCATATTTGGTGCAATTATAGGCTTAGGCACAGGTTAAAATACACATTGAAGTTGTTAACACGAATTTAAAAGGCATTTTTACTAAGTTTGGATATTTTAATACCAGCAGTAACGTGTTAAGGAGCAATAAAAGTTGTAGCATAAGTTAAAGAAAAGGGTTATATTATTTGATAGCGACTTATTGATGTGTTACTGAGCATATTTGGTCAAATTTTAGCTATTTTGAAAGCCCATTCATTATCAATATATTGTTTCATAATAATTTAAAGTAAATAACTTGTAATAAAAGTTGCTTTTAATACATTTTAATCAATTATACTGTTATCAATTGGACTCGAAAGAGCAAAAACACATATATAAGTGTCACCAGAGGCAGATGTTACAGTTTAAGTTGTAACTGTATTAGCTCTTTTTTTAAAGTAATATGAACAGTAATAATTAGATATTTAGTAGTGTTAAAAAAATCTAAACTCGTACTCGCTAGGGTGCTTTAAATCTTAAATATTTGCCGTAAATATGACAAACACAGACATATGAGGCTGAAAGTCGCCAGATAACACGGTCTCTTTTTCAGCTGTAACACCAAGCATGGACAAAAAGAAGGCTTTCAGTGCCACCAGGTGCAGCTCGATAGTTTTGCTGCATATTTTTGTCTTTGTAAAATTACAAATAAGAATAATTATGATTTTAAGTTTAAGAATGCTTCCCCATTTGCTCAAACCAGGCAGGTTTCAGTTGTCAGCTCTCTGAATGAAAATGTATTTACTACATCGCCTCCGAACGGCCGCTACTCTCATCACCGAGCTGTGAAACAGCCCCTGAACGCACCACAAGTTGAGCAGCTCTCAGTTAACGCAAAGGCAGACTGATGATCCAGCTGCTGTGCGCGTGAGTATGCGCGCAGACATGGATACTAGAAGCGTCTACTATTGAAACTGGACTCGACACAGTGTTTCTGCGACACTGGTGGGACTTTAAAAGAGCGGTAAAACTTCTTCCACGGCCGCACTCATGTGATTGGAGCCATGTCCAAGAGCCTGAAGAAGAGGAAGAACCACTGGACTAACAAAGTCCACGAGAGTGTCCTTTGCAGGAATGAGGAGGGGGAGCTGGGGCTGGAGTTGAAGGGCGGCGCGGAGAATGGACAGTTCCCGGTTATCGGCGAGCTACTCCCGGGCAGAGCGCTCTGCCACAGCGGCAAACTCTTCCAGGATGAACTCCTGTTGGAAGTCAATGATACCCCGGTGGCTGGACTCACCACCAGGGACGTCCATGCTGTGGTCAAACACAGCAAAGACCCAGTTCGACTCAAGTGTGTCAAACAAGGTGAGGTTTTCAGCAACTTTTACCGCATTTCGCAGTTTTTTTCCCCCCTGACTCGAAAAACCGTTAGCTGGCTCTTTGACACGCTCTTGTGTTTTGACAGCAGGGCTATTGTCTTTGAAAACTGATACTCTCCTCTCTGCTCGGTGCTACGAACAAACCATGTCAGGAAAATTAACTTTTTCTGCTGTTTTGTTGTCTTTTGTTGCCCTAGTTTGAGAATAATTCTCCACTGGTTGCTGTGTAAAGCTGTCTTAGACGTGTTTTGCTTGTGTTGGCAGGGTCCTGTTGCTATATTGGAACTAGCTTGTAGGGGGTGTGTTACATTTGGGATAATCAGAAATTACACAATGCTATACTACATGTAAGTGATGTATGTTTTCAGCCTTGTTCATAACTAATAACAGCAGCTATATAGTATCATGTTTATGCAGCTTTCTCTGTAGTATTACCAGGTCAGGATTAGAGGATATCCAATAGCCCTGTTTCAATACCACTGATATAAACATTGGATTAGGTTAGATATTGGATAAAATTATATCAGATTATACTATATTGCTAGTCTGTGAAATGATCTGTAGCTGAGACTGTTCCACATGAAAGAAAAGCACAATCATCTAATTTAAAAATAAAAAAAGAGCATCAGTAAGACATAATTTTACACTTTAATTACAACATGTTTTATATTTGCTATTTGCCCTAAGTGCTCAGTGAAGACCCTAAACATGCCCCATTTATTTGCCCCCACAAGTCAACCCCGATGAGCAGCAAGAGCCGGGACATCATCAGGGTTGTCAACTGGGACTCTCCCATCACAGGTGTTTTTTCCAGTTAGTTCCATGACACCTCAGGAAGGCAGAGCGACAGCGCCTCAGAGCCACCTGTCTGTGCAAGCTCATCACCCACTGTACCCACTATGGCGCTTAAAGCCTGAGCAGCATCGCCACCTTCAAAAGATCAACACTCCGCACTTGCAAGGTCTAGGTAGTGACAACTATTTGGGAAAATAATCGAACTATGATTTTTTTCCCCCTAATATTGCAATTTAGTATGTGGTAGAGATGCACGATAGTGGATACTTGCTTAATTCCCACATGCCGATATTGACAAATTGATTTTAGTTGATCCAGATATTGATAACAATATGTAGATGTAGTTCAGACCTAAAACTATGGTCCTTAAAACTCACAATTCTGACAGTTTTCGCAGCTTGAGGATGAAACAATTGAGAAATTTCCCTCCTTAAAATACACCTAAGCTCCACTAACTCGCTTGTCCGTGGGCCGATGTTTACAACTGATATAGGCAGATTTTAAAGCCAAAATAACTGTTGTTATTTGAGGCGTCAGGGTTGGTTGGATGAGTCAGAAATCAACCTACTGCTGACTTTTTTCTACCAGCCACTTCATTTTAACAAGCAATAAGATATATAGTTTAACAGTCAAGGATGATAGTGTTCAAGTTATGTTGGCTTTTTAATAAAAGATAAATGTTCCAACTATTTTAGAAAATCCCAGCATGCACTCCATCTTGGCTGTGTTATTTTGAGGCTGGTTTGAGTCGTCACTGCAGCTAGGTCATAAAAATTCAGATTTGATTGCAATTAATCCTCAGCTGAGATTCAGGATAATCAGTTCGTTGTTATGAGCTCATTTAAGGAGAGTTATCACAGTCATTAAGGTTATGCTGGAAAGCGTGTGTGTTGAATTTTGTCGCTCATTTTAAACCTCGCTTTTGACCTGTTTGTCCTGTACTTAACTCTGCAAATCTGTGCTGTGTGACGTGAGGGGGGCTCTGGAAATTCATGCAGAATTTTCCTGCATTAAGAGAAGCAGACTTGCAATTATTTTATGCAGGATTCCTGCAGCCTTACTCCGGAAATTAGGCCTTGTTTAGCTATCTTGGGCTTTAGATGAGGGAAGCATAGGTTAAAAGACCTTTAGCTGGTAGACCAGCTGCTGCACTACCCATAGAACGAAACCATCCCAGCAAACATCCAGTGGTCAACATTGACAGCAGGGCTCTGATCATAAAGTTTCCATTACAAAATCAGTCTGTTACATTTATGTATCTGCCCTTGTGGCTGATAAGTTGATCCAATTTGCCATACACTACTGAAAAATACCAGCATTTGGCTGGTGGCGGGTGATAATTTCCCACCCTGATGGGCAGATATGAAAAACATGCAGATATAGTCTGATGAACTTCTAAACGTTACGTTAGGAGGGAACCAGGCACTGCTCATCACCTGCCCATTACCATCCCATCAGTTAAGCATGGCGGTGGAAGCATCATGCTTTGGAGGTGCTTTTAAGCAGCAGCGACTGATCAGGGTTGAGGGAAAGCTGTAAGGAATGAAGATGAATATAGAAAAACACTGAAGCTGATGTAGTGCTATTAATCCTGGCAAAAACTTCACAAAGTTGTATAAAAATAGGCCCAACATTTACAGCTGATATAGGCAGATTTTTAGAGCCAAAATATTTGTAGTAAATATCGGCAAAAACTAGATCAAAATTGCCATTTCAGCTGAAATTGCATGGGGATGCTGAGAGTTGGATTGTAGAAGATCTGCTGAAAATAGCATAAAAATAGCATAAAATGGCATAAAAGTAGCTGAAAATGGCATTCAATAGCTCAAAGAAGGACAAACATAGCTAAAAGTAGCCTAAAGAAAGCTGAAAATAGCATAAAAACAGCTGAAAGTAGCTTAAAAACAGCTGAAAGTAGCTTAAAAAAAGCATAAAAATAGCTTATTTTGGTCTAAAGTTAGCTGAAGATTGCATTCAATGGCTGAAAAACATAGAAATAGCTGAAAATAGCCATATTTTAAAAGCTAGAAAAGGTGCAGCAGTCGAATGATGAGGAAAATGAATTTTTTAAACCTGAAACGGTGTCGATACGACAAAGTATGAAGGAGGACATAGCCGGTGAAGAAGAAGAATAATTAAAAAAAAAAACTAAATGGGCAACACGAATATATATTAGTGTAGATGCTCATTATCCCCGCGAATGACAAATTCAATTTTCAAGCAAATATCTGCTGATGCTAGTATCATTTTAAGGTCCTTCTCTTATGTATTTTTCACCTAACACAAGCATTAATCCTTGTTTAAGAATTTGTCAGTGACTTTTCTTCATAACATTTCTTGTCCACCATCTTAAATCCAAAGCTCATCTGACTGTAACCAACCTGATTTAGCCGATTGTGACCCACAACAAAAAGACAGGAACAAAAACAGAAACAACAGTGGGCATTTGCAGCAAAATTAATTGATCTGCTGTGCTCTTATCCTACTGTTCCACCACACTATCAGTGTCTTTGTTGTGTTACTGAAATCAAGTCTTTGAAAGCGCTCTGTCTCTGAAACACCACGGCTGTAAACAGAGTAGTCACACCATGAAGAGAAAATCTGATTAACAACTCACTTTATTAATAATAACTCTGTCTGAGAGTATGAATCATCAGCCCTGATTTATTATAATAATCATGTCTCCTTTTACAACAGATTAAAGAAAACTGTGTTCATCTTCTGAGGAGTGAAAAATAACTACAAGAAAGAGCGTTCCTGCGTTATATTGACTTAATGCACACATCAGCCCTTTAAAAACAACCCGACAGTGTAAACAAGCGGCCGAGCAAACACGAGCGAAGCAACGGGAGAATATCAATCACTTGAACAATCACTTGAGGATATAAATATTTCAAGAGGAGAAAAAAGTAACACATTAGTTTGATATAAGCTTGGCTGCCTTTTTGAATAAATCCCTGAACACAGGCACTCACATATCGACACACGTACAAACACCCGGGCTAAGACTTTGATCCAAAGCCTCTTATGGGCTGATTTTTTACCCCAAAATGAGAGGTCGTAGATCCTTACATCTGAGCTCGAGACACCCGGCGTCATCAGACACGACGATCAGACGGCCAGAGGAGTAAATCAAGGAGAGGAGAGCGCAAAGAAGTTGACAGGAGTTAATTTATAGTTGGTACAAGTGAGGCTAATTTAAAGGATTTACATGTGAGACAGGAGAGTCAGACTGCTGTATGTTGCACTTTTGCATTTAGTGAAGCTACAATATTCCCCTTTCCTCTCTGACTATATGTATTAAATATTTCAGAGGGGACTTGTTCTCCTTGTCTGTGTCGTTCAGTGACTCTGACCTTATCAGACTTTATGGTAATTTTCATTTCTCTTGAAGCCTCTATAATGTAGAAATAGGAACCCAGGGATTTGCTCAAATGCAATCCTTTCCCAATCCAATTTAGTCCACTTAATGCAGCACAAAATAGGTTAGAATATTCTATACTCTGTCTAGTTTGCAAAAATAAAAAAAAATGTTTTAGGAAACATTCAGAGGTTAAATAGGGACTACAGACCACACTTTGGCACACTGTCGGGTTCTTCACTTTGCATAGGAGGGCAGAGAACAGAGCTACAGCAAATCCTGATGTGTTGGATGTAAACTAAAAATATGGACACACTTCAGGATGTTACTTTAATGTTGTAAACAGCTGGTTATGAATTTCCCATGATTAAAGATTAATTTAAACAATTTAAATTCATATAAATTAGTTCTAAATTCGGTACCTTCAACTGTCAGCCTCGGAGGAGGGGGAGAGGGGACTCCATCATGTCTGCAGCAGCGTCATAGGTAAAGTTATCCTCAGATGTCACACAGCTCTAAACTCTTTATCAGCCAAGATGGACTGTGAAAAGTTCTCCCAAATTTTGTAGTAGGTCCCATTGGTTAAAAAAGTACTCGAGTGCTGAAGTCTGTGTTGAAATCAGCAGGATAGACATTAATTAGCATACTTAACAAGCTAACTTACGGTTGTATGATGATGTGTTGGCTGGGAAATTTTATCATTTAAAGAATGGGTATAAATATGTCAATATATCAATTAAAATAACAGTAATTCAAAAATGTAAAAAAAAAATTATAATTGTGTTAATTGAAGACCTTTTGGAAGGAGGTTGCAGCATTTTAATAATTTAAATGTAATTTATTTAGCCTATCTATTTTAGTACAATTTAATAAATTTTTGAAAATTAATGAATTCTCTTATTTATTCGCTTTAATTACCGTACCAAAAGCATACGAGAACCATGACTTGAAAATGGGGGTACGTACCAAACCAAAATTTTTCTGTGCCGTTACACCCCTAATCTCTGCTCTACATTTCTATAAAATTTTCCTCCGTGTATGGACAGCTGAACTACAACACCTATCTTTTACTTTTACTTCAATCTATGCCTATCTTTACTCTGTGCAGTGATAATAAAATACACCTCCATGGATAATCGTGGACTCAGTTTGTCTTTAAAACTGTCAGCTGTCGTCTCAGTTGCTACTACAACTCTACACTGCCTCTAAAAGTCCAGTGCATTCTGCTATTTGAAGAATAAAGCGACATCTAAAAGATTGTAAAAAGCTCCAAGAAGTTTATAAAGGTTGGAAATACACCAGCGTTCAGTCAGGAAGGGAACTCTGGATGGGGTGTGATGCAGGCTGCTGTCCGTGATCAGGAATGTCCTGAAGAAGTGTTGTCAAGTCCAACTTGTAACAGCTGTAGCTCTCTGTGTTCATGGGCATGGGCTCACAGTTTACAGTCATACACCCCCAGGTAACTCGGATCCCTCCTGTTAACCAGTTTCCACTGAAGATTCTGTGTGCTGTCAAACCCATACGGACAGTCAAAAAAATCTCCTTAAAGCATGTGGGCGTTCTCACAAACCTCAACACTGTAGGCTTCTGATGGACTGGAGGTTTCTGTGACCACTACGGGTCAGTCAGAGCAGGTTGAAGATACTCTTGTGGTGCAGTAGGTCACCATGCTGCAGGGTTTCCTAGCACTGTAAGGGCTTGCAGGATTGGTAAATCCCACATTCAGAGAGTCTTGCATTGTTCTTCTGAGCCCTTCAGGCTTAGGAAAGAAAGATGCAATTGTGCATGAGAATGTTGTCTTATTTTTATGCTCATTTTTATAAACTTATAAACTGATTTTTTGCAAACTAGACATGCTTTTATTAACGGCATATTTTCAAGTTTATTTGTTGGTTAATTGTTGGTTTTGTGAATCATTTGAGTGGGATTGTGTCTACAATACTGTAATTACAGTGCACCCTTTTTAACAACTTCTGAATAGGCAATGGTCTTAAAGCTAAAGCATGAATACTGCAATAGGCTATGAACAGTTACTGGAGTTACACCTTTTCATCTTTTTAGTCTTATTTCAGTCCAACATTAGATTATGATTTACACAGCAGCTTCACTTCAGCTTATTTCAGCAGGGTAAGCCTAGAGAAATCAGTTTTTATTAAAGAAAGACTTCTTTTTTTTTTTAAAGGTTTGTTGAATTGAGGTTTGAGCCATCACTTTTGATGCATTTCAGGTAGTCGAAGTTTTTAATTGGCTTTAAAAACATTGTTTAGCAGATTTGTAGCTTAAGTTCAAATGTTTGATTTGTAACTGATGGTTGGTTTCACTTTTATCCAGGTAGTGGTAGGTAGTAAACTGGTATTAATACTGTCACTAGTAAGATTTCTGCTATGGTATGAGTTTTTGCAGCATCGTCATTACTGGTTTGAAAACAGGGTTTTGGCATCAACAAATGCGATCGTAACAAAGACAGATGGCAGTGGAGTCTATTCATCAGCATGTTCTGCTCCGACACTAAAGAGCAGCCAAACAACAAGCCAAACGTCATCCGCTTTTATCCGTGTGATTAATATGAAGCACAGAAATAAGGTAAAGGTAAGGCAACATGAGGCGACTGTTTGCTTTGCACAGCATCTCTGTCGGCCTGTCTTTGGCTTTAATGCAAGCTTGACTCAAGATGAGCCGTCATTAGCCCAGCACTGCAGCGACTCGTATTACAACTGTGTAAAGATGTGTTAAAACTGATGATTTGATCGCTTTAAGTCCATGATGACCCAAAGAAGTGGGCTGAAGTGATAAACAAGGTCAGAGAACAGCTGTAGACCCTAGCCTAGCTTAGTTAAGCTAAACTAGCTAAAACAGTGATTGTAAGTTGCACCTATGCTAAGCTAAATCAATGCCAAACATGGCACCGCTGACAAATCCTCAGGGGTGGAAAGAAACTACTTACATTTACTCAAATTACTGTTATTGAGTAGTTTTTTGGGGGGACACTTGCTCTTTTTGAGTACATTTTTAAACTTATACTTTTACTTCTACTTAAGTAAGTTATAACCAAAGTAACTGTACCTTTACTTAAGTACTAAACTCTTGCACTTTTTTCACCTCTTTTGACAACACAGTGGCACAGAGAGAGATAAGGAGTCCACATCGCATCTCTAAACAGCTGTTGGTGGAGTTTGTTGGAGTGTTGATCCACTAGTGTTATTTCAGCTCTGTAAAGAGTCAATAAATCTCAGCTCCACCTACTGCAATTTTATAGGGTGGAGTGTGGGTGGAGTTCCCCATGCTCTTGGGCAGAGTGTTTAGATGTGTTTTATATGTGCTTAGTCATGTTGAGACTCATTTGCACCATGACAGATGTTATCCACTGAGTTTGAGTTTCTACCTGTAACATATTGGGTATTCCTTATCAGGATGTTATTTGCTGTGTATATTACTTTATTGTAGAGGTGTGATGTACATATCAAGATCACATTTTATTCTACAACTCCAGTAGCTACTCAGTACTAAGTACTTAAAAGTAAACTTTAAAATTCATACTTTTTACTCTTACGTGAGTAGATTTATAGACACGTACTTTGACTTTTCCTCAAGTGAATTTTAACAAGGGTAACTCCACTTTTACTTAAGTACAATAGTTGTGCACTTTCTCCACCTCTGTAAATCCTCCACAATTAAAGTCGGTAGTTTTTGCTTTCCATGAGTGTTTTTATTGTAAACACCCACATCAGGAAATATGGTGTTTTAGTAGCAGCTTAACACACCTCAGCAAAAGAGGAATATAACGTAAAACTACAGGTTCAGTTATGAAGACGTTAACAAAAGGAGACTTAAAAAACACTTTTTCTGTGATCTAAGCTCAGATAAAATGTAAGTGTATCAGTCACATGTTTGTTTTAGGGGATGAAGGGGGTTGTAACCCCAGGATGTGCATTTAAAAACATTACTTCTTTTAGTTTTGTTGTACGGCGATGTAACACAGTTACCATGAGGGGCAAGATTCTAGATCCACTATATTGCCAAAAGTATTCGCTCACCTGTCTTGACTCACATATGAACTTAAGTGACATCCCATTCTTAATCCATAGGGTTTAGTATGACGTAGGTCCACCATTTGCGGCTATAACAGCTTCAGCTCTTCTGGGAAGGCTTTCCACAAGGGTTAGGAGTGTGTTTATGGTAATTTTTGACTATTTTTCCAGAAGTGCATTTGTGAGGTCACACACTGATGTTGGACGAGAAGGCCTGGCTCTCAGCCTCCACTCTAATTCATCCCAAAGGTGTTCTATCGGGTTGAGGTCAGGACTCTGTGCAGGCCAGTCAAGTTCATCCACACCAGACTCTCTCATCCATGTCTTTATGGACCTTGCTTTGTGCACTGGTGCACAGTCATGTTGGAACAGGAAGGGGCCATCCTCAAACTGTTCCAACAAAGTTGGGAGCATGGAATTGTCCAAAATCTCTTGGTATGCTGAAGCATTCAGAGTTCCTTTCACTGAAACTAAAGGGCCAAGCCCAGCTCCTGAAAAACAACCCCACACCATAATCCCCCCTCCACCAAACTTTACACTTGGCACAGTGCAGTCAGACAAGTACTGTTCTCCTGGCAACCACCAAACCCAGACTCATCCATTAGATTGCCAGATGGAGAAGCACGATTTTTCACTCCAGAGAACGCGTCTCCACTGCTCTAGAGTCCAGTGGCGGCGTGCTTTACACCACTGCATCCGACGCTTTGCATTGCACTTGATGTATGGCTTGGATGCAGCTGCTCGGCCATGGAAACCCATTCCATGAATCTCTCTCTTCACTGTTCTTGAGCTAATCTGAAGGCCACATGAGGTTTGGAGGTCTGTAGTGATTGACTCTGCAGAAAGACAGCCAACTCTGCAGACTATGCGCCTCAGCATCCCCTGACCCCACTCTGTCATTTTACGTGGCCTACCACCTCGTGGCTGAGTTGCTGTCATTCCCAATGGCTTCCACTTTGTTATAATACCACTGACAGTTGAATGTGGAATAGTGCCCTGCACGGGCCTATTATCTGGGCCCGAGTCCAGCCCTGGCCCAACAGGTTTTCAGAATTATCAGGCCCGAACCCATATGAAGCCTGACTTTGTTTTTTTTTTGTTTTTTTTTTGTTTTTTGCCCGCGCGATGCAGCAGCACACAGCAACAGCTGACCTGCATATCGCAGCAATTTTGGGCCTATTAACAAATAAACACTTCTATTCTATTCTATAGTAGAACTATTTATCAATTCTGAACATGGTGACGTCCAATTCAACAACAGTGAGCTGCTTAACATGGCAAGCTCTGTTCTTTAAACACCTCAGGAAGAACAGTCTGTTTACTTGGCATCATGCAGGAAACGAATAGCATCCACAGTTTCTGGGGCAAGTCCAGTCCTCCTTTCTTCCATCACTCTTCCAGCTGCGCTGAAAGCACACTCGCTGCTGCTACTGCTGGCTGGGACACGTAGAGTGGGAAGGGAGGGGGCAGAGTGGCTGCTGCGTTCAAGTGTTGCCATTTAAATTGGTTAAACACAAACACGACACATTGATCTAAAAGGCAGCTTTAAAACAAAAGAGCCTGAGCCCGGCCCGTGTCCGAGATAATGATATGATCATTGACCCGAAGCCCTGCCCTCTGTGGAATATTTAGGAACGAGGAAATTTCATGACCGGACTTGTTGCACAGGTGGCATCCTATCACAGTACCACGCTGGAATTATTTGAACTCCTGAAAGCGACCCATTTTTTTCACAAATGTTTGTAGAAACAGTCTGCATGCCTAGGGGCTTGATTTTATATACCTGTGGCCATGGAAGTGATTGGAACACCTGATTTCAATTATTTGGATGGGTGAGTGAATACTTTTGGCAATATAGTGTATCTATGTAGAATCTGGACAGAGATGAGCACTAATGCAAGAGTTAATAACATTTTAAGAGTAAGATCATTTATCACTGATTTATTGCATTGTATCTATGCAGCTTTAAGAGTATTCAGGAGTTTGTTTGCAGTTTTTGGTGATTAATAATAAGAAATGACCAAACATTGGGTGCCTAGAGCTCCTATTTTACTAGTGTTGTATCAAAATGTAAATGGCTGGTTGTGTTACAGCTCTAGTGTATTCAGAAGTTCTTTTAAAGTCATAGTGACAGGGGTATTTAGGTTTAGATAAATGTTTGTTGTTTGAAAGTTCTGGAGTATAGGACTAATATCAAAAAATGAGTTTTTTAATCCTGTTGGGCATGTTTGAAAAGTTCTTGCATTTGAAAGCACCTATAAGTAAAGGATAAAACAACATCCAGTAATAAATGCAAGGAAGTGCTGTTAAAAATCCATGAACATCAGAATCGCTGTATAATTTCTAAAACTATGAGAAGAATCTTCGCTGACATTGAACATCAGCTTTTATGAACTGACCCTGGGTGACCAGGAGAAAAACAGCTCTTCCACTTCAAGTACTCAGACTGTCAGCAAATTAAATCTGTTCTGAATCTGGGTTCAAGTGCTGTCTTTGCCTCAATAAAACATCATATTTTGTGCTTTTCTCCCCATTCTTGAGCCTCAAACTAAGAAACAGGGTCACTGACCGTTTTACATGCAAACCTCCAAAGACTGATCACAGCCTTTCTGAATAATAGATCAAGCTCTCTTTCACTCACCCACAAAATATAAGAAGAACTCGCCTTTTCTTTTTGGAGAACTTTTGTCCGTCACACAATATCAGGTGTTTTATTCGTCTCTGAGGTGAAGATTAGATTAGATTGCCACTAGCGATCCGGCGTGCCCTGTAGGATGTAATTAGTGTCTCCATTAAACGGTGACAGGTTTATAAGAGAACATAGGGCACGATTAAATTCCCAGTGACACAGTGAATACTCATTAGAGTGAGGAATTATAGATAGTGTAAGGACGGTATGGAGACAACCTCCTGTGGATAATGTGTGCCCTGTAGGTGTGATGCCAGCAAAGGTCAATGCAGGTATTTAAAAACCCTCCAGACGGACTGCTTTAATAAAATTAGTGTTCAGACTGATTGTGTTTTTTGGGATTGACAGGATTTTCCTTATTGGTGTCATTCTTTTCTTTTATAAGCAAATCAGGTATGGACCAGGACCATCAACCTACACTCTGTATGCCAGTGGTTCTCAACTGGTCCAGCCTCAGGACCCACCAGTCTGCTTTATGACAGATCGTGACCCAAGTTTCCAAAACATTTCAACAACGCATGTTTAGTTAATTGAATACTTTGCTGTTTGGAGCACGATTGGACTCAGACACCCGATATAAAAAAGCAAAAGGGCAAAACTGACAAATTGTAGGCTATACCCTTTTTCCCCATCATTATGGATCAATTTTTGCAAATTTCCAGAGAACTTGTGAAATTACTTCATTATCATGGGAAAAGAAAAGCAGCCATTTATTGCAAGAAGAGGAGATAAATTACTTAAAATATTGGTCAAACATTTAAATTGACCCAATTTCAGAGTGAAACTGGGCAAAATAAAAGGTTTCAATGCATATCCAATAAGGACTTCAGGGCTTTTGCCATCATTTTTTTCCAGACACCTAGATGCGACCCACTGAAAACTGCTTTTGAGTCTCGACCCACTAGTTGAGAACCACTGCTGTATGCCATAATGACAAAGTTAAAGCTCAATTTTTTACATTTTTGTAAATGTTTTAAACTGAAATATCACATTAACATTAGTTCAAGAGCACTCTAATTCTCAAATGAAAGAAGTTTGGCACAACTAGGGTGCCTCCAAGAGCTGGTTGCCCAAGGGTGTCCAAATTATGCCCCTGGGGCCAAATGTGGCCCACAATCTATTTCTGATGGGCCCGCAAAAATTCTTAAAATAAAACAAAATTTGGTCCACATTAGACATGAAACTTGTGTCTGACTGTATTGCACTTCTTAGCGTCGGCACAAGGAAGTGTTACCATGCTTATCCTGTAAACAAACATTTTGACTAGAAGAATTGATTGTTTTTTTTACTTGAGAAAACACTGTAAATGCTAAACATATTGATACCCAAAATAACAATAACTTGATTTGTAACACCTTGATGGAATAAAGTGGCAAACAGTAGTATCACTGATGTTCCAGGGGCGGAGCCAGTGGTGCCCAGGGTGAACCAGACCCCCCTGAAATCTGATTGACCTCTCAAAAGCACGTTGACATGTTTGGCTTCTTGCCTTTTCATGTATTAGTAGGCTTTTTTTTGTATCTTAACCTACATTAGATTAGGTATACAAGCTTTAATATGCTCTAGGTGAGGTCTGAAAGTGGCCCCAGGATCTCTGGAGCTCAGCCAGAGTGACCATTGGTTTGGTCACTTCTCTTACTAAGGTCCTCCTCCCCCGATACCTCAGCTCTTGAAATTTATTCTATTTGAGAATGATGGCGGCCACCTAAAGTGAAGAAGAATTTTTCAGTAGCCTTCTCAAGATCTGTTCCTTGCAACAATCTGCAGGAAGTTTGACCTCAAGGCTTGGTTTTTGTTCTGATATGTATTATCAGCTGTGAGGCCTTCTTTAGAGGGGGGTGTGCCTTTCTAAATCATGTCCAATCCGTTTAATTTCACACAAGTCGACTACAATCAAGGTGTAGAAACATCTCAAATGGACGGCACCTGAGCAAAATTTTAAGCGTTTAAAATTGCTCTGTGGTTGCAAATCTTCACATTTTCTTCTAACAATACTGCTATAGTGTGTTATTATTATTAACGTGTGCCTCATATATTGTGTATGAGCTATCCTGGTGTTCCCACTTCTAAAATACAGCCTACCCCTGCTGTTTGTTTCCAAAGTTTCCTCCCCCAGCTTTAAGATCAACAGATTGATTGTAATTAAGGTGTCATGAAGTGCTGCATTATTGTATTCCTGACGAGTGCAGCCATTGTGTTTACACTGAGTGAAGACCGATAATCCGCTTGCAGCTGAGGATGATTCCAGCCTTATCTGCTGCACGGTGGATATTTTTAAAAATCCTCCAGGTACACACAGAGCAAGCAGGGAAGTGTGAATGATGTGAGTTGCATTGCAGCTGTCTGCAAATGATCAAATGTTACAAATCCAATCTGTCTTCACTCAGTCGTACATTTAGATAATCTGCCTGGAAGGTAAACATACAAACTGAAGCTGTCTGTGTAATTCATAAATAATGCTGCAAAAGCTTTAAGATAAATGAGCTGAAAGATGCGCCCCTGCTCTTTTCCCTCTGTTTCTCTCTCTCTTTCTCTCACTCTCGTGCACACAGCGTGCAGAAATGGCCCAGTTGAGCTCCAGTGAGGGATTAATGCAGCCGGCTATGGAGGCTGTCACTGCATCTTTCAGTGCCACTACAGTGAGAAGCTCTTACCGCCGCTGTACTTTAGCGCGGCTGTGAACCGTACGCTGGCTCTGAGTGCTGTTGGGGTGCAGGTAAGAGTGGACGTTTCCAGGTCAGCCCAAGGCAATCAGCCTGCTCGCCGGGTGTCCACTTAGCGTTAGCCGGCATTGAGGAAAGTCATTATAGTAGCCAGAGTGCTGAAATAGCAGCTAGTATAGCAGCAGCTTTCTAGGTTTAAAAGGTTGTTGTTGCCAACAGGTGGGCTTTAGGGAAAGTGCTGTGGGTTTGTTGGTCCGAGAGATGCAGATTGAAACCCAGGCATGTAAAAACCAGTTTTGTTTTTTTTTTTTCTCCTTTTCTCTTTCGAATGGGTCGAGGAGTGCCTGAAAAATTTGTCTATGATGTATGGAAGCCCCAACTACGCAACTTCTGACCACGGCCCAAACAGGGCTAAAGGATTTGGGAAAAGGATCAAATTGTGTGTTTTTTTTTTTTTCAGTATTGTGATTTGATATGCAGTTATTATTCAACAATCTTTAACAATGAATCATTCAACATGATACCTATCGATTAATTGCCCAACCTTACTACTGATCACTTTGTATCTAACATATTTGATATTTTGGTCATATAACTGCCCACACTGGCATAGTGAGAGCAGAGCCATAAGCAGAGTCCCAAATTCAAGGCTGTTTTTTTTCCTGTGCAAGCTGTCATACAGAGTCTGAAACTCATTAGCAGGAGAAATCTTTGGACCTACAGCTGACAGTAATGATGTGCCATTTGCAAGTAATGAGAGTGAGACTGTTTTTTGTTGATATTACATGCAGCAAAGACTAAAGGGATGATCTTTACTCCACATAACAAAGTCTCATGCACACCCACTGCTTAGTAGTATAACAATAATGTCGTGTACCAAACATTATATAAAAGAGTTTTATTTTGGTAATTATATGGTTTTGTGTGATCAATCAGTACAGCTCTTCAGCTGATGGAATACGTGTACAGAGACGTTTAATATGTGAATATATCTAGTCTATAACAGTTTATAAGACATGATATGAAAGTTTAGAGCTGTACTCTGAGAATTCGCCACATTAAAAATAAAGTAAAAGTTCAGATGGTGTTAAAATCAAACTAGATTAAGTTAGAAATCCTGGGTGCACTGATCTCGTTTTTAAATAGGCTGCAGCCTGAAGTTTTACAAACAACAACCACAGAGCGATGTTTTCACAGGTTACCTAAAGATTAATAACTAGTTACAGTACAGAGAATCAACTGTTCTAAGGCTTCGTATTCACAGAACTTCAGCATTAATTTAGTTTCACATCCACCGCGGAGAGATCAGGCTGATGTGAGCCTTCAGGCTCTGCTTTGTGTTCTTAAAAATCAGGTCCAGATAAAATCAATCCATCAATCAATCAACTTTTATTTGTAGAGCCCACAACACGTAAAGTAACCAAAGTGCTTTCGAATAAAATCAAAGCATATGAGTAAACATCAGAAAACTTGATTTGTGGCCAGATACCAATATCCACAGACTAGGAAGCAGTTTGAATCTCTGTTGAGTCAAAAATCCCCAATTTAAGTAGATATTAGTCAATTTTTCTCCCGTTTTCGCCTGCTCCTCACGGCGCAGAATTCTGTGCTTTGCAGCTCGGAGCCGAGCGGCTGAGTCGTTTGCTGACGTGACGTCAGTACAACCCCTTATTGTTGTGTGTGTAGCTCCACCTTTTTGGTATGAATAGGTAAGATTGGTACCCCTGCGGAAGGGTGCTGAAAAGTGGGACAATACGGATCAGTTTACTGGGACCCTTTCTAACTTTTGCTGTATGGAAACGCAAAAAAATGAGTGCCGTTCCGCACCAAACTGAGCCGGACTGCTTGGTGGAAACGACCTGTATGAGAAGAAGAGTTATTTGAGAGCTGAAAGAAGCAGTTCCAATTACTTTACTAAGCAGAACGATCCATGTCACCAAAAGTGCTGGAATTTCCATCATGGTAGCTGAAAGGAAATATTTGTTTCTACTTAGCTGCTTGTTGTGTTTGCTGGTGAAGCTGCATGTGTGGCTGCACCTGTGAAACAGCTAGTGTTTCTGACGGTTTGTATTTGAGCTGTGAAAAACAGAACTCTCAGGTTTTGCTGACAGTATGAGCACATAAATCATCAGCATTGGTCCATCATGAAACTCCATTAAGACTTCTAGAGAACTGTGTCGGCCTCAGAGTAACAATAGTACACCAAACGTTGTGCCTCTATTGTCTCACCTTTCCTCCATTGCAAACCAATGTCAGATCTATTTTAGGCCCACTGTCTGTTCAGGGTGAGGAATCTCAGGCTGTATACAACCAACTACATAACAGCTACCTAGTTCAGTAAGAGCCTCAATGGAGCAACCAGTAATTGCTCGACTTTCTTTCTAATAGAAACTTTCTGCTTTGAAGTTAGCCAAGTTGTACTAAGTGGCACAGATCTCCCAGCAAAACAATATAGAAGTCCCCCAGCACATTTATAACATTTAGACAGGCTTTATTGTTGACATTTACTCAAAATTGGTCCTCCTCAAGTGTTTGCCGGAGGATTGAGTCCCAAACGTGGCCACTAAAGCCTAAATCTATATCTAAATCTAATAACGGAGCTGTGATTCCACCTCTCTCGTTTTGCTCATATTACTGTGATCTTTGTATCCAGCACCTGTTTGGCTTGTGTTCTCAAGTGTCTTTGCCATTTCAATAGGATTTCTGTGCAGTGACTATACCAACACAGTAATAAGATTTTGGAAAATAACCCCCAAGATGTTTGTGTAAGAGATTGTGCTCTCTGTTGTAGCCTTATTTCGACTGAAAGTTAGACTTGTATGGGAAAAAAAGGACATTATACAGCCTTGTTTCATTCTTACTTGCAGATAAACAAATCAAACAAGAATAAAAGGAATCACAGGTGCAGCCTGTTTCTGATACTGAGGCACAGAAAGCTGTTGAAAGAAAACAAATTCTTTTTCACTCATTATTCATGTTTGGTGTCTCAAACTTTGCAGCAGAGTACCGGCTATGAGTTGCATCATGTTGGTTGTACCGTTTGTGTCAATCATCAGCCTCTTGCAACATTTACACAGTGTTTACATGTCAACGCTCCCGCTTTGAAACAAAAGGCAACCTTCTCAAGTAAGGTTGTCAAAATTGTTGATACCTTCTCCTCTGAACATTTTTGACCACTTGGATTTGTTAAAGGGGACATATTTTACCCCCTAAAGACAAGTTTATATCAGTCTCAGAGGTCCCAAAACATGCCTGTGAAGTCTGTTGCTAAAAAAAAAAACACTCCAGTATTGTTTTTTTGTATGTCTAAAACCCCCTCTTTTCAGCCCTGCTCAGAACAAGCTGTTTCTGTGTCTGTGGCTTTAAATGTTACTGAGTTGTCTGACTCCGCCCCTGACCACACCCCTCTCAGGAAATGGATGTGGCTTAATGGATGGCAGGATGGGAGAAACTTTCTTCCAAATGGGGGGGGCAACTGAACAGGGCCAGGGCTAACTACTAGGGGTGTAAAGGTACATGTATTCATACCGTACTGATTCGGTTTGGGTCTCTCTTTACGGTACAGACGTGTACCAAACAGATACATGTGGAATGGAGCTCACATACAGACAGAAAACCAGAGAACAACTCACTGTCACACTGCACTGGCAACCACACAACTACAGAAAATGACAGCCTGAAAAAGTGTCCTGTTTAGGAACACTTTGTTGCCCAGTAAAAGACAACAGTAGCGCTGACATTATTCAGCAGCTGTGTCACTGACAGCACGTCGTCGAGCAGACCAATCAAAGCATTTGAAAAAGCACTACGCAAACAAGAACGTCATTGTAACGAGGAGGAACAACAAAGTCTCACCAGCCGGTTTTAAACTTCCTATTCTTTAAGATCTTTTTTATTATAACACTGGTGCTCTGGCTCTGTGAATCAATCTACCTTCAACTGTCAGCCTCGGAGGAGGGGGAGAGAGGACTCCATCATGTCTGCAGCTGCATCATAGTTGAAGTTATTCCCAGATTTTACACGTCTGTAACCTCTTTATCCGCCAAGATGGGCTGTGAAAAATTCTCCCAAACTTTGTAGTAGGTCCCATTGGTTAAAAAAGTAACCCAGTGCTGAAGTCCGTGTTGAAATCAACAAAATAGATACTAATTAGCATACATAACCATCTAACACAGAGTTGTATGATGATGCGTTCAAGTTGGCTGGGAAATGGGTATAGATATGTCATTATATCAATTAGAATAACCTAGTAATTCAAAAATATTTTTATTTGGTAATATTTTTAATCATTGAAGAACTTTTGGAAGGAGGTTGCTGCATTATTAATAATTTAAATGTAATTTATTCACCCTATTTATTGTTATACGGTTTAATTTAAAAAAATAAAATAAAATTTTATTTATCCGCTTCACTTGCTGTATCAAAAATGTACCGAACTGTGACTTGAAGGCGAGGTACGTACCAAACGGAAATATATCTGTACCGTTACACCCCTACTAACTACTCATACGACATCATCAGGGGAAAATCTGAGAACGGCTTGTTTAAGCACACATTTTCTGGAAGGTGGAGAAGGAGTGGATTGTGGAGAGATCAGGGGCACATAATTTTGTTACAAAAGCCTTAATAAAGAGATTTTGCATAATAAGTCCCCTTTTAATGAATAATGTTGGGCCTTAGAACAAAGCATATGATTGAACAGAAGCATGACAGAAAAACATGTTTGAAAGCTTATTAATTTACAAAATTTCCAGTGACGTTTACATTTTGGTTGTTTTCAAGGGATGATGTAAAACTAAACTTAATCCAAAGAAAACAACCAAAATGTTCTCGTTACCACGACAAAATATAGTCCAATAAAATATATGGATGTATGTTCGTTTTGGCCCTCTATTCATAATAGACCAATTACAGCGTTTTGTTTTTCCATTTACATTTACAACCAGCTCTGTGACCCACCTTTAGATCCTGAAACCACTACTCTAAATATCTTGTTCTTGTACCAAAATGTGAATAAGTTATGAATAAAGAAATATATGAATAAAAATATGAAATATGAATAAACCCTTAGGCAGGGAGAGAAGAAGCAATAAGCCCAAAACAGAGCAGGCACCAATGAATGACACTGAAGTAAGGAGCAGAATAAAAGAGGAGCTGGGGTGGAGAAGGGCTGCAAAAAGCAGCTAACCCTAACCCTGTGGAAGTATATGGCACACTTGAGTCTGTATATGCTTGATTTTTGTTAGTAATGAAAGAGGAGTTGATCTCATTTGATATTTGGTTGTATGAAAATGTAATAATCTGGCATGATGGCAGCTCTCCTCTCAACTTTAGAATAGTCTCTTGCTGCTGCCATATTTGTGTGCCAAAAGAAGATCATGAAGAGTATTCATCTGTAATTTGTTGTTCTTTCAGATTAAATGATCCATATTTGTTTGGATTATGTATGGTCCTGTTAAGTCTTTACTCCCCTTCTGCTCATGCAAGCATTAGAGCAAGTCTGTAGGATAACAGCTGGAGTAAACCAAAAACAAAGAAAGTTAAGGTCAGCCTTTTTGAGCCAAAGATAAAGTTGTTTTCCCCCAACAACAAAGAAACACTCAATACAAACAGGACTGCACAAGCGTTCCAGTACAGCTCAAGGGAAAACCAGTATGTTATGACACTCTCCAGTCAATGGCGCGTGCCTGAAGTAATGGAATGATTGATGTGAGTGATGATGAGTCTAGACTGGTCACCGGTCTGTCGGTGATTTGAACGATGGGATGGGGCAATCCCTGAGAAGTTGTGTTGAGTCAGACGCACCGAGTGTTGCGTAGGAGCCCGCTAATGATTCTCACTCCAGTCAGACCCATCTGTCTTCTTGTCAGGGTCCCGCTGAGAGTGTTAAGTTGCACCAGCGAGTGTAACACAGAGGGTGAGGCACAAACAGGCTCGTACATTAAAGAGCTGCCAGTGCCCCTGCATGTGTGTTTCTCTGTGCGTGTGTATCCCCGGGGCTGCAGCAGCACTTAACACATGCTGTCCAATCATGCCTGACAGAGGTTTGGTGGAGAGATCCTGTTGACGCTGCTTCTGTTACACTGCCAGGCTCACCTCTAGGGACAGGTAATGATAAGGCTCACACACACAGACCAACCCTTCTCTCCTTGTCAACATCAGCCATCTGTTGTGACAAGTGTTAGTATGCAGAGAGCTGCGATATGGGAAAGCTGCAAACTTTTGTAGTTGTGCATCATCAGCTCTGCCTCCTATATCTCACGATTCTATATGACTTAACTGCTCTCCTCATTATCTTATGGTGACATGGGTCATGTATGCAGACAGCATTTATTAGAGTGAACGACACACTGCAGTTATGTGCCAGAATAAATTTGCTGAGGTGCACCACTGTCACACCAACGTACCGATTCCTCCACACTCTGCTCTGTTACCTGTAGGCATTAAAAACTTGGGTAAAAATTATGGAAAAACTCAAACTACCGCCTGGAGGTTATATGCTTCTGCAAGGTATCCAATTGCCAGACAGTGAAAATACAGAGAAGAAGGGCTGGTGTTTGCTGTGGTGGTGTGATGTGGAGGAATGTTACAAGTAAGAGATGCTCATGAAGCCCAATGATCTTGACTTTCCAAAATCTAATCAGTTATTCTTTGAATTAGAGCAGGAATTTGTGCAGTTTGAAGAAAATCCCTCAACGAGGCTGGAGATTTCTGAAGATATGATCCATCTTAAATTAAAGCACTGAGGAAAAGAGCGCACGTCTGTGCAGAGAGGAAAAAGAGAAAAATGTCTGCACCTGTGTCCTAAAGTAACTGTTTACTTCTACGTATGATAAATATGCTCACTTGTTAGACACTTCCAACACTCCAGTAAACTTTTTTTTTTTTTTTGGGACACCTGGTGGTAATACCATACACCCGATAAAATTTAGGGAGGGTATGATGGTATTATTAATAATATAATAATTAAAACTAGATCAAAATTGCAATTTCAGCTGAAATTGCATGGGGATGCTGAGAGCTGAATTGTGGAAGAACTGCTGAAAATAACCAAAACCACAAAAAATAGCTGAAAATAGCAAAAAAATAGCATAAAATGGCATAGAAGTTGCTGAAAATGGCATTCAATAGCTCAAAAAAGGATAAAAATAGCTGAAAGTAGCCTAAAAAATCGGTGAAAAGAGCCTAAAAATAACTGAAAGTAGCCTAAAAATAGCTGAAAATAGCATAGAAATAGCTGATTTTGACCTAAAAGTAGCTTGATATTGTATTCAATGGCTGAAAAAGCATAGAAATAGCTGAAAATAGCTATATTTTAAAAAATTATAAAAGAAATGAGAAAAGTCATGGTAGTCGAATGATGAAGAAACTGATTTTTTTAAGTTTCAACAGTATCGATATGACAAAGTATGAAGGAGGAGATAGGCGGTGCGGAAGAAGAAGAATAAACAAAATGGCCAACGCAAATATCAATAGTGTGGATGCTCAGCATCCCCACTAATAATAACCTTTATTTGTAAAGCACAGAGGTTTACAAAGTGTTTTGACAATAAGCAGAATCACAATTAAAACAAAGAATCATAACACAAGCAAAGAACGTAAGAAGACAAAACCCCATCAACGGGAGAACCCATGAAAAATTCAGCTAGCAATATAACTCCAACATCATAATCATCTAAGCAGACCCATTATAGCAGCTGAAAAAATGTCAAGTTAGAAAAACATATGGATACCGCCCAATCCTAGTAGCAGCATCATGTTGTGGGGGTGTTTTGCTGCAGGAGGGACTGGGGCACTTCACAACATAGATGGCATCACAAGGAAAGAACATTATGTAGAAATGTTGAAGCGACATCTCAAGATATCAGCCAGGAGGTTCAAGCTTGGGTGTAAATTGGTCCTCCACATGGAAAATGACCCCAAATAACTAACGGCCATGTTAGTTACTTACTTTGGAGTGCCATCACAAAACCCTGATCTCAGTCCTGTAGAAAATTTGTGGTCCGAGCAGAAGAGGCATGTGCAAGCAATGCAGCCTACAAACCTGACTCAGATACACCAGTTCCGTCAGGAGGAATGGGCCAAAACCCCAGGAAACTCTTCTGAGAAGGTTGTGGAAGGATGACCCAAGACATACAGTTTAAAGGCAATGCTGCCAAACTCTGGGATGGGTATCAACAGGACCCAGTTCATAAAACAAGAAAAATCAATAACGTTTTGGCTTATTGAGTCTCACAGGCTCCAAGTCGTTAAGTTATTATAAGATGTAACTGGTGTTAAAATAGACGTTAGTTCTTACAAGGAGGGAAAATAAACTAAAAGCACATCAGTATTGTGCAGCACATTAAACCAGAGTGTAACTTCCACTGTCAGCTTGAGGGAGAAAGACTCCACCTGCGCCGGGAGTAACAATCTCTTCAACTACTCCAAGACAGTTTTCTTCTTCATGTGCTCAGATAAATGCTGATAAGTGCTCCCAAACTTTACAACAAGTCCTGTTTGTTAAAAAACATTAACCCAGTAGAAATCCATGCTGAAATTGACGGAGTTGAAGTTAATTAGCAAACTTCACGGAAAATGTGGTGCATTCAGGTAACCTCTGTAAAAGAGATGACAGCATCCTATATGTTTTATGTTCAGATGTCCCATAAAAAGTCTGAAAATTTATTTTTGACAATAAACTTCAACAAATGCAGCTGTGAATATGAGGACATTGTATTTGAGGGATATAAAATAGAAGTTTTTACCACTTTTGTTAGTGGTATTGATAAGGACACGTATCTATAAGGAGTATCGATAACAGTATCAATGTCAATAAAATAGTAACCGCTAAGGAATGCATGAAAACTTCTGACTTAGAATAAAGTGATTAAACACTTTTTCTCTCATTATTCTGGCATTTAGCAAACAGAAATAATGTTAGTAATCCTAAGTGACCTAAAGCAGTTAAACCTGGAAGTAAGTGACTGTTTGATTTCATGTGATATCAGCAATTATACTACAAATATCCAAAGAATCAGTAGATTATATACATGGTGATAAAAGAGCGTGGGTTCTTAACTCATAATACATTCAATAAACAATGATGCAATTTTCAAGTAAACAGCACTTTATGACTTTAAGGCCTTACATTTCTCTTGAAATTATGTATTTATGCTGCTCTTTGTGTCTCTGTGGCACTGAATTAACATTAACTGAATGTATCCAAGTCTCAGTGAAGCTTCCTCCATCTGAAATCAAAGCTCTGTGAGGGTGGAAGAAAGCTTTATGCCCTTCTTCAATATCTAATGTCTACATGTGAATGTTGTCTGAAGCATAAAGAGACGGAGCAGCTCTTTACCTTTTCATTATCATGAATTATGGATGATAGGAGGGTACTGTATACAGTAACTGTAGCTCTCTGACTCACAAAGCAGCTAATTATAAACTGTTGTGTCTGTAACCTTTCTGTGTCTGCTCAGGTTTATGTGAGTGGATGTACAGTCTCATTCAGGCTGTGTATAAGTACAGTTAAAGGCTGGCTTTTCAGAATTCAGAGCCACTTATAGATGGATTTTTGACTTCAGCTATTAATAATTTATACTTTTTTGTTAATTAAAAACCAACCATCAAAAAAGAAAATTGGGTTGGCTGTCCAAAGGGGGTTAGTTTGAATAGAAATGTTGTCTTTAGATTGTTTATTCAGTTTGATCAAATGATGAAATCTCCCGAGGGTTCTCGGTAGAGAAAGACTTAAACAGAATCAGCAGCAAAACTTAAGAAAGAAGTCTATCAACAGAAAGGTCAAGTTTTCTTTATTGTGTGTAAGTTTTATAGAGTAATTACTGTGTAATCATTGCAGTTTGGCCAGTAACAAGGGTAGGACAAACACTGGTGGCTCAGTGAGGTTGAACTCCAGTTCAATGCTGGTATTAGCATGCTAAACATGCTTTGAATAATATCAAGAGGATATTTTTGATGTGCTGAATATTTGTTTTCAAGTTGTTTAATCTGAAATCTTTGCTTATTTTCAGAGACAATGAAGTACAGCTTTAGATATTGGTAATATCGTTAGTATTGCAGGTATTGGTCTTGAGTATTGTATTGGAAGTATTCAATTATTTGGGTTGATAGTGGCACATGTTGAAAGCTTGATGGGCCACAAAGTCAGTATCGTCTGGTGATCATGAAAAGTTCCAAAATGGTCTTTTGTTGAATTAGTGTTCAGATATTTTGAACAAAGGATGAATCGGCAAGACCCATACCTTATGATACAGTATTATAGGTTTTTAAATTTTAGTCTCAGGCCGGCCACACACTACAGGATTTTAAGCCCGATTTTAGCCAAGATTTGACTCCCCCGACGATTGTGGGGGCGTATACCGACTGGAGCCTCGTCGCAAACGATTATTTGTCCAAGTAGTCTGCATGCATGTGGTGTCAACACGATTAATTTACTGCTCCAAATCACGTCGTAGCCTCCCAAACTCGGAATTGTAAATATCAAACATGTTTGATATTTACGATCTGACAATCTGGCTGAGTCGTCTAGTGTGTGGCCTTAGTCTCTTGATCGCATGTTTTTTACCCTACCCTTTTAACTTTTAGTCTGGTTTTAGTCACCAAAAATTAAAAAAACATTTTAGTCTAGATTTAGTCCATAGAAAGTCTTCACATTTTAGTCTTAACTTTTAGACCAAGCATTTATTCTCTTGCCTAAATCATGGTAGTGTGTTCTACGCACTCTGCTAAACCTGGGGTCCCTGCTTTCTACTGATAAGAGGCAAAAGAGCTACAGATGCATTGTATTTTGACAGATTTATCGGTGGAGAAATATCATGGATTTTGAATGTCTGACAAAAACCGCATCACATTTTAGTCTTGTTTTAGTCTTCTTGATGAAAAATAAACTTTCTTTCTGTCAGTTTTAGTCATTAAAGATCTGGTTTTGTTTGTCTTAGTCTAGTTTTTGTCATGGGAAAAAAGGCTGTCAACGAACACTTTTAGTCATAGTTTTTGTCAGTGACATTAACACTGATACTAAATGTTTCATTATATTTTGGCCTACAATATGATACCCTCCTAAACATTACACCATCAGGGACTGTAATGACACTATATACATTCATTCAGCCTTCATTCTTGTCGGAAGGCTATTCACAAAATTTTGGAGTGTTATTGTAGGAATTTGTGCCCATTCATGAGATCAGGCACTGATGTCGGACAAGATAGCCTGGCTCGCAATCTCTGTTCCAGTTCATCCCAAAAGTGCTCGATGGAGTTGAGGTCAGGGCTCTGTGCAGGCCAGTCAGGTTCTTACACCAACCTCACCAGACCATGTCTTTATAGTCCTGGGACATAGTCATGTTGGAATAAAAAAGAGCCTTCCCCAAACTGTTCCCACACAGTTGGAAGCATAGCATTGTCCAAAATGTCTTGGTATGCTGATTATGATTGTCCTTCACTGGTTTTAAGGGGCCTAATCCAAACCTTGGAAAACAGCCCATAACATTATCCCTCCTCTACAAAACTTCACAGTTGGCACGATGCTGTTAGGGAGGAAACATTCTCCCAACATCCACCAAAACCAGACTTACCAAACCACAGTGCTCCACAGTCCATTGTGGGTGTGCTTTACACCACTCCATCCAACGCTTGCCATTGGATTTGGTGATGTTAGACTTGCATGCAACTATTCAGCATTGGAAACCCCTTCCATGAAGCTCCTGACGCTCATTTTACTGCTTACATTAATGCCAGTGAAAGTTCTGAGCTCTTCAGCTATGGAATCAGCAGAGTGTTGGCGACTTTTACGCACCATGAGCCTTGGCAGTCATTGACCCTGCTCTTTGGTCTTCTTAGCTGTTGTTCCTAAACGCTTCCACTTTCTAATCATATCACTGTTGACTGTGGATTAACCAGCAGGGATGAAACTTCACAAACCATCTCACTGCATTGTGGCATCCATCACTGCCATGCTTAAAGTCGCTGAGCTCTTCTGAATGACCAATTTTACTTCAAGCCATCCATCTTCCTCAGTCTGTAAGTTAACATTCTGTAGTTGTTGTTGAACTAATCTGCTCAAGAAATTATTGTTTGAGTGCCGGGCGGATTTTGTGAGTCTAAACAGGTGTTATATCCTGTTATGTAAAAATCGCTCCAGATGGCTCAACATATTTCACCCAAAATAACTTTGAACCATTTAATCAGGTTTTCTCGGTGTGCTAAATGAAGGAGAATTAAACTTCCTTTTCATGTTTACAACATTGCTAGACACCCTTACGTCAAATACATCCACACACTCATGTACTTGCGTGTTTACATGTGTAGATTTTAGCGGGAAAGCTTGATGATTAATGGTCTATGTGGCAGATCAAGTGCTGAAGTTGCTTTGCTTGGAGGCTGCAATTGTAAATATAAAACAAAGACTCATTCATTTATGTGTCCGTTTTATGCTATTTGTCCCTGCACTGACACTTAAGCTGTCAGCGTGTTTGTTTTGTATCTCTAGCAGCAGATAATGAGTGATTTATTTCCAGCATACTGTAGGTATACAGCTTTACATTGAGTGACACTAGGGATATGTCATTTTTCCTACAGGGACGCTCATTTGTCAGGAAATGTCTACCTGTGGTGTTTTCCGTCAAGTCTCAGTGACATCTCTCTTGTCCTGAAGATAAGATGCTTCTTCTTGTCTCTCCAACAAATCAGTGTTGTCATCTTGTGTTTTTTTTTCTTGCATGCAGAGCAGTCTAAGCCTCCTCCAGGCCTCATCTCTATCAAGAACTAATCAAAAGAGGATGGTTCAGCCCTGTAGGTAGATGTTGACATCATGTTTGTGAAGACGGGATGAATCACAAATGGAGCAGCTCGCTTGATTTGATCGGTACAACCCTCATGGATACCAGAAGATTTTCAAAAAGAGGGAGATTTCATATTTCCTGTTGGGAACGGTTAATATTCCTACAACCTCCACCACCAGTGGTATGAATATAAATGAGATCTAAATGGGATATTTTGGAGCGAATGCATCGGGGAGGGTGAAATTGGCTGACCTGCTCACTGAGAGAGAAGGGAATATTAAGCAAACTCCTCAGCCCACACAAGTTGTTGCTGATTCACCAAATCCAGGGAACAATCAATACGGAGCGATTAAAGCCTCTGTGAGAGCCGCGGTTGGTTGGTCCGTTCTTCTTTCCCCATCTCTTGGCAGGGCTCAGACTGTCTTATCTTTTTTATTCTACATGGATGAGTGTATTTGCATTTGTGTCCAACTCAATATGTGAGCTTCTAAGTGGATGAGGGCTGCCCCAAGATGGATTTTTTTTTTTTAGCTAATCTGTTGAACAATTGTAAAATTAATGACAAAAAGCCTTGGTAAAATATTAATAATACATGTCGGACCTCTTGTTGAGTTTGCTTACCCTGAAAACAAGCATCAAATCTCAATTCCTAAGCCTGAATATTAACAATATGGACTCACAGTACAATGTTAAGCCCTGAGTTTCTCAACTGTAGCACAATATTTGTACAATTAGCAATGACAGTAGTGGCAGATTTACCAAACTGTATGAATAAATACTAGGGATGCATGATGTTGAATTGTTGCTGATATCTGATATGCTAAAATTAACAGATTAATTTTAGCCGATACTGATATTTGAATATGCTAATTTAACTAAAAATTCAGTGCTTTGAACACAGTTTAAGGCTTGAGGATGAACAAAAAAAATGTTTTTTTCTTAAAACACGCTTTAAAGTTTAAAGAACGAAGATCACCAAATTTTACATTTGATATATGCTGATATTCAAGGCCAAAATATCGGATGTCAATATCGGCAGAAACTTTGATATCTGTCGAAACCGATATCAAGCCAATAATATTGTCTATCCCTAATAAATACCAGTATAATTTAAAATTGTAGTAGCTGCTGCTTACACAGTTGTTAGCCAGTCATACTAACGTTAATTTGTTTGCTTCCCTATGAGTATATTTATATTTTTCTATGTCTGTACAGGATTTTTTCTTATTTTCAGGATTACTCTATAGCTGCGTAATTATTAACTATTTGTACAGAAATAAACAGTCTGAGCCCCTTTTGTTTACTGGGCAGATGAGTGTCAGATAAATTAACTAAAGTTTGGCCGAAGTGGCTCTCATAACGACAAGCTAACTTCCAGGAACACATTCCAATTCTGGAAAGCTCTTGACAATAAAAGTCACCGCCTCTGATACTGTTGAGATATCTACCAATTCAGACAAACCCGCAAAAAACGAGAGCAGAAGAATTCATTCTAGTTAACCAGTGTGCCCAGTGAACACAGGGGGCTCAGACTGTTGACTTTAGCGTGAATTGTTCATAATTCAGCAGTTATTTAGCAGTTAGTAATTCCTGGAAAAAAAAAACATTACTGACATGGAAAAATATGAACTTTAAAGGAAGCAAACCCTAAGTGAGGTCACCTGCGCTACCGCTGAGCTAATAGATTAGCTGATGACATCGGTTTAGTTTTCATATAAAACAAAGACGACACCTGAAATGGCTGAAAAAAAGATACTACACATATGTATATGAAACAATAACAATAATTAATAGTTGCTAAAACAATAGTCCGCTGCTTTCTTTTTAAAGTTCCCAGAAATGAACTGAACAACTTCCGAAGCATCTGGAGCGACTGAGCTGTCACTCAGAACTTATTGGCCAATAGGGATACACCCCAGAGAAGCCCGCCCCCATGTGACATTTGTGACTGAGAGAAAAAACTGGAACTGTAAACAAAAGGAAATATGTTCAAAATGTAAAAACTTTTTGGAATTTGCACTCTTGATGTGAACGTGTTTTTTGCTTGGATCACATTTTTTTGTTCTCAATGCTTATTTTTGTTTAAAAAACAGATAAGTTTTGTTTGAATCTTTCTGACAAAGTTTATTCCATAGGCTGCGGTCATATAAAGATATTTCTGAGAATCGTTTCTTTATAAAGCATTGATTCAGGCATTGTTTAGGCTCCAGCACTGTTTAAAAAATATCAATTTAGCTCCAGCATAAAAAAACCCCAGATGATACCCAACCTTAATGAAACATGTTTGAGCCTTTGAGCAAATCATAAACAAGCTGAAGTAAGCCCTTTCCCTTCTATGTGAACACAGTGCTGAAAACAGAAACCCCAGAGGGACTCCTTCACTCCTTTATAGAAGGACATTGTTCACCATGCTATTGAGCATGATTGTTTAGATCCATGCCCACACATATGATGACACCCCCCCCCCCCACCTGCAGGTCTGCTTTTACACTAGTAAGGTCATTCCGTGCCCGAGCTCATTCGTGAACGTCCAATTTGCACGTTTGCAAATCCACATAGAAGACGAATAGACAAGCATGGTTGCAACTCGGGTTGACATTCATTTACACTCTGTAGGTAACTGAGGCTACTCTGGATTTTTTGGATTAATTTTAAGGCACCAACAACCACTTTGTCCCTACTTCCTGCACAGATACAACACTTTTTGGTGAGTAGAACTGCGCTTACAACTCCTGTACTCGGGCACAGTTGCATTCCTGACTCCCAAGTCCACATGAATCACACTGAGACCATCTCTTCCAGTAGATTTGGACACAGTGCTTGGGTATGGTTTACGCTGATCAAATGAACCTGACTGTGGGGTCAGGTGTAGTCAGATCCAGGCCTGTGTACCTCATGTGAAACCAGCCTCAGTCTCCATAGTGACACTACCTCAATATCTAATTCACAGACACGACAGCGGCCTCAGTCTTCTCATCAAATTCTCAGCAAGAAACAATCAACACATCTCTTCAAACCTATCTCTAGACTGCTTTTACACAGATATACTAAAATCTGATCATTCCCATAAAGGTTAACTTCTTCTAGTAGAAAATGCAGCTTATTGATCATTACAAGCCGTCCAGGAGTGACAGAGCAGCACTTTGTGACGAGATAAAGAGTGTGCAATAAGAGTGTGAACAAGGCATTGATTAACCGCCGTGCTGTATAGATCCTACAGACACATTATTAGCATGTTTATTCAATAAATGCTGCCACTGTGTCTGTGTTGTAACAGCCTATAAACTGATCACATTTGTCTTACTCTGCTGTCTCACTCTGAGGAGTCATACGACTTGTTTCTGGATTCCTGTCAAGTCTTACACCAGCCTTTAGCTTCCCTTTAGCATCCACCGATCTTCCTCCACCCTGTTGGTTTCGCCTGCGGCGAGGTCACCTCTAACTTCTTTTAAGCTCACTCGCATCGTCACTCCCGGGAGTTTTTTTTTTTTTTCTTTCCTTCCATGTATGCAGCGCCATCTCTCACTCTCGTTGTCTTTGTCTCCCCGTCTTCCCATTCACACTCTCATTTCATCACTTTCTCCAGCAGGGAACAAAGAGAGGGACGTTTAAATGGGTTTGGGAGATGAAGAGACCGACTCGGCCTGTCTGTCCCTGTACTCGCTGACATTATTCATGCCTTTCTAACTGCCAGTCGGAGAGTGGGGGACCTTCTGAAAGACAGCCCTGCCGTAGTGGAGAGCGAGGGAGACAAACACACCTGATGCTCAATAGATGCAGAGAAAACACAGAGAGGAGGGAGGGGAGGAAAGAAGGCTGAGTGACGGCGAGAGGAGAAGGGCTGGCAGTCGGATTTTCACATTATTCTGGTGTTAATCTGATTGACAACCATTACACAGCTGGTTTCTGTGTTTGCCTCAGTCTGTCACATGAAAGACACAGCGGTGGGCATCAGACTTTACCGCTAGATCCTCGTAAGAAAAGGTTTTTGACCTGCTTTTTTCAGTAACAGTAGACTTCACAGTAACTGACTGTATCATCACTCCATTCAAATACAGATATCATAAACCCAGATTATATTCTCAATAGAACATAACAGATCTTGAAACTAAGACATTTTACCATTTCATGAAAACAACACCTCATTTTTAAGTCTGAGGCCGCAAACTCATAAAAGTAGTAATGGGGCTACAGTGGAGAAATATCACAGATTTAGAATGTCCGACGAAAACTAAATTACATTTTAGTCTAGTTTTAGTCATCTTGACAAAAACTAAACTTAGTTTTTGTCAGTTTTAGTCATCACAGATCTATTTTTGTTAGTTTTAGTCTAGTTTTAGTCATGGAAAAAAAAGCTGTTGACGAACATTTTTAGTCGTAATTTTTGTCGTCGAAATTAACACTGACTTCTGACCACAGAACAGTTTTCCATTTTGCCTCAGTCCCTTTTAAAGGGGGCATATTCTGCAAAAATCCCTTTTTCAGGCTTTTCTAACACAAATATGTGCCCCTGGCCTGCCTACAGTCCTCTCAAGTACCAGAAAAATCCATTCCCTCTCCACCTCTCTTTCTCCACCTTTCAGAAAATGTGTGCAAATCATAGCAAATCAAATAAACCCACTTTATTTGGAATTGGGGTTGTAAAAAGAGGACAACAGATACTATACTAGTATGAGAAATGTGCTGAAAATGACTGAATTTACTGTTAAAATGCTGTTTTTCCCATTCATGTCAAAATGAGATAAGATTGTCAGCTTTCCCTCAAAGACAAGTTTAGATAAAGACCAAGGCTGCTGTAGTGATCACTTTAAGCACATTAAGTTTCTCCCATTAAAATGTTTCAAGAGCAGCAAAAACACAAGGCTTGCTTTAATTTGACAAAATGCTCATTTAAATGTCAAAGAGTCTAACTCTCTAATGATGAAGACACGGGTAAATAGAAAACTTTGCAGCTTAGGGAAAACAGTCAGCTCTTCACATCCTTGTTTTGAGTTTGACTATAATGAGCATTTAGAGTATTTAGATCTGAGGCGACTGGCAGATACTTAAATTTAGAGACCAAAACTTTGAGATGAAAACCCTGAAAAATCCTTGAAGTTAAAAAAGATTGATATCAAGTGAAAATAAACACATTTTCAAGGACAACAAATAATTTTATTCCCCTACTTTGCATCACAACTTATTAAATGAGTGCTTGCTGAATTTTCTGTAAATAAAGTAACATCTGTCCAAGCTAAGAAACAGTTTGGCTAAGGATGGAGGCTTAACCTTATGGATGGATAATTGTTTTTGAATATTTAATTACCATTAGAATTATCATATTAATATTAGGTTTTTTAATCCTTGCAAACACAATTTCACTGTTTTTTAAAGATATATTTCGGGGGTTAAAGTACGGTAACAAGAGTTTTGACAAACCACTGTTGAATATTGATATGAAACTGGAAGCAGTGGTTTGCAGTTTGCATGAACTTGATCTCCCATCTCTTGGGGAACAAAAACTGAAAAAGTAATCATTCTGTAAATTTTTTTTTTTTAATATTTACATATTTACAAAAAAAGACCTTGCGCTTCGTAGTATTGACTGTATTTGGGCCATTATTCAAAGCACTCCCTGTCTGCAGTGACACAGAGGGACACGTCACAGGCTCTCTCTCTCTCTCTCTTTCTCTCCATTATGAACTATTCAGGCTTCTTCAGTCTTCTTCATGCTTCTCCTGCGTGATCTTACTGTTTAGACATGCACAGTTTGATGAAGCATGATGTGACAACGGAACAGCCTGCCATTGATTGCCATGGTGAGATACAAAAAGGTGGATAGCATTAGCTGTTAGCAGCAGAAACGATTAAAAAATTGATTAAAAGACATTGAATGTCGGAGTAACTGGTGGGAATTTAATCTTCTAATGCTACAGGAAGTCACCTAAGTTCCAGGCTCACTAGAAGAGCCTCCATTAGGGCTACAAAGTTGTGGATAGCATCATTAGAACGGCAAAGCTGACGACTTCCAGAGGGGAAAGAAGTGAGTGGATGTGATTTATGGCTCTAAAGTTATTCAAATTTTTGTAACCGGTGTCTCTTATTGTCTTTCACAGTAACATCAGTCTCAGAGGGTACAGGGCAGCTCTTGTCTTTACTGTCTTTTACTTTGTTTTCTTTGCATATATGTCCACTCTCACTCAAGGATAAACTGACAAGATTTTAGAGGAAGAAGGTGGTAAAAGTCATCGGGCCTCATGTTCATTTGTGGCAATGCTACCTCAGGAATGCTTTGAGGGATTTACTTCAAACTTTAAACAAATGGCCAATGTGGTTTTATTTTCAAAATCTGTGGATCAAATGTCACCATTCCTTGTGTTCATCCCTTGCTTGTGTCTATATCTTAAAAATGCTTTCATTCATTTTCTTTAAACTCTGACTCAGGGATCAACTATGCAGATTGTCTAAGTGGAGGGTCAAAGGTCACTAGGCCTCACATTCATCCCTTTCTTGCGAATGCTATAACTCAAGAAATGCTTAAAGGGATTTAAATTGCAATTTCACACCAATGTCCACTCTGACTCAAGGAACAACACACAAAGGACTCGGTCATTGAGCCTTATGTTCATCCCTTGCTTGTCATTGTCAAACCTAATGAGTGCTTTGAGGGATATTTTTCAAACTTTGCTTCAGTGTTCACTAACCCAGGGTTGAAATGAATGCATTTGGTGGTGGCCTTCTTGTCCAGCCACCACCTTACTTCACTCTCCAGCAATTGAATACCTAGCAAAGGTATGACTGCCAGGTTTAACTTGTTTTGTCATTAAATTTTCATTTTAATCTTCATTCCAGTCCAGCTGTACAATAATTTAATTTTAGATTATTGTCCTCACTTTTCCATCAGAGTAGCGTTGGCCAAATGGCTTTCATCATTGACTAAAAGAACTTTATTCACTGTTGACCATTAGTCTTAATTAAAGGTTGTAAGCCTGCTTGAATTGTCTTCTAATACTCTACCCAAGAGTTTGATGGGTTAGGTTGGAAACTTCATTGGCCATTATTTGGATAATTGTCTTTGGCTTTACCACAGTCAGCATGGGTTACAAAGAAATCAATAGTCCTGGCACATAACAGCCGATCTAACATTCAGGGAGCTTGGATTCTAATCATAAGCAGGCAAAGAAGCACAGTTCACAATATGTTTGTCCATTTGTTTGCTTTTCCTTGCAGGGAAAATAAGTGCTTTGAAACTTGGCTCTTTCTCAGTGAGATTGTTTTGTATTTTTTGGCAGGCAGTCTTTCTACTAATCTTTCAAATGTAACACTCTTTTAACAGCAGTCGGACCCTTTATTCTAAATCTCAATCAATATCCATTTGCTCCGCACCCTTGACGTTTGTGTTGTGGCTGAAATGACACATTAAGACTACAAAGAGTGTTACAGTCCAACAATACATCAAGGATGACAACATGAAGGAGCAGAACGCAGTGATTGGATTATTTATTGCCTTGGCTTGACTCACAACTTCTGTCACAATCTAAACAAGAATGGTGAAAGTAGAGAAATAGAAGAAGAAGAAGAAATATAAAGTTGCTGACTCATCTTTGATTATTCTGACAGCATCCTTGAACAAGAAGCCACCGAATGAACAAAGATTTATATTGTCATCATGCCAAGTCTTCCCCTCACTGCATTGACTTTTGCAAGTAACAATTGTCCAATCAATTCACTTAGATTGTGTTGCATTCAAGTGCAAATGTAAGTGTTTTGGTTTCATGGTCTTCTAAGCTTTTGAAGTCAGTCGCATTTAAGCAAAGTACCAAAAATGAAGACATTGATGCAGCAGCCATGAAAAATGTAGGTTATTTGTGGTACAAGTTTGGTGTTTTGGCCCCCGACATTATGTTTTTAGGAAGTGAGGAGTAGCCATATTAGAGCAAGAGTGTGGATTACCATTGCTAAGCCTAACCCTGATGGAAATGTTTTTATAGTGATGACTTGTCAGTCACTGAAAGCCACACCCCACCACTGTGGGGTCATTCATTTTTGTCCATTGTAAACAAGATGGAACTGTGATTTACAAGTTACTGTAAATATATAAAAAGAATATTAAGAATTGGGTGAATCACTTGAAATTCTACATTTGGCATTCTCCTCTGTAGCAGCAAACACGATCGTCCAAGTGGTGGTTAGAAATCCGCAGCCTGAGGGCGAGGGAGCGGGCACCCGGGAGAAAGATGCTTGGGAGGGCAGGTGTTATGTGGGGTCACTCTTAGCCAAGCCTGCAGCCCGGCTTGTTTGCCCCGCTTCCGCCTTCTCGCTCAATGCCATCTCTGCCTCCTCCCCACTGGCTGTAGGTGTCGTGCTGCTCCACATCCTTTTCCTTTCAGTCTCCAGGGCCCCATTCTCCAGATAATCGCCATTGGGAAAGATGTAAACTCCATGGGCATGCTGTCAGTTCTGGTATAAGTGTAGGGCTTTGTTTTGCTGCTAGTGATGGAGCGCCAGGCCGCTGTGTATGTACGCGCTGCCCCATGCTACCTCAGTAGGTAGCATTCAGTAGTCTCCTGTTGATCAGGCAGTGTTCTGTCGCAGTTACTGGAAATTGTTGTTAGCTTTTAAGCTATCCAGGAGTTTGATTTCAGCAAATGTCAACTTAACTGTGAAAAACACTACAAGTCCAAGATATAACTCAAGAGTGCATCTTTTTTTGCTGCCAACTGCTCTGGTTGCCCAGCAGCAGACCAGGGAGGGGGACAGACTTGAAAATAACACACCACAATCTAAGGAAAACCCCAACAATGGCAGTATGTCACTTCCATGCCCATGGTTGAGGAAGCCTCATTGTATAGGTCTGCAACAGATGAATCCAAAATGCCCCACCATCATTTTGGTTCTATGCCAGTCGTATGACGAAAAGCACTGGATACTTGCACAACTTAGATTTTAAAATTCATAGTAGATGTCACACTGCATTCAAGATCTTATATACTTTAGGAAAAGTTCCAGCCCAACTCTAATTGCAGTCTAGTTCCTCTCCTTGTCTCTGAAAAGAAAGTAGAAGAAGCCTCTGATTGACAAAATAACAGTCTGAGGTTTTTATGCTAGCAGTGGAGGCAACCCTTTCTGTTTATTAGAAGTAATGCAGCTTTTTTTTTTGGCTTTTTGCCTCTATTTTGATAGGATAGCTGAAAAGAGACAGGAACCATGGGGAGAGAGTAGAGGAAGGATATGATCTTATCAGCACAGAGACCAGGAATGATCCGGTTATCAGTGCACTGAGAATCATTGTACTGCTGAATAGCCCAAATGTGCTTGAGCTTCAGATCACAAACTATTCACTGAACATTCCTCTTCAGGGTTTTCTGGTAGAGAGCAGAATTCATGGTTTCATCAATTACGGCAAGACGTCCAGGTCCTAAAACAGCCTTGAACCCTTACACTAAGACCACTATGTTTGACTGTTGATATGATGTTCTTTTTTATGAAATACGTTGTTTTAAAGCAGATGTGATTGGACAGACCCCTTCCAAAAAGTTCAACCTTTGTCTTGTCAGTCCACCGAATATTTTCCCAAAATTCTTGGGGATCTTCAAGATGTTTTTTTTACAAGTGACATTGTGTTCTTTTTGGTTGGTGGTGGTTTTGGCCTTGGTAGCCTCCCATGGATGACATTTTAGCCAATTCTCTTTCTTATTGTTGAATAACCAACACAGGACCTATCTGAAGCCTACAGGTCTTTAGATGTTGTTCTGGGTTCTTTTGTGACTTCCTGGATGGGTTGTCAATGCGCTCTTGAAGTAGGTTTGGTAGGCTGGCCACTCCTGGCTAGAAGTTTTCTCCATTTGTGTATAATGGCTCTCATTGTGGTTAGCTGGAGTCCCAAAGCTTTAGAAATGGAATTGTAACTCTTGCCAGAGGGACGGAGGCCATTGACTTTGTTTCTCCTTGAGTTTCATGATGATGTGCTGCTTTTGAGATCTTTATTCTACTTCACTTTGTCAGACAGGTTCTGTTCTAGCATTCAAACTTTTGATTACTTTGTCCAGAATGGGGGAATTAGGTAGAAAATCAACCTGATAACATTAATGGCAAACAATCACAAACAAGTCAAACCACCTTGTTGTTAGCAGTTGATGTTGATAGCAAGCTTGAGTGTGAGCTGCAGTCTAAAATCTAAGTCAGTGCCAAATTTGAACTCTTCCAAGGGGCGTTTGAATTGGCCTTTTTCCATTAAAAAATTATGAGCATTTTGAATACTAAAGCTGGTGCACTCTGAGTGCACTGCCTTACTCTACTCTTTCTATGAAATCAGTTGGGTTTTTGGCACAACAGTTTTACAGTTTTCCTTAAAATTAGTGCCAAGTTGCAGGTTAAAATCGATCTTTAGTGCTCGATGGCTGTCTTGCCTCTCCTGCCGGCAGAGTGAAATGTAGTGGATTCCTCTGCGCTGTGGACTTGCTCTGTTCTAAATAACCCATGGCTCTTGGCTGTTATTTTCTCCCCTGTGTGCCTGGTTTCTTTAAACATTGATTTTATGCTTCAGGAGCTTCACGGACGCTGAAAATATGTCGTCCAAAATATGCCCTCTCTGACTCCATCCTCCCAGTGCGGTTGAGTCAGACATCCAGCTCTTGTTGTTTGTAGTAGAAAGCAGAACTTAGACTCGGCTGTTGATTGAAAACTCATCCTGCTCTGGGCTAGTGTGAGATCGCTGTTTGTTCTAGATTTCTATTGAATCCTTTAAAAACGTCCTATCTCTGAGTTTTAAGCCGAGGAAGAGTGAATTGCAGCTGGTGATGAAGAGAGAGGAGAATGTAGAACACACGTCTCGCTTTCCCCCACAAGTTCTCATCGCCCCGGGGCAGCAGAGCCATGCTGCGCAGCTTTTGAACCACAGGGAGGTACGAAGGGGACGAGGCAGCCGTCTGGCATCACACAGTCCTCGTCTCTTCTGCGAGTCTCTGCAGAGTTGCTGTTATTCACAACAAGGTATGCAGTAATTAGACTGAGGTCAGAGGGAGTGTGTGGCCTCCTTCTCCTCCCGTCCCAGCACCGCATCGTTTAAGAAGCTGCACTTCCTCCAACTATTAACAAGAAAACACCTTATTTCCTGCCCTCGTGTTTGCACTACCTTCATTAATATCCCTGTTCGAACTCCCCTCGCCACATTCTCCTCATCCTTTCATTTTCTGTGGGGAAAAACAGACTTTAATGAAACGAGCAGAATGAAAAGGCGCAATCATCCCCCTCCTGTTCTCCCCTCGCTCTCTGAGTTAAAGCTCGCTCCTCGGGCATAAATATGGGATTTCTGTGGAACTACATTGAAAGGTCACTGTTTACAGCTCTCCTGGTGCTCGTCTAGAATTAATCCAACCTAAGCACGCTTTCATACACACGGTTAAAAATGACTTTGTAAGCTGACCACAGAAGTGGTTATAGTTCATGCCCGGAATAAGAAGCTTTATATTATCTCTCCTTTATTTAATGAGCCTTTTGTTCACTTTCTCCTCAGTTTCTTTTGAGATTTTTGTGTCTCTTGGGTTCAGTAAAATTTCCTTTGAGGTGAGCGTTGCGCTCTGCATACTTCATGCTGTGTGCACTCTTCATTTTCTTGGTATAACAGAAGTTTAAGAAGCTCAAGGCTCTAAAATTCATGTTTTACCATTTGAATAAATTATAAAGCACTTTTAAATAAGAAATAAATATGCATCTAAGTGTTATGTAACTTGTTCAAACTGGGCTGAAAAATTATTTGACTTTTGGCAAAAATTAATGGTCAAGTGTCTTTTCAGTTGCTCTACACTGAAACAGCATTTGTTTACTCATTAATCACACATAAAATAAGTGTCATAATGGAGGCTAACACTTAGGTACATCTAAAAAAAAATTTGAATATCATATCAAATATTTTTTACTTTAATTTAACTGAAAAAGTGAAACTTACATATAGTACTGTTTGGGCCAAAAATTGGCGTAGATGAGACAAGTAAGTCTGCTTGAGAGCACCATCAGGAGGATTAACACAACCCTGCTAGGGCTCTGGATGTCCTTGCACATAACCATGGACATGGGAAAATAATCTGTTGAAAAATAAGAAAGTAAACACCTTTAGGATAGAGTAAGGGGTGGATGTGGTGAGTAAGCATGGTCAACGGGCAGTGGTTCTTAACTGGTGGGTCATGACCCAAAAGTGAGTCAATGGGCTGTTTTCAGCGGGTTGCTAGTTTATCTAAGGTCGTTTTCACACTTGAAAGTCCAGACCAAGGTCCGCGTTTTTGTTACATTATATACATTTGGTTCGGTCTGTTTGGGTTCCACACTGTCATTATTGCAACCGGACTAACAGACTTTACATGATGAACCTACGTGATATCGTCATCAACTACGTGGTTTGCATATCTCTGTAGTTTACATTGATTGGTCATTAGGCCGGCGGGCGTCTGACGTCAACACGTTGAATAACGCGAGAATGTTATCAACAATGAACGAAATCGTCATTTTCACCATCATATTATTGTTGATTTTCCACTACCAAAAGCGACAACTTGAAGAGCTGTAAATAAAGCTGGTCCGAGTTCATCTTATGAATTTTATCATTAGACATTAACTTTATCGTCATCAACAGGAAAGGAGAAGAAGTATGCAATCCTGCGAGACATTGCAACACCGACTTGGGAGAGAAGGTATGTGTTGTAAAACTTTTGAAAAGATGAGCTGTCAGTAGCGAGGTATAACTTTATCTACAATTTTATGAAATTTTCCGTGCTTAGACAATCCCCATTCAACAAAATAATGGACACTTCTACTCCTCGCGTAACATAAAGCAGCTACTACCCTGTCCAGGCTGGTGGTTAATTTCAGTCCGTGACATTGTTGTGGGCTCTACCGCGGCTCATTTTGTTATGGTGATAGATTTCCTTTGCCGGTAGTCATGTCGTCATTTCCTGTCATTGATACGAAGGTCCGAACCTTTCAATATAATGCTTTCACACTGGGCATGAACCGGATCGTGGTTTCCGTTTGGTCCGGAACGAGACCACCTCTTTTGGTCGGACCAAGGTCCGGCTGTTTGGTCCCGACCATGGTCCAGGGGAGGTTTCACACCTATCATTTTGGTTTGGACCAAACAGAAAAGTCCGAAAGTCCGGACCAAACGACGTAGGTGTGAAAGCCCCCTAAGTGTCTTTTTAAAACTTTGTTTCATTGTTCAAGCTTTTGACACCAAGAAAGAAATAAAATAGCTGTACAGGTTTTTTTCCTAAATAATTTGAAATCGTTTTAGGGTATTATTTATTTCTTGGAAGGCATCTGGCTTCCCCCTTTCAGTGTCTTGCGACCCCCACGTTGAGAACCACTGGGATAGGCTAGCTCCGGTTGCAATGAGCCCTCCAGTCATACTGTGGATGTCCCAAAGGCCCGAAAACCGCTGGTGTCTCCGAGTGTATTGCCAAAGTTGAAAAGGCCTAAACAAAAGATATGCTTTCAAGCTTGGCCTTGGTTGCCACACTCTGAAATGAAATGGTTGATTTACTTTCATCTGAGCACTTTGGGCCACTGAGTAACAGGTGAGAAGCTTCAGAAGGTTCAGGAGTGGCTCGACACGACAAACATGGCACTTGTAGTCCATTTTCCAGATCCGTCTGTTCATGGTGGCTCACAGTGACTTCAGCCTCCAGTCCACTCCATGTGAGGCTCTCCTAGGTCAACTTCCAGTCAGCTTTCCATGAATATGCTTTGATACAGCACTCTAAAATAAGCCTGCTCTTTCAGCAGTGACCTCCTGGGGCTTACCCTCCATGTAGGGCATCGATGAATGTCTTCTTGACAACTGTCAAGTCATTAGTCTTCTCCTTGTTTGTGGTTGGATGTACCGAACAAGAGTGAGAGAATGAAGGCAAGAAATCAGACTTTTCCATGATGTTCTAATATTTTGAGGTAGTGGATTGTTTCACTGGTGTCCAAACACACTGTATGTCTACGTCAAAGTCTATTATCAATTTTATAATCTCTATACTGACTACCAAATTATAAAAATATTGGCCTCTGTCATTCCAAACTGACTAGTTCTTTGCATTGGTGTTAGGTGACATTCATGTGACAGGCATTGTTCAATGAGCTGAAGCCACATAATTCGGTCAGTCGGACAGTTTCACGGTCACTTATCCTCAAGTGCAGGAAAGAGGGCGACAGATTATTTCAAGGGGAAGAAAGTGTTGAGAGGGATGGAGCTAAGCAGGGACAACAAGCACTTAAAATCTTGGCACAGACCAAAACACAGAAGAAATGATTAGAGCTGCGACTAACTCTTGGAGTCTTTTATCCTGCTTTAATTTACAGGCCTGTTTACAAGACATCCCAAATCTGCTCTAATGTACCACGCTTTTCTTCTTAAATGCTTTGGTCCATGTTGGCTTTTTAAGGTTGTTATAACGCTTTTTCTCTGGTGTCTTTAAATTCTGGCAATCCCAAAAGCAAATGGAAACGGCCATATCTATTCATAAAGCGTAATTGTACAAGACAGTAACAGTGTACAGCTTGGCTAGCTTGATCAGAAACCAGACTAGTACAAATATGACCCTAAAGGTTCAGTTCTAGAGTCATTTCTTGAAGCTGTCCAAGTACATTGAAATTAAGTAACATTATGTGAAGAGTTGAAGGTAGCTTTAGGTGGTAGATTGAAATAAAAAACAAACAATAATTTCTGCAGTCTCACTGAAAACCAGTCTAAATGTGTGTATTTCAGATGAAAGAATCACAGCACAACCAGATGTTTTTATAATGTCACAGGGGATAATGGCGGCAGTATGAACTGCTAGCTTAAATCAGCCTGGCTGACGGCGTTGCCTGCGATGTAGTTTGTCACATCACTGATAGCTGATTTATGGGAATTTGCAGGCAGATAAGTGGGAAAAAAGGAAATAAAAATCTTGTCTTTTTTAAGGCTTTAAGCCCCAACAAGTGTTTGGAAAAGAAAGAAATGTTGTAAATGATAGCGTCTATCCGTTCTAAATAAACTTTCAAAGGGAAACTTCAGCCTGATGGACCCTTGTGTCCCCATTATTAGCTGCACATGTAATTAAGATGCAAAGCACTATACTAGCTACATTTGTCAGTGGAAAAATGTTTCTAACAGATATCTTAGTTATAATAAGATTGGCCTAGCAGAGCATTTTTGTGTTTATGTGCTATAAAATTGCACTGCCATGTTGCAGTCATGGCAAAGGGAAATTGTTGATTAATCCCCCTCATGCAGGAATCATATATATACCACTGTGGTATTGTTGCTTTTACTAATGAAAAATCAGTGCCCTTGTACTACTGGTTAGTGCAAAGTGAACTAAATTTAGTTCATGCCTGAACTGTGAAAGGTTACAGTTTTCAGACAACACATTCATCTTACCTCTAAATTCCACATACTCCATCTGTGCAGGGATCCACAAGTGCCTTTTCTAGCCAGGTTCCAAAGTGCAAGTTCCAGAAGGACAACCATCACAGCCATCGCCCTCCACCAGAGCTTGGCAATTGATTGAAAAATAATCAAAACCAACATTTAGAGACTTTAACCAATGAAAACCAGCCCTGTGAATGATTTCAGTTTTTTCTTTTGTAATTCTCTACTAATTCACCACACCCTCTAAAACAAACTACTGGCTGTGCAGTCATGTGATAGGCAGCCAGGGGTTGCAAGGAAACCCAAAAGAAGTATTAGTCATGTGACATTATCCCATCCAGTCTGCTAAAACTCAACCAAATGTGCACTGTGAGCAACAGTTTTATTTTCTACTTTTTATACAACAGCTGCTGAAACTGCTCTAGGAACTTCGATGCCCACGTCTGGCTGCATGTTTTTTTCTTTTTTTTTGTTTCAAAACTACACAAATACTTACAGAATAGATAGTCAGAGGTCAGGGGTGGAATAGTCATTCACAAATTGTAATCGAGGTTAAAAAAAAGTTCAATTCACAGTGATTTTGATTTTTGCCATTGTCACCCAGCCCTACCATCCACTGATCTGGGCTTTATGGCAGAGTGGCTGGATGGAAACCTCTCCCTTTTCAAAACATGAACACATGAGAGCCACATGAAAGCCTGCTTTAAATTATCAAAAAAAAAAAAAAAACCCTGAAGGACTCTCAGACTGCAAGAAATAAGATGTCTGGTCTGATGGAAGCGAGATTGAACTGTTTGTCCTCAATTCTAAACATTGGATGAAACCAGGCACCACTCTCCACTTGCCCAGTACCATGTATGGGGGTGGCAGCATCATGCTGTGGGGGATGTTTTTCCACTACAAGGACAGGGAGACTGGTCCAGATCCACATACTCGATCTGTGCAGCGCTCCACAAGTTAAGCATCCTCAGTGCACGCTCCGGTCTATCTCCATTGCTTCCCATATACACTACTCCAATTGCCTCTGGTCGAGATACGCACCTGATCTATTTCTGGCATCAGTAACTTCTAAAATCCGCCAATCCACGTAAAGCAAATTGATCCAGACAGGAGGAAGATCGTGCTAAACATCTGAGGGAGTATGTGGATTTTGAGGGTCAGTTATTGGTGATAAGGTGTTTTTCATGACAGATGTTGAAAATGTAAAATTTAGGAGCTGGAACTTACTGATGGCAAGTTTTTACTGTTAATGCATGTTGGTTCCAGATATCTGGATCAGTTCTAATAATTTGTATCTGCATCAGCCCTGCAAAACCAATATGGATCAATGTCATAATCGATCCATCTTTGCAATTCGCAAATGTGAGAAATGTTTCAGAAAATAGTTAAAATGTCACCAGTTCGACTCCTTTTTAGGGATATAAACACTTCCAAATACTATGAAATATCCAGAAATATTGACAATTTAAATTGATTTGAGGAATATATTGCAAATTGCTGTAGCAGAGTAAAGAGTGACATTTCAATAAAACATGACCAAGTTATATTGTGCACCCAGCATTGTGGTACATATGGACTAAATATTGTTAGATCCCTCTTTATATCTTTTCAGATGATACGACTTCATCACTGTTAACTTCATTGCTGAGACCTTTGGGAGCCAAAGTGACCCTAAAATTGAAACTAGATAGTTATATTTTGAAGCAGAGGTCACAGACTAATCTGTGCTTTAGGAAGATTGTGGCTAAGATTGTGTTGTTTGAGCTGTCTGACCTTGCTAGACTCTCCTGATCTCACAGATTCTGCACCTTACTGTGTTTGTTTATCAAAGTGAGGCCTGACTGCTCTCTGGAATTTAATGCAGCTCCCTCGATACCCTGGCCTCTCTCAGCTCTTTAAACTACCCAGTAGCCTCTGGCCTTGGTCCAGTAGCCACCACTGATGCCTCTATTAACCTCGCCTCAGATCTACACACTGACTACAATATGAGCCTCCTCTGGTCCCTACTGCTAACTGTATGGGTTTAGTCCATTCTGGACGTGCTTCTCTCCATTATGATGTGTGATGGGTCTCTATTATTCTAACTTGAAAGCACCCATTGTTATTCTGATTAGGCGTGGCAAATGAGCGCTGCATTGCTCGGCTTCCTTTCTCTCCCCGCACTCACTCTCCTACATCCACTCTGTCTTTCACTCTGTTGCCATCCTACCTTCTCTCACACCGCTTCCTGTGCCAGCTTGCTTTGTGGGTGTTGTCATCCGGCCTGTGCAACACCCCAGATCTCGTATGGAGAGGAGTTGCATATGTTGTTGTCTTCTGTTTCTGTCACTGAATGCTGCAGGAAAAGCCTTGGCGCCAAATTGGTCCCAAATGGGAGCGCGGTGCCAGCTGCAGCTTTACCAATTCTGAAAAGACGCTTGGATAAATAAGAGCAAAGCCGCTAGAGTTGTGTGGACAATCAGTAGAGAAGTTTTGCTTCTGTTTACTAGATTTCTGAAGGAGAATGCCAACTTAAACTTTGTCAGTTCGGTGCATGTTACTCCACCTACCTTTGTAATCGTGTTTAAAATGAAACCTCCCAGCATCAAAATGCAATTTTTACCCTATTAGTAAATCTTTGAGTATTAAATGTCAATAACATCATGTATGTATATGGCATACATTGCAGCCTCTACCTTTTCGTCAGCATTGTATAGAAGCCTTTTGGCTGTCAAATCATCCCATAATCAAGTCTACAAGAATTTTTCTATGGCAAGGCAAATATCAACAACTTGTATCCAATGATGTGCTACTTCTTAGATGTTTTCTTGCAGGTGCCCTTTGTTTTAATGCCAGACTCCAGAATATTAGCTGTGTCCCAATTCAGGGGTTGCATCTTTTAAAGCAGGGGTTCTCAACCTTTTCAGCCTGTGACCCCCCCCAAAAATGCAAGGGACCGAGGACCCCCACTGTACCCGAAGGTGGTTGAACACAGCCATGCACATTCAAAAATAGTCATGTGGAGACAAGGCCGTCCATAAGGGGAGAGCCTCCTGGGGCCCAGATATACGGGGGGCCCATGGAGGTCAAAAAAATCATGGTCTACTAAACTGTGATATCCTTATTTTATATTTAACCTGAAAAAATACCCACTATTGTCAGTGAACAAATCTCTTTTTAAATCATTTTTGTAGAATATATCCTTCTTAAAAATGTAAATTTATTTAGTAAAAAAAAACAAAAAGAATTAAAAAGGGTTAAAAATTGAAAAAATGGTTAATAATGGCAAAAATGTGGTAAAATTGGATCTTAAAAGTTGCAGAAATGGGTTAGAAGTGGCAAAAAATATACAAGAAAATAGCCAAAAAAAAGGCAAAAATGGGTTTCAGTGGCAAAAATGGGCATGAATGGTGTAAAGGGAATATTTAAAAAAGTGTCTGAAAAGGCTTAAAATTGGCAAAATTGGTGGAAATCTGGTGAAATGGGATGAAAAATTGATATAAACTGGCAAAATAGTGTTAACAGAGAAAGAAACAATATGCAGATATTGGCAGAAATTGGTTAAACTGGCAAAAATGGGCATATCAGAAAGTGAAAATGGGGTTAATAGTGGCAACAATGGGTAAACAGAGGCAGCATTAGGCTTATGTGGCAAGAACTGGTTTAGAAGTGGCAAAAAAAGGCAAAAAAAAAGTGGTGGGAAGGGTTTAAAATGGCAAAAACAAGTGTTTCATGGCAATAATGTGTTAAAAATTTGTGTGAAACTTGATGAAAAGTGGTTGAAACTTGGCAAAATTGGTGTAAAGTACCAACAGTGGAATTCAAAAAATATTCTAAGTTTATTTTGGGGAATCTGGGGACCCCCTCTTAGCATCTCACAACCCCCAAGGGGGTCCCCACCCCAAGGTTGAGAACCACTGCTTTAAGGGACTCTATTTTTAACTGACTTCATCTTTGTAGCCTGCATAGACTGCACAGGCCTAACTAAAATGATTCTGGTCCACAAAGGATTTCCTGTCTGCATGACCAGGTTCCCCCACCCTTCCCCTCCTGTTTCTAGATACCACTCCTTTCACCTAGCAATCTCAACATCTGCACTAAAACGAGCTAAAAAAAACAACCATGGAACTCCACCAATGATAATTTGTAGTTTCAAGGTTAATTTTTATATTCAACAAAGTATTTGAAGCTATTTTGCTGAGTTAAAACCAGTTACTTACATTTAGCTGTATTATTGAGTCCACCAGCTCATTTGAACTGGTGCAGCATGAGTTTCAGGACATGCTGGGCCAAGGGTTGCACTAGATAGATCCTTTGTTAGCTGGGTAAAGGAGGTCACATTTGTCAGCTGCATTTACAGAAGCTTTTCAAACTGAACAGCCTTTAGTGCACTGCTGTACTGGTGGGATGCAACCTCTTAATTGGGACATAGCTATCATTTAACTGGTTGGTCAATAGGGCATGCGAGAGGTGATGCTAATATTGGATTTTTAAAGCTCTCTGTCAAGCCAAAATGGCCCCAATGGTTTGCTGCACTCAGGGGCTTTTTACTTTGAAGTTGGATAGGTCATTGCTGTTTGAATATGAACATTTGAGAGAAAGTTTTAATTTTATAGACAACCCCAACTCCAAAAAGAAGTTGTCATGCTGTGTGAAATATAAATAAAAACAGAAAACAATCATATTCAAATCTCATAAACCCATATTTTATTTACAATAGATCATAAACATGTCCGACATTGAAATCATTTTCATGCAAAAACTATTAATTAAATGGCAGCAACAAATCTCAAAAATGTAGGCTGAAAAAGTAAGTAAAGCATGAGGAGCATTTTGCGACTAATTAGGTTAATTTGCTGATAGGTCAGTAGTATGACTGGGTATAAAAGGACTTTTTAAAGAAGACAGAGTCTCTCTAAGGTAAACAAGACTCAAGCAACTGGTCTCCTCACATCCCAGATGTTTCCAAACTATTGTTGAAAGGAGGGGATGCTATTTAGTGGCCAAATTTTGTGATGTGTTGCTGCCATAATACTCAAAACAAGCTAATATTCTCCTGAAATGGTAAAATGTCTCAGTTTGAACGTCTGATGTGTAGTTTATGTTCTATAATGAGATTTGAGAATGATTGCATTGTTTTATTTACATATTACACAGTGTCCCAACCTTTTTGGAATTGGTTTTGTAAAATGCTTCCAAATCCCTGGAAGCATGTCAGATTAATACTGGTATTATCAGCCATACCATTAAGCAATCTAATGCAATTAACTCCAACATGTCTTATTTTACTCAGCGTCTTTTGTTGACATCATCAGAAACGTGAAACTAAAATTTAGTTTTACAACTGTAGTCAGACTGCCTTATATTTCATATTAAAAGGTATTCCTAATATTCTGCTGCCTTTATATTTTCTTACCATGCCATCGGACACGGACAAGAATCTGACTTTAGCTGTTTAGCCAGCTCATTGCAGACATCCCTTGTTGAAACTAGGCTCTCTTTGAACTTAGACATAGCTAATGTAACCCACATCTATAGTTCTAATGCAGTCTGCCACCAGTAGCCACGTTAACTGTTACTGGTACTTCCTATCAAACTCACATTTCTCCTGTTTGATCATCAGCTGTGCAATTCCAACGTTCGTGAGTGCGATTAGGCGTTTTTGAAAGCTGCCTAACACTGGACAAAAGATAAAAAAGGGGATTGGATATGCATCAAGCTTTGGACTGACTACAGTCCCGATCCTGCTAATCTGCTCACTTCGCCTTAATTCTGATTTAGTTGAAGAACTTGGTCAGACGCCAGGAACTTAATTGGGTCCTTGGGTTTAATAAGACCCTTGTTTACTGTGAAGTGGCCTGCAGCTGGAGCCCCTGAAGGAGAATAGAAATATTTATATATGTATAAACCTCTCAGCGAACATAGCCAGCTGATGGTGATTGTATTGAAAATAACTTTCCGTTTCAATTGCTCTGAGCCTCCAAGCACTTTACTATCAAAGAACTCCTAATGCCGCTCGGACAAAGAGGCCTTTATTGTGTTTCCAGGTCCTTTACAACCAATAACTCTCGCAGGATTATTTGCCTACAAAGACTTCCTCTTCCTTTGGATTGTCAGGACTGATTTGGCCTTCTCTGTTTCACCCACCTGTATCTACCTGACTGGGCAACACTAAATATGCCCCCTCCAGTTAAGTCATGCAGTGACCGCCTGTGCAGAAAGGCACTGAGACATTTCTAAATGCTCCCCAAACAGAGCACTCGCTTCTCCTCTTTCCGCCTTTCCCGGGCGAGTCCTGGCCTCTTGTCATTGCACGTTACAGTCTTGCACAGCTAGTCATTTGGTACTGCGCACCTTTGGTCTGGTTCATAAAGGGAATATGGTCCTCTTGCATGGAAGATTCACATCACTTGTGCAGAGATTTTTCTTGCCTGCTTTCCCTGCACATGCATCACGCCCATCCTTGCATTCTTACATCATGTGTTTTGTACGCTGAGGAGGTAGAGCTTGTGCCGTTTGATGCTTTCTCGCCTCTATCATCCAAATCCTCTCATCATACAACTGCTGCTCTTATCAACATGCCAGCAGTGTAAGTTAATCCTGGTGCAAATAAACACAAACACTCTTCTCTCTCAGTCCCACTCATTCGCATCCCACCTCCTCCCCCCTGATTCAGTCAAGGCAACAAGCTTCCTTCCAGTGATGTGTGTAAAGTAGCAGTTCAGACTTGGCACACAGAGTCTACAGCTCTGGCCCGCGGTACTAATGAGGTCAAACAGATATACACAGCTCCTTAAACAGCTCAGTCCGACACATTCCTGTGCAGCTAACAGTGCAGCCTGGAGGCATTTCTTCTTGTCACAGAAAGCCAGTTTTTTGCTGCGGTCAGGCAAATTATCACAGCAGCGGCTCGGCCCGGAGGCGTGTCGAGATTCGAGTCTTAATACTGTTTGGAGGGACTAGAATTTAGTGTCGTCTTGTAAGTTATCTGGGCCTCCCGCTACTTCACCCACAGGGCGGAGAAATGGCCACTTTATGCACATAAAACTCTTTATTCAAAAGCTGTGCTAAAGTGTTTATAGCCTGCTGAAGTTTGCTGCAAAACTCAGCAGCCTCCACTTATTCATGGTAGGAGGTTTGAATACATACATACTCAAGCATGCTGTTTTAAATGATAATTCTTTGGCTTTCTTAGCATCTAGTTGGATTAATGTCCCACATGCTATTTGTAAGGCTTATAAATGTACAAACACTTAGTTCCTAACATGGTTTCCTCTTATCCTTAACCCATGAGCGCTTCTTTATAAATTGCAATATGACAAAATTAAGAGAAAATGTGTTTAAATGCATATTCAGGTTCAACCCTCTCTTGCTCATTCCTCTGTGACTATGCTTGCAGATTTAAGTTTCATTCCTCTTTCACTGATGTGTGTCGAGTTGCTACTGGAAACACCTCATTTTCTTATGTGGGTGTTCACAACAAAGGCACTCGAGGATAACAACTGACTTTTAGGATTTTGGGCGGGCTTTCTGTCTTTATTTAGATAGAATAGCTGAAGAGAGACAGGAAAGAGTGGGGGAAGACCATAAAGAGCCGAGCCTGGGAATCAATCCTGCAACCAGTGCATTGAGGACTTAGGCAGAATCCCAATTCTCCCCTAAACCCTCAATCTTGCCCACAAGCTCAACTCTCAGTCTTATCTCGCCCCTCAAAACCAAGTATAAGGGCCATCTTGTGACTTAGAAATGGGACACCCCTTAATAGCAGTTACAGTTTCAGACTGTAGAGGGCAGTAATGTGCCAAAACTGTGTAGTCTGTCGATTCAGAGGAAGAGGAAGAAGAACAATAACGTGTTAATATTCAACCATATAGCATGTATAAACACCACAACCACGGACATACTCAGCTGAAAGTCACCGTATAACACGGCCATTAGCTAACGCAGTGTAACTCGTAGGCTTGTCCGCGACAGCACAGTTACCAGCTTACGGTTGTCAAAATAAAAGTAAATGTTACGCTACAAAAAGACAAATAATCCATAAAATAACATTAAACTAAGATATTGGAGTGGTTTTCGTAATGTTTAGATCTCTATTAACACAGAAATTTACATTTGTAGCTCAATTTCTTCTCCACGTTTGCCGCCATCTTTCTTTGATTGATAACCCGCAATACCAAGGGAGCTCCAGGAACATCTCAAAATGGAGAGAGATAAAGGCCTCAAACTCACCCCTCAACTCAACTCTCGGGAGAATTGGGACAGCCCTCGCACTTCCCGGGAATGCACATTTTGAGACTGAGGGTTAAGATTGAGGGTTAAGGGGAGAATTGGGAGCATTACTTGTTGCAAGTACCATGTTTATCATTGATTAACCAGCTGAGACCAGTATGACTAGAAGAGGCATAGGTTATAAAAAGTTAAATAACTTTACTTTTTTCCCACTGGAAGCCCTCCATATTGCCATGGTAATGACGGTATCCATGCCTTTGTAGCTCATATGTACTTTTTCTAGCGAGCCATGAACTTGGGTGACTGTCCAGGGTCTTAAAAGATTAAATCCACATCAGTAACTTCAATATTAAATGTGCTTTATTCATTTTAAATCCATTTTTGATTGTTTCTTCTGCTAGCTTAGCATTAGCCACCATATCGAGTTCCCAAAACAGATGTCACATGGGCTGTAACAACCTGTTACAGGCTGTTCCGTCGTCACGCTATGCTTTGCTGAACCAAGCATGTGCATAATAGAGAGAAAAAGACACAGAGAGCCTGTGATGTGGCCCTCAGACAGCCCCAGACAGGCCGACAGAGACGCTTTGCAAAGTGAGGACACTAGCTTCATGTTGCTGTTATTACAGACATCCCAGTCAGACAGGGCTTTCCATGTGGAGGTTGCATGTTCTCCCTGTGATGTATGGGTTCTTAGTCTGGCCTCCTTGTTAGACTAATTGGGGGCTCTAAATTGCCCGTAGGTGTAAGTGTGGGCCAGCTGGTTGATTGTCTTTGTAAGTCAGCCCTGTGATTGACCTGGAACCAGTCAGAGTGTTCCCCACCTCCTGCCAAATGACAGCTGGGATAGGCTCCAGCCCCTCTAGACCCCTAATGGGATAAAATCTGTAGTTCTTATTTTTGTGTTATCTTGAGATAAAGTATTCCTCTTAAAACTGGAAAACTATGAATGCTTTGTGGTACAAAATATATCAGTCCTGAGGCAATCTAGTTTTGGTTCTTCTATGCCCTATGCCTTGTCTTTTGTGTTGTTTTGACAGGATGTAGGAGATGGTTTGCACATTCTGATGGATTCATTCCTCTCCTATGCACGTTTCTTATAAACTATATGTATGTTTTTCAAAACTTCTGCACTTTTTGGCACTATAAATCATATGAATAACTTAGAATTTGTCCTTTAAATAGATGTTGTATCAAAAAGTACCAGGTCTTGACAACCTTACACTCAGAAAGCTTCCCATTATTTGCCACTGAAGCTGCTGTCCTCATCTTTGTCATAACTTTCCACCACAAACTTTCCATAATGGAAAAAAGACTGAAGAAACACAGTGAGGAAAGCTTAGTGCTGCTAAATGACACCTATCCTTGAGCTGTAATTAACTCCACAGTGTCCGTCCAGAGTGAGTCCAGGAGGAGTGTCAGATCCCCTCCTCCCTCCTCGGTGGAGTCAAAGGGAGTCACGGCCACGGGAATGTAAAGAATGCAGCTGCAGCAAAAACAATGGCAAGCAAGCTTTTATGACAGATTTGCAACCTCATCTAAGCATTAGAGCAAACCACCCAGGCCGTATACTGTTTCCCCTTCTGTTTTCGAAGAGCAGCACGGTGGAGAATTTGCATGACAGCAGCAGCTCTACAAGTGCCTGCAGGAAAGATAACTGGAGGTTAAACGGCAATTTCCCTTTAACATCTTTGAAAAGAGCCTCTGTTCTCACAAACAAGCACAATTCTTTTTCCTGCTGTAAATGCACTTTTCATATTTTCAAGGTTTTTGCTGCCTCTTAAGTCTCCCAGTAATGAATCTCTTAAATCAGGTCTGTGAGCCAAGACTTAATGATGAGTCATTTTTAAACAGACTGCTGAGATTTAATGAGGAGAGACAGATAGCAGATTGTATGAAAGCCTCTTTTTTACTTTTCTGCTTTGTTGTGTGATTTCTATTATTAATTAGGACCTGAATATTACAGGAAACCAACTGCAAGGCTGGTGTGTAACAAGCAGGTGCTTTAGGATGGACCTTCCTGTATAGTTAGTAGAAGCAAGAATTGCTGGGTAGCTCATGTTATGCTACACTACGGTAGGATACGCTACAATACGATACGATATAGTAAGATGTGATACAGTATATGATATGATACAATGTGGTACGAGACGATATGATACACGGTACAATATGCGATACGGTACGTTATGATACAATATGATGTAATATACAATACCCAATATGATAGACGATGTGAGACGCTACAGTATGGTACGTTGCAATGTATGATATGATATACAGGGTTTTTCCTGGCTCATATTGAAGCAGCGGTGGTACCATTCTGATCATGCGTACCCCGACCTCTCTAGGGGGGTCCAGGGGCATGCTCCCCTGGGAGAAAATTTGTACATTTTAAAGGTAATTACATAAATTTAGCAAACTTTGAGAGTGGAATTAAGAGAATAAATCTACTGAAAATGTTTTTCTTTTCATAAGTTTGTGCTTTAACTCTGAACGGTTTCCTGGTCTGACCTGATAAAGGTTTTAATGATACAAGTGTTGTGCCTAAAGTTTGTTATTATATTATTTATTAACTATCTATTATAATAAATTATCTATAATAATATGTGAATAATATAAGTAATATATCATGTGATTTCCGGGGAACTGAGAAGTTTACTGCAGCTCCTGCCTGAAGGAAATATCAAATATCTAACAAAAACTTACAATCAGTGACCGGTCAGTTCAGCTGTTGCTTCACATCGTTTACCTGACCTCCTCTCTCCTTCTCTCTGCCTTATTAGACGGGTTCGTGCGCGCACCAAGTTTTGATCGTGTTTTAAATCTGCTAATTGTCAATACTGATCCATATTTCCTGTTCAGAGATACGTCTGGTTGATGTTCAGTCTTAGTAATGACACACTGTGGCTTAATCATTTAAACTACAGGACATTACCGATGTATAAACGCACGCTAACCAGCCCACGCACACGTGACAGAAACAGTACATAAAGACAGTGCGCTGACATACACCTGTTCTACAGCATTAAGTGGAGGGAGAAATGCAGAGATGATAAAGCCCTGTGTTTATCCTTAAAGCTAAAAGTCTCCTCTATTTTGTGTGTCTTTAGCTCACACACACCGCGCGCAGCGTTCCTCTGCGCTCTCCTCAGTGTGTCTGGCGCACTGGCGCAGCGTTCATCCGCGCTGTGTTAATCCAAAGACAATCTAGGAAGTTTAGGAAACTCACGGTTCTTTTCTTCTTCTTTGGCAGTTTTGGCAGCAACTCCTGGGCCCAGCATTGCCCAATTGGCGTAATACCATAATTTCAGTTAAAAATATCATCCTCCTGCTGTAACGCTTGTCAGAAAATACAGTTTTTCATTACGTCAGAGACTTGAGAGCTGGTGGCGGCACGAAATTTGCTGGAGGCGGCCGCCTCTTAACTTAATATGCAGGAAAAACCCTGGATATACAATATCCAATAAGATATACAATACAATACAATGCAATATGACACCCTTTGGTATGATTAGATATGCTAAGATTAAATACGAGTACACCAGCTGTGTCCTTGCAGCCTGATATTTAACATACAGCCAGGTGACTTCTCAATTGTCTCATTTGTATTTATTTGAGAAAATTGCACAGTAACAAATGTTGCAAAGCTGTAAAATCAGGAGAAATATCTGCATCACATGCATTTATCTGAACTAGAATCTCTATAACTGCTTTCAAAAACAAGCAATAAAGGAAAATAAGTGAATGGAAAAACAAGAAAATAATGCTGTATGATGAAACAAATAAATTCTTTTACAGCCATAACACTGTACAGTATGATATTGTGCGATATGAGCTGATACGCATGGCGGCTGTGTAGCTCAGTGGTTTACATTGTTTTCTGTGGTATGGGAGATTGGGGGTTTAAATCCCAGTCAGAGCACAGGTGTTCAGTGTGGGCCCTTGGGGAAGGTCCTTAATGCCAGGATCACCTGTCCCAGATGTAAGCTGCTTTGATAAAAGCATCTGCTAAATGACATTATATCATACGAAACAGTACGACATAGGACAGTACTGCATGATACGACACAACACTGTACATTATGATAGGGTATAATACGTTTCATTCTGATGAAATATAGTGCGATACAATATGTAATGATATAACATGGTACAGTACAATATGATTAGATATGACAAATTATGATCAGATACAATACGAGCCGGTCCGATACGATATGGTACATTACGATATGATACAATACGAAAAGGTTCAATACTTAACAATATGGTACCATATGAAATGCAATCCAATATGATATGATATGAAAGGACACGGGACACTAGTGTTGTAGTGCTCAAGAGCAGTCTTGGGCCTGAGACCAGTCTCGAGACCACATTTTGAATGTCTTGGTCTTTTCTCAGACTTGAGAACAGAACAAGAGCATCATTACTATCGGCATGGATTTTAGGCAGAAAGTAAAAGAGATTTGTAACTGCAAAGACTGTCGAGGCCTGTATGCCAACATTTCTTGAAGCACCACTGTTATACCACTTAAAGCCGCTTTGTGTCTTCACTCTGCAGGAGCTTTTCAGCCTTTTCTCAGCATCATTCTCCTGTTTCTCGGCTCTTTGTAGCTGCTTTAAACCATCACGAGGTATCCTAATACAGAGGAGCTGTGATAATCAGGGCCTCTCTTGGTGCTTTAATGATATTTTTCAAACGCTCTAAGGTTTGAAACCTCCTTAATCAAAGAAATTTGTCCTTGCGACCTCTCTCAGTGGTTGTATTTGTTTACTTGCTGTGCCCAGTTCAGCCTTGCCCAGTATGAATAATTATTACTGTTACAATTGCTTGATATAAAAAGAAAAAGCAAGGATTAGAAGATCATAAAGAAAAAAAAAGAAAGAGCTTGGAGCAGCTGTGTGGATTTTACTGTCTTATTTTCCATCCCTATTATCTCATATTTGTCTTGGAGTATTTTGAAAGGCTCAGGCTACCAGACTCCTTAAGGAGTGTTTCTTAGATGTAGCATCACCTCCTGAGACAGTTGAAAAAGGACTGGAAAACATGGGGTCAAACCACAGATAACCTTTTTCATTTCAACTACTATTGATCATCTTCCTTGCCAAAACCCGCAGCCATTATTAGCCACAGAGCAACTTTCCTCTGACATCTAGTCGAGGGAAGAGTCCGTGAGCCTCCTCTTCCCAACCGCAGCCTCCAGATTTGATGTGATTTTCAAATTCTTTAATCCCATCCAGCTTTGACACAAAGACAATCAGAGCAGCTCATTAGAGTTCATGCCACTGCATCCTGTCACAAAATGGTTTGTGCAGCGTATGCAGTATTACCTTTCAGATTCACACCTTTTGAACACATTTTACAGACTTTTAAAAACTTTTAAAATAGTTTGTTAATTGAGTTTTTACATTGTTTGCAAAGGATTTTTTTACATAATATGTGAGGAAACTTTTTAAGTCATTTGTAGTTTGACTTTCTACATGGTTTTCATGGGAGCATTTAGCTATATAGTCTGTAAGTTGACTGCATAGTTCATGAGCAGCCTTTGACATAGTTTTTAAAATGACTTTTACATAGTTTGCAATTTGACTTTTCACATTGTTCACAAGGGAACTTTTACATTATTTGTAAATAGACTTGTTTAAAGGGAACTTTGACATGGTTTGCAAAGGAACGTTTCCCATTGTTTGTAAAAGGACTTTTTACATAGTTTGTGGGTTTACTTTTTTCAAAGTTTGCACATAGACTTTCTACATTGTTTGAAAGGGAACTTTTATATTGTTTGCAAGGGGACTGTTTACATAGCCTGTAATTCAACTTTTTACACAGTTTGCAGGGGAACATTTACATATTTTGTGATTTGCCTACATTATTTATAAGGGAACTTTCTACATGGTCTGTAAAGGGACTTTTAAAAAAAGTCTGTTAGTTGACTTTTATCATATTTTGGAAAATAAGTTTTTATATTGTTTTTAATGGACTTTTTAGTTTGGAAGGAAACTTTTCACTTTATGCCTAAGGGAACTTTTTACATAATCTGTTATTTTGACTTTTAACATCGTTTGTAAATTGACTTTTTACACAATATGCAAGTTGACTTTTTTCATTGTCTGCAAGGGAACATTTTACATAGTCTGCAAGTAATCTTTTTATGTAGTTTGCAAGTGAACTTTTTACATTTTTTTGTAAGTAGACTTTATACAAAGGAACTTTTTATTTGATTTGTAAAGGGACTATAGCGTGCAAGTTGACTTTTTGTATAGTTTGCAAAATAACTTTTAACATCTTTGGAAAAGAAACTTTTTTACATAGTCTGTAAGTTAATTTTTTTACATAGTTTGCGCGGGAACCTTTGGCATTATTTTAAAGCTGACTTTACTTAGTTTGCAAGGAGCTTTTTCCCATTGTTTGTAAAGGGACTTTTTACATAGTTTGTGAGTTTACTTTTTTCAAAGTTGGCACGTAGACTTTCTACATTTTTTGAAGGGGAACTTTTTATATTGTTTGCAAGGGGACTGTTTACATAGCCTGTAATTCAACTTTTGCATAGTTTGCAGGGGAACATTTACATATTTTTTGAGTCGCCTACATTATTTATAAGGGAACTTTCTACATGGTCTGTAAAGGGACTTTCGGAAAGGAAGTTTTTATTTTGTTTTTAATGGACTTTGTAGTTTGGAAGGAAACTTTTCACTTTATGCCGAAGGGAACTTTTTTACATAATCTGTTGTTTTGACTTTTAACATCGTTTGTAAACAGACTTTTTACACAATTTGCAAGATGACTTTTTTCATTGTCTGCAAGGGAACGTTTTACATAGTCTGCAAATAAACTTTTAACAAAGTTTGCAAGAGAACTTTTACATTTTTTGTAAGTAGATTTTGTCAACAAGGGAATTTTTATATGATTTGTAAAGGAACTGTTTACATAGCGTGCAAGTTGACTTTCATATAGTTTGCAAGATAACTTTTTACATTATTTGAAAAGGAACTTTTTACATAGTTTGTAAGTTGATTTTTTTACATAGTTTGTGAGGGAACCTTTGCCATTATTCTTTAAGTTGATTTTACTTAGTTTGCAAGGAGCTATATTTACATTGTTTGTAAAGAGACTTTTTACATTGTTTGCTAGGGAACTTTTTCTTCATTGCAAATGGACTTTTTATATTCTGTTGGATTTTTTTTTTTAATTTTTCAAATACTTGGTTTCAAACTTAACATATGTTCTATCACTTTCCGGTTCCATTACATTTTGATAAAGTCTGCTAACAGGTATGATGTTAAAACTGTATAACACAACAAATCATTTGTTTTTTCACCGTTGCTGCCCTATAAGTAATATTTAATTTCAATGTCTGATCCTTTAGGTACAGCTTGAAGATTGTAGTGTTAACATGGATTGTAAATGCATTACTACTAAATTGACTTTTTTAGTTGATATTTTGCTATTTGTTTTCACACATGGAGTATTACTTTCTAGTTTCATTCCATACTAACACAGTTTGTAAACAGCTATTTTTAAGTTTCAAAAGTGATTTCTTGTGTGCAATTTTATGTTTCTATGTAATTATTTCAATATAGTTTGCAAGCAGACATTTTAAATTTTGCAAACTTGTCTCTCAGTTACAATATTTCCCTCCAGTTTTGTACCATTTTAATAAAGTTTGCAAACAGCTTTATTTTCAATTTCATGGATGATTGATGCAAAACAAACAAACTGTGAAGAGAATATAGAATCAAAACCAAGAAAAAAAGGTTATAAAATCAATTATTTTCCCACCATGATAAGGATGTTCAGTTCATTCAAAGGTTAATAACAAAATATCATTCTTTTGGCTTTTTAATTTATAGAGGTGTTCAGCTTTGTCTGGTGTAGCACCATGAATTATTACTTGTTCTTCAAATTAAAACAAAAGTTTTGCCAGTGGACAGCTCAGCTAGAGGCCCTTTTCTACATGGTTCAGGAATACATTGATGGAGTTTGGTGGATCAGTTCTGCAGCCAGTACCAACTTTTACTCCCTTAGTTGGTGGCCCTGATTGAACCACATTTCCTTGATCCTTTCCAATACCGACCAGGTTTCCCTTTGAAGACCCGGTGTTCAATTGCTGACTCAGTCATCCATGTGTCTCTCCATATCGTTCTCTCTGCAGAATACCATCATACCATTCAAGTTTGGATGCTGACTGCTGATCAGGTCGCCACATGGGACTGAGCTTGTGGCTTGCCTGTGACTGATTATCTCTCTCTTGGCCCAAATGGCCTCACCAGGACAACAGAGGAAGCCCAGGGACCCAAGAGTGATAAATTCTGTCTCTGTAGTCCCCCCTACATGGACAGATTAATCATGAGTCAGACAAGAAACGACCGCCGGCTGTAAACTCATTAACAAGTCCTCAGCAGCCGGGAACAAAACAGTCACCTTATTTATTGTCACCCCTTCTTTGTGGACTCATATTTCCTTTCAATTCTGGCCTTGTTGTGTTTGTCCGCCAAGTCTCGAAGCTCTGAAACATTCAAGAACGATTGCATTGATTCAGCCTGAGCAATCAGCGTCTCGGGAATGACTGTGTCAGAATAAAAACGCACTCACTCAAGTTATCTCTCTTCTCGTTTCCCTCTGCTGTGACCTCCCTATCTCCCGTCCTCACCCAGGAGAGAAACAATGAGACGGTCTGTGGGATTTAGCTGCGAGGAAATCTGTGCGAGCAGGAGGGTTTGTTTGGCTGGTTTTTTCTCTCTGCCTGGGAAACAGCACATAAGCCATTCATTCCCTGTCTTGCATTTTCTTATTGGCTTAAAGCAATTAAAATCTCTTTGCAGCAGGAACAGCTCTCCCCCAATTGAAGCTAGAGAGAAAAGAGACAAAGGATTGGGTCTTACTGCTGGGTAGTAAATAAGAAGACGTACCTACAGAGTAAGGCAAATAGTCTGAATGCCGAATGGGGCTGCCTGGGGAAGAAAAAATACTCTTCATTTCCCCTTTAGAGCTGCTTACTTTTCAGCTTTGTCTCAGCTGTAAACGACCAACAAAGCAACTTCAAATACTCATTAATAAATCCCCTAAACATCTGAAAATATTGGAGGGATTCAAAGCAAACAAATTCCTCCTTTGAAGTCTTTACTTGATTCTTCATAAATGCTTCCACTGTTGTCCAATATCACATTCTTTGCATATTCTTTCCATCACATTATATCATTATTTTTGGCCCTAATCAAATCAGCCCGTGAGTCAAAGTGTCATGCCCTTCGTATTGGATAATTTAATCCTCCAATCAGACGACTCTTTTCCCGTCAAAAAGAATATTCTTCACTGTGGGTTGAAGGCCAATCTGTCACAATGAGTTGGTGTGAATACACATCCGTGTGGAGGAGTTGAATTCCTTGAAATACACAAAAATGCACCTTGAAATTGCAAAATTATATTGAGTGGTTACTGGTGGTTTAAATAGGTTTGCTGTATTAGAAATCTTCGGTCTCTGGTTTCAAATAGAAGTCACTTAAAACGTATTTAAACCCCCAGGCTTTATATTCAGCTGAAACTTATGTATATAGGTTTTTAGGACCAGAATACTGAGGCACAAGGACTCTCTTGAAATTGTGAGGATTATTCACTATTTTATTCCATGCAAGTTTTCAGATTTGGCGGCTTTAACATACCCAAAATCTTGAAACTCAGCACATGCATGGGGCCTGGTGAAAAGTTTTTATTTTGTTGGTTTCTGACGTAAGTGATGGTAATTGGCTTGCAACCTCCCCACCAAACAGTGGACAAAATTCAGTCCTTCAAGGCAGTTTCACCTAAAGAAATGAAAATTTCCGCAGATATTCAGCTTCCAGAGACGCACATAAAAGTCTCTTATTGTTATGATGAGTTCCTTACAGGAAGTCCGCCATGTTTAATCGAAGTGTAGTTTGGTCGTGTTTAACGCCATGTCCAGGGGTCCTTTGAGGATTAACTTGACCAAAGGCATTCATCCAATCAATCTGAGTTTTGGAAGACAGCCAGAAGAGACCTGAATGATGGAAAGTTATCAAAATCTTGTACAAAACTCAAAGGGCGTGGCCATGGCAACACTTTTTTTTTCAAGAAACAGGAAGTAGCCTGTAACTCAACTGTGCATTATCCAATCTAACTGAAACTTTCCACATATATATGGTGTCCAGACCTGAATACATTCATATGATTATAGTTTAGACATATCATAGCGCCTCCTAGCGGTGTCCAGAAATACCATGCCTTACATGATAAGCCGCAGTTTCAAACTGTTCAAAGATATAAACTTCAAAGTTGTGTCAAGAACCCCTGAAGGAGTTTATTCAACACTTTGCAAAAATCTGTGACCTTTCATCAGAGGGCGTGGCCTCAATGGGTTCAATATATACAATTTTTTCTAGCCACAAAGTTTTGAACAGTTGTAACTTGGGCATACAATATCACATCAGAGACAAAATTCATGTGCTTGATAACAGTCTGCCTCAACACATTCATATTGAAAATGTGGATGAATTGCTAAGCACCACCCTTTGGCAGCAGGAAGTTACTGCTTGTGAATTTCACATTACAAATAGTAAATGCTTGGCCAAAGCATGCTAAGAATTGCAACACATTAACCCAAAAGCCTTTTGTGAATCGGTGTTGCCACTGTGATTTTTTGTGGACCATGAAACAGGATTTTTTTTTTTTCAGTTGCTTAACATGAGTTTACAGCCATGAAACTTGATGGAAAAATTCCCTGAATGATATATCTTTAGCTGGTGGGTGTGGCTCATTGGCCCAATGACACCCCCTACAAAATTTTTAAAAATCAGCCCCTGAACCACTTTCAAACTATGGTTTTGAAATTTGGTAGATATATATAATGCTTGGACCCATATCACTAAGTCAACCAGAAGTCTGAATTTTTTTCCATTATTTCTGGAATAATAAGGGATTGTTCCTGCCAAATGAATAAAGTATACCTTAAGTTGGTGTGAAGCATCCTGGCCGTCACAAGTCTCACGTTAAAATTGTCCACAGTGACTCATAACTCGCCATGAAAGAGGAAGTAGAAAGTTATTGCTTCTTTATTATTAACCTTGATTCTTACGTGGTTGATCAGATCACACAAAAAATTTGCCCAGAAACATCCAAAGACCTTCACCTCGCACCATGATGACGGTCATGAGGTTTTATCCTTGGTGATTTTTTGTTCGCCATGAAACAAAATGCATTTTGTCTGGTGTACAGGGTGGTTGTCATGGTTTAACTGGTGCTGAATTGACTGGTGATACATTTTAAGAGATAAAACAAGGCTGACCCTTTGAGTGTCATGTTATGGTTAAATAAACGTTGTGGTTGTCCCCAGAAGTTTTTCCAGTCTCAGATTGAGCTGCAGGGTACTGGATTTTGGGAAGTGTTACTCTAGACGTACTCAGAGACTGGCAGTCATTATTGCTAACCAGGGGACCAGTCACATGGCTTCAGGTCTGCATAATTTTAATGCGTAGTTACATTTTTGATGAGGCGCTTGCCAGCTACAAGCGTAGGCGTCTGCATAGAGTTCAGGGCTGCATGGATCCACTGCATAAGCTATGGTGTAGCTATGAACCAGATGCATAATTGCACACCCTTGACTCTACGGCAGTCATTGCAATTATGATGTTGTGGTTGGTGGCGATGGCACAGCAACTACATTAGTGTGACTAATCTCTCCTGTACCAGACCTAACCATAAGGTCATAAAACTGTTTCTAAATGAAAAGGCAGATGCAGCTCTCAGGTTTAGTCTTTCTCTAAGCACTTGATGCCAGCATGCAAAGTTTCCTGACTCTTCATATCCAAAGCTGGCAAAACAGTGTAAAAAAAAAAAGTTTTACCTTGAAAAAGTCCTGTTTCCTCTTGACAGAACAGTCTAGTGGACACTGTTTTTCTTTCCAGAACTTTTAAATTGTCATCTTTTCTGTGTCCTTGCTTTCTCTCCTATGCCCACACCAGCCACCAGAATTTCATCTGGACAAATAAATACATACCTGTCAGGTACCCAGTCGCCTGTGAGACTGCTTTAGCTTGTGGCTCCTGGGAATGAAAAAAAAAAACATATATCAAGGACTGTGGCACAATCAAAGACAATTAAAAGTGCATGTTGTAATCTGGGAGCAGTGATAAAGTGGTGATTCACTGCCGAGCTTCTTCACCTGACAGCACTGCGTGGAGAGGTAATTATCACGCTGTCAAAAAGCGTCTGCCGCTCTGGTGACCACCTTAGACTTTCTGCTATTACTCTTCTTCAAGTCTGAGCTCAAAATTTACACATGATTTGACACCTGAGTGTTGATATCTACAATACAAGAGCTTCTTATGCTTTAAACCTCCAGGTTTAGAGGAAGAATCAACAGTTCTGCTGATTTGTGCAGGTTTGCCTGTGGAAATTGCCCTTCCACCTTCTTCCATTACTGTTCTGACAGGTATGCAAAGAGAGCAAATCTTTGGGGTCTCAATTAGGAAGGAGGATACGCTTTTCTCTGTTGCAGCCTCTTTATTGTGATTAAGGCTAATGAGGCAGATCTGCTGTATCCTTTAAACCCACAAAGATTTTTTTTAGCCAGACTAGTGGCATAGCAGTTTGCTGGGAAATCTTTTCTTTAGTCATGCACCACTCTTGTCCAGTTTGACGCACCCAAAACCTATTATTCAGTCAGGAACACTTTCATCATACATTTTGCCATTTTATTGCAAAATGGTTTTACTTGGTGGAGAAGGCTCAAAAAAGATGCTCCCTGGGTTAGTCAGGGAGCACATGGCTAGAACTCCCATATAGATAGATACATTTATGACAATGCAAACAAATTCAAAAGCAGTTAATCCAGAGTAGCATGAATCTGAATATGAGATGCAACAAGCTTTAAGCTATAAAGGAGGCGGCTGGGGTGGAGGAGGCAAGCTTGCCATCAGCTGCCACATTAATGCAAACAGGGATTGTGATAAGTATGTTATATTCAAATACGCTACTGTGTTGAGAGAAAGAGCTGTGATTGGCTGTCGGAGCGTGGAGGCAATAATTGGGATCAGCTAGCTGTCTGCTGATCTCGGCTGGGCGTGTACAGCATGAACTAACGCTGAGCTGTATTATGGGTTGCATAGAAATTCATGTTCATGTATGGACTGTCAGGATACAAAATTTTAAAACTTTAGACTGATTCAAGTAAAAATCAGACAATATTGAGACTTTATTTTCTAACAGAACAGCAATAAAGACTGAAGTCCTTAGCACGCATTGGCTCATTTCTTGTTTATAATCACCATAAATTCAAGGCAAACAAGAATGTAAATGACACCATTTGTCCATGAGCTTAGTGTTACTTTGGGAACAGACCAGTTCTTGTAATATCTGGAATATAAGTTGCAGTCTGTTTTGGTGGTTCGCCAGCTTCAGTAGACGAGCTCTCATCTTGCAGTGATAGTTGTGAAGTACAGACCCTCAGCCTGGAAGTCATACTGCCCACCTCCATTGGTCACTAGATGTCTTAAATTGAGGAGTCTTGTCAATCAAACCAGTGCTTCATTTTATTTTTAATGCCAGATTATAAACAAATGAGGGAGAAAAGCTGTAAAAAGTTACACTGTTCCATGTCATTAAAGATTATCATCCCAATTGAAGTGAGTTATCAATAGCGTTAAGTTGTGTGCCATTTGTGATGATGGTGGCAGTACTTGTGGCCATGACGGCGCAAGTCCCAACATGTTATATAGCTATAATGGTTGAAATTAATGGAGTCTTTGGTGACTCTAAATTGCCCGTAGATGTGAGGGTTAATAGTGGGGTTTCCATCCCTAATTTTTTAAATGAAATTTTGGAATTTTGGAATGCTGTAATTAAAAATAAATGGAGGAGGTAGAAAAGTACTTTCTTAAAAGGTAAGGAAACTTTTTCCTAGTGGATACACATTTAGCCAATAATGTTGATGTCTCTGGGTTAACATTAACCAGGGCTTTTAAGAGAACTCTAAAGAGCACAGGTTTAGAAAGAGATATTCCACCAATAAAATCCCCCTTTCTTTTCTTTATCTGAATGCTTTCTTCATCCATAAGTTGATGCTACACAGTGGCAGTGTTAGCTGTTAGCACAGCTTTTCTTTACCTTTATTCTAGGACCAGATATCAGCTAAGGCTGGCCAATCACTAGTCAACTTTTAGCCCGTCTTTAGGCTGGATTTCCCTCTCTGACAATTAGGCCCTTCAACGGGCCTAATCGCAAATGTTTAGTTTTCCAAATAGTCCTAAAGTATATGGTGTTAAAACAATTATTTACTGCGAAAAATGCTTGATTTTCAGGATTCTAGGTTGGACTACCTCCAAAAGAATACCCGCAACAATCAGTGAGAGTGAGTAGAATAGATCATGTCACCAACTGGATGGTACGTACTTTTATAGCCAACGATCATAAACACAACTATACCACTATTCCAGCCATGTTTTCCCCCTTCTTTTCCTCATCTTTTGTTTTTGCTGTGACAATACACATGCCGCGACAGACCCGAGGATGTTGATCGTCTTGCACATTTGTTTTTCTTCTATTTATGTGAGATCTCATATCTGTGGAATCTACACCATGAAGTTCTTACTCCAGACAGCAGGTTTGTGGTCTCACAGTCTAGTTGGATCATCCATCCATCCATTTTCTATAACCCTTATTCTGTTCCAGGTCAGGCTGGAGCCTATCCCAGCTGTCATTGAGCGAGTGGCGGGGTACACCCTGGACTGGTCGCCAGTCAATCGCAGGGCTGACATTTAGACACAGGCAACACATAGAGACAGACAACCAGGCACGCTCACATTCACACCTATGGCCGATTTAGAGTGATCAGTTAACCTAATGAGCATGTTTTTGGTGGTGGGAGGAAGCCAGAGTACCCAGAGAGAACCCACGCGTGCACGGGGAGAACATGCAAACTCCGCATAGAAAGGCCCTGACCGGGAAGCAAACCAGCAGCCTTCTTGCTGTGAGGCAACAGCGCTCACCACTCTGCTGCCGTGCCGCCCTTGGCTGGATCATCTAGTGTGAATCTGAAGGATTATTATGTTGAAATTAGGGTGCAACAGTCATTTGTCGCATGGTTTTTCTTTTTTTTCTTCTTGATTAGTGTCACCTGCAGCTCAACCTGTTGATTTATAATACTCAAATAACAGTAATGGATCAAAACAAGCACACAATTCTTGGTCTTTCACTGAATTCCTAAAAATGTGTTTAATTTTTGCAAAACATTTAGATGGAAACCCCACTGATGCTCCTGATTGCCTCTGCTTGCCACCATGGGGACCCAGTCCAGGGTGTAAACACCCCGTTTTACCAGCTGGTATCGGCTCCAGCCTCTGCGACCTTGAATTTTGTAAGCGATATAGATTATAGATGGACTGTTTTATTTCTCTGACATGGAACTGCTCATGAAATAAAGGAGTTAAATATGCACTTTACAATGGTTTTTGTAGGAGGTACCAATAAAACAGTTTCTGAAATCCTATTGTAAACCCTGCTACAGGACAAGGTAGATTCTTTCAGGGCTATTTGATCCAATCCTTACCAGTTGAATAGTATAATGTTAACAAAGCACTGCTACACCTCTCAGAGCCGCTATCATAGCTGGACACTGCAGACATGGTTTTGTTTGTGGATTGATTCATCCGAGGTAAATCAAAAGCGCCTGCTGCATATTTTCATCAAACCCTGGTTTCACACTCACACCTGGGAGACGGCCAGTACGGCCATGCTTTAGAGCTGCTGGCCTCTTTCCATCCGTGGCTCTGAAGAGTCCTCTGGAGCTTAAATTTGGGTCGGGATTCAATCAAGTGGAGGTGCTGTTCTCAGCAGATCTGATTTAGAGAAAGTAGTGCATTCTAAATTTCTTCTGACATGCACAGGAAGGTGTCTGGCTTTAAAGAAGGTATAAAAGGAGGTTTGTCACAAGCTTACAGGAGAGAATATATGTTTTCTGAATGATGTCATATAGCTGCAGGATGTTATCTTCCTGTGACCACCGTTTTTTATAACCTTTGCTGTGGCTACTGTTTTTCTGGGGTTGCAGGAAGGTCACACTCAATAAGGCTGCCTATGTGTGTATAGCGCTTGGTTTTCCTCACATACACTCACACAGTGATAAAAAACTTCTGTCACTTGATTGAAACTGTAGTAACCAGCATTCAAGGCCACTCAGGTGTATTTGAATCTCTGCTTTTTCTCTCCTCCCAGCGATCCATCATTACTCCTTTCTCAAAGATTTCTTCAGTACTGACTCTTTTCTAAGAAATGAACCACTGACCTTGGATAGCAGCATTTTTTCCCATAATGATTCTTTTTATATGAGTTACTTTTAACCTTTCTACTTTGTTTCTTCCATGAGAAAATCAACACATTTCAAGGTTTTTACTTATTGCTTTCTGAAGAAAAAGTCCAATTTCAAAGGTCAGTGATGTTCAGAAGAGCTCGTGATGCAGTTGGCATATTTCCTGTTTTACAATTCATTATTGTAGCTTTGCATGTAAAATTTTCTGATGTTACATGAATTTCCTCTTAATAGTGACTTTAATCGTTTGAGTAAAGCACCTTTTTTTACTTTTTTATTTTCGTCATTAAATCTGACAGTACTATAAATTGCCTCTGAAATGTTAAACATTTTGGGTAAATTACAGCTCTCCCCGATGCAATGAGGGCTCAAATCCAAACAATAATAGAATACCAGTGCTGCACAGCTGCCCCCACCCACCCACAACTTTCTCTATTTAATCTAAATGCCACTCCGTACGGTTTATTTACTAAACAATTTACCATTGTTTTTCTTTCTTTGACGACTTTGAGGGAGAAAAGCTGCTAAAAAGTGTCCCTCCTGGTTTGCACTCCCAACTACTTGTAAAGCATTCATGTGGCATAACCGGTGAGAGCACTTTTGGCAGCTTTTCTCCCTCATTTCTCCCTCAGGACATTCAAATGTGATCTCGAGACCGGTGTCAAGACCACGTTTATGGGTGTCTTGGTCTTGTCTTGGTCTTGGACTGGCCGGACTCAGAATTTTCCATCAAGACCAGTCAAGACCCCAATGTCAGCCAAACATAAACTACAAATAATGTTATTTTAAGTGTTACTATGGATCAGTCATTTTCATTCTTTATAGTTATCCTCACCTGATAGCCCTGGGTACGTGGTTCAATTGTATACTGAAATTGCGACATTGTTGCACCTTCATGTACTTTGGTTTGCTTTCACGGTCAAATGAATCAAACTGTCTGGACAAGCACCTGGGTTGTCTTTGTGAAATATAAAAAATGGTTTGATGATTTGAAACATTTAAGTGAGATAAATATGCAAAAACACCAGGAATAAGAAAGGGGGCAAATACTTTTTCATGGCACTGTACCTTTTTCATACTTGTCATGTAGGTCGGGATCAAACTGGAAAGTCTGGACCAAACGATGTAGGTGTGAAAGCACCCTAAGTCTACTAAATTAACCCTGCTCTGCACTGTAGAGCAGTCTCTTGTGTAACGTCCTGCATTTCAGCTGCAAAGATAAGTTTTGTCCTTTTGTGGCTGATGTTACAAGACTGCTCAGTTTTTAATGTTTTCTGAGCTTTTTCTTCAAGTATGACTTGTCATGTGTGTTGAACTGGATTCATAATCAGCTTCCTAGAAGCATCCTTACTTTATGCTTTGTCTTCAGTCAGGGAGTTCTAGATTAAATCTGCATTGTTTAGCTGATTCTGTTTAAATGTTTTTTCAGGTTGTTGGTGACTTACATAATATCTGTTAGCAGACAATGTCTCCCTTCTTAAGTCGCCCGGCTTCTTTGTGCTTTCCTTTTGAATAGGTTTTGTTGGGGCTCAAGATTTATATTTTAGAAACAGTGATTTTTAAATGTAATCCGTTCAAACTCGGGGTGTAGCATCTGTAAAAGGCTTCCTGACTCGACGAACAGCTGGCTTTATTACTCAAAGGCTTCTGGCCCATGTCAGAGCATGGCGAATCGTTTTAACTCGCTGGTGAACGTGCTGCAGAAACAGATGGGTGTCAGACTTATGCACACACCCCCACACACTTGTTTTAAGACCATGCAGATTATGCAAGCTCACACCCACCCGCTCTTATTGTCTCTGCTGAATCTTATGCCTGACTTGGAACCTCAGTGTGCCCTCCTTTTGACTTTCCTGGACATGTACTTGTGACAGACGACCCTCTAACTGTCTAACCTAGCCAGTTAGATGGTAAGACGGTTAATCCTTACCCCCCAGAAGGATTCCACGCTTCTGTTGCCTCCTACATAAAGGAAATGGTAGTCTATTCGCAGAGACAAATACATATGCTGAAATTGACTTTTCTCTGAGCCTTGCACTCATTCCTCCATCTGCTCTGAAAGAATTAGCTCTGCTTCATGAAAAATCCCCTTTTTCTCCTATCAAAGCTGCTTCTTTTTTTGTGATTCAATCAGAAATCTTCATGCATCAGATTTCAATCCAAATGAAATTAATTTTTCCCAAAAATCCTGTCAAAGCTTTTTGTTTGGCATATAAAAACATACATAAAACACAAGAAAAATTGCACAAATCCTTCTTCACAAGCAATCTGTATTCAAATTTTGGCACACCGCTACCCAGAATTCAATTTAACATCCACCCCCCAAAGCTCTGTCATCTGGCGTATGGCGTGCACTCACACACAGACACACATATCTGCTGAATAACTCGTGGTTATGTTTCTTTACTAACCAAACACTCGAGTATTTGTTTTGCACTCCAACCATAACTGCTCCCTGGAGACCTCCCCGAGGCGCCTGAATTTAAATCAGCGTCTTTCTTTATACAGCGTGGTCAGCCATCTTTTTTATTCCCATAATCTGCTGCTTGTGTGTGTCAGCATGTTTATCCTGTATCGCCACATCATCTGTCGGAGCCGTGGGGGTTAGGAGTGAAGCGAGGCTCTCATCGCATCTTGACTCTACGAGTAGTTCCCCGCAGAGTTTGGATGAGACGCCACTCAAATATCTCCAACTGTTATCAGAGTGCATGCAGGGTAAGTGTGTGTTGGTGTGATGGATGCCGACATGCTCCAGATGTTTTCATTTGCATTTCTGCTAATGGATTGTTAAAGCTTGAGCAACAACGAGAGGCTTTTAGGCTGCAGTGTATTATGTTGGGAGGCAAGACTTACAGTATGTCCAATAACTCCCTAAAAAGACCCTGTGTGAAGAAAACTATATGGACAAAAGTATTTGGCCACACTTATCAATCATTGAATCTTGGTATTTCAATCCGATCCCCTGCCACAGGTCTATAAAATCAAGCAAGATAGGGGGCCACCTTTGCAATAAGACTGTTTGTGAAACTTCATTCCAGCTGGATATTCCACTCTCAGCTGTAAGTGAAATTAGAAAGTGAAAGTGTTTTGATTGAAATGTGACTTGTCTGTTTTTCTCTGGTAACTTTGGTACTTTCCATCCTGTCAGGTGTAAAAATAATGGATAATATGTCTTTAAAAGCATGTGGTGTCAAAAAAGTATCAAAGGATAAAACATTTTGACAACCTTATTAAAATAGTACCTCTGTTAATGCACATTTAGATAGATATTTACATAGATCCTACTTGTAGCAGTGTATCCCCTACCGTTCTATTAGAGGGGCGCCCCGCCCCCCCCAACAGCACCTCCTGTCCACCTTTAACATTGAGTCAATTTTATTTAAGTGTATTTTCTATACAGTGCCAGATCACAACAGAACTCATTTAAGGACATCTTTCCTATAGAGCAGGTCTATACCTGGTCCCTTTTTTAAACAAACTAAATCTAATGTTTACTAGCTGATGCAACTGATTGTTCCTCTTAAGTTGTGTATGAACTGATGCCCCGCTCATTTTACGTCTGAGATAGTTAAACGAGCGCTGGATTTCGGTGTGAGATTGCAGCAATTGCGCGCAATTTATTAAATTCTCGCAACAAGTCTGACACTTGTAATACAGGAAAGTCCTCCAATTCCCCGTATATCACCTTGGAAACTGACAAACCGGTGGGAAACGTGGTTAAAATTAGCAACAGTTGAGCTCATGCCTGCATCGGCTCCCTCTTGATCTTCTCACCACAGCAGGCAGAAATACGCACAGCCGCTCACAGGTGTTTGTGGGCAGGTATGCCGTGAATATCTGAGGGGATCAGTACCTATACAGGCTATGACTGAGTGGCCAATCTGCGGGTCACCTGACGATCATTTTATCATTTTAAAATCCATTCATCTGAAAACAAAAACTGGTGGATGACCCCTTTTGTCTTTTTATTCCTTATGTGCATATTTCTCATAGCGCCTCAACGCTATTGGTGATATTTATGATTGTTTTTTACGCTCATAAACCTCATCCACATGCAGATTATGACAGAAATTATTTAATAGAACGTGAGTAGATAAAGTCAGTGGAGGATAAGCAATCATCATTAAGAACATTTACCAAGATACATAATCTTACCTATAATAAATATGTTATATGTTACAATTAACAGTTTGCTAAGTGGTTTTTGGTATTTATTTGTTAAATCTATCAGATGTCAGACTCATTTGCATGTGGGAAGGCTTTTTGACAGCATAGGTCAACTTTACACTTAATATTGGTATAATACAGTCCTAAAGTTACTCCTGATGTGGCAGGAAGGCAAAAAAGGTAGATAGATAGATAGATAGATAGATAGATAGATAGATAGATAGATAGATAGATAGATAGATAGATAGATAGATGGAACGTTATATTGACAGCTGGAATTTAAAGAATTACATGAACACCATGATTCCTTTAGGTGTGTGTGTCAGTGTCCCGCTGCTGCTCACAGGGATCCCTAGATGGGGCCTGTATGGGTTTCTTATGGGCTGATCCACACTTGCAGTTCACATGGGCAATCACAGGTGGGGACACCATGAAACCCATGGACAAACCCCAAGGGGGCCAACAGGGACATGCTGGCTGGGTTTAGTACACAATACCTGATAAAACTATGATATTTTAGTGAGACTTGGTGCAAATGTCCACTCTGACTCAAGGATGACATGATTAGATTTCAAGGTCTTGGGTCAAAAGTCCAGGTCATCGGGCCCCATATCCATCGTCCATCCCTTACTTGCAAACACAATACCTCAAGTATGCACTGAGGGATTTTCCTCAGGCCTTGCACAAATGTCCAACTGGATTACATAAAGATCAGATTTTGGGGGTTAAAGGTCAAGGTCACTGGGCACCATGGTCATCCCATGCTGCTGAACAGGGTACCTAAAGAACAATTTGAGGGATTTTTCTCAAACTTTGCACAAATGTCCACTCTGACTAAAGGATGGGCCTATCAGACTAAGGGGATCAAATGATGGGGTCATTTGGCCTCATGTTCATCCCTGGCTTATGAACCTCAATAAAACGTTAAAGATTTTTATGACACTTGGTGCAAATGTCCTCTCTGACTTAAGGATGGCATGGCTGTATTTTCAAGGTTGTAGGTTAAAGGTCTGGGTTGTTGGGCCCCATGTCCATCTTACTTATGAGCACAGTACCTCAAGGATGGGATGTTTTTCAAACTTTGCACAAATATCCATTCTGACTCAAAGATGACATGACAAGATATTCAAGGTCATTGGTCAGAGGTCCAGGTCATGGGGCCCATGCCCATCCCAAATTTCAACTCTGACTCAAAGATTAACAGAAGACATTATTTTGGTACAATGTCCATGTCACTCTGAGGACAATATTTCAAGAATGCCTGGAAGGATTTTTGTCAAATTTTGCAGGAATTCCCTTGTTTTTATAGTTGGACTCACTTCTATCTGCATTATTATCTATCTGGTTAAACCAAGGCTTTAAGATGACTTAAAAAATACTCAAAAAGATGTTGAAGTATTTTAGTAATAGCAACTGAAGGACAGGACTGTATATATGTTTCTTTTAAGGCTAAATATGTCATGTTGAGTACAATTTTACATATTATCCCCATTGCCCTCTTACAAATACACAAAGTAAGTTTGATTTTTGTGGCATCTCTTCCCTCACATCACTGTTTTACCCCTCTCTCATCACCATGGCTACAACATTTGGAGGGGCCTCACTATCTTTGCTAGCGATTAATCACCCAGTAGGACAAATCCTGGTCATCTAATTACAGACAAATTAGATGGAAGTAATGCCTGAGAGGGATGCAACGGCTTGGACTCGCTAATATGATTTTCTGTGATCTCTTTTCCGATTCCTGCTGCCAGTGCTTCCACACTGTGTATGCATCTTACAAACATCATTTTGCATGTTTTTAAGGAGGAAAATTGTCAGAAAATGGCTCGTTTTGAATCAGAAATCTCTTTTTCTTTCTTCATTTCCTGGAGATTCCATCAGGTTGATGAGAATGTAAACATTTGTAAGGATTTAAATGGTATAAATGCACCAAAAAGTGGTTCAGTCTGAGAGCAGAGTTGTTAAAAAGTGTCTTGGGGTGGTCTAGATGTCGTACTCTGACTATAACATCCCTCAAAGGTCAGGCACATTCACTGCTACTACTGTATAAGGTTCAAACGTGGGTGTTTGCCAGTAGTAGCCATGAGCACTTTTCAATACAGCGGCATAGAAATGCACTAAGAACGTTCCCATAGTAATCATTTCTATACAACTTCTTCCATTTTTCATTTTGAGGCATTTCAGGCAGGAAAATGCATTCATCCCCTTTAACCTTTTCTGTTAGAAATGGAAGTAATTCATGTTTTTGGTGACATTTCAAAAGTTGCTTCTAAAATGTACCTGACAGTGAGGGAGAAAAAAGCCAAGTATATGCTTGCAGCTTTGCTCACATTATATATTTCCAAATGTTTCTTTTTCTTTGTCTGCCTCAGCTCCTCGACATCCTGGCTTATCAGGAATCTTTCTTTTAATTTCTTCTCCTTATCTCTTGCATGCCTTGTCCTTCTGCCAGTTTGAAGACTTTACTGGGAAAAAAAGGAAGAGTTCTGCCTGTTACAAGTGTTTAATAAGCAACTTGGTGTACAAGGACGCTGTCAAAAGCCGCTCGTGTAGCAAAAGCACCAGCAATTACAGCTAACCCAGGGCCACGACTACCCCTGCAGGAGAAAGAGAAAGCCTGTGTATGTGTGGAGAGAACATTGTTTGTGTGGACTGGTGTAATTTGCAGAGCTTTTGTTTGTACATGCATGCATGTGTCTCAGCGCGTGTGCGTGCATTCGACATGGCAGACACTACTCCCGCTCTGCTCATCGCACTATGAAAGCCCTGCAGAAACAGGGCAAGACGCCCACTCCCTCACTAAGAATAGTTTGCAGCTTCAATAATGTTCTATATGCATTCAGAGTACAGTTGTTGCTCGGCGCAGCGAGGAAGTCAAACTTGATGGTTTTGCATCTGCTTCCATTATGTAGGGGGATGTTCTGCGTTTTGTGCTGGTGTGCACTACGTTAAGAGATGTGGAACATACTGGAACATTCTACACCAGAACAAGGTTAATGTAGTTTTCTGTTCTATAAACACATGAATGTTTTAATACGGGGCTTGATAGAAGCAACAGCTTGGTTGTGATTGGCAACCACAAAGAGCGACTGGCTGCTATTTCTTGACCTTGAGAAACAATCAGTGGCAACCACTTTTAAAACATACATACAGTGATGTGAAAAGGTATTTGCCCACTTCCTGATTCCTTTTTTTGCATGTTTGTCACGCTTAAATGTTTCAGGTCTTCATGAAAAATTGAATATTAGACCAAGATAACCCGAGTAAATACAAAATGCAATTTTTAAATTGATGAGTTCATTTATTAAGGGAAAAAAGCCATCCACTCTGAACCCTCCTGGCCCTATGTGAAGAAGTAATTACCCCCTAAACCTTATAATTGGTTGTTCCACTTTTGGTGGCAACAACTGCAAGCATTTGTAATAACTGGCAATGAGTCTTTTGCATCGCTGTGGAGGAATTTTGCCCATTCTGCTTTGCAGAATTGTTTCGATTCAGTCACACTCAAGAGTTTTCAATGATCACACCACAGCATCTCAACTGGATTCAAATCTGGACTTTGACTAGATCCCTCTCACATTTCAGCTCGAGGTCACAAATTGATGGTCGGACATTCTCCTTCAGGATTTTTTGGTAGAGAGCAGAATTCATGGTTCAATTGGTTGGATGAGATATATAATCCCTCAAGGGAGGCATGGGTCTATCCCAGGGTATCCTCCCAGCTGGAAGCACCTGGTAGACCTCCACAGGGAGGTGTCCAGGATGCATCCCAATCAGATGCAAAAACCACCTCAACTGACTTCTTTAGAGACGAAACCCACTAGATGTCACAGTCAGAATTAAAACAGAAGTAATGATGACGGTAAAATTACAGTTACAATCGACTCCAGTAAGGCCAAGATAAACCTACTGGCAATCAAAAAAGTAGTCTCTCATTGGCTTTTAGTAAATGTTGTCAGGATATAGACTGAATGTTAAATGTTAAGTGCAATCTTAGATGTCTGAGTTCATTACTTTATCTCTAAAGTTCAGCCACCACCTGAGGAATATCATTTCGACCATTTGAACCACAATGTCATTCTTTCAGTCAGTACCCAAAGCTCATGACCGTAGGTGAGGGTTGGGTCAAAGATCAACCATTAGATTGAGAGCTTTCTTCCTCTTCACCACAAAAGTCTGGTCTGCAATTATGCTGATGCTTCATGGTCCTTCCTGCCCACACTCCTGGACTTGAGCTTGACCTTGTTTTCTAGTTGTCTGACTACTCAAAGGTCACACCTACCCATTTACACCATTCACTCCACATTCACACTCTGAGCTGATCCCTTTCAAACAAATCTGTCCATGTGACTGCAGGAGCCAGGGATCAAACCCACAACCTTGCAATCATGAGACAACCGTCTCAACCTACAGAGCCACAGTCGCCCCAAGAGCCTGAGATACTTGAAATCAACATCTTTGACTGTTGATATGCTGTTCTTTTTTTAGAATATTTTCTCAAAAGTCTTGGGGATCGTCAGGATGTTTCTTGGCAAATGTGAGACAAGCCTTTGTGTTCCTTTTGGTCAGCACTGGTTTTAGCCTTGGAACTCTACCATGCATGCCATTTTTGCCCAGTGTCTTTCTTATTGTTGAACTATGAACACTGATATTAACTGACTCGAGTGAGGCCTGCAGGTCTTTAGATGTTGTCCTGGGTTCTTTTGTGACCTCTTGGATGAGATATCGATGCACTCTTAAGGTTCTTTAGGTAGGTTGGCCATTCCTAGGAAGGTTCACCACTGTTTCAAGTTTTCTCCAGTTGTGGATAATGGCTCTCACCATGGCTTGCTTGAGTCCTAAAGCCCTAGATATGGCTTTGGAACTCTTTCCAGGCTGAAAGATGTCATTGTGTCAATGTGTTGGTTTTTTTTAATAACATCATATTGATTCAGAATATCAGTTGATCCCATAAACCACGAATACCCACCATCAGTCGACCTCCACTGTGACCACAGCCTGCCGTGTTTGCATGAACTATTTTCGGACTATTTTTGACTCCATAACATTACTATAGGAATCTCAGATCAGAAAATGTTTGTGTGAGTCTTTTTGAAAGGCTGTTATTTATAGTCCCTTCATAAAGTCATCTTTTCTTCTTTCAGTGCATCCAAATGTTGTTTCCTGCTGCCAGGAAAATGCTGATCACGAGTAAACAAGCTCTTCTGTGAAAGATAATAAAAGAATATTAAACAGAGAGGAGAAAACAGAGAGACATAATGCTTTGAATTCTGTATGGGAAAATACACTGTAAAGCATTCTCAGAGTGTAAATTCTAACTAGATTTGAATATTTTTAAACCCTTTGTGCTTGTTTCTCTAAAATTAGAAATAAAGTGCTAAAATTTCATGTAAATCAGCTGCTTCTTCTCCCCCTCCCTCCTAAAACTCATAAAGGTGGATGTAATCAGCTGCCGCCTGCTGTCATAAACACTCAGCAATAAAAATCTGCACACCCTGTCTGATTTTGTAGCTTTTATCACCCTTCAAATGGAAACTGAATACACCACTTCTGTTTGAGGAAACAACCAGAAAGATCAAGTCCGCTTTGTCCATGACAGTACTTGTATCAAAGAAAAGAAACCAGAGATTTTGATTTATCTCATGCAAACTTGATTAAAATAAAAGAAATAATATCATTTATCGTTTCTTATCCTGTGTCTTTTACTAGCAAACTCAAAATAGATAATCATTCCCACACAGTACATCCAACTTCTGTTCTCAGAAAATCAAAATGAGAAATAGATGCTATTATGCCTCATTTTTGCTCTGAACACTAAAGCATGTACGCTGTTGTGTCCCAACAGTGAGGTAATATAATATTATGATTTTTATTTTCGAGGTGAGAGCTTTGATTGCCTCCAGCATCAATTTCAGAGAAAATGAGGCTGATTTGTGTTCAGGAAGAGAATTTATGCAATGCTCACTTCAGAAGGAGTTCACTTTGAAGCGCTGGGGATATGAAATGCTGTCAAAAGAGATGTCAAGTATCATTTATCTTGTATAAACATGTTACCTTACCTTAAGGGTGAGAACAACAGAGACAGAACTCCTCAAAGACCATCAGAGAGGTTTTAATGGATCCGTTTATGAATAAAAAATGTTTTCATATTTTTCTATGAGGTTAAAGATTCATCGTTGACCTAAAAAAGTAGTTTGACAGCACTTTTTCCTTTTATCTCATTATTATTATTATTGATGCATGGAGTTTTCACTGTTTTCATCAATTAAAATCCACCTCTCAGTTGTACTTGAATGCTTATTGTTATGCCCAGTCTTAAGAGTGGACAGGAAGTCCCAAGCTGCCAAATAAACTTGTATTTTACTGTTTATCAAAACAAATGATTTATTCACAATGTTTGATTATTCAACAGCAGCACAGGAAGTATTCCAAATTCACTTTCTAGTGATTCAAGGCCAGCGTAACAAACAGAACATTTCAAACTAAAGGTGCTTTCATGCTTAATGAGTTTGGTTTCATTAAAATAAAATCAAGTCTGTTTGTCAAGTTAATGCAATGTGTTTGTGCTGGTGGGAAGGCTGTCAAATGAACCTGGGTCTAGGCCAAAAACAGCCGATCGGAAAAGGCGAGTCTCAGTCTCATTGTTTGGTTTATAGTGATTGTCTGGAATTTGATAAATTCGGTTATTCGTCGGCTAATAAGTCAGCACTCCAATAACAAGTCAGATGAAGAGATTGTTCGTAATTTTACCAGGCCCACAGCCCTGATTCTGCCACTAGTAGCTGCACGCAATGGCTGCCAAGCTGTCGCAGTGCTCTTTATTCTGATGTAAACAACAGTGTACTGATAGCACTGATAGCATCTCCTGGAAACAGTGTGGTTTAGCGCTAGTTTGACCTAGTAAATGGGGATAAAGTTGTCAGGAGGCTGTCAGGTTAAACAAACAGTACTACTGGAGCAAACAGTGACAGAATTCAGTATAGTTTTGGAGACAATATAGTCTGGGAGAAACAGTCCATCCCAAGAGTCTGGTGTAGAGCAGTGGGAATCCCTATTCCCAAGGAGAAGGAGTCCTTAGATCTGAGCCCGTTTCATACCATCTCATGCCTAAATGTGGAGATTTTGTTAGAATATTTCAATACTTCTCAACAATAAGTCTTATATCGTTGGAAAGCCTGTTTATTACCACTTTAAATGGTACCACATTTGTAAGGAGTATGCATTTGTGGGATGAGCAGCAGAGCTGAGTATGTAGGTTGCCAATGAAAAATTTGCTTCTTTGCCAATCGCTAAACATCTTACTCTGCTCTTGTATGGAGTTGTCTGAAAGTCTAAAGAAACAAGACATATTGGCAATATGACAAATTATTCAGCAGTGTTGGCTGAATTGCGGCAAATGCTGGTTAAAGAACGAGATGATGTATGACAGCAAGGTGTGACGAGGCTGGTGACAAGCATGAGGGGGAGGTGCCAGGCTGTTGTGGCTGTGTATGGTTCTTCCATTCACGACTAAGGCTTCTGTTTGTTATATGATTTGACAGATCTTTCATGGGAACAACTAGGGCTGAACAATTTTTGAAAATGATCTAACTGCGATTTTTTTCCCAATATCACAATTGCGATTTGATATGCGATTATTCCTTAACTTTCTTTAATTCCTAAACAAGGCCTGAACAACTCTTAAAAAGTGTCTAATCCTGATGATTTTTACTCGTATTGAAAATTAGATATAAATTATTGCACAGAAGGATTTTAGTCATTCTTCTATTTAAAAAAGGAAAATGTACCAAAATGAAGAAAGAAGGATTTTTTTGTAGACTATTCTAAAAGATGGCACTGAATTATTGCATGATATGTCCTACATAACATCTCTGCTGCAAAGACAAAGTTTGAAACTGGAATTTTGACCAAATTTCATGTCAAAGAGAAATTGCACCTCTTGCGATTTGAAAATTGCAGCATTTAATCTTATTTTTGATTAATTGCCCAGCCCTAGGTGCAACCCACACACTCAGCTCTGCTGCTCATCCCACAAATGCATGTTCCTTATATAAGTGGCACTGTTTAAAAGGGAAATAAGCAGGCTGTCCAACGATATAAGATTTGTTGCCAGGATGTATTGCTACAACAGAAATAACCTGACCAATACAAATTTCCCCACTTTTTGTTCTATGTATGCTCTTGTTTCATCTTAGGGTCATGTGACGGCATCAATAATATTTTTAATTTGTTTCATAACTGGATAAAAAAAATCCTCTGCAGAGCTTTAATAGAAAGTAGAAATTCCTTTAACACATTAAAGCACTTGTGAGGAATTTTCAGTTTGTATTGATTTTGTTACTGACATAAGACAAAGCTGCATTCTTTTTTATTTTCTGATTTATCCTCCAAATAAGACATAGCATGACACCTACCCCCTGTCACTGACAATTTCAGGCTTTAAAAATGGCCATATAGAATCAATCAATCTTGTGACTGATGGGCTGTTATGCTTTTGTAGGTCCTAGAGAGAGAGAGATATGTTTTGTTTTCAGTCTTTTTCATATCATAAAATCTCCTCATAGTAGCTTTAAATTCTTCCAAGCCAGTGTAAACACGAATTTTCATTATATTTATTAAGCAGTTTTAATGTTTTTCTAAGTGTCATTAATTGATGTGTTGCAGTACTGTAAATCTGCAGTTATGCCTTCTCCTGTTATAACCCCAGACCTGTCATTAGCTGACACGCAAGTATGTGAAACATGAAATCAAGTCAGTCCAGAGCAGTGGGATTCCACTGGGGAGTTCAGATGGAATTTAGTGGTTGCAGAGGTGAGTGCTGAGCCAGCGTCTTGCGGCTTCCCCCCCTGCAGCCACTGGGACATGAATAATCTCAGCAGCACAAGTCTACGAATAAAAGATGCTCATTTGCGAGCTAATTGCATCGAAACGGAGCATGTGAGCGCTGAGCGACGACTGTTTAGGAGCAATTAGGGTACAGATGTAGCACCAGCGTGGGGAAACACGTGCTCCAGGTAAATGAACCTGACAAGTTCGACACAAAGGAAATGAAGACCGTGTGAGGGATAGGAGGCTGAAAAATAGCTCTCTTTTTATAGGTATGTGCTGAGCTTTATATTGGATTCACCGTGCAGCCCGTTGACTTTGAAAAGAGGACGTCTGAGATGTGTTGCCTCGAGCTACAAGTGGAGAGATGCTTCTATTTTCTTGGCTGGATCTTCATCATCCAGATCTACCTGAGCACAGAAATAATTGTGGAAAGCGATGATAAGGAAGTCAGTAGGAGGCCAGAGAAAAGATTATTCAATCATTAGAAATTCATTTTTTTTCCACACAGACAAACCAGTTTCTCCTTTTTTTCCCTCTTGGATGAGACTAAGACATCAAAGTCTTTCCGGGGATGGAGAAGAGAGCTCTGCATTATCACGTCTGCTCTGTTTTACTCCATAAAGACCCCATTTTCAGAGCCCCTGAATAATTAAGGATATCTAAGAGTAGCTCTCCGATAAAAGGTATAAGTCCTCCTTGTGTGAGCGCTGGCAGCAGCACTCTCTCAACTTTTCAATACTTTTCTCAACTTCTGTCTCCCAGCTAAGCCCAGGTCATCCTAATGGACATGTACAGGCTTTTGTTGGGTCGTACAATCCTGCTGTCGTTGCTTATTCCCAGTGAAGGTAGAGAATTCTGAATTGTTCCGTGGTGCAACAGTGAGGGTTGATGGTTTCGGGGAAATTGCTGTGTTTATAGAGTATGAGCCATTGTTCCCCCAGCTGCATTTGACAGACTGTGATTACTGTCTACAGCGTTGGCCTTATTATAAAGGACTCAGAAGTAATCTGCAAGTAATGAGAAACGGACAAAGGGTGGCAAGGAAAAAATGGCTTCTCAACAACACTTACACAGATTGATGGATCTGAAATCGAGTCACAGCTGAGATTTAAGACGCTTTCACATTAGGCCCAGCTGTTTCGAACTACGCTGTGGCGCAATTCCCCTCCCTCCCCCTTTCCCCCGCTGGCATGCTTTCACACTAGCAACATCGGTCTGTGCCCCGGCCCACTGGCGCAAATACTCAGTCTGAAACAGCAGGTGGCGGTATGCACATAGCTAGTTTACAAACCCGCCAAGAAGGAGAAAGAAGAAGAAGCCACCATGGCAACCACTCACATCATGACCTGAGCAAAGATTGTTTGTGTTTTAACCTGGCAAAAAGTCCATCCTGCAGCCATGGATGATTTAAAATCACTTTTCAAGATGCCAGCAAAGCGGGCTGCGCAGATACACCAGTTTTTGTGGTGACAGGAGACTTCTATTGCCTTTGCACCTCCTCTCACTGACTCCAACTTGTGTCCATCTGTAAAGTGAGTCACAACAGACCATTTATTGTCTGGATTCTGATGATTTCCACCCTGTATAGAGGAAAAATGTGAACAAACTGCCACGCTGTGGAAAGAAGTTTAGTTTTCACGATGATGTCATAAAGCAGCTACAACGCTCTGTCCCGTATCCAGGCGCAGTTCCATTCACATCTCATCTGAACCATGCCAGAGTCCACTTGAATTGGATGGATGTTTGGGGGTACTTTCTGTCATTTTGTGGAATTTTGGGTAATTTTTTTTTAATTTTGGGAAATATTTAATTTTGGGGGGAACAATTTGCTTTGAAAATTTTTCAGCTAACTTCATGGAAATTTGGGATTTTTTATAAATATTTGGGAATTTGAATTTACAGGGAATTTATTTGGATGTTTGGGAGAATTTTTATTGAATTTCAGGGAACGTATTTGTAATTTAAGGGGATTTGATTTGAAATTTTAGGGGAATTTGGCTTTGAAATTTTGAAGTATTTTCATGGGAATTTGGGATTTTTCTTTTTTCAGATATTGTGGGAATTTGATAAGGGTCATCTTGAAATTATTATTAGGGAATTTACAGAAAGTGTATTTGGATGTTTGGGGGCATTTTCTGTCTTTTTCATGACATTTTGGGAATGTTTTTGTAATTTTGGGTAATTTTTTTAATTTGGGGGAAGCAATTGGATTTGAATTTTCTTAGCTAATTTCTTGGAAATTTGGGATTTTGTTTATAACTTTCAAAAGTCCAAGATTTTTCAAGGAATTTATTTGGATGTTAGGGAGAATTTTCTGTCATTTTCATTGAATTTGAGGGAATGTATTTGTAATTTTTAGGGAATTTGATTAGAATTTTTTGGGGAATTGGCATTTAATTTTTTTAAAGTATTTTTATGGAAATTTGGGATATTTTTTCTAAATTTTGGGGAATTTAAATAAGAGTCGGGGAAGGGGGTGAAATTTTCATGAATTTTCATGGACATCTTAAGGAGTTTATTAGGATGTTTGGTGGAATGTTTGAAGGAATTTTGGGATGCACATTTTGGAAATATGGTTAGAAATTTTCAGGAGAAACTTGGGGGAATTTGCTGTTGTTCATCAAGCAGAAGAACACATTTCCACTGCTCCACAGTCTAGTGTTGGTGTGCTTTACACCGCTCCATCCAATACTTGGTATTGCACTTGGTGATGTGAGACTTGCATGCAGCTGCTCGACCATGGAAACCCATTTCATGAAGCTCCCACTCCACAGTTTTTGTCTTCTCCTTCGTGGGATGAGTTGCTGTTGTTTCCTAAACGCTTCCACTTTCGAATAATTTCACTTACAGTTGAATGTGGGGTTTCCAGCAGGGATGAAATTTCACGAACCATCTCAGTACTGTGAAGTCACTGAGCTCTTCAGAACAACCTATTTAGCATCACAAATAGAAGGAGACTGCATGGCTAGGTGCTTGAATTTACACACCTGTGGCAATGGGTCTGATTGAAACACCTATATTCAATAATTAACAGGTGTGGCCAAATACTTTCGTCCATATAGTGTATGAGTATAACCTGACACACCTATAATGCCATTTTCTTGATCAGAAAGCTAAATCACGCTGCCATGAAGATGCTATCGATGCTAGCTGTCCACCATTGTTTACATCCAGGTTTAGGGTATAATGGCGGCCAGGGAGAAGCCATGAACCACAGCTACTGTGGCTGCTAGTGGTGGGCAGCTGTTCTGCATTTTAGACCGAGTGTTTGAGTGGGATTGTGGGATTGGGAATTATTAAAAATATCAAGAAATAGTTCATCCAACTAATAATTCTTTGATTGCACATGTAGCAGAGCATGACAGTAGATCGAACTTTTGTCAGCACAAGGAAAGGGTTAAATTATATTGACAATTATTTTTGAACAAAGTTGTTTGCTTTGAGGAGTACATCCATCATGCAGTTATATTGTCCTTGTTTCAAAAGTCCATCATACAATGATTTGTTCTCACAGCAGTTTAAAACTCATAATATTCACTGCAATGATTAACAGTACCGTATGAATTTTTCTTTCTACATCAGTGTTATAAACCCATATTAGCCAAGCTCTGTTCTCTTCTTAACAGCCGTCTACTGAAAGATCTGTGACTCTTTAAATCTCGACTTTCATGTTTCCCTTTGAAACAAAAGCTGTTTATCCGTTTCTGTGAGCTCCAGTAATTCAGGACTGAAACATGTACTTCACATCACGAGGGTCTGGGTGGACTCGACTTTAAAAGTCAAACTGACTACCTCTTTTGTTGCCTGCGGTGGTTTTATATTTCCAGCCAAGTATTTTCTTTTGATTCATGGAGAGCAAGGTGGATTTTTTAGTTTTGAAGATGCTGTGCTGAATGTTTTCTGTCAGAAACACTTCAGAATTAAATCAAATGCCTGCTTTAAGCTGCAGTCTTTATTACTTTTTTACTTTATAGAAGAATCAGCGATTGCACTGAAAGATGCAATACATTCGTCAGGTATTCACATTATTTTTTCATTAATAAACCCATTGCATTTGCAGGATTCAGTGCTTCTTTATTGTTTGACATGCATGTGGCTCATTCATCCCTCTAGCCTAACCCTAACCACACTCCGCCTGCTCAAGATATTTAAGAGAAAAATGTTTTATCTTCCTGCTGCATCTCCTCCATCTGAGCCTGTCAGTCCCCATAGATGGCAGCCTCGAGCTGCAGTCAGATGTACCTCAAACCCCCCTCCTCTTCTGTCTCTTCTGCACCAGCAAGACAGACATGATGTAGACTTTGAACAGACACACAAAACATGCACCCACATACTCTGACACAGCCTGCTTTTATGCCGAGCACACACCTGCATGCAAAAATAGCACCCTGAAAGAAATGGGACGTGAAACGTGCAGCAGAAGGATGCTGTTGCCTCTGCTAAGTCAGTGACCGTCGTACAGATCGGAGCGTTTTAAATCAGACTCTCAGCATCACATAAATGTTTAATCTGCATGCTAACAACTTGTGGTCACATCTGATTGGTCACTATAAAAGGAAACAACGGCGACAGGCGTAATCAATCCCTGTGAAAGAAAGAAAGTGGGCCTGACTGTGGAGCACAGTTTGGTTTTACTACAAATAAATGACTCCCCTGGCTGTTACTGTTTCCTTTTATGAGACAGGGGTGCATAAAAAATCATAACACCCCTCTAATAACCCAGCACACATCTGCACCCCACTGATGTGCCCTTGAATTGCTACCACAGCCCGGATCCCCACTCCTGGGTGCTGTTCTCCTTCTTTAACTTGAGCTTAGGAGGCAGGCAGGCAAAATACAAAAGACAAATCTCTCCTCCACAAGGATCAATAGTGTGTTACAGAAGAAAAGTACTCCACAGTCTTTTTGAAGTATTTGAAACAATGGGCTGAAATGGTAATAAAAAAAAAAAAGGTTTGGGTACAAAGGCAGAATCACATAAAAAGTGAATGTGCAGTGAAGGAGGGCATTTCAAATGTACATTTACAAAAAGCCTTCATTATTTTCTGACCCTTTTTCTCGGTTCAAGAGTGTGAAGCAGCGCTGTAATTTAGTTGTAACGGCGAACAAAAGCTTTTTAATGCCGCAGAACAAAGTGAATCTCACTTTTCACACCGATTTTCAAAGGTGTACAAGTGTATTAGAGAGAGACAGGTTCAAGGAAAGAAGAGAAGAAGTGAGAAGTGAGGCTTGTTTTAATGAAACTGAAGACTATGGTGTTCTGTAGCGGACAAACAGCAGTGAAAATCAAATTTATAATACTGAATAAGTCAGTGAGGTGCCTTGAACATTGCTTGACTTGTTCACTAGCAGTAACTTAGTTTTAGTATTATTTTGGGGCTCCACATATGTTCCAACGATACAAGGTTAGGCACTGATGTTTGACGAGAAGGCCTGAGTCGCAATCTCCATTCCTGTTCATCCCAGAGGTGGGGTTGACCTCAGCGCTCTGAGCGGACCAATCATATTCTTCCACACTCATCGAACCATGTCTTTATACATCTAATTGGAATAAAAAAGGGCCTTCCCCAAACTGTTGCCACATAATTGGAAGCATTGGGTTTCCCAAATTGTCTTGCTATACTGAAGCATTAACTCTTTAAGCGCCAAAGTTGCCAAATTGAGACAAGCAACATTGCTGAATTAAACAGGCTATAGCTGCAAATATGGTGCCTAATGTTGTTACTACTTTACATCAGGAGATGGCGGACATGAGTAACTTCAATCCCAGCAGCATTTTTGGGTGTGTTTCTATTCAAAGTTTTGGAGTATTAGGGATTTGAAAGACGCACCCCTGGTCGAGGAGACAAGGAAGCGGTAGTAGCGGTTGTAGTCGGAGCGTAACAGAGAGAAAGAGAGCAAATTGTAGTGAGAATACTCTCAATGCTGGGAGGAACAGAGGAATATTCATGACGTTCAGTCATCCGATGAAACCATGGGTGAGACTGATGGTGCATCTGTGAGCAGTGACAGGGATTTTGTGCACCATGACAGTCCACAAGCAGCACATACCAAGCTGATGCTTTGCCTCACCTTGGCTGGGGTGGGAGTAATCGGCGAATGCCAAGGAGGGGATGTGGTGGGGGTATCGGGGTGGTCAAACCCCCAGTGAATAGTGACAGAGGTAGTGGAAATGAAAAACACTGCAGAAGTAGGGGGAGACATGGTAGAAGTCGTGGGAGAAGACACACAGCCAATGGCGGTGGAGGCCACCTGGTGATGTCAGAATATGCCACTTAGATGAGTGAATTTACTCCCATTACAAACCTTGGGTCATACTGAAGATTTTTCTCATTTACAGTATGCCTTTTTCTCTAACCACGTACAAGCTACAGCCTTTTGAAATCTTGATGTCAAAATTGAATATTTTCTTTAAAAAAACTCTGGCACCCAAAGGGTTATGGTCTTCCATTACTGGAGATAAGAGGCCTAGCTCAAACCCTGAAAAACAGCCCCATACCTTTACCCCTCTTCCACCAAACTTCACAGCTGGCACAATGCAGTCAGTGCCAAACCCAGACTTGTCCATCTGACTCAAAGTGAGATTCATCACTCAGTCCAGTGTCGATGTGCTTTACACCACTCCACTCAAGGCTTGTCACTGGACTTGGTGAAGTTTGGCTTGCATTGAGCTGCTTAGCCATGGAAACCCAGTCCATGAAGCTCCTGCCGCAAAATTTCTTCCATTAATGCCAGTGGCAGTTTGGTGCTCTCCAGCTATGAAATAAGCAGATCCTTAACGGTCATTGACCCCGCTCTGTGATTTTATGTGGTCTTCCGCTTCATGGCATGAGTTGCTGTTGTTCCTAAACACATCCACTTTCTAATAATATCACTTACAGTTGACTGGAATTTCCAGCAGGGATGAAATTACCTGACCCGTCTTATTGCACAAGTGAAATCAATCTATCTACCATGCTTTAAGTCACTGAGCTCTTCAGAACGACCTATTAGTATCAAAAATGTTTGTAGATGTAGACTGCATGGCTAAGTTCTTGATTTATACACCTGTGGCAACAGGTCTGTTTGAAACACCGTAATCCAATTGTTAACAACTGTGACCAAATACTTTTTTCCATATAGTTTTTTTAACATCTATCTAGTAGCAGATTTGACCAAAGTTAACCAAGTGACTTAAGTAGCCTTAGCTTGCCTGAATTTAACCCATTTTAAATGGAAAATCAAATGTTAGGAATATGGTCAAGCAAATGACCTAAAATTTGAAAAAAAATCTTTGCTTTCATTTTTATTATCTCTTATCACACAAATAAATTGAAACACCAGAAAACACATACAGGACTAACAAACAGAGATACACTTATTTTCTGACTTTATTTTGAAATTCTACAGACTTTCGGATGAAAAGGAAATTCAAACATGTCTGTTTCAAGTTTTTGCAGCTACATAAACAGCAACGCCATTCTTTGGGAGTATAAATGACTCTACAAATGTCTCCTCTAATGAAAGCACCCCTTAGATTTTCTGTTGTAACCCAATTTAGCCGACCACTGCTTGGAAACCTGTTGAATTTCAGTCATTTAAATCTCAGTGTGTTCAGCCAGTAATGGCTGTGGCTCCAAATAATTACACATGGCATTTGACTTTCAATTTTCACTCCACTTCAACCTTGTTTAATTAATGAATTGATGCATAAACTTAGATTTATTTATTTATTTGTATTTTCCATGGCATTTTTGCTCCTTTTCAGGGCGTCCCTAAACACTCCAGCTACTCAAATATTGTTTTCAGCTCTGTAAATGGCAAGCACTGATTTTGCCTCTCGTAACTTTAAGCTGTTGGCATTATAACACTGGCACCTTGGTTGGGGTTGGGGGTGGTTGTATTCCCATTGCAGTGGCACTGCAAGCATGTGTTAATGACATTGACACTAACGTAATGTGATTGGTTCCTTCTAATGAGGTGAAATGAGATGACACTTCACTTGACAATCAATCTTGAGCCAAATACCCATTATAAGGCTGCCTGAGAGTCCGTGTGCCGACGGTTCACAACAGACGCCCAGTTAATGATGTATTACAATGTGGAGTGTACCGATGACACATTTAATGCATTTTTACATGGCTCAGAAGTCAGTATAAATACAAGCATTCACATCACATCTTCATTTATTCTCATTCTGTTTGCTTGTTTAATTATTCTTCATTATCATGTTTTGCAAGTTATAAATTGTCCCCATAAACAAAAGATTGGACACCACTTTCATTCTGCAAAGACACTTGTTGTATTTAACTTTTAATGAAATTAAGATGTTGCATACTGTATCGCAGTGAATACGAAGGGCAATAGAGAATGTTGGCCACATTTACATGGAAATAATCTATTGAAAAAAGACTTGTTTGTATTCATTTCCCTCAAACATGACAGAAAACAAAACACTTTAATTACACATTCAGGCCAGTAACTGGTAGTGTAGCTTTTTATTGAAACAATTTTTGCATACACTCATACAGGTCCTTCAACAGAGGGTTATAACACCTGCGAACCTGCAATAATAACTGCCCACAAATTAAATATATTTCTTACAAATGTAATAGCATTTGAGGTTTATTAGGTTTATCACTCTCTCAAAATTATATTTACTTCCCACAAATTTATTGTCAAGATGAAAAATGAAAGTTGTGCTCATTGTTGTTCCCTTTTACAACTGCCAATGGGTTCAAGTCAGCTTAAGCTCAAGTCACATTAAGAAATGTAGTCAGGGAAATTTTTGGTTCGCCATGAAACAGGAGGTTTCTTCCAGTCATAAAACATTTGAAGAGCATTTTAAGCAGTTGCTCAAAATTCGTCTTAACAGACTATGAAAGTACTACTTCCTGTTTCATGGTGAACAAAAAATCACCAAGACTACATTTTTTGATGTGACTTATACTGACTTGACTGAACAATGACTGCAAACATCTAGTTTACATGTTCATATTTAATTTGTGGAAAATAATAAAAGATGTTAAAGACTCTGATTTTTGTATTCCCATAAATGTTGTAAATCCATGCAAATGTAATAATTATTAGATTTTGAAGGAGTTCAGTTATGCTTGCAGTAGGCAACTGCCATTACGTGAGAAATGTATTATGTTTGTTGGGTTATTTTCTTAAACAGTGTTGATTTGTTATGTTTGTTACAGCTGCCAGATGGTTTAAGTCAGCTTAAGCTCAAGTCACATCAAGAAACATAGTCATGGCAAATTTTTGGTTCGCCATGGAACAGGAAGTTTTTTATTGCAGTCTTTAAAGAGTAGAGCCATGAGTCTCAGCGGAGTAGATAAAAATGTGCCAAATCGGACTCTGAGAGTACTACTTCCTGTCTCATGTGAAGAAAATAACAAACAAGCAAACAATGACCGCAAACATTTAATTTTTAATTTCACATTGCATTTGTGGAAAACAATCAGACTTTAAAAGCCAGAGGTTTTACCTTCCCATAAAGACAACAGTTTTCTTCAAATGTCATAGTTATTACAATTATGTTTGCAGTAGACAACTGCTATGACATTTGTTGGAGATTTATTACATTTGAAGGATTATTATGTTAAGAAGTGATTATTTTTATTACATTTGTGCTTTATTATCTTCATGGGCAGTTATTACGTTTGTGGGTTGAGGTGTGAATGTAACAAAAAAGCTGGCACATAACGTCAGTGTAGATGGATGAGGTGGAGTTGCTACTCCAAGTGACTCCAAACCTCGAAAAGAGGAAGTTTAAAAAAATGATGACAAGAAAAGAGCAACAAGATCAGACCTCAGGTGTCTACTATTGTTCTGGTAGTCCACCTACTCATACTGTTGACTGGAACTGTAATGTGCATGTCTGACAAAGTCTCTATTTTCAGAGGGAACTCTGTAGAACTAGCTTACATGACAACAGAAATGGTGTTTTTCAAAAGTTTTCACTTGGGAACCCACTGTTCCAAGTTTTCTCCATTTGTGGGTAATGGCCCTCACCATGGTTTGCTGGAGTCCCAAAGCCGTAGAAGTTGCTATATTTCATTTGTTTTTGTCAATGGGTTTGATTGCCAGTGTGGTCTTCCACACAGTCCATTTTTCACACTTAACTTTTGGTGTCAGAAATGGGATACGAAACACTCCTAGAGTACAATGTGGATATTTTGAGTCATTCCTGCCACACCCTAAGCAATTCTTTTAACCATCCTGATGTAACCAAATTAATGTCACAGTTTCACCACAATAAACTGAAAAGACCTGGCTGAAGTAGCCCAGCAATGGTTGCTATGAGAGGAGCTCTCTGATTGGTGGGTTAGTGGCCCTGTCAGAGGGTGAACAAAGGGTTAATTGTGTTTCAGGTCTCATAAATCTCACGGTTGTCTGTGAATATGCTGTGAGTGGATGTCACATGCCCATTGGCTTGTAAACGTTCCTCATAACTCTTTTCATAAACACTGTATATTCCGTGTCAGTAATGCTCGTTGCCATATTTATGTCATGCCACCTACATTACCATAATGCATTTCACCTTGGATAGGAGCTGTGTTTTGATCCATCCACTCTGTGTGATTGGTGTGAGTCTGTGGAGTGGAGTGGAGTGTCTAGGGTTAAACAGGGCTGAGGTTGATCCTGTCTACCCTGAGTTGGCCCGGCTCTCTGCTCTTCTCTGCCCACTGAAGCTGAAAATGGGACTAGAGCTTCAGGCTCTCTCCCTGTGCACAGCTCACTGCTGGAGCAAAGCACAGGACAACTTTAGATTCTCAACATAACAGCACAATTTCTAGTAGATGAGCATTGTCACCCTGATGTGAACATTTCAGATCTGATATGAGCACTGGGCTTTTAAGTTAGAATGTTATCTTAATGTCACACCTCTGACAATGCTTCTTTGAGGACACTTGAAATTTTTTTCTGTGGATAATTGAAAATGACTGCATTAAAGTGCCTTTATAGAGTAATTTACTATGGATTACCAGCTGAAAACCATGGTGATTAAAGGAGGAGGGCTATATTGCCTGGGCTAGAGAATATTCAGGACTTGGGCACTAACAAGTATTGCAATCAATGGCACTATATCATAAGTAAACAAGCCCATAAAGAGCCAAATACTGGATCAATGTAAGTTTTAGAGCTGAGCTTAGAGGATTTCAGAAACTGAATCCATATGGCATTGTTATGTCATATGAAACGAAGCCTGGGAGTTAGTTCTGCCAGTAATCTTAATCAAATCACATGACTCACATCCTCCTAAACTAGTGGGCTATTTAAGCTGTGAGATTTCCTTCTCTTCCTCTGCTGCAACACTGCACCTGGAGCAATGCTGTGCTCTTGCTTGCAACCCTCCTCCACCCCAGCATCCACCTGTTGGCGCAGACTGGGGGTTAAAGCTGTTATATTATCACTCCTCAAAGTCTGTATGTAAAATCTGTTAGGAGTGATAAAGTCGGAGCCTGGAGCCAAACATGTTACATAATAAATGGTTAACAAACTTCTACGTGAGATTATTGGCTGAAATGGTTTTGAGTTTAAGTCAGTAGTTTGGTTTGAGATTCAGCTGTGTGATTCCAGTTGTGGCTAATGTAACTTCTAGCCTAGAGCAGCGGTGGGTGGTGGAAGACAGCTCACAGTATTTCTCACTGGTGAATCCATCTTGCAAAGCTCCCGTCTGAACCATTTGGGCCCGGTTAGAAAGTGACAGAACCAATCAGCGACGAGGGGAAGTGCTTCCGGCACGGCGGAGTCGTGACATAAGCAAGCAGCAACAAGAGGCCAGTGCAATAATGGCGGAAGACATTCGCGTGGATGCTGCTAAAGCGCCAGTTTTATCTGAACTTGACGACATTTCTTCGTTAAATGAAGAACAAAGAAAAGCAGTGAGTTGTTTTCTTTTCAAAAATGACAAAAGTCGTGTACTGACATGTCTACAGTCGCCATGGCTTTGTTATGCAGTTCTCTATGGAGTTTAGTTCTCGGTAGGGGCGCAGCTCGATAGCGGCTACGTCACATGTTTTGTTGCTCTGATTGGCCCATAAAGATATGTGAAACACATCCATCTGGCGTGCCAGGTTAGTATTGTATGGTATTATATCATATTATATTGTGTTCTATTGTGTCATGTGTGACAAATCATGTCATTTTGTATCATTTTGTGTCATATCATTTCATGTGATATTGTGCTATGTCTTATGGTATGTTATGATATGGGACGGTTTGTTATAGAGTCAAGTCATGTCTAGTCGTGTAGTGTTGGTGCGTATGGTATTCTATGATATGGTTGCTTACTTTGAAGTCTCGTATAGAAATGGTATGGTATAGCAAGGTTCAGTACTGTATATTGTATCCTGTCAGTTCTTAACATATTATATCGAATTGTATCATGCCATGTAGGATCATGACTGTAAAGCATGGTATGCTAAAGCATGGCGTGGTACTGTATGGTATGGTATGGTGTGGTGTGGCATGGCAGGGCATGGCATGGAGTGGCGTGGCATGGCATAGCCTGGCATGGCATGGTATGATATTGTGCCATGCTAATGGCTTGTTCTGATATGGCATGGTTATATAGTGTTGAGTCATGTCCAGTCATATAGTGTTGTTTGGAATGGTATTCTATATGGTTGCTTATTTTGTAGTCTCTTAAATAAATGGTTTGGTATTGTGTTGCTCTTATTTTCTCTTTTACATTGTGTTGTTTTGTTTCTCATCATATCTCATTATATTGTGCCATAACTGCTGCTCCTTGTCATATTGTATTCTTTTATTCCTTGTTATGTTGAATAGTATCACCTCATCATGCTCCCGTTTAAACTTTTAATCATAGCATCAGTAGCTGATTAGTTTTTAGTTGACAGCTCAACTAAACACAGAGTTGAGCTGGTGAAAAACCAGCTCTGATGGATAGTCCTAGTGTCTCAATGAGAGCAGGTTAACAGATAAACAGCTTTGTTTTGGTTACAGCTTTTAAAACAGAATGACAGTCAGCCTGCACAGCTTATCCTTATTATGTTTTTTTTTTTTTTTCTCTTTCACAAATAGCAGCTTTGGAGCATTTTCACACGTCAGGAGACGCTTCTTTTTGCTAAAATAAATTTGTACTGCTGCAGAGTGTGGCACTGAGGCAGCAATATTGTGACAGCTCTGTGGACTGATCTCAATACCACAGAGACTCCCTCTGCTCATTTTGCTCTCATTTTCTATAGCCTGTCTGTACAGCGTTGAAGTTTATGTTAAACCTCTCAATAACAGTCAAAACAAGAGTGTTCATTCTCCTCCTATTTATCACCCTGTACTTGGTATTTACTGCATTTGTACTTTGCAGATAGAGTCAAGACTAATTACAGCTTTTGCCTTAATTGTCGTGTGCTTGACGACATTCCTTCAGGTCCTTGAGCTAATGATAGTCACCTGCAGACGGTAGCGGTTTAATCATGTACCTGACACACAGCAGAGACAGTCCAGAGAATAATCACTGTGGATGGATTGGTCTTATTGAGGAAGACTAATCCAATGATAAGGGGGAAATAAAAATGTCGAGCTGGAAATATTTTCTTCATTCATCCTCAGCTTGCTGAATGAAAGATTTGGAATCAGAGCTTTTTATCGCTAAAATAATAAGCTTTTCCACGAAGGATAACTCATGTAGATGATTAATCCAAACAGGGTGATGGGGTCTTCAGTGAGGTTGTCAAAACATCCCATACTTTGACACTTTTGACCCTTTTTAACGATTTTCAACTCTTTTGGAAATTTTTCGATGCCATAGATTTTAAAACGATGCAGTCTTAGTTATGATAATCAGTAGTATTAAAAAAGTAATAACACTTAAAAAACTATGAGGAATGTGTCAATCAAAAATTGCTGACACCCTTAAAGAATGAAAGACAGAAGACTCGTGTTACCAAAAACTGCAGTTCCTTAAATGACCACTTGGGGCTAGCTGCAAAAACTAAGAAACTCCAATCAGATCCCATATTACAATGCAATTTTAAATGCCGAAATACGCACTTTAACAACCAAATTTGAGCAGTTTTAGCCTGTAAAGCTCATTTCAACTCTTGAGGGAACAACATTTTCACATCACATTTGTTTTTCTTATATTTACCACAATCTCCACAGGGTCCATGTCCTCCTTGATCCATCGGCCCATGGTTTCCCTCGGACCAACGGAGCTTGCTTTCATCCATGCGGTCCTTTTTTGAGCCGCATCCAGTCCAGCTAAGAGCAGCTGGATCAAGACTAGATAACATTCAGGCGGTGTGTTTCTTTGCCTGTCTGAGGTTGACTCGCTGTTCATTTACTTCCTGTTTTGTTTCAATGCTGATATAATGTAATCTTGCAAAGCAGATGGATCGGCCAGATTCCATGTCTGTCATCGGTCAGATCTATCTTGTGAATCTCCAATCTGAAGCAATTCTGCCAGGTCTGAAAAAGGACCAGACCAATCAGCATTATTTGAGGAAAAGAAGGTGGTAGCTATGGAAGGGGTTTAATTGTGCTGTGAGTTGATTGTTATGGCCACCTATGTAGTGTGTAGCTTAAATGTAGCTAATATAGCACCGTTTTTTTCAGAACAGGACCATATTTCTTTATTAAATAAAGAGCAAAAAAAAAAATGTACTGAAAGCTTTTTTATGACAGAAGAAACATTTTTGCTCTTCTCCCAACCTGCTTCAGCTTGATTTTGCGATAGATATGGGGCGGGGTTTAGTTGTGCTCTTAGCCCATATATACAATGGCTGCAGTGCAAATGTTGGACAGGAATCAAGATATTTCCTTGAACAAAGTGAAATAACAGGCAAATGGAGATGTTTAAAAATGATTTTAGAGATACCACTGCAGTGTTAACCCTTTAAAGCCTGGATACACAAATTATAGCCTTAAAATTCTCGTTTTTTTGGAACTGAAATGTTTATTTCACTTTCTACTGAAATCCCCAAAAATTCAAATTTCCATAAAATTTAACATATATACTTTTTGTATCTCATTTGATTCATTAATTGTTTTGGTAACTGATAATCCACTTGAGGGTATTTTTATCATTTATCAGATTGTATTCAAAATTTTTTAGTAATCTATTGATAATATTGATAAGATAGAGGAATCATAAAAGTATGTATCAAATATGATACAACAGGCTTTCGGGGGTTAATTTTGGCAGCGATTTTTAAGTTTAGTCTCGGTCTTTGGATGAAATGTCTTTTAATTTTAGTCACATTTTAGTCATTTCTATCCTCTTTAATTTTAGTCTTGTTTTAGTCGACTAAAACTCAAAAACATTTTTGTCTGGTTTTAGTCCATAAAAAGTCCTCACATTTAATCTTTACTTGTAGTCCAAATTTATATTATGACTAAATCTGGTGCCAAATCCCGATAGTGTGTTCTATGCTGTCTGCTAAACCTGGGGTCCTTGATTTCTACAGCTGAGAGGCAGAATAGCTATGACAGATTTACCCACAGTTGAGAAATATCACAGATTTTGAATGTCTGATGAAAACTACATTACATTTTAGTTTAGTTTTATTCATCTTGACGAAAACTGAACTTACTTTTTATCAGTTTTAGTCATCACTGATCTATCTTTGGCTAGTCTTAGGGTGAATCCCATTTCTACCCCATAGCCCTCATCTTAGCTCTACCCCTTGGTTTTGCGCATTCACGTCAAGTGAATTGGTGTCCCAATTCTCTTCTGAATCAAGGGGTAGGGCTAAGGGCCGAGGGCTACATAGCCCTTGAAACAAAGATTTTCCGGGACCACACTTGAAACCAAGGGGTATGATAAATTTTCCCTCCATGCACTGCATTCAATTGCGAAGTGGCTCAGCTGCATTCAAAGAAGGTGCATAAATGAAAAAAAAATTCAGAATAATGATTATAGAAAACACAACAGTTGTATTTTCTCATATATTCAATCTTTAGCCACTGAGGATTAAAGTTTATTGTATTTTTGGTATCAACACGTGTAAACGAGGGTTATTAATTGTATAAATAAGTGGAGAATATCAACGCAGTATGAACGAGACGGTCGAAGCTTTCTAGTCACCTCCGATAACGCAGCTGTTTATCAGCAGTGTGTGATGATGAACTGCAATCAAGTGGCGTATCTTTTCTTAAGGGAAGGTTTTCACCCCTTCCCTTGCTGCGCTGTTTCAAGGGGCAAGGGGAAGGGGTAGACGAAGGGGAAGGGCTAAGGGGAAAGGTTAAGGGGTAGAAATGGGATTCACCCTTAGTCTAGTTTTTGTCATGGAAAAAAGGCTGTCTATGAACATTTTTAGTCATAGTTTTAGTTGATGAAATTAACACTGTACCACTAAAGAAAGCAGAAGTCAATTTCCGTTATCGAAAATAATAAACCCTGGTGAGAAGTGCTTTAAATCTGAGGTTGGGGGCAGTTCCAATATCCATCGTTGGGCTTCATAATACCTCTTCAAAAACTAATTGTTGATGCCATTTTGACTATGTCCATATTTATACAAACTGTGGTGCACTTTCAATACACATGTTGATTTGATTTTAAACTGGCATTGACTGTTAACCAGAGGCAAATACCTTAATTTGTGTGCTTTTTTTTTTTTTTTTTTGGTGTTGCTGTTATTGCCACTGCCTCTTTAACTAAATCCAGTGTCTGAGGAGGGTATCCATAAGGGAGTAAGCATATGCTTTTACTCTATAATGCATAGCAAGCTTGTCATTTCATAGTAAAGTTGTTGTTGCAAGTTTTGGTCAAGGTCCTGCTCCCTCTTTCAAAATAAAAGTCAGTTTTCATACAAACAAGAGGGAAAGCAACATTAGATGAAGGCTGATTAAAAAACTAAATAGGGCACAACATAGAACTGTATTCCTTAAAGCTGCTTTGGTTTTAATTTTTTAATCAGTTTGATTGCTGACAGTCAGGTTGCAGTCCTAAATGACCCACTGAAGAGAACACAAGCTAGTAACCCCTTTTTTACCATCTGCTATAGTGCTTTGCTTTTTTTTTGCGTCACCTTGCCCTCTTTTTGAGTGGAATAGAGCTCTGTGGATAATTAGTACATGTTTTTTTCATGCACAGCACAATACTGTAGCTCAAAATGAAGAGATTGTGTCTGTCTCTTCCCTTCATTTGTTTGCTTTGATTCCAGACCTGTGTTACTGTCTGTCTGTCTGTCTGCTCTCTTTCAGCGCATGCTTTGTCTGCTACAAGTCATTTCACTGAGCAAGCCTCTTGCCAATATTCATACCTTGCACGAGTGATACAACAACGCTGGCATCAATTAGGCAAAACGGGATGAGAGCATGGCAGCACATCAATATTTATTTCATCTGCATATAAATGAGACGAGCTTTTTAGGGAGCCATTTGCTGATGAACTTCAGCCTCCGTGGAGTTTTCTGTCCACACCACTCTTCTTATGACTGAGAGCGAGATGAGAACCGAGGTATAAGATGCTGCATTTCAAGGCTGAAGGTGTTTGTCCCCAATGAAGCGGCTCAATTTATTACGAGGCAGCTTGGGCTTCATTTCATCTGTAAGTGGAACAGACACAGCGCCCCGTCCTCTGAGGGAGACACTCATTCACAGAGGTCAGAGATCAATTCCTGGCAGCTCACTGGCCCACACACTGGAAGTAATATAATTGAGGAGGGGGTTGACATTGATGCTGATGAACTGCGGAGCAAGAAGTCACGTCTGTGGAGGGCTCTGAGCTGGAGACTCAATCGCATGTCATGCTGTGTGTTTCCACTTGGCCTGCAGGCGACTCGAGCCTCGGCCAGCATGGGGCGTCTCTGCAAGACTGCATGAATTTAATGTCCCTGCCTGAGACCGCTCCGTTGTTTGTTGGGGAGGGAGGCGTCGGTGAAACCAGTCGATGGGGCTGTCGGTGGAAGTTTGAGCTCTCTGCAGCCTTCAGCTACTTAGACTACGCCATCCAGCGCGCAACAGTGATAAGACGTGACAGGTGGAATTTCTCCGAATGGTGCTGAGAAAAGAACAAAAATATGTCAAGTTGTACCACAAAAGAGTGCTGTGTTTTCCTGCTTTATCTTTGAGTTATTGTTATTTTCATGCCACAAATCCATTCATTTCAAATTTAAAGAGTAACTCACGTTTTGGTGATACCAACAGTCCAAATCCCAACATTCTTGGAGAGAAAAAAGTTGCTCGGATATTGGACGCAATCTGGCTTTAGGGGAGTCTGAGAGGGAACAATGGCCTGAACTCCCTATGTAATATCCATTGCATTCTGTGCAGCAATGCAGCTCTTTCTTTCTTTCCTCCCCCATATCTTTAGAGCACGGACATATGGAGTAGTCAGCCTGCATGGAAAGTAGTCAGCCAGGGGGATTTCAGTGGTCCAGGGTCTGTTCCTGCATGCATGCACATAGAAGCAGATGTGAAATGAAAAAATGTGAAACTTCATATGTGTACTCTGCAGGCTTTACATTGCTGCAACTGTGACATTGTCTTCTGTGCAGAGTGCTTTCTGTTGACACATGCTGAGGGGCTAGATGACACAGATAGGCGTTTCTCTCATGAATGTATTTATTTGAGGGGAGGTGTTTGCTTTAAAATATACAAGAAAAGCAGGTTTCCACATGTTGGTGAAACTGTTTTATGAAGACAGTGCTTTTTATGGTGCCAGTATCTTATCAATACTGGCACCAGTACTCAAACTGATTCTTATTTTTATGGTGCAAAAAATATATATTATTTGCAAATATACTAGAGGATTGATTTTTTTCATTGCTGCTTCTTAGGCTTTAAAATTCAAAGTTGCTGCAGTTTGCCCTTCTATCTGACTTCCTAAGACTCACTGGTGTGAGAAAATACTAACCTGACGCGCCAGATGGATGTGTTTCACACATCCATCTGGTAAACCACTCATAGACAGTGATTGGGAAAGGGCAGAGGCTTTGAAAAAAAACTTGGAGGGGTATTGGATGAACGTTCTGTCTGTCACATTTTTACAGGCCAATCGGAGCAACAAAACACGTGACGCAGCCGCTACCAAGGAGTAGACTCCATAGAGTCTACTAACCCGGTGATGAATTTGACTGTTTTCTAAGTAGTTTCTCCCCTTTAGACTAGTTGGTTTAACACAGTTTAAATGGGCCTCATGCTGTATAGGTAAATAGATGCCTGGGAACATCCTTATCTAAATCCATATAAAGTAGAACATAAATGAACCTTTATGTGAGTCTGGTGAGTCATATTGCAGAGGAACTAGTAGTCAGCCAAGGCCACCCTGTCTTCCTAGCCTCTGGCAGAGAAACTCTGTGCTTTATGATGAAACAAAAGTTTTGTATTCAGTAATTACTTCTGTCCAGCATCATGTTTGGCTGCTTTCAGCTTCAGGAAATTCAGGCGCCCCTTTTGAGCCTATCGGTGCTTTTCAAACTGAACAATTGCCACAAAATACTGAACATGAGTCACAGTCTGCTTTTGGTTGTCTCCCAGGGGGAACAATTGTTTAAACTGCTTTGCATGAAGATTTCAATTATTTTCAGCAAAGTCCACAACTTTGCAGTTTTTGTTTGCTCTTGTAGTGCTATAAGTTTTCACTGTGTGGAAATTGCACCACTGCTAGCTAGCATTACGTTTGCTGAGCTCATCGTACACAGGTCGCCTCCACTGGTTACCTGTTGTCTCTAACTGAGATGTCCTTATCAAACCAGCACACTCCTTAAATTTTCAGTGGTGTCAGACCTGCACAGGTGGCATTGGTGGTGAAACCACTTACAGTCATGATACACTGATCATGACAGCTTCAGGATTCAGCCAACTGGTTTTGAAAGTGCATCTTATTCCCTCAGTTTTAGAGTAATTCTTATGCCTGGCTTTGAAATGACGTGAGTAAATTGATATTTCTATCAAGTCACTCTTTGTAGTCACTTTGTATTATTTGTATTATTAGCTTGCTTTGTTGTTATGTGGACTTTTCTTTCATAGTTGTATTTACCAGCATATGTTTTCCCTTTTGTTATCTGTCTCTCAGACCTCAACTTTCATCATTCTTTTGTCTTCTCCCAACTATGTTTTTGCATCCTTTGTCTTCTTGCTTTAACTTTATCTTAACTTTTTTATATGTGGCCCTGCTTTTGTCAATCAATCACTTTTATTTGTATGGCACCAATTCATACCAAATGCTATCTGAAGTAACCTTATAAAAGAGTAGGTCTAGCTTTATTGTTTGTTTTTCCATTGTACCTTTAGAGTATTCAGCCCTCACTTTGTCTGTCTTTGACAGGCCTTTTGTAAGCTCTGTTTCTAAAGATGAATTATTAAAAAATATTAAAGATAGATAACACTGATTTCCAAAGCTGCTCCCAAACCATTGTTTTGTTAACCTTTTAAGAGCCAAACCTTACAATTTTGGATGGTGCTTTAGGCTGTATCATAACTGGGAAATCAACATAGTGCCTGCCCGCATATTAAAGCTGTACATCTAGTTTTGCTTAACTGTTGGAAATGGGGGAAAATACAAGTTAAGAGGCCAAATTAAAATGATTGCTGTGTTGTTTGTAAAAATGAAAATGCATACATAAAGAGAGACAGTGTAAGAAAATGGAGACAAAAGTTAGTTGTATCAGTGGCCCCTGCAGTCTGTGCCTATAGCATCACAATTAGGGGCTGGTGTAAGCCGGAACTAACCCTGACTATAAGCTGTATCATGAAAGAATTACCAAAGTTTTAAGACAACTCTTAAAAAGTACTGGGTTGTCAACTTCCCAAAATCTTAACTCGGGGCTTTGCTTTCTATACTATTCATAGAAAACACAAATTTAGAAGGCAAAATTAGGGGTTGATAGCTGTTTAGTTTGTTTTGTTGGGACCAGAAATGTGGAAACAAAGACTCGGGCTAAATTGCAGTTTTGAAGCCTGGGCTGTAGTATGTTTGGAGGCTAATTGGTGAACAAAGAGCCATGAATCCTTAGATCCTCATCTTCCCAATAGTCCTTGCAACACTTCACACCAAGGTGTGAAAAGGACACCCTCTCCTCATTGGAGTGGATAAATGGAAAACTTCAGGGGTGTTTTTGATGTGGCAAAGTCAGCAACTACCTGGTGGAGCACCAAGAGTTTTCTTGAAGAAACAGCAGAAGAAACATTAATGGACTGACCTCTGCTCACTCCTGGATCTAGTTGGACTTCAGACTCTAATCACACTCTGTGAACACAATTAAAAGGCTTTGTTTGAGCAGAACTAGCTGTAGGAAGCGTTACATGTGCATTTGTTGAGAGCTGCATTTGTTATCTTGTCTCTTCTTATATGTTGTTGTCAATTAACTTTGCTGTGTCCATTTATGTCCAGTACAGTGCCTTCAATTACACAAGAAACAGTGTGATTGCCATAGAATCAAAGTCCGATCACTGAAGGTGAAGACAGGAGATTTCTGTGGTCTAAGCCTATAGCAGCAAAACTTGGGGCTTGATTGAGCTTGAGCAAAAATGTGGAAAACACAGGCTTGGCCCACATGGCAGTTTTGTAGTTTTGAAGGTAGTTTTGGAGACTAATCTTGAACAAAGAGCCATGAAACCGGAGACTCTCATTTTCCCAATAGACCTTGCAGCACTTCACACCAAGATGTGAAAAGGATACTCTGTCCTCACTGGAGAAGATTACTGCTGGGGTGTTTTTATCTGGCAAAGGGAAGACTTTCCACCTGCTGGAAGAAAATTCTGGGCAAACTAGCTGTAGGAACCTCATGTGCATTTGTTGAAAGTTGAATTTGTTGTCTTACTGTCACTGCTTTTGCATTTCAGTTACTTTGCTGTGTCCATTAATGTCCAGTACAGTGCTTTAAATTACACAGTGAACAGAATCAAAGTCTGGTCACCGGAGGTAAAGACAGGAGATAGGTGTATCAAGTGTCTCTGAGGTGTAAGCCTATAGCAACAAAAATAGGGGCTGGTTTAAGCCTCAGCTAACCTTAGCTTTAAGCTTTATCAAGAAGAATTTTTTTGACTATTCTTGAAAGAGAACTGAGTTTTTTGTCTCTCAAAACCTTAACTTTGTTCTTTATGTTGAACTGAATGTGCTACCATCTTGTGAGGGCAGAATAACTCAGGTTTAATAAATGTTAAATCAAATTTTTTTAAAAATTACTAGTATATACCCAAGAATTTGAGTATCCACCTATTTGACTGCCTTACATCAAAGGACACACTAAAGTACCATCTTAATTTGGCATGTTTGCCTGCTAAGTTACCACAGATCTCTTTTAGCCTTGACAGCATGAAATATTGTCCTAATTTTGATAGAATATAATTGTCCTACTTTGCAGTTCATTTCTGCTATTGACATAAAATGATTACAGCCATCTCACCTGAAATACCACAACTCTAACAAGAGGAAATTAATCTATTTTCCTAAAAGATTAAGCTTCAGGGAGCATGAGCCCCTACATCACGCAAAGATAAACATGTTTAATGAGGTAACTGTTATTGAGGAGATGCATCATAATGCGGCTGATTCAGCTCAGTGGAGGAAAGGAGACGGAAATGTAGCACATCATACCTCTGGTTTAAAACATTATGATTCTCTACAGAATAATGTGAGGTAGATTTATGGCTCAATCAATAATAACCAATGGTTTGCAAGATGAAAGAACTGACTGAAGGTTTAATACTTTGCAGTCAGACATATTTTCTCGACAGCCCTTCAGATGGTTTCTATTTTGCTGTAACAAAAACATTTATTCAGCCATTTACCTTGCCTATAACACTGGAGGGTAATCCACAATATAAGAAGCAATGGGTTACACTTTCAAGCATCAAATGCAATTGAAAACATTCCTACATAAACCTTGAAAGCAGCCCTTTCTTCTGAGCTCTAGTAGTCATGAAATCTCTAATGTCTTTTCCTAAAATGTCCTCTCCCACAGGTAAAAAGATCCAACACTTTGGGGAGCCCTTGAAAATAAACCGAGGTATAGATCAGTGGTTAGGGGAAAAAATACAGTGTCTCTCTTTCTATCAGCTGCCCTGCTGTAGCCCTTCAAAGTGAGGTCAATTTCCCACACCAACTCTTCAATGAAACTGCATTTGGCCCTAAAGTTTATGGCATGAAAAGTTCTCTTGCGTTTTTCTTCCACACATAAAGGTGTTCAGTCTTTTATGGTTACCTCTAGACAAATGCAGGGTGCTGACCGCTGCTGAGATTGCAATTAACCTCCTCTCACACTCAGAAAAATCAATGCCATGCTTTGCGAGGTCATTATTGAGAAAATAGACCGTGCAACCCTGACTTGTTTAAATGTTGATTTTCTTTAGTCACTCTTGCTTTATTTGAGGGCTTTGAAGGTAATCGTTTCCACTCAGAATTGAAAAGCCAGAGCGGATCAAGTGGTCGGTGTTTGCTTGCCTGATGTCGATGTACTTTTCTGGATGGATTCAGAGCCATACTGATCCAGTGTAATTATCCTTCGGTAGATAGGGTTCTACCGGAACAGCAAAATGCATGTTTTCATGTACTGGATTGTTGAATATCATAAATTTACTCTTAGGATCTAGAGTGTAATAATCATGGGTTTTGATATAAATCAGTTTGACTTTGAAATGCTTGCCTTCCATTTAAAGGCCCTTCTGTTGAAACTTCTGTTGGCCTTCTATTTAAGGTTTGTCCATCCATCCATCCAGAGATTGAGCAGTTCCTTAATGCACCTTATTCATCCATCCATTAGTCCATCCAGCCAGCCTGCCATCCATCTGTCAATCCATCCATCCATCCATCCATCCATCCATCCAATTCAATGCTTCCTTTATGAAACCTATATATCTATCATCTATCCATTCATTGAAAGTTTTCTTTATGAACCTTATCTGTCCATCCATCATCCTTCCATCCATCTATCCATCCATCCATCCATCCAACCATCCAACCAACCATCTGTCTCCTCCCCATCTGCCCCTTTCCCCCAAATTTTTGTAAGGAAATTTACTTGAAGGTAAGGATGAACATATAAAAAATTGCCAGAGAAATGTTGAAATTCTCCTTTACCCTCCACAAACATTTTTTCTGCCACAGCTCAAGAATTCGTTTGGCAATTATTTCTCAATTTCTCACAAATGTCCAGCTGGATAAAAAGATACAGTGATATCACTTTTCGTTCCCCAAATCAAAGGTCTACTTTACACTGACATCAATATATAAGGGCAAAATGTTTTGGCTATTTTCTTGTCTAACCCTACTAATATCAGAAACACCTGTAATACATGAGTGTGTTTTGCCAGGTCAACTACTAAGTGGGCACACTGGAAATATTTTTATTGATTCAAGTCCGCAAGTTTCGTCAAATGCTATGTCTTAACTGTAATGCAGCCTCCCACCACTAGTAGCCACTGTTACCATCAGATAACATCTAGTAGGAGTTATGCAGCATTTTGTTAAAGCTTTGTAAACAATGTCAGCTTAAATGTGTATTTCTACTTAAATGGAGCAATCTGCAAGGTAGATGGAAGTCCAGGGATGCTAGCTAACTTTAGCAAAACATGGCAAAGCATTTTCACACCGTTTACCTGCATTCACTTAACCTGGCTTTGAAAAGACACTCAGAGGGTGATTGGATGAACGTTCTGTCTGTCACATCTTTACGGGCCAATCAGAGCAACAAAACACATGACGTCGTAGCCTCTACTGAGGTGTGTGTGTGCCGCTACCGAAGGAGTAAACTCCATATAGAGCACAAACTATGGTGACTGTAGACTTGTCAGTACATGACTTTTGTAGTTTCTGAACAGAAAACAACTCACTGCTGTTCTTTGTTCTTCTTTTAACAAAGAAATTTTGTCAAGTTCTGATAAAACTGGCACTCTAGCAGCATCCACGTGAATGTCTTCCACCATGATTGCACTGGCCTCTTGTCGCTGCTTGCTTACGTCACGACTCTGCCGCACCCAAAAGCACTGCTTCTCATTGCTGATTGGTCCTGTCACTTTCTAACCGGCCCCAAACAGTTCAGACGGGAGCTTTGCAAGATGGATTCGCCAGTGAGAAACAAGTAAACGGGCATTCACTATGATCCCATGTTAGATAGCGTGTGCACAGTGATGACTGAGTGCTTTTCTCAATGCTAAGGTAGTCAGTTAAACATTTCAATTTGTGTTTCATCATATTTGATTTTAGTTGCAGAGGGACGTCCCTAGCTTGAAACTGAATCGGACTTGTCTCAGGTATGAACCAGCACAAAACCCAAACATTCCTTTGAATTCACCTTGAAAAGTTTGAAAAGGCAAAGAACAGCAATGCAGATATTCTGTTTCTTTTCTTTGTAGATATGGCATCAAGAAATCAACAAGCACATCTGCATCCCTGTGCTCCAGTCGAGTGCCCTCAAAATAAATGGCAGGTGACGAAAATGCCAAATGGCATTAATGAAAACAACATAAATGTCAGGTGGGAGGCAGCAATGAAATGCCACGATTTACCGAGATGATAGAGCAATAGACCATCTGCTGGGTCAAGAATAATCAAGTCAGAAAGAGGCTCTGAGAAAAGTCAAAAGGGGGATGTGATTGTCTGATGTGGAAACTTTAAGAAAATCTTTCAGGCCTAAGAGAGACCATCTTGAGAGCAGAGAGACTGTGAGCTGTCCTTGTTGGACTGAGGGCACAGTTGGACCGTGGCTTACAGATATGGACTGCAGCTTTTTTAGCACCCTTTTATTGGTGCCAACACCAGCGCTTTGAAACCGGTGCAGACAGCCACAGGCGGCCTGCGGTGGGGATGTTTCCAGGGGGGGGCGACATGGGAGAATTTGAAATGGTTGAGTGGTCGCACTCCTGTGGCTGAGCAGAGATAGCTGACCTGGATTAGTCGGTCGTAGCTTTGCTCTCACAGGAAAAATCTATCCAGTGATAAAAGTGTGAGTCTAATTAGACGATAAGAGGGGAGCATTGGTTTGAAAGAAGTCACACAGTTAGGCGCTGTGTCCAAAGATGGCAGCTGACGCAACCTAGAAAATAATCAATAGGAAAACAAGAAGATATAAAAGAACTGTGGCATTTACAGCAGCTGGAAACCCTCAGAAAGATGAGTCAGATTGGCGTGTCCTCCATCATTGTTGTAAACAAAGCTGTCATCAGAAGTCCCATGCGTACTGCTTCTGAGTGGTCAGGGAGGGAGAAGCACTGCACTTTTCCAGTTTAAAGATGGATGGATGGATGGATGATATGGCGCATTAAGTTAGGATGGAATGCACTGAGTCTTCAATCAATGGATGGATGTATTAAGGGATGGATGGATGGATGGATCATTGAATGTGTGTTGGATCAGTAGCACTGGTGCTAGCATCCTGGCTAACAGTTACTTCATTTTGGAGCTTAAAAGTATGTGAAACTATTGTTGGGTTCTGATGTTCAAATTATTTATTCGTGCCACTTTTTAACCCCTTTTTATCACTGTTTCATCACTTTTGAACCCTCTTCACTACTTTAGCTGCCCATTTTTGCCCCTTTAGGTCCTTTTGGCACATTTTTGACACATTTTACTCATCTTTACTATCCTTTTTTGCCCCTTTTAGCCTTTTTTTGCCACTTTTAAGCATTTTTTTTGCCACTTTCAACCACTTTGCTGGATTTTTACCAACTGTTTTAGCTACTTTTTTCCTTTCTTAACTTATATTTCCTGCTTATTACTTTTTTGCCACTTCGAGACTCTTTTTGCCACTTTTAACCAATTTTCCCTTTTTTTAACCACTGTTTACTTCTTATTTCTGCCCATTTTTGCCACCTTAAACCTATTTCTGCCACTTTTTAACTGCTTTTCACAATTTGTACTACCCATCTTTGCCACTTTTAGCCATTTTTTGCCACTTAAAGGTGCAGTGTGTAATATTTAGCCTGGTAGCATTTAGCTGAACAAACTTGGTAAAATAAAGCAAAACATTTCTAAGACGGTCTATCTAAATAAGTGTTTAGTCATCTAAATTCAAAAATAGCTATTTTGGAAAAAAAAAAAAAAACAACCCAACTCAGAATAAACCTTTAATTCATACATAGGGAAGGTCCCCTCCGTGGATGCTGCCATCTTGGATTTTTACATGTTTCCATGGTAACATAGAGGAAAAAAAGGATTAATAAAGTTATTGTATTGTATAGTATTCACATTACAGATACACATTAAATTCAACTGATTGCCACAGTTTCCAACAGAGAAATGCAATCTAGAACCCACTTCTAGATATTGATATTCAGTTTTACACACTGCACCTTTAAAGCAACATTTTTTCCCACTAATTTCTGCCTTTTTTTTTTTGGCCACTTTTAACCCATTTTTTCCCCTTTTCATATTTATTCTGCTATTATTTAATTATTTTCCCCCTAAAATTATTACAGTTCCATCTACTGTATTCTCTAGTATCCTGATGTTTGTGCACATCATGGCTGTGATTGTCCAACATTACTTTCCCAATGGTTTAGTCAGTTTGCTACAAATTAAAAGGATATTCTGTTTTAAGAAAATGAGTTTAGATTTTGAAAATTCTATTTTGTACTACAACATAAGTAAATACAATTATTTTTTGTTGCCTTGATAGAAGTGGTTATAATTCAGGTAATATATAAAATATGTTTATCACAGATTAACTTTACAGTGGATCATGATTTCCCTGACCTCCACCAGCCCCCTTTTTCCTCCTGGGCCCCAGAAAGCTTTCCCCTCTATCCCCCCTAATGGGCAGCTTTGCTGGCATGGCCGGGGGAAGAATAACTTTTTCATTCCCTTCAACTGAATCATTATTTCCATCAGAAGTGCAATTTAGATTATTTTTTTTTAGCAGCAGAAACTGAGTTTTAAAAAAGCTTTATTTCTTTCCTTCAGGTCAATACTCAGTAGATCTCTCTAAACTTATTATGCCCTCCTTAATGCAAAAAATAACACCTTGCACATTAAAGAAAAGTTAGAGGAAGAAGCAGAAGTGGAGCTCTCAGCAGAGGCTTGGTTAGAAATTTGCGGTTTTCAATGGTCTTCTACGACTCCAGGGATTGGAGAGAACAGTGCGGAAAAAAATATCAGGTACTTCAAGACACCACACCTAGAGAAATACCGGGATGAAAGCAGTAAGGGTTGAAGACAGTGTGGCTCAACGGAGGCACATAATTTCTGTATTTTTTGGGACTGCTCCAAACACAGCTTGTATTCATAAAACTTTAAATATGGTATTCAAAACTCAAATACCCCTGAATTCTAAGGGTCTCTACTTGGGCTGCATTCTGGGGCTGAAAAGAGGAGTGATACAAACCACTGCAGGCTGTTTTGGCAGAAAGTAAAAATATATTTCTAGAAAGAGGATAAAGCCAGTAGTGCCTGTATTCGAAGACTGGCTTGAAATCATTTTGGAAAAACAAGAAAAGAGAAATTTGCTTAATCTTTGAGAATACAGGGAGCTTTGTTGTTTGAAGTTTGATGAAACGTGGTTCTGTGGGAGAAACAACGAAGCTCCAAAGAGTTGAGGAAGACTGGCCAGAATCAAACTTTCATGGGATGTCATTACACAGATTTACTTTTATATTCTCCATATTAATTTGGTTCATTACTGATTTTAAACATTGGTATTATACCAAACTTCTGCTCTGCAGTTATATACCTCCACAAAATATGCGTTTACAGGACAGTGAAAGCACAGCATGGACCTTAAAAATGTATCCACTTTATTCTTGAGTTAAAGTGGCAGTCAGTACAAAGTTTTAAGAAAGTCCCTTAAAACATTCCTGAGATGTTAACAGGCAAGGGATGAACATGAAGACTTATGAGGGTGACCTTTGACTTTCAAAATCTAATAGGTTCATCTTTGAGTCAGAGTGGAAATGTGTGAAAATTTTAAAGGCTATTGCTTAAAGTATTGAGATCTCATGCTCGCAACCAAAGGATGAACATGAGGACCATTGAGCTTGACCTATAACCTCCATTTCAGGAGAGGTTGTTAAATTTACTCATACTAACAGAATTCATGATAAAACACTTAGGAATATTTCTTGCTAAGGTCTCTAGGTAGGAAAACTTTTTTTAACAGCTATGTATCAACATTTGTTAGTTTTTGGGTCTTGGGGAGCTCAGGATGCAAGTAAGGAGGGCTCAAAGAAATAAAGGTTGGGGACCACTGTTCTAAGGCAATACCGCAAATCATTCTTTAGAGATCATGTTCACAAGCAAGGGATGAGCATGAGGCCCAATGATGTCATCGTTTGATCTATGAGCTTGCAAATCTGTTAAATTCATCATTGGATTATGGTTGATTTAGAAAATCCTTTAAAGGGCTCTAAAATGGCCTGGAAAGCAAGAGAGCAAGCATCGGGCCCAATGATCCTAGCCAGGAGCAAGGGATGAAGATGATGCCCAATGAACTTGATCTTTGATCCCCAAAATCAAATAAAATTATCCTTGTGTCAGGATTATCAGGCTAAATGATCAAGGAAATCCCGTTTAAGCATTCTGGAGATATCATTCTTACAAGGTATGAACATTAGGCCAGATTTTTTTTTTCAGAATGACCCATGACTTTGAAAATTAACCCATGACCTCTTGTAACTTATCAGCTCATCTTTTAAACAGAGTAGACATTTATGAGGACACTCCTTAAAACATGCTCTGATATTGCAATCACAAGCAAGGGATGAACATGAGGACTGCTGATATTTACCTTTGACCTATGACCTCTTAAATCGAATCAGTTCATCCTCTTGTCAGAGTGGACATTGGTGCAGATTTGAAGGATATCAAAGCTTTCTTGAGATGTTGTGCTTTAAGAAAGAGGTGAAAACAAGATCCCATGACCTGGATCATTGGCCCATAACCGCTGAAATGTTAACAGCATATCCTTAAGTCAGAGTGGACATTTGTTTGAGGAAGGTCACTCAGTGTTCCTGATATATCACATTCTGGCAAATGCAGCTTGAATGAACAGACGATCCAAACACATAATTCTCTCCAGCCCTGATCATAGCTGGCATGGAGGTGTAATAACATAATGATGGTACAATCTTAAGACCCTGTCATGTCCAAAATGCCTTGAACAATTTGAGACTAAGTTCAGAGTGAAACTGAACAAAGCTCCATTGCTATGCAAATGTGAAACAGCTGATTTGCATGATGCATCTTCAAACCATGCAGATGACCTTTTACTCAGGACTTTGTCCCAGATTCTCCGTACTTAATAACGCGCTGTAGACATTCAGGCTTCTGAACACATTTCCCTCCCAAAACTTCCTCTACCCACAGAAAAAAAAAAAAAAAAAAAAAAAAAAAAAACTGCTCAAGCAGAGGTCCCTGTACAGCAGCAGAGAGCTTTAGACGGATTCGTGTTGAAATCCTGTTGAGATCTGACCTGACAAGGGTCCCTCTTGGAGTTTGATTACCTCAGATGATCCACACACACTGCAGCTCTTTCCAGCGCTGCGCTCTAAATGTTCTCATCCGCAGACGGGAAGGCTTGTAAGGACTGTTTATTGCGTGTATTGCTTATGTTTGTGTCCAAACTCTCTGGGGCAGGTCCATTTTCTTGCAGTGTATTGGTTTATCCGTAAAAGGCATTCTGTTTGGGGGATGTTCGCTCTGAAGCAGCTCTCTGCTCGCCTCTGTAAGCTGTGATCGGGAGTAGAGCTGCCAAATGCAATTGGGCGAAAAGGCCTTTGAAGCCTGTGGTGATTGGCTGTGTGTGGCGGCTATTCTGACAGCACAGGTTGTGACGGGGAAGGCAGTTGTTGGAGCAACACTAAGAGTGTAGGTCACACTGGGCTGGCTGTCCATAAATCTGCACCGTAAATGTGTGTTTGAGTAAAGTAGCTAAAACTGGAGTTTGTGTGAGGAGAAAAAAACATGGATTACTTTCCTGTGAATCCACTGTGTGCTCATGTATGTGTGAAATCAATGCTAACATCTCCCTTTGCATCCACCGTACCGCCCTCCTGCACTTTTTCCCCTCTTTAAAATTAAACTGCGAGCAAATATTTCATTGACATTTCCCCCTCTGAACCCCACAGTGTCACAGTTCATTAAAACATAATTTAAAAGAAATATTCAACAGCTCTCTTTACTCATGCTCCACTTTACCCCATTACACTTTGCTAAAGAAACATTTACATAGAATATCTACCAAGGTCTGTTTGCTCTAGGAAAGCTACGCTTACATCTTACACAGCCCCCCATATCATTTCCCATAATTCAACACTGCCAACTAAATAAACATAGAAGGAAATATGGGACATGCAAAGTGTGATTCAGCAGCAACATTTTTAATCTTTCTTCCATCAAGTGCCATTACCGGCGCTGCAGAGCTCAGCAGACTGGAACACTCCTGGGCTCTGATTGGGTTACTTCAATTAAGTTAGACCCAGCAGGTTGTAATGAGAACTTTGCTGTAGCAGTGACAATGAGAGGGAGTAAACCTCGATGGCAGCCATTATGGCTGAGCTATTAGTGATGGACCCCATATAAATAAGTCTGGGTTTACTGCAAATGTGTCGGAGTTTCCATGACTCAGCCGTCCGTCCAACAAGACACACCAGTTCACCTTCACTGAGATAAGGATTTGGCCCAGTAAAAAAATCTGTTATTAGTGGTATAACATAGTTAACGTTAACGTAGTTAGTGGTATAACGTTAGTGGTATTGATGTCACAGTTTGGTACATTTTTAACAAGACTAGGTAAAAACCTAGTATATGGCTGACCATAACTATCTGGGATGTCTGTTGAAATGCCTGACTGGCAGAGTGATTTTGTCATTATTGTTATTTTTTGAGCCAAATTTGTTGTGGCTTCTTAAATGTACGTAGTACATGCTGTCCTCTCTCTCTGTCTCTCCTCTTAATAAAGCTCTTGTCTGTGTACATAAGACACTCTACAGAGACATGTGTCAGACTTCACTGATAGAGACAGACAGTGTCACTGGAGATTATATTTTTTGTCAGATATAAATCTTTAATGTTGGTAAGTTTATACTAAAATTAAATTATTAACTGTTATTGAAGTGTTTATTCTATCATAAAAACTGCAGCAGGTTTCATGAACATACCTAATTCTCCTCAGACAGGTGTGTAAGGGTCTTTGTATGTGTAAAATTAAGCTGAATCTCTACTTTAGTGTTCCTATCCTTTTTTATATCCATTAATTATCTGTAAACAGCACGTATATCATATCCCTGCAAATAAAGACGTGCTAAACATTTCAGTAGTGTTCTCTTAACAATGCAAATGCAGATTTTAACCCAGATTTTAACATCTATGGGTTCCCCATAAACATAGAGTAATAAGGGAATATTTACCAAATATTTCTTTAACATAGCGCACAACCCTGGCTCACGCAGTGACACAGACACACACAGCTGGAGCGCACACACACAACACTGACGTGCTGATCCTCTGTGGTCAGAGGAGCTTTAAGAGGAGAAAGTTCTGCTGTTTATCCTCCAGTATTCTCAGACTTTTTCCCTCAACAGAATAGAGCCTAAAGTCTACACTACCGACATGTTAGCGTATGTTTCAGTGTAGGTGCGTGCGTGAGTGTCCCGTTTGTTTGTGTGTCACTCTGCAGCATGAAAGCAGACGAGGATGAGAGGAGAGCAGGGGGACAGGAGCTAATGATGGAAAAATTGAAAACCAAAGATTGTGCACAAGTCTCAAATCAGGATATATATTCTCTGCACAAGACAAGCTGTCAGTGAAGAGCAGCAGTTCAGCTCAGAGTAAACAGCAGTGACATTCAAGCTAATGGCAGACAATGTGGAACAAGCCCACCGCCATGATCGGAAAGCCATGCCGAAACAGACCGGTAGTAGAGCAAGAACATTTTTTTCTGCCACAGAAAGCTTTCAGTGTTACTTTATGCACTTGTTTGGATTTAGACATGTTATCTGGTTGAGACAGAAGCACCGCTGCGGCTCAGTCCCAGCTAATGACTAGCAGGCCTGCTAGCAGAAGAGCGGCAGCATGTTTTTTGACGCAGAAAGCTTTCTGTGTTGCTCTCAGCGCTAACTGTGATGAAGAAATGTGTTGGTCTGGCTAAGGCCATGCTAACGTTCGGCTAGCAGGCCGTAAATACAAAACAAGCAACCCTTTCCCCCTTTAACTATCACACACTCACGCTGAAGCGGGTTGGCAGAAGAGCAAAAACACCCTCTCTGTTACAGAAAGCTTTTAGTGTTGCTATCTTCGCTTGTTTTGATAAAGAAAAGTCTAGTTTTGACTAAGTGCTGCTGTGACTCAGTCAGTAGCTAATCGCGACACGAGCAGCCAGCCTACACAAGCATTGACGCAAGAAGTTACCTTTTCTCCCTCAACTATCACAGAGAAATGCCAAAGCAGATCAGCAGAGGAGTAAACAACATCTTTCCCAACATGAAAAGCTTATAGGGTTGTTTTATTCTTTTTCATACATAAATGTAGCCCAGTTCTGGTGAAACAGAGGCTAAAGCTATATCTGAGTATTTAGAATAGTGGAGGCAGCCATTAGAGGGCTTTCACTCCCCCTAAACCCCAAAGTCAGTTAATCAGTCAGTCAGACACAGACAGTGCCATATGTAGAGCTGACCTCAGCGGTTAGCCAAAAAACTTTATTTCAGTCAGTAACATTTTTACCATTTTACTGCAATATGGATTAACAGTTTTACTTAGCAGAGGGCTCTGCACAAAAGATGCTACAGGGTTTGTCAGGCAGCATGCTTTGACTTTCCAGGGAGCCCAAAGCTAGAGACCCCCATATGGATAGATACATTTACGACAATGCGTATTGAACACAATAAAATCAGTTTAAAAGCAGTTAATCCATAGAAGCATGAATCTGAATGTGATTGATCCATCCTTTTTCTCACTCATCTCAGACCTGTGGACCCCTGTTCAGTTGTAATAATTGCAAAGGACGTCTCAACCACGTGTGTAGTTTGGGAACTTTAAACTCCAGAGCAGGCTGCCTACATGTTTCAGCACAAACAGAGCTCCTCTGATAATAGTTTTCCATTTGGGTGTTAATTTTGTGTTTTAACTGCGGTTTTTCTGCAACTTTTTCCAATAATAAAATGTGGCCATATTTCACAATGTAGACAAAAGGTTTGGCACTTAAAGGCTATGTAATGTTCTTTCCCCCTAACTTATTTCAGTGTTTATTAAAAAAAAAATGTAATCTTCTGAACTTGCTCCTTTTTCAGAGACATGCACGCTCTGCTCCTCTCTTATTATGCACAGCACTTCTCTCACTTTGCCTACAGGCTCTCTATATCAACCTGATTTTTTTTTTTTACCTTTGCCTTTTTTGGGAAACTTTAGATTTTCGGACTCTCAGAGAAAATAAAAATGAATATCCTGCTTATTTCCATTTACAAATCCCCTGCCAATCAAAAGAGTTCAGACTGCAGGTGATCAGGTTGTAACATAAAGTTACTGGAGTCTGTTGTTAAGGGTAGTCTGGCCAAGAACAGAGAGTCTCAAATGAATGGACAGACTGGGGTCTCACTGTCCTGCCTGAGTATGTTCATCTGGCACACAGTAATCCATTTCTATCACACTTCACAGCTTCTATCACAGTTAGTTTGGAGGTTTCTGGTCATTTTTGTGATTCCATTTTTGGAGGTCACAGCCAGACATGCTTTTCTCATTTCTCTGAGAACTAACTCTGATTTATTTATTTATTTATTTTACAAATGATCATATTTAAAATTGACAGCCATCACCCAACCTTAATCAACTCGACTCTTCTTTTACTTTCAAGGTGTTACTCTCTTATTTTCATCCATCCAATCATTGATTATTTTAGTAATTCTGTAACTCTGTTAGTAAGATACAGGCCTGAAAAAGAAATTACTGTGCAGTTACAAAATGCTAATTTTGCCTCTTATCTTTGCACTCATCCAGCTATGTCCCATTTCATGGGTGGCATCCTTTGAAGGACCCATGCTTCAAGGAGTCAGCCTTTGCAACCTAGGTGAACTGAGGCGAGACCGTCAGGTCGATGGAGTTCCTTGGGTATGTCCCATTTAAGAGGCTGCAGCCAACAGAGTGAGCATGTGACGGTTGATTACATCACAGCAGAAGGACAAAGGCTACTCCGTCCTGAATGCTCTGTCAAATAAGGCAGAAACACATGTTCCTCTTACCTTTACCAATAAAGGATGGGTTGAGTGAATCCCTCATGGTCCAATATATCCCAAGAGTCATTGCCCATGTTTTTTATCAATTCCTAATTGAAAATTGCACTCTGGTATTACAATAACAAATTTTCATTTAGCACTTTAGCTCATAGCCCTGTTTAGTTTGAACAAGGGATGGACGACATAACGCTGTGTATTTCCAACCAAAATGTTATCATAAAGCCTAAACATTCCAGTAAAATTTTCCAACAAAATTCCAAGTACATTTCTGTCAAAACAAAGTCTCCCAAACATCCAAACAAATTTCCTAAATGCCCACAAAAATTCAAAGCAAATTTCCCTCAAGTTTCCCCTTTGAAACTATCAAAAAAATACATATGAACATATCCCCAAAATTTGAAAATTAAAAATTGAACATTTCAATACTTTACAAAATATTGGAACAAATTCCCTATAAAAATTTATATGACAATTCCTGAAAATTTTCAGAAATTTCCCCAAAATTTCAAAGCAATTTCACCTTAAAATATCTTGTCAAATTCCCCAAAAATGTACGGATACATCCCCCAAAATTCCATGAAAACAAGAACATATTTTCTCACAGATCCAAATAACTTTTCCTAATCTTTATGAAAATAACCAAAAATGTCAACGCAAATTCCAACTTCAAAATCAAATCAAACCTTAAAATAAGAAATAAAATTGCCAAATTTTATGAAAATGCTAGAAAAAAAAATGATTGAAGCAAATTTCTCTCAAAACCTTCCAAAATGTACAAAAATAGCCCCCCAAAAAACTGAAAATTTCCCCAAAATTTCCTGAAATATCTTAAGAAATACCCCTTCCTTTTGAAGCAAGTTTCTTAGATTTCAGTGGACATCAGGACAATTATTTCAAAAATTAAAAGAGAAAATATTACTATATTGGGGTTAGGTTAATAGGTTATGTTGTCATACAACTTAACTGATTATCTTAATGATAATTTAGAGTTTCAAGGTCCTTTTTAACTTAGATGATCGCTGTTTGATTGAGTTGAGGCCATCTACTTACATTTAAGCCCTACAAGCCCATTTCCCCAAAAAGTTCAGCACCCAGACTTTTCTACTGCTGTTGTGATGGATGTGGTATGTGGTCTAGCATTGTCTTGCTGAAATGTGCAAGGCCTTCTCTGAAAGAGACATTGTCTGAATGGGAGCATATGTTGCTCTAAAACCCTCTATCTACTTTTCAGCATTGATAGTCCCTTTGATATGGGGTTGCATTAGTGCCACCACAGAGGCACCAATGCAGCCCCATATCATCAGAGATGCAGGCTTTTGAACTGTTCACTGTTAACAAGCTGAATCTCTTTAGTTGCAGGACATGGCATCTATGGTTTCCACAAAGAATTTCAGATTTTGATTCATGTGACCACAGAACAGTTTTCCATTTAACCTCATTCAATTTTAAATGTGCTCTTCCCCAGAGAAGACAGCAGCGTTTCTGTACCGTGTTCACATATGTCTTCTTCTTTGCATGATACAGCTTTAACTTGCATTTGTGGACTAGACAATGCTAAACCTCGGACAAGAATGGCACAGCATTCCTCTCCTAAAACTCTAGCAACTGGTCTCCTTGTTTCCCAGATGTTTACAGACTGTTGTTAAAAGAAGAGAGGGCTGAGCAATGGTAAACATGACCCTGTTCCTACTTTTTGGGGATATATTTGTGGCATCGAAATCAAAATGAGCTGATATTTTTCATATAATGTTGAAATGTCAACCACTCAGTCTCTTTTTAGTCCACCAGCTCATATGAATTGGCATGCAATGAATCTTGGGATATTTTGGGCCAAGAGGGATGCCCTGGATAAAGCTCTCTGTTGGGAAAGGAGGACACATTTTTGACCCCTTTTGAAAGAGCCTTCTAAAGAGGACAGCTTTCGATGTTTAACTGGCCTTCAAATGCACCCTCCAAAGTGTGCAGTCCCTGAATTGGGACCATGCTATCATCATTATTAGAAACCTCTAGCTGACTTTGTCATCCTCTTTCTGCTTTATGTCCCTTATGGGTCTAACTTTTATTTTCAACTGCTCTGTCTTCTCAGCACTTTTCATCTCTTCTCTTAGCTCCAGGATTTGGGTTTGGGGATTCAATTTTGTCTTTGATTTATCAGGAGTTGGATAAATTAACACAAATATGACACGCTGCTACAGACGCTTTATGAACTCAGGATGTTATGGTTGGAGGGGTTTGAAAAGCCTCTTAAATTCCTGGCATACTTGAAATTCTCACTGATAAAACACTAGAAAATTGGAGTATTATCTAAATGATAACACTGTGTGGTATTTGCCTCATCAGGTTTCTCCATGTGCATTGAAGTAATATTGTTGTCAAGGCCATCAAATAGTTAAGGTCTGAGTTTGTGTGCTGGCCTTTTTTACCACTCTGTCCACTGCTCACGCCTGGAAGCCTCAGCATCTCTCAGTTGGGATGAATGTCTTAAAACTGTGAAAGCGTGGCAGTGTTGCAGGGAAATGACATGCTTCTGAGGCGACAGTTTGACAGGAGATGGCAGGAGATGGATCCTCGTCATGTTAAGCGAGGGGGAGTTTTTCCTCCTGACTGAGCTGCTGGCACACTGAGATTAGCATGTCGAGTGTGGACGCGAGACTCCACCAGCAGACCAAGGTGAGGCTATTTCACACTCTCTTGGACTTCAAAGGCGTCCCACGGGAGCTGCTTCGATGTGCTCGCTCTGTTGGACGTCTCCCTGCTTTAGATTCCTCTCTGAAAGGGCAAACCATGGTAGTCTGAATCTCCCATTGGAAATCACCATATATTTATCCACTCTTTCATTCCTCTTTAGCTCTCAATACACTCTTCTTCCTGCTCTCTGCAGTTCTTCTCAGTGACCAGTCACACCGGTTCTTCCTTTTTCACGAAGAGGATGGCAAAGGAAGCTACTACTTCTGAGCTCTGGCAACTGGTGAATTTGGGTCATTTTCCATTCCAGATAAAAAGAGGGAAAGCTCTTTCGCATTTGCTTCTCAGTCCCAAAGAGTGCTTGATCAAGCTGCGTGGTGCAAGAAGCTTATGTGCTAGTTTTTTCCAAAGACTGTATAAAAAAAAAAAAAAATGGATGAAGTCTCAGGGATGTCACCTTTTACTGAAATATAGTATGGCCAGATTGGAAAGGCTGTAACTTTCAGTCAGCAGGTGAAAAATGTGGAGCTAAGGTGGCCTTTTAATCTTGCAAAGCCAATGGGTTGGCCAGATTCCATGTCCATCATTGGACTGGTTCTTCTTTCAAAGCTTCAAACTGATATGCTCATTCTCAGGAGAATGGCTGGACCAATCAGTGTCATTTGTACAGGCGTGGCTTAGTTGTACTGCAAACCTGTAAACAATGGCGACCAATGGAGGGGTGAGCATGGATGCAGCTACATCAGCACTTTTATCAGACCTGGACATTTTTGTCCAAAGGAGTAATTTCAGTCACCACCACTTAGTCAAGCAACACACATAAGTTATTTTTCTTTATTAGCAGGTATTCATTTGTACACATTCCTGCCTTTCCTGTGCCTACAAGGAAAGCCTGAGGCAGGGCGAGAAGCAGCAAAAAACCCAGCAGAGTTGTCATCAATAACAACAGAATTTCACTAATTAAGTCAGAAGCATAACAAAGGAGGAGCTGGGGTGGAGGAGGGTTTCAAATAGCGGCTTGCAAAGCAAGCAGCAAAGAATAGCCGTGCTAGAGCGGTGTAAATATGGTGGCATGGGTGTGATTGGTCGATAGCTTAGGAGCAAATCAGATGGCTCTCAGCTGATGAAGACTTGCGTTGGATCAGCTGATCTCAGTTATAAGACTCCATGGCGTGCCTGAACTAACGCTATACGATCTATTTTTGTCTTTTTATTTTGCAACCCAAAAAAATACCAGAATTTCAGCCCTCTGATCCATCCCCAAGTTGACTTTTGAAGAACACGTTGAAAAAATGCTTTTTTAATCCAATGGTTATACTTGTAGCTGTTTCCAGATTGTGTGCAGTTGGGCAATAACCTAAATGGGTAGTCAGTTTAAACAAGAGATGCTCTGTGCTTCATTAGTTTTTTAAGCCTGGGCTTCTTATGTGAAAGTCCTATTAAACAAAACAACACATCAGGGCAAGAATAGAAAGTTGAAAGTGCACCATGATAGGGTCATCGGTAACCCTAACCCTGCCTTGACTTGCATATGAACTTAAGTGACATCACATTCTTAATCCATAGGGTTTAATATGACTTAGGTCCACCCTTTGCAGCTGTAACAGCTTCAACTCTTCTGGGAAGACTTTCCAAAAGTTAAGGAATGTGTTTATGGTCATTTTTGACCATTTTCCAGAATGCATTTGTGAGGTCACACACTGATGTTGGACGAGAAGGTCTGGCTCTCAGTCTCTGCTCTAATTCATCCCAAAGGTGTTCTGTCGGGTTTAGATCAGGAATCTGTGCAGGCCAGTCAAGTTCATCCACACCAGACTCTCTCATCCATGTCTTTATGGACCTTGCTTTGTGCACTGGTGCGCAGTCATGTTGGAACAGGAAGGGGCCATCCCCAAATTGTCCCCACAAAGTTTGGAGCATGGAATTGTCCAAAATCTCTTGGTATGCTGAAGCATTCAGTGTTTCTTTCACTGGAACTAAGGGGCCAAGCCCAGCTCCTGAAAAACCACCCCATACCATAATTCCCCCGCCACCAAACTTTACACTTGGCACAATGCAGTCAGACAAGTACCATTCTCCTGGCAACGGCCAAACCCAGACTCATCTATCAGATTGCCAGATGGAGAAGCGTGATTTGTCACTCCAGAGAACGCGTCTCCACTGCTCTAGAGTCCAGTTGCGGCGTGTTTTACACCACTGCACCCGACGTTTTGCATTGCACTTGGTGATGCATGGGTTGGATGCGGCTGCTCAGCCATGGAAACCCATTCCATGAAGCTCTCTACACACTGTTCTTGAGCTAATCTGAAGGCCACATAAAGTTTGGAGGTCTGTAGTGATTGACTCTGCAGAAAGATGGCCACCTCTGCACACTATGCACCTCAGCATCCACTGACCCGCTCTGTCAGTTTTCGTGGCCTACCACCTCGTGGCTGAGTTGCTGTTATTCCCAATCGCTTCCACTTTGTTATAATACCACTGACAGTTGACTGTGGAATATTTAGGAGCGAGGAAATTTCACGATTGGACTTGTTGCACAGGTGGCATCTTATCACAGTACCATGGTGGAATTCACTGAGCTCCTGAGAGCAAGCCATTCTTTCACAAATGTTTGTAGAAACAGTCTGCATGCCTGTGTGCTTGATTTTATACACCTGTGGACATGGAAGTGATTGGAACACCTGATTTCAATTATTTGGATGGATAAGTGAACACTTTTGGCAATATAGTGTATGATAAAAATGAACTGAAGGGAAGTTTAGAGCATTGGACCAGACAGTTCATGATTCACCTCTTCCCCCTGTGCCTTCTGTGTTAAGGCAAAGGTGGAGGTGTCAGACAAGCTTTCCTTGAGGGTGACATACCTTGAGACAAAACTGGGTGCTGAAGTACTTAGCAGCAGCCAGTGGCTTTTAGGTAAAACTGCCAGTCAAGACACCATGGGGCGGCCAAATTTAGCTCCCTGCTTAGGCACCGTTCAGACTTTTAAAAGATTAACTGCAGCTCAGTAGAAGGGAAGAGCATGATGTTACCTGTTTGATAGTTGAGCTGATTTATGGAGGCGCAGCCTGGCAGAGGCCAGTGATGGGTCAAGACATCATTTAACATTAGTGCATGACTTCTGTGGAAATTTCCACCCAATGATTGGCACACAGTAGAGTGAGTAATGCCTCACAGTACCTGTGAATTGATGTTCTCCGGCCAAGTATTTCTAAGCAATGTTTTCTACGGACCTTTGAACACATATAAAACATTAAGAGCTTCTGTGGTAAAATCCCATTCCCCTTTAGTGCTGTATCACTACTCAATCCTACAAAACTCATATATCCATACAGGTTTTAGGACATTATGGACGATTTTAGGTTTCAAAACAATTATTGTACTACAAGCCGAAATTCCTAAAGGTTTTCCATTAACCCAAATCTTTTATATGGTGTTAAAACTGAGGCATTTTACCATTTTATTAAAAATATTAGCCCATTGGAATATGATAGCAGCAAAACATCTCAAAAAAGTTGGGATTGGGCAATAAAAGGCAAGGGAAAAAATTATAGAACAGTTTCTCAAAAATGTCCCCACTTTTTGAATATCCCACCGTCTAAAGTCCATAATATCCATAAAAAGATTCTGAGAATCTGGAGAAATCTCTGTGCACAAGGGACAAGACCAAAGGTTAGTATTGGATGCTCACAATCTTCAGGCATAAACGATCACTTCCAGTGATCATTGTCAACACAGTTTGTCATGCAATCCACAAAAACAAGTTAAATATGTGTCACAGAAAGAAGAAGCCATATGTGAACATGATCCAGAAACTCCACTGTCTTCTCTGGGCCAAAGCACATTTAAAATGGATGAAGGCAAAATGGAAAACTGTTCTGTGGTCACATGAATCAAAATTAAAATTCTTTTTGGGATCCATAGACTTCATGTCTGGCAGACTAAGTAGGAGAAAGACCTTGACCTTTGATCTCCCAAATCAAATGAAATTGCCCTAGTACAGGAAGAGCATGAGGCCTAATGATCCTAGTCTTTGATCTATGACTCTCAAAATGAGTTCATCCATCGGTCAGAGCTGACATTTGTGCAAAGTCTGAATGAAATCTCTCACAGTGTTCTCGAGACATTAGCACAAGAATAACTTGGGCAATCTGAAAGCAAAACATAATGCCTCTAACCTCTGCAGATGTATAAAAGTACTTTAAAAAGTTTTTTAATTAAGTAAAATGTAAGAAATGTACTTTTTAAAGAAAGTGTACCAAATGGCAGAACCTGAACCTTAAACACACCCACTCAGTGACCCAGCTCTCCAAATCCCACGGGTGATTACTCGCCTTACTTCTCTTCTAGTCCTTTATGCCGACCATTCCCTGCTCACCCATCGCCATGAAAATTCCCTTAGCGCACCAGCTGCCTGCTTGTGAGAGCACGTCTCCTGGCAGGGGTTGCCCGGTTCATTTTATCCTGGGAATGGGACACTGATAGTGCTGCTGGAGCAGGTAATGGAATATGTCCCTCCCATGGCCATGCTAAGCAGTGGATTGATGGGGAACAGCATGGGAGAGCAGACTGGTACCTTACAATTCTGAGCCTGCGCTGCACTGAGACCCATATGGCTCCATTTATACCTATCAGAATGATGTGTGTCCAGATTTAACTCCTGGAAAAACCCCAATCCAATTGTGCTTTTTGAGCTTGTTTTGAAATCTTGTTTCCTGTAAAGTCTCTTCATGCTGCTCTGATGTCACTCTAGCACCAGCCCTCTGATTCAAATGAGGTTTTGCATCTGTATTTGGTGTTTTTGCTGGTGAACCAAAAAAGTTGGCTGAACTTCATGTGAACCATAATTTGCATAAAAGCATGTGATTATACAAGGTGCTCTACCTCCACTGAGCAAACTCATTTACATGCATGTAAGCTATTGGGTGAGCACCAGCTGATTTGCATGCGAGTGCATGACTGGACGAACACTAAGCAACTACTGTGGCAATTATGAGTGAATGCTCACAGCTGGAGACTGCAGGCAGAAGGAGTGGAAATTTGTTTTCATTATGTGAAAGAATTTACCTCTAAATTCGAGGTATTCTTTAGTCTAGAAGGTGTTACAATACAAGGACAGTTTTTCCAACCCATAAGTTATGATTTTGATTGATTTATTTAAGGCAAAATGATTTTTCACTGTGACCAAATGTGGGCAGGATTTAAAGCTTCTTCAGCTTACCTTGTTGCTTTTAGCTTAGGTTTAAACGGTAATATTGTCATTCCAACAGATGCTGTTCTTTTACACTGGATACTTATGTAATAATTGTGTTAAATGATTGAAACTCAGGTTTTCTGCTCAAGTTTGACTGATATATTGGTTGGCTGATATTTGTTGCACATCACAGGTAAACTAGAATTTGTAGGGATTGTTTTTCAACAAACAGAAAACAAAAAATCGAATCTTGGAAAAATTGTTTCTTGCTGGAAATTTCAAGCAAGGACCAATTAGATTCCATGGTTTATGATAACCTCTGCGCTGAGGTTAACATAAAAGTAGAATGATGATATTGTAGGATTAAACTCCAATAAAAACCAAATGTCTATTCCTCCATCCATCCATCCATCTTCTCCTGCTTTGTTTATGAACTATGTGTTCACATCTTCTTTCCTCATGCAGGTCTTTTTCCAACAAAACTAAGATGTCATCTTTCCCTGGTAAGAGCAGAGTCTGCTCTTCAGTCATCAATCAATCATGCGCCCATCAGCACAGAAACATAACCGAGCCTCAATATGAAAAAACGTCACCGGAACCGTGTACACTGGGTCCGTTATGTTCTATACTGCAAACAATTAATAGAACGTGGCAAATTGTTTAATTCTGTGATGAAAATAAGCAGCTAGAATGAGCCTGTGGCTCTTTCATTCCTTCAAAATCACACTGGATCCATCCATCATGGCAGAGAGCTTCATACAACACCAGCTTTGCCAAGTTGGAGAGATGGAGAGCAACTTTTAGGACACACTCACACTAGGCAGTCCGCATTGTGCCTTTATCTAGTGTCTGTTAGGTGACTGAGCGAACAAACGTGTGCATTTATCTATTATATTTCCATGGTTGATATCCACCTGATAAATGGGCAAATCACTTTGTTTAAAGTAAGGATTCGGTATGAGAAAGAAAGAGAGAGAGAGGGAGGGGGTGAATGAAGCAGCCGGAGCCGATCTGAATCATCAATCATCAAACTACTTCATGTCACAAATATTGCAGCATAACCTGCACTGTATTTTGAAAAGTGGAGCGCTACCTTTGACCTCCTATCAGCCATGCTTGTTTTGTAGATTCAGTGAGCTGCTACCGACGTCATTACCCTCGTGCGTACAATGCTGCCTTTGTGTCCGGCATGGAAACTGACTACTCTTCCACTCTTGCAGTCACAAGGATGCGAAACATGGTACCGTTTGATTTTACATGAATCAGTACTCGGGAGTACCAACAGCATTTGGTCGGTACCTATAAAAGTACTGAATTTGGTACCCATCCCTACCCAGACATCCTTCTCCCCAGCAACACTTTCCAACTCCAAGGAGATCCTGAGGCGTTCCCAGACTAGACAGGATAATCCCTCCAGCACATTCTGGGTTGTCCCTGAGGTCTCCTCCTGGTTAGAGGGAAGGCGTCCAGGAGACATCCTGATCAGATGCCTGAACCACCTCAACTGGCTCCTTCCAATGCCTATCTCTGAGGCTGGGCCCAGCCACCCTCCAGAGGAATCTTATTTTGGCTGCTTGTATGCATGATGTAATGTTGGCCCTTCATCTCCAGTGAAGGCCAATCTTAATACTTCACCATACCAAGACATTTTAGATGATGCTATGTGTCCGACTTTGTGGCAACAGTCTGGGGAAGGCCCTTTTCTATTCAAACATGACTGTACTCCAGTGCACAAAGCAGGGACTATAAAGACTTGGAAGTTTGGTTGGAAGAACTTGACTGGGCCACACCTGACCTCAAGACCTTTGGGATGAACTGAAACAGATTGCAAGCCAGGTCTTCTTGTCCAACATCAGTGCCTGACCTCATAAATGCTCTACGTAATGTCTGGGCACAAATTCCCACAAAAACACTCCAAAATCTTGTGGAAAGCCTTCCAAGTAAAGTTTTGGCTGTTGTAGATGCAAAAGGGGGCAAACATATAAAAATACATGTATTTCAATACGATGTCATTACAGTCCCAGTTGGTGTAATGGTCAAGTGGCTGAATACTTTTGTCCATAAAGTATATGTAAAAATCAGAAGGTTTTCAGAATGGTAAATACCAACGTAGAGGAACAGAAAGTTGTAGAAAACAATGAAACTGTCTTTAACAGAGCCATGTTTCATTAGTGGAAACTCTTCCATCTGAACCCATCTGTTAGCTTGATTTATGTGATGATAAACAAAGACAAAGAGGTGTTTGATTCGTGCTTTGGTTGAAAAAAAATGAAACTGTGGTGTGGGAAGTCCCAGCTCGATTCTATTTCTGTCCTTGTATGTGTTGATATGTGTTCATGTAAATCAGTCTGTGTTTACGGTTTCAGTTGGCGTGCATCATACATGTTCGATGAAGACTAATCAACAACGCCCAGTGTGAGTCTGCTCGATCTGGCGAGGTTTTAAGCCCATCCTGATCTTTTAATTAGTCTGATTATCCAAACAGCTGTCTGCTGGCGTCTCCTCTCACTTTAATGCACACGCACAGTAACGCACAGACGAACACACAGCGTGATAATGCTACATATGCGCGCGCCGACGGGTGCCCTCGGAGCGGGGAGTGATAAATATTGTCAGTGCGGCTCTGATGACAGCGCCTCAAGCTCCGACTGACTGTCAGCACACACGGCCTCCATGCTGGAGTTTTCCTGGCAGAGAGGGAAGTTTCCAGACTTCAGCAGGAGTTTTTGAAGGCTACGCTGTTGTGATGCTGCTGTTAATACTTTGTTTTATATGCACGTTTTGTCCATCAGGGTGACCTTTGGGGCTTGTTTTTGAGCTTGTTTTTGTTTTCAAATAAAGCTCCGTGACCCTGTGTGAATTGTCGATAAATTTAGCTTCATGAGACCTGCTCTATTGCTTCAGCCAGTGGTGCCATGCTGTAACACAATGTACCTAATTTCACTGTTAAATTCAGCTACTGGTGCATGGATTCACTGGAGTGGAGAGAGCACAGCTTAAGTACATGGTTTTAAATCTCTTCCAGCTTAGTTGATTCCTGCAAATTTGCTATCAGATTTTCACCTGGCCTGTTCTGAATTTAATTTGCTGGCGTGAATTCTATTTGATTCATGATTGAGTGGTTCTGCACAGCGAGAGGAGCAGAATTATTTATTGAACCGTCGTCTGGTGAGAGATCAAATGATTAATTTTGCATAATAAAGTAATTCAAAAATGTCTTAATTTCTGAATCCACAGTCTGGAAATTAAACATTCACTCTGAGCTGAAAGTCACAGGTTTTGTCTACCTTCTTCTATCTTTATGAACTATTTCTGGTGCCTTTTGTCACGTTTTTCTACTTTGAAAAATAACTCAGTGCCCTCTTGTCTGCCACCATGGTAGACAAACACAAGAAAGTGCCATCTTTGGGGTCTTCTGAGTAAACAAAATTTGACAAATTGCCATCTTTGGTGCCCTCGTAAGTGGACAAAATTTGGTCTAATGCTCCTTGAGTGGCAAAAGTTTGGTGTAGTGCTCTTCAAGTGGACACAAATTTGGCTTCGTGCTCTATAGGTGGACAAAATTTGGCATAGTGCTTTATGAGTGGACAGAAATTTGGCTTTGTTCTCTCAGAGTGGACTGAAATATGGCTAATAACTGTATGAATGAAGAAAAAATTGGCTTACAGCTCTATGGCTGGACAAATATTTGGATTTTTGTTCTATGAACAGATAAAAGTTTGGCGTAGTGATCTCTGAGTGGACAAAAAATTGGCTTAATGCTCTATGAGAGGACTAAAATTTGGCTTTGTTCTCTGTGAGTTGACAAATATTTGTCTAAACGCTGAGTAAGTGGATAAAACTTGGCTTAGTGCTCTATGAGTGGATTAAGCTTGGCTGACCTGCAGTTTCCACATAGGATGACAGCGCCGTGCACTGAAGCGCCGCAGGGTTTGCTCTGACCGAGGGAGAGCAACCTCGCCCACTGGAAGCAAGTCTAGAGCGCTGCACCACGGCCGGCAGCCCTGATCAGCAGGCAGAGGGAGAACTACGAGTTCATGCAGGAATAGTATGTCAACAGTGGGTCAATTGGGGTCAATTTATCATCCTCTCTGGTATAAGTCCATGATATTATTGCTTCTGCCATTGGGTGAGTGAAGTTAAAAGGTTAATGTTTGCTAAAAGGATCTATGGTTTTATGCAAAACTACAAAACGCCAAATGTCCTCAAAGTTAACTTTTCCTTGTCAATGGCGCTGTTGTAGCTCTGTGACCCACTGACCTCTCTGTGACCCTTTGCGCTCGCTGCAGGATGAGACGTAATGTTGATATAGAGATGATTTGCGACCGGGAGTCTGTGCATTGTGTTGTATTGTGAAAGAACCGGATATTCTACACTTGTGATTTCCTTTTTGGAGCTTTCTGATCGACGGGTATTGACGTGGTTTGGTAGCAGCTGGCACTGAAAATAGAACTGCAGTGAATCTCAAACGAAGCGGAGCAAAGTGTCAGTCCAGGCACGTGCCGCTGCCGGTCTGGAGTGCCGGCTGTAGAACTGCTCTGATAGACTAGAGAGGGAGCAATTTGCCAACAGATCGGGGCACAGTCACTTTATGTGGAAATTGGAGGTCAGTGCTCTCTGAGTGGATAAAATTTCGGCTTAGTGCTCTGTGACTGAAAAAACTAGGCTTAGTGCTTTATAGGTGAACAAAGATTTTGGCTCAGTTTTCTCTGAGTGGACTAAAGTTTGACTTAGTGCTCTCTGAGAGGACAAAAAGTTGGATTTGTTCTCTTTGAGTGGACAAAAATATGACCAAACATTGTATGGATGTCAATATATTGGCTAACAGCTCCATAGGTGGACAAAAATTTGTGCTCTCTGAGTGGACACAAGTTTGGCTTAATGCTCTATGAGTGAACAAAATATAGTGCTCTCCCCGACAAAAATTTGGCTCGGTTGGCTGAATACTCTTGTCAATATGGTTCAGATACATTGAACAAATCTGTGGAATCTCCGCTGTGTTCTGGTGTTATCCTGCATATCTTGTTCATTAAAAGAAGAAACACCAATACTGGGTGCCGATAACTTGTGTGTTTGTATTGCTGGTATGGAAACAGACATGGGTATTGCTTGATTTTTTACTCGTATCACATCACAGTTTAACACTCCTGTACAATGACCACCCTATCCACTGCAATCCATCAGCTACACAAGCTTGATTTACACTGGCACATGCAGAATGAAGTGTTCCCTGTCTTGAAGGGTTTGAGCTCATCTCCACCTGGCTGAATCTGGAGTGTTCGTCGACGCTCCTCTGTTAGCTCCACTGGTTCATTCCAGCAGGTTATCAGGCAGTTAGCTGTTACAGCACCTCTATCCCCCGGAGGAGCCAGCTGCTATCTTGTTTTTTGCCTCTCCACAGGCTGTTCTTTCTATTCTCTCATCGTCCCATGGGGATTTACATGACACCTGCTGAGCTAAGTGGTGGATTCTCTTCATGTGCAGTGCCACAACGATTTTCCTTCACCCATCTGTTTAGGAAACTGTTATAATGGCTTGTGTGGCTCTGAACATACTAGAAAAGCTCCTCAAACTGCAGGGATGAGCTATTGCCTCTTTTTATCATGCCCTATGTGCACAACAAGATTTGCTTTTTCATTCCTCAAGGTCATAGTGAAAATAATGACTGAATAATGAGAGTAAATTCATGAGTTGTCATACCTTTGGGATTACTTTCATGCCTTGCTGATTGGCTCATGCACCAATGAGTGGATTTTCATGAAGCATCCACATCCCACAGCTTTTACCATCTCATTTTCCACCCCCACTCTTCCCTCTGTCACACACATTTCCCCATCGGCATCGTCACATTTCAGCCGCGTCATGAGATGGCTGATGAGGAACAACCTCAAGAGGGAAGAGCGAGAGAAGAGCATCACATCTGTTCGAATGACCTCCTTCACCCTTATGCGCCTCACTGACTCCAGACTAGCGAAGCTGCTGCAAGAGTTGTACTATCTTGCTCTGCTGTTTGCACACACACACTCATAGATTCTATTTTTGGATACACGGCCAAATATTGGGCCATACTGAAGAGAGCTGCAGTCACCGGTGTGTGCTCTAACGGCTGCTCAGTGCCAGTGAAGAGAAGAACCCCATTTGGGCTTATACTTTATTACTCTGGTGGATGCATACACTCTGTTCTAAACGATTGGTCAAGGCATTGTTCAGCCATCAACATGAAGTCAAAGTTTAAGCAGAAATAGAATGAATCTGATGAATTTGAAGGGGATAACTAAGCCAAAAGGTTGTGAAGAGTCAAGTTGGAGAGATGTATTCAGATGGGAAAATGATGTGAAATGTAAGACAGATGGATTTTTGACAGGAAGAAGAAGCAGAACTGGTGATCCTTGTCAGTCAAACATACCAGTAAAATCTGAACTATGAATATTTCCAGATCAGTGAACTTAACAGGAAAATCTGGTATGAATTTGATTTTACTGAATGACCAAAACTTGCACAACTTGGACTAACAGTCCCCTAAATGAAGCTTTACAAGTTCCCCTACTGACTGCCTACACTGTAGGTCATAAACCCTGCGTCCTCCATGTTAGCAGATGGGACATTAGTCAGACTTTAACATTACAGTACACGTCAAAAAAAATGTTTTAAATACCCGTTTTTTTGTTTGACATTACTTAGTTACCAGATGCAACTTTGCAAAGCTGATGGATTGGCCAGGTTCCATGCCTGTAATCATGCAAATCTATTTTGCAAAGCTAAAATCGAACACAATGGTGCCAGGTCTGAAAACAGACCTGACCAATCAGCGTCATTTGAGAAGAACAAGTTGAAAGCTACAGGTGGAGTTTAGTTGTATTTGAAGTCCAGCTTGGATTTAGCTATTGTAAAGCATCTGTTGTATCAGAAATGGTCCACAATTCTTTATTAGATAAAGAGAAAAGAACAGCTCTTCATAACACAAAAAAAGTGTTTTCACTCTTCTCCCAAGCAGCTGTGGCATGAGATTGCAATAGTTATGAGCGGGTTGTAGTTGTACTGTAACCCATTTTACCAGTGTTGTAGTAATAAGCTGAAAAATAGCTTAAAGTTTAGCGGCAGTTTAATCAGCCACATTTCTTTATTCAAACAAGTCACACTGCACACTTCTTTTGGCAGAGAAACGGTCCTGTCACCATCTAACCAGGCCCAAACAGTTCAGACGGAAGCTTTGTAAGATGGATTCACCAGTGAGAAACACGAAAACGGGCGAATCCATCTGCTTTACAAGGTTACTATTTTATAGTATCACATTGCATTGTCTGTATCATATCATATCCCTTTCTAGTTATCATGTTGCATCATATTGAATCGTTTCTGATCGGATCATCTCCCATGGTAGCATACATGGTAACGTCTCGCAAGGTAACATCTTGCATGATATTGTCTTGCATGGTAATGTCTCTCATTGTAACGTCTCACATGGTAACATCTCACATTGTAACATCTCGCGTGATATTGTCTTGCATAGTAACATCTCACCTGGTAATTTCTAGCATGGTAACGTCTCGCATGGTAACGTCTCACATGGTTACACCTTGCATGGTACCGTCTCACATGGTAACGTCTTGCATGGTTACACCTTGCATGGTAACATCTTGCATGGAAACATCTCGCATGATAACATCTCGCGTGATATTGTCTTGCATGGTAACATCTCACATAGCAATTTCTAGCATGGTAACGTCTTGCATGGTAATGTCTCGCATGGTTACACCTTGAATGGTAACGTTTCAGATGGTAACATCTCGCATGGTTACATCTCGCATGGCAACGTCTCGCATGGTAACTTCTCGCGTGGTAACTTCTCGAATGGTAATGTCTCACATGGTAATGACTCACATGGTAGTGTCTCACATGATAAGGTCTCACATGGCAACGTCTCACATGGTAATGTCTCGTATGTTACACCTTGCATGGTAACATCTCGCATGAAAACATCTCGCATGGTAACATCTCGCATGATATTGTCTTGCATGGTAACATCTCACATAGCAATTTCTAGCATGGTAACGTCTCGCATGGTAACATCTCGCATGGTTACACCTTGAATGGTAACGTTACACATGGTAACTTCTCGCATGGTAACGTCTTACATGGTAATGACTCACATGGTAATGTCTCACATGATAAGGTTCCCAAATGGTAACGTCTCCTTGGTAACGTCTCGCATGGTTACACCTTGAATGGTAACGTTTCACATAGTAACATCTCGCATGGCAACATCTCGCATGGCAACGTCTCGCATGGTATCTTCTCGCATGGTAACATCTCACATGGTAACAACTCACATGGTAACGTCTTGCATGATAACGTCTCACGTGGTAAAGTCTTCTTGGTATCGTCTCGCATGGTAACATCTCCCATGGTGAAGTCTCACATGGTAACGTCTTGCATGTTAATTTTTGCATTATATCACATCACATCATATCGTGCTGCTCCGTTTCTTATGATTTTGTATGGTATTGTATCATGTCATAAATGAAGAGCCAAGAGAAGATGGAAAGATGGGGAAAAATACAAAGATACCCCTTTAGGCACCATCCTATCCCACCCATCCCTGGTGGAGAGGCCTGCCAGCCTTTTTCTGGTTTGATATCATCAGATAGCTTTGATGGGTTTGATTTGGTACTGTTGGTGGTGAAACCAAGAAAGCTGAAGAATGTAAAGAGTATTGACCTTACTCCAGTCTTTTGAAGATTGAATTACAACCAAAGATAATCAAAAATAGAATTGTTCATTTACTTTAGTGCCACTGCACAGATATACTGTCTGCTCTTAGATGTATGAGAAACATTGCATAGAGAGTATGTCTTTTATAGCTCTGAATCCTGATACAACACCTATAAAATTTGACATTGTTGAGCTCCATTTTGATGTCCCTGCCTTTAAAGCCAAGCTTGCAAATGTTTATACAAGTGCATTAAAAATGCCATTACCAAAAGGAAAAGGGAGAAGAGAAGAAGCAGAAGGAGTGCATGACTGCAATGTGCAACAAATTGGGACACTAAAATTCACCGATAAGAAACAAAACCTAATTAGTCAGGATATCTCCTCAGCAGGAACGAGACGGCAGCTCATAGATGATGAGTTTCACCACGTGCTTGTTGATGGCGGTGGAAGGTCAGATCCAGGCCATGTGGAAGCTCTAAGCCGATGAGGGGAGGGGGGCTTGTGATATGACAGCGGGGATGGCTTTTAATCTGGAGGAGTCATTTTAAAACACATGCAGTTCTCTTTGCTGCAGATGGGGGGCGTCGTTGCACCTGAGAATCTGTCGGGATCCAATAGGAAAAAAGGGATCTCGGTGCTTTTGGTCCCTGCTGCCTGAGCCGCGCTTCTTCCTCGCTCACTCTCTCCCTCTCTCTTGCACACTTCTCCCCCCTTCCCCTTTTCTCTTTTCCCGCTCACACACGCGCTCCCTCCCTCTTTCGCCTCGGCGTCTCTCAGTCACTCGTTCCTCCTGCGCTCTCCTGTTTCATCTCTCCTCCGTGGAGTGTAAAGGAGAGCTGATTCAGAACCTGGACTGGCTGACAGAGTTGGGGGGGGGACCTGAGGGACATCCGGACCGGAGTGTGGGATTCAAGGAGGACGAGGTTTCCTTTGGAGGAGATTATTTCTTCATTTGCATCATAAAAAAAAAAACCTGTGGACTCTTTTTCTGACACTATACCGGCTGCTAGACTGCTGCCTGCACAAGAGGTGCCATTAAGTGTGTTTCTATATGTGGGATTCATGAGTCTGCTCACCTTTTCAGTATGCACATTCATTGCCTTTCTCGTCTTTTCTCATGCTAATGTAAATTGGCTGGTCGTGCCGCTCCAACATCCCTGACAGGGGCGCAGATGGAGCCGGTATCTGTAATTCAGGTTTTGCACGATTATAACGCAGCGCTCTGTGAATTAGTTCAGCTCTGATGGATTAGTGCATGCATGTGTGAGACTGGGACGTTACCACCACTATCTACTGAATAATAGATCCTTAGATATGACAGAAAACTTCCCAAACTGGGTTATTCTTAAAGCTCATCATCTCATAGGTGCATCTTTCTGCTTGGATGTGACATGTGTGGTTTTCGGTGTATCATTAGAGAGCCTTTGGGAGAAAGAAGAAGAAGGGGAAGAGGGCTGGGAGGGGGGTAAATGCAATTTGGCACGGTGCCAAGTTTTAAAGAAAAGGATCTTGAAGGTTAGGCGAACGTCTCCACATCCTCTCTGCTGCTGCTCGGCTCTGGCGTGTTGCTTAAAGAAGCGGCATCATGAGGAATCCCTTAAGTAACGTCAGACGACTGCCCCCACCTCCTCCTCCTCTTCCTCATCCTCTCATCCATCCTGTCCTGCCTCCATTCGTGCCAGAGTCGATAGATGGAGTATTTGTTGGAGGGGACGACTGGAGTTGTTTTAGCTGGCTGCCCCCCCTTATCCTACTCCCTCCCCTACTCATGGGATTTGCCCTTGCTTCCATCCCCTACCTCTGTCGCTTCCTCCATCACTTTAATTTTAATTCATCCTACCTCCTGCTGAGCAAGCGAGATTTACTGGTTTTAAAGTGGGAGTTCATCCATGCAAAGAACTGGGACTACTGGATGGAGCGAGGGGAGTAAAAATAGCCCTCAAGGGAGAGTCAACTGTGATTTATATGTAGACATTTCCACACACGTGTTGGGCGGCCGCTCCAATTAACACCTCCACCAATCCGTAGCCATGCTTGACAGGTGCTGAGCGCCACGGAGGGCAGGGTGTCTTCATTAGCCGTGTTTGTTTGTGCGGATTTAGCGAATTCAAATATTTTGCTGTGGTTTTCCAGAGATTTCTGGGTCATTTGTCGCTGCAGTGTTTTCTTGGAAGTTTGGTAATTGCAAAAACAAACACAGTGAGTGAGTCAGGCTATTTCCCCCCCCTTCTCTGTAATTCACAAACACATCCAGCTGTCCCCATTTCAAAACATGAGCTGAGGTTTTTTTTTTTTCTTCCTTCCCTCGAGCAATTCCTTCACGTCTTTACACAGCCTTTCCTGTCACAGTGATTGATGTGATGGAGGAGGTTGGATTGTGATTACTCACTCTTGTACCTTGTGTTCCTCCAGGGGGCGTGATAGACAAGGACCTGCGCCACTACCTCAACCTGCGCTTCCAGAAAGGCTCGGTGGACCACGAGCTGCAGCAGATCATCCGGGACAACCTCTACCTCCGCACCGTCCCCTGTGAGTTACCTTTTCACTCGCTTTGCCTTCCGAGTGCGGCCTTATTACCTCTTCTGTCCTCCTTAGGTGGTCCCTAGACGTTCAGGTGTCCCTCAGGGTTTGCTGTGTGGCAATGTGTTTGTGGTGATTACATTAAGACTTTAAATCTGGAAAGAAACACTAAAATAATGCCCCTGTACTACCCAATACTCAGAGCTCCTTTGGTGGGTGAAGCTCCAAAAACACCATGTCCTTCAAATCTCACAGTGCAACCTAATAGAAGCCCTGGATGCAGCTTCCCTGCTCCAAAATGTCAATAAATCCATTGCCTCCAGTTTCTAAGCATGTTTAAGATACAGACTGCCTCAGTGATATGAACCTTTTTACTCTAAAGTAAGCTTTAAAGGCTTGTAATGGCAGTTGCCATGTTGGGAATGCTATCTCCACCTAACTTTAGATCAGTCTAGAAGCAGGTAGAGAATAGGAGCTGAGGAGGGCCATTAGCTGAGTGGCAAAAATGGTAATCAACCCCCACTGTAAGATCATAACAAGTTGGAAATACTCAAAATATTTGTCATAGCTGATTATGTTAAAGTTTTAAAGTGTTGGAAATGCATTTTTTTTTTAAATATAGCTTTTAAATATTTTAGAAAGGTGCACTTTAACCCAGAAACTACCCTTTCACCAGTGTTAATTTTGGCAGCTATTTTTAATTTTAGTCTTTGTTTTAGTACTTAAAATGAAATGTATTTCAGTTTTAGTCACATTATAGTCATTTCTATCCTTTTTAGCCTAGTTTTAGTCAACATTTTAGTATGTACTTTTAGTCCAAGCATTTATTTTCTTGCCTAAATCTGGCACCAAATCATGGTAGTGTGTTCTCTGCTCTCTGCCAAACTTGGGGTCCCTGCCTTCTACTACTGAGAGGCAGGATAGATACAGCTGCATTATTTTTTGACAGATTTACCACCAGTAGAGAAACATCACGGATTTTGAATGTCCGACGAAAACTACATTACATTTTAGTCCAGTTTTAGTCATCTTGATGAAAACTAAACTTACTTGTTGTGAGTTTTAGTCATCACAGATCTATTTTTGTTAGTTGTAGTCTAGTTTTTGTCATGGAAAAAAAGGCTGCCAATGAATAGTTTTAGTCATAGCTTTAGTCTTTCACAGAGTGCACTACATTATCCTTGCTATGTAGGCGATGGTCCCTACAGCTTTAACTCAGATAGTAACTTCCCTCATGGTGCAAAGTGTCTAATACCCAAAGGCATTATGGCAAAACTATGCAGATTAAGAGATGATTGTTAAATAATTTGAGTACAGTGACAAAAAAATATCAAGTGATCAAGAGGTGTTTACTTAAAACTAAAATTGTGTTCTATCAAGTAAGAAAAATATAGCTGAATTAGCTTTTCTGGGAGGAAGGAGTGGATATGGTGAGTAAGCACAGCTTAGGGTGCTGCTGAAGGGTTGCCACTAGCCCCTGGTCATAATGTGGATGTCCCATGGGCCAGAAAACCACTGGTTGTCTTCAGACAAATCACCAGGGGTTAAAGGCCTGGACAAAAGAAATGGGGTCGTGCTTGACTTTGGCTGTGAGCGACACATGTTGACGCGTCAGGCTTGACTGTGGCCCCCCCCATCCACCCTGCTCCAGCCCTGGGTTGCGGCTCATCAGGCCCCACGATAAATCCTTAGTGCCCTACACGCCTATGCAGATGACTGTATATTCATTCTGAATATTATGCAAGTGGCAACCTCTGTGGTTGAGAAATGAAGCCAATGTGGAAGTGTGAAAAACTGCAGTTTCTTAAGTGTCCACTAGAGGCTGCCTGCAGAAACACTCAGTCACATAAACCTCCATGTTAATATGCCCATCTTTACAGGGGAAATAAACATGTTTACAGCCTGGTTCATAAAGGGATTTTGGGTGGAATATTTAATGCCTGTTTGGGCACACATTACAGAGGAGTTTTGTATTAGTCAGTATAAAAAAGGACATTATCTCATGCCTAATTAAGGGCATGGCTGGCAGGATTTCATGCCCTTGTTGACAGGGACAGGGAACAAAAGGCCCACCTCAGCTCAACCTCTTTGTCTGATACAAGGTTGATTCAAAGTTAATTTCAGACAGTGTTTTCAATATGGCAGCCGTTATGGATGGCCCCCAGAGCCCCTCAATATCCAAACAGCTGATGTCACTCAGGCTTTGTTCAATATTTTGTACAGTCGAAATGTTTGTTGTAGCTAATTAGTTAAAAGTTTATTTTGAGTATTACTCAAGTCAAAGTTTTATTTTCCTTTAGGTCTTTGACATATTTTAATTTTCAATGGTCATACCACCCAAAGTAAGCTAATTTGATTGACTTCAAGTAACAAAGACTAAAAGGTGGAACAGAGTTCAGTACATCACCCTTTCCATGTTGGAGTTGGACTTCCCTAACTCAGAGGGTAACTTCACTCATGGTGCAAAACTGTCTTTTGCCCAAAGTTATTCAGGGACAACTCTTCAGTTTAAACGATGATTGTCAAATATTTGAATAAAGTGACTAAAAATGTGTTTTATCAACTCAGAATGATGGATTTGAAAAGGCTATTTTGAACTTTTAAGCTAGCACAACTCAATTTTTAGCAACCTTGTACTGTTTTGTCTTCCACAGTTCTTCAACCTAGTCATTTTAATCCCACTAGAAAATACTGAAAGAAACATCTCTTTTTTTTGTCCCTTCAAATTGTTTGGCAAACTTCCTGGTGGGCAGAAACACTGGCCAAGAGGAAGTTGTTTTCCTGTCACCATGCATGGTCATTTTTTGTAAATGCATTATTGCAACAAAGTTCAATCTGCTGTGAAAGGGAGTCCCAAAATCCCCAAATCACTAAAACACAAATCTGCTGAATAGCTTTTTCTGATTGGTTTGGAACGCTCTGGAACAAGCATTTTGTTGCAAGTTACCGCAAAGATATTGACACACAGCAAACCTGAGCAGCAAAAACAGCTCCGGTTGCTTCCTTCTGCTGAAGGGGAAAGTTGTTAGATGTCTTGACCTGAGGGCAGCGGGATGCCAGTATGAGCACAGACAGAGGAGCAAGGGGGTCAATGGGGCAACTAAAAACGGCAAATCTGGCCATTTATTGTGGATTCCAGCAACTTGTATTGCATTTTAAAGAAGTGTCAAGGCTGAAACATGCTTTTATTGTGATTCTCTCCTTTCTTTGCTGCTATAAGCTTTGATATAGATTGAAATTTGTTTGCTTTGCTGATTGGTTTGCTGCTGAAGTGTTGGTTTGATTCTTAAAATGAAGTGTTGACTGCAGGCTTGTGTAATAAGCTGCATTAACTGCATCACAAGAGAGACGTAGCAGAGCATCTAAATGAGGTGATATGAAGATTCAGAGGTATGGACACTTCAGGTCTTAAAGCTGTTTTTGTTTGGCTCTCATCAGGATTTTCTTGCCCTCTGTGCCTTCATCAGGTTTGATTTTCTGATGTTAAATCCATATCCTCCTGATTCTAATTTGCCACGTGTTTGCTGAACACCACAATCAGTCAATATGCTGTGATTTTAAAGGTGTTCTTGTGTCTTATCTCTGCACAGTGTTTGTGTGTTAGCTCTGCATTAGCCTCATCGTGCCATTAGGCCCAGCTGTCTGGTGGCCAACTCTCCCCTGAATCCTTAATGGAGGCGCTTTTTTCATGGCCAGGAGCAGGCAGATTTTCACCGGTGCCTCCCTCTTTCCCCGTTTCCCTCTCTGCACACAACAGCAGCTATTTGTTTGCAACAGGAGCGTAATTTTCTCTGATAACTGCTCACAGAGGCTGCTAGCCGGGGAGGCATCGCAGATAGAGAAGGGGTGTGGGGGTGGGGGGTAGTAAATGGGAGAACAAATATAGGGAGAGGGATACAAAAGGGAAAGAAAGGAAAGCATGATGAGAAGACACAGGCTATGATAACCATGTAAGTAAATGGAGTGCAGATAAACTGTTGCACGGAAAGAGAGGGAGTAAAGGGAGGTTAATTTGTGCATTAATGAAGCAGTGACAATGAGCCTCAGTGCTGCTCAGAGGAAGAGGCTGAGTCAGGAATGAGCTGGGCTGTTTATATATGAGCTCATGGATGGAAAGATCTATATTTGGTATACAGTGCAGTTCCTGATGCCTTTTTATTTTTATATTTGTCTCACTCAAATGTTTCAGATCATCAAATAGTATTAGACATGGATAACTTGGGTAAATAGACAATGCAGCTTTTCTGTGATGATTTTATTTATTAAGGGGAGAAAAGCCATTAAACCTACCTGGCCCTATGTGAGAGTGATTGCCCCCTAACCCTACTAACTGGTTGTGCCACACATGGTGGCAACAACTGCAAGCAAGCATATGTTCATATCTCTGTGATATATCTTCCACTCTGTTTTGCAGAATTGTTTCAATTCAGCCGCATTGGAGGGTTTTCGAGAATGACTGGCCTGTTTAAGGTCGTGCCGCAGCATCTCAACCTGATTCAAGTTCATCTTTGACTAGACCGCTCCATTTTGTGTTTTTTCAGCCATTCAAAATTGACCTTAACTGAGTCAAGTGAGGTCTGCAAGTCTTTAGATGTTCTCGGTTCTTTTCTGACCTCCTGGATAAGTTGTTGTTGATGTGCTATTGGAGTAATTTTGGTAAGCTAGCCACTCCTGAACCTGAGAAGTTTCACCACTGTGTGAAGTTTTCTCCATTTGTGGATAATGACTCTCCTTTTTCAGCTCACCACATACTGGGTGCCCAGTACCCAGTGGGCTGGTCCAGAAGCTTGGAGTGACTGCATGTGTCATGGAAGGGCCGGCTGGGAGTATACCTGGATGATGGCCATCATGGGGCCATAGTAGTAGAGGACCAAGATGCAATAAAATGCCAAATCGGCATAAGCTCCTCACTCCTCTTTGAGTGATTTTGGTAGCCAGCTACTCTTGAGAAGGTTGAGTGCTGTTACAAGTTCTCTCCATTTGTGGATAATGGCTCTCACTGTGGTTGGCTGAGTTGCTATGTATCCCTTTCCAGACTGATAGATGTCACTGACTTTGTTTCTAGATTGTGGCATGATGAGTAGGTTTTCGAGATCTTTTTGCATAGTTTTGGAGCATAAACAGCTAGTTCTACTCCAGATTTAACGGGACACCACCTTCCAAATAGTTCGGCTGTAGTCTCATCAGTCCAACTGAGGCAAGTGAGGCTTGCAGATTTTTAAATGTTGTTCCACGTCCTTTTGTGCTCTCCTAGAAAAGTCATTGATGCACTTTTGGAGTTATCCTGGTTGGCCAGCCATTCTCAGAAAGGTTCAGCCCTGTTCCAAATTTTCTCCTTTTGTGGATGATGGCTCTAATGGTGGTGCTGGAGTCTTTCCCATTGTTAGAAATGGCTTTGTATCCTTTCAGACTGATGGATGTCAATCACTTTGTGTCATTTTTGTCTAATATTAATTCCTGATATTAATATTAGGAATTGAACTTTTCTCTTCATTTGGTTTCTTTTTGACAGTGTGGCTCTGGATCCAAATGTGGCTCTTTTTTGATGATCTGTGGCTCTTTTATGTGTTAATTTGAAATATTATTCACCCAGAAAACCTTCAAAAGGGAAACTTTGACCTCAGAAATTATCCATTGCAAGTCACATTAATCAGTTTGTTTGCCCTTCCTTATACAGTTGACTTTAATTACCAACTTTTATTTTTTGTCCGTACATTTCCATTGCCCTTATTTGCATTTGTTAGCCACTTTTAATCAATTTTTACTGCTTTAAGCTCACTTTTGTCACTTCGTTTGGCCACTTTTGCCACTGTTATCCAGGTTTGCCCCTTTTTCCGCAGTTTTTGACTCTTTTATCCTGTTTTTTGGCTATTTTTGGCCACTTTTCACACATTTAAGCTGTCTTTTGCCACTTTTTCCCAATTTTTTTTCCACTCTTTGCTGCTTTTTGCCCATTCTCCCACCTCTGGCTGCCTGGTACCCATGTTAGTCACTTTTTACTCATTTTTTTTGTCATGCTTTTGCCACTTTTTGACCATTTTTGCCACCTGTAACTCATTTTTGTGTCACTTCTCACCCAAATTGTGCCACTTTTCTGCCCTTTTGCCTCTTTTTCTCCACATTTTTGTCACTTTTTACCCCTATTTGCCACTTTTTGACCATTTTGCCCCCTTAAGCTAATTTTATTGCCACTTTAACCCCTTTTTTCCACATTACACCACTTAGATTGTGACTCTTGCAAAGGTATTTTTCAACAATTTGCCTCTTTGGTTGAGCAAGGTTGAGTAACGCAGCTCTACTCCATGGAGTCAATGTTGGATGACCTAAATGCTCTTGTGCACCCACCTTGACCTGAACTCTCTAGATAAAAGGTCAAATACAAAAATAAAGTTACTTGACATTTACCACAGGGAGAAACTGATGGCTTGATGGATAGATGGAGTGGCAGGTATACACCTGATTAGATACAATGAAAACAAGCTGATGCTTAGGGACACTGACTACATTGTAGCTGTACAGGCCTTGAAGCTCTTTTCTTCAAAACCAATTTCTATTTATAGACTGCTTTTGGGATCAGTGAATACAACTATCAAGCTTTGTAGAACACTCACTAAAGGCGTCATTATCAACCAGTGCCAAGGCCAAAATCTCTCCCATGAACAATGACACAACAGAGTACTTTAGTTATCTTGTACCTGTATCTAAAAAGACAAGGATGAGGCCACTTGACTTGTCACACATCGCGCTTAGAGCAGAATGGCCAAGGTACAGCACTTTGATGTCATTACTTATCTAACTTTCTTTTCAAAAGAACTTGTCATGCATTAAATCACAAGTTTCAGGGTCTAGATTTAGACCCTATGCCAACAAAAAGACCCTTTTTGTATCTTATTTCCCTAGAAGCTGTATAAGCAAAGTTCAATCTACAAAATATCTCCAAATGGTCGTCTTGTGACTGCATCTTTCATTATAAATGGGGAGTTAATTTTGGAGATGCACCAACTGTAGAAATCAGGGTAGATACTGATTATTAAAGGCTAATTAAGCTGATAGTCCAATGTCCCATATGGATGTTTTTTTAGTTTCTTCCTTTGGTAAACGACTCCCACTATGCCAGTATGTTCTCTGATGTCTGACCATAAATAAACAGATTGATGTTTGTCCAACAACTTCTTCTGCTCAGTGAAACATCTCTTGTTTGATTGGTCACAACAAATAAACACTGGCCACTGATATCTGTTGAAAAATGCCAGCAGTATTGCCGACATTTGTCAACAGAGCTGGTATCAGTTGATTCTGACGTTGATGGCTGGTTTTAAAAAAGTGGCATCATGGGGTTTCCATAAAAAACAGTTGTATGGAATCATATTTATGTTCAATATACTTGGTCCAATTTTGCAATGCCAACTGAGAAACATTTGGAATAGATTTTGTACTTCTGGATTTTTTGGCGTAGTTTTGGTCTTGTTGTGCAAATGTTGCAAGGTTCAATTCTAAGCTAGATATCTTATCATGGTAGAAAAAGGCCATGTTAATGCCAGGTATAAATCCACACAGAACACATAACTTGCTTTTGAACACTACCCATTAATCAATGTTTGTTTAGACATCACTGCAAATTTACCAGAGAAAGCTAATGGACTCTGTTGTCCCTGGGCAGTTTGTATCAAATTAGAGGCTAATGTCTTGGACACATTGCTTCAGCAATCACTCCAAAGCAATTTAACACATGACATCAATAGATTACAGCCCAATATTGGATCTTTGAGGCCAAGATTCCACTTTTACTGGGGAAAAAATGCTTTTATTTTAAGGCCAAAAAATTGCTTTTTAAATGATATGTTCTGTTGGTTTGCTCACAAATGCCAATCTGGAAACTATAAGTCATCAGCAGACATACACTGGCCCCAAGCTTTCAACAACATTTTGGAGTGTTTTAAGGGAGTTTGTACTCATTTATTCTGTAGAGCGTTCATGAGGTCAGGCACTGATGTTGGTCAAAAAGGTCTGGTTCGTGGGAGTGCAGATGGTCGAGTGGTTTGAGGCGCTACCCATCCACTATCCACTGTCCTTCCTCTATCAAATAAAGGCATGAAAAGGCCCAAAAATACATCCTGAAAAAAAAAGCCTGGTTCGCAATCACCATTCTAGTTCATCCCAAAGGTGCTTGATGGAGTTGAGGTCAGGGCTCTGTGTGGGAAAGTAAAGTTCTGCCACATCCCATTTCAAACCATGTCTTTAAAGTCCTTGCTTTGTGCCCTGGGGCACAGTCATGTTGGAATAGAAAAGAGCCTTTTCCCAAACTGTTGCCACACAGTTGGAAACATAGCATTGTCCAAAATGTCTTGGTTTGTGAAGCATTAAGATTGCCCTTCATTGGATATAAAGGGCCCAAATGATGAAAACCAGCCCCATACCATTATCCCTCCTTTACCAAACTTCATAGTTGGCACACTGCAGTCAGGCAGGTAATGTTCTCCCAGTATTCATCAAACCCAGACTTGCCATTCTGACTGCCCAATAGAGAAGTGTGGTTTGGCACTCCAGCTTTTGTGTTTACATTGATGCCAGTGGAAGTTCAGAATTTTTCAGCTTTGGTTTCAGTTAAACATTGGCGACTATCTTGCACCATGTGCCATAGCAGTCGTTGAACCTGATCTGTGATTTTACATGGTCTTCTGCTTTGTGACTAAGTTGCTGTTGTTCCTGAATGCTTCCTCTTTCTAGTCTAATTGTAAGTCAGTCTTTTCTGACCTTTGGCGTCATGACGTTTGAGGAGTTTGATGACAGTTTTAGAAATGCTTGGAACCCATTCGCTTCAGTTTTTTATCCATGAACAGGACTATGAGGAGCTTTGGCAAGTGTAAAGCTAGATCATTACCTTTGTCATCCAGTTTCTTGGTTCCCTTTATGGCGTTTAGACTCAGAGAAAGTCTACAATGCTGGCTTTTCTTTATAAGAGCCAAGGAAAAAATGAGCAAACTTTTGGCATCCATGCTGCTGTTGCCTTGCAATGATGTTCCCATACGGTTGCCAACAACAGGCAGACTTACCCATTCATGATTTTACAAAATGACTTCACGACTTTGAGTTCCATTTCAGGGCCGCATGTCCTCTTAGAGCTTACGAAGACCCTAACGTCCAGTACCTTTGAGAGGCCCTTATCAGCCTGTGGTAATGGCCTGTGGAAATATCAGTGGTGCCAGACTTTACTCGTGATTACAGGTTTGGTACACAACTAGCCATGTCTTAAGCTTTGTGTAATTGTAGATTGTGCCCTCTCTTATGATGCAACTGGCAGCACTCACATCCTTGCCTTGGTGCTACCTCTTTTTGACCCAGTTAAGGAGGGGTCCACCTTTGTACATGACTGGAAGGCAACCAATTTAAACGACCGCATGTGGAGTATACAAGGCTTGGATTCTGATTTCATCTCAGTCAGGTGACATCCATGAAAGGTCAACCCATTAAGAATCCGACGGCATTGTCTATTTTATGCATTCATATAAAGATCATATGTTAATACCAGGTGTAAAAAGCACCACATGTGGACAGATTATGTAGAAATTAAGACATAAAAGAAGAAAAACCCTTGCAAATGGATATCTGATGAGATCTATGATAAGTGATAAATCTAAGTGTGCCTTCAGGGCCGATACAGCAAAGAGAATTATAAGTTATAGATGTGAAGCGGTTCATTGCAGCATTTTAAACATAACCTTTGAGTGGAAGACATCTTTGAGGGGAGATGAAGGCTAACGGGCAGACAGTCAGAGAATCGCCAGCGCACATACCAATCCAGGATCTTGGGGCAGTTAAGGCCGTGCCAGCTCTTAGACAAATTGCCTGGTTGAAATCCAAGGTCAGAGCGTTAATAGCCTGAGCCCATGTGAAATCAGGCCTATCGTCTGGTAATCCACACAGATTTGATGGGGGAGATAGAGAGCGGAGAGGAATGGGGGTGTGTGGCGAGTCTATATGGCTAAGTGGGCTACACAGATTGGGCATGGTTGAATTATTTAGGTAGCACTGGATGGGAAAGATGGCAATTAAGTGTATAGATTTTTATCATCTGACTTTTACACTGTTGAAGACACTTATTTATGTAGTGTGCTTCCATTTATAGCCTGTGGAGCCAAGAGGAAAGATGTTTATGATCTAATTTGTTTGACTTTGCGTGCATCCTAAGAATAACTAACTTTAATGAATGGCAAGCTATCTGAATAATAAAAGCAAGCGATGAGGTGACTAAGTTTATTGGGTTCCTTTTACTCGTTCTACTTTTGTACCTTTCTGAGATATACTTGGTTGCCCTTTATTGTTTTAAAATATGGCTGTTCCTCCTTCACTCATCTTCACATTGTTCTCCCTCGACACAGTAAAGCACTTAGCCCGGAGTGGTGTGTGGTGTCTGTCTCGGAGTGCGAATGATGAAGCTCATGATTAAGAGGTGAACCACGGGTAAAAAGGTGAAGCGGGTGTCTCGCTTACATATCTCTCAACTCTCTCAGAATGACAAAGGAATGTACGCCACTCAAGTCAGAGATCCATCTGAAGTATATCCCTGTTTTAACGCCCGATGCACAATCTGTAGTCCATGTGATGGATGGGGAATTTATGGCCCTATAAATATCATCCATTTCCAACAAAACAAGAAGGTTCTGAGTTCAAAATGCTAGTTGGCTGAGTGAAGTTTACAGGTTTTCCTTGGCTTACTCCCCACAGTCCAAAGACATGCCAATTAGGCTAATTAGTAGCTATGAGTTGCTGTAGTTGTGAGTGATTCTGTCTCAAAGTGTCAGCGCTTTCATTGACTTGTGAGAGTGATCCTTGCTTTTCATTTAATGGGATCAAACATAAACCATTAGCTGTTGGCAATGGGTGATGGATAGGTGGATTATTCCCTCACAGATGCCTGCAACTGAGCATAAATGTCAAGTCAAAGTCAGTGTAAAGCAAAACTCTTCTGAGGCTAATGTGATTTTCACCTGTGAATGCTTGTAAGGGTCAAGCAAAGGGATTTTCCTTACCACTAATTCTATGAATTTAACGTGGAAATTTAAATTCCTAGAAGTTCACAAGTCTAAAGATTAGAAAACAATCAAAAATTTAGCATATGGCATTAGCCCACGGCCATATAATTGAGATCAGCTAATCTCATGCAAGCCCACTTACACTACCTTTTTAAACTTCTCTAGCTAGGCTATTCTTTGCTGCTCCATTTGAAAGCCCCTTTTCCCAACCCTCCTCCACCCCAGCTCCTCCTTTCAGCTTCCGACTTAATCCTTCTATTGTCAGGAATGCCTGCCCTGCTCTGGGGTTTATTGCTGCGTCTCTCCCTGCCTCAGGCTTTTCTTGTGAGCACAGGAAAGGCAGGAACATGTGCAGTTCCTTCTTGATGCTTTCCATGTAGGCTCGTGGAGCAGCAGGGGGGATCCTAGAAAAGCCACACTGCCAAATATAGAGATGAAGTGTGAATTAATGACTAATGGTAAAGAAAATTTTGACTGAACTGAGCTTAAGGAATTGGACGGGGCTAAAATGTGTGACGTTATTCAATTTGAAGTACTCTATAGGTAAACAATGTCTGCATTAGAGACAAATACCATATGTCAATGCTGACTTTGTTACCTATTCCAGTCATGTGGCTGTATGAGAGTTTAATTGAACCATTTGACCGGAGCTACATTTAACCATTTAGCCAGTTGCTAAATGCTAGTTGCATGCATCCCTTGCTTGGACACATTACTTCTTACAAGCATTGCAAATCTACATTACTAAAAACAAATACAATTTAGTTATTAATTTGCACTTTATGCTGCTATCTATGTATATTCTGCTCTTCCTGTGCCTACAGGGAAAGCATGAGGCAGGAAGAGAAGCAGCAATAAACCCAGAGCAGAGCATGTAACAAAATAATGACAAATATTATCTCAAATGTAGAATAAAGGAGGAGCTGGGGTGGAGGAGGATTGCAAAAAGTGGCTAGCAGAGGGAACAGCAAAGCGTAGCCAGGCTGAATCAGCTTAGATATGGCAGTATGAGTGTGATTAGCCAAAAGCCTGCTTAGAAGCAAATCAGCTGGCTGTTAGCTGATGAGGGCTTAATTGAGGTCAGCTGATCTCAATTACATGGTAGCACTTGACACCATGGCGTGATGCAATACACTTAATCTTTGATTGCTTTCTCACCTTCAGACTAATGGACTTCTACGAATTCAAATCTCCACTTTTAAATCATGGAAATCCAATGCAGAATAAAAGAGAAGCTGGGGTGGAGGAGGGTTTCGAAAATTGGCTTGCAGAGGGAGCAACAAAGCATAGCCAGGCTAGACAGCTTAAAAAAGACAGTATGAATGTGATTCGCCAATAGCATGCCTAGAAAAATCAACTGGCTGCCAGCTGATCAGGGCTCACGGGAATCAGCTGATCTTGATCACACGGCAGCACTTGACACCATGGCGTGATGGTATACACTCCATTTTTTTTATTTTTTTCTCACCTTTAGATTTGTGGACTACTACAAATTTAAGCTTCCTCTTTAAAAGCATGGGAATTAGGAATGCAGGATAAAGGAGGAGCTGGGGTGGAGGAACGTTGCAAAATGAAGCTAGCAGAGTCGGCAGCAAAGTGTAGCCAGGCTAGAGCAGCTTAAAAAAAAAGTGTGATTAGCCAATAGTGTGCTTGTAAACGAATCAGCTGGTTGTCAGCTGATTAGGTCTTGTATTAGATTAGCTCATCTCAATAATATGGCAGTGCTTGACTCCCTCAGTGGAAAGCTAGAGGTTGGGAAACTTTAACTTTGAGGGCTTTTAGAAAGGTTGAATGAGTCAATGCAAAGGCCCTCCATTTAAACCTTTATTGATGGCAGGGACAGATAAACAGAAGAATGGCGTGCAGCAATATCCTAAATGGTCTGATGTAGCTTTGGCCATGAAACATATGGTTCTATCCCTGATGCCTGCTAGTTTTGTTTTGTGCGGAGTATCACCGAAACACAATGGCAACCAATCACCCTGCACCATGATGCTTTTGGCTCCATTGTTAACAGCCCGGCTGCCATGTTAAAAGGAACAAAGTGGTTTGATAGCAGAAAAGAGACTCTTAAACACAACCTCTCAGTGAACATCAGCTAATGGAGCCTTAAAGTTTATAAAGGGTGTGATTGGATGTTCCCACATCTGTCTTTAAAGTGTGTGAGTGCGTGTCTGTTTCACCGCTCTGCATGCTTCCAGCTCCTTTACGTTCATGCATGTGTACAATTGTGCTTTAGCCTTTACACGCATGCACAAACAACATATGCCTTAATGGCAGGAAGTGGTGGTGGAGGCTGGGAGTTAATGGGTAGTTTGATGCCTGCAGGGGGCATTGAGTTTGCGTTAATAGCTGGGGCAACTGTGCACAACACTGATGGTGTTTAATAATGAGAGAGAGGCTGCAAGTCCATCTGTCTGCACACAGTTGTTGGTTTGATCATGTTGGAGTCTCGCGGCAAATCAGGAAATATGAATCTCTGTATTGTACACTCTTTTTTTCTGCTCCGCTGGACCATCCTTATCTAAACTCTTCTGGAAGCATCAGTTTGTGCCAAAAACCAAACATCTGACTCGGTGCATTTCTTTTTATTCTGCACAAATGTGCAGAAAAGTCTGAATTTGTATTACTAAATGCAAAAGTAGAGCCCAGTTTTTAATGGAATGCATGCATCTGATCCTCCTCTTCTCCCTTAGTTTTTCTTTTTTTCTGTTTAAAATCCCAAAGTCTGACAAATGACAGTAATAATCAGGATAATAAAAAAGACTAACGGCTCCCGGGTGCCCCTTTATTCATCACTTAGCATCCTTGTAAAAAACACCAATAAACACGCCAAGTGTGAGCCTCTCAGATGCTGGAGGGGCCTCACGCGGAGCTCCAAGCTGAGGATCCAGTCAAATGAAAAGCAGGTTGAGGCTTTTTAGATCCAGGCGCTTTGAGCTGATGTAGATTTGTCGGCAGATTTCATGTTTAAAAAAAATCACCAAATGTTTGATTCGTCGTGTTTTTATTTGTCTTTTCATATTCCTCCGTCTGACAAAAAGGTGGAGTGAAATCAGACAAACACCTTTAGTCAAAGCTCACTTCCCCTCATCCCTCCCTTTGCTCTCTTTTCTCTTTATTTCCTCCCCTCATTGACTCACTGGAGGCAGGGTGGGGTTTCCATGGCAACTGTTTCCACTCCCCCCATCTGCGTCAAAGGGCTCGACGACTTAAACTCTCATCCCGCTTTCTTTTCCCTCCCTTCCTCCCCCTCCCCATCTCGCTCTACACTTTTTTTTTTTTTTGCAAATGGAGACTTTCCACATATATATACCACAGCTTTATTGTGCATCTGTGAGTGTGTATTTGTGGTTTAAGGTGACGGAGTGTGTCAGAGGTTGACTGACAAGGCAGGACACAGATGTGGATGTGTCGGTTGGAGAGCCTGACACAATTCCCGTCGCTCGTTGGCAGATGCAGCCCACAGACGTGATAGAAATGGAGGTCTGTGAAATTTGCTCCCTAATTGGGCTTCATCACATAAAGACACCCCTCCGAACTCTGCCTATCCTCCACCCTTGTCATTTCAGTAGCGTTTTCAGATAGACAAATTCATTAGGTAGACCTCCTGCAGTCACTTTAATGAAACTGTTTTGGAAACTTTCTGCAATCCCTTGATATGATGTTAGCAGCTCTTCCTGTTAACTTCCAATCTAACGAGCATAGAAACCATCCTGTCCACCACTGACTACAGTTCTGGGTCATTTCCCCTTATTTTAAACTGCTTTGTCATGTTTGGTGTGGTTTAGTACGTCTAAATACAATCCCAATCTCAAAAAAGTTTGGACAAGGCCATGTTTTCCATTCTGTAGCATCCCCTCTTCTTCTTGTCCAATGTAAGATTCAAGCTGCTCAGCAGTCCTGGATCTTCTATTGGTGAAAGGTCTTCACTGCAGGCCCATTCCACGCCTTGACTCCTTTACTGTGAAGCCATGCTGTTGTGATGCGGTATGTGGATAATCATTGTCCTGATGACGTATGCACCATACCATCTGAGATGCAGGCTTTTAAACTGTTAGCTGGATGGTCCCTCTCCTCTTTAGTCCACAGGACACAGAAACTATGGTTTCCACGAAGAATTTCAAATTTTGATTCATGTGACCACAGAACAGTTTTCCGTTTTGCATGTGCTCTGGCCCAGAGAAGATGGCGGCGTTTCTGGATCATGTTTACGTATGTCTTGTTCTTTTCATGATTTAGCTTTAACCTGCATTTGTGGATGGTACGGTGAACTGTGTTGACAGACTGTTACGTGTGGTCTGGGTTACTGCATGCCCTCTCTCTTCCTGGCTCTCCAGCCTCCACCCTCTACCTCTACCTGCAGGCTGCAACACACCTGAGAATGATCAGCACTCAGTCAATTATCAATTATCATTATCCAAGCCGCTCTCTTTTTCTTAATGTTATCCCCCGTGTATGTTAAAATTGCTGGGTTTTGCTGTTTTAGTTTGGTCCATAGTTTGCTGGTAGTCCTATTTTCGTCTTGTATTCTTTTCAAACTTAAGTAGGTAGTTATTTTGATTAGGTAGTCTTATTTGGGTGGTGGCTGGTCCAGTGGCCCATAGCAGGTCATCAACGTCCACCACCCTTCTTCAGTCCCTTTTTGGCTGATGCCTCTAGTCCTTATTCGCTTCAATAATTTAACTAATCAACTGATTACATTTTGATTGATAAAGCTTGGATTCTTTTTCAAAATTTCAGTGTGTTGTTTTTGTTCTTCATATGTTGGTCGTAATGCTGACAGTGATTTCTGGAAGTGTTCCTGAGCCCATGCAGTGATTTCCAGTACAGAATCATGCCTGTCTTTAATGCAGTGACCCCTGAAGGCCCAAAGATCATGAGCATTCAATTTAGACCTTTAGCCTTGACCCTTGTGCACAGAGATTTTTAACAGTTTTCTTGTCACAGGTTGGTGAACCTCTACTCATCCTAAGTTCTAAGAGACCCTGCCTCTCAAAAATGATCCTTTTATACCCAGTCATGTTACTGACCTGTTGCCAATTAACCTAATTATTAGAAAAAAATGCACCTCCAGCTGTTTTTCATTAGTAACAATTACTTTTCCAGCTTTTTGTTGCCCCATCCCAACTTTTTTGATATGTGCTTCTGATATCAAATTCAAAGTGAGTGTCAGTTTCAACATCCAATAAAATGGGTTCATCAGATTTGCAAATCATTGCATTCTGCTTTTATTTACATTTTACAGCATGTCCCAGCTTTTTTGGAATTGGGGTTGTAAATGAATTTGTGACAAGCTGGTGAAAACTGAGTGAAGAGATTAAGACTTACAGTTTGAGAAATTGTCATCCAGTTGTAGCAGATGGTTGTCCACCAATGAGCTTAAGTTTTCTGCCTAATAAAGGGAGGTTTTCCCTAGCAACAGTTGCATAATGTTCTCCCATTGGTGGACTAAGTTGTGTCTTCTTAAATATTGATACAACAAAGAATGTGATCATTCTGTGACTTGGTATGTTGATGATCACTGATCACCTATGAATCAGCTGATCACTTGGTCATCCTATTTACCTTTATAGTTTGTTAAGACCTCGTACAAGGAGTTCAAAAGTCTGCCTGTTAAAAGATTTTCTTCGCTACCATTGCAAAGTGCTTGCTCAGTAACAGATATATTTTGGTCTGTGAAAATTTTGAAATTAAGAATACCATCTTTGGTGCAATAAAAGGTGACAAAGATTGATAACCAGTCATTGTAGTTGCAAAAAAATTCAAAATATTCAAAACATCAAGGTTTCTTGAACCCACCTGGAGGCACTTTCCTCTCTTTCAGGGTTCAAAATGATGAAATAAGTAGCCACTTCATCTCTCTGAATGAGATCTAAAACCTCTGACAGCTCAACTGCGAGATCTTAATGGAACTCCTCTGTAACCTCCTCGCTTCCATGACATGCGACAGCCCGCTGACTTCTCCAGGAATATATCTGCAGGACACTGGTGATCGAAAATGACAGCTCCTTTAAGTTTGAAATCAAAACTGTGGGAGAGAGAGAGAAACGGACCTGGACTACCCTAATTGTGTCCATAAGGAGAAGTCTGAGTACGTCTTATTCACACTGTGCTGTCACCACTGAGGCAAAATTTCACGGTGGTCAGTCATTTCTTTGGGACAGTCTTTTAGTGTTGAACATGTCCTGAAATCACACACAAAGCTGTTAAAAAAGCTTTCTTAAGCATTTTTTACTGTCAAAATTCAGGCAAAGCTCCAAGTCATCAACTCATATCAAGAAAGAAATTCAGTACACATCTGGGACACTTGAACTTTCCTTCCTTCCTGATGGTCGACTGCAGTTATTGCTTCCATCCTTTCCACCTACAAGCCAAAAATCCCCCCCACTGAACCAGCAAGTAGAAAAATCCCTTTCGTTACGCATCCTTACAGTGTTGTATTTTTAACCCCCCCCTCCTCACCCAGAGGTCCCCTGTGTTTTTCCAAACTGTACTCTTAGCCTTATCTCTTCTCTAAATGCCTGGTATCCATTTTTGTCGTACAGCAAAGAGAGCAACGCCACACGAACCGCAGTTCAGCATCGACTTGAAGATGTGCTGGCCTTATCTCTGGAAAGGTAAATGGAACTGCAAACGTTGGGCCATCATTTCAAACTTAGTCTTTACTTCACCAAAGAGTTTTATCTCTCCGCTCTTTTTTTTTTTTTTAACACAGGAGAGGTTAGAATTTAGTGTGGTTATCAGGAGCAGCTTGCAAGTCCAGATATATTGTGATCAATGTTTTTAGAGAAATAGGAATTCACTGAGGCATTTAGGTATTACATAGTGCTTTAAACTTAAGGCACAATATATTTTTCTTGAATTTAACAGGAATAGGGGTAGACAGCAGTATGGGTACAGGAATGAATAACACGATTCAAAAGAACACCCAATTTTCGTAAGTCTTGGTTATATTTCAAATATGATATCCTTGTTAACAAGTTAGAGGTAGATAATGTCAGTATACTGTAAAGTGAGGTACAAGCTAAAATGTAGCTATCAAAAGCAGATTCAGCTATTGGTTAAATTTACTGTAAATGTTCATTTCAGACACATATTACTGATACGTGAGCAATATGCACTGTTCCGATTCATTAATAAAATAGATTCCATCAACTGAAACAATAGTTAGCTGATAAAGCTAATGTTAGCTTCATGAGTTGTTCAAAAAGCAACCCTTTTCTTACTTTTTCAGTGTTTCCAGTCGATACGTTTGAAACAAAAACAAGGCATTGATTCAGACTCTTTTGAATTTTGATTCTGTGTTGGAGCTAAGCTAATTATGTAAATAAGCTAAATTGCTCCAAGTGTGAAGTTGAAGCTGAATATGCTAAAAGTAGCATGCTATTATGCTGAGGCTAAAGGTGAGATAATAAGAAGCTAGCCAGCTGAAATCCAGAAGCTCAAGTTGAGCAATTAAAAAAGGGAGCCTGCTAAAAGGCTAAAGTCAGAGTTGAAGTTATGAAAAAGCTAGCCTGCTTAAGGGTTATAGTTAAAGCTGAATATGCAAGAAGCTGGGCTGTGAAGACTAAAGCTAAAAGCTGAGTATGTGAAATACCTAGCCTGCCTAAAACCTGAAGTTAGAGCTGAATGTGGGCGAAAGCTAGCCTGCTTGTAAATTTATTTGAAAGCCAAATATTTTAAAAAGCTAGCCTGCTAAAAGACTGAAGCTAAAGCTCTATGTTTAAAAAGTGAAGATTGCTTTAAGACCATAGTTAAAGCTGAATGAAGGCTGAAGCTAAAGCTGAATATGTAGGCAAGATAGTATGCTATGAGGCTAAAGCTAAGTTAATAAGCTAGCCTGCTAAAGACTGAAGCTAAAGTAATTAAGGGAAAAAGAAAGCCTGCAAAAGTCTAAGGTAAAAGCTGAATGTATGAAAAAGGTAGCCTCCTTAAAGCATAATATATAAAAACCTCGCCTACTATTTCACTGAGGCTGAGGTTGATTTTGTTAAAAAGCTGACCTGCTAAAAGACTAAGGCTAAAGCTAATGGTGTGGAGAAGCTAGCCTGCTAAAGGACTAAAGTCAGAGCTGAATGCATGGAAAAGCTAGCCTGCATTAAAGATAGTAGTTAAAGCTGAATGAAGGCTTAAGCTTAAGCTGAAAATGTAGATAATATAGCCTGCTATAATGCTGAAGCTGAAGCCAATTTTTTTGTAAAAAGCCTCGCCAGCTAAAAGACAGTAGTTAAAAATTAATGTGCAAAAATGCTAGCTATCTAATAGACTTAAGATAAGCTTAATGTGGTCAATAGCTAGCCTGCTAAAAAGCTGCAGTTAAAAGGAAATATAATGTACAGCTTACCTGCTAAATGCCTGACTCTATGCTGAATTTGTTAAACCTAGTGATTGAAAATTTCAGCTAGTTAAATGTTAAAGAAAACAAAAAACTAGCCTGCTATAATACTGAAGTAAAGGCTGGATATGCAATTAAGCTAGCCTGTTACAGGATGGGGTCACAGCTGATTATGTGAAATGCTTGCCTACTAAAAGGCTTGAGGTAAAGCTTAAGTGTGACGCTAGCGTGCTAAAACAAAGGCTAAAGCTGCATGGGCTAAAGCTTATGTAGTCACTAATGTTACCGCTGCTTTGCTTTGAATTTTAGATTGCTTTTAGAGACCGTTGCTTGTCAGAACTATGCTAAATGCTGAGTGTGGGGTCAGGTACATGATATTTACCCTTTCTTAGTTCTGAGTAAACAGACAAACAGTAAGTCCTTATGGTTTAAAAGCTCCTATCATACATAGAAAATAATTTGCTGAGTGACATTAAAGGCTTCCTATGAGCCTTTTCCCATCCCTTCCTGACTGCTGTCTCAGGCTCTGCTTCAGACTGAGGACAGAGAGGTATGTTTGATTTGGTCCACAGAGCAGCTTGGGGACACGCGGCCTCACATCCTTAATATTCATGGCCTGAGCCTTTGTGGCTTAAAGGGCGTTTCTTCGGCCAGTCGTGAGCCAAATACATCTCTCCTCTGTGCTGCTGACCGCACATGAAGACATCGCCAGGAAAACAGTTATTCTGTATTAAATTGTACTTTAATAATGAAATTGCTACCAGAGGAAGACATTACTCTGATTAAGGCTACTGTACACATCTTAATCATGTTATCTTACTTGTATCAAGGTCAGGAGAGCTGGAGGATAACTCAATTAACAGACAATAAATCGGAAGAAAAATATCTGCTGGGTGGACTGCTCACTCTATTGTCTTTGAAGAATACAGTTCTTAACCTTATAGTTTTAACAGAGGAAGACTCTCAGGCCAGGAAGTGAGGAAAGGAGTACCTAATTCTCTCCAGCTTAGCATTTAAGTCTCATATCCAGTACTGTGCAGAACTTTTAGGCATGTTTAAGCTAAAAAATTAGGCTTAAGTAAAGCCTAGATGTGGCAGGTAAGCCTGTCTGAGGGCAACATTGGTTGGGAAAGAGGATTAGCACAACCCTAGTCGTGCTCTGGATGTCTTTGCATATTGGGAACATAATCAGTTGAAAGAATAACAAAGCCTACTCCTTTAGGATGGCGTAAGGGGTGGATGTGGTGAGTAAGATAGCCTAGGGTTCTGTCCGGGTGGGTAGTAGGGTTGCCGCAAGCCCCTGGTCATGCTATGGATGTCTCAAGAGCCTGAAAACCACCGGTCTCCAGGCGGATTACCAGGTGTTAAAAAGGCCTGGACAAAAGAGATGCGGACAAACCTGACTCTTGCCACATTCCCCTTCCTCTTCAGCCCCGGGTCATGGCATGCCAGGCCTTGTGGGGAATCCTTAAGTGTGAACAGCCCTTTTCAAGTCCCCACTGGATTGAGGTCTGAGCTTTGACTAGAATACACCAGAACTTTCACCTTGTTGTCTTTAAACCATTTCTGTGTAGTTATAGCTGTATGCTTCGGGTCATTGTCTTGCTATGAAATAGATCTTCTCCCAAGTCGCAGTTCTTTTCTAGACTGAAAAAGATTGTCCTCCAGGATTTTTTGCATCCATTTTACCCACTACCTTTACAAGCCTCCAGGGCTGGCTTCTGAGAAGCATTCCCACGCATGATGCTGCCACCACTGTGCTTCACAGTTGGGATAGTGTGTTTGTGGTGATGTGCAGTGTTGGCCAAACATAGCGTCTTGTCTGATGGCTAATCAGCACCATTTTGGTCTCATTAGACCAAAGAACTTTCTTCCACTTGACCATGGAGTCACCTGCATGCCTTTTGGCGAACTTTAGTTCAGTCCACATTTTTTCTGAGTTGCTTGAAGTGTTCTTTTGTCATCATGGTGTGATGGTAGTCAGGAATATTGATTAACCTGTGACTGAACCTTCAAGACACAAGTGTCTTTATACTCTAATCGCTTGAGACACATTCACTGCACTCATGTGATCCCCATTTCACTAATTGTGAGACTACTAGTACCAATACTTTTTATAGGTAGTGTATACAGGTGCCAAGAAGTGGGCGAAAATCTGCAACTGAAACCACAACTTCATTTTTTTTTTGTCCTGTTTGCTAACCTCTTGTTCTAAATTTCATCTCTCATGGAAATTCCCTTCATTATATTTCAAACTTCTGTCACCGCCTTCCCTGCTGTTGTACAATGGCCTTGAAAGTGACACAGTTTCAGTCGTAGCGATTAACGCCATCCATCGCAGAGAGCAGAGCAGTCAGTACGGCCAGAGACGGGGAGAAGAAAATCCCCGGGGTCCGTCTCATTAGAGACACTTTCACTGTGACAATTCTCCAGTCTTAGCAGCATTAAGCTTCACCATCCCTCATGCTAATTACTGGGGCTGGATGAGTAATTGCCTCCTCTTGGATGCTAAAGCCAAGAAAGAGGAAAGACTGAGGAAAAGGGAACAGCAAAATGTAAGGAAAAAAGATGACAGGTTTTTCTAAAGCAAATTGAACTGTTATTTTCGTGCTCGTGCATATTTTTCAAGGCAAGGGATGATTCTCCATCAAAGCTTGATTTCCTCCTCTGTCTAGCAGCCATTTCCTTTTTATTTTAAGACAATATTTGTTCTTTCCTTCTCCCTTGGGTTTTCCATTAAGCCTGGACAACAGAAGGTTTGTGCTCACCTGGGTGTGCCATAAATGATACCTATAGGGATGTCTGAGAACAGCTATAGCAAAATAAAATACATCCTACAGCTGTGGCTGACTTAAACATGATTGTCCTTGTAATATTAAAGCAATAATTTAGTCTTGGAGGTCCCAATCTGTGTATCTTCTACTCTCTGAGGCTTTAGGTAATAGCAGGACAACTGCTTAGACAGCTTAGTCTGCTCAGGCTGCGTGCTCACACGGACACATCAGAGCGCCAACTCTGTTTATCCAAGCCTCTAATGAAATATTCCATCTTTGCCACATCAGTGGGACAGGGGGATTGGATGTGCAGAGGTTGCCATGCTATCTCAAACTGTGACCTGCCGAATGAGGCAAAGCTTTCTGAATGTCATTATCATTACAGGCAGAATCATTCACGGGAAGCATAAATAACCTCGACGCTACAAGTATTCAATTTGAAAGATAATGATGTTATAACAGAAAGAGTGCACTTATCTAAAATGGCAATGCTATGCTATGAGTGAAATTCACTGCAACCTATTTCATGTTTAGGCTTGGCTCTCAACTGATACTGGTGCATATTTCAAAGATGTTTCAGAAACTCCCAAGTTGTGAATTGTAATTCTAATAGTCTCATTTATCAGATGGGGGCGTTTTACATGCCTCTACGGCGAGGGCCGGAGGCATTATGTTTTTGTCTTGGATGTCCATCTGGGGATTTTTGTGAAGAGACCTCAAGAAGACTTTGAGGGATTTTCTTTATACTTTGTAACAAAGTCCACTGTGACTCTAGGATTACCTGATAAGAATTTAGATGTAATTTGTCAAGATCACTGGGCCTCATGTTCCCCCCTTGTTTGCGACAACAATAGCTCAAGAATGCTCCAAGGTATTTCTTCCAACTTTCCCCTATTTTCTACTATGACTCAAGAATGAAACTATTGCATTTTTTCATTTGAATTGTCAGACTTTTTTCACATGAACCTCTCCCTCCCCAACCATTAGTACAGACATCACACCACCCCCACCAGAGGAACGATGGAGTAATGATACCAAGCGGCAACCTCTGGTCATGAAAAATGAAGCTAGCTAGCTAGATGACAGGAAGTCATGCTTAGTGGGTGGACCGCAATTTTTAATATGGAGGCCTCCGCGGATTGGCTTCAAGAGCTGTTTGAGTCCGCCTTTTGTAAGCCGACGGCTGATGTCACAAGGGTTTGTCCAATTCTTTCTACAGTCTAAGACTGATACAAGAGAACCAACAGGCTATCCAAACCAAAGATTTGTAGTGTGCTGAAGATTTATTACGGGGCTGCTGGGGGAGTTCATAAAATCACGAGTTTGTCCGACTCGAGTTTGAAGCCCTCGAGGAGTGAGCAGGTCTTCAAGTAGTGACTTCAGCTGTGTGCCTCGTGCACAGACACACCTCTCTCCGTGACTCTCTGGTGTGGTGAGGTAAAATAACTCATATCAAGGATGAGTTTTCTTGTAGGTGCAACATTACGTCGCATGGTACTGCCCTATGTTGAGCTACGTGATGTTTGCCGGTGTGTCTTGCAGCTGCTCTGACATGCTGTTTTTGTTTAGGACGGGGCGGGGTGAGTGTTTGTGAAGTGAGGCACAAGTTGTGCCACCCTTTAGTGATCCCCGGAACATATTCCCTAGATAGCTATACGTTCCTCTTTCTAAAAAACACAGCATTTCAGTCAAATTCATTCAGTTTCGGTGATTTCCGCGTATGTATGTAACTTTAAAAGGTTCAAATTAAATGCTATGATAGCTACATTTCTGGGATATTATCTCAACCAACCAGGAGCCCTGTGCACTTTGAAACATCCAAATACTTGTAGTCGTGGTGCTAGCATTCACTGAGATCATGCTCAAGTACCTTACAGTTGTTTCATAGTTTACAACACAACATAACATTGGGGAATTCAACACTGATACCAAATGAGCAGCAACACCAGATCAGCTTTTCTGACAAATTATCTCTGGATGGTGTTTTTTTGTTCATCTTGTTTTTCTCAGCTCTGCTCTGTCTCTTTCTGTAATCCTGCCGCGCCCCACAATCTCTCCACTGTAGCACATTATAAAGGAAAAATACAGGCAGTTGTTGAATTTTCATGTTATCACCCAGCTCCACAAAAACGCATGCCAGTGAGAGAAATTCTGCTGTGTCATGTTTTCCCCTCTGCTTGTTTTGATAAACCTCACAAACCCTGGGCTCTTTTTCACCACTTTTCCACTTCTACCTATCAGTTTACCTACAAAAGAAAACAACAGAATACGAGTCCGTTTATTTGCCTGAGCTCTCCCTTACCTCTCTCTTACTATCTCCCCTCCTCGATTGTGTTTGCTTTGTTTTGCAGTGCGCTCCAGTGCGCAGGAAGATGCTCCGGTTGTTCAAGGTTAGATTGTTATACTGATCGACAAAGAGCGAGCGCATGTTTCTTTTTGTCTGACACGAGCAGCACACCTCCCCAGACAAACATGCCGTGCTCTCAGACAGATGTACACACAAAAATGCATCACTGACAGACATGCAGGGCATTTATTGGTGCAGGGGAATAAATGGATATCTAGGACCAGAGAGGACTGAAAGCAATAGTGCTGTGTCACAATAGATAGAGCTGTTTTGGATCTGATTCCAGGTGAACAAAAAATCCCTTATCAAACTCTCTGACTCTTTTATTAGCAAAGTAAAGTGGAAAAAATTCAGATGGGAGACGAGTTATTTTTAGCTGCTTCTAAGGAACACTTGACAATGAAAGGTAACGTCACTGGGTACAGATTACATCATAAGCAGCAGCATTGATTCTTTGAGGAACTTGGTAGGAGAGGTGAAACTTAGTCTGAGGTTCTCTGGAAACTTAGGCTGGACAAGCAGAGGGGAATTTTAAATGAAGAAACACCACACACTACCATAGGATTAAACAGCCTGCTTAAGGTCATACTCAGCATTAACTGAGTCAAGTGAGGCCTATAGGTCTTTAGATGTTCTTTTGTGACCTCCTGGATGAGTCGTTGATGTGCTCTTAGAGTATATTTGGTAGGCCAACGACTCCTGGAAAGGTTCAGTACTGTTCAAATTTTCTCCATTTGTGGGTAATGGCTCTCACCATGGTTGGTTGGAGTCCCAAAGCTTTAGAAATTGCGATGTAACCCTTTTTAGGTTGATAGATGTCACTGACTTTGTTTCTCATGTGTTCTTGAATCCTCTTAGGTCACTGCATGGGGGCAGGTAGGATCCATGGTGGCCCCTCCTGTGAATGCCCATATAAACCTCAAGTGGGATCAGTCCATGGAGGCCCCATATCTAGAGATCCCAGGTAGATCCTCCTTGAAGTCCACATGGGCAATCACAGGTGGGGCCACTTTGGAACCCAAGAACACATGGGACCCATATTTCCGCCTGCATATGGGGCTGCAACATGGACATGTTAGCGTGGAAGTATTGGTTCACCAGATGTTTGGCCAGACTACTACTGCTCTTTCTGTTTGTTTCAACCTTTTCAAGGCACCTTTTGCACAATGACCTCTGAGAATATGTCGAGTTCCCCCCTCATTTCTAAAACATTCTTGTTTTCTGTCTACACTAAAATTACTTTTAGAGTTGGACTTTCAGAGTTGGTCATGTCTCATTAGCGTGCTCCTTGTTGACAAGTGGTTCATTTATCTTTCTGCTTTAACCTTTGAACCCGGTCGTGTGGGGGGCCTGCTTCAGCTTCACAGCAACAGGTAGAGGATCAGTTGCTCTCCTGCTCTGGTAATTTTGCTATCCTGGGTTGAAAATTTGATGTAGATCTGTGTTTTAGAAGCTGAGGTACTTTTGGTACTTTTGGATGTAAATTGGAATGGTTTGTGTTAGAAATGCACACAGTTAATCACCAAAACTGTTAAATTCGTTCATCAAATTAGCCGGCGCAGGATTTACGAGTTGGTTAAACAAATTACCCATCATTTTTATAAACACAGGCTTGAAATCCTGGTCTATAATGCTCTTTTAAACAGTAATGAACCACCCGCCACTAGAGGCCGCTGTAGCTTCAGTTAATGGCCAATGCTTTCCTGTCTGGCACTTCACGGATGTAAACATGAGAAGCTCAGCGGTAGCTTAGCAGTTAGCGTGTACTAGGAACAGCCCGTTGTAAATGGAAATAAAGTGGTACGTAGGCTGTCGAGGTTAAAACTCACATATAACTTCCACCCAAAGTGAAAAGAGGCCACATCTCAAAGCATGATGTTAATCTGCAAAGAGGAATGAAGGCTGGCTGCTATCTTGTAATATTAGCCTTGCTGTAGAGAGTATATCAGGCTAACATTACACCCGCTGACGCTATGACCCTGTGGGGAAGTTGTCTGTTTTCTAAGGATTTTCTCTTCTTTACTAGTCGGTTGAACAAAATTTAAATGAGCCTTTAGCCAAATATGGAAATCGGCGCTTAGGAAGATCCTTAGCTTGTATCATTTTGATAAACAGAGTATTGAAAAAGTGCCAAAGTATGTTTTTGACCTCACTTTGTGGTACAGAGATGAATTCACTGGCTTCTTTTTAGCTGAAGTCTGGGTTGTGAACCAGTACCATAAAGCTATCTGCAATCTGCTGTCAAACCTCCATAGTCCTGAGACTGGGATACTCTGTGGTGATCTGGTTGATGCCATTCTCCCCTTTGAAGGTTACTGACTTAACACTGTTGTTTCAGGTGGAAATGTTACATTTCGTTGAATTCAAATGATCCAGTTTTGAAATTCAGATTAGACCCATAAAGAGCCGTGAGTGATGGTTTAAGTGGCCGACATGTTTACTGTAGCATCCTTGCTTGTAATCAGAAACAAAAGGCCAATTCCCTGAGGCAGCACACACCTGTCACCACAGTTTGGTGTACACGTCTGCTTTCATTACACTCTTTTGACAAACAAGCCCACCTGCCCACACACATCTAAACACACAGGTGAACTTTAGAACTCACCCGTGTTGTAAGAACGTCCCTGAAATCTGTCAGACGCTTTCAATCCGAGACTTATTTTTGGATCCGTAGGCTGATGTTTGTGTCTGTGTCTTATTTTTACTCGTGGCTTGTTTTCTACATTAAAAGCACAACATCAGTTTGCAATTTGTTGCATTTGCAGGTTGGCATTTTCTGCACATTTGCAACATTCTTCTGGCAGACAGACAGGCCTGTCTACTCTGTGACGGCAGCCTGTGGAGAAGGAGGGAGCCTGTGTTTGAGATGCCTGGTAATAATATTGAGGTTTGAGTGATGGCATCTGTGGGGACTTGATGAGAGCCAATTATGGGCCAATTATGCTGATTAATGGGATTATAGTTAGCACCTCTCCTGGTAGATTCCTCAACATGGAAATAGATCCTTTTCCTGCTCAAACTGCTGTAGAGAATTGCTGTTTTGGTTTTTCCTCTCACTTATTGATTATTTCTGATTGGAAACAAGCTTTTTTGGCTGCCAGTTCCAATATTACACATCTGTTTGTGAGATCATCCAGTCCACCACCAATAGATGATATTTTGTGTTTTGCCATAGCACCTGAGCAAAAACAAGACGGTAGCCAGTCAACACTGCTTTCCATCTGAGGTTGCTGACCAAGCCACACATGAAATGCACTATATGGACAAAAGTATTTGGCCACCTGACCGTTACACCAACAGGAACTGAAACAACATTTACTTTAATATGAAGTTGCCCCCCCCTTTTGCAACTACTCCTTTCCCCAAGGAGGCTTTCCACAAGATTTTGGAGTGTTTTATTTGGGCATTTATGAGGTCAGGCACTGACGTTGGACGAGAAGACCTGTCTCGCAATCTCCGTTCCAGTTTACCCATAGTGCTTTCAGACAGACACGGTTCTGGCTCTAGTGCCGTTCTGGAGTCTCAGAACCTCGGTGCTTTCGTTCACACCAGTTTAAGCAGATAATAGCTCCATACCATTATCCCCCCTCCATCGAACTTCACAGCTGGGACACTGCAGTCAGGCCAGTAACGTTCTCCTGTCATCTGCCAAACCCAGACTCAGCAGTCTGACTGCAAACAGAGAATCGTGATTCATCACTCTACAGAACATGTCTCCACAGTTGATTGTGGAACATCCAGCAGGGATGAAATTTCCCGAATTTTGATTGTGAAGGTGGCATGAATCACAATACCACGCATGAAGTCTCTGATGTCTTCAGAACAACCAGTTTTGAAAAAAATGGACAAGAATTTTGCAAAAATGGAAAAAAAAAAAAGGCAAAAATTGGTTAAAAGTTGCAGAAATTTTGTTTAAAGTGGCAAAATGTGGCAAAAAGTAGCAAAAAAAGACTGAAATTGGCAAAAAAGTGGCAAAAATTGGCAAAAAAAAAAGTCAAACGAGTGCAGAAGTTGGATAAAAGTGTTAATAACAGTTTAAAACTGGTAAAAAAAAAATTAAAAAATCAGTCTAAAGTGTTTTCCAGTGTGCTTGCACCAGTGCTACTTTTCCAGCACACATTATCTCTATGTTCAATAAAACACAACTGGGTACTGTGGTATCACAGTGACAGGCCTGAAGTCTCTGATCTCTTCAGAACAACAAATTTAGGCAGAAGAAGTGGCGAAAATATGGCAAAAATTAGCAAAAAAGACAAAAATTGGCAAAAAAAGGTGGCACAAATTGGATTAAAGTTGCAGAAAGTTGTTAAGACTGGCAAAAAAAAGTGGCAGAAATTGTTTTTTAAAGTCAAATGAGTGCAGAAATTGGACAAGAGTGGCACTAACAGGTGAAAACTGGTTAAAAAAAAACCAGCTGCTTTACAGCAGAGAAACTGGTTCTTATTATGAAAATAAAGGCTACGTTTTGCAGTGACTGTTTGCATCAATAAAAATCACTTAGATTCTTTGTCAGGCATCTCAAAAACCTGGAAAGAATAATTGCCTGTGGTGCATTGAAGACACAGCTCACGTTTGGATTTGAAGCTCACTGACAGATACAAGGATAGCAGAGAGAGTTACTCCCACCCTCATGTCTTCTCTCCTCCATCCACTCCCTCTCTCCAGGGTCTTCTCCAGAGAAATGAGCTCTCCACAGTGCTTCACCTCCATCATACTCAGGGATCTTTAGTGTCGTCCTACATGTCAGTTTACGTTGTGGTCAAGTCTGTTTCATCTCCGTTGTGTTTGTTCATCAGTGAGAGCGTCATACCCCTAATACGGAGCAGAGACATGTAGCCGGCTCTCCTGCCAAACCACAGAGGCTCCGCCAACAGTCATGTGTCTGTCAACTAGCATCCAAAGCTCCTCTGCTTACACAGCCTCATTTAACATTTATAAGGCACAAAACGATACAAAAAAGGAATGGGAGCATCAACTTTATGTAACTGTCTGGGCTTTTTTGTGTCTTGTATAGTGTGTTTATCCCTACACAAACAGACAGTCATGCTAATAAAAGTCTCCAACTTGGAAACCTGCAGCTATCTGAGCTCACAGAACTGACTGAAGAAATCTAAAACAACAGCAGAGCCTCCCCTCTTCTATCTCAGTTAAGCTTTTTGAAATGACAGGATTAACGTGGTGAAATAATTTATAACAGACACATTTCAGTTCATTTTCTCTATAAACAGAGATGCTCTTATATGTAATAACCCAAATCAAATTGTGGATTTATAAACTGTGTATTTATAAACCAGTGTTAAAGCTCTCGTACACTGCCTACATTAGGTTACTGGATTTCACAGTAGTGGCAAACTGCAAGCCAGTGTGTTATAGATATTGATCAGGAGGCTTGTGACCCACTTCAACTCCAACTCTTTGTCCGTTACCACAGTGACCATAAGTTAGCTTGAGGCAGCCTTTTCAAAATGGCAATCACCATGGGTTGGTTTCAAAAGACGGCTCAAAGTAGGTGATGTCATGCAAATGTGGGCCCATATTTCATTACGTTTATGGATGAAGGCCCTTATCAATAAAATTGAGGAGGCTGAAACATTGGGAATGCGCTTCACCAAGGCCAAAACAAAGATCCGGGCATTCTAGGATGCCTTGGATGCTGACATCACTGAGTGTGGCGTTCCCAGTATCTAAGCATATACAGTACTGTGCAGAAGTTTTAGGCATGTATAGCGCTAATGGTTCCTCACAGGTCCTGATGTTCCACAACCCCAGGCTGAAGAGAGGAGGGAGGGCGGTCAGAGTCAGCGTCGACACATTTGACATGTATGTGTGATGCCCGGCAGCCAAGGTGGAGCTTAACAGTATTTCTTTTTTCTGGGCCTTTGCATCTCTGGTAATATGCCCAGCGACGACCAACAGTTTCCAGGTGCCTAAACATACACACAACAACCAGGGGGTTGTGGCAGCCCTCCTACCCACCCTAACAGTACCCTAGGCTATGTTTAAGCACCACATCTACCATAACTCCGCCCTAAAGCTGTGGTTTTGGTTTTGTTGTCATCAGATTATTTTCCCGTGCCCTTGTTAATGTACAAAGACATCCAGAGCATGACCTGGGTTGTGTCAGTCCTCCTTCCCACCCGATGGGGCCCTCAGGTGTGCGTATTCGCCATTACACACCTTACTTCAGCCTCAAATTTCAGCCAAACATGCCTGAAACTTCTGCACAGTACTGTAGATACATGTCAGAGTCTTTCAGATCTGGGTCCTTCTGGTCTTACTGTACTCTACTGCAGTGATCAGCAACTGGAGGCACAGGGGCCACATCCGGCCCCCAGAAGATTATTAAATTCAGAAAATGTAAAGAAAACATGTTATGGTATTTACAGTGTATTTTCATTTTCAAAAATCCCTCAAGGAACCCTAAAATTAACTGAGATCAAAACATCGTTTTTCTGAATTTGCTTGATGCGTGAACAGTTTCACAAAAATCCACCATTCAGCCATTTTTAGTAAATAAAATGCATGACAAATACATACTCATCAGTTTATTCTTGACTAGAACTGCCAGTTACTGTGTCAACCTGCCAATTTCCCTGCCTGGATATCAAAACCAAAAGACCTGTTTACCGCATGTGTTTTACACCAATCAGAAATACACATATTTAACTCAAACCCAGTGATGAACAACATTACAGCCTTAGAAATGTGTGGCTAAAATATCTCAATCGCCCCCTTGTGGTTGGCTGCAGTATAGGTGATAGGGACTGAATTTATTGCTAATGCCCAAAAATTAGGTACATGTCAAAGGAAATCAAAACACCTCAATAGATCTGATTTGCTTGATTAGCAGTGTGGCCCCCACAATGTCTGCAAAATATAGGCCAACACTGTCCTCAGAGACTCCGAAAAGTCAGCCAAGTTCGGGCTCACTAGAAAATGTCCTTTAAGAGCTACGGATGCTTGGAAGACATGATTAGAAAGGCACAACGGATCCGTGCCGTGTGAGCTCTAATGGTTAATATATCGGCTACATATTGGCCGATGTTGATTAATCTGTGATACGCTATAATCAGCCTGATTAATCGGCCAGCCGATCAATCGGTCGGGCTCTAGTGTAAAACATGTCAGTTTTGTCTTGTCTCTTGTTCCTGTCATAAATTCTCTTCCATCCAAGAACTTTAGCGCAACAATTTAATTTACCAAACGTGCATTGTTGAAAATCTTTGGAAGTTTGGGTCACAATTTGTCATCAAAGTTATTAGTGGTTCTTGAGGCTGGACCAGTTAAGAACCGCTGCTGTAATGAGTATAGAGTGGTGGACTTTCCAGAGCCTGATCCAGCTCACAGGACCTGTTGGCTCTTCCAGATGCTTGAGGGGGTAGCTGGGATACCTGGAGGGATGGAGTATGGGCCTGCTGATGGGCATCAGGAGGCCGGAGCAGTACGTGGTGAAGTGCTGAACCGGCATATGCTCCGATACCTGATGCCATATTTTCAAGGTTGCAATATATCACTCTGTTGATTTCTAAGTACACCAGTAATAGACTAAACAAAACAAGACCAAGTATTGAACTTTGCGGAACTCCCTTGACAATTGGAAAACGGAAAGATTTATCCATATTTTCACAAAGTTTGTTTCATCAATTAACCAAAATACCTGGCTCAGAAACATTTACACAACATCCAGCAAGTAAGACTTAATAAATGATTTTGAATGATCATATTTGGTCATTTTTGCTCTTTGAATTACCAGACTTATACCAAAAGTTGCATTAGTAATAATACAGTAAAGATTTGAGCATATGTAAAAATAGGTATTCAGTCATATTTTCTCAGTAACAATGGGTAAATTTTAAGCTATAAATATAATTTTTTGTTCTCTATTTGAGGATGTATCAGGAGAGCATGATTGAATCCACATCTTTAATAGTGCATTATCTGCCTACAGCAGAACAACACAGCAGCAGCGAGTGCAGAGAGCGTCTGAACCGTGAGTATTGCGAACAGCCTAACAAGGTGTTTCGCTGCAGGCTACATTCATTATTGATGCTTACATGAGGGCAGGACGCCTCGCCGCAGGACCCAGGTAATCTCAGGTGAGTGTGTGTAACTCACGGCCTCTCTTGTACAGAGGCGCAAAGGATGATGGGAGCATTTCAGTTAGTGGCATCAGAAAACCCTCACCATCTCCACCTGTACATATTTTAGATTTAATGTCAGTTTTGACGCAGCAGACTGAAAAAAATAAACTTTTCTGGTCTGATTTTGTGTGTGGGCGTGCTCAATCTTTTTCCCCCCTGAGAGACGTTGTAACCACAGCGTGACTCATTTAAACGGCGGGCACACACTCCCTCTAATCTCCACGCTCCCCGGAGCAGAGAAAATGGCTGCAGTTAGCCAATTAGAGCACTGGGACTGGATTAGGTGGACGAGCATTGTGCCTGGGAAGAAACAAAAACTGATAGAAAAATGCATGCATAGGCCTAGTTATTTAGCCAGTTAATGCACCCACACATAAAAATATGGCTTCAATCCGCCCAAAGTGAAACAACCGTGCAGCAAAGGAGGTGCTGTTTTTAAGAAGAAAGCCTAACAAAGCCAAAGAATCAATACCTGACTGTTATAAGAAGAGGCAGCCTGCGGAGGACTCTTTGATGGAGCGACTAAAGGGTATGCTGTGATAAACAGGTAGGATATAGGATCCACCTGCCGAATTGAGCGTTCCCCTCCCAGAAATGGAAACATTCCCATACTTCAGAGGCTGATATTTGGAGCACAAAACAGGAAGGCGAGGAGAAATGTGCAGCAGTCAAATTGTACATGACACCAAGCAGGCTGCCGTTTTCTCTTATCCTGATATATGTCTGCACTAATTATCCCACATTCCTATATTTCTTTGTCTAGCATGCCCTTTTTTATCTGGAAAAAAAGGATTTTCTTCACACAGCTCTACCAGCCTTCATATTCCTATTCCCTTCTCCTTTTCCCACCTATATTTAGATTGAGGACTTTACTAAACAAATCACATCGTACGGGATTCCTCACAGGGCTTTTCTGCAAGCTTAAGTCAAGCCTGAATGGTTGACCTTGTTATTTCTTCGCTCCACAGCATGCATGAGGAATCTTCTGTGGAAAAGACTCAGGTTGAATCAGAGGTTTAAGCATAAATCTCTTTGGATCTTGCTGTATCACAAGCCAGATCTCTATCATTAAACCCTCGTTTGTGAACAGCTGCCAGGACGCGCCGCCAAATGCAGCCAGAAAAAGACTGACAAAAGGAAGATCAGTATCCTGGGATGGCCCAGTCAGAGCCCAGACTTTAATCCGGTGACAAAATCTGAGCTGCAGTCATGTCCAATTCTTTGGAAATTTAAATTCTATACTTGTTTTGAATATTGCTTTTGTTTAAAATCCTCTTGTTGTTCCCTCAGTCTGCACACTGAAGTATTTTTTAATTTTTTACATTTTTAGATGGTTTTAGGGCTGTTAGCATTGATGTGTAAGTTATTACATTTTGCAAACTGTATAAATCAAAGGCATTTTTTTTTGTCACTTTAGACCAGTGGTTCTCACTGGTGGGTCCGGACCCAAAAGTGGGTCGTGAGGCTCTTTTCAGCGGGTCGCAGATGTGTGCCTGGGGTCTCAAATTGAGACTCTATAAATTGTGCATTTTTTGTCCTGTTTCATTGTTTTTGTTGCACATTTTGTACTGTCTTGGGCCCAAGTTCTACGATTTTTTATCAAATACATTTGATTGAACAAAAAGATCCGCAAAATTTAGGTCGCAGTTCTCCTCAAGGAGTTGATGGTGGGACTCAACCAGTTGAGAACCACAGCTTTAGATGGACCGTTGTTAAATTACCGCAGCAGGGCTGAAAAAAGGACACCAGTGTGCCTTTCAGTGTTTCATCTCCCTTTAAAAAACTGCCAGGACGGCCAGATAAGTCAAAACTTTTACAAGTTCTTTTTTCCCTGTGGAACATGTTGTAACTTTCAGTCTACAAAAGTTCCTTATTTTCTTTAAAAAAAAAAAAAAAAAAGGTTTTTGTTTGAACAGGAAGTAGAGTACCCTCAGCTTAAAGCCCAAAACACACCGGCGCTGAACCATCATTTGGGTATTTCAATTGCTGTCCCAGACACACACCTACAGCAGGTCAGAGTCAAGCGCCCGCTTGGGGCTGGCCACCCCACCTCTCCAGTAGGGATGCTGTGGTACCAACATGGTCCTGGTGCCAACACATCCAATACCTACCAGACTGAATTACTAAACAGATATCAATACTTTATTTTGATGGTTGGGCAATTGGATCAATGGCAGCCTCCATAACAAGACATGTCCTGTTCTAATTATAAAGATTTTATCTGGCTTTGAATCTAAGGCAGTGTTACTCAAACCTGCTCAACAAAAGAGCCAAAATGTTGAGAAATACCTTTGCATGAGCCACAATCTTAGTGGTGAAAAGTGGTGAAAAAATGGGCTAAAGTGGCAATAAAAATAAGTTAAAGCAGCAAAAATGTGCCATAAAAATGAGTGAAAAGGGGCAAAATAGGCAGAAAATGGCAACAATGAGTGAGAAGTGACAACAAAATGAGTTACAGGTGACAAAAATGGTCAAAAGTGGCAAAAACATGGAAAAACTGTGTGACCAACATGGGCAACAAGCAGCAAAAAGGTAAGAAAATGGGCAAGAAACCGCAAAAAGTGACAAAAATGGGGATGCACTTAATGCCATAAAGGCAGCTTAAGTGGGAGAAAAAGTGACAAAATAGCGGGATTTGCAAACTGCAAAAAGCAGATTAAAAAAGACCAAAAAAATGGGTGAGAAATGACAGAAAATGAAATACAGGTTGCTAAAAAATGATAAGTGTCAAAGCCTGGTGAAAAGGGGCAAATGGATAAAAGTACCAAAACATGGCAAAAAGAACTAGCAAAAATGGCCTAATACAGACTAATTAAGTTTGACCATTAAAGCCTACTGTAAGAGTACAGGAAACAAACTGATTAGTTTAAGGTCAAAGTTTCCCTTTTTTAAGGTTCTCTGTGGGAGTTGTATTTGAAATTAAGGCATAAGAAGAAGAGCCACATCTGGCTCAAGAGTGACGCGTTGAGTATCACTAATCTAAGGCATCCACTAAAATTGTATGAAATGGTCTTTTTAATCTAATTAAAATAGACTTTTAAGTTAAAGAAAATGTACATAGTCTATCTTTTAAAAATCAATGTAAAAGTCCCGTCCGTGAAACACATCCATGCATTCATTTACCCCCAAATCCAGCACGGCACATGGCAATTTCAAATGTTTGCACACAGAGTTGACCTTATCCTGTGATTACAGTGTAATTTATTTAGACATATTGCATGTTGTCTTTTAATATTACATGGCTTAGGGCTGCTTTCATATTGTTTTATGGCTTTATGCACATATGCCTCATTATTGTCAGCAGATCTGACTCACAGACTAATCTAGGCTGAACCTGTCTCTAGTGCAGTTGCCTTTAAGAGCAGTAGAAAAGTATTTGTCAAGAGATTTTGGCAGGAAATTGCAGAAACTGCATTACCTGCTTTCTTAAGAGATGGATGATTGAATGTGTCCGCGCAGAAATGAAGAATTTTCAAGGGATATAAATTGCTCTACTGGCGCTCTCTAACCTGATATTTTGATGTCTGATAATCTCCATTGAAAGAAACTTATTTGATATAAATCACTGCTGACTTCTAAAACGGATTCAGAGGTCATGCTTGATCAATAACGTCGTACTCTTGCTCTCAAAGAAGTTACATTTTTTAAAGGATATTAGAGGAAGATGTTCAGAAAGCAGATAAAACTTCGAGTGTGGCGGTTTCTCATCTGCCTCTACTTTCACTTTCTCTGTTCTTCACCCATGACCTCTGACCCTCACCATCAGCATGAGGGCACCTTTTTAAGGACAGGGTCGCTGTTTCTCCCAGAGATATTGAATTGCTCTTTGCAGAAATCCCCTTGAGATGAGAAGTGCATGAAAAGCTCGAACTCTGCAAGTATGAATCAGCTTTATTAAAGCGGTAAAAGCACCTGTGCCCAGTTTTTAGTTTAAAAACAGCTGTTCTCGTGGGTTCAGTTGAAGACTGAGAGTGATTAAAAGTGGAGCGTTTTCAAGGTTTGAATAAAATGGAACAAAATAACCACATCCCTTTGATATATCTCTCATATTTCCTTTATTTTCCAGCAGCCTGTGTCAGAGCTCAGCAGAGGTTATCATACTCATCTGTTTCCCCCGCCGTCCCATCTCTCTCCCTGGTGGTTTGCTGGCTCTCTACGGCGGGAGCAGTCCGAAGCCCAATCGGCTTTAATGTCACCGCGGGCTCCTGTGACATTTGTGCTCAAAGGCTGTGTTTCACTTGACTGTTGACAAAACTGAGAGAGTCACAGTGGCAGCGAGCACGCCGCTGATGTGCGCGAGTCCATCTAGAGCCTCTTAATATTAGTATTCAGGGCCAGCAGCTTCCTGACACTATGTTCCTTCACGCCTCTCCGAGAGGATTTCCGACACTCTCTTTCTCTGTCTGCCTCGCTCTCCATCGTCGTCTCTCTAGCCCGCATCCAGACACCAGCAGCCTACGTTTTCTTCCACATCTCCATGGAGACAGACGTGATGTCAGAGATGGTCGGCGGAGGTATAAACTCATTTCTTTTCGAGCAATCAGCATCATCCTAAAGATTATTAAAGTGCATCATTAGCCCCACGGACCACCTGCTGCAGAAACCAAATTGTTTCCTCAAGGGAGCATCGATCGATAAACTCCCAGATGGAACAAGACGTCTTATTTGGCTACTTTTTAGCAGTGTGGTGAAGCACTTGTTATTCAGAGACGTAAAAGGATGATTTGCACCGAGCACAGGTGGGATCATGTTCGATCTTGAGGAACAGAAGGCAGGGAAGACAAACAATTAAGGAAGCGCTGTTTCTTCTCTCTTTCATTTTCATTCTTGTTGAAAAGTTTTCAGGGGGTTAGATTTCAAAGTTTGCACGCTTAATAACTGTGATTTTCTTTTGGAGAATGCACAAATACCTGGCCCCATGTGAAAAGTCACCGCCTAAACCTAAGAACTGGTTGTTCCCCTCTTGGAGACAACAACTGCAAGCTTTTGCAGTAACTGTTAATATTCAGCACAAACGGCTTGTCCAAGATCATACCATAGCATCTCAATCAGATTCTAGTCTGGACATTGACAAGGCCACTTCAAAACGTCATTTCGTTTTTTTTTTTTTTAAGCCATTCAGAGGTCAATGTAATTGTCAACGCTTAAGCTTGATGTCATGAACTGATGGCCGAACACTCTTCTTCAGGGTTTTCTGGTACAGAACAGAATTCATGGTTCCATCAATTACAACAACTCGACTAGGTCCTCAAGCAACAACACTGCCGCCACCATAATTGATTATTGGTGTACCAATGTAATGGGACGCCGCCTGCCATGAATACAACTTTTGCCTTGTCAGTCCAAAGAATACTTTCCCTAAAGTCTTGCGCATCATGAAGATGCTGTTCTTTTTGGTCAGCAGTGGTTTTGGCCTAGGAACTCTCACCATGGTTGCCATTTTTGCCCTGTCCCTGTGGCATTCCCCATATCTGAACATGCGTACGAAAGTCTTTCGATCCTTGGTACTCCAGGTCTTACTATACTCTTGTGAGGCCTGGATGTTGTCTAACCCACAATTTCCACATAGGATGAGTGCACCGCACACTGAAGCACCGCAGGTTTGGCCCGAACCAAGGCGAGCAACCTCGCACACTGGAAGCGAGTCTAGAGCGCAGTGCACGCAGTCCTGATCAGCAGGAAGAGATCTCGGGAGAACTGCGAGTTCACGCAGGAATAGTATGTCAACAGTGGTCTATTTTACGTTGTGGGGTTAATTTATCATCCTTTCCAGTATAAGTCCATTATATTACTGCTTCCACCACTGAGTGAGTACATTAGGAAGTTAAACGGTTAATGTTTGATTTAAGGGTTTGTGGTTTTATGTAAAATTCTTTGGCCAAATATCCCCAAAAGTTAACTTTTCTTCATCAATGGCTCTGTTGTAGCTCTGTGACCCACTGACCTCTCGGTGGCCCTTTGCTCTCGCTGTAGGATGAGACGTAATGTTGATATAGTGATGATTTGTGACCAGGAGTCTGTGGATTGTGTTTTATTTTGAAAGTATCGGATGTTCTACGCTTGTGACTTCCATGTTTGTTGCTTTCTGAAGCACTCTGATTGGCTGAGGATAAAGGCAATAAGACACAATGAATCAGCAGTGTTAGGAACATAGAGTTAGATGGATATCACAATTTGGCAATTATGCTATGAGGCTAACAATATACTCCCATACCAGACCTCTTTTTTATGAACCTGAGGCCTGCAGGTCTTGAGATGTAGTCCTGCGTTCTTTTGTGACCGCTTGGTTGAGTCGTCGATGCACTCAACCAAGTAATTTTAGTAGGCCAGCCACTCTTGGGAAGGTTCGGCACCATTTCAAGTTTTCTCCATTTATGGATAATAGCTCTCACTGTAGTTTGCTGGATGACTGACTGATAGATGTCAGTGACGTTGTTTCCTATCTGACCTTGAATTTTTGCAATCAAACATTTTCAGTCATTTTTAAAACAAGATCTTAAGATATTTGCTGGTTCCACCTTCTGGATTTGCTGCTTTCTTTGTAATATTTCATATTATATAAAAAGTTTGGGGAAATTTGACTGTTAGAAAAAAGAAGAAATCTGAAGACATTATTGTGTGCTATTAGAAATTGTTGACATTTACATTTTGTAAGTTATTTTCGCCTTTTTAATTATAATTGATAATCAAACATTAAAAGCATGCAACAACAACAGCATAGATGTGTCCCATGCACACACAGTAATGACATCATTCATTTTCCACTATCTTTGCTCTATAGATCTCCAGAATCTGTGCTTCATTAATTATTTCTTAATTCTTAATTGCATAAGGGACACTTTGGACATCAGGGGTAAAAGGGCAGATCCTCAAGTACTCTTAGCTCCCACCTCTGCACAAGCATGCACCAAGGAGTCAGAGCTGACACCAAGCCAAACGCCCAGTATCTCCAAAACCTTGATCAAGTATAAAGTTGTACCCGGTACATTCTTACACTTCCAGCAACTTTCTACTTGACTTAACACTTTCCCATCATGCCCATGCTTGCTTTGATTTAAGTCTAGTTTTATTGCAGTGCAGGGCTTCATGATTACGTCCTTCACATCACCAAGTTTGCACTGAACTCTGGGTAAGGCCCACAGGGAAGTCTGCAGAAATGCAGACTTGTGGAAGGAGTGTAATTTGCAGTTGTGAAGTCTTAAAGAGAGCACTCATGTACTTGATGATTTCACTGTGGGACAGCAGTGAGCAGACATCCACTCAATGTGGATGCGTCTCAAAGTCTGTGAGTCCGTGAGTGTGGAGTTTGAATTAGACTCCTGTAAAGAAGCCATTCATGTAAATCAGTCATTTCAATGAATGCCCAAATTAGCAGACAATATAGGTTGTTTGGTTGGGTCAACCAAAAGTTCATTTATTAAAATCAAAGATTTTTTTTCTCTTTATGTTTCAGGGGAATTTGGCCTTGAATTAAAGTCATTTTTTCTTCACACTGTTTTTTCTTTTACTCTGAATTGACTGCCTTCAGTTTAAGGACCAAGTTCTGAGTCATAAAAATCCATCATGTATGAAGTATTGTTAGTCACAGGAAGGCGAGTCATTGAAGCTCATAACCTTCAAAAAGTTTTACTCCAACCCTCGGCACACCATGAAAATAAATTTATACAAAAAATGAGTCATGATGGGGAGATTGAGGATATAATCAGCCCAAATGTCATGTAACATCTCTCCAGACTGAAAGGCGGTAATTGCACACTTTGCCTCCAGCTTCAGGTGCCGTGATTAAGTAATTACCTACAATCAGGAAGTGGAGGGACTGAACTAAGACTGAATTAAGACCATGACTTACAGGAACAGTTTGGTGTTTTTGAAGTGGGGTTATTTGAGGTAGTGTGATCACCCCCCCTGACCTTTCCCAAACGCTGTCTTTGAGTGGTTTGTGCCAGGTAACCGCTGTCCATGTTTTGGCTCAGATTTGGCGACAGGTCATGTCTTTTTGGCTAAATTTTGAATTGTTTCTGCCAGAGTTGATTTTTTTGCTCAACTTCATTGACAGGACAAAGTCATGGCTTTTGGCCAAAATTTTAATTGTACTTGCAGTGGTTGATTTTTGGCTCAAATTTGGCAACAGGTTTGCAGTTATGACTTTTGGTCAAATTTGGAGTCGTTTCGGCCATGGACGATTTCTTCGCTCAAATTTGATGACAGGTGAGAAGTCAATTTTTAGTTGTTCCACTATGTTCGATTTTTGGCTCAAATTTGGCGTCATAAATGTGGTCTTGACATCTTGGTCAAATTTTCAGTCATTTGCACCATTGTCCATTTTTCCCTCAAATTTAGCGACAGCTGTGGTCAAATTCTGACTTTTCTGCCATTTTTTTCAATCTAATTTATCAGCAGGTCAGCAGTCATGACTTCTTGGTCATATTTTAAGGAGTTTCCTCTGTGGTTGAGTTTTTGCTTAAACTTGTCAACAGGCCTGCCAAATCTGACATACACACCCCCCTATAAAATGCATGAAAATTCCTCAAAATTTAATGCAAATTCCTCCAGCAGTCCAAGCTAATTACTTCAGAATATTATGTCACAAATTCTAATAGCATGATTTATTACTTTGTAATAAAAATGTAAGTCCTCTTGTGTTCAAGCAGGGTCTCAGGAAGTTAAGGATAGACCAACCAGAGTGCAGGCACAGACACTTGGCTACACCACTATGCAGATGATGAACTTATTTCTATTTGATTTAGAAGTAAAAAGAGCCACTGGGCAACATTTCGGTACTTGCAGGCACTTTACTTTCTAGCCAGCAACCCACTTTGTTTTAGCATTATATAGTTCGCTTACAACTTCATAAATCTAACTCAAACAATACCAAACTATCACGAAAATATGTTTGGAAAGAAGCGCTATTCTGCCGAATACTGAACCTCTTGTCTCTGGTGTATTTCATTTAGACATTTGGATGTTTTCAGTTCTTTCTGTTAATTTCCCTTCAGTTATTTAAACCTTAATGTTTTCTGTCAGTTCCCTTGTTATTTTCTGCCTGTTCGAACCCTCAGTTCACCCAATGTTACGTAACATTTTTTCCTCTAATCAACTGAAAACTTGTACCTCAATGGAACATTTTCTCAGTATTTCTTGTTTTGACCTCTGTCAAGCTCTTTAACACAATATTAATCCAGCTCATGTCCTCTCTGTGCTCAGCCTGATTAAAGCCTAGCGCAGTGTGAAACCGTCCTCAGTCTGCTCTGTGTCACACAGCTTTTATATCAAGCTCCACGCAACCTTTCAGAGCACTTTGTAAACATTTCCCAGCTAAATTAATTAGACAGCAAGTGGCATTTTCAGTGCTGAGGAATGCACATTGGAATTGTAAATATCCCTGAAGACATGCTGGAAGTGTGCTTAATTTTAGAGTGCGTTATGGCTGGAATCGATATTAATGCTGTTAATATGCATGTATGACTTGGCTAAGTGTCAACGAAATGCTGGTATTTGTTTTATATACACGACTGAGTCTTCTCTTTTCACTGATGATGGAATTCACAAGAGATGGGCAATGATTTTTAAATACTCAAGGTCTGTTTAGAGGTGAATTATTGATGATTGCCACGGGGATCGGGTGTGAACATCTCTTTTCAAATCTAGGCACAAGTTCTCTGTTGGATTGAGGTCTGAGTCTTTCACCTCCTCTGCTGTATTCATTTCCCCCTCTAGTCTTACAAGCCATCCAGGGAGAGCTGCTGAGAAGCATCCCCACAGCATGATGCTGCCACCACCGTCCTTCACATTGGGGATGGTGTGTTTGGGCACCGTTTTGATCTCATCAGACCCAAAAACTTTCTTTCACTTGATCATTGAGTCTCCCTCATGTCTTCTGGTGAGCTCTTGCAGAGATTTAATGAGTTTTCCTCAGCCGTGGCTTTCTATACTGTGGACACCGGCTCTGTTAGCTCTCACACAGAGATGACTATAGGACACACATAACACATGCATATACACATACCAAGTCTGAATTGAGGCCATCGCCATAGTGACGCCGGTTGCTGACTGACTGAAGATGAAGGTCCATGAGGATTATTCCTCTGAGGAGGTTTCACTGATGACAGCGTATGTGTACGTGCATGCGTGTGTATATAGACGCTAATGATGAATATATATGCTGCTCTTCACGGCTCCTGCGAGTTGATTCAACCCTGCCTCTCTTCTTTGATGAGCCCACACACACTTGCACTATTTGTGTGCCTCTCTCTCACACACTCGCATTATTTCAGACACTTGAAGTTTTTTCAGCACACTCAGGCGCCGCATATTTGCACATATTGAAACACAAAGTAATGGCGAGTGCAGACAGGTGAAAACGGCAAGTGGAGAATCTCTTAGAAATTGAGAAGAGATTCTCTGAATACTTCTCTCTTTTCATCTTCTTTACTTGACTGAACTGTAAAGTATATTTGACTTTGATTCTTCTAGTGAGATATTAGCCTTGATTTGAGCCTAGTGTGTGACTGGAAGTGGCGGAACAACTGAATGTAAATAATCTGAGTATGAGTGCCTCTAAGTGTTAAACAAGGGAATTTAAAGTTGCTTTTGTTTTCTTTTTACATAGAAATAGATGGTGTTGTGGCAGTTTTTGCTTCTAACCCAATCAAAGAGGAAGAGCTGCTGTTTTTAGAAGAAATTAGAAAGCCATATTGATCTTGTCATCTCAGCAAGAAAGCAAATAAGCATGCTTGGATAGAAAACAAGTCAATTTTTTTATTATTATTTTCAGAATAAAAGCTCCTGTGAGAAGTTTTTATCTTCTTATGGAAGAGACTGAAATCAATATCAGTGCCTCTAATGACCCACAAAAGCAACCGAGACCATCAGAATAAAGAATATTTGATAATGCCTGAAACTACTGTGAACATAGTGCTGAGAACAACAAACCCAGAGGAATATTGACTTCATTCTTTATTTGAAGCCATTACTCAACAGTAGTTTAAGTTTTGATATCTGCTTCTGTTTGAGATTGTTACAGTGTCTTTGGAGCAAACTTAGAGTTTAAGGCTCAAAAAGAGAAACTCATATTATTGTTTGTAAGCACTGATTTTTACGATGAATCATCAAAGTTTACATCATGTTCAGAAATCAGAAATTCTCTCTTTGTCCTATTAAATGTAGCATTTTGATGAACAAACAAGACCTGGATGTCCAGCTCTATGATCGGACTTTTATTGATAATATAAAGCAGAGAAAACATGATATAAAACTATGTTGTGTCAAAACCAACAAGCACACATGAGAGGAATGTTTTATTACAAATATGGCGCTGGTGAGGCAAGGTTTTTGGTTTGTAGAGTAAAATTCGTAAATGGAGCAACCCAAAGTGCTTCATACAGTGATAAATGATCATCAAATTCATCACCCTTGGGCCTTGACAGCTAAGAAGTATGGGGGGATTTGAACCTCTTATTTCTGGAAAGCCTTAAACCTTTGGTTAAGTGAGGTAGGACTTAGCCCTTGGACCTTACATCCTTATTTTTGCTGGTGTGGACTTAACCCATGGGCCTTGACCCCCTACATATATTTGGGTTCTTTAGCATTTGGGCTTTGAATGCTAATTTCTGGGAGGCCTTTAATCCTGGGGTCTTGAATCTTATTTTTGCAGGGGTGGGCTAAACCCTCAGGCCTTGAAGCCTTGATATACAGGGTACTTTAGCCCTTGGACCTTCATTTTTTTTTGTTCTGTTTTTTTTTTAATGGAAGGCCTTTAACCCTGGGGCCTTAGATCCTTAGATAAGCAGGGATGGGGATTAACCCTTGGGTCTTGAACTGCTATAAAAAATGGGGGTACGTAAGTACCTGGAACTTAAACTTTATATCTAGGGGAGGCTTTTAACCCTGGAGCCTTTAATACTTATTTTTATGGGTATGGTTTAGTCCTTGGGCCTTGACCCCTACATATATTTGGGTTCTTTAGCATTAGGGCCTTGCCCACTTATTTCTGAGAGGCCTTACATTCTCATTTTTTTGCAGGGATTGGCTTAACCCTTAGGCCTTGAAGCCTTGATATATGGGGTACTTTGGCCCTTGGGCCTTGATTTTTTTTTTTTTTTATTCCTGGGAGGCCTTTAACTCTGGGGCCTTAGACCCTTAGACAAGCAGTAATTGGCTTAACCCTTGGGCCTTGAACTGCTATAAAAATGGGGGTACATCAGCCTTTGGGCCTTTAATTCTTATCTTTTTGGGTAGCCTTTAACCTTGGAGCCCTAAGTACTCACTTTTGCGTATCTGGCTTAGCCCTTGGGCCTTGAGCCCCTCTATTTTGTAGGGGCCATTAACCACGAACTTTAAACTCTTACTTTTAAGTTGGTGGGCCTAACCCATGGGCCTTGAACTTCTTTAAAATTGGAGATATTTTAGCCTGTGGGCCTTAAACCTTTTTATCACCTGGGGGGCTATGACCCTGGAGCCCTAAACATCATGATTAAGGGGTGGAAGTGGGGCTTATGCCCTGGTATAAGGGACCTCAACTCTCAGTATTGTGGGGCCTACCTTCAACCCAGAGGCCTTGATCCCTCATTTTCTGGGGGGGCTCCAATCCTTTAAGCCTTGAATTCCTATAAATAGCAGGGCCTCTCTTTGGGGTGCAATATGAACAGCTAAATTCCCAGTAGAAGTTTGTAATGGTTGTATCTATTTTAAATTCTGTGATTAATAAGTCCTCCTGATCTTCTCAGTGTAGTGTGCCTCAGGACTGAACCTCAGCCTCTACTTCCCTACAGGCAACATTTTCCATATCACCATAATTCATGCAATAAAACCCCCATTCGATTAACAATTGCTGTTTCCCCTTGCAGAGTCGAACCTACTTATCCTCGCAATGACTCTTAATTCAGACTCCAATTAAAAAAGAAGGCTCGCCCCACAGTAGCAGAGATTATGTAAGTCGCCATTATGTAATACAATGCAGATGAAACGAGAGCTACGCTGTTTGACATGATTGCTGGCACAGATGTCTGGCTCTATCATGTCTGCTCAGGAACCAAAAACCAAGGCTGTGTCGTCTCATTTTGTGATCGCTTTGTATTACAGAACTTTGGTTTATTTTCAGACATGGTGGTATCGTCAGCACCTGCTCTTGTAAAGTAGAACACCTACTCTGGAAGTTTCAGACGCCTTCATTCAATCGATAAGTCAGATATCATGAAACCTATACATTTTTCTCTTCCTGCCTCTTTTTATCTGAATCACCTTTGTTGAATTTTTCAGGACAAATCAATATAGCAAAAGATTTCAGCTTTCAGAAAAAGTAAATACTACTAATATTATGACATTTGCATTCTCCAGATACTATCCACAGCAAAGAACCTTTATTTGTCTTTCTGAACTTGACCTGGCCATTTTCCAAGTCTGAAAATGTAAAAGGAAACTAGGCTGAAATAATCTATAAATCCCCTCCAGCTGCTTCTCTTTACAGAATCGACTTTGTTGTGCCTTGCAGGGCCTCAGAAAACCTTAAAAGCAGTCTTGGTTTGTTGGATATTAGAGCCTCAGCTCACGTTTGCTGTCCTTGTTTCTCTGTCAGTGAACTCCACTTTCAGAGACTAGCCCTGTCCTCACATCTCCTCCATCCACTCCCTCTCCCCAGGGTCTGCTTCAGAGAAATGAGCTCTCCACAGTGCATCGTCTCCTTCATACCGAGAGACCTCTAGTGTCGTCTTACCTGTCCGTGTCAGTTTATGTGTCCTGGTCAAGTCTGAGTCTCATCTCTGTTGTGTGTTTGTGCATCAGTGAGAGCATCATACCGCTGATACAGAGCAGAGATATGTAGCCTGTTCTCCTGCCAAGCCACAGAAGCTCTGCCAACAGTCATGCGTCTGTCAACCATCATCCAAACTCCTACTGCATCCTCCAATATTTATAACAAAACACAACCTTGTGTGAACTGCATATGTCTGTGTGCTACAAACAAATAACTGTGGAAAAGCTAAACACAGCAGGGAAAATGTACATGCTCAGGAGTTTCTTCTGTTCGCATAATGCAACCACAGGCTGTTGTCTGTGGCTTTGCCTCTGCAAGTAATTACACCAACTCGTATATTACTCAAACTGAGCAGCCAGCATGCTAGAATGGAAATATACAAACTACAAAATATAATCGTAGTGTGGCTACCTGAACTATCTAACTGGCTAAACTATTATTCATTTGCTATTGCTCTTTATTTTTTCCTGTTAGCTTCTTGCTTGTGCAGTTGGCTTTATGCTGTTGTCAGCTTCTTGCTGGCATTGCTAGCTTTATCTTGCTATTGCTATCTGTTTCCTCAGCGCTGTTGTTACTGTTAGCTCAAAAGTGTTTTAGCATTCAGTATCTTTTAGCTTCTTTGCTGCGTCTGTAACCTTGATGTTAGCTTGAAGTTGTCATTAGCTTTTCTATAACGGTTTAACTCTTTGTAATTGCTGTTATTTTGCTTTTACTGTAAATTTTATCCTAGAGTTGTTTTGGCTGTTGACCTCTTTGAGGTTCATGTTAGCTTGAGAAAGTTACTGACCTTCTCAAGCTGTAACTCGTGCTTCTTGCCTCTTGTTGCTGCTAGGTTGTAGCGGTTAACTGTTAGCTTGTAGTTTTTGTAACGGCTGTTGGCCTCATAGGGGGTACTGTGAGCTTTCCATTGCTACCCGTTTCCTCACTGATGCTTTAACTGTTTTTACTGTTTGCTTGGAGGTTTGTTTGTTGTTGTTTTTTTTGTTTTGTTTTTTGCTTTATTGCTTCTTTTCTAATTTCTTTGCTAGTTCTTTTAGCTTGAAGTCGTCTCCATGTTTTCTAAAGCTGTTTGTTTCTTTAATGATGCTGGTATTTTGTTTTTACTTTAAGTATTGGCTTATGATGAGAGTTGTTAGCTTTCTCAAGCTGTTACTCATGCTTGTAGCTTGCTGTTAGCTTGATGTTGCTGCCAGTGTTAGAAGATTATTTCTTTCCCATCAGTTTTGTAACTGCTACTTTAAACTGTTTATACTCCTAAAGGTGTTTAGCTTTTTTTATCCATAACTTCTTTGCTGTTTATTGATGTCTTAGTAGTTAATGTTTGCTTGCTATCGTTGTAAATGTCACCTTGTTATGGCCGTCGGCCTCTTTGTAGTTACTGTTAGCTTGTCAGAGTTGTTAGCTTTCTCAAGCTTTTACCCGTGTGTCTAGCTTGCAGTTGCTGTTAGCCTAGCAAAGCTGTCAGCTTTGAATAGCAAAACAGCTTCTGTGACATCGGTTTCCTCACTGCTACTTTTAAATGTTTATACTATTAGCTAGCTCTTTTCTGGTTTTGTTAGCTTGCTGTTACTGTTAGCTTTAAGTTGTCACTAGCTTTTCTATGGCTGTTGACCTCTTTACTGATGCGGTCAGCTGGCTTTTACTGTAAACCTACGTTTGTGGTACCCGTTAGCAAGCAGGAGTTGTTAGCTTTCTCAAGCTGTTACTCCCACAATCGTCTTGCTGTTGCTGTTAGCTTGTTGTCGCTGCCATTTTTCAAAAGTACGTTGCTTCTTATCCATAATTTTTCTCACTGCTGCTTGTAACTGTGTACGTTGTTAGCTTGAAGGGGGTTTAACTTTCATGATTATTAACTTCTTTATTTCTGTTAGCTTTAATTAAAGTTAGCTTGAAGTTTTCACCAGCTTTTCTAGCTTCCCTTAGTTATCGTAGGTGCTATTAGCTTGTTGTTACTGCTACTTCTACGTTGAAGCTGTTTAAAGATTTCTAATGCTGCTGGCCTCTTCCCTGGTTCTGTAACTGTTTCTCTGGTTGTTGCTAGTTTTCCTTAGTTGTTGCTGTTAGCTTGCCATTGCTTGCAGTTTGTTATGTCTGTTGGCTAGCTTGCTGTTTAAGGCCAAAGGGTTAAAGGGTTAAAGTTTGAGTTTGAGTTACTCATTGGTTTGAAACAAGCTAGTAGCTAAAACATACTCTAAAATATAAATTTGGTAATGAATTTTCAAAAACTTTGACCAACCAAAGGCAGACGCTTTAGTTAAAATACTGTTTACCATTGTTTGTTTCACTCTGTGTGAATTGGGCATAATGGGTGTTGGAGCAAAAACAAAGACTAGGTGTCCTGATCTGATTCTCCATCTAAAAGAGGAAACAAAGCTGCCCGGCTGTTTTTGTTCTGCTGTGCTGTTTTGTCCAAAGCATGTAGCCGTGCCTCAGAGGAAAGGACAGATAAGGAAATATACTTACGTTATAATACCTTCATTGTTGTGCTCACTATAGAGTGCAAAATGGAAGATCTGTGTGCAAAATAATTGAGAAAACCGGGGCACACATCTCTTCATCATCACCTGACAGAAAACCCACACTCCTGCAGCTTTAATCTCGGAAATGAAATTGCAATTCTGTCACAAAGCGGAACATCAACCACTAGATGTAATGTAACACCCTGTCTTAAAAAAAGATCAATACTGTGGCGCACAAAATTAAAACAAACCCTGTCTCTTGTTAGTTATGGGGTTAGTCCCTTTTCAGATCTATGGCTCAGTACTTCATTCGCTGTCTTGTTTTGTAAATGAACTAATTTCTCACAGAGAAGCTTAAAAACGTCTAGTAATATTTCCAGGTCATAAGGCCGTCTAGCTGAAAATAATGATTGTTTTTTTAATATCGACAAATCTGTATAGCCTCTTAAATGTCAGACAATAATGAAAAAAATCCATCAGACACAAGACGTAAGTTTTATCTGACCTGTGCAGTCATGGTTAGAGTCCTGCCTGCATGGTAGCAATGCTAAAGGTTTCTCTAATGAAAACAAGAATTGGATCCTCATGAACTGCTAAATGAGCTGAACCAAAAGTAATTTTTCTTTATTTTGTCTTGTTTATGCCAAGTTATTTTACTGAAAAGGCTCCTCAACAAATGTAGAATTTCCAACAGAGCACTAGTTCTTCTAAGAAGAAAAATAAAGTAATGGACTCAGTGGATCAATATATAATATGTAATGCCACTTAGGTTTATCATATGCCTTCAGCATGGCTCACTGTGCTCCTTTTGAATATTACTGTTTAGAGTTCTTAGCACTACCAGTCATTTTAGTCCCTTTTGGCTTTTATTTTTAGTAGATTTATTCCAGAATAAAAGCTACAAAACAGCTTAGAATAGATATTAAATTGTGAACACAAAACGTTAGTAATTACCCAACAAAAGGCTGAGGTAGCTGTTAGGGCTGTTTCTTAACCTGACATGCCAGATTAGACTACCCACTGCATAGGATATATTTCACGTTCATCTAGGAAATCTCCCACTAAGTGTTTGGAGGGAAGGAAATCTCAGAAGGTTATTGGATGAATACTCTGTCTGTCATATTCATTATGGGCTAATCAGAGTGCCAAGAAAGAGGGAAGTAGGCATGCGCAGCTCTGTTAGTAACCTGAGCTTGACAGACAGGCTGGAGATGCCGTAGTTTATAAACAGGGGAGCTTGTTTATGGATAAAACTCACGTCAAGGCTAGATGGGGGAAGTGCAAAAACATCTCTAAACAAGAGAGGCTTTCAATGTGGCTCCATGCTCTTTAGTGAGCAAAGAAATGTGGTCCAGTTCTGATAAAACCATCTCCATACTATAGCTACATCCAAGCTAAATCCTACTAGGCTGTATCAGCCCTCAGTACAACTAAGGGTGTTTCCACACCTGAAAGTCTAGACCCAGGCTCATGTGTTTCATCTGTATGTATTTGGTTCAAATAGTTTTTGGTTTTGTACTGTAACCAATGCAAATGGACAGACATGACAAACCACCATGACATCATCATCAACTACATTGGTTGCATGTCACTATAGTTTAAATTGATTGGATAGTTGGCCGGTGGGTGTTTGACACCAGCATGCTGAATGATGGGCGTAGCTTGTATGTTTTAAACCATGAAAGAAATAGTCATTTCTACCTTTATATTTTTATTGATTTTTTTTACCCTGGACATGAACTGAACCATGGTTCAGTTTGGTCTGGACAGAGACCACCTCTTTTGGTCAGACCAAGGTCTGGCTATTTGATCTAGACCATGGTCTAGAGGAGTTTATATACCTGTTATTTTGGTTCAGATTGAACTGAATAGTCTAAAAGTCCAGACCACACCCTAAAGCATGCCCTTAGCTACCGCCTTGTTCTCCTCAAATGAAGATGGTTGGTTTGGTCCATTTTCAGATCTGGCATGATCATTTCAGACTGGAGCTTTTCAAGATGGATCTGCCTGATGACAGATGTGGAATCTGGCCAGTCCATTTGCTTTGCAACGTCACATGTTCCTGGGCGTCTTCGAAATCCTTGGAATTCAACTGGTTGGGACCCAAAAGTACCAAAAGCACGGGTGTGTGCCTGGAAAAATTATGCTGCAAATACTCTGTTATATGCTTTTATTTTGATGGAAGGTCTCAATCTCTTCGTTCCATCACATCTTTTACAGCAAGTCCAAATTGCACCATTTCCTGGTGCCACATGCTTGACCAGTTGACAATCACTGTTCTTATTGCTTCTAACTAAATAGACTTGCCATATTGCCATCCTTAGCTGGGAATCTGTCATGTTTTCAATGCTTTTTTTCAATAGATAATATGCAGCCTTATGTGGTTTAAAAAAAAAATCCTGTTGCATACCCACTTAGCTGCTTTTTAAAGGTATTATGTTCATAAAGGTACAGATTGCCAACCGTCATATTATCAACACTACTTCAGAACAGGAGGCAGAAGAACCACAGATCAACTCCTTACCTGCAAAGACTCATGCTGTTTGTATGTTGTTTTCTTCATTTCTATGTGAACTTATGAACTGCTGATCCATCTCTGAGCTGTGCTGCCCTTGCTGTACTTTGGTTTATATCTGCCACATTGTTGAGAGCCACTTAAGTAAAGGGTTAAATCAGCGCTGGTGGGCTGCTGGAGCAGGTAATGACGGTGGAAGCAGAGTTGTTTTGCTTCCTCTAATCATTAGATATTCCGCTCAGAGGCGAGCAGACTTTGCTCAATGACTCTCAAGGTTGGAGCGGCGACGTAAAGGGACACCACCGCGAGGACTATAAATACCTCCACCCCGATAACTGTTGTCAGACTTCTTTGAAATCTCTTCCTCATTTACTTCCACCTCCTCATCTTTCACTGTCAGATTCAGATGAAACGAGCTCTTTCAGCCTGCTGGGACGCTCTGAGCAAAGTGCAACAAGAACATGTGTTCCCGTCCTGCAAACACATATGCAGCCCCTCCGCCCCAAAGCACCTGGTAAACAGATCTGTTTAATAGCAGCTCCCTGTAGAAGCTCAGTGCACTGACTCATTTGTCTGAGGCCCAGGCCGGTTCCCTCAAGGTCAGCGGTTGTGCGTAAACCAATACGGCCCGAATGCATCTGGATTCCCTGCAGAGTCGCCGAGCCAATAAGCTGCTGCTTGAGATGTATGGATGCATTCCTGCTACACTCGGACAAAGCAAAGTTTGTTCGCTCTAACAAGTGTGCATTTTCATATTTATTTATGCACATTCATGTTTCTGTCTTTTATGTTTTCGGGTAAATTCAATTCTCTGACAAATCTTTTCATTTTACAGATAAATTTTCCCAGCCAGCATTACTTGTATATTCATGAGACAGGGATAATGCTACATAATGCAAAGTAGCTGTCAGAGAAGGAGAAAGAAAGAGAAAGCGGCAAAGAAAAACCGTACAGTCATAATAATCGGACAGAGTTGAGAAAAGGATGACATTTTAACCCCAAACCTTATATTTTTTATTCTGTCAGCTACTGCTGTTGTGAAATATGTAGATTCATTTTTGAATTCACTGTTGCTCATTCTGCTCAGTTGAATCTTTGTTATATGAAATTGAACTTAATGTTTTTTGCACTGCTGAAAGTTTATCTCATGCCGAACATATACCAGAATGTAAATCTGTGTGATAAAGCAGCAGAGGAAAATATGCTACATGTGGTAGAACTGTTAAACAATCCATATTACCAAGTTTTATTAATGTTAAAGCTCCTATAAGGAATTTTATATAGTTATGAAACAGGCTGACATATCTAGCAATGCCTCCTCATGACCCACATAAACAAACCCAACCATCAGGTGGAGACAGGGGTAGGTGTCAGACAAGGATTAGAAGAGTTTTATGCTGAAACAGCCTTTATTTTCTTACATTTTTTTCTCTGCTAATAGTGGGGTGAGTGCCTGCCTGCATTTTTATGTTAAAATGCCTGTAGAATCTCAACCATTTTAAGCACAATCATGTTACAGACATCTGTTTTTGGCTGACAGCTGAGGTCAGCCCTACAGCTTGCTCTGTCTGTGTCTGAGTGGCTGACTGAGTGAGTGATGCTACTTCCAGAGTCATACCATGCAGAGTTGGGTTTGCTTGTACTGAAAACCATCAGTAATGGCTTCCTCCACTGTGGTAGGTAGAGCCATACATACAGAGTTGCACTGTGGGCGGGGTCTAGTTGATCTGACAGCCCTCTAATGGCTGCCTCCACTGCTGGAAATACCTCAGATATAGCTTTAGCGTTGCGTCATTTTTTCTCAAACTGGGCCACATTTCTGCATAAAATAAAGAATAAAAACAACCCTAAAAGCTTTTCATGTTGGAAAAGATGTTTTCATTCTTCCACTGACCTGCTTCAGGATGACTATGTGATAGTTAAGGGGGGAATGGTTACGAAACAGCACACAGTAAAGGGAGGATATTTCCTCCTCACCGTTCTGCTAACGTTAGGACTGTGGCTGACTAGATGTGTAGTGGCCACATGTTTCTGTGTAGCCAATCAGATGCGATAAAAGAACCATTGTACCATTTAGTCTTCACACAGAGAGAGAAGGATGGAGAAAGAGAGAGAGAAAGAGGAGAAAATGTAGCCATATTCTTTAAGTAACCAGTAAAAATAACTTCCATATTAATAAGGATGGTACCTGGTTGTGTAACATTATGTAAAATGTAGTCATTATGTCAGTTTTATGGGAATTTTTAATTGCCTCCACGCTCCATAAAGACTTTGATTTATTTGGGAAATATTTAGACAAAGAAGGGTCATTTATTTTATTTTTATTTTAATGGAAATCACAAAGGACTACTTGCGCTGTTTTTTTTTTTGTTTGTTTGTTTGTTTTTATGTCAAATAAAAAAAAATGTATAGCATTCAAGATCGTAAAAGTCACAGAACTGGTGCTTTGTTTTCTAAAAAAGTCAGTTTTATATCAAGCATTATGTATAATTTTTTACTATTCTGAGAATAAAACGATTTATTCCAACTGTTTTTGGAGAAAAATAACATGCAGTTAAACCAATTATAGGTCAAAAAAAGCTTAATTTTTCTAATTTCAAAGCCAAAGTGGTATCGAATGAAGAGCCAGCTGTTCTTGCTGGACTGAACCATAGGACCCGGATCTCTGAACTGAGCAGGAATTAGGATCCTTCAATTCTCAGCCCACAGACTTTAGGGCCAGCACAATTACCCACCTCTACAACGAGTCACTCTGCCAGAACACACACTTCAGTGAGGCATTCCTACAGACACCCCAGATAGATGCGGTCAGCCATATACTAGATTCTAACCTAGTCTTGTTTTAAGTGGCGCCCCCTACTGATCAACCTGTTGACTCCTTATAGTTGCAAAACAGCTAGGGGCAGAATCATGCACAAATATGCATCATTTTTTGCTGAATTTCTAAAGAATATCTTTCTCCTTTGTGATAAACTTGGATAGAAATTCACCACTGCTGAGCTCTATTGCAGCATAAACACGATTATATACCATGAAGTACATACCATTAACTCAGACAAAACATACCAATGAATGCTGATATTTCTAGAATTTGATTTGAAAAACCTCCCATTTTATTCAGTGTATCAGTGGTCTTTCTTTTTTTCTATCTGCAACAACAGATAAATGCAAAATCAGAACATTTCCTGCCAAAAGAGACTCTGATGAGAGACATCTTGGATATGTCGTGCATCTTTGGAAACTCCTTGTGATTGGACAGCTGCGAAGAGTGTTTGTCTCCAGATTCCTATGTGTGAGCTGGGATCAGACAGGAGAGAAAAAGGCAAGAAGGAGACATGCAAGAAAGTTGAATGAAACTGGAGGAGCAACAAGGGAGCACAGCAAATGAAGAGAGAAGCGAGGAGGCAGGTTAGTTGGCAGCCGAGGGAGAGTAAAAACAGGCGGATGTCCATTGAAGAGGTGGATGAAGGGAAGCGGAAGGTGCTTTTAGGAGCTAAAAGGAGAGGGAGAGTGCCAGAAATATAAAGTACACAGCCATGGACGTGTTGGTTTCAGGGGAAGCACAGTTTGAGGATCATCTTTTTTGGTTTGTTTGTTCAAAATGGTTCTTTTATTGCAGCCCAAAGTGGACCACACTTGAACTCAGCATCAAAAACAGTTTGAGTCTAGCATTGCTAAAATTAGACCTCAAAATAAAGGCAGTTCATTTGATGCATGCATCATGAAATACAGTGGGAGATTTTTTAAAAAGACACAACAGTCCAGAAACAGAACAGGACAGAAAATGGTGCATTATTGATGGTGGGAGCCAGTGGGAACGAGGAACAGCGTGTGAAACGATGTCTAGACGTTTCATAGCATAAATGGCTCGGGCTCAGTGATTGGCCGAGATAAAGGTGGAAGATTAACGCAGGCAGACATCTAAGATCAATAGAAGACAAAGATGGGGGAAGATTTTCTCCAGAGGACTGAAATAAAGACTTATCTTTCCAAAAAGAGATGTAAGTCCCAGGAGCTGATGTCACGGAGATGTGAAGTTTTGAAAAGTGTTTTGGGTAGTTTGAGGGTTTATCAGAGAGCTGAAAATAAAGATATTAGAGGAAAAGGGAGTACAAAGATGAGTGATGGATTTCTAAGAGCATCCAAAGCGAAAATGTTAACCTGGTATATTCCTTTTAGAACAAACTAGCCAAAAGATCAGTCCATTTATGGGTCTTGGTTCATCTTTGAACTTAGTTATCATTTGAAACATAACAGTGTGTCCTAAGCATGAGTGTCCAGTAACTCTTTGCATCGCACAGGATCAGATGCCCACAGCCCACACTGCATTTATAAGAAATTGACTTCTCAGTTTCGAGGTCAGTACTGCTGGCAGACCATTCCATCCTCTCAACTTCCAGATTCTGGAGGTAGTCTCTGATACACCCCGCTCTGCATTGAGATTGTCTCCAGTTTTGACAAGCCTTGTTTTTCCTGTGATGGAGATGCCACCCATCACACTGCCTCTACCGAAAGATGCTACTCTGTCACTGCAGTAATCAGCATAGCGTTCTCTGCGTCTTCTCCACACTTTGACCCTATGATCTAACTGCTATAGGCAGAAAAAAAACTGTCAGCACCTGAGAAGCTCAAAGCAAGAGTCAATAGCAACAGCAGAATAAGCTGTTTGGCATTAGCAAAGAAGATTTGGCAAATTTTTCATGTGCGCAACCCACATACTCAGCTCTGCTGCTCATCCCACGAATGCATGTTCCTTACAAATGTGACACCATTTAAACAGCTTTCCAACCTTATAAGATTTATGCAAAGAAGCATTGTTACAACAAAGAAATAATCCATCAAACACAAATTTCCTTTTTTTGCCAAGTTAAGTAACGTAGTATTGTATCACATCATACAGCATCGTATCGCTTCCCATCTTATCATAAAGTACCATACTGATTCATGTTATATCATGATGTATCAAATCATACTATATCATATACTTTGGTGTTGTTTGGTACAGTAACACATTGTGTTGTTTCCATACTGTGTCATATAAAGTATTGTGTCATTTTATATAGATTTGTATTGTAGCACATCATATCATTTCATATTATACCATACCATATCTTATCACATCATACCGTACCATACTGTACCTTATCTTATTGTACCATACCCTACAGGACCATGTTATATCATACTGTACCTTATCATACCAAATCATATCGTACCGTATCTTATCATATCCTACCATACCATATCATATCCTATCATATCGTACTGTACAATATCGTATTGTTCTGCACCGTACTGTGTGCAATGTACCAAATCGTATCGTACCATATCTTAACTTATCGTATTGTACCGTACAGTACCATGTATTAGCATATCATTCCCGAACATACCAAATCGTATCGTATCATATCTTATTGTATCCTAGCATACCTTAACATATCCTACCATATTGTACTGTGTCTTATCGTACTGTAGTATACCATGCCGTATCTTACCATACCATATTGTACGTACGGTACCAAATCATATTGTACCATATCTTATCGTACCGTATCTTTTCGTATTGTACTGTACCTTACAGTACCGTGTCAAATCATACCGTACCATATCATATCGTATCCTACCATACCTTATCATATCCTACCATATCGTACTGTGTCTTATGATACCGACCGTATTGTACTTCACCTTATTGTACATACTGCACCAAATCATATTGTATTATATCTTATCGTACCGTACCTGTTCGTATTATACCGCATCATATCGTACAGTCCTGTGTCATATTGTACCACACCCAATCATACCAAAATGTATCGTACTATATCTTATTGTATTCTATACCATACTCCATACCTCACTCTATACCAAATCGTATTGTACCATATCTTATTGAACTGTATCGTACCATATCTTAACTTATCATATCGTATGTTATTGTACCGTTCCATATCTTATTGTACTGTAGCTTGCCTTATCGTATTGTATCGTTTCATATTGTATTTTACAGCATCTTATCATAGTTTATGGTACTGTATTGTATTGTATCATGCTTAGTGTGGATGCAGCTTTAATGGCAGTTTTATCAGAACGGGAGAACATTCCTCTATTCAAAGTAGTTCAGAGAACCGCACTGCAAACTTTTCTTGTTGAGAACATTTTTGCTCTTCTTCCAAGAACAGCTTCACCAAGAGTTAAATTCCCAACTGATGGTGCAGAATCGTGTACTGACATGACAGGGCCTGCCTGGCCATCTCGTGTTATCTAATTTACTTCTCAGCAGCGGTGCAAGGCCCACTATATTATCGATCTTGTTGCTCTGACTGGCCAGTAGTATATGTGACATTTGTCCACTCACCCTCTAAGTTTTATTTTGAAAGGCTCTGCTCTTCCCAAACTGTCTATGGGGTGTTGCCCAGATTGATGTGGCACATATCCTGTGCCTTAGAAATGTGTAACAGTCTACTTCAGGTGCGATAGGCAAAACTTATCTTGTTGTTTATTCCTTTCAGAAAAGGATGATGTGCGTGTGTAGGCCAGCATAACTGAAAATCTACAAGAACACACAATATCATGTTGTTTTATAGGCCAAAGACTCATCTATAGGCTTGCAGTTAAAAAGACCTTGTGAGTTTTGGAGGCAAAGTTTAGGATTAAACATGCAGTTATTTTATCATTAGCATTACTTAAAAACAGATCTAAAACCAATAAATACAAACAAAATCAAAAAGCTTCAACTAGTAAGCAACATTGGCAGCATTTCAGCTCCCGTCCTCATTTGTCTCTTTCCATGATACATATCCTTGCCTGTGTAATGAGTGTTCATTGTTACCTGCCTGTTTTCTCAAATTCGGTACAAGGTGACCAATGTTTTCGGATGTGCCGAACAAATCTACAATGATGAAAGAGATCTGTGAGGTTCTTTGAAACACAGTATGACCCAGTGTCTGAATATTTCCATCAGAAAAGGATGATGTGCGTGTGTAGGCCAGCATAACTGAAAATCTACAAGAACACACTATCTGACTTCATTAAAGATAGCACACCAGATATCTGATAGCTGATATAGGAGAAAGGTGACTGGTTGCATTAAAGATCCAAAAACATGTTTTGGGGCTGCAGACATCGAGGTAGAATTAATCTTTTCATGTTCGTAGCGATGAAACCTTCAATATTCTCTTTTTTTCGCCCCATGCATACCTGTCATGCTCCCTGCTCTTTTCCTTTTCCACCCACACCAATGGAAGGAAAAAAAAAAGCAGCGAGGAGGAAAGGTCCATCCAAATGTCAAGTAGTTTGTGCCTCTGTGAAAAATGCGTGTCGTGCCTCGTCTCCGGCGAACGCAGCTTCTTCATTGGTCTCGGTTATGTCTCTTGACAACTGAATCGTCTTCTCCCTAACGCTCTCTGACTCACACTCTTTCTCTGCTTTGTCGGTGACAGCAGAGGCTCGGGAAAGTTTCTCTGAGAGCTGATCGTGTTGAGGAAGTCACACCATAAAGGAGAGATTAATGAAGTGACAATGAGAGGTACTGGTAGGGTACAGAGTTTGGTTAAGCAGGGATTTAGAAGTGAAAAGAAGGGCTAATTTTGACTAAATTTGTCAGCTTTTGCACATATTTTTGCACTTTGAGATGTTCTAAACTTGTTATCGCTTTTTGCTTCATTTGCAGGAAGAGCAGTGGTTAATGGTCTCAAAAGTTCATCCAAATGGTAGTTCCTAAATCTGAAAGTTTCAGCTAAGCTGCATCTTCTTCCACAGTGCTCTGAAAAAGTATTTTTTCCCCTTCCTGATTTATTTTTTCTTATGGTTTTGATAGAATAAAGCCAGACTTACCTGGCTCTATATGAAAAAGCAGTTTCCCCTAAACCTAATAACTGGTTTTGCCACCCTTGGCGGCAACAACTGCAAGTAAGCATTTGCGATAACTGGCAATGAGTCTTTCATGTGTCTGTTGAGGAATTTTGTCCCACTCTTCTTTGCAGAATTGTTCTATTTCAGCCACATTGGAGGGAGGCAGTTAAAGTCATGCCACAGCATCTCAATTGGATTTAAGTTTGGACTTTGACTAGGTGACTCTGCAAATGAATGGCCGGACATCCCCTTCAGGACTGAGAGCAGAATTCATGGTTCCATCAATTACAACAAGTCGTCCAGATCCAGGAGCAGCAAAGCGTTCCCAGACCATCACACTACCACCATGTTTGACTGATGATGTGGTTTTCTTGTTATGAAATGCTGTGTTAGTTTTACACCAAAAAAGTTTAGGCCTTGGAACCCTCCCATTGGTGCCATTTTTCCCAGTCTTTCTTATTGTTGAATCATGAACATTCACTTTAACTGAGTCAAAGTTCACCACCATTCCACGTAAGGGTTGGCTGGTATCGGTCATTAGAGTGCATGTTACTAATAACCCACATTTGGAACCAGTATGTGCTTGTTAGGACAAAAAATATAAAACTGTATGTTTAAAATGAAGGAAAATAAACTGTTTAGCACTAGCTCTATCAACATTTAAAAAAACTGCACGGTTCAACCCTGCAGTAGCTAGAAGCAGGAAGTGTCAACCCAGGCCTCAGTGTTGATTAGCTGGTAGTTGTGTGCCAGTCAGATAGTGATGTTGGCAGAAGATTGCGTGAGACTGTCGAGTGAAAGCAAAGCCAAAGGGAAAGACCACCTCGCAGTGAAGCAACAGTAGAGCTTGGCAGATTTTCAGTCAAATAAAATGCCTGTTCCTGATAGTCAGCTAAAAGCTAAACATCAGCATCAATAATCAGCTAGGCCGATAATCAACCTACCCCTAGTTCTGAGTTTTCTCCTTGTGTGGATAACAGCTCTCACTGGACTTCACATTCTGGGAGCGCATTCAATGTGACCATAGAAGTGCACTTTTTTTAATGATGAGTCACGAGCACTGACTTCAACTGAGTCAAGTGAGGCCTGCAGGTCTTCAGATGTTCTGGGTTCTTTTGTGACCTCCTGGATGAGTCATTGATGCACTCTCTGTCATTTTGGTAGGCTGGCCACTCATGGGAAGGTTGTCCACTGTTCCAAGTTTTCTCCATTTGTGGGTAATGACCCTCAACATGGTTCAATGCAGTCCCAAATCCTTAAAAATACCTTTGCAACCCTTTCTAAACTGACATCTGTCAATGACGTTGTTTCTCATCTGTTCTTAAATTTCTTTGGATGGTGCCATGATGTGTTGCTTTTTGAGATCTTTTAGCCTTTGTCAGACAGGTTCTAAGTGATTTCCTCAGGCAGTAATCAGGCCTGGATGTGGCTAGTGAAACTGAATTTAGCTTTCCACAAAAAGTGGTTAATAACAGCTAATTTATGATTTAACAAGGGTGGCAAACTACTTTTTCACAAAGGGCCAGGTATCCGTTTTGATTGAGAGCTCCCTGGCAGCAGAATCTACTTACTGTGCATCTAAATAAACAAAATAATTAGTTGACTGTCTGAAAATTCAGACTTAAAGGACAAAAAGTCCCTGGTTCGGGCTTCTCAAATATGAATATGCCTTTATATTTACATAATTAAAACAGCAATCTGCATACTTAATGTCTTGGCTGTAAAAGTTGATGTCGGGTATTATCATTTTTCTGTTTTCTAACCATTTTCTACCAAAATGATTAATCACATCATAAAGAAAATTGTCTGCAGATAAATCAGTGATTAAAATATCCTCTGCAGCCAAAGTAAACACAACAGTCGGTAAAATTTTAATGAAAATACAAGTTATTAGTGCCAGTGTTGTCAAATAAATGAAGTGTATAATTACTCACTAAGTGTGCAAGCAATCTGAATCACTTATCCCAATAGCCAGATCTGGAGGCATGATGTTGGGGGATTTAAGGTTGTTTGTCCTCGTTTGGGAATGGAATAGCTCAAGAATGCTTTGAGGCATTTTCCTTAAACCTTGCACAAAGGTCCACTCTGACTCAAGGATGAATGTATTACATTTTCATAATGACATCAAACTTGACCGAGAGCATAGGTTGAGCTATTTTTGCTACTTTTAAAACCCTTTTCATTTTTGCCTATTTTATCCCACTTTGTTATACTTTTATCCCATTTTTTAGCACCATTTTCCACCAATTTTCACCACTTTTGACCAATTTTAACCACTTTCTAACCCCTTTTCACAACATATTCTGCCCATTTCTCACACTTTTTAACCCATTCTTACTGCCTTCTCCTGCCATTTATTTTCTTTTTTCACCCATTTTTTCCTGTTTTGACCCATCTTTGCCACTATCCACCCATTTCCATCACTTTTAGGCCAAATTCTACCACTTTTTAACCCATTTTCACCACTTATTCTGACCATTTCTTCCACTTTTTACCTGTTTTTTAAAAACTGTTTGCAATAATTTAATCATCTTTTCCTCAAATTGTCTCAGTTTTTCTATTTTATTTTCTGGCATCCTGACATTTGTGACATTATGACTTAACTATAAAATCTGTTATTACTTTCCTAATGTTTTAGTTCACTTTGCCCATCCAAATTTTTAATATTACAAAAAAAAAGGTTATTCCATTTTCAGAAAAGAGGTTTACATTTTGAAAAAGGTTGTATTGCACCACGGCATAATGAAATAAAAACCCTTTCAATCAACCCTGATTTTGCTGACCTCCTTGCCCCCCATTTGGCTGGGCCCTTCCCTTTATCACCCCTTAAGGGCAGCCTTCCTCTGAGGGAGTTTCTTCTAAATTTGCACAATTACCCACTCTGAGTCAAGGATGGCATTCATAGATTTTAGAGGGCTAATGTTTTTGTGGACTCAAATCTTGAGCACAACTCTCCAGAATGTATGTAGGGATATTTTTTCATTTTCATTTACATTTGGCACAAACCTAGAGTTGGGCTTGAAGGTGAATGTACTGTGGGTCAAAGCTCCCTGCCACATTACTTACTGTGCAGTGACTCGACTGTATTTTAGCTTGTTAGGAGCATTAGGCCCTTTTCTTTTAAGGCAGCTATACATTTTTTTCTACCAAAAAAAATTTTTCCTTTTTTTTTTTTTACACCAAGTTCTTGACACATGCCTCTACTTTCACTGTCCAACAAAAGCATACCTCATGGAGGTGTTCAATCACCCAGCAGTGGCTCTAGCAGATCATTTTTATGGAAATTTTGGCATCAGCTTTGTCTTTGTTATAACTCCAGTAAACATCAGAATTCATCAAGTTGATAAAGCGGCTAAATTATAATATCCTCACACATTTTGGCTTTGTTCTATATGATGATTGATTAAAATGTCCACTCAGCAGATTCAGGTTTCCTACTCTGACATCTTTGCCAACATTTCAGTCATCCCCTACCTGACTTCTTCTTCTGTTTTCCACTGCCTCCTCTCGTCTTGTATTGTTTTGCCTGCACTCCATTACGTCCCTCTCAAACTCTGATGGGAAACCTTTTTCTCGCACTGGTTGTGCACTGTAATTTGCTGCCAGATTTTTATCCTTGAGTAGCGCAGAAAGCCGAGTTCTTTGGAGGCTAAACAACATGTCAAAGTGCTGCTGAGAGGTTTTTTTTTAATCTCAAACTTCTGCCTTGAAGAAATCCTTTTTTTATCTTACTTTTTGAAGCTATTTTTTCCTCCTATTTCAGCTTTGATTCAGTCATGATTAGCCAAGACCAAATATGTTAAATATATAATGTAAACGGGCCCTTGCATGTATGATCAGAGTTAGATTTGGCTTGTATAAATGTGAACAAATGACGTCATATCTCCCTGAACAAACAGCAGATAAACATGCTTGTCGAGGTTTATTTTTTCCTGTGAACTTGTCCTTTAATCAGAAGTGTTTTGGCCTCGTCTGTCATGAAGAGATCTCGGAGCTCTTTCATCTGAAGCCTTGATGACGAAGGCAGCAGCCATGTTCATCAGAGCGCCGCACAGCAGATTTGAAAACACAGCGTGTTTGATCAACAGTGCAGGCGACGAGTGAGGCGACACAAGAGCTAACTGCTTCTCCTCGTGCTTTTAACGCCGGCTCACGTGGAAACAACAGTGTGTACCGAAGAGTAATTGAGATATTAGTCTAACAAGCACTTTTGGCTTTCATCCATTTGAACCTCGCTATCTGAAGGGGAAAAATGAAGCGCTAATAGAGAGAAAAACAGTCTGTGGAGACTTCATCAAAAGAAATGCGTTTTTGTTTGGTTCTTTTTTTCAGGCTTCCTGATAAACGGATGTCTCTAAATAGAAGAAGTGCGTCTTGATCCTCTGTTTTATTTTCAACAACAAGTTTTTTGGCTCTGAAGATATTTGATCAACATAAAAACAGAGAAACACATCACAAACTGATGGCAGGACATTCTCCTTAGTCCAGGTCCTGAGACAGCAAAGCAGCCCCAGACCATCACACCTCACAGTGAGCAAAAACACAGCATGTAACTTTCAATGAGACAGTAAGACCAGCGAACAACAGACTTGTTGGGATGGACTGCTTACGATTTTATATCATTGTAACATTGGGGGGAGGGGAAATTCCCCACTCAAGCCGGTGCTTGGGTCTCAACTTCAGGTCAGTAAGCCTGGAATTCGACAGAAGAATCAAATCCTAGAGGCAGTCGGACACTGAAACCACTAAGCTACAGATTTAGCTTCATCAGGCTGTAAGCACAGCTGCAAACAGCACAAGAGGTACCAGAACTCCACAAGGACATTTCAGAAAATGTTACTTTTAATTTGTTTTATATTGTAGTAGTTTATTGTGTCAAACAGTAGGGGGTCCAGGCCATCCCGTGGATCCACCACTGCCTATTAAGCTCATCAAAATTACAAACATCACAAAATTGTTTGGGATTGATAAATAGTGTTGCATCCTCTTATGATTGGTTGAAAAGGTCAATGGTGGAACAAAACTTTTCAAAACACTCAATGTCAGTCCTGTTTGGTCTTTATGATAGCGAGTCATATTTCTTTCTCCGGGAGCTGTTTATTTTTTGTGACCAACAGTCCTGTCCCCCCAATGACGAGAGCGTCGGTGGCAGCGACCTGAGTCAGGCTCCATCACGCTGAGGCCGAGGGTTGAATCAGATGCCCAGTAGGTGAATTATTCAGGTGATGAGATGTAGACCTTCAGCTCTGAGACCTGGCCAAGGCTAACATTCATTTAGACCTGTCAGACTCCATTCAGCTGTGCAGCCCTCTCACAAGCTGCTCCCTGCCTCTTTTTTTTCCTGAGGTGTGAGCTTATTAAATTGTTATTTTTTGCTTTCTAGCCCTCTGATCCTTCATCTTACTCCACATGCTGCGTTCAAGAACAGGACTGTAGATGCTGTCAGTGTTTCTTCAGGCCTTTTTACTGTAAATTGGGCTCAGGTATAGACTTGATGGATGATCAACATGCACAGGGGAATAGGAGTCTCCGGAAAGGTTTTTTCCTCTCTTTTTTATTCTTTGAATGCAATTGGCTGTTTTTTTCCAGATGGCGACGGTTCCATCATTCTAGCAAGCTAGACTATGATTTATTGGTTTTTCTGTCAATCCATCCATCCATCAATCAATCCATTCATTCTGTCTACTTGTCTACCCATCCATCCATCCCTTCATTCACCCATACCAGCATTCAATTGACATATCTATCGGTCAGGCAATCCATCCGTTCATTCATCAGTCTGTTCGTCTGTTAGTCCATCCATTAATTTAATCCATCCATCTGTCCACCCATTCATTCATTCAGTTCATCCATCCAGCCAACTGTCCATTCATTTATTCAGTCTATTGAATCTATTCATACATCATCCATCAATCCATTCATTCAATCCCTCCTTCAATCCAACCATCCAGCCATTCTTTCCATTCATCCATCAGACTTTTTATCCACTAGGCTATCCATGCATCCATCCCTCCATCCATTCCTTCCATCCATCCATCAGACTTGTCATCCACCAGGTTGTCCATGCATCCATCTACCATCCATCCATCCATCCATCCATACACCCATTCATCCAACCATCCATCAATTCATCCATCTATCCATCCATCCATCCATCCTTCCATCAATTCATCCATCCATCAATTCATCCATCCATCCATCCATCCATCCATCCATCCATCAATTTATCCATCCATCCATCCATTCATCCATCCATCCATCCATTCATCCATCCATCCATCCATCTCATCTTTCAATCCATCCATCCATTATGCAACCCATCAGTCTAATCAGAAATCCATCCATTTATCTGTTCAATTCTAAATCCATCCATCCATCCATCCATCTATCCATCCATGTCATATTACAGATAAGGTAGTGGACTTGTTTAATTATCACAGTCATATAGCAGAAAACACATTGTTAGAAGTGAAATATACAGTAGAGGCATCATAGAGCTAACTCAATAATATATCTGGAGGAGTTGCTGCATCCTTGAAACTCTTCCCTGACTTTATACTTTTTATGAGAAGAGATTGACTAACATTTGGTGAAGCCAGCACACCTTGTGATGTTTTTAAGTTCTAAGTTTGTTCTCTAATAGGTTACACACTAATGGATCAGCATTGTATTGTACCCATTAATGTAGACCCTTTTAAACCAGATATGGTTTTGAATTTTATTGGGGGAGTTTGGTTAAAATCAACCTTTTTAAAAGGTAGATCATTAAAAATAGTTTTACAGATTTTTTCCTCTGTTTCTTACCTCTCAGTGATGATTTATTCAAATTTGTAAAACCATGAATAGGGAGAAGCACAGGAGATTTTCTCCTTGGCAAGGTGATTCTGATTCACTTGTAGTGGGTAAACATTGATTGAGGCCTTGATATTTTCTGAAGGTTCTTGAATTTTACTCCCATTGTAACTAAAGTAAAAACTCAGCAGGAAATTGGAATATCTCTTCTGTGATGCATCAGCTTTTGTCCTATTTCCAGCTCCAGAATAGTCACTGAAAGAAGAAAGCATCAAGTGTCTTACTACTTCTCTTTGGTTGTGAGAGAGATGTGAGCAGGTGCAAAAATATATCCAGCTAAATATTTCACACCATTGTGTTTTTTGTGGGAAGCTGTAAAAAGTTGAGAAATTTGATGTAAACCATTTACTCCTTTTAAAGCCTTTAAGAAAACATTGCTGTGACTTATGTTTCATTAATGATATGTTGACTTATTTCACAGTATACCTCTTAGTAAGCTGAGAATGTATGGTTACATATAAATGTGTCTTCCAAAGTATTCAAACCACAGCTGCAGTGCTTATTCCATGGACGTAGTGGGAATTTTCTTGGCAGCCCAAACTGATGTCTGCTCTAAAAGATTATTGCATATTGTTCCAGAGCCATGGAACTGTTATTTTAAATTAGTGGCTCGCTTCCAATAAAACTGTACATGGATGCAAACTCGGTCAAAAGTTCACTAACACTCAAGTTAAACTGTAGAATACCATGGTAACAGTCAATAGATATTAAACTGTCAGCAGACAATTTAAACATTTTTCTCTTAATTATTAGAGACAGTGTTAAGGGTCTTTAGGCAGGCCTCATCATTGAACATCATTTATACATTGAGTATGAAGCAACAAAGCATTATAAAATTATGAGCTCTAAAAGACGTAACAGTCATCCAAACTAAAACAGGTAAATATAAAGCATACTGATAGAAGAGATGAAAAATTAATGAAAGAAATGATAAGTTAATGGTTGATGCCAAAAAAATTCATATACACCAACCACTGGTTAGTTATCTGCTTTGCACATCTTACTATGTTATATTGCTCTGAAGTCCCCGCCTACGGTCTTACTACTCAACAAACATGGTCCCACCTGGTCCTGCCAAAATGAATTCCGTCCAACAATCCACTCCAGGTTATCTTGTCAATGATTTAAGCACACAAATTGTGTTTCTCCGTGTTTGTTACGGTTGCCCACCTGGCCTGGAAACCCCCCGCTGTATTTCGACAGACAATTTTTATTTCTCTGCATTTGGTACAGTTGCCAAGCTGGCCTGGAAACCCTTTGCTGGATTTAGAAAAGCTAATTTTACTTCTTTGTGTTTGTTGTAGTTGCTTAGCTGGCCTGGAATCCCTCCGTTGTATTTAGCCAAACGATTTTTTACATCTTATCTGTTCGTTACAGTTGCTTAGCTGGCCTGGAAACTTTCTGTTGGATCTAGACCCACATTTTTTACTTCTCTGCGTTTGGTACAGTTGTCAACATGGCCTGGACACCCCCCTGCTGTATTTAGGTTCACAGTTTGTCTGTCTCTGCTTGTGTTACAGTTGCTACTGTCCTGGAAGCCCCCCTCCACTGGATTTAGGTTTGCCTCTGTGTTTGATACAATTGTCAAGATGACCTTGAATCTTCGTACTGGATTCAGGCTCAAACTTTGTTCTTCTATGCATCTGGTACAGCTGCTGAGCTGGTCTGGAAAACCCCTGCTAGATTAAAGCTCAATTTTTTTTCGTTTCTGTGTTCATTATGGTTGCAAAGCTGGCTTGGAAACTGCCCAGCTTGTATATGGCTCACAGTATGTTCTTCTCTGTTTGGTACAGTTGCTATGCTTGCCTTGAAACCTTCCACTGGATTCAAGCTCAAACTTTGTTCTTCCATGTGTCTGCTACAGCTGCTAGGCTGGGCTGGAAAACCCCTGCTGGATAAAAGCTCAGTTTTTCTTTTCTGTTTTTGTTATCGTCAGGGCTGCCCCTGGCCAAAGTGAGGCCCTAAGCAGACTCTAATATGAGGCTGACCTGGAAACCCCCCCTGTATTTACATTCACAATTTGTTCTCGTCTGTGTTTGGTGCATTTGCTATGCTTGCCTGGAAACCCCCTGCTGGATTTAGGCTCACAGTCTGTTCTTCTCTGTTTGTTACAGCTGCTAGCTTGCCTGGCTGTTTTTTTCAAGGTCTTTTTAAAAATCTTTTAGTTAATGGAATGCATTAGTTTGACCACTTGTTTTTGACACTTAAGTTATCATACCAAGATTTAAAGGACAAATAGGGGAAAAGCCTTTAACAACTGATCTGTGTACTCTGTTTAAAGTGCATTTTCTGACCTCCAAGTTATGTGACTTATGCACCAGAAAATCACTCCTGCATCTTTTAAGTAGAAATCTTGTGCCACAAAGTATTGAGATTTAGCAGATACTTTGGTGTAAAATGACTTGATTGGGGGAATTTTACTGCTTCTTTCTGAAGAATAAGAAACCTGACAACAGCACCTCTGGCCCTGGGAGCTGATGTTAGGTATTTATCACTACTTTCTGACATTTTATAGCCCTGACTTTGAGACTTTTCAAATTAATGCCTACAGGTAGTGACTCAAAGAAAGTCAGTGATATGAAAGGTACAGCTGAATGCTGCTGTTCTTGCTGCAAAGACTTTGACACATGGCTCATAATGGCACTTTAAAGCCCTGAGTGTCTCAGTGTATTTTTAGATCCAGCCTAACTCACTTCATGGGGATAATGCTACGTCTTATGTCCATCTTGAACATCCATTAATCCTCTTAGACATCATAAAGACACACTCATACCTGCACTGTAGCACCTGCCTGAGAATCAGTATAGTTTCAAGTTTTCTTACACAGCAAAGTTATCCAGTTAGAGATGCCTGTGCATCCATTGGTACATGAAAACAAGAGTTTGTAAACGCTAACTTTGTTTACTTAACTATCATAGTATTTTGTATGGATATGGATATGGTGTGCCTTGAGATTTTGGCTGGAATCATACCATGGCCTAATGTGAAAGCGTCCTTGTACTTTTCAATAACTTGTTCTTGGAGTTGCTTGGAGTGTTTTCTTGCCTTCATGGTGTAATGGCAGCAAGGAATACTGATTTAACAGTGACTAGACCTTCAAGACACAGGTGTCTTTATACTACAATCTTCAGACATATACAGAGTAGTAGAAAGACTCATAAAGCACATTTTGTGGTCTTGTAGCTGCAAAAGTAGTCAGAAAAAGACTTGATTTAAAAAGTAAAATCTTACTCAAAGAGCAAAATTATGAATTGGGTGAAATCTGTGTTTGTAATTAAGGAGGAAGAGACAGACGACACCAGCAAGAGTCTTCAGAGAGATAAAAAAACATGTTTGTGCAAGCCTGCTGAGAAAGTATTAGCTTTCGAGTTAAATCATTCATAGAGCACTTGCAAACATAGCACTGACTCATACATAAGCCATGGCTTAAACATCCTCATGTACATTTTTCATGGCTTACATCCATGCTTAAACGTGGCTCTCCATCACTCTCCCACTCGCGGCTCATGAGTCACCATCAGAAAAACTCCACAGTCATGTTGAATTGATAAGAGGAGTCGACAGAAGCGACAGAGCGGCAGGGGTTAAAAGGGGGCTTAGGGTTTCCTGCTGTGGCTTGTCGACACAGTGTTCACACTGGCCGCCGAGAGCGCCGGATCCTCATCTGCTTTGACAGCCCTCGTAAAGAAGCCATTACACAAACATTTCCTATGGGGCTGACCACACAGCGAGAGCCGGAGATCAATCTGAGCTTCCCGCAATCCCTGCAGGAGATATGTCAGGCAGAAGACAGGGGGAGGAGGGGGGATTATAGAGGACGAATAACAGTAGAGGGAAAGTTGTAAAATTGAGATTCAGTGGAGGACGACTGCATCAAATGAGTGAATATTGAAGTTGAAGGACACTGACTTTCACATTCACAAAGCCTAGTCACTGTGCTACATGACTTCTAGTAATCGCAGTGAGTAAAGCATTTCTGAGACTTTCTTTGGAAAAAGATTCAAGAATAAAAGAGGAGTTTTAAGACATAGACTAGATGGTTATCTTATCATTCCTCTGTGAATTGAAAGCCAGGGGCCGGATCATATGGAAGCATGTCTGCTCTGACTCAAGGATGAACTGATGAGATGTTAAGGTGGCTGAATTGCTGTTGTTCCTAAACGCTTCCACTTTCTAATAATATCACTCACAGCTGAGTTTTTTCCACATTTTTCCAATTTTATCCCATTGTAGCCACTTTTTTACCACATTTTTACCATTTCCCTGTACATTTTTACCCCGTTTTGCCCCCTACTTTTGCCTCTTTTATCCAATTTTTGCCACTTTTGAACTGCTTTTCACAGTTTTTGTCACTTTTCTGCCTTTCTTAACCCATTTTTGCCTCTTTTATCCAATATTTGTAACTTTTAAATACGTTCTACCTTTTCCCCTCCCATTTTGTCCCCTTTATTGCCCTACTTGTCCCAATTTTGACTTGTTTGTCCCATTTTTGCTTCTATTGTAACTGCTTTTCACCATTTTCCCAACCATTTTATCTCTTTTTTAGCCTTTCTCAAACCATTTTTGCCTCTTTAATCCCATTTTTGCCACTTTCAAATGTTTTCAACCATTTTCCCTCCCATTTTTATCCCTTTTTACCTTACATGACCCAATTTTTGCCACTTTTTAAGTGTTGTCATCATTTCCTCTTCCATTTTAGTCTCTTTTCTGCTTTTCTTCACTCATTTTTGCATCTGTTATCACATTTTTACCACTTTTCAACTAAAATTTTCCCTCTTATTTTTTGGCTCTTTTTTACTTTGACCAAATTTTGCCTCTTTTATCCAATTTGCCATTATTAAATGCTTTCCACCATTTCCCACCCTGTTTTTTGTCCATTTTTGGCCTTACCTGATCCAATTTTGCCTCTTTTGTCCCATTTTTGCCTCTTTTTTTAACTGCTTTTCACATTTTCCCAACCATTTTGTTCCTTTTTTAGCCTTTCTTAAACCATTTTTGCCTCTTTAATCCCATTTTTGCCACTTTCAAATGCCTTCCAACATTTTCCCTCCCATTTTTATCCCTCTTTACCTTACATGACCCAATTTTTCCACTTTTTAACAGCTATCACCATTTTCCCTCACATTTTTGTCCCTTTTCTGCTTTTCTTAACTCATTTTTGCATCTGTTATCACATTTTTTGCCACTTTTTAAACACAATTTTCAATTCTCAATTCTTTCAATTCTCATTTTTTTCTTTTTTTTTTTTTTTTACCTTACTTGACCCAATTTTGCCTCTTTTATCCGATTTTTGCCACTTTTCAACCGCTTTTCAACATTTTCCCTCCCATTTTGTCCCTGCTTTACTCAGCCCAATTTTGCTTTTTTTAACCCATTTTGTGTCTTTTAACCATTTCAAACTTTTTTGCCCTTATTAGCTGTATTGGACACATTTTTGCCTCTTACAACCTATTTGTTTCCACTTTTTAACTGCTTTTCACCATTTTCCCTCCCATTTTTTGCCACTTTTTCCCACTCATTTCATTATTTCTGCTTTAGAGTTATTTCAGGTCCTTCTACTTTATTCTCTGACATCCTCACATTTTTGCACATCATGGCCTAGCTCTGTAACCTTGTAAAGCAGATGGATACGCCCGTTTCCTTGTTTCTCACTGGCGAATCCACCTTGCAAAGCTCCCATCTGAACGGTTTGGGCCCGGTTAGTAAGTGACAGGACCAATCCGCGATGAGGGGCAGTACTTCCAGGTGCATCAGTGTCATGACATAAACAAGCAGAATTAAGAGCTGGTGCAGTTATGGAGGAAGAGAATAGGGTGAATGCTGCTAAAGCGCCAGTTTTATCAGAACTTGACGACATTTCTTCATTAAAAGAAGAACAAAGAACAAGTACTTGCATGTCTATAGTCGCCATGTTTCGCGTTATTCCTCAGTAGCTGCACATGTGCAGCTAGGTAGTGGCTACGTCATGTGTTTTGTTGCTCTGATTGGCCCATAGAGATGTGACAGACAGAATGTTCACCCAATCACACTCCAAGTTTTTTTCAAAGCCTCTGCCTTTTCTCAAATGTTTCCTATTGAAGCTCTCCCAGATGGATGTGTGAAACACATCCATCTGGTGTGTCAGGTTACTAGCTCTGTAGTCTGGCTTGAATTTCCAAATATTTTAGTCAAAGGGAATTTCAGTTTAAGTAAAGGGGTTTGTATTTTAATTGGGTTATATTGTACTAAAATAAATAAAGTTAATATTTTATTGCTTTGATAAGAGTGGTTATAATTCAGTTTAAAAATAAAATATGGTTATCACAGACTAACTTGACAATAGACCATGATTGTCCTGATTTCCATGGGGTCCCCTCTCTTTCTTCCCACCTCGTAGCCGGCCTTGCTTGTGGCGAGGGGTCTGATTGAAACGCTTTGATTGAATCATTAACAGGTGTGACCAAATACTTTTGTCCACATAATGTATGTCTCAGCTGTATCTACTGTGTTCTGTCTCCTTGTCTGCTCTGTTTGAGACGTCTGTGGCAGATCTGTCTCTCAGTTACAGCTTGATAAACATCATCCTTTTCTTGAAACTCTGTCCTGAAAGTTAACCGCCCGCCGTGTTGCCCTCACGTTGCTCCGCTCACGAAGACACAGCTTGAAAAAAAAAAAGACAAAAGTGCCAAGATTCAAATAAAAAGTCAACCTGGGGTCTCTCAGCTAACGATGCAAATAGCTCCCTTTTCAGAGACTCCCCTATCTTTGATTCCTATTTTTAACTCCAACTGCATGTTTACAAATCCACCCGCGTTTTTCTTTCTTCTTTTTCTGGATTTCTCCAGCTTACTCGCCGTGCTGAATCATTTTCCGCTGTGAAAAGGGTGAAAGCTTTAGTCACGGCGGCGAATGTTTCCACCCTGTCATCCTCTTATCTGTGTTGTTTCTCATCTCTTCGTCTTTGGGTAATGCCCCTCCATGTTTATTTCTTTACCTCCTTCCTTTTCCTGTCTATTTAAGTGTCGCCTTTCTTTTGCTCTGTCCGTCACTCCACATCAAAGCTCTGGCTTGTTCTCCCTCTTCTTCATGGTCTGTTACTCTCTCGTTGACGGAGGGATGCTCTTGGATGTTGGTGTCATAGTTAAAGGAGACTTCTGTCTTCATTTGCATCCCCCGAAGAAACCTGAAGATGTTCCCCCTTCCCTCGCTGACAGTGGGATCGTCTTTTGGTCTTTTCACGCGGGGAAATTGGCAATCAGTCAACATTGCTTTTCATGCTTTTAAAAGAGCGCTTCATTTGGTGGAGGAATGTTAGTGCTTTGACGTTTTCTCTGTCGTTCCTCTAGCTCATTCACACCAAATGAAATAAAAGTGTTTGGTGAAGAAGAAGGTTGGGTAAAAGCGGGGCTGAGCAGCGTTTGTGCTTTTGTTGATGTCGTCCTTGCAGCATAATTCATGCTTTGTGAAATCTAGGACATAATCTTCCCGCTCCTTTTAAGCCTCAGCAGTCCAGATAGCGGTGTGTTTACAGCGTTACTAAGCAGGAATTACAATAACGTGCTGCTCCTCTGAAGCCATCCGAGTTAGGAGAATCACCTCTGTAGTCTGGTCTCAGCACTTTTGCACGCCAGAAATAAATCTTCAAAGTGTTTTCTGTTTCTTTGTTTGAACTAATATGACATTCTGCACGGCGTTCACTACAGAGAATGAGAATCTTATCCCTTCTCATTGATGCATGGTGGAATAAATTAGATCACTCCAGTTTATGATCAAGAAATGAACCTGCACAAAGTAATCTCTCCTTATTGTAGAGCTTTGTATTCAAGCTGATCATTTCCTGACCTTGAAACACTGACAGTTAAATTAATTCAGACAACAGCAGCAGGGGAGGCAGAATGAATTAAAGTGTGAGGACTGCATTTTCACTATATTCAAATCAGCATGAGAACCACGATGTTTATCTTTACCGCACCTCTTTGGATTTTTACGCCAGTCAGGCCTCTGATCTTTACTCAGTGTGGCGTTTTAATCATTCGCCATGGTGATTAGATCTTTAAAAGATATGATGTGAAGGATGTGACGAGCTCAGAGGATGAGGACTGTGTTAAAATACAGGCATTAAGTTTTCCTAAACCAGTGGTCCGATCTTATCTCTCTTCTTTTATTCTTTCTCTCTTCCAGCTCTGATCAGCTGATTATGTCAAGAACTGAGTTAATCAGATTCTCCCCATCCTAGTTTGACCAATCATCATGCACCTGTCATATTTTAAATCTCCTCCAGTCAGCATGTTTATAGAGTGGATGCCAACCCTCCTCCACCCCAGCCACCTCCGTTTACTTCATCAGCATCTAGTCCAGACTCTCTGGTTGTTTTCACACCTAATAGTCCAGGGGACTCAGTCCGTTTTGGAACAGAAATGGCAACATTGTTGCACTTTCCTTTGGTTTGGTTTGCATTCACATTGCTCTCTTAGTCAAGCGGACCAAACCGTCTGAACACCTACAACCTCTGCCCACTAGGGGCGCTGTCACCACGAACAAACGGCAACTAAGGAGAACAAAGGCATAGGAGAAGACGTAACTCCTTCTTCCTTTATTCCGCAGAAACAATGAAAAACACAAAATTTACGTTGTCTTGGGGTTTCTGCTCTTGCACTGGGGCATAAGGAGCAGTCAGCGAGACAATGAGCTGTCCAGAGACAAATAAATAAGCACGGACTACGACGTGTTGCCATGGATACACAGATGCCAAGCAAGGTACCAACATGTATTTGAGTGTATTAAATCACATATAAATCGTTTTATCATTATGCTTTATGCCCCTTCCTTTGGTTCACAAGTTGGTCCCCTTTGCTGTCACACCTCCAACGAACCGCACCAGGATCCGTTTGGAAGTGGACCGAGACCCCCTGTTTTCAGGCGGACCAGAGTCCGCTTGTTTGGTCCACACCAGAGCTCATGTGAGCTTTCACACCACTCCAGACGAACCGGACTATCCGGGAAAATGGACCAGAGTTCGTTTAAAGTGGACCAAATAGCTCTGGAGTGAGTGCGCCCTCAGTCTTCTCCTTCAAGCCACCTTAGTGGCTCCTGGGTCAGCTCCTCAGAAGTCTACCCCTCATCTGATCCTGCATCCCTCATCAACACCACCATCAATGTCTAGACTCCATAGTGGGTACCCAGTTTTTGCTGTTGTATTTTCAATCCGTCATCCTGTCTCCTGCAGTCAGCTTGTTGTTTCAGTGTAGATGTTGCAACCCTCCTCCACCTCAGCCAGCTCCACTCACTTCATCAGCATCTAGTCCAGATCCTCACAGGTCTTCTGCTCATCTTACCCTGCCTACCTTAGTCTTCTCCTGCATGCCACCTCATTCGCTCCTGTGCCAGTTTCTTAAAAGTCTATTCCTCATCTGATCCTGCATCCCTCATTAACACCACCATCAGTGTCTAGACTCCATAGTGGGGTACCGAATTCCTCCTTCTGTCAGATTGTTGTTTCAGTGTGGGCGCTGCAACCTTCCTCCACCCCAGCTACAGTCATTTACTTCATCTGCATCTAGTCCAGATTCTCACAGGTCTTCTGCTCATCTCACCCTGCATACCTCAGCCTTCTTCTCCACCCCACCTCATTGGTTTTCCAGCCCAGCTCCTCAGAACTACCCCATATCCGATCCTGCATCCCTCATCAACACCACCATCTCCATAAGCGGGTATCCAATTTCTCCTGCAGTCAGCCTTTTGTTTCAGTGTGGGCGTTGCAACCCTCCTCCACCCCAGCCACCTCCATTCACTTCATCTGCATCTAGACAAAACTATTTTTAGATGACTTTCTTTAAAATTTGCACACATGCCCACTCTGACGCAAGGATGAACTGATCAGATTTTGGAGCTCAAAGGTTATTTTTTTATGCATCAGCTCCATAAACTTGTCTAGCAATGCAATGGATAGTTTGTGGCAGAAAAGACAAAGGTGGTAGATTTTTTTTTAGAATTAAACTGCTTCTAACTGTCCACCAGTTCAGTGAGTTATGTTGTAGAAATGCATCTCTCTAAAATTATTTGGACAAATAAAATTTGGGACCTACAAGACTTTAGAATGTCTTAATCTTTTAAAAGTCTATTATCTAAAGTGTTGCAATTTCTCAGGGAGTTGAAAAGGACCAGAACGTTCCCATTTCAAGTTAAGAAACAACCCTTTTTTGCCTTTTTTCTCCATATCTTGCTTTCAAAAAATACACTAAAAAGTTACCATGCCCTGCTTGGCTTTAGTTCGATGCATTCAGACCAGTGGCAGGTTGGAGTTTATGACACACCTGTAACTGTGTGAGAGCTCCCTTCACTCCAGCCAAATAACAGATAATGGCAACCCATCTGTCAGACCTCAGCCTTTATCCCCCACTGAGGTAATGACCACCCTGTAATATAACCTAGAGGGCTGTAATAAGGTTAACCACCACGCCTAGGAAGAAAACACAGATGCTGTCGTCCCCTGTAGTCAAGCAAAGGAGGCTAATTGGCTAATGTGGGTCTATCTGCCTCCAGGCTCCGTGGTGTTTCACTTATGTCACAGAACTCTGTTAGTGTGGACAGTTTGACCTGTGTGGAAGAATGGAGCCAGTGAAGATGACTCATAACAACTTAGAGATAAAGATACAGCTTTTAAGAGTGACAGTAGACTTTACAGTGTAGCCAACCGTAAATAACTTTCAGCCATGGCTTCCCCTTCAATTTCCTCTATTATTTGCAGTGTAATTAGCCGCTTAAGAAGCAATCGTTCTTTCCGTTAAAAGCAAAGCAGAACTTCCAGGTTTATCTGCCAAAAAAGGTAATTTTTTTGTAGCCTAGTTCACCTGCCTGATCAGCTCAACTTTCTTATGCACCTTAGCATACTTAGTGGTCCGGGTCTTCTGCCCTGAGGTCCTCCAGCCCACACTGACTTTAAACAATACCATTAATTTTTACTCCATTCTGACTTAGCCTTTGTTTTAGATATAAAGGCCAGAGGTTAGAGCTTTTAAGCTCCCCCCCAAAAAGAGCTCCCATGGTGCCTTGCCATGATATTCTTCTCCTGCTCTGTTCTTTGAAAGCCGTCATCAAAGAGAGGCAGATAATGAACAATGGCCTTGTCAAGCAGGCCCACCCTCATCTTTGATTCTCATTTCTTATTTAACACAGCGCAGCAGGGTGGAGCTTTGGACGGACAGAACAAAGATCCCATCGTCTTCTCCTCCATGTGTCCTCTTCTTCAGTGTATAGTTTCAACATTTCATGTATTTTTGTTGAATTCTGTAAATCTCTAGATATCAGCTGATGTGTATGTGCTGAATTGAGGATGCTATGGTTTCAATGATTAAACAAAAGGGCGCTGTTAACTCTTAAATTAAAAAAAAAATCATGTTACTTTGTCTCATGAATTTCAAAATATTGAAAGCATTATCATAATTCCCGAGGGTGTTTGGTGTCAACAAAAACTTCAAGTGTACCTAAAGGTAGAATTACCCAGAGAACTGGCTGGCCCCCTGAAAACTCAGTGAATGGGCCCTCCCCAGTTATCATTAATTTACAGAGTTAATGAATGTGTGTTAGACCAGTAGCATTGGTGCTAGCATTCTGGCTAACAGTTACCTTATTTTGGAGCTGAAATGTGTGTCAAAGCTAAAGTTGGATCTAATATTAAGATAATTTAATCTTACCAATATAACACCTTTTTAACACCAATTTGTGCCAGTTTGAATCAGTTTTTGCCATTTTGATACAACTGTTAAACCATTTTTGACACTTTTAACAAGATTTTTTGCCACTTATTGCCACTTTAAAATTTTTTTTTCCTCTTTTAGCCTATTTCTTTGCCACTTTTACTTATTTTGTCACTTTTAACCCATTTTTTTTAAACTTGAAGCTACCCTTTACCCATGTTTTGTCATTTTTTGTCAATTTTAGCCACTTTTAACACTTTTGCCACTTTTTAACCAAATTTTTCCATTTTTCTGCCACTGTTAGACTATTTTCACCAAGTTTTGCCACTTTTAACCCATATGGACACAATTTTGCCACGATTAAGCCTTTTCATGCCACTTATTGCCAATTCAACCCATTTTTGGTTGGGCGTTTCTAATTTTAACCATTTTTTTGCTCTATTTTGCCACTGTTAATCTGTTTTCACCAAATTTGTCCACTTTAAATCCATTTAGGCACTTTTTTGGCCATGTTTAATACAAATAATCTCCACTTGTTGCCACTTTTACACATTTATGGCCACGTTATCCTTTTTGGCCACTTGTTGCCACTTCATAACCATTTTCCCACTTTAAACTCGTTTTCTTGCCACTGATAGCCACTTTTATCCTGTATTTTATGACTATTTGCCACTTTTGAACCACTTTCATCCATTTTTGCCAGCTTTTTTCCATTTTTTGCTCTTTTTTTGCCCACTTTAGCATCTTTTTAGCACTATTTTTTGCATTTTTTTTAACCTATTCCTGCCACTTTTTGTGACCTCAGTTCATTTCTTTAACACTTTTTACAACTTTTTTCCACCTTAGCCCAAGTTTTGCCTCTTTTTTTTATTTATCTCAGCCAATTTCAACTCTTGTTTCCCCTTTTTGCATCATTTCCCAATGACCCAATTTTTCCATGTAACTCGTCACAGTTTCTTCTACTTTATTTTTGGCCTCCTAATGTCTGACATTACTTTACAAATGTTTGAGTGTCTGTCCACATTGTTACCAAAAAGCTAATTCTGTTTTAGAGGAGTGGGTTTAGGATTTGATTATACTTTTCCTCAGTCTCTTTTTGATATGCTAATTTTGTTTTGACAAGTTTTTTTCTTATGCTTTCCATATTTTTTTTTTTTACAAAAACTAATTAGTCATCTCATTTGTGCAATAGAATTTCAAATTTAGGCAAAAAAATTTAACATTTCAAAGATGGAATCTGCAAATATTTGGCATTTTTAATTCATAAAGGACTCACTCCAACAGCTAAATGATGAGCAACAATAGTTACCTGCAGATCTCATGCATCTGAAACAGCCGGTGCAGGTTGTACTAGAATCCTCTGATCACAGATGTCCACATGTTCCCAGTTGGATTCTGTTGTTTTTCTCTCGCTAACTCTTTTACCATACACCAAAGTGCACGCAATCTCACTCACAGGCAAATTTAAGCATATTTTCCCAAAGCTGGAGCCTTACAAATCCACACTGGCAGAAGTGTTTAGCAGCAGCAGACGGACTCATAAAGCCTCGCAGCATGTCAGAAGCACTGCTCGTATCATGCTTACACAGAAATGCACACACATTTTTAACATATGCTCTCTCACACACGCACACTCCTGCTCTCTAAATAAACGTGACACGAGCGGGCCCACGATGACACGGCGTGTTAAAGCAGCGGTGACAGACGCTCTCCCAGGAGCAGACAGTGCGGTACAGTGCAAAGAAGAGCAGCGTGGCGTGAAGGCACGACAATGGCGGCGATGCTGTCATCACAGTGGTGGGACAGATCAGACCGTAATGAAACTGTGATGGAGTGGGACACCACATAAGCTAGGGACACATATGTCTCCCTCTTTCTATATTTCTGTCTCTATACGTCTCATTCACTCGAGTTTCCAACAATCAAACCTTCAGTTCAGGAGATGAAAACCCCCTCCTCTCTTTGTACATTCCTCCAAGGTTGTGTTTGTATCTCTCCGGCTGTGTTTGTAAGCCTCTCCCATGACACACGCTGCTTTTTACAAAGCCTTTAGCCTGACGTAGATTAATAGAAAATAATGAGAGAGTTAGTCATGAATATGCAGCGCCATCCTGTTGGGTTTTCATTTCATTGAGATGCACAACTACAGTAGTGACATGTACCAGTGAGTCACAGTGCTTAACACTAATGCAGGGACAATCAGCTGATTGATCAGAATGTGCAGAAGAACGGAAATCCATGCATATAATCAATAAATTGCTGCACTAAAAATCAGATTTCCTCTCCAGAGATCAGTAGGGATAAAGTACCTTCATTGTTTTTGTGTCCAGGGATGTAAGTTTTAGCAGAAGCATCATTGAAATTGAATTTATGCATTATTGAGATCTTCATCGCCGCCCCGGTCAGGACCCTGGGCTGATAATCCTTGTCACAAAATGTAAATTTACCTGGTTTGCATATTAAGCTGAAGCTAATAAATGTCTACAATTCTGTGTTTTTCTGTCAAAATGGGCTGCTGTATGCACATTAATGAGGAAAAACATGACTTGATTTTAGCAAATTAACAAAGAGTGAAAAATTGACCCACCGTATACACACACCAGAATTCATACGCCAAGGTTGAACGGTGTGCCGGAGCTGATTTTTTTGTGGCAACACATAAAAACACATCAAAAATTAGTGGTGCAAATGTTCGACTGACAGAAAGGGGGCGCTGTGACAAAGTAATGATATTGATGCACGGATGTATTCAGTACCAATGTGTGATTATCCTGGTGAAGTTTGGTGATGATTCAAATAAACACTTAAAAGTTATAAGGCAATATTTGTGTAATTTTATAGCAAAAAATAGACGGAAACAAAGTTTACGTTTTGGCTCCGATAACGGCCAGGCCGTATGGTGAAAACTCACCAATCGCACAACTTTGGGTCTCAAGGTTGTCTAGTTAGAGTAAAAAAAATCTGGAGTCAATCACATGAAATCCTTTTGACAAGTTCATTAAAATGAGCTAAGTGTCCGTCCGTGGAAAAGGCCAAAATGCCAAGTTTTAACCTTTCGCTGTTTGTTGTTTGTTTTTTCTGTATGTTTCAGAGCAGTGATACTCAGCGCATGGCTCTTGTTTTTGTGATGATGAGTGGCTTTTACATCTGAATTTGAAATATTATTCGCCTAGAAAATCTTAATAAAGAGAAATGTTGACCTTTGAAATTATTATTAATCATTGATCAGTTTATTTTTTCACACTTATACAGAAGGCTTTAATCATCAGACTTAACTGTCAACCTTTATTTTTACCTGTATTTTTCCATTGCCCTTACTTGCAATTGTTTGCCCATTTTTTCCCTTTTTTGCCACTTTTAATCAATTAGTCACTATTCACTCATTTTTTGCCACATTTTTGACCATTTCTGCCACCTGTAACTCATTGTTTTTGCCTCTTCTCACCCATTTTTGCCACTTCTATCACATTTTTGCCCATCTTCACCAGTTTTTGCCTCTTTAATTCTGCTTTTACAATTTTCATTTTTCCCCTTCATTGAATTTTTTGACAATGTTTTGCCCATTTCAGCTGCCATTTGCCATTAAATGCCTTTTTTCTCATGTTTGCCACCCTTTGCTGCTTTTTGCCCATTTTAGTCACTGTTCACTCATTTTTTGCCACATTTTTGGCCGCTTTTTGACCTTATTTTGCCACCTGTAATTCATTTTTTGTCACTCCTCAAACATTTTTGCCACTTTTCTCCCTATTATTATCATTTTTTACCCAGTTTTTGCTCTTTAATGCCTATTTTGCCCTCATTCACCCATTTTTGCCACTTTTTGACCATTTTTGCCAGCTATAACTTATTTTTATGGCCACCTTAACCCATTTTTACACCACTTTTCACCCCTTAGATTGCGGCTCCTGCAAAGGTATTTTTCCAGCTATTTGGCTCTTTGGTTGAGGAACACTGTTTTAGAGGATGGTCATATTGTTTTGGGTTGCAAGAAATCTTTAACTTTTTATAAATGAATGATTGGATATTCAAAAACCATCTCTATTTTTCACTCAGACTTTTAGATGAAATGACAACTGTCAAGATATCACAGGCTATTTAGAGATGTAATCTTCATCTTTTTCTTTTTTTTTTTTGACATATACATTTAGAAAGTCACCTAATTTAATGGTTTAATTGGCTGAAAACCCCATGCATGTGTTGGTATGAAATGTAGAAGTGTAAATGTGGTCAGTCAGCTTCCAGCTAGCAGCTCAAACTGTAAGTCTACTGCATTAAAATGTGTTTGGGTTGATTTTGCTGATCACATGTTGCTGGTACCGCACTCTTGTAGCTGCGATATTGTGCAGTGACCTGAAGGCAGAGTTTCAGATAAACTCATGTTAGGTACTGTGGCAATTTACTGGAATTGAATGGGATTAAATTAAAAGCCCACTCCAACGTCTCTGCGGCTTGTTTCCCCTCTTCTCTTTCATCTCCACATGTAGATCCCAGAATTTGCCCTAATTAGTCTCTACTGTTCTTCTGGCCTTTTGTTTGACTTTTTGTGTTAGAATGAGCTCAGCGCAGTGTGGAGACTGCACGCCGCCATGGGGACGAGAAGAATAAAGAATAAAACAACATCAAGGCCAAGACTTGGAACATCAAGGGCACGAGATGCTAACAGTGAGAGCACCAAATAGACCTCCTGCACTTGTTGTCATTAGTTTGAGTACCCATCATGAATATTGTTTCCTCCCTTTAGATTATTAAGTCCCTCATTTTCTTTGTTCTGTCCTATTTTCATAATTTATGTCAACAAATAACACTCTCCACTCTATTAACGTACATGCATACATTGTGAAGCCTGATTCAGTTAAACCTGCAATGATGGTAAATGGAATGCAGTGATTAGTGTTCAAACACCACATTTAACAATATTTAGCTCATTGTGGTGAAGCCTAGAACATGCGCTTTGACTCGGCCACTCCAGAACATTAATCTTGTCGTCTTTAAACCATTTCTGTGCAGCTTTCTCTGTGTGGTTTTGGTCATCGTCTTGCTGGAAAATAAACCTTCTCCCAAGCTGTAGTTCATCTGCAGACTGGTTAAGATCTTACCCTCTATCATTTCGAGCTTTCAAGGGCCAGCTGCCCAGAAGCATCCCCACAGCATGATGCTGCCACCTCTGTGCTTCACAGTGGGGATGTTTGTCTGATGGTCAGAAAGCCCCATCTTGATCTCTTTAGACCATGGGTGTCAAACTCAAGGCCCTGGGGGCCAAATGCGGCCCATGGTACAGTTATATCTGGCCCGCAAGAAAATTTCATTTTCTCATTATAACTGTCTCTAAAATATGAAGTCTGCAGATTTCCTCCAGTAAAAAAAATGTAAACTTTAAAAAGTAAAAATAATTAGATATAAAGAAATCTGTGAAATTCATTTGTTTTTATTTCATATTTTCAATTTTGCATAGCACAATTGACTTCTATCTATCATTTGGGCTATATATCTAATGTTTTGACCTTTTCAATTTATTATTTTGACTTTTTATCCCATATTGTGACCTTTTACATTTATTATTTGGACTTTTAGCTAATATTTAGGCTTATTCAATTTATTATTATTATTTTTTTTTAATCTCATATTTTGACTTTGTCACTTTATTATTTTGACTTTTGGCTAATATTTTGGCTTTTCCAATTTATTATTTTGACTTTTATCTCATATTTTGACCTTTGCGATTTATAATTTTGACTTTTTATTTCACATTTTGACCTTTTAGGTTCACAATTTTAAATTTCAAGTCATATTTTGGCCTTAAGAACGTGATTGTGACTTTCTTTTTTATATATTTGCCTTTTAAAGCATGATCTTTACATTTAATTTTGTGTTTTGACCTTTTGCACTAACAACTTTGACTTTTATCTCAGATTTTGAGCCTTTTAACTTATCATTTTGACTTTTTAAATCTCAAAATCATTTATCATCAGTACTTATTTTTCCCATAATGTATTATTGGCAAAAATGAGGTTTAATGTGGACCCTGTCAGGCCCTCAGGTTAGACCTTAATTCAGAATCTGGCCCCTTCTGTGATTGAATTAGACAACCCTGCTTTAGACCAAAGATGGTGAACTCTAGTCGAGATTTTTTGAGTTTTCTCTTCGCCACTCTTCCACAAAGTTTTGACTGGTGAAGAACCCAGTCAACAGAGTCTATTCCATCTCAGCTGCTGAAGCTTGGAACTCCTTCAGAGTGGTCACAGGTGCCTCTCTCACTAGTCTCCTTCTTGCACGGTCACTCAGTATGTGAGGATGGTCTGATCTAGGCAGATTTACACGTGTGCCATATTCCTTCCATTTCTTGATGATGGATTTAACTGAACTCCAGGGGATGTTCAGTGCCTTGGAAATGTTTTTGTACCCGTCCTCTGACTTATACTTTTCAATTACCTTTTCTCTGAGCTGCTTGGAGTTTTCTTTTGACTTCATGGTGTAATGGTAGCCAGGAATACTGCTTAACCAGTGACTTGACCTGGCTGAACTAACAGTTGGAGATTGAAGGGTGCATGCAGACAAACACAGGTTTGAATCATTTTTGAGCCTCTCACTGTCCTGTCAGTGTGAACACAGAGCTAAAAACAACAAACCCATTGTAGGGAAGCCATTACTTTTTAGTGCATTGATATAGGATCCAACCTTTTTTTTGCCATATTAACTATTTAGAATGTCAAATATATTATAGCCTACCTCTAAATATGTTGATTATTTGAATCAGTGCAGCTACATTCAAGCAGCTCGGATCATTTCACACCGCAGGAATATCTAGAAAGATAATCATTACAGCTATCAAAAGATCGTGACTTGGCGTAGTTTTGTTGTTTACCCTGCTTAACTTATGTGACTCTAGCTATTAACCTCTGTTGGCAGAATTATTTCCCATTACCACTCAGATTTGGAGATACTCTTATTGGGAAAATTTAAATGGATCTACACGGAGTGAACACGTCCAACACTCATTACCATTACCATCAAAGACGTTCGTGGAGGTAAATATTAAAAAGTAAAAGTTCTCTCTTAAATCTCAGAGGAATACTCGCGCATACATTCATTTACTTACAGAAAAGTGTAGCTTATATTTCAGCTTCATCTCCAAGCTTTGGTTTAAACTCTGCCTGTCAGTCTGAGAGCTCCCTAGAGACAACTTTTGAGCTTTTCTCCACACACATGCTGCATTTTTTAAGGGACAACCCCATCTGTCACTCAAACAGACAACCCAGCGTCACCATCATATGCTGTCACAGCCTTTCAGACTGGTTCCTGAATAATTTGTTCAGGATGTCTTATATTCATGCCCTACCCCCACCTCTCTGTCACTCCTCCATACATTATTATACAATTTTATGAAAGGAAAAGCAACCAGGCATCTATAGAGGGGATGTGATTTACATCTCATATTCCAAAAAAGTTGGAGCACTGTGTAAAATGGAAATAAAAACAGAATGCAATGATTTGCATATTTTCATGAACTCATATTTTATTCACAATAGAACATAAACAGCATATCAGGTGTTAAAACTGAGACTTTTTTCCTTCTGACTCCTTCCACTGAGCTGTTTTTAAGGTGAAATGAGACATTAAGGAGGAGCTGACTTATTTCCCATCATTGTGGCTGCAGGGAAATTCTAAAATAGCTTAACCAAACTGTGCTTAAAGGGACAACCAAGCATGGGATTAATCACGTTTTACATAATTTATGTTTTAATTGTGGATCGTTAATTGTGAGCGTAGCTAGAGATTTATATTAATACATTATCTACGTAGCTATGTCGGCTTTAGCTATATTCGCTGAAGATCACCGTGCTAAAGCAAACTTAGCTATAGATAACGTAGCTATGTACGTAATGCAGCCACATAGTTATCATAGCTAAAGCTAAGCTACATCTAAAAAAGGTCTGAATAGAATTTACCATGCTAGGTTGCTAGGTAGCTAGGTTGGCTTTAGCTATATTTGCTTAAGATCACCTTGCTCAAAACTAAGTTAGCTATAGATAATGTAGCCACATACCTGATGTAGCTATGTAGCTAAAGCTAAGCTCATAAAGGGCTATACAAGTTACACAAATACATTATCTACGTAGCTATGTCAGCTTTAGCTATATTTCTTGAAAATCACCTTGCTAAAGCAAACTTAGCTATAGATAACGTAGCTACATACGTAATGCAGCTACATAGCTATCATAGCTAAAGTTAAGCTACTTCTAAAACAGGTCTGAATATAATTTACCTCTGACCATGGGTGTCATCTTAAGATAATCTTTTTAAAAGTCAAGCAGGCTGTTTTTGCTACTTCTGTATATTAAGCTACCTGCTTCATTTAGCTCCATGCAGCACAGACAATAATGTAGACAGACTCCTCTGTTAGCCAATCAAATATATAGAAACAACCAATGAAATATCACTCAATGAAAGATGTGTAGTTTGTTGTTTGGCTTCTCAGACTAGATTTCCTGGATCATATTTGATTTATTTTCTAGCACCAAACTCCACCAATCCATCCTGTGTGCTTTTTTTTTTTAACACTTGGCCATTCAGTCTAATTCTCTGCTGTCTCTTGGGATTTTCAAATTTGGAACTATTTCTGTATGAGATTACTTTAATTTCCATCAGTGAGTGAGCATTAATGAAATTGTCAAATCAATTGCCTTTTCATTTAATCAGTTCCTTCTTTCCCTGCATGAACTCACCATGAAATGTGCCTAAAACAAAAATATTTAGTCTTTAATTTTTATCCCTGCTGTCTTTTCTTGCTTTATTTCTTCTATTCTCTTCCCCAACCTCCCTGTAGTAAAATCAGCTCTGCTTTCAGTGCCTACTGAAGAGGAACCATCTGCTCTAATAACTCCTTTGTTCCAATTCATTGATCAACATTATCGCTTTCTATTACCCTCCTTATCGCCTTCTTTTTCCTCCCACAGTTTTTTACCCCCCCTCCTTTTTTCTATAAGTCCTATCAGCTCTGAGGTGGAAATGAGCCGCTTGTACTCTTGGGACTTGTGGAGAAGATATCCCATGATGCTAAGCTCTACACCAACACTGAGGGATTATCAGAGGGTTGTTGAAGACGGCCAGTGTGACCCTATCTTTACTTCTGATACACTTGAGCACGTTGCAGTGATTCTCTTCAGACCCCATTCTTGCAGAAAGAAGCCAAACTGTGGTGTGTTTTCTCTCTGTTTTTTCTTCTTTTGCACCTTTTCAGTGTATTTTCCCGCTTTGCTTCAAGGTAGAATCAATCACCAGGTTGTAATAACCTCATTCTGTATCAAAAACCAAGACTGAGTATGTCTTTTCCCTTCCCTCATCTTCAATAAGTGTCTAAATTTTTCATTTTTAACCCAATAAAGTTACACAGGCCGAGGCAATGCTCACAAACAAGAATGGAAGCCACATCTTCAGGGGTAAAATATCACTTTCTCTGAGGATTTTTTTTTCCTCCTTTTCCTGCATATTTTGCTTCCCTCTTCCACAGGCAGTTAGAGTAAAGGGATGCGAGGCTCTGAGGGTCGCTGATAAGGGGCTTCCATCGGCTCCACGCAGGGACCGGAGAGATAGGTGAACACTAAGCTGCATGCTGTGGGGTTATCAGCCTGCAGACAAATGCACAGACCTAGTTCTCATACATAAATATCCATACATACACACATATGAGCTCACAGACATTCAATACAATGAATACACAATAAGGCCGCATTGTTTGTGGTTGCATTTTCCTTTTCGAACCACAATTTTGAAGCTTTTTTTGTAACATTAGCTGTACAAAAAGGTAACCCTAAAGCTTTGTTTTTTAAATATCCATTAGAATAATTAATACCCTGAGCTGATAAGGCTAATGGCTTTATAATGAAGCAGCAATTTGGGTTCATTGTTTGATGATTTGTGTTGGTTAAATGATGGTCTTACAGCCGCTAATAAAGGATTACGCCTCAATCAAAGTGGAACAAAAATAACTCAAATAGGACTTCCTTGTTACCATAAAGCCGCCGTTTCCTTCCAAACTTTATGCTCCACTTTTAGACTTCCTCCTTCAAAGTTACATTTTCAAACGTGGTAAGGGCTGCAATTATAAATTTCACACCAGTTTCTTTGATTTCTAATGTTTTTCCCTTCAAGTTTTTAATCTTAACATTTTCCACAGATAACTCAGAAAAGAGTTTTTATGTCAGACATTCAAAGCCTTTTGGAAACAAGGCCACTTTTAACCGCTTTTCTCCCTTGTAATGTGAAATTCACCCATGAAACCAAAATGATGGTTTACTGTTTAGTATATACACCTTATGGAGGGCGGTTTCATTGGATTAGAGTCCATAAAACTACCCATTTTCTACTTATCTGAGATGCCGTGTATCTCAGAATGGAAGTAGGTGCTAAAACTTTTCTAATAAAATCAGATTAATCCTAACAGTTAGGACATCAAAAGTTAAAAGTTCACAACCTGACCTGCAAAATCTAACTAGAAAACAATTAATAAAGCTGAGTAAACAGTCTGCTTACAGGAAAAAAAGCTCATCCTCCATGAAAATATTCTCAGCCTGCAAATGAACCTTATGTAGCTCTGTTAGCTGCATAAGCTACATAGATGACAGAGAAGAGCTACCATAGCTAAAGCTAAACTCACAAAGCAGCTATAAGCAATTACGAAAATTACCTATATTGCTAGGTTAGCTTCAGCTATATTTGCTAAAGATCACCTTGCTAAAGCTAACTAAGCTATAGATAATGTAGGCACATACTTGATGTAGCTATGTAGCTATATCTCAGCTCATACAGAGCTATGCAAGCTACACAAATACATTTTCTATGTACCTATGTTGGTTTTAGCTATATTTGCATAAGATCACTTTGCTAAAGCTAACTTAGCTGTAGATAATGTAGCTACATACATAATGCAGCTACATAGCTATCATAGCTAAAGCTAAGCTTACAAAGCAGCTATGTAAGTTACACAAATACACTATGTAGTTACATTAACTTCAGCTACATTTGCTAAAGATCATGTTACTAATGCTGTCTTAACTATAGATAACAAAGCTACACACCAAATTCTGCTACTTAGCTAAAGTGAAGCTCACAAAGCGGCTGTGTCAGCTCTACAGATACATTATCCAGGTAGCTACTTTAGCTTAAGCTTTGCTTGCTAAAGCCCATGTTGCTAGAGCTAACTTAGTTATAGATAATGTAGCTACACATTTAATGTAACTATATAGCCACCATAGCTAAAGCTAAGCTCACAAAGAAGCTATGTAAGCTACGCAAATGCATTATCTATGTCGCTATGATGGCTTTAGCTATGTTTGCTAAAGCTTGCACTGCTAAAGCTGACAGCTGCATTGGCTTATGTAGTGATGTTGTGTAGCCAGTGTAGCTATCTTAACTCAAGCTAAGGAAGCTAAAGTGAGCGACCATTTGTGTGACTAGTTCTTAAACAAGCCCATGCACAATTCAATCCTTGATTACATCTTTGATCTTTTTCTCTTTTTTTATTTATGAAACTTTTCTTAGTCTGTAATTTTTGTAGTGTTGTTATTTCATGAGTTCAACTGCCGGGCTTTGTTTAGATGAAGCAGCATTTTTTAAAAAAATCCAAAACTAGAAATGTATATGTTGAACATGGGAAAAACAAGTTCCAGTTTTGTTATTTCAATAACGGAGATGAAAAACCATAAAACTAGATTCAAGAACGGGTCCAGTTTTTGTTTTGTCAATGTTATGTTTTTTTTCCCCTAAAGACTTGAAGAACAGGAAAACGCGTGACCCAATGGTAAGAGTGAACATTTCAAAATAAAAGCCTCATGTTCAGCGTTGTGCCTGAACGAGTTCAATGAACGATCATTCATGAACTCATTCATATTTTGGGCGAACGTGAACTGAACGTACTGTATTTCTGCTTGATGAACGTTATTGTGAGCACGCTCATTCTGGCGTTTGCGTTTGTTCTGGCGCTCTCTCACAGTTTAACTTTGTTCAAGAGAGTGCCAGATTTCCATAGAGCATTCCAGGCGAAAACCCGGCTAAAACACCGTAAACGGGCCTTAATATGCAGCGGGAAAACACCCAATCTGGTAACACCAGCCACCACAGAGTCGCACCGCTGCTTACGTCATCAAAATGCGAAACATGGAGGCAAAAGTAAATGAAGGCAGCAGCACTATCTCACACTCTGCCTCCACGATTAATACGGCATCTTCGTATGATTACTTAAAAGAATTTTATGAAAAGGTCAGTGATGATCCAGGTGAGAAAAATCTTACCTTTTTGTGTAAACTTTGCCCGCCGGGTTTCAAGAAGCATCTCTGTACATCAACAACATTAACAGCAAACCTGAAACGGCACATTAGAACTAAAGCACCCGGCTAAACTTTCAAGGTATGTGCAAGTGACTGAGTGGGTGCAAGTATGGACTGAATAGGTGGCAACAATGGGGAAATGCCAGTATTCTAAGGGTAATATTAAAAAAAAAAAAAAGAACAAAATTTGGAATTATGAACTGAGCTTGTTCATTTTAAAATTTGTGAACTGAACTTTGAAATAGTACATGTAGAACTTGAACTTTCCCAACGCTGCTCATGTTAAACAAAAGCCTATACCGCTATCCATTGTGTTTTACCATTAAATGATAGGCCTATGTACTCTACACCAGTGGTTTTCAAACTTTTTTCACCCAAGGCACACCTAAGGTTAAGCCAAAATCTCAAGGCAGACCATATTTAAATTGATATAAAACAGACTTTTAAGATAATGTTACAGTCAAGGTGGCCTATAAGGGGAGATAAAGGGGAGAGCTTTCTGGGGCCCAGCCAACTGGGGGATCATGGAGAAAGCAAAAGTGGGCAAAAGGTGGCAAAAATGGGTTAAAAGTGATGACAAAACATGGCAAAATTGGGCAAAAAATGGCTGAACACAGTCAGAAATGTGCAAAAGTTGGTAAAAAAGTGACCGATCAATGGTTTGAAATTGGCCAAAACTTGTTGAATGTGTCAAAATAGTGGCAAAAATGGGTTATAATTGGCCTAAAAGGATTAACCGTGTGAAAAGGTGGTAAAATGGGATAAAAGTATAAGAAAAAAGGGCAAAAGTGGGCAAAAAAGTGATCAAAGGCAAAAGTGGGCAAAAGTGGCAAAAAGGTGGCATAAAGAGATCACAAGTGGCAGAAAAGGGGCAAATAGGGTTAAAGTTAAAGTTACTACAAGGAGGTAAAAAGGGGTTAAAAGTGATGGGAGAAAATGGCAAAAAAAAATGGTCAAACAATAGCAAAATTGTGCAAAAAGTGGCAAAAAGGTAGCAAAAATGGGTTAAATGTGGCAAAAAAAAAGTGGCAAAAAATGGGTAGAAATTTTTTTTTAACGTGGTTAAGAATAGCACAAATTCATAACTTTAACACTAATTTTAACCCAATAATAGCTTGCCATGCTTTTCAGCTCTAGATGAGGTAACTGTTAGCCAGGATGCTAGCATCAATGCTACTGATCCAACACACATACACTGATGTCATCAATAAATCCCAACTGGGGAGGTCTCATTATCTGGGGTTTTTCAGGGGTCCAGCCAGATCTGTGGGCAGGCCTGGTTACAGTACTTGCCATAAAGTTGTAGTAATAACATAATGGTGCAAATTCCCACGGCACACCTAGACTTGCCTTAAGGCACAGTAGTGTGCCTTGGCACACCATTTGAGAACCACTGCTCTACACAATGTGTTATAAATTAGGTTTATGGTAAATGTCCTGGTAGAATATATTATTAGAAGAAAATCAAATTAATATAAGTAAATAAACCTGGACATTTAGCTGTTTTTATCCAGGTACACAACACAAGTTGAATTTTTAATTCATGATTGTATTGTTTGGTGGAAAGGTTTATTTATAGTACTGTGTACAAACATAAATTAATAAATAGATTGATAAATACAATCATGAATTGAGTTTAAAAAGTTATACTACATCGTATAGAATAAATAGGTCTATGATTGTACTGTAAAATATAATGTATGGCTATGTAGGCTTTTATTTTGCAATGTCTATCTTTCCCACTGGTTTACATGTTTTTCTGTTCTTCAAGTCTCTTTAAAATTGGAAAAAAAAAAATCAAAACAAAAAACTGACCTTTTTTATTTTGTTTCCATGTTTTTTCCATCTCTGTGATTAAAGTACATAAAAACAGAATAACTGGAGTTTATCTGGATTTCTGAGCCTCGTTTCAACCAGGAAATATAACTGCCTGAAAGTACAGTGACTCACTAGTAACATTCTTCTAAAGAATAGTCACTTGTGGTCCCCCCAAAACAGCATGACAACTTCATGACAAACCAAAATCAAGGTCTCAGATTGGTGGACCAGGAGCTAATGGATTATGTAACACTGGCTGTGTCCATTTCTTTTGTACAGTCCTTGCTTGCAGCCCAAACTTTCAGCAGCACTTCAAAGCAGCAGTTTGTGAAAAAGGGAGTCTGTGTTGTGAGTCCCATCAGGACGTTTGTGTCTCTCTGGGAGTTCTAATCACCTGCTAGCTTAGGGATACCAAATGGCATCAATACAAGAGAGGGAGAAAGAAGAAAAGCTAGTATAGCTGAAGGAAAAAGGTACTCTCTTGTGCGCTGATCTAAAGCTCCATATTCAGTCTACAGCTCCAACACTGGAGAGCTCTGTAAGGTTATAATGTATACTATAAAGCATACGGCAGCATTAAATCAGCTGCACGACCATCTGGCAGGAGCTTAATTAAATCCACTTAATCACATTCAAACATATGCAACACATTGATATGCCGCCTCATCGGAGCAGGGAGGCCGAGATGAAAATAAAAATCTATTTTGATTAAGACTAAAGGACGATTTCTGAGTGGCACGAAACATCATTACTGCCACAATAGCGGAGCATTACGAATCAACGGCGCTCAAAGTGATTCATTCATCACTCGTGTTATGTTAACCTTTCTCCCGCTCCCACCTGCCGGAAAGCTCGCGCATTAATCTACCTCCTTATGTTGGAGCTAATGACGGCTGAAAGGAGAGCATGAGCTGCACACATGTCGAGGCAGTGAATCACGCACGCTGGTGAATGGCAGGTGGGCAGAGGGAACGTATGTGCGGCTCAGAAAGGTTATGTATTCGATTGTGAGTGCGTGTCAGTGAAAAGGGATTAAATAGAGTAACCTTGCATGTAGAGTTATGAGCTGACCAGGTGCAAATTGTCGTAATTGCGCCGACCTTTGAGGGAATGGAGAGCCTGAACACTGCTAAATGATGGAAACAATCACATTAGCTGTTTCCTGTCACCCATATGTCTATAACCCTGATCTCTCAGTGTATTAGCTAGTCTTCTTATAGCAGCAGCATCATTTAAAGTCACTTCTGAGTGTCTTAACCTTGAATATGTTGAGTGTAAATGAGTCTTTACAAAGATTCAGCTTCACATCAAAAGGCATAATTTATCTTCATCTTTTAAGCAAATGTCTGGAATAATTGCCTTCACCTTAACTAAAATCCCAACCTTGCAAAAATTCCACGTCCATCATCAGGTGCATCATCTTGCAAAGCGGAGAATAGACGGACCAATTAGTGTCATTTAAGGAAAACAAGGTGTTAGCTAGGGGTGTGGTTTAGTTGTACTGCAAGCTGGTCAACAATGGCTGCCAGGGAGCTCGGCTGTAGCGATAGCGGCAATTTTTACCCGAAGTGGACAACAGTTTTTTATTAAAAGAAGAGAAAGGTACCACAGTGAAGTTTCCTTGGTGGAAAATATGGTTTTGCTCTTCTTTCTATGGGGAAGAGATTGATTTACCAACTGGTTCCACTGATAGTTAACGACGGTGGCTACCTATCGTAGTTTACTCACCAGAGCTGCACATGCCCAATAATGCCCTACCATTCTCAGCAGAGCCAGACAGAGAGAGCACCTCAAGAATTCTTTCAAAGGTTTTGCCTTTCTGAAAGACAGATTACCCGCTGTGTAAGGTTACTAAAACCTCAGGTCTTGCAGATGAAACGCTTCCATGCTTCCTACTGGGTTGAGATAGCTCAGCTATAGACACTTAAGGGCTCTAAAGTGTTAATTTAAAAGCATCAAAATAACATTGATGGAGATTTGGATGCTGATGGCCAAGTTTTTTATTTGTTGTCCCTTTTTTATGTTGTTTGCAGTCCTGTCATCAGTTTGAATTAGGATGTCAGATTGGGGGCAGGAACTGGAGAACAGTGCTTAGGAATCAATGGGAATGGACCTCTAGGTGGACCTGCAAACAGGGATGTTTGCCATTGGTTGACCAGTTAGTCTGATGTGGAGGTGACTGATATCACATATCACTTAGTCCTGCAGACCTCCAACTTATGTCTATCCAGATGAAAACAAGAGTTTTGAATTGTCTTGCACTGATCCAAGAGGCTAGCTTTCCACTTTTAACAGTTTTTCTCCCTTATTTTGCTATGCATATTTTTAACTGAAATGCTGATATACTATTAAAGGGATATTTCGGTGTTTTGAAGTTGAGTCGTATGAGGTACCAGCAGTTGCAGTGGCATTAGCCTCCAGTGATTTTAATGAGCATTGCTCTTTTAAGAAGGACTCACGGTTGTACCTGCCAGGAAGCTAGGCTATACGGTGTGACAGATGCGTACGGTTTCTCTGCGGAACGTTTTTGGTAAAAATGGGCCACAAAAAACGATGTTGGCTCAAACATATGCACTATAGAAAACTATTGGAGCATTTTATTTTTTACCCAGAATGCTTTTGTGCTCTTGTCACTATTTTGCAATGCATTCTTTGGCTACCGGTTGTGTGCGCTTGCATTGTAAATAGTGACAAAAACAGAGGCTTTCTGGGTATAAAATAAAATGCTTCAAAATGTTTTCAGTAGTGCGTATGTTTTAGCCAACATTGATTTGTGGCCCATTTTTACCAAAAACCCCGTAAATTACATGGAGAAACTGTACCCATCTGTATAGTCTAGCTTCCTGGCCGGTACGACCAGCGAGTCCTTCTTAAAGGAGCAATGCTCACTGAAATCACTGCTACTGCTACGTATCTCAAACGGCTCAACTTCAAAAATGCTGAAATATCCCTTTAACTAAATAAACTTTCTGGTTTAAGTGACAGAGTACTGATGTGTTGTTTATAAATGAGTCTGTTCTTCGAAATGGTTCTTTTATGTGAACCACAGGAGCTGGCTCGCTTTATTTAATACCCATTTAAAAAGCCAAACTGGTACAAGTGAAGATCCAACTCAAAGCTACAAATCAGACTTTATCACTGAGCTGAGCCAAATGATCCAGATCTCTAAAAAAGAGACGGGTCTCTCATCACAATGAGCAAGACTGGATGGACATCCACAAGCAAGATATGCACTGCTTGGTAGAATCAGACCATACTTGAGTGTTGTCAGATAATGCTCATCCAGGCTTTAGACAGAGGCTTTTAACCCTTATGGATTTTGATGGACTGTCTCATTTTTTTCCACCCCTGGCCATCTTTAAGGGCAACATAATCAGTTTTCATGATGGACACTGTTTGCATTGACTTCCAGGTATAAACAAATCCTTTTTTCCCCTCTGCTGAGGTATGAGCTGTCAAAGCAGTCGATTATAGAATATCATCACCCACCTGGACAGGCCAGTGACCCATCCATCTTATGTTTTCCTATAGTGTCATCCCTCCTCTGGTCTTTTTAGAGGTGTGTCTCTTTATATTTATTCTTATTAAGCTGTTTACCATTCTCTCCATCATCCATTCATCCAATCATCCCCATGCCCATGCTTCTGCCATTTGATAAAGCGCTTTAACATTCATTATTCATTTGATTGACTCCTCCTAATCGCCTCACAAGTGGCAGGAATTAATCATTGCAGAAATCCTGTCATTTGCATTCAGTTTTGGTGGCTTTTTTAGCCTCATGTGGAGCTTTGCGTTAGCCAGAGGGAGACGGTTAGAGAAAGGTGTGAGCTAAAAGAGGAGCCACTTCGCTTTCAGCTCCAAAAAAATCAATGAAGCTGGATATTCAACACAAGTCTGTGGTTTTTATGGTGGCCCATAAAAACCCCATTGAAAAAGTATATATGGCATGAGATGATTTTTCTCTGGGTGAAATTGGATTAAGCGCACTGTAAAGCTGAAAGTCTGGCCTTCTTTTTCCCCTCTCTCTTGATTCAAACCCCCCCCCCGACCATTAAACTCTATAGGAAGGGAAGCCTAATTACATGCCTGAAAGTGGCCATAGTGAACACTATTAAAAGGATCCAATTAAAGTTTGCGCGGCTTTGGCAGCAGCATTCTGGCGAGGGGATTATTTGTGGAGGTGGAATTTGATCTGTCGTGCCGAGAGGGCTGTCCATTGGCCGAGCGCTGGGAGATGGATGGCGAGTGGGAGGAGCCTTGGAGCGATCGCAGTAATTGGATCCTGAATTAATGGGTGCTTGTACCAAAGAAGGCAGGAAAGGGAGTGACAGTGGAAGAGAGGGGAGTGTGGATGGTGAGCGGAAGGAAAAGACGTCCATGCAGGATGTAAGAGAATGGGCGGACACCCTCTAAATTAACACCCTGCTGTTTCATTTGATTTGGGTTTTCTTAGGTCTGACTCAACAGAGAATAAATGTTTGGCATGTCTAACAGTGTTAATGAAAGTATTAACATGAAGGACAGTTTGGAGCAAAAGGGGAAAAAAAATCAATTTTTAGTAAGAATTAAAAAAAAATCTAGTGCTATTATTTCATACTCGAGTAGCTAGTAGTGAATCTGCCTTGGATGATTATGATTAGCAGAGCATATTATTAGCAGCATATTAGTATTATTTAAGCCTAAAAAAGTCCATTATCATTTTCCCTGTATAAAAATTCCTGCTGTTCACAACAGATAGACCAGCTGTAAAATCAGCCCATACCACCTGTGAATATAGGTCTACACCAGCTGTAAATATTGGTCCATATTGGCTATGAAATTAGGTCTTTACAGGTTATAAAAAAGGTCTGTAGATATCAGCCCATATCAGCTGTAAACTTTGATCTGAAAACATTGTTCCCTATCAACTGTAATTATTGCCATATAGGCTGTCAATATAGTACTATACTAGCTGTTAATACTGACCTATATCAGCAGTAGATATTAGTCTGTACCAGCTATAAATATCAGCCTATTGGCTGAGAATATTGACCCATATTGACCTGTTAATATCAGCCTAAATCAACCTTAAATATCAGGCCATATTGAGCCATATCAGCTGAAAATATTGGCTAATATTGGCTGTAAACATAAACTTTAACTGGCTGTAAATGAAAGCCCATATCAGCTGGAAATATTTGTCCATGCCAGCAGTAAGTATCAGCTCACTTTGGCCTTTGTCATCTGAAAATATTGGTCCATATCGGAGGTAGATGTTGGTTTTTGCTGGCAGTAAACAAAGTCTATATTGACCCATATCAGCTGTAAATAAAAGCCTATATTGGCTGTAAATATTGGCCCATGAAATCTATAAATATAGGTCTATACCACCTATAAATGTTTACCCATATCAACTGTAAAATCTCAACCCAAATTGTCCTGTAAATATCAGCCTATATCAGCTGTAAATTTTGGTCCATATAAGCTTTAAACATCGATCTTTACTGGCTTTTAATTTAAGCCCATGCCAGTTCTAGTTATTAGTTTATTTTAGCTGTAAATAGCCTATATTGAGCCATAACGACTGAAAATATTGGCCAATATTGGCAGTAAACATAGTTTCATACTAGCTGTAAGTAAAAGCCCATATTGGCTGTAAATATTAGTCCACGCCACGCCAGCTGTAAGTATCAGCTTATTTTCAACTAATTCATCTGAAAATATTGGCCAATATTGGCTGCAATCATCAGTGTTTATGGGCTATAAATATTGGCTCATAATGGCCTGTAAATATCAGCCTATATTAGCTGTAAATTTTGGTCGATATAAGCTCTAAATATAGGTCCATACCACCTATTAATGTTGACCCATATCAGCTGTAAAATCTCAACCCATTTTGTCCTGTAAATATCAGTCCATATCGGCTGTAAATATTGGCCCATTATTTCTTTAAAAATCAGCCAACATCAGCCAATATCAACCAATAATGGCTGTAAATATTTGCCCAATATAGCTGTCGATGTCAGCTTATATGGCTTATATATATATATAAATCCATAGTTATGTTATTATAGCAAATACCTGAATCCACAGAGGAGATAATTAACGTGATTTTACCTCTAGAACCACGCTGTTATGGTCTATTAAGGTGTTAAAAACATGTCTAGTCCTTTGCCTGTTTCATTGCTCAGCACATCTTTTCATTATAATTGCTGGTCTTGTATTTCTGTCATAATTGAAATTGTTGTATTCAATTTAATACTGACAATTTGGATGATGGCCTGGAGGGCTAATATAATTAACGAATTGACTTAAAGAAAATGTTAGAGACACAAATATACTGAAAATAAGCCTGGGGGAAGAGGAAAGGAGACTTTTATGGTGTTGGATAATTGTTTAGCCCTGGTGTCAGACTATGCTTAAATAACGGAGTTATTTGAATCAATCGCTGATAATGAGTTTTTTAAGATTTCATGCAGCGCCCTGATTAGATGTTTTTTTAATTTCAGTGAAAGAATCAATACCTGATGTTTTTAGAAGATTTATGTTAGTCGAGGAAAACTGTGTGTAGTCATTCTTTAAAAAGAGTTCATTCTTCATTGCTTCTGTACTTGCTGAACTCAAAACCACCTTGTGACCTCCTCACCCCTCCAGTAACCTTCTGTATAATTATGGGGAAAAATTTCTGCTATTTACCTTGAACATATGTAACTCTAGAACCTTCCAGGAACTTTTTGTGCCTCGAGCAAGACAGGAATGAAGATAGAATTCATGCATAAAATGCTGTCAAGTTTCTGGATATTACTGTCAATATTCATGGCTTTGTATTAGCATATATATTTTCAAAATCCCTGGGACAACTTGGGAGGATTTTTTGGTGGATAGATGAAAAACCCCAGCTGCCTCGAATGCATCACAGACATCAAAATCAATGTTTGTTCTCTCAACTTTCTTCTCCGTATCCACACATTTTTATCCATTAATTAATCACTAGTGCCATCATCAGAGCTTTTTAAAGTCTCACTGCGTTTACACAGCATGCACAAATAAAACTTTTCATAAGAGAAAGAGAAGGCAGCCGAGGTCAACCTCCTCACTGTCAGTTTAATTGTAGTGCAGGAGAAGCTTTTTGTAACAGAGCTAGGCTTTAAAAGAAGCAAAAAAGGCGTTTTGTCTTTTTACTCACGTCTCCTGCTTTGATTTATGTGACCTTGATTGGAGGAACCATTTACCCTTATAATAAAACTGATCTTATTTATGTTTAAACTGCAACCTCTCCTCATAGTGTCATTCTTCAGTCACAGAGGAAAACATTTTCTCCCATGACACCAGAAAGTGTCTTTGAGGCAGAGAGCAGCAGATTGTATTAATAACAATGGCCAGTCCACACAGCAAAGAGAGGAAATGGTGAGTAGGCACGGCCGAGGGTACCATCTAGGTGGGTAGTAGGGTTGTCACAAGCTTCTGGTTGTGGCGTGGATGGCCCTGTAGTCTCAGGGTGTATTATCAGGGTTGAAGAGGCCCAGACATAGGAAATGCCGTCGAGCCTGACCTTGGCAACCCTGCTACCTGTCCGGCCTAAGGTACTAGTTGGACAGGTAGTAGAGCTCCAGAGTTTTTTAACTCAAACTGCAAAAGTCCTATAGCCTTTTGCCTTCAAACAGGCCCTTTGGACAGCCAGCAATCCCTGATCAGCTGACCTGAGGGAGCGCCTTGGCTCATAAGGTGCAAGATTGAAATAGTTTTAGAGTGACATTATTTGATCTGTTTTTACAGAAATTCACTCGTCAGCCATTATTAGTAAATAGTTAAAGAAATGGACCGGCAGAAATGTTGCAAAATAGCCAGATTAAATGGTAAAAGAGGTTAGAGAGTGGCAAAAATGAGTAAGTGTCAAAATGGGTTGTGGAGTGGCACAAAGGGATGAAATGTGCAGGAAAAGTGGTGAAAAGAGGTTAAAATGTGGCAAAAATGTGGCAAAAAATGAGTCAAAGGTGGCAGAAATTTAGCAACAATAGCCTGGGAAAGGAGTGAGAGGGGTTAAAGAGTAGAAAAACTTGCAAAAATTGGTTTTAAAAGTGGTGAAACTCATCAAAAATGGGTTAAGAGGGGCAAAAAAAATGTTGTAGAAATGGTAAAATGATGTAGTGTTTATGGGTTAAGATTGTCAAAAATTAGTTAATCTTGGCACGGCGGTGCAGGGGTTAGCGCTGTTGCCTGAAAGCAAGAAGGTCCCTGGTTCGCTTCCTGGTCAGGGTCTTTCTGTGCCTTGCAAGTTCTCCCTGTGCACGCGTGGGTTCTCTCCGGGTACTCCGGCTTCCTCCCACAACCAAAAAGATGCTCATTAGGTTAATTGGTGACTCTAAATTGGCCGCAGGTGTGAGTGTGAGCCTACCTGGTTGTCTGTCTCTACATGTCAGCCCTGTGATTGACTGGCAAACCGTCCAGGGTGTACGCCGCCTCTCGCCCGCTGACAGCTGGGATAGGCTCCAGCCCCCTTGTGACCCGAACGGGATAAGCGGTATAGAAAATGGATGGATGGATAGTTGATCTTGGTGCTAAATCACAACTGGGAAGGGCCAATTCTGTGGGCAGGCCTGCTGCATTATAGGGATCAATCTCACTGGTAATGCCTAAAAATTTCCTGCGTTTTGAAAGAAATTACAAAAACTAATACAATAATACAATAATATTCTAATCAGTAAAATATATATGTATATATATTTATGCTTGTTAGGGCCCTTGAAGTTGTGATAAATATGGTCCTCGCTCTAAGATTGGTGCACCGGCACTAAATATCTTGTCTTTGTGCTGTTTCTAATGTGAAATCAGTGTGTTCTTTTTTTATTTACATTTTACCCAGCGTCCCAACTTTTTTGGAACTGTGTTTTGTACAAATGCAAGAAGAAGGTTGTTGTTAGAGGTGAAATAGGCTTCCTCCTTTCATCCAGAGAGGCCGGAGAGATGGAGAAACAATCCTGCAGAGCCATGAAATGTACAGTATTAAAAAGGCGCTAAGCTTTTAACAAAGGCAGTGAAAACCGAGCTAAAGCAGCTGGAAGTTCAAAGGAAACACAAACACAAGAAAGAACTGAATCACATTTACCAGCGCAGGAATAAATAAAATATTCCTGCTGCTGTAACACAGGTTTTCTTGTTTCTTTTGAACATTAGAGTCCTTCAAACCGCCTTTAAACACATTTCTCCCCCACTGAGCCGCCAAAGGTCCCCTAGCATGAGCGGGCCAGAGGTGACGGCAGAGTGAGATAGCTTAGCCTCTGGTATTAAAGGGTGAAAAGGTCCCGGTGTGAGATGATTACCACCACACCGAGTGTGATGATTATTCCAGCCTCCGCGACCCACAGGCTGTTGGTTCAAATCCGTCGCTTGAGCCGAGGAGGTTGCTGGGAAAATGCTCTGATTGGTCCTTCTGACGTGGCGGCGGTTGTTTGCTTCTGGTTGCCTCCAAGCTGAGAGATCATGACAGTGCGTTATAATCATACAAAGCGATAAAAGATGGATTGTGCCATTGGGTGATAATGTGCTTGAGCCGGTGTGGCCCTGGCTGCCTCGCTGGAGGGGTGGTAGGGGAGGATTAGGCTGACAAAGCAGCACGTTCCCACCCCTGATCACTCCGCGCACACAAATACCTAGAAAAAACAGCCACCCCAGGGCCACATACCCAAACAGATGACATCAGCTTTCCCTTTAATCTCTCTATATCTCTGCCCTCACTTTCTCTTCTTCATCCCATTGTCAGCTTTGTGAGTTTGCGTGTGAACATGTGCGACGATTGCTCCCGTCCTCTGTGGATTCAGGAAAAATTGGAGTAGCTGCAGCTTGCACGTGTTCTCTCGGATTTTTCTCATACATTTGAAGTTTCCTTTTTTTTATTATTTCCCTGTCAAGAGTGCCCTCCACTTTTCTCGATTATTAGGCTTTTCCTCCTTCATCTTCTCCAGTTTTTCATTTTGACTTTGATGCCCACGGAAGTTGTGATGCAGAGCAAGACCAAAGGCGATGTCTTTTACCAGCAAGGAGAAAAAGGGAGTGCTTGAGATCCAATGAAAGGAGCTATTCACTGAGAGAGAAAGAGAAGCAAGGCTAGAGGATTCATTTCTCCATGATAACAGACATCATGATGACATCCCTGTGTAGGGGTAGGTTGGTTTTAACTCCTTTATGTTTGTCCTGGCTGTACACTGAAGAATACAGTACTGGGAACAGTATTTACCATCTTCCTGATTTCTTATCTTTTTGCATGTTTGTCACACTTTCAATCTTAGACAAGGAGAACCTGAAAATGCATTTTTTAAGTGATGATTTCATCCATTTAGGTAAAAGAGCCATTCAAACCTATCTGGCCCTATGTGAATAAGTAAATGCCCGTAAACCGAATAACAGGTTGTGCCTCCCTTGGCCGCAAAAACTGCAAGCAAGCCTTTTTGATAACTGGCGATGCCTTTCACATTGCTGTGGAGGAATTTTGGACCACTTTTCTTTGCAGAATTGTTTCAATTCAGCCACATTGGAGGGTTTTTGAGCATGTTTCAGACTATGCCACAGCATCTCAGTGCTGTGTTAATTTTATGCCACATGTAACGGGACACCACCTTCCACTGGGAAGGTTCACCACTGTTCCAAGTTTTCTCCATTTGTGGATAATGGCTCTCACTGGGGTTTTCTGGAATCCCAAGGCCTTTGAAATGGCTGTTACCCCTCCCATACTGACAGATGTCATGACTCTGTTTCTCAGCGGTTCTTTATTTTCTTTAGATCATGGCATAAACCCATTTTTCACAACAGTTTGGACATTATATAGAACGTGGATTACACCGATTTGCAAATCCTTTTCAACGTTAACTTGGAACAGCACAAATTTCATGTTAAAAATCATCAGTATTGTTATTTTTTTGATGTAATTTGAGTCTGAAATTAAACATACAACATGTTCTTGAAAAGAAGGGATAGGAACATAGTTACCACTGTGTTGCATCACTTTTTCCAGTTTTCTCTATTTGTGGATAATGGCTCTCCCCATAATTCCCAAAGCCTTAGAAATGGCTTTGTAGCCTTTTCAAGAATGACTGAGGTCATGACTTTTTTTCTCATCTGTTCATAAATTTCCTCAGGTCATGGCATGAACCCCATCATCAAAACAGTGAGGACAATGTGTAGAATGTAAATAAAACCACAATACATTGATTTGCAAATCCTTTTCAACCTTAACTTAAATCACCACAAAGACAGGATATTTCATGTTAAAACTCAGAAATGTTAATTTTTTTAAATGCACACATTCTGAGTTTGAAGTTTGTAACATGTTCCTGAAAAACTGGGAGAGGTACATTACATTTACTGCAGGTTTTCAAGTTTTCTCCATTTGTGGATAATGGCTCTTACAGTGGTTTGCTGAAGCTCCAAGGCCTTTGAAATGGCTTTGTAACCCTTCCCATACTGACAGATGTCATGACCTTGTTTCTCAGCAGTTCTTTATTTTCTTTTGATCACGGCATGAACCCATTTTTCAAAATAGTTGGGACATTGCATAGAACGTTGATTACACTGATTTGCAAATCCTTTTCAACCTCAACTTAAAACACCACAAAGATCAGATATTTCATGTAAAAACTCATAAATGTTATTTTTAAATGCACACATTCTGAATTTGAAGTTTGTAACATGTTCTTGAAAAGTTTGGACAGGTACATATTAGCTTCTGTGTTGCCTCAGGTTTTCAAGTTTTCTCCATTTGTGGATAACGGCTCTTGCTGTGATTTGCTAGAGTCCCAAAGCCTTAGAAGCGGCTTTGTAACCCTTCTCTGAATAAGGATATCACAACTTTTTTGCACATCTGTTCTTGAATTTCTTCAGATTGTAGCATGAGCCCTATTTTCAAAATAGTTGGGACACTGAAGGATGTAAATAATACCACAATACATCAGTTTGCAAATCCTTTTCAACCTCAACTTAAAACAGCACAAAGACAGGATGTTCCATGTTAAATCTTGTGTTATTTTTTAAATACACATTCTCAATCTAAAGACTGAAACATGCTCCTGAAAAGTTGGGGCAGGTACACATTTAGGTTTAAGTTTTCTCCATTTGTGGATAATGACTCTCACTGAATGGCTCTCACCATTGTTTGCTAGAGTCCCAAACCCTTAGAAACAGCTTTGTAGGGCAAGCCAAGTTTAAATGGCTTTTTCCCTTTAATAAATTAAATCATTATTTAAAAACTGCATTTTTTAACTGCATTACAATTTAATTTAAGACCCTGAAACATTTAAGTGTAGCAAATATGCAAAACAACTAGGAATCAGGAAGGACTTTTTCATGGTACTGTATGTTTGGGATTGGCCTACAAATGAGTGGATTTGCACAGTAAATGTCAGGCTCACTTGTTGCTGCCAAGATTTTTGGGATTCTCTGCAAGATGTTCCCAAATGTGCATAATACGGAACTTAATCAATACAGAGAGCAGTGTGTAGTGACAAGCCTATCTATCACTGTCACGGACATCTGCACTGAGGTGGAGACTTAGTATTCAAACAGCATGGATGGTTTCAGATGAAGGTGTAGTTACTGCACATTTTTCATGCTCCTGTCGAATAATCTGCATTTGTTTGAAAGCCCAAAGTAACTATTTATCTCTTTATTGACTACCATCCCATTTAGTCTCTCGATTTTCAAGTATGTTGTTGGGGTTTTATTCAAAAGTAAGAATTTAATGCCATAAAATGAGAACTAATGCCAACAGAATTGCTTGTTTGGAGACTCCAGCAGTGCAAAAATCTCAAAATATGCAGCCCACTTTCATATCTGACAAAGAAAAGCAGCCAAACTTGAAAGCTTTTGTCAGTTTGGCATTTTGCTTCAAAAGACATTTCAAAGAATAATCAATTATGAGAATAGCTCACACCTGATTAACTCTCAGTCTTTCGAGTAATCATTTTCTGCTTCCCCCTAACCCTCATTTTGAATACAATATAATTAAATTCCTATTATCTTCTAATGGCTTTAACCTTAAGTCACAAGCTCATTTTGTAGTGAAACTTGCTTATAAATGATTAGCCTCTGCAACACTTTCACATGACTTTTGATGGAAAGGTGACTTCTGAATACTATAGTCATTTAACATGAATAGGCACTTTTTTTAAGTAACTACTTACAGTACAACCTTGATTTCCAAAATAGTTGGGACATTGAAGAGAATGTGAATTAAACCCTAATGCAGTGATTTACAACCCCTTTTCAAATTCAACTTGAAACAGCAACAAAGACAAAATATTTCATGTTTAACCTCAGAAACTTCACTGTTTTTGTCTTAATTTGAAGCCTGCAATCTCGATCTCTCAAGAAAGCTTTGAAGGAGTTTTATCAAACTTGGAGCAATTATTCATCCTGGCTCCAGGACAAACTTATTTGAATTTGGAGGTCATACATCAAAAGCCAAGGTCATGAGATCTCATGTTCAGCCCCTTCTTTCCAGGCTATTATTGAAAACATGCTGGAGGGGATTTTTTTCAATCTTTGCACAAAGTCCGCTTAAGGATTAATTGATTCGGTTTTGGGGGACAAAGATCAAAGTTCCCTTGCTTTTGAGCTCTATGAGGGATTTTCTTCAAATTTTGCAAAAAATGTCCACCAAGACTCAAGGATGAAGTGATTAGATTTTGGAGGTCAAAGATGTTAAAGGTAAAGGTCATTAGGTCTCATGGCCAGGCCTTGCTTATGACATTTGTATCACAGAAAACCATGCTTCCAGAGTGGCCTCAAAGACTTGAATATCACCAACGCGCTGCTGATTCTAGAGCTAGGAGTTCCAAACTCTCACTGGTATGAATGTAAGTACAACAACTGTGGTACTGGGCTGGTTTTTAGGGTTTGGTTAAGGCCAGGGGTGTCAAACCCAAGGCCCGGGGGCCAAATCCGGCCTGTGGTGCAGTTATACCCAGCCCACCAGATCATATCATATTTTTAGTGGAACTGGCCCACCAGTATGAGGTCCAGGGATTTCCTCCAGTATAAAAATGTAAACTTAACCTTGATGATTTATTAAAATCCTTGTTAAGTCATAAGAATTAGAAAAATTAAACAATAAAAAACTTGATAAAAGTCAGGAACGTGGAAAAGAAATTCGTGTTTTCTCTATGTTTTCAATTTTGCATCTCACAGTTATGACTAAAGGTTATGATTTTGACTTTATATTTCATATTTTAACCCTTGTATCTCATAAATTTGACTTTTTGTCTCATATTTTTACCTTTTAGATTCATAATTTCAACTCTTAAATCCTATTTTGACCCTTAAAAGTCATGATTTTGACTTTTATCTCACGTTTTGACCTTTTCAACTCCTAATTTTGACTTTTATCTCATCTTTTTTACCTTAAAAACTCCTGATTTTTAATTAAATCTCAGTTTTTCAACCTTTTAAAATCATGATTTTGACTTTTATTTTACATTTTAATCTTTTTCAACTCCTAACTTCAACCTTTATCTGATTTTTTACCTTAAAAACCCATGATTTTTAATTTTATTCATATTTTGGCATTTGAAACTCATGATTTTGATGTTTAACTCATATTTTGACTGTAAAAAATCATGATTTTGAATTTTATCTCAGTTTTTGACTTTTAAAATTCATGGTTTCAGTATTCTATCACATATTTTGCCTTTCAAAAACATTATTTTGACTTTTTAATGTCATGTTTTTACCTTTTAATGTTTGACTTTTCTCAGACTTTGAGTTTTTAACTAATCATGTTCACTTTTTAATAGCACAATCATTTATCATCAGTGCCAAGTTTTTTACCCCTATAATTCATGCCTGGTGAAAATAAAGTTGGCATTTTATGGTTAAGTATCGACCCTGTTAGGCCCTCAGGATAGACCCAGATTCAGGATCTGGCCCCTGCTGTGATTGAGTTTGACACCCCTGGTTTAGGCCCTTTATCCCTTTATGGTTTAGGCCATTCTTAATGCTTCAGCATACTAAGACATTATGGACAATGCTATTCTTCCAACTGTGTGGCAACAGTTTGGGGACGGCTCTTTTCTATTCCAACATGACTGTGCCCCAGTGTATGAAGCAAGGACTTTAAAGACGGGGTTTTGATGAGTTCAGTTTGGAAGAACTTGACTGGCCCACACAGAGCCCTGACCTCTACCTCTCTGAGCTCCTTTGGGATGAACTGGAACAGAGATTGCGAGCCAGGCCTTCTGGTCCAACATCAGTGCCTGACTTTATAAATTCTCTGTGTAATAAATGGGCACAAATTCCCACCAAAACACTCCAAAAAGCAACATTTTTATTAAATCATTTTGAATGGTAGACATTTTTTGGAAATGTGGGTTGTAATTTCTCTTTAAGGAGGTGGTGGTGGGTCCTGAGATTAAACCAGGTGGGACCCACTCTTTTATAGTGGCTTTTTACTATAGGAAACTCTAAAGATGATTTTTCATGATCATTTATGCCATTAAACTCTTGGCAGTTTAGTCATATCCTCTGTAAATAAACACCATGTTAACATATTTGCTCTGAGGATTTGTGTATCAAATGATTTAGCTGCTGTAATATATTTTCAGCACATTTACAGGGAATGTTATCACATTCTGACAGCGTATTACTTTATCAGATGCTACAACCTGTCCTTGCCTGATGTAGTTTGGCAGGATTTCAAGCTTTGCTCCAGCTTCACACTGACACGTGTGTTTGAATAAATTAGATTTCAGCGAACTCTTCCTCATCTCCCTCCATGAGCGTGCAGAAACACTGTCACTGTGATTTGCCAACTATTAGCTCTCATAAGTGAATGGTTTTAGCCATTACAGGATGAGGATTCTTCTTTTTGACATGTAACAGGAATTTAGATCAGAGATTTACTGAGTTTTAAAGGAATAGCAGGGATTATTGTTCGACTGGTCAGCAGCATTGCAGCATCTTAAAAACAACTGTTGCAGAGGGAATGTCGTGATGTCCAAAAATATAGAAATCAAAGGATTCTTTACTCAGAGAAAACCCCAGAAAAGATGAGTCATTGTCTTACAGTCATTTGACTTTATACCTGCTGGCGTCTGCCTTTAATGCACTAGAAAATTAATCATTCAGACGACACTTTAGGACTGATTTGTTTATGAAAAGTGCAGATTTAAAATCATGATAATCCCCCTTCAAAAATGATTGCACTTTATTTTAGAGAATATGAACAGGCCCAGAGATAAATGCATTTAACACTATAAAAAGTGATGTTAGGTCACAGGTGAGAGTTGTTTACCAAATAAGGTTTAAATCGGTCTAAAATCAAATCTGTTACGCAGGTAGATTTCCAGTTCACAAGTTCACACGGGAATAAAGACAAACTAGGAACAGCACGTTACCTTGACTTGACACTCATTTCACACTCATTTGCACCGTTGTTACATAATTTGATACAGGAATTCAATAAATGATTATCAGTCTTTACGTGGGTTTTTATTTTGAAATTATTTGGATGCGTTGTGGGATCCTGTCTGACTTCCTGTTTTGGTCGATCTGCTCTGTTGAAATTAACTAAAAACACAGAGCCTACTCTCTAAAACAAAAACAATCTATTAGAGATGTAACAGTATCAAAATATCACAGCACCAGAATACCTCAGTAACAAGTCCACGGTACGTATTTAGTGGGGTATTAAAGTGAAAAAAAAAATGACTTGGCAAAAAAAAATTATGTCAGCATTTCTTAAAGAACAGTTGCACTTTAAATATTAGAAATATGTGCAAAAATGTGCAGTAGGTGTCCATTAGGCTTAAGAATATATACTTTCACTTTGGATCCAGTGTTCACTAACCTTCTAAAATTTTTGTCCACTATAACAATTGCAGGTCTTTGCAGACATATTCACAGATATACAATCTGCTGAGCCCTCGTGCTGTCTTGGGGAAGTGGGACTGCGAATGCTTCCTTCATCTCTCCCTCACTACCCCATGCATCTGCCATTTTTGCACTGTAGAATCAAGCAAGCTTGTAGAGCGCAAAGCATGGTGGGCACACAAGGGCAGATGAGAATTGTAGTTCCCACATCCATTGGCTCTGCTCCAATAAAAAAAACTTACACTTTCTGCCCTAAAGACATACTGTTTGAAACAGTCACATGTCCAGGACGGTATTTAGATGCTACTACAATCTATACACAAAACCTGAAAAACACAGGAAATTAGCCCTGAAATTTTGTGTTAAATTGAATTGATTTCGATTAAGTTGAAATTTAATTCTAAAATGTTATAAAGGGGAAAAATCATACAAAAAATGTGCTTTCGTATGACAGTTATCTGATTAGGACCCAGGAGCAGAACACAGGTCAGGATTGAAAGTGGAAATGAAAGTTTTATGTAACAGGAGGTAGTGGCTCAGAAACGATGCCGAGTGAGCTGGCTGGTGACAGGCTGAAGCATTGGCAGGCTGAAGTAGGCACTGAAAGAGAAGAAAAAAAAGTATTTGCACAGTCAAAAAGTCAATGAAAATTCACTTGCCAAAAGCACACTTAGTGGACGTTGAGAGAGCCATGTTACCACTAATGCAACTAAAGGAATACTCTGACGTTTGTAGGCTCAACTCAAAGTGGTAAAGAGGAGATCATGATTGCTATAAGACTGGCTGCAGCTGTGACGCTTAACGAGCTGCAGTCGTGTCTGCCCAGTGCTCCTGCCCTCCCCAACCAGCCTGCAGTGAGAGAAATAAACACAGAGCTTCATAAGTAACCCGAAAAAAATCTTCAACCAAAATCCAAGAAAACCCCACGGGAGATCAGCTATGGAATTTTGTGTTAAATTGTTGGCTCCTTGAAAGAGAAGAGGACAAAAAGTAAAAACAAAAAAGTCTACGAAAAAATTCCCTTGCCAAAACCACATTTGGTCAGCATTGAAAGAACCAGGTTATCACTCATGAAGCTAAAGGAATACTCTAAGGTATGTAGGCCTAACTCAAGGTGGTAAAGAGGAGACCTTGATTGCCCAAAGATTGGCTGCAGTTGCGACTGCCCAGTGCTCCTGCCCTCCCCAACCAGCCTGCATGCATGCATATATATCATAACCTTGCAAAGCAGATGGATACGCCCGTTTCTGTGTTTCTCATTGGCAAATCTATCTTGCTAAGCTCTCATCTGAACCATTTGGGCCCAGTAAGAAAGTGACAGGACCAATCAGCATTGAGGGGCAGTACTTTCAGGTGCAGAAGAGTCGCGACGTAAGCAAGCAGCAACAAGAGGCCGTTGCAGTTATGGTGGAAAAGATTAGCATGGATGTTGCTAAAGCGGCAGATTTATCAGAACATTTCTTCATTTAAAGAAGAACAAAGAACAGCATTGAGTTGTTTTCTTTTCAAAAACAACTAAAGTCATGTATTGACATGTCTACAGTCGCCATGGTACAAGCACCACACACACCTCGGTTGCGGCTGTGTCACGTGTTTTGTTGCTCTGATTGGCCCATAAAGATGTAACAGACAGGAACGTTCATCCAATCACCCTCCAAGTTTTTTTTCAAAGGCTTTGCCCTTTCCCAAACGCTCAGTATTGAAGGTTTTTCAGATGGATGGTTATATACATCATATACGTAAAATAAAAAATACAATATCTTAGGCTCTGTTGGACTGGTGGAACAGACCTTTATATCAAAGTGACCCAGTCATCGTTTAATTTTCTAATGTGGCCGTCGGTTGAAAGTAAAGTTTTGACAACTCTGCTCTAAGAAATGACATCAAAGGAAGCAAAAATGGGGGTTTAGGCCATTTAATTTGGCAAAATTTTATCTCTTTCATTTTCTGCTCTTCAAACTCACCATTAAGAACTGAAAAATAAACAGAATTCACATAACTGCTGGAGTGTTAAGAAATATTGTGTGTCTGCTTTGACTTTCAGAGCTGTTTTGGATCAATATGTTTGTTTACTTTTCAAACCTAAGGAAAAAATGACACATTTGTATTCATTACAGCGTTTTAAAATGACATCTTGTCAACTTATATACCCTTTAAACTGAAGCTGTGGATGTTAAATTGGTTTCAAAAGCTTAAGGAAAAGCCAAACTATGAATGCTGGCACTAGGATATCAGTTTTTCTTTTATTTTCAAGGGTTTAAGACTTTAAAAAAACATCTCCTTATGGCGATTCCTCCATTTGCATTTCCATTAAACCACCACTTTATCTCTTTATCATCACCCTCCTTTCACTTTCCCCTCTCCTCTCGTCTCCTTGGTTGGAAGGATGCAGTCATCAATATCTCAGGCTGTGTTACAGGCGGTGCACCCAGCACCTCCTGGAGGGCAGAGCTATTAATGGAATTCAGGGGAGGGCGGCAGGGGGGCAACAGGCGAGGGGAGCACGGTTCACTGCCTGGTTTTCTCCAATCTATCCCACATTAAGGGCTGTCAATAAGCAGGAGCGCTACACCGTGGCTCTCACTGAACTTGAATGAACCTGAAATCTCTTTAAGTGAGGACGAAGTGAAAAAATGACTGATCTTCGGTCAAGAGGCGAGAACTTTACAAGAGAACCAAAACACTCCTGCTGATGTGCTTAGACAGAAAAGCGATGTTGACTTTCATCATCATCATCGGGGGAAACAGTGAATAAGCACAACGCTACATTTGCTGTCCAATGAAGTCAAAGTGCAGTGAAAGCAGCTTTTTCAGCCGTACACTGTCCTCCATCAGTCCATTTTGCCCACAGGCTGCAGCCAGGCGCTGAATGGAAAACTAATCCATCCCTCTAATGCAGGGGCATTACAGCTGCCCGTCACTTCCTAATTGGCTAATGGCTAGATTAGGGTGGTAACAATGGGCTGTGCTGACACTGTGTTGGCCAGTCATAACAGAGGGTTTAGGGTGTAAAAGGGCATGACGCGCCTTCTATGTCCGGCCTGAGGCAATTGTCCACAACACTGGAGTGTTGTGACAGTACAAAAAAGACACTGTGACATTTGCTTGAGGCTAGAAGCTAACTGATACTGTCTGTAACCTCTGTTTGACACACTAAACACCAGCAGGTGTAATGGAGTTGAACCTGATACTTTCGCTCCCATTTCTTCATAATAAATGCCATAAGTAAAAGGATGTAACGCTCAAAAAGGACATGCAAGGATGCCAATGTGTGCAGGAATGTGGACATGATATGTATGCAAATGAACATTATTCGTGTGTACTTGTGGGATGAAATTTTTCAACATGAACTAGAGTTTTGCATGACACTTTGTCAAAGTATATCAGCTTTAGATTTAAGCTGCAATCCTGAGATCTTTTCTGAAATTGTCAACATGACCTCCATTCAGAAGAGTCATTTCAAAGGTTGTTTGCTCTGCCTCTCACAGAGTGAGCTATAAAAAGCATGAATGTGACTTGTACAAATCTGCAACATGATGCAGTTATTTCACCAGCCTCTTTTACTCGTCTATTGCAATGAAATCCCAGCCAAACCTGTTTATTTTTGGTTTATGCTGTGGTACCTAGCCAGATTGACACTAATGTGTGACTTGATTTGTACCAGAAAAAGATAGAAAGGCACCTCACTCCTCCTCACACCTTTTGTTAGTTTTGGTCAAGCTGCAACCATCAGTGTTGAAAAATTAAGCCAATGAAGAAGTGCAAGACCTGCAGTTACTCAAGTGTCCGCTTAAGGCTGGCTGCACAAGCTTTGATAGTCCCATTAACAACCATTTTAAAGCACTAGTAGGGTCAGGGGACTAAAGTATAATCCGTTTTCTGTCAAAACCAATAAACGAAAAATGGCGCCCTTTTTTCCTTTTTTTTTCGTTTTCAACCAAAAAAGAAAACGTTTTGGTTTTTATTTCTGAACTAAAATATCTAAATCAAATAACAGCCCGATATTGGTTTTTGGATTTTCCCTTTTACCTTATGGTCAAGTGCTTCCATTTCTTTGTTTCCAGGAAGGTCAAAGGGGTTGTATTCTTAATATAGTCCTGATAATATTCTTCTCTCAAGATCTTTTAACTAAACCATCAATATAGCAGTGAAAAAGTCAATCTAGGGTAAAACAATGGCTCACACAATTTCCCCATTATCTTCCTAGCTCCCAGAGGTCCACATGGTCAGGTTGGGGGGACCAGTTGGGGCCATGTGAATCTGTGTATCATTTGTTCAATAATTGAATAACAAATAAATGAAAAACAGCTCGTTTTGTACTTATTTGTTTCAACAACAAATCAAAGAATGAATAAACAGTTCATTTTCTTGTTTTCATGTCTAAAACAAAATCAATTAAACAAGAAACAATTTGTCTTTTTTATTTTTGCTATTTATGTTGGGCTTAAAGAATGTGATATGAAAAAATGGCTGTAAGCAGTTAATTTGATTTCAGCATTCATTTGCGTAACCTGGTGCAGTTGTGCTCAGAAAAGCATTCTGAGAATCACACGCCCATTTACAAAACACAGACCCAGGGACCGAATTAGGGCGCACTCACACTAGGCAATCCGTACATAAAAAGATGAATCGTTTCTTGTTTATTTGACTTCGTTTCAGAAACAAAGACCAGAAAAAGAGCTGTCTTTTACGTTATTTGATTTGGTCTTTAAAATAAACGAATTAAAACAAACTGTTTTAGGGTAGGCAACATCTGTGTCATTACTACCTGGCTGGCTCGCCGAAACAGAGTCTGAGTTTGTTTAATTGCTTATATTTGGGGCATATCATCCAATATTTGTTGAGATCGTAACTTCAACATCTAAATATCCACCTGAAAATGGAAGAGGCGTCTGGAGATCATAAAAGCAAGTTAACTAGACGTAATCCTCTGGAAACGATACATTTCCTCTCTAAATTTCACTGTACATCACAGTTGCTGTGAGAGTATAGGAGTGGTTTAAAGGAGAAGGGCTAGGGTTGTTTCTTTGATAGTGGGATTCATAGAAATCTTATCAGTAAGACATGAAGATAGGGATGAGTGACTTCATGTTTTTGTTTTTTAACTGACTTCAGAATTTTACTAAATCATTCTTTTGTCATAGTGTTCATCTTTAAAAATCCCTCAAAGAGTTCTTAAGATCTTGCATTTACAAGACTTGCCAAAATGAGCAGACATACTCATAGACAAAAGTCTTCAGTCAAGAACTTTTGTGTAGGTCTGTTCTGTTCTGGGCCCTGGGGAAAGACTCAGCTTTTCTTAGATACAAGTAGTGGGGGGCTCAAAGGAAAAGGTTTAAAGATGTACTTTTTTCTTCCAGTCAAACATGAATCCAACCATTTCAGTCCAAGAACAAATTTAAAGCTTTGACATAACTGAGACTGTGCAGAGGGGGACTGTCACTCTGTGGCTGGCTGAAATTGCTATTACTTTGTGTGCTTGAAATTGGGTTAGAGGAGAAGATGAAAGAAACAAGAAACAAGATGGATGGAACTGAAAAGAGCACAAGGAGAGGCACAGCAGAGATGATTCAGCGGATCACTGTGGCTGTTATCCAGACTACATATTTCTTCATAGAGACTAACATTCCTTTTAGATATAATGCACTAAACTAAAAAAAGACAAACACTCAATGAGTGGCTTAAGTGGGCCTACATTATGCTGTCAGTATGTGTATATGTGTGTATTTAAACTAGAAGGAAAGAATTTATTCACTGATGCCAAAGAGCTGTTTAACATTAATGTTCACCTAAAGCTACAGCAATAATAGTAAAAGATGTGGGCTGCTGTAGTTGCCTAATGAATTTAAGCATGCTATTACCACCGCCAGCTGAGACAGCATTGGGAGGAAAATTGCTGAGCTGCTGTAAATGCATCTAAAATTGAAAACATGAAGACTTCTGGCTGAACTGTGTTCTTCTAAACACTGGAGTTAGAATTCAAGAAAGTAAAAAAGAAGCTCTGTTAAGCTGTTATTTCTACAATATTACCACATATACCATGTACGGTTTATGATTTAGGATGCTAATACTGACTATTTACACACAAATGGTGACAAGGTTGATAAGAATCATCTAGCAGATATTTGACCATAAGCCAAATTATGGTTTTAAAAAAGTTTTTCCATTTCCATGCTTATTTTGATTTATCTCATGTAGGATAGGACTCTGTGTGCCAAACTTTATGGGAAGCCATCCAGTTGGTGAAAAGATCTTTCGATTAAACCCCAAATGTCAACCTGAAAGTGGTATAGAGTCTAAACAGAGTCAGTCAGGCAGTTGTGGGCTTAACTGGATGAAACATCAATGATGAAAGATTTGTGCTTGACTTCGTAGTATTGTCCCGGCTCCCATGAGTCTTCCTGGCTGGGATATGGGGGCCAGTAGGGGCCATGGGTGTTACTTATCAACAGCATTGTCACTGCCTGGCTGGCTCACCAAAAAAGGATCCATAGTTTGTTGAATGTAGCTATGGTGTTACGGTTGTGATGACCATTAAGGGCCACAGGGGTATAATATTTCTTTATATGCCACAGTTATCTCTGTTTATTTCAAGAACTAAACATTTCGTTGAACTGTCCAATAGCTTTTGAGATCTTTCGGTTTAACCCCAAATGTCAATCTGGGAATGGCAGAAAAAGTCAGCTGCTCGACAAAATCAGTTGGACAGTTGTGGGTCAAAAAAAATTCAACTGTGAGAGGAGGTGCCCACTTGACAACCTAGGTGTTGTCCTTTCTCTCACTGTGAATCAGTCTACACAGTTTGTTTATAGTGGCCAGTAGGGACCATATGGAAATGTAGCTTGTTTTTATTTCAGATGTAAAACATAGCAAACCGTTAAATGGTTACCGTGATCTTTCAACTAAACCACATGTCAGCATTATAATGGCAATGGAAAAAGTCAATTGTTGGTGAAGACAGCAGCTTGCCCTGGTGTTGTGCTGGCACCCACAAGACTGTATGGTCGGGTTTTGTGAGAAAAAGGTCCAAGTGGTTGGGTAGGCAATTTCAGTATTCTGACCACCTGGCTGGCTTGCCTAAATACAGCCTTGGTTTATTGCAGGTGTTTGGAATATGGTGCTCATTAAGGGCCTTATGTTAAATTATGCAACGTATCAGTAGGGCTTACGGACCTAACTGGATGAAGGGTTTCCTCACCTCAGGGTTACCCTCTTCTTTGGGATGCAAGTATGTTGCCTCTATTTCATAAGTGAAATATTATGTCATATCATTCAATAGCTGCAAATGACTACATGAAAATATCAGAAGAAAAGTCAATCTTGGGTGAATAACAGGGCATGCTTGAGTTCTCTAGAGTTGTCCTGGCTCCAACAAGACTACATGGTTGGGGCAAAAGGGGTTATGTGTCTGAGCAGTAAGTATCAGTATTGCTAGTACCTGGCTGGCTCGCCTAAATAGAGCCTTGTTTTGTTGAAGGTCTTTGGGTTATTGTAGTAATTACTTAGTGCTTTGTGGTAGAATTTGTAGATTATCAATAGGAAATAGGTGCCTGATTGGATGAGGGGTTTCTTTCCTTCGGGGTAACCCTTTTTATTTGGACACAAGTATGTTGTTTCCGTTTCAAATGTGAAATATTAAAGCAAACCATTCAAAAGGTCTCAGGATCATTTCAACTAAACTACAAATGTCAACATGAAAATAGCAGAAGAAAAGTCAGTTTTGGGTAAAGAAAATGGCACTTGAGTTCCCCAGTGTTGTCCTGGCTCCCACATAAGGGCCATGTGGTAGGATAGGCAACATCAGTGCCATTACTACCTGGCTGGCTCACTTATATTGCTTAATTTTTTGGCAAACAATCTGATATTTGTTGAGATCTTGAGTTCAACCTGAAATGTCAATCTATCAATGGTGGAGAAGTCTGGATATCATTAAAGCAAGTCAAATAGAAGTAGTCTCGAAAGTATGAATTTATTCACTGAATTTTATTGCACTGGCCAAACGTTGTTGTGATTTTTCAGTCAGGAACAGTGTGTTGAAATGAATGCATTCAATAAAGCTTAAGATAATATTTCACTCACCTTTTGGTCCAATTAACACCCAAATAACTGGGAAGATTTTACAGATTTGTACAACATTTAGCTTGTTGATGGATTTATATTTCTAAATTTCTCCGTTTTTTTTGCCAGATTTATTTGCTCAAAGTTCCAAGAAAACTAAAGTGCCAATGTTTTTTCCTTCCTTAGGTCAGGTTGGTTTGACATTCTGTACCCATTTCTGCCTCAGACTCTCTTACTCTCCTAATTTTCTCTGTAAAATGCCAAACACTTCATTTCCAGCCTGGGAGAGTGCTCTTACATCATAGCTGTCATTAATAGAAAGCCATTATGTCCTTTATTTTCTGCCTCTCTGCCTTTATTTAGTAACAGGACATTACAAGTTCCACTTTTCTCATTCTGCACAAAACAAATACATTATGCATAAAATTTTCCCTAAATTCTGATATTTTTTCTTGTGCTTCAGTTGTATTGCTAAGTAGTTCTATGCAAATGATTAATGAATGGCTATGGTATAATCATTTCCTCAGGCTCTTTACACACACTTTGACTTCCTGTCATGAATACACATTACAATCTCTCTGTGACGCCTTGGGTTATTCTCTCGATAAAAATCCTTTGTTTCAAATAGAGGCCAATGTTTCCGCTTTCCACAGATTGTCTGGGTCCCTGCTGAGCCCTTTTTTTTTTTCATTTTACCAGATATATCAGGTTCAAATTAAGCTCAGGTTATGGCGTTTTCACTGTGCAAATGTGAATAGCCTAAAAATAGAAACAAAGCTTTTAATGTAGTGTGTTTCTTATTAACGTAGTGTGCTAATGTATTCTGTAGGAGCACTAGTCCCAGAATGAAAGCACTCCAGGTGTTAGCTGTGACCAGGGCAGCAGGTAATGATGCTCAGCTGCACAAGTGAGAGTGTGACATGTGGATTGTGGTTGTGGATTTGAATCTGGCTCGAGGACGTTCTGGAGAGCAGCAGGGGGGTGTAGGGCACGGCAGTATCAACCCACACTACAACTTAAGCCCCTCTTTTAGTCATTACACATGCTGCCAATTTAAATACACACCTGTTACCACACATGGAAACCTCTTACTCCCACAATCAAGAACCAGGGACTTTCATGTCAACTGATTCCCCTGTTGATTAAACCAAAATCTATATTCAGGTCAATTGCCACTTTCAGAGCAAAGGATAAGGCCTAAATTACTCATCAAAGTATTCAGATGGCTGACCATTACACCAACAGGGACTGTAATAACATTATAATAAAATACCTATACTTCAATATGAAGTTCCCCCCCTTATGGAGCTTTAGCACTCTTCTTGGGAGGCTTTCAACAAGATTTTGGAGTGTTTCTGAGGGAATTTACGCCCATTCATTCTGTAGAGCATTTGCAAGCTCAGGCACTGATACTGATGTTGGATGAGAAGGCCTGTCTCACAATCTCTGTTCCAGTTTATCCCAAAGGTGCTTGATTAGGTTGAGGTCAGGTCTCTGTGCGGGCCAGTCAATCCCCACCCCCACCCAACTCATGAAATCATGTCTTTAAAGTCCTTGCTTTGCCCACTGGGGCACAGTCATTTTTCAGTAGAAAAAGGCCCTCCCCAAACTGTTGGCGCATAGTTGGAAGCATAGCGTTGTCCTAAATATTTTGATATGCTGACGCATTAAGATTGCTCTGCACTGGAGATAAGCCTGACCAAGACCCTGAAAAACAGCCCCAGACCATTATCCCACCACCACCAAACTTCACAGGTGGCACTACGCAGTCCAGCGGGTAATGTTGTCTCAGCATCCGCCAACCCCAGACAAGCCCGTCTGACTTCCATTGCTCCACAGTCCAGTGTCGGAATGCTTTACACCACTCCATCCTACGCTTGACGTTGGACTTGGTGATGTGAGGCTTGTTTGCCGCTGCTCAGCCATGGAAACCCATTCCATGAAGTTCCTGTCGCATAAGTTTGGAACTCTTCAGCTATGGAGTCAGCAAAGTGTTGACTTTTTAGCTGTCCATGACCTCGCTATTTTGTGTGGTATTCCATTCCATTTCTTAGTCATTGTTGTTCCTAAACACTTCCACTTTCTAATGGAATTGTGAGTTGAATGTGGCTTTTGTTAAGTGCAATGAGATTTTACTGTTGAGAAATGTACTTGCTTGCATTTAAGTTTTTTGTGGAAAAAAACTTGGTAGATTTACTTTACAATATGAACACTGGGCAGCTAAATTGCAAGGAACTTGCCAAGTGTGGCTAATGCTAGCAGTGCTAGCACCATAATCCTTAACAAAATTGGACAAATTTTTGAATGCAATGTAAATGCTAGTGTTGTACTCAAGACCACACTATCCGAGACCAAGACTTGCCCGAGACCAAGAAAGACCAAGACTTTTGGGAGTCAAGACCGAGACCGAGACAAGACCAAGACCATAAAAATCAATTCAGAAAACGATGTTAAACAGTTAAAGAGCATTCTCTCTTTAGTTTTCTTTTAAATAGATTTGAAAGATAAAAGCAAGATGTCTGCAACTCTTTCAAAGCACGAAATACAAAAATCTGAACTCTTAACAAATTTGTTCAACTAATTTCTTGTAAAAACTAAATCCTTGTATGTATATATTCAAAAACCACTGACAAGTCTGAAATTACATTAAATATCCGGAAATAAGATGTTTATCTAGATTTGTCAGGTGAATGAGGCCTAAAGTAAGAGTTCAGAGGTATTTCTGACTAGAAATGAGATGGACTGATGTCTGAGTTTTTGCAGATGTAGCTATATGTTGTTTTAGCAAGTGCTTCTCCTTATTATTACATTAATGAAGATGAAGAATAGCAGATCAGTGCTGGGCTCGACTGGGCTTGATGGGAAATCCCGAGTCCAGCCAGTCCAAGACCAAGACAAGACCAAGTAAAAATGCTCTCAAGTCCAAGACAAGACTAAGACATTCAAAATGTGGTCTTGAGACCGGTCTCAAGACCAAGACTGTTCTCTAGTACTACAACACTAGTAAATGCAATATCTCAAGAATGCTTTAAGGGATTTTCTTCAAACTTGCACAACTATCTCTCTGGCTGGATCAGATTTTGGAGGTCAAAGGTCACTGCAGCCTTACTTATGGTAGGGTTGCAGTGACGTTGCACTATATCTTAGCTTTCCAGGAGCTATACCCTCTGTATGTGAGTACATAAGCAATCTCAGCCTTTTTTTAAAGCTCTACACTAACATAAAGAGACAGACACAGAACAGTACCAGTAGAAAGCGAGGTCATGGAGGCATAAAACTTCCTGGTGGTAGTTGTAATGTTCTTTCTTTTCTTTACTTTACCACACTCTCTCTGAGTTAATTAGTTAAACTCCAAGACTTAAAGATTTTCTAAGAAGTTAAGTTTTTCTATCACATCAAGAGCTCCGTTGTTTCCCACTACAAAGAGCTTAACTTGTGTTTGATGATGATTTCAGTGAAAAGCCAGTAACTCTAAATTTAAAACATGAGGATGTTGTTAAGATCTGCTTTTCTGCTGAAGTAATTATTGCATGTATTGATGTCTACATGTAAGAATGGTGCATCTTTTAATGAAAACGAGCACATTTGTAGGCATTTCTCCAAATTCCAGGATATTTTTTCTCTGCTAAAAACAAAGTCGGTTCATTCAAAGTTCACTGCTGCAACACAATCCTACTATAGGTGCTTTCTGAGATTGTTATGCACCATCACCTGCTGTAAATCCAGCAAAGCAATGCATGATTGTTGTTCTCTTTTTAGATGTTTCTTGTCTACTTTGTGTCACAAACAGGACCAGATGCGGAGAGTGTCTCTGGAAAAAAAACAGATTAAAAATACTTGTTTAGAGAGCCTCCCACAGTTTTAAATGACCCAAATATGGAAGCACACCTGAGGGGGTTTGAGATTCCTCGCTCCCTTTGGCTGTCAGAATGATGAACGCATCATTTAACTGTAATGAGTTTACCGATTTCATGTAATTAAAAATGTTGTAAATAGTGATCATATAGCTCCTTAAATTCATCCACGAGCATCCCTCTGTATTTTAGAAGCACTGATTTGCACCACAGGACCGTGACCCACATACAAAGGAGTGCAAATCGAGCCGCATTGTGGTTGCCTCCTTTTAGAAAATTGTCACCCGAGAGAAGTCCCCACCAGAAGATGCTGCTAAATATAGATCGGCAACATCAAAGGTCCTTTTAGAAATGCGTATGTGCTGCCTCTGCCTGTGAGGAGAGCTAATCTGACGGGTACACGAGCCCCCATGCAGCTAGACACAATCATGAAACTAACCACTGGAGGTGCAACACAAACACAGGTGTATTTTAGACAACAGTTTTTACAGCAAACAGAGTTCCCCGCTGCTCATTTGCTCTTATTAAAAGCTCTCACAAATTACTCCATCAGCAGGTTCTAGTTTGTTCCTCCAAACTCCACTTGGAGGTCTGAATATTGCGCACAGGATGCCACTTTGTGTCAGACAATAGTCACGGTTGGTGGTTTCATTCTAAAAGAAGTGAGGGACTCTGTCAGATTAGCTGATTTTAAAGCCTTCTGTGCCTTTAGTTTCCCAATTTGAGGACCAATTAATCAGAATATTAAAAAGACAACTCAGTAAAGGCTTGGTAAACCAGCTTAATGGCTGTATTTGGATTAATTTTAGATTCATTACATCACTGAAGAAGGATAAAACCATGTCTCTAGAGGAGTCTTACAACAGAAGAGGCTTTAAACTTCAGAGAAGTCTTCCATCACTATTCAAGGGGAAAATTAATGACTCAGACTACTTCAAATGTTGCAACACCTAAAAGTTTTGTGATAAATCTTGTTGGTCTGTTGGAAAGGCAATGAAACCTGGCAAGTCAGATACGCTGCTTCTGGGAAACCTGCCACACAAAATGTTTAGGAAGTGCCAGACTTTTAAAAAAATTCTCAGAAGGTGATTGGAGGAAGGCTCTGTGTGTCACGTTCATCGTGGGCCAATCCGAATGACAAGACAAAATGAGGTAGTAGGCATGTGTAGCTCTGTTAGTAACCTGAGCTCATCAGACAGGCAGTCGTAGTTTACGGTATATGGAGCTTGTTGATGGATTAAAAATCCTGCCATGAAAAGTTTTCAGTGTGCTTTTAGCTCTTTATTCAATAGAGAAATGTAGTCTAGTTCTGATGTATCTGCAACTTAACAAAAGCTACATCTCAGCTAATTGTTACACTAGTGGCTGCCAGTACAGCTAAACCCAGCCCATAGCTACCTCCTCATTCTCCTCAACTAACGCTGATTAGTCAGGTCTGTTTTCAGAGCTGGCATAATCTTTTCAGATTGGACCTTTGCAATATGGATTTGCCTGATGACAGACCTGGAATCCTGCTGATCCATTGGCTTTGTAAGGTTAATGCACAAATGGTTTAACAATGGTATTTTGGATTTTGACTGAGCAGAAGAAGTCATCACTTGGCCAAACTGTTTCTGTGGTCAAACATGAGAGAAAAAATGTTTGCCATGTAGAAATTTTATATCAAAAGAAGTAAAAAAGAATTTCAATGTTGGCAGGCAGCTAAATTGTAATTTTGAACACTGGTATCTGCATTGGCCCAGGGTTTCACAATCACTGCATCCCTATTTACAGCCAACATCTATCAGTAGCTTTGCATTTTTAATTATTGGTGGTTATAGGTCCTGAGGCTTGACCTGTTAAGAACCATGGATGTAATGTAGCTAATTTGGCTTTGTTTGCCTTAGTTTTGTAGCTATGATAGCCTCATAGCTTCATTAGCTTTAGATTTAGCTACACCAGCTATGTAGCTATGTTAGCAATGTAGCTTCACTAGCTTTAGATATAGCTTCACCAGCTATGTTGCTGCATTAGCTATGTACCTTCATAAGCTTTAGATTTAGCTACACCAGCTATATAGCTAGGTTAGCTACATAGCTTCATTAGCTTTAGATTTAGCTACACCAGCTATGTAGCAATGTTAAGTGCATAACCTCATTAGCTTTAGATTCAGCTTTCCCGGTATGCAGTTAGGTTAGCCATGTAGCTTCATTAGCTTCTTATTAGCTACACCATCTATGTAGCAAAGCTAGTTACATAGCTTCTTTAGTTTCAGATTTAGCTTGGTCAGCTATGTTAGCTACATACCTTCATTAGTTTTAGTTTTAGCTATGCCAGTTATGTAGCTGAGCTATGTAAGCTATTTAGCTACAATAGCTATGTATCTTCATAAGCTTTAGAATAAGCTACATAGCTACATAACTTACATAACTAATGTTGCTTTGTTTAGCTTCTGATTTAGCTACATTAGCTGTATAGCTATATTATCTACCTAACTAATGTAGCAACATTACTTTTAGCCTTAGCTAAGTTGGCTGCATGAAAGGGTTTATATGAAGGGAAAACATTTTTTGGACAATTTACTCTGTTTTGTTAAATGTTTTTCCTTTAGGCTTTGTATTTCAGGTTTTTGACTTTTAACATTTGGTACCCTAACCCTAACGTTAACTGGAAGTTTATCTGATTTTATTTTGAAAGTTTTTCCATTATCAGACATTGTCCTTCTATGACAAGAGGGTTTTCCTTTCAATTTTAACAGGTATCTAATTTTCTCAGTGAAGCCACAAGACTTTTCATGAACATTTCTCCTATTTAAAAGTACAAAAGAGTTAGGAAGAGGGGGAATCAATGAACCCAGTGTTGGTCTTGTACTTCCTGATGACTTCACAGCACAGCTTGGCCCTTGTCAAACTCAAAATTCAAACCAGGAGCGATGTCAGTCAGCTTTATAAAGTTATACCCCCCTGCACCACCCACCAGAGCTGATCAGTAGCATATCACTCCCCTGCTAGCTTTAAAACCCACAGATGGAGACTTTTATATGCGGCCGTGAGGGGCTAACAAGTGTGCTTTATTAGTGGCTCCTCTTTTAGTGAGAACAACCCTCTCTCTGATGTAAAAATCCCATTCAGCACCTCAGGGGTAAAGTGTCTGCACGTTATCACAGCTGGGATCAGCTTTAACAGGAGTAATTAGCACACGGTGATGAGGAAGTGCTCAGGAAGTCATTTGTAGCTCAGTTCAACATGTAAATACTTTGACGTGCTGTTTTTGAAGGAGGCTGCTTTTAAGGTCAAATATTTTCATCTCTGCTGTGTTGCTCCTGTCAGGGAGTCCTCAACAGGCTGTCAGCTCCATGCAAATCAACAGAATTTCTCCTCTTGGTGTCCAAATTGCATCACTTAGCTCTTGAAATTGCACCTTGCCCCTCCTTTCCCCGTCCATAAAAGCTTGAATATTCAGCCTCAGCTGTGCATGAAGCAAAAAGGGACAAAAAAAAAAAGGGATAAAGAAGGGAAGTGACTGCAAAGCGCTGGGTCAGGGTCAGCGTGTTTCCACGCTGGTACGTTCTGATCTTTTTTCCAAATAACGCCAACAAAGACTGAGTCTTACTTACTCACATTCAGCAGTGATGAGGCGTTCAAAAGCTCTAAAAGCTCTTCTCCCTTATCTCCCGCAGGCACAACCAGGCAGCCCAAGGAAGGGGAAGTCCCGGGGGTGGATTATAATTTCGTGACCGTTGACCGGTTTATGGAATTGGAGAAAAGCGGAGCCCTGCTAGAGAGCGGAACATATGAAGGTAAGGATTTAGCCGAGTCACGCTTGTGATTGTGGCGAGGCTCCTTTGTGATATTTCTAATTTTTTTCGTGAATTATGCTGCCATGAGGCACTGGAGGCATTTTTCTCAGTGAAAGTGACAGCGGTTTGAATAACTGCTGAGACGAGCTCATCACTCCACGTCCACACACTTCATAAACACCCACAAATTCACTTCAATCCATCCATCTTTTGGCTTTTGTGGAGAGTAGAGTGTCATCAGTCAAAGAAGACACTGAAAGGAATGCTGTGTAAATTCTGAATGAGCAGCAGCAATCACCCACACATAAACAGACCGAGGCCGCAGATATACGTGCTGTGTAATCTTAAATTCGTACGAAACTGGCCGTAATGAATGAAATTGTAAATATAGACAGTTCTGGCCAATCAATCACATTGGGAAAGAGGTATTCCATGAATATCAATATAGGATGACAATGTCACTTAGGCTGTGTCTGAAATCCCACCATATTCACTATACAGTGCACTATATAGTTAATATGCAATTTTGTGTTGGGGCCCGAATTCTGGGTGAGTAGCCTCATACAAGTATTCACCCCCTTGGATGTTACACTCTTTTATTGATTTTTTTAGATAATTCATGGTCAACATAATTAGGCTTTTTTGACAAAAAACAAAACAAAACTCTCTTTTATGTCAAAGTGAAAACATATTTCTATAAAGTAATATCAATCAAAAAATATATGCAAAGCAAAATAAGTGATTGCATAAATATTCACCCCCTTTAAAGACACTGCCCTAATTCAACACAGGTCCAGCCAACTGGTGCTAGTAATAGGTAGTATTCCTGGCTACCATTACACCATGAAGACAAAGGAACACTCCAAGCACCTCAGAGAAAAATTTTTGAAAACTTAGAGTCGGGATGGATACAAAAAAAAAAAAATCCAGGACATTAAACGTCCCCCGGAGTTCAACTAAATCCATCATCAAGAAATGGAAGTAATATGGCACATGTATAAATCTGCCTGGATCAGATCATCCTCACAAACTGAATGACCGTGCAAGAAGGAGACTAGTGAGAGAGGCCACCAAGACACCTATGACTACTCTGAAGGAGTTCCAAGCTTCAACAGTTGAGATGGGAGAGACTCTGCATGCAACAACTGTTGCCCGGGTTCTACCAGTCAAAGCTTTATGGAGAAGAGAAAGCCACTGTTGGAGAAAACTTGATGAGAGTTCACCAAAAGGCATGTGGGAGACTCCATGGTCAAGAGGAAGAAAGTTCTTTGGTCTGATGAGACCAAAATGGTGCCTTTTGGCCATCAGACAAGACACCAAACACTGCACACCACAAAAAAAACCACAACATCCCCACTTTGAAGCACACTGGTGGCAGCATCATGCTGTGGGGGTGCTTCTCAGCAGCCGGCCCTGGAAGGCTTGCAAAGGTAGTGAGTAAAATGAATGCAGTGGAGGACAGTCTAATTCAGGCTGCAAGCGAGCCATGGCTTGGGAGAGGATTTAATTTCCAGCAAAAAAAATGACCTGAAGAATGCAGAGCAATGGGAAATTTGTGGTGATCCCTGGGCAATTTGACAGAGCTTGAGAAGTTTTCCAAAGAAGAATGGAGGAAAATTGCAATGTCCAGCTGTGCAGGTCTGATTGAGACCTATCCACACAGACTCAGTGCTGTGTAGCCAAAGGTGCATCTACTAAATACTGACTTGAAAGGGGTGAATATTATGCAGTCACTTATTCTACATGACATGTTTTTGTTCAATAGTTTTTCTTTTTAGAAATCTGTTTTCATTTTGACATTTAGGAGAGTTTTTTGTATTTATTTTTTGGTCATAAAGCCAAATTTAATTGATCATGATTGATTTAACGAAATAACAAAAGGGTGAAACGTCCAAGAGAGTGGATACTTTTTACAGGCACTGTATGATCTGTTGTTCTGGATGTTTTAATCATGTTTTGTGGACACAGGGCCTAAATCTCAGCAAGTGCATTCATCAAATTTTGGTTAGAAAAAAAAATGGCATCTAAAAAGGACGCCTACTCATATTTAAAAGCAGGCTCATCTCCACCTTAAACTTGAATGCAGTAGCTTCCAGCTCCGTCTCTCTGGGCTTTTTAGCCTTCTAATCAAAACAAACACACTCTTCCCATCCCTCTCTCTCTCGTGGTCAGCCTTTCCCGAGGCTTTGGATTTTTAAACCACTTCTGCCCGGCCACCGCCAATCCTCAGGAGACCCCTTCTGCCTTTATAAAGATAACAAACAGATTCTCCTCTCCTACCTGACTCTGGGCTCTGTCCACCTGCCATTGCAGCTCCAAAGAGGAAATAAATAAATAAATAAATAAGCAGACGGCCAATTTAACGGTTGGCTGCCAGAAGCAATGTTTGATCCTTAAGGAGATGGGAGCTGCCTTCCAAAGGGAGATTTTTCTGCACGGTCACTCGGCCGTCATTCAGCCTTTTATATAGTTTAATAATTTAATGGCCAATTAGATGTGGAAGAAAGGCAGGAAGGGTGAAACTTGAAAAAGGAAAGCTGTAGTGAGGATGGGGATGCTGGTAGAGTAGAAAGGTTTTGGTTGTTTTTACAAAGGAAAAGACGCCAATTCCTTCAAATTTTTTCTCAGAATATGATTCAGAGAAAAAAACAAATGATACTGACAACTCCATCAATACTAGAGCTACAAAAATCAAAATCCTAGATACCCTAGATACTCATGGGCACATTCCTCTACCATCTGATGAAATAGATGTAGTTTTCTCATAGTTTCGCCAATAGGATCATTAAAATAAAGATAGTTTTATAATACATGGAAAAAGACTTAAGTATCGAACATTTTGACATTCTGCTGAAAACTCCTAAAATCTTATCGCTGGTCACTTTTTAGGCCTCTGCATCACAACAATGAAGACTGAATGTGATGTTTTCAGGGAGTCTGCCCATACTTTCGTACGTCAGTACGTCTGTCCAATCACGAGCTCATGATCTCAAGAATGGTTGAAGGGGTTCGCTTCAAACTAGGCATAAATGTCCCCTCTAAACCATGATGAACTGCTTAGATTTTGAAAGTTGTAGGTCAAAGGTTGGGGCTACTTGGGGCGACTTATTTTTTGCCCAGCTTGTTAACACAATATCTCAAAAACAGCTTTTTGGGGTTTTGTTCAAACTTAGCACAAATGTCTACTCTGATTTAAGGAGGAAATGATTAGATTTTGGAAGTTAAGGGTCAGGGTTAATATTCATCAGCCCTTCTGTTTTTCTTTTAGTGTGAACATAAGGTCTAAGGAATGCTCAAAAGGGGGTTAGTCAGGCAGCATGCTTTGACTTTCCAGGAGGCGCATAGCTAGAAACCCCCATATGGATGGCTACATTCATGACCATGAGTACTGAATACAATAAAATTACTTCAAAAGAAAGTAGTTCATAGTAGCATGAATCTGAGGTGCAACAAGCTTTAAGCTATAAATGAGGAGGCTGGGGTGGAGGAGGTGGAGGAGCAGTGTGCTGCATCAGCATAAATGCAAGGAGAGATTAGTGAGAAATATGTCATATTTAAAAATGTCGCTATGTTGAGAGAAAGGGCTGTGATTGGCTGTGAGAGGCAACATTTAGATCATCAGCTGATCTCAGCTGGGCCTATGACTGGACTGGACTAACGTTAAGCTTCCTTACTCATTAATCTACAAAGAGGTTATTAAAGTTGATTAAAACTAACTTAAAAACTAAAATACAAAAATCATTTTAGTTAAGTGAAACTAAAAAAACTGAGCCTAACCAAAAAATGAAAACAAACTTAAACTGTAAAGTGTGCTTACAAAACTAACTAAAATTAAATAAAAATAGAGACAAAATATCCTTAGTTTTAGGCCCCGTTCACATGGAGAAGAAAACAATATATTGCCGTTTCTTTTTTAAAAAGTTCTCCGTAAAGACAGAATCGTTTCAGGAAATATCTGCGTAAACACGGAACCACTGAAAATGACTGAAAACGCTGTAGTGCATACGCCAAGCCTGTATGTGGCGCTGTAACGCTGCCACAGATATACACCAAAGGAGAAAAAGAAGATCACAGAAAACTGACACAAACTTTCTTCTAGTTGCCCTTCTGGTTATTCTCCGCGTTGGATTTAAGAACATATGGTGTATGCATTTCACGGTGGTGGTAAAGAAGCATCAGATATGGCTGTAAAAGCCATAACAAGCTCAGTAGCTTCTGCAGCACGAACACAACCCTGTAGTCTGCCATTATTGTTTTGGCCGGACCATGCAGGCGCCTTAAGGGAGCTATGCTGTGTGACGTAATCGTTTCAAGAAAGACACACGGAGACGAAACGGTAGACGTTTATGGATTTATGCACTCTGGGACCCGTTTTCAAAAAGTATCGTTTACAGTCGGCTGAAACGTCGTTTCCGTGTGGATGAAATGTCAATACGATAAAAAAATAACAGTTGCGTGTACACCTGAATTCGTTTCTGTGTGGACAGGGCCTGAGTCTTTGACACAACCAGACTGACTGGCATCTACATCCAAGCCTCGGGGGTGTAAAATGGCCTGATTTGATTGGTTAAGATTTCACACAGAGGTCGTTTTTTTCTGGAGTTGAATCAAATGTAATCTTTTATAAATAAATGATAAGTAAAGAGTAGACTGTTTGAATATGTTTTAAAAAATGTTGTTAAATGATGTTCACTCAGCCCTGACATGTGTCAGAAAACAAACTAACACTAAAACTAATAAAAACTAACACTAAACTCAAATGAAGCATTTTTCCAAAATAAAAATTAAACTGAACTAACAAACCAGCTGTAAAAACTAAACTGAAATTGAACACAGAAAATGAAAACGAAATAAAAATGAAAAATAATGAAATTGTTTAAAGGATTCTGTACTATTGGGAGAGAGGGCTGCGCTGTTACCACTTTGCACCAGGAGATGGCAGACATGAGTAACTTCAATCCCAGCAGCAGTTTTTGGGTGTGTTTCTATTCAAAGTTTTGGAGTTTATAGAGTTTGAAAGATGCACGCCCGGTCGAGGAGACGAGTCGGACCGTAATGGACAGGGAATTGTAGCGAGAATTCTCACAATGCTGGGAGGAAAAGAGGAATATTCACCCTCTGATATGACTTTCACACGTAGCGAAACCAATGCTTTTCCTCACCGTGTTTCCACCCCACCGGGGAGGGAGTAATCGGCGAATTACATTTTGGGAGTGCTCCAGATCACCATCTGGATCCAGGAATGTTTTTAAAGGATTCTTCACTATTGGGAGATAGGGCTAATGGCGGAGGTTTGCGCTCTCCGAGTGCTTTTCTAGTTAAAAATTAAAACTGAAGTATCACATTGACATAAGTATTTTTCAAAACACACTTCAAATTTAGCTCAGGTGCCTCGCATTTCTCTGGATCGTTGCTGAGATGTTACTGCACCTTGATCGGACTCCAACTGTGCTCAGTAAATTTGTTGCACATGATTTAGAAAGTTACAGGTCAAAAGTCAGTGTCATTGGGTCTCATGTTCCTTGCTTGTAAGCATGATGTCTCAACAACACTGAGAGTTAGTCTCAAGGCTGAACTGATTCGATTTTGGAGGTATGAGGTCAAGGTCAGAAACCACCCAGCCGCTTCTTCTTGTCCCACTTTCCTTTCACTGTGCAGCGATTGTTCAATGAAAATTTAAAAGTACATATGGAATTGTTTTAAAATACAAAGAGACACAAAGTAGTGAAAGTACAAGTTCAGGAATTTTCCTCTTACTGTAAAAATCTTCCTCCAATACTATCTAGAATGCCTCTTAACTTAGAAACACAGGAGCCTGAGGGGAATCTAGCACTACTATAGGTTCATATCACAGCACAAAGGGTGCACTTCTCCCAGCTTTATGTCTAAGAAATCAACTTATTTTCTTCACTTTTCTGTGTTCCTTAATTCACACTAGCCTGGGGCTACTGGAGATTTCTTTCGAAGGTTGGCCCATTTTTCTAACAATAACTTTCCGCTCTTAAACTCCAAAGCTGAGAAACGAGTCGCTCCCTTCTCTCTTTCTACTGACTTCATCTTTAGTTTGTATACTTTGAGAACATAAGGGCCCCCCTGAAGCTGCTGGTCATATTGGACTTTGAAAAACTCCCCAAAAAGAATCAATTTGTCTTTTTTTGTATCTTGAAGGTTGTTAGATTTAGGCACAGTAATTGTGTTGAACCCACTTTTTATCCTTTCTATAAAATTAAGTGTGTAATCTTTTAAAAACCTTTGGGAAAATGCATATGTGGAAAGATATAAACGAGCATTTTAGGGCTGGCTGGGTTCAGCAATAAAATATGAGCAAGTTTAAGGCTTTATAAAAAATATCTTATGGCTGCATTAGGCCCAGGAGTCTGAAATATGGGTTTAAGGCTGCAAATATAACAGTACACAGAGGCCTGTGCTGCTGCTGCTAGAGAAAGCCCCATCAACATTTTATTTTTGGAGCTAGAGATAAGTACACTTCTCTGTAGTCGCCAAATACATCTTAAGTTGCTCCAGAATCAAGAGTTTGTCATCTTAAGTGTGATGATTTCACAGAATTTTAATATTTGAGGACTTCATACCAGATTTATGTTGATAAAAATAGGCTGTAACTTTTTATTTCTGACTTGAGCTTGAACTCCGACTTAAGAGCTGACCTGAGAGGGACCTATTCTCACCAGAAACTTGAGACTTGCGTGTGACTTTCACACGTGTTTGTCACTCACTCCTCTGATAAGAGGCAGCTTTAGCTCTTTGTGAGCTCTACATGCAGCAGAGTTTAAAGCTCTGTGATTGGCAGCCAAACACCAAATGCACTTAGATATTCATGTACTCAGTCAGGGTGCTTGTTTTCCAAAAGTTTTGCTTGAGCTGAATTCAAACATCCCAGCTGAACTGTTTAACTTTGACCGGCTGTGTTCCACTTAAGTATAAATAAAAACATGGCTGACCCTGATAAACTTATGTTTCTTTAGCAAGAGATGTCTTTACAGAAGAAAGCTCAGCATACTGCAACCTCTCCACATCCATACTGTGTTCATGTTTTTCTGGATTGATGAGAGGAGTCTGGCTGCAGACCGCAGATCTCACACGTCTCCTCTTGCAGATCACTACTGTGAAACGTCACTTCTGTCAGAAAGGAAGTGATGTAATTTGGCGGCACAATGTTTAAGAAGTTTTCTACATTCAATTTTATACATAAAGTCTGGCAGTTACATTCATGAACCACATTACAGACTTAGCAACATTTCATAAATAAAACAGAAAAAAGGTCTAATGTCTAATCTGGGACTAATTTATGTACAGACCTGTTTGAGAAGAAGATACACGAATGGTGGCTCACTTTAGCTTCATTAGCTTAAGCTAAAGCTAACGTAACTTCACTAGCTGCATTGTTTATGTTACTGTGTAAGCCAGTGTAACCACATTTGCTTCAGCTAAAGCTAACACAGTAAAATCAAGCCAGCATTCCCCAAACTACTTCTAAAACATGTCTAGCTTAAGCAAAAATTACATAATCCAAAGTACCTAATGTAGCTTTGTTTGCTTTAGCCTTAGCGATGTTAGTTATGTAGCTATGTTTACAAATAGCTAAGCCAATATATTTCAATTAGCTTTAGATTTAGCGACGTAGCTAACAGCGCTTCATTAGCTTTGGCTAAAGCTGACATAGCTTTGCTAGCTACATATTCAGCATTACTATTAAGCCAATGTAGCTATGTTAGCTTAAGCTAAAGCTGATGAAGCTAAAGTGAGCCACCATTCACATAACTACCTCTGAAACGGAACTAGCTTTATACCACCATAGCATTATCCAATGTAGTTAATGTATCTTTCTTTGCTTTAGCCTTAGCTGTGTTAGTTATGTAGCTACACTATTTACTTAGTTTATGTAACTAATGTAGCTTTGTTAGCTTAGGATTTTACTACATAGCATACATAGCTTCATTTTCTATTAGATTATGTTTAGATACATTTTAGAAGTAGTTACACTAACAGTTGCTTGTTTTAGCTTCATTAGCCTAGCTTTAGCTTTATTAGCCTTAGCCAAAGCTAATAATATGATGGTTGCTTTGTAGTTAGCGTTACTGTTTAGCTACATTAGCCTTAGTTTAAGCAAATGTAGCTAATGCTAACATTCCTGTGTTAGCTATGAAGGTAACCGCTAATGTAGCTAAGTTAGATTAAGCAAACAGCATAATCTATCATAGCAAATATGGTTTTGTTAGTTTAGCTATGTAGCTACTTTTACTTTAATAAAATATGGGTTTGAGAGAATTGCAAATCAGTGAAAGGCAGTCTTCTGCTTTGTTGTCTACGTAATTTATGTAGCTTTGTTAGCTAAGCCTTAGCTACGTTAGGTGCATTAAGACATTTTCATGGAGGACAAGGGGTTGTTTTTGGTGGTTTGGCTTTTAAAAGGTTTTATAATTAGGTTTTACAGGTCAAGTTTTTGACTTTTTCCTTTTGGTATCCTAATCCTTACCTTATCCCAAACCCAGAGTTAGGGCAGAGGTAAAAGAACAATTTCTCATTTGATTTATACAAACTTTAAAGGCAGATACATTGATGTTTTAGTATTATTTAGCATGTTTAGTATGCTCACAATGGTTTCATGTGTTGAAATACACCGGCTTACATCAGAATTGACCAGAACTGGTCTTAAATGTTGGAAAACATCTTAATTTTCAGTCAGTTTCTCATTGTTGAGGTAGGAAAAAAAGACTTTCTTGGCTAGAACCCTTGAAGCCCCAAATTTCACCTCCTATTACTTCTCCAATGTTTCATCTTTCCAAGCATTAGTTGGGGGAATTTGCTAATAAAGACTTTCATGTCTGTTTCTCAGCTTCATCAGAGTGTAGGTGAGATCAGCGCGGCTGTCAGATGTGACAGCAAATCCACCTCTTAGTCGAACTTCAAAGTGCAGGTTTGTGTGATGCTGCAGGTTGTTTAAGTTCGTACTCAGAGCACTTTTCAGGCCACTTTTTCTTTCTTCAGCTTGTTAAGGCTCCAGGATTTGTGTCGTCACTTTGGGCCTCTAATCCTGACAGTCCCTGTAATCTTTGTACAGCTGCTTTCGCTCATTTTTCATTTCAGCCTTCATGTTTTTCAGAACACGGAGGTTCAATGGGTCTTTTCCTTTGCAAAGGGAATCACTGGATGATTTATTCTTGAAGTCTCATTCACTGTTCTCCCTGATTTCCCCCTAGTTTCTGCTGGAGTTTCTCTCTGCTCACTGCTTTAGAATAATCTCAGTGGATTTCCAAACATGTCTTCTTCTTCTTCTTGTCTGATATTTCTGCCAGGGATGCTCGATTGTAGCTGAAAAGATAGCTACTGTGTGCTAATCTCACACCAACCCTGCTGCAGACCTAAACTTTGGCTGATGTCCTCTGAAAGACAAGCTCTTCAACTTTCTTTCATGTCTTTGTATTTGAAAAGGCCCCAGAGGGCAGCGATGTCTGATCTCGGAGAAGAAAAGAACAGCTCCCAGACTCTGGACCAACATGAGTCAACATCTCAATCTGACAACTGTGTCAACACATGAAAAAAAAAGCTGTTGTTGTTTGAAAACCTCAAGATTGTCTAATAGTTAAAAGTTAAATCATAATAAATACTGAAGGGTTTGTTTTATGGCACGTCTTTCATCTATATCCCTCTAAATGCCAGCATCTGGGTCAGCACTGACAGTGAAATCATTCTGTAGCTCTTCTTTATGGCACTTTAGAGTCTGGATCTCAGTGAAAACATCCTCATCCAATGCAGCACTTAAAGGGATATTTCAGTATGTTTTTAAGTTGAGTCATATGAGGTACATAGCAGTAGCAGTGACATTAGCCTTCAGTAATTTCAGTGAGCATTGCTCCTTTAAGGACTCACTAGTTACACCAGCAAGGAAGCTAGGCTATACAGCGCAACAGATGGGTACAGTTTCTCTGTGGAATTGATCGAGCTTTTTGCAAAACAAACAAAAAAAATGGGCGACAAAAAAAAGCTGGCTGAAACGTACGCACTATTGAAAACTTTTGAAGCATTTTATTTTTTACCCAGAATGCCTCTGTGTTTTTGTCACTATTTTGCAAAACAGGCTTTGGCTACTGGTAATGTGCTCTTGCACTGCAAAATAGTGACAAAACACAGATGCATTCTGGGTAAAACATAAAATGCTTTAAAAGTTTCCGTAGTGTGTACGTTTCAGTCAGCATTGTTTTGTGGTCCAATTTTTACCAAATACTTGCTAAATTCTGGGGTGAAATTATACCCACCTGTTACACTGTATAGCCTAGCTTCCTGGCTGATACAACCAGTGAGTCCTTCTTTTTCTTTTTTTTTTTTTCTTTTTCTTAATTGGTAAATAACAAGACAGACAAGTGATATTCAAGTAGTACATGAGGGACAGTGAGGGATATATATATATAATACTGATATTGAAGTATAATCATTTTAAATGACGAAGAAATACACCAAGTGTAAATATCTTACATGAATAGATGAATAAACCAATCAACAAAATGATAATAATAATGTCAACAATATTATTAATAACAACAATAATAGTGATAACAATAGCAATGACATCTGCTGCAATCATAGTAGGAAGAAGAGGGAGAAGAATTAACATTTATGAAATAAATGGGAGAGGAGAAAAAAAGAGAAAATATACTAACGAGCCAGCAAGTCCTTCTTAAAGGAGCAATGCTGACTGAAATCACTGGTGGCTAATGCCACTACTACTACCTACCTCATACAGCCCAGCTTCAAAAATACTGACATATCTCTTTAACACAGGGGTGTCAAACTCAGTCACCACAGGGGCCGGATTCTGGATTCAGGACTAACCTGAGGGCCTAACAGGGTCACCTCTTTTAACCATAAATTGCCAAACTTGTTTTAATGGGTAGTAAAATATGAAAAAAAAAATATATATAAATTTTGCACTGACGATAAATGATTTTGAGGTTAAAAAACGTTTTAAAAAGATAAGTTTAAAGGCTTACAGTCTGAGAAAAGTAAATTTATTAGTTCAGAAAGGTCAAAGCATGTTTTTTAAGGCAAATATATTGGAAAGAAAATCAAAATCATGAGTTTAAAGGGTCAGAATATGAAATAAAATTTGTAATCATGAAATTAAAAGTCAAAAAATTATTCAAAATTTTAAACTGTGAGTCTAAAAGGTCAAACTATGGGATTATGAAGTTAATGAAAGTTTGGAGTTGAAAATATGAGGTAAAATACAAAATAATTTAAAAGGTTTAAAAGGTCAAAATATCACTTAAAAATTAAAATTATGAGTCTTAAAGCTCAAAATATTTTATGAGAAGTCAAAATTATGAATTCAAATGCTCAAAGTTTGAAATAAAAAGTCAAAATCCTAAGTTCGACTCCTAATTGTGAGATGCTAAATTCATTTATATTCCCACATTCCTGACTTCTTATCTAAATATTTTTTCTCCTTACTGTTTCAGATTTTGTGACTTAACGAGGATATCTTAAATCATGAAGGATAAGTTTACATTTTTATTCTTGAGGAAATCTGCAGACCTCAGACTTATGGGCCAGTTATAACAGAAATATGAGATCATCTTGTGGGCCGGATTTGGCCCCCGAGCCTTGAGTTTGACACCTGTGCTTTAACATCTCTACAATGGGAGTAAAAATCCTGCCATTTACTATTTTAGTTAGTATGATTTTTTTTTATATCTCCTACTTATTTAGGATAAGTCGAACCTGATGGGTATAATAACTTAACATCGTGTCTCAGCAGCAAGTAGTTTATAAAAACTGATGTCTATATATGAGGAAGGTGGGTCTATTTTACTGTGTAACACGATATGGGCAATTCTGCCAAACTAGTGCAAAACAGAGTTGGGAATATCCTGAAAGAAAAAGGTATTTATTCCCTAAAATTGCAATTTAATTTTCCACTGAAAGCTCACTTTGCATTTTCAGTTCCTAATATTTTCTGTCGTCCAAATTTGTCACTGCTAAAACAAAAAGTCTTTTTAGAAAAACTTGTCAACTTGCAATTGGAGCTGTTGGTTCTGCTGTGTGGTCCTCCGCTTCATGGCTGAGTTGTGTTGTTCCTAAAAGCTTCCACTTTCCAATACTATAACTTACAGTTGAGCGTGGAATATCCAGTAGGGAAGAAATTTCATGAACTGTCCTATTGCAAAGGTGGAATTCAGTAATTAGCAGATGTGGCCAAACACTTTTGTCCATATAGTGTACTTTTGAAAACAGAAATTTAATCTTCAGTAAGTAAACATTTTAAGGCACCGGTTAGCTTGACATGACATCTCAGTTCAAAAAACAAGGTACGAGCTGCAGTAAAATGTCGCTCCTGGAGTTTTGTGGGTTTTTTTTTTTTTTTGTTTTTTTTTTTTTTGTTTAATCCGTATAAAAAAGCCAAAATGGTTCATAATGAAGGGCCATTTGGGAGCTGAAAGCCTGAGCTGAGCAAAATGATCCAGATTTTTAAATAAGAGCCAGAATTCCTATCACTACAATGAGGCTGGGTGAATGTTGGCTGTTAAAATGCAAGCAAGATTAAAGTTTATCGCACCAAATCGTGCCAAAGTGTACTGAACCAAACCAGACTACTTGGTGGAAATGCTCCATTAGAGATGCACAGATTATTCAGTCAATGTAGCGTCTTAGAGTCTGCTGCCAGAGAAATCCAGGCACTGTCTGAGAGGATGATCAGAGAAGAAGATTCAGCTCCTCACAAAGAGTGGAATTAGTTTCCCGACAAGGTGGGTGCATGCCAAAGATGCTTTGTCTGCAGCTATGTGTTGCTTTGCTGCTTCCTGTTGTGATCTTGTCAGACATGATGTGATCTGGAGCCCCCAGCTTGTGTGTTCATGGATCAGCTGGCTTTGACAGGGAACAGCATGTCAGCGGCACAGAACACCTCATCCTCCCTAAAGCTGCTGCACTGATGTCGTGTGTTTCTTCTGACTTCTTCTACTCCCACATCTCTTATCCTCACTTCTTCACTCTTTAGTCACTTCTTTTCTGTATTTTGCATTCCTTGTCTTTTTTATGGTTGTCTACATTTAGAGTTTAAATTCAGTGCATGGATTTATAAATATGTAATGTCAATGCTGATTTTATTCTGAAATGCACTTCTTTCCTTCTGGGATTGTCAGAAGCTAAAGTGTTGAATTGTTGAACTGTATAGAAAGGCAGTCTCAGTGGGAGAAAGTACTAGGATTTGAATGCAGAGTCTGTTAAAGAGGGACAAGATTTCAGTTTCAAAGGTGTTCTGATAGATGTCTCTGTAAAACTCTACAACACATTTGTTGAAGTTTAAGTTGCGTGCAAGATAAGAGTCTGTGTTGAGGCAACAGAAGGCAGTAAATATAAGTTTTAATGTAATTCCACGATTTAAAGTCATTTTCTTATAAATATCATATATCCTTAAACTGTTAATAATGACCAGCACACAGAAAGAAAGGTTCTCACCATATCTTTGTCACTTATCCAAGTTACCACACCATGAAACACTTGCTAGACCATGTGCCGTGCAAAAATAGTGCCACCACCATCAGAGACTTTATTGTCATCAAACAGTATACAACGTCCTCCTAAATAATTGAAAGATAAACAAGGTGTGAATATTACACACTAAGTAGGGTCAAACTTTAAGACATTGTTGTGCTGAACTGAATGCCTTTGTTGGTATCGGCAATGCTAATATGCAGATGACACGCTGCCATACTTATCAGACTCCCCATTTAATTTGAACTTGTGTTTTGCTAGTGATTGCTAGTGACAAAGCCCACTCACGCAAAACAGCTGTTCAGATACACTGAAGCGGAAGAGCAAGTAGCCAGTAAGCAAAGCTTGCACTGCAAAATGGTGCCAAACACACAGGCTTCTGGGAAAAAATAAAAGGCTCCAAAAATATTCAACATAAAGTACAACTGTGCCAGCTTTGTTTTTTGTCCAATTTGGTCCATAATGTGTTAAATTACTCAGAGAAACTGTACCCATCTGTAGCACTATATAGCCTAGCTTCCCCAAGCAAGTCATGCTCAAAGATGCTAGGCATAGTGTTATCTCTGGAGGCTACTGACACTACTATTTCCAAGTACAACCCAATGTTTAAAAACACTGAAGTGTCCCTGTTGGTAATGCTAATATGCAGATGACATGCTGCCATAATTATCAGACTCACCATTATAAAACTTAGCACAAAAAGTAAGGAAATTTGTGTTTGCTCGATTTTTTCTTTGTTGTAACAATGCTTCTTTGCAATATATCTATACCGTTGGAGGCCTGTTTATTACCCTTTTAAATGGTGCCACATTTGAATGGAACATGCATTTGTGGGATGAGCAGCAGAGCTGAGTATGTGGGTTGCGCCCATGAAAAATGTGCCAAGTCTTCTTCAAACAGTTTATTTTGCTGTTGCTATTGACTCCTGTGTTGTCCTAGTAATTGCTAGTGACAAAGCCCACCAATACAAACAGCTGTTTAGATAGGCTGAGGTGGAAGAGCTAATAGCAAGTAAGTGAAACTTGCATTGCAAAACAATGCCAAACACAGAGGCTTCTGGGTAAAAACTAAAATGCTCTAAAACTTTTCGACATAGCTCACAATTTTGCCAGCATTGTTTTTTTTTTTTTTACCTATTTGGTCCAAAACATGTTAAATTATGAGAAGAAACTGTACCCATTTGTAGAACTGTGTAGCCTAGCTTTCCCAAGCTAATCATGCTCAAAGATGCTAGACACTCTGGAGACTGATGCCACTACTATTTCCAAGTACAAAGCAAATACCAAAGTGCAAGAAACTGCTGGTCTTTGAGTGCTGACTTGAGGCTAGAAGAAAAAGACATTTGGTCCCATATGAAAATGCCCATTCTTAAAGCAACATGTTTACAGCCTGGTTCAAAAACCAGGTCTACAAGGTTCGTATATCCTTCCACAGCTGAACCATTGTGCTTATTTATTGATCAGCAATATTTCTAATATAATAAATGCCATCATTGGGTTTCTTTTGAGAGGTCTCTGGCTGCAGACTGCAGATCTCAGATGCCCCCTCTTGCAGACCACTACTATTAGACGCCGCCTCTGTCAGAATGGAACTATTGTAATTTGCTGATACCACGTTATTTCCCGTTTTCGTTTTTTTTTTTTTTTTCTCCATCTTATTCATAAACAGGGTCAGCAGCTACTTTCACAAAAAAACCACACTGCAAACATTTCAGACTATGCAACATTTCATCCATAAAACAGAAAAAGGACAAAGGTCTAATCTGGGATTGAATTCTGTATAGACGTGTTTTAGAAGTGGATACATGAGCAGTGACTTCCTTTATTTTGTTAGCTATAGCTAAAGATAATGTAGTAAACATCACTACGTAAGCCAATGTAGCTACTTTAGCTTAAGCTTTAGCAACATGGACTTAAGCAAAACTGGCTAATGTAGCTACATTAGCTACATAGATAACACAGATGTGTAGCTAATATAGTTTAGTTAACTTTAGCAAATATAGCATAAGCAAAGGTAAATCCATAAGCCTTAGCTACAATAGCTACGTAGCAGTTTGGCATGAATAAAATATGGGTTTATGAGCTATGCAAAATTCAGAAAGTGCACAGTCTTCAACTACACTACCTCCATAGCTTACATAGTTAGCATAGCTTTGTTAGCTCTGGCCTCATCAACTTTAGCTGTGTTGGATTGTTGTCATTGAAGACAAGCTTTTTTCCTGTAAACAGACTGTTTAGTTAGCTTTACAAAGTGTTTTGTATTTTGGTTTTGTAGGTCAGTTTTTTCACTTTACCCTTTTGGTTTCCTAACACTTACCTTGGACCTCACCCTAACCACAAGTTTGATCTTGTTTTATTTTGAAAGTTTAGCTTGTATTTGCATCCTGTGAGAGGTGGTGACTTCTAGTAACTGCAGCCACGCTGTCTTGCTTCTTTTTGCCTCTGTAGAACTGAATATTTCGTATGCAGATGATATCATGTCACATCAAAGCACTCCAGACGGCAAGATGGGGGACAGGAAATAATCTCGACATAGAAAAGCTCCATCAAAATACCAAAGATTTTTACTGGTCATGGCCATCACTTTGAATCAGGAAAAAACAAATCTTGAGCTTCTTTCAAGGCCTGAAAGTAGAAACACAAGGAGGAAAAAATGTTTAAAAAGCTCACAGAAAACTAGATGGATAAAAATGCTCAATGTAAAGTCAGGATATTGTTTGTGTTTCCACAGCTGATCTCTGTCCAGTCTTGCTTGTTGCAATGTGAAATCTGTCTCTTAAGAGATTTGTATCATTTGGCTTTACTCAGTCATAACAGTGATCCTTTTGGCTTCCAAACAGCCCCTCATTTGGTACTCATTTGGCTTTTTAAAAGTGTAGTAAATAACAAAATAAATGGAAAAGAGAAACAAGCTGGCAAACGGGAGTCGGCTCCTGTCATTCATAGATAAAGGCTGGGTCATAGGACGGACTTGTTTGCAAACAACACATCATTACACGGTCACTTAGCCTACAAGGTTGATATGCGGTCGGTGCACACCAGTATAACCTTTAAGGTTTGTGTTTGTTTATTTCTTATATATCTGAGGCATTGTATTTTAAGTGCTTTTGTTTTTTTTACATTGGTGACCTGTGCATCTGTTGGTCTGTTGTCCCTGACGTGAACCAAAATGCTTCTGCAACTGTTTGATTTCCTGGTATATGTTGATTTCTTTTAATAAGACTTGGTAGATTTTGAAACTGAATTGCCTTTCTGGGATAAATTAAGTCATCAAGAGCTGAATCTGAATTCTTCCCGCCTTGTCTTACATCTCTTCTTCCTTTCCTTCCAGAAAACTTCTACGGTACCCCGAAGCCTCCGGCCGAGCCCAGCGCTCTGCTGCTAAATGTAACGGACCAGCTGCTGCCGGGCGCCAGACCCAGCTCTGAGGGCAAGAGGAAGCGTAACAAGTCAGTCAGCAACATGGAGAAAGCCAGCATCGAACCCCCCGAGGAGGAGGAGGAGGAGAGACCCATTGTCAACGGAAACGGCGTGGCCGTCACCCCAGGTCAGCAGCTACACAGATGCGGAGTCAGAGGCCGCTCGGGCCGGAAGCCTTGTCATGACAGCGAGGTTTAAGGCCATGCTCTGGGTCAGGCTGATCTGCGAGAGTTTTATTTAAGTCTCAGCAATGGGCTCCTTTAGAATGGTCGCTTAGCAACAGAGAAACCAATTGCTTTAATGGAGATTTCCAGGAAAATGATTTTATGGCAGATTATCACGTCTAATTGGTTACACAAATATCTTTAAGTGCAGTTTAATGGACTAGAAGGTAAACTGTGAGTTATTATTTCCTTTTATATTCAGTGATTACATCTACAGCTCGATTTCTGATTGAAACATCACTGCTTTACAGTTTTATCATTTGACATCATTCATTCGTAGCATTATTAGATACTCGTTAGCCCTGATAGTCTGATGACAAACAGTTACACAAGATTTTTCTCATATTACCAGCTGCCTGCAGCTCTTTAAAAGCCTAGTGTTGTGAAGGAGTGTTTGCCCCCTTCCTGTTGTCTTATGTCTTTGCATATTTGTCAATTGTGACTTCATTTATTAAAGGAAAAAAACATCCAAATCTACCTGGCCCTTGCCCAGTCCCTTTCCTATTGTTGAGCCAAGTGATGCCCTCAGGTCTTTAGATGGTGTTCTGGGTTCTATTGTGACCTCCTGGATGAGTTGTGGATGCCCTTTCTGAGTATTTATGGTAGGCTGGCCACTACTTGGAAGGGTCACCACTGTTCCAGTTTTTCTCTATTTATAGATAATGGCTCTCACCATGGTTCGATGAGGTCTCTAATGTGAGATAAGCCTTTGAGTTCTAAGGAAACTAAGGAAAAACCCAACAAGGGTAAGTACATCATTTCAGGCTCCACAGTCTAAAAATCCCCCCCATAGAGGTCTGCTGCTAGATGCCTCTCAGTCTCTTTCTTAATGTTGAATCATAAACAATGACCTCAACTACGGCGAGTGAAGCCTGCAAGTCTTTAGATGTTGATCTGGGTTCTTTTGTGACCTCCTGGATGAGTTACTGATCCGCTCTTGGAGTAATCTTGGCAGGCCAGCCACTCCTGGAAAAGTTAACCCATGTTCCAAGTTTTCTCCATTTGTGGATAATGGCTCTCACCGTGGTTTGCTAGTCCTAAATGTGAGACAAACTTTTGTGCTCTTTTTGATCAGCAGTTGTTTTGGCCTCAGAACACTCCCATGGATTCCATTTACCCAATCTTTTTCTTATTGTTGAACCATGAACACTGACCTTCACTGAGTCAAGCGCTGCCCTCAGGTCTTTAGATGCTGTTCCAGGTTCTTTGGTGACCTCCTTGATGAGTTGATGAGCACTCGAAGTAATTTTGGCAGGCCAGTCAGTCCTGGGAAGGTTCACCAATGTTTCAATTTTTCTACATTTGTAGGTAATGGCTCTCGTCATGGTCCGTTGGAGTCCCAAAGCACTAGAAATTACTTGTCTCTCATCTGTTTAGATTCCAGCTTGATGTGTCGATTTTTAGATCTTTTCACCTACTTCACTTTGTCAGACAGGTTCTAGTTAAGGGAGTTCTTAATTCAACAGGTCTGGCAGTAATCAGGCCTGGGTGTGGCTATTGAAATTGAACACAGCGTACCAAAAAATTTAGTGAATCACGTTTATTTGATTATTTCATATAGGTAGGTTTGGATGGCTGTTTTCCCTTAATAAATGAAATTATTATCCAAAAATTTCTTTTCTTATCTTTTTGGCTTTTTTTGTCTAATGTTGAAATTTGTTTGATTATCTGGAACATTTAAGTGTGACAAAAATGCAAAAAAATAATCATTAACAGGGCAAATTCTTCTTCAGGGCACTGTACAAGGCCTTTTTTACTAAGTCTATGCTCCCTGGTGAATTAAGCCAAACCAAACCCTTTTTTAATTCTCCACAAACTCTGAAAATAAACAGAAATGAGATAAAACACGTATTTATTCACACAAGGAAGAAAGATTCTTCTATTTACAAATGTTTACCTACAAAATAAAACCCATGGATAAATCAGACCAGATAAGATGCTTGTGAATGCATCCTTTATTATGTGTTGTATAAACATCTACACACAGAAAAACATGCAGGCTTACACAAACAGAAAGCCTTTGAATGCATCACATGATGCAACCTTCATAAAAGAGGCTTTATGAGTTTGATTTTTGTGATTCCAAATCCAGAACCATGCTCTGGTCCTGTGACTTTCTAAGCTGGTTTTATGACCCGAGGACAGCCGAGTCTCTTGCTTCAGTCAGAGCAGCACAGCGGGACGAAGTGTTCTTGTCACTTTATGTCTCATACAAGGTGTTAAAGCAGGATTTTAAAAGAGGAAGTTTTGTTTAAAGATGAAGTTTTGGTTTGCTAACAAGGAAGGAAGGAAAGATCTCATTCAAGGTATGTGTTGTCTGATTTTGGGAGGGATATGTAGATGTTAAACATTCTTTTGACATCCCGTTAAAATATCTTCAACTGTCACGCAGCAGTTATGACAGTAATGGTTAATATTAAGTATCAGAAGGTTAAAAGAACTTTATTTAGCCCTTTTAAAGCTTGATGTAAATGAAATATAATCATGTAAATATTAAGGTAATAGATAAAATGTACTGTCAGATAATGTTACACATAAAAAGTGTGCAGCTAGATTCATACTTGTCCAAATAGTTAATGACATTTTTTGAAATCTGAATTAAATGGAAAGATTTATCTTTTAACAATGATTTTCAGTAAAAGAGCTACAAAACATAAACTTTCCCTTCTGTATTAATATTTATGATAAGATGTAATACAGTGTTATGGCCTCTGAAACTGATTAGCCAAGGTTCCAGCAAAACAAACAAACAAAAAAAAAAAAAAAACAGAAACCAGCAACACATAAAAGACACCACACAGATTTGAGGTTAAGAAACTCCAGGCTTTTTGTTAACCAAAGTTTTCAATCAGAAATGCAATCAATAATAATCAACCCAAAGAACCAACAAGAGCTGTAAAGAACAGGACTTCTGATAAACTGCAGTCCAAACTAAATTACTAAACAAAGCAATCTGGACTAGTATGGGAAACAAAGTGAAGAAAAAAGAGAAAAAGGCAAAAAGAACCAAGAGGAGATCTAGAGACAAACTTCCTCACACAGTCTTTGCCCTGGAGATTGTGCACCAAACAAGGAGTCCTATCTCTGCTTCTCTAAATACTCTCACTCCGCGCCTGAGCAAAGACTGCACTCAGGTGTGCAGCAGACCAGAGAGAGTCGGGCTGTATGCAACACATTACTAGTATATGATAACATGATATGATATACGATGCTGTATGATACCATACATTAGCATGCTTTACCATATGGCTTGTCAAGATATGTAAAAAGGGGCGCAGGTGGTTGAGCGGTTATGGCGCGCCCCATGTACCCGGACGGCCTGGGTTCAAATCCGGCCTGAGGCCCTTTACCGCATGTTTCTCCCCCACTCTTGTCCCTGTTTCCGACTCTATCCATTATCCTCCTCTATCAAATGAAGGCACAAAAATGCCCAAAAATAGACCTTAAAAAAAAAAAGTAACAATACAATACAAAACAACATTATACAATACAACATGACAAGGCATGACAAAGATATGGCATGATTTGACACGATGTAATAAAAAATATGGATGGTAGAAATCAGCACAATAGGATATGACAAGACACGGTATAACATGACATGGTACAGTCTACTATGATATGATCCAAAATAATAGATTACAGTACCATATGATGCTGTATGACATGATTAGGCATGATACAATATACAACAACACAAGACGACATGACATGGTAGGTATGGTGCAATATAATGTGACACAACACAACAGGACACAACATTGTATGAAACAATACCATAAGATACAAAAGGATAGGAAACCACCATACCATATGATATGATACCACATATACATATATATATATATATGATATGAAATGATACATTATGATATAGACACATGCAATTCTATGAGATACAATGTGATAAAATACCATCCCAAACAAAATGAACTGCTTCGGCATGATAGAAAACATGCGGGATAACATTCCACGATACAGTACACTACTAAATGTTACACTATAATATAGACTCATATAATTAGTTCTATGTCATATAATGTGTTAGAATATCTAACCATATTATGAGAAGTGTTGCGTCACGTCACATCACATCACGTCACGTTACGTTGTGCTGTGATGTTGCCATATGTCATTTTATGTTATGGTATCTTATGGTACAGTAGGAAACTAAACCAAACATGTTGATTTGACATGATAGAACACATTTGGCAGTACAATACTATATTGTACAATATGATGCAGACTCTCATGATCTAATGCATTACATTGTTATACCATAGCATACTCTACCCGATGACATAGGATATGATAATATACATTACATATTAAGTTAAATTATGAGTTATGTTACTTTCCATGTTACATTACGTATTACATTACATGTTACGTTATGTTATGTTGAGTGTAACTTGACATTACATCACAGTATGTCACATTACATCACGATACAAGATGTGATACAATAAGATACCATTGATACCAACTGAAATTCCTCACTTCTTTCTTTCTTTTTGCCGGTTGCTGCATCCACTCTTGGCTAATTGATTTGACAAAATAGAACACGTATGGCATCATATGACATGTTTACATTAAGTAATGTCACATTACATTAAGTTAAGATACGATATGATACAATCCCATATGATACCATACAACTGATATAGTATGTTACTAAGCTAGACTAAACTCAACTAAACCAAACTAATTTATTTGACATCATAAACACATATGGCATAATATGCTATGATACGATACAATAATTTATTATACAATATGATAGACTCATATAATTTGATTCATTACAGTGTGATACCATACCCACTTTACAAAAAGCATAGGATACAATACAGTACGTTACATGTTATGTTACGTGTAATGTTATGTGTTACGTTACACTGCGTTATGATACGATACTATATTATACAAAATTAAACTAAACTAGCTGAATTTCCTCACTTCTTGCCGGTTGCTGCATGCGCCTGCAGCTAATAGATTTAACATGATGGATCACATTCTGCGAAACATGCGGTAAGTTTACATTAAATTATGCTAGCTACATTACATTAAGTTCAGCTACATTAAGCTAAGAAACTAAGCTAAATAACTTAACTTGAAAAAACTAATTTATTTGAAATAATTGACACATATAGCATAACATACGATGACACAGTACTTTATTAAACAATATGATGCAGACTCATATAATTCAATGCAGTACAACGATATACTATACCATACTTTATCAAAAGACATGATATGATACTGTACAAAACTATACAATACAATACAATATGAATTGGGATGCACAATATTGGGTTTTGCTTATATGCCAATATTTACAGATACATTTAGCCAGTACAAATATTAATACTGATATCTTGATATCACACTTTGAAAAAAAATGTAGATAAAGAAAAGACTAGCTGACGTACACATGAGGACATAACTACAGAGACTTCACCAAGCTTAATCCCTCATCTGTACAATGACAATGTCTATTTAAGGGTTAAAAGTGCTTTACTTCCTGTCTGAAACGTCCCGGTCTCCAGTTGTTATCTTCATTCCCTCCTCATGATGCAGACGACCGTGAATGCACCACTGTGAGCAGAGAGGAAATTTAGCGACAGGAGACATTTCTAACCGATTCTTATCACTGCTGCTGCGTCTTGTGATAACTCCAGACTGTGCGCAGCTCAGCGACCCATGTTGGATGTTAAAGGGAGCTCCTACGCTCAGCTCAGAGGGAGTTTTTTTAGCTGTGAAGATGGACAGAGTGTGGGCTGACCAGGAGGGCTGAGGGGGAATCGATAGAGCACAGCAGGCTCTGTGATCTAAGCAGATATCTACCTCGCTCTTTCCCTCCTGTAGATTATCTCTGCACTCATTTGTCCCCGCTCCACCAGCCCTCCTTGTGAGACACATACTCACCAACTCTGCTTTCCCTCCACTCTCACCATCCCTCAGACAGACTGGGGCTGGCCAATATATCGAGGTTTTAAGATATCTGCAGATCCAAATATTTCAGAAGAGATATAGCCTAGGACATTACTGTTTACATCAGTAGTTTATTTTAATCCAAAAAATAATAGTTTTGTGAGAAAAAAAACTTTAGATTTTTTTTTAAACATATGGTATTTAAGAGTGCTCCATGTGGCTAGCGCTGTTGCCTGAAAGCAATATGGTTCCTGGTTTGAATCCCCGTCAAGTGGGGCCTTTCTGGACTTTGTATGTTCTCCCTGTGCACACATGAGTTCTCAAATAACTGCTTCCAGTTCAAGGTGTACCCCATCTTACACCCAGTGATAGCTGGGATCAGCTCCAGCCCCCTCAACCACAAAGCGGATAAACGGTGTGGACTTTTTGCATCTGAGTCACACAGTTTGTCCTGTCCAACCCATTCCTTCCTGGAAAGCAATAAGGGTGTTTTACTCACTGAATGCTAGTGCTTCGTGAACACACTGCTGCTGCTGTTGCTGCTGCTGACATATTCCCCATGGTGTAGTGCTCATTTTGTACAAGGGAAAGTTTAGAAAGCTTGATAAATACTTCTTGTGAAAGATTGTCCAATGTGTAGTGCACATTTTGTACAAGAAAATTTCAGAAAGCCTAATGAGTATGTCTGCTCACAAATTTTCCCAGTGTAGTGCACATTTTGTACAAGAAAAGTTCAGAAAGCTAGGCCATGAGACATAACTATAATAATGCTGTTTTAAACTCCATAAAGTACTCTGAAGGCATCTAACACTGACATTTCAAGCTTTCTGAAATTTCCTTGTATAAAATGTGCACTACATAGTGGCAAAACTGTCAGCAGTAGCATTTATTAAGCTTTCTGAAAATTTTCTTGTACAAATGTTCACTTCACTGTAGAAAATCTGTGAGCAGGAGTATTAAACAGGCTTTCTGAACTTCCATTTTACAAAATATGGGCTACACTGTCAGAAATGTTTAGTTTTGGGCGTGCAGATGGTCGAGTGGTTTAAGGAACTACCCATGTACGCGGGTGGCCCGGGTTGGAATCTGGCCTGAGGCCCTTTACCGCACGTCTCTCCCTGCTCTCTTCCCTGTTTCCTAGTCTATCCATTGTCCTCCTCTATCTAATAAAGGCATGAAAAGGCCCAAAAATAAATCTTTAAAAAAAAAAAAGAAAAAAGAAATGTTTAGTTTTTATGAAGTTTTCCGAACTTTCCTGGTTCAAATGTGCACTACACAGAAGAAAATCCATCCGCGGGAGTATTTATTAGACTCTCAAAACTTTCCTTACACGATTTGTGCACTACACAGTGAGGTATTTAGTAGTCGGAAGATTGTCAGCGATATTATTGATTATGCTGATCCTTTCTTGTACAAATGTAAACTACATAGTGAAGATTTGTTAGCAGGAGTGCTCTATGTACACTGGCAGCCCAGGTTGAAGTCCAGCCTTTGGCTCTCTTACCACTTGCCCCCCCTTTTAAAAAATGAAGTCAAAAAATGCCCAATAATGTATCTTTAAAAAAGGAAAAAAGTGCCTAATATTGTTTTTCTTGGACTTTTTTTCCTCTTACCCATTGAGTCAAACAGGTTTCAGTATTATCTGATTTTTACTTGAATCATAAACAACGTTTATCACTCCTGTTCTGTGACCATTTGTTATTCCTTGACAAAAGTTGAAGATCTATGATGAATGATGATTTTACTACCTGAATGCTAGTGCTTAATAACATTATGAACAGTTTTGTTCGAGGAAAGTTCAGGAAGTCTACTGACAACAAATTCCCTGCTGTGTAGTGCACAATTTGTACAAAGAAAGTTCAGAAAGCTTGAAATATCAGTATTCATTGCCTACAATGTATTTTACGGAGTTTAAACAGCATTTTCTCTACAAATATTTTATTAGGAATGAAAAGAAGAAAAAACCTAACATTTTTGAAGATTTTCGATTTGTACAAGATACTTTTTTTTTTATACCAGCCCTACCTCAAACATCTCCTTATGCTGCCACAACTCAAACTAGAGTATCAGAGCCCGCTTCTCCCTCATTCTCTGTTGTCTCCACCACTTTATTCGTCTTTCTATCTTGTTAACCTCCATCATTCTCTCTCTTTCTATCACTTTACTCGTCCCTTTCCCCGGAGTCATCGCCTTCCCTCACCTCTTTCTAATCATTCTTTCCTTTTTTTCTCAGCCTCCACCCTAACCCTGACTCTAAATCAATTGCCTTGCCCTGCTTCCTACGTCTCCTTTTCCCCCCTCTGCTTCACCTCTCTGTCTTTCTTCCCCTCTTCCCCTCCTGGCAATAATGTTGTGTCTGACTCATCCTGTCCTGTTGTCACCCTCAGAGTCGAGTGAGCATGAGGACAAGAGCACAGACGCTTCGGGTGACATCGTCCCCCAGAGCAACAACCCCGCTGAGGCCTCGACAGACGCACCCAAAGAGGACGGACTTTCCCCGAAAATCACAGCGCCAAAACCCGAGGAGAACGACGAGCTTGGACCGCTGCCAGACAACTGGGAGATGGCATACACCGAGAAAGGAGAGGTGTACTTTATAGAGTAAGTGTCATGGCTACATCAACACTAAGGCAAGGTGTTTTTAATAAACCTGGGCGTCTCAGTCATCAGGGTGAAATAAAAAGTTACAACAGAGCTAAATCTGAAAAGAAATACAAACTCAACAGATGGTGGGCAATCTCATTGATGTTTATGGAGTTATTATTAGATTTTTATGGCCACTTGGAGGTAGCAGAACAAGCTATAAACACCAAAAATATCATAATGCTATCATATTAAATTCAAATGATAAATGTGCCCAAAAACAGCTGTCTATTTCAGACAACATAAACATTCATTTAAAGTGGTTTCACTGCTACAGTTTAACTTCAAAATAGCTCTTTTTAAGCTCTATTAATGAACACCATCAACTCCAAATGAAAATGTGTCCTGTAGCTTAAATGCTCCACTTGACTCCATTTGCCCTCCATGTTGTTTTAAGATTTTGCTTTGTTTTTTAAAACCAGTAGCATCTGGATTAATTATTGTGAAAAAAAACACAACAAGACACTAAAATGCCCCAAAACTTTCCAGTATGAATTACCTATTGTAAGTGCAGTTTTAATAGTGATAAAGCTTAAACTTCAGATGGCGCTTGCGATCAAAAAATACAGTGCCCATAAAAAGTGTTCACCCCCTTGGATGTTTTACCCTTTCATTGATTTAATGAACCAGTCATGGTCAATATAGTTTGGCTTTCTGTACAAAGAATTTAAAATAAATATCTCTTTAATGTAGGTATGTAAACAGTTTTTTTACCAATGTCAATTTGATAAAAATATGTTATGTAAAATAAGTGATAAGTGAAATGGGGATCACCTGAGTGCAGTGATTGGGGCTTGAGTGATTGAAGAATAAAGACACCTGTGTCTGGAAGGTCCAGTCAATGGTTTAGCAGTATTCCTGGCTACCATTACACAATGAAGACAAAAGGACACTCCATGCAACTCAGACAAAAGGTTATTGAAAAGTGTAATTCAAAGAAAGGAGATAAAATATCCTAAGGAACTGAACATCCCCTGGAATTTAGTTAAGTCCATCATCAAGAGATGGAAGGAATGTGTAAATCTGCCTACATTAGGCCGTCCTAACAAACTGAGTCACCATGCAAGAAGGAGACTAGTGAGAGAGGAAACCAAGACACCAATGACTTTTTGGGAAAATGGCAAAGAGAAAACCACTGTTGAAGAAAACTCGTATTGAATTTCACCAAAGGGACGTGGGATGAGACCAAAATCGGGCTTTTTGGCCATTAGATAAGATGCTATGTTCAGCGGACACCAAACATAGCATTTCCACTATTAAGCCTGGTGCTGGCAGCATCATGCTGTGGGGATGCTTCTCGGCAGCTGGCACAGGAAGGCCTGTAAAGGCAGAGGGTAAAATGAATGCGGCAAAATACAGGAAGATTCTGGAGAACAATCTTATCCATTCTGCATGAGAACTTCAGCATGGGAGATAATAAAAAAAAATGTCAAAAAGCCCAATAATACTGACCATGGTTGACGTATGAAATCAATAAAAAGGGAATATATCCAAGGGGTTGAATACTTTTCATAGTCACTGAACATGTAAACAGGGCTGTCAGCATTTACGATTTTCTTGATGAGATTAAGGTCTGAAAATACACATTACATTTTTCAGATCACAACAATCACAAGCTGTTTAATTGTTGCTACCTGGGTGCTACTCACTTAAGCATCTCCAAGTTCTCACAGTGATCAAAAATAAGGACACGACTGCTCCTTCCAATGTCTCCTTTCACTTTAAAAGAGAAGCAGATGGCTCAGTCAAGAATTTAACTTCATAGGTGGTTCTTTAACAATTTTTTTTTCACTTTGTAACACAAATTCTTTTTTCTTCCTTGATTAAGCCACTGTCATTACCAACCAGATGGTCATTTATTTTCAAAAATGGGAAAAAAATTATAAAGTAAAAGCCTGATACAATAGTTTCTTCTATAATCTCTAAGCTTAATTGTGTCTAAATGCAACTGTGTCTTAACTCATCAGTACCTGTGTAGACTAGATAACAGGGTGAGTAGCTGGGGCAGTGAAGTGCCATTTGGTGAAGTCCAGATCCAGGATCTGGACTTTGCTGATAGTACTCTTATCCTTTGGGGGACTCTAGATGTCCTTGTGGGGGCTCTTAATTTGCTAAGTGAGGAGGCTTAAACATTGGGAATGTGCGTCTCCTTTGTCCTTCATTGTCTTACTATACTCCTGTGAGGCCTGGACGATGACTGATGGCCAGAGGCGCCTGCTGGACTCCTTTGTGATACCTTTTCTTTGGTGTATTTTTGGGTATCATTGAAAAGTCCATGTGTCTAATGCTGATGAGCCCAAGAGAGTGGGGATGGGGATGGGAAGGGTCAGCTTCGCTTCTACGAACACCTTGGGTGCTTTCTTGGGCCTGACCCAGCTCACTGCATACTGGGTGCGTAGGACCTCGTGGGTTAGACCAAACATTGGGAGCTGCCAAGTGGGTCATGGAGGTGTCATGAGGAAGCCAGAGCCGAACCAGCGTAGGCTATACCTGATCTGACCTTCTTTCCTTTCCAATTCCTGACAACTTCCTTTTCTGTGGTTAGGTTTAGGTCATAATCTTGGGCCTAATCTTGGGGGATTCACAAAGTATGACAAAGTATACACGCTACACACACACACGCATAGGCTGAATTACATGCAAATACACATGCACAAACAGGATCCCCATGGACATGCACTAATGGAGAGATGTCAGAGTGATGGCCTTGCTGCTCTTGTTGAAGCGCTGCCGTAAGCTGTTGGGGGTTCAGTGCCTTGCTCAAGGGGACTTCGACAGTGCTCAGGAAGTGACCTGGCACCTCTCCAGTTACCAGGCCAAAGTCCAGATATGGTCTGACCGGGACCTTCCAGACTGAGCTACTACCATCCCCGTCATGTCCTTTCAAAGTAAAATCAAGTCTGTATCCAAACAGGAAGTCAATCACCCTTAGTTTGAGACTGTAAGAAAATCCTAAATAAAACAAATACAGGATACTTTAAAGAAAACATCATGATAGTTTCATGATCTTCTGTGAACTTTTGTCTACCTTTAGCTTTTTCAACACCTAAACGTCTTTAGACATCCTTAAAGTTCTCCGTCATGAGACTGTGATGTCACTCTTTTATAACCAAAGAAAAAGATTCTTATTTAGTGTATCAGGTCTAGATAAGATCTAAACTCTTCCTGTATTCCCCCTGGCAGAAATACGCACGCATGGACCATAATTGATGCTTGGTGGTTTAATGAGATTTAGAGGCCCCCAGAAGTGCCTCCTCACACTGAAGTCTGTTTTACAAGCTCTAAAGTTTAATTCACAGGGGTTGTTAGCTTTTTACAGCAGCAGTAAAACAGCGGAGGTGAGTCTTTCTTACACCAGAATAATGGACTTCCTGCGTGTTTCTTAGCGGGGGTCTGGGAATTGTATTTGCATGCTTGTAGTTCTTGTATAGCATCAGCTAATGCAGCCGTAAGAGGAAACTATTCTGCCATTACGAAGGTTTTATTGTATCAATATATCATTAAAGTCATTAGGCTAAATTTCCCCACAGTATTGATTGAATCCCAGCGTGCCTGAATGCATCATAAACCACTAGAAGCTCAGCTCGTTGTCACCAAGTCAAGCACATGTTGCTTCTTCTGACATGAAATCCCCTCCATGCCGCCTGCCTCCTCCCACTGAACATGGAAACTTCATGCTCCAACATCCATCAAGCACATTACACAGCTAATGCTGTTAGCTCGCTGAATTTGCAGCTTCAATTTTTATTTATTTATTTATTTATTTTAAGTCTGGGCGTATGTGATGCCGTGCCAAAGCGATAGCCGCTGCCAAGAGAGCGCTTCTCTTTGATTGGCCTCCATATGAGATCAATCCGTTTACCTGCGGCCCTTGAAGTGAGCCGGCTGAGCGAAGGAAGAGAAGCGAAGAGAGGGATGGAGGTGGAAGGAAAAGAAAGTGATAGTGATTAAAAATAGCGGGGATTCAAAAAGCAGGAGGGGGAATGTAAAAGAGGAGGCAGTAGTAGATGTTTATGCTATAAATAGTCATAGATGGCAGAAGAAGAGAGGAAGGGAAAGCGAGGGAGAGAGTAAATATATTAGGAGGGAGAAAAGGGGGGAAGAGAAAGAGTGATGAGGAGTTGATGGAAAAGACTTAAAAGCAGGGCAAAACAGACTTAACTTACCATTAAATGCACCTCATTTGGCTCTGATCCTGCCTAATTATATCCTAACTTCATCTGTAAGGCAGCCAACAGGTTATGTATCCAGCAAACTTGGAAGCCACAATGATACAACCTCTAGGAATGATGGGAACCTATCACAACTTTTATGGCAATAAGGGACTTCTCACTAAGACTTTATTCTTCACCATAGTTTAAATATCCAAGTGTGGATTGTAAGCCCGAATTGTCCATACATGACTGCCAAAGGGGCAACTGTGTGTTGCATCCTGCTTTTCTCCACTCCTCATGGACTGCAAACAGTCACTTCCTGCTGACTTTCCTACTGTACAGGCAAACAAATACCATGCACACTAGTCACACTTGGCTTGTGGAACAGCTCCAGAAAGCTAGAGAGCTTTTAACCTACCATAAAATAAGTCATGGGCTGACTAAGAGCAGCTTAATCTCGTCAAGAAATGGGTCGCAATGGCAGCAGGCGAAGCAAGTCAGCCCAGACATCCTTCACCCTAGCAATGTTTTCAGTTCCTCCTGAGGGATTCTGAGGCGTTCCCAGGCCAGATGAGATATGTAATCCCTCCAGTGAGTTCTGGGTTTGCCCTTCGGGCTTGGAAGGCGCCCGGAGGCATCCTGATCAGATACACGAACCACCTCGACTGGTTTCTTTCAACGTGAAGGAGCAGCAGCTCTACTTCGAGATCCTTCCAGTTTCAGAGCTTCTTAACCTATCTCTAAGGCTGAGCCAAGACAGCCTCCTGAGGAATCTCATTTCCAAATCTTGAACCCGTGATCTCATTCTTTTGGTCATTATCCCATCGTAGGTAAGGGTTGGGACTGGTAAATTGACAGCTCCGCCTTTCGGCTTAGCTCCCTCTTCACCACAACGGTACGGTACGGCGCCTGCAAAACTGCTGATGCTTGCAACAATCTGCCCATTGATCTCATGGTCCATTGTACCCTCACTCGTGAACAGACCCTGAGATAATGGAACTCCTTCACTTGGGGAAAAAGAAATAGATAGATGATGATATACAGTTGAAACCGGAAGTTTACATACACTGTGTAAAAAGACACAAAACTTTTTTTTTTCCTCACTGTCTAACATTAAATCAGACTAAACTTTTCTGTTTTAGGTCAGTTAGGATTACCAAACGTATTTCTATTTGCTGAATGCCAGAATGATGAGAGAGAATTTATTAAGTATGTTTTATTGCTTTTTTTAAAGCCAGAGGTATACATACATTTCCATAGTATTTGGGAGCGTTGCCGTTAAACTGTGTGACTTGTGTCAAACATTTTGGGTGTCCTTCCACAAGTTTATCACAAGAATTTGCTGTAATTTTGGCTTGTTCCTCCTGACAGAACTGGTGTAACTGAGTCAGGTTGGTAGGCCACCTTGCTCGCACACACCTCTTCCACTCGCCCCACAAATTTTCTATAGGATTGAGATCAGAGCTTTGTGATGGCCGTTGTCATTGAGCCACTTTGTAACTAAATGGGCGGTATGCTTGTGGTCAACGTCCATTTGGAGACCCATTTGTGCCCAAGCTTTAACTTCCTGGCATATATCTTGAGATGTTACTTCAATATTTCTAACTAATTTGCTTTCTTCTTAATGCCAACTATTTTTGGAAGTGCACCAGTCCCTCCCGCAGCAAAACACCCCCACAACATGATGCTGCCACCCCCGTTCTTCACAGCTGGGATGGTGCAAGCTTCCCCCTTTTTCCTGGTAATTACAGCCACATAGTTCAATTTTAGTTTCATCACACCACAAGAATTCTTCAAAATTAAGGTCTTTCTCCCTCAGCCCATGTTGGTACGGTATCTCTTTCCAGCTTCAGCCAGCATCTTCACCAGGTATTTTATTTGCTTTTGCTCTTGGGTTGATACGCACATTTCACACCAAACCCTGAATCTAAATATGAGGGTGCAACAAGCTTTGGGCTGTAAAAGAGGAGGCTGGGGTGGAGGAGGTTAAGCTTTGCAAGCTACATGGTGCGTCAGCATTAATGCAAGCATATCTGAATGCACTGCTGTGTTGAGATAAAGGGCTGTGATTGGCTGTGGGAGCTGGGAGGCGATAACTAGGATCAGCTGGCCGTCAGCTGATCACGGCTAAACGTATGACCACCATTTCCTGCATGAAGTAGGCTTCATTCAGTAGAGGTTTGTCTTTATACCTCTTATACTTTTTTCATTCCTGTTGAAGTAAATCATCCGTCATGTCCTTGGTGTACCCCACTGTTCTGTGTCTCTAATATTAAGTGCAAACACGATTCCCTTTGGGACATAAGTCCAAGTTAAAAGTACTGAGGAGAACAAAGATGCAAGGAAGCCTCTCTAGTGCTTCCTCCTCCTTCAACTTCTTGCTTTTCCACTGTAGGCACTTTTCATACCCCCCTCTCTCCCCTCCTCCCTCCCTCCTTACTGTCATCATAAAGGGAGGCCATTGTAGCTCCCGAGCTTCAGAAGAGTTGCGAAGACGCTCCAACTTTCCCGGACACGCCATCATATCTGATCTGGATCCAGCTCTGCGCCCAAGGGGCTGCTGTGGATAAATCTGCCAAACCCACAGCTGTTCCCCTCTCTTGCCCCCTCTCTCCCCCCTTCTTCTTCCTCCTCAGCCTGCTTAGTAAGCCAATTAAAAGTATTGATTGCCATTTTGTTAACCTAAAGCTTTTTCGCCCCCTCCCTCCCTCGTCTTCTTTCTCGTCACCTTTTCCGAAGGCTGGCACACGAGGGAGTCTCATCTTTCCTGTTTGAAATGATTCTCCGGCTGAATTAAGAATCCACCATCCTCCTTCTCCCTCTTTCTGCCAAGTCTCCTCTCTCTCACCATCTATCACACTCCCTCTCACTCTCTCTCTCTCTCTGTCGTCTCTTCACAGCCACAACACCAAGACAACATCGTGGCTGGACCCGAGGCTAGCCAAGAAGGCAAAGCCACCCGAGGAATGCAAAGAGGATGGTGAGTACAGAACCTTTATCTTCTAATTCCCTCTTTTTCTGATTATTCTCCCCTGTTTTCTCACATCTTAATTGCACAACTTCCCTGTAGCGTTCATTTCCATGATTTAAACCTTGCCTGGAGATTTGATGAGGTGATTTGATTCAAGATCGCTCCATTTAAGGAACATTTTTAGATTTTAAAGGAGTTACATGGTGGTGGTGTTGGTGTGTCTGAGTGCATAGGAAGCCTCTTCCTCGTGTGTTTAAAGTCCAGGTCCAGAGAGACTCAGAGGTTACAAAGACTTCTTTATTCTCCACTGAGAAAGAGACATGGAGTGTCCTTCACCCGCCCACACACGCTGCAAAAACACACCCGTAGAAGAAAGGGAGAAGGATGAATGTCAATGCAGCGTGCATTTATAGACGAGCGAGCATTTATTTTTCGAGTGTGTCATCTATCTCGTTCGCCGTCACCTTCCCTGCCCTCTTCCCCATTCGTCTTTTCTTTATGTGCGAGATTTATCGCCTGAGTTATAGGCAGAGGAGCTGAGTAGGAGGACTCGATTTGGAGATGGACAGAGACAACGAATGAGGAATGGTTATTTGAATGTGTGACTGTGACTTCTTTGGTGGGTGTGCTGAAGAGAGCAGGGGGTGTTTGTGTGTGCACGTTCTGGTAACCCCAAGGGTAGAGTTTCTCTAAAAATACATTCAGACACAGACAGACGGACGGACTGATAAACTAGAGGAGTCCTGGGTCAAACAGTGCTTTGATTTACTTTTCACTTTGGCTGACCGTGGGTTTGTTTTGTTGGACTTTGGGACACTGTGGTGAGTAGGCCTGACACAAATTGTCTGTCAAATGTATTTCTAAAGGCATTTTCACATCTAAAGTTTGTTTTTCTGGTCTAAATCAAGGATTATCTGTTACTTTCAGTCATAATCATGTCAAAATTGGTCTGTGGTCATATGGGGATATTCACAAGCGGACCAGAAAGTAGGATGAAAATGCTTGCTAAATGGTCGGTTAATTTAACATTACAATGAACACCTTGAGTTGAACACTTGAGGCATAATACAGATTTCTTTTTCAAGGGTAAGAGAAAGCTACTCAGGCAGAGCTAAGGACATCCTGTGATGAAGACCAATATAACACCATTTGCTTAAGTCCATCTATTTCTATAGGCAAAAAGTCACTGACTCAGTGGATAACTGCACTCATGGTGCAAAAGTGTCTACTATCAAAATCCTTCAGTTGTGACGACTGTACATCAGGCACCACCCAAACACATATAAACACATATGAAAACATCTAAAACAATCTAAATTCATATAGAGTACCTATAAAAAAGTATTCCCCCCCTTGCACATTCTACCCTTTAATCGGTTTTATGAATCAATCATGGTCAATACAATTTGGCTTAAAAAAAAAAAAAAGAAAATGCAAAGAAAACTCTTTTATGCCAAATTGAAAAACATATTCATGCAACGTAATGTCAATTAAATAAAAATATGTAAAGCAAAATAATTCAACCAAGGGCCAGCCAAGCAGGATCACCTGAGTGCAGTAAATGTGGATACAGTATGAAAACACTTGTGTCTGGAAGGTCCAGTCGCTGGTTAACAGTATTCCTGGCTGCCATTTCACCATGAAGACAAAAGAACACCCCAAGCAACTTAGAGAAAAGGTATTCAAATGTACCAGTAAGGGATGGATATTAAAAATTCGACAGCACTGAACATCCCCCAGAGTTCAATGAAATCCATCATCAAGAAATCTACGGAATATGTTACATGTGTAGATCATGTGTAAAACTGAGTGACTGTGCAAGAAAGAGACTAGTGAGAGAGGCCACCGAGATACCTATGACTACCCTGAAGGAGTTCCAAGCTTCAGCAGCTGAGATGGGAGAGACTCTGCATAAAATGACTGTTTCCCTGATTAGGGTTAGCTAACCCTTGCCAGATAAAGAGAGTGGCAAAGAGAAAGTCACAGTTGAAGAAAAAGCATTAAACCTTGAGTAAACTTCGCCAAAAGGCATGTGGAGACTCCATGGTGAAGTGGAACAAAGTTCTTTGTTCTGATGCAGTGTTAATTGACCTATGGCTAAGCCACGCCCCCTCCACTCACTCGGACAAACAATGAACATTCAGTGACAGGCGCTACTGCAGTTATCAAAGTAGGAGACATTTCACAGGAGGCCATTGATAATTTTTGGAGACAGAAAGATCACATATCATCTAGAAGTCACCAAAAGGGTCTAAACTACGCATTGGAGGGATATATGAATCATTTTATTGTCGAGAAGGTCGATAAAAAGCTTCGTTTACAGGCCCAAATTTACAGGTCCCAGTGCAAACGTGATAAACCGCATCTCGTTGCCATCACCATCTCAGACCACAAGATAGAGGATCAGCATCAAAGTGCCACTGAAGTTAAGGTTTTTGGCTCAGAATATGAGAAAAATATAACGGCCTTTTGACCATCTTTACCAAGAGTGTCTCTCCGTTAGTTAGGTGCTACAGTATTTACATTGACTCATTCAGCATAACATTTGCCAACCTTTGTTATCTCGGCTATTACAGATAAGTTAATGAAGCTAAGCTCCAGAAGTTAATGTTAGTTTAACTAGAGCCCTTCGGACAACTGCTAACAATGATGTACAATCACCAAAGAATAAAAACTAGAACAAAAAAAGAGCCAATTAACTCCCAACAAACAACGTGACACAACGAACAACACAGCTAGGAGCTAACGTTAGGCTAACTTTAGCTAACGTTAGAGATGTTAAAGATAATTTTATATTTCTTTCCAGCAAAGTGACAATATGTAGCCTCAACAATGATGCTGGCTTACCTTAGAACAGATGTTGTTAATTTTATCCACGTTGAGTTGATGTTGTGGTCTACCGCACAACTTTTAACCAAAGAAGACCCTTTTCTCATTCTAGATGTGGCTTAGGAAAGGGTAAAAAAATACACTCCATTGCCAGCCTCTCAGGATACCTTGTGTTGGAGTCGCATGTACCCCATGAACACTGTTTGACCATTTTTAAACTTAAAATCTCATAAAAGCAGACGAAAACTGACTTTCTCCTATTCAATTCAATGGACGTCCAGGCAGCAGTTGTCTGAGTGTGTTGGAATGGCTATACGCACTGTGATTGGCTCATCACGTTTGAGGGCGGGACTTAGCCATAGGTCAATTGCGTTGACTAAAACTATAACTAAAACTATTTGTCGACAACCTTTTTTCCATGAGAAAGACCAGACTAAAACTAGCCAAAGACAGATCTACAATGACTTAAACTGACAAACAGTAAGTTTAGTTTTCATCAAGATGACTAACACTAGACTAAAATGTGATTTATATTCGTTGGACATTAAATATCCATGATATTTCACCCCTGTGGGTAAATCTGTCAAAAAACAGTGCATCTGTAGCTATTCTGCCTCTCAACTGTAGAAAGCAGGGACCCCAGGTTTGGCAGGATGCAGAGAACACACTACCGTGACTTGGTACTAAAAGTAAAGACTAAAATGTGTGGACATTATATGGACTAAAACTAGACTAAAATGTTTTGGAGTTTTTATCATCTAAAACGAGACTTAAACTAAAAATGATAGAAATGACTCAAATGTGACTAAAACTAAATCTGTGGTTTTAAGTTTATTTCCTGTCTTAAGATGCATCTAAAATCTATGATTCAAATTTTTCAAAATAAAAAGATTTGAACAACATAACAAGTAGGGACTCCTATTGTCAGCACTAATCACTTTATTAAGGGAGCTTTATTGAAGTTGCAGTAGCACGTGTATGGGTTTACAGTGTTTACAGCTGCTTTTTTGACCATGATCAGAGTCACAGCCAGTTTCTTTTTACATCATAGCCTTGAAACAATCAAGTTGATTAAAACAAGCCCATTCTAGTGCATATCCTTTGTTCAAGCCCCAGACAGAGATGCTCTGCAAAGAGAGCAATATCACTTTGTAACTGTTGTTGCTACTTGGAGAGGAGAGACCACACGTTTATCTGTTTGCCTTTCTGCAAGTTAACTGTAAACTGACATGAGGAGGAGGCAGAGCCATCTGGTCAGTGAGTATCTAGGTCTGCTTTGTCTCTGCTCTTGAAGTATCAGAGAGAAACATGCACAAAAAAGGAGTCATTCTCAGCAGTCGAGGTAACCGATGTATCATTGTAGAGTGAGAGAAAGGTTGAAAGTTTTAGGCGGAAGATGTGCCAAAGTCTAAAGTACAGTGTTTAAGCCGAAAGCTCCCCTGATAGGTAATGGTTTGCCAGTATTCCTGTACACGTTTGCTACCTTGAGCAGGATAAAACAAATGTCAGGAGGTATTTGCAGATTGTGTTTGACTGCACAAAGATAGAGTGAGCAGAAGCAACAGCACCTGGTCTGAAAACATTTGCACTGTGTGTGGTGGCATTAAACACAGGAGCTGCTTCCTGTTGACACATCGCCTGTTTCATCCCTTCAAAAGAATTACTCTCTTAATCGTGCATTTTATTCAAAGAGACCTCGCGTGTAGTCTCTGAAACGCCCGCTTTCCCTCAGCCTTTAGACTTTAAAGGGAGACACATCTCCAAGATGATGAAATGACACAGAAACAAAGACAAAGACGCCTGTGAGGAATTAGTCAGACTGTGATTCTGCTTTTATCTCCAGCACTTGCAATCCTATTTATCCACCAAGGACGCTGCAGAGGAGGAGATGTGATGATATTTGTGAGGATTGTTATTGATCTGGTTGGGCAACTAATCCAGTTAGTCCCTGCAGAAAGGAAAGTAGTGCTTAGCGATGGCTGCAGGTCTGAAACCAAGTAAGGATTATTGGGCATACAGATCGCTGTAATTAGGATGTTATGGCTCACAGGACCACACAGGACTGAGTCAATCAAGATTTAAAATACCAACTGCCTGGAAGTAAAATCATTCAGAGGTGCTAGCTGTGGCATTTCATTTATTTGTTTTGTTTTTTGCCTTCTTTCCCTTTAGCACAGATAAATACACTGACCATTTAAGCCCTTATAGCCTATTAACATTGTAATGTTTTAATTTTTTGTGACCAAATCAAGAAAACTGCAAGAGTTCCCTTTAGCCTTAGTTGTGTTTTGTGTTTATTGATGATTATTTTGATGCTACTTTTCTGAGCTAAGATAAAGAATATGATGATTATACTAAAACCAGAATTTTAGTGTGTTGTAGTTAGCATTTAATTCATAGCACTGCTGTCCTAGGAGCTGCTTGCATGGCTGTCAGTTTCTGTTTGATATGGTGGTGTTTCTACTTTTTTGGTGTATATGAAATGTAAATGAGAGAATATTATCAAAACAGAGAGCATTACATTAGCAAATAAGCATCTTAGCATGGTGTTTCTATGCATAAAACAGCATGTTGATAACAGCATTTGTGTAAAATTGTGTTGTCTCAAGAGCTTAGTACTAATTTAGAATCATTTTGTTGGTACTGTTTAGGGTGTTACTATTTTTGAATGTTAATAAGCAAAAGTCAACATGTGAATGTGCTCAAGTAAGATGGAGAGCCTTTGTTAGCCAAATGCGTTTGTTGGCAAAGTTGACATTAGCATTTCAGTTAAGCACAGATGTCTGTAGAGCTGCTAGCATGGCTTTAAGTTCCCATTTAATGAGCAAATGTTTACATACTAGCATATCAGAGAACCGCCTAGGGTATATTTTCAGCATATTAGCATATTGATGTTAGCATTTTAGTGCACTGCTCTTTCCAAGGTGTCTAAAGGTTCTTCTTTTATGGTTAGTCCTATTTTTCTTTGTTACTTTATATAAAAACTAATCAATAAATGTTGGTACCAACATGCTAAGAAGCATGGTTGTGTCGTTTTTGAATGTTAGAGTAGTAGCATGTTGCTTTTGTCTTTTGTCTAATGAGCTACTTGCACTGGTGTTTGTTGACCCTCAAGAGCTTTATTTCCACAAATATTTTTGTGCTTTATATTTACACTGATAAGCATATGATAGCATGCTAGCATGTTAAACTGGCATGGAGGACATTATGTGAAGAATAAGCATGTAAGGTTTTCTTTTTTTCTTATCAGCATCTTAGCTTATAAGTCAAAGCACTGCTATCTTTACTGCTGCCAGCACAGCTGCTAGCTCACATTTTAGAGAGTAGTTTTTTTCTTTTCTTTCCTTTTTTTTTTTTTTGAAACGCTATGCTTTCTTAGCATTCTTAAAAGGCTTTCTAAATGCTTACATCAAAAAGGTGCAAGAATTTAACTCAAAGTACAACTTTTTTATAGCTGCTAGCATAGCAATGGTTCACATTTTAGAGCTACTTTGTCATTGTTTTTCTTTTTTTTAACTCAACCTCCTCAGTCCCTGCATGTAAGTATGAGGACATTATATTTTGGCTTTCTTATAACATATTTCCTGCTATTAGAATTTGTGTGTTAGTTGTTCAGAATGTTCAATGAAGTTTAAGTAATTTGCTTGAAATTTGGGAGAATTCGCTTTAAGATTTAAGGAATTTTTATTGACATTTTTTGGGGAATTAGTTTGGATATGCTGCATTTGCTGTGAAACTTTCAAGTACTTTTAAATTTGCTTTGAAATTTTTGGCATTTTTATGGAAATTTGGGAAATGTGTTTGGGTAGTTTGAAGAAATTTGTTTGCAAGTTTTCAGGGATTTTTCCATTGGCATTTTGGAAATATGTTTAGAATTTTGTGGAATTTTAACGCAAATTTTTGAGGGAAATGTGTTTGAAAAATAAGTATTTCAATGGATTTTGTTTGGAATTTATTTGTGCTTTAAGATTAGGTATGGGGGGGGGCTTTGAAGTTTCAGGAAATTTAAGCACATTTGTTTGGATATTTTTTGAAATTTACAATCTACTTTAAAATTTGAAAAATTTCCTGAAAAAAATATTTCAGCAATTTACATAATTTTTTTGTTTGTTTGTTTTTGTTTTTGTTTTTGTTTTTGTTTTAGGAAAATTGTTGCTAAAATGTCTGATACAGTTTTACAACATTTGGGACATATCTGAAGAAATTTTGGAGAACTTAAATAGGAACACTTAAAAAATATATTAAATAACTCTCACAGATATTTTAGGTAATTCCGTTAAAATTTTTGGGACTTTGTGTGGATCCTGGAGGACAGGTTTTTTAAAAATAGAACTTTTAATGGAAATTTTGTTCATGCTGGGCCTTAAATAACTTCCCCATAACTTTCTCAATGGATGACACCATTCCCGACTGTCGTAAGAACCCCAACATCTGACTGACACGCAGCTAAAACAAATAACCTCCAACCAGTCCAATGGTGTATTTTCTGCAGAAACACTGCCTTCAGGAGATTTGTGGACTTCGTTTTTGGTCAAAACTAAAACCTGTTCAGAGGCAGGGTTGAGATATCAGGTCCTACTTGCTCCAAATAAGTGGGAGAAACTCAAAATGCATTCCTAACAAAAACTCAGGTCTCAGGAGGTTAATGCCAGTAAGCATAGGATACCATGATAGTTCTTTTGTCAGCATAGTTGTTGACGTTAGCCTTGAGCTGGTAACACATTGATTCCTCTCTGAAATATCTTATTCCCAGAGCATTTTGTTCTAAACATAAATCATCCCTGTCCACTTGTCTGTCAGTGTTTTTGTCTACATTTACTCTGTTTTTCTTCTCTCTGACTGTCAGTGATAGAAGCGTCCTCCAGCTGAAATGTGTAAGCAGCCGTATGAGAGGATTGTTGTTCACCCCAAACGTCCACAGGCTGTCGGCAGCAGCGGCCCCTGAGAGCTGAGTTCAGTTAGGGAGGGAAAAGCTGCCTCTGTAAATTCGGTATCGATTGTTGGAGAAAGGTAGACGTGTGCTCGTGTTTTGGACCCGAGCCATGCTCTGATAAGCGCTAACAGGATTGCAGGGTGGAGTCTGTGAGCTGTGACGGAACAACAGGCTGAGAGGAGGAGAGCAGCAGTATTAAGTGGGACTCTGTGTATATACGGAAACACACACTAAAGACCAGATGTGGGGAAGTATTTTGAGTCTTTGATAGCTAACACCACAAAGTATACAACTCATAATAATCCTGTGATGAAGGACAAAGTTACATTAGCAGCTTTCAGCAGGAGTTAAAGATCCTGTGAGGGACTTTTGGCTTGTGTTGACTCTAGTGCCCCCTGTGGGCAAAGTGATTCCTCTTAAGTCTCATTCAGGTAAAGTCTGCTTCATTAATAATTGGTTTCTGCTGGTCACTTGCCTTCTTATCAATCAAACCAGAGCTACACAAGGTCTATTTTAAAAGCAAATTATTGCAGAGCTCCAATCAGAACGATTCTGCCAGGTCTGAAAATACACTGGACCAATCAGGGTCCTTCCAGGAGAACAAGGTGGTAGTTAGAGGTGTGGTTTGGTTATACTAGAATCTGACTGGCATTTAGCTTAGATGAAGCTTTAGTGTAGTGTCAGTTTTACCAGAACTGGACCACATTTCTGGACTGGACTACAAGAACAACACTAAAAGCTTTTCACGATGTAAAAGATGTTTTCCACTGTTATCACGACCTGCTTTGGCTTGAATTTGCGATAGTTACCGGAGGGGTGTAGTTGTACTGCAAGGCAGTCTATACAATGGCTGCCATTAGTGTAGCGATTAGCTCCAATATAGCCAAAGTTCAATCAGAACTGGGCCATATTTCTCTATCCAAACAAGAGGACCACACTGAAAGCTCCTCTTGGCAGAGATGTTTTTGCACTTCTCCTGACTCGGCTTGAGTTTTATCCATCAACAACCTCCACATTCATAATCAAGGTAGTGCCTGTCTGTCGAGCTCGGGTTACTAAAGTTTTAAACTGCCAAATCAGGTCATACATTTTGCAGTCCACTTGAATCTTGTGTTGTGACTAAGTGTAGCATGCCTGGTGCTGGTTAAAGCTGTAAAATTGTCCCTCTACTTACTACCCTAGTTCTATAAAAGTTGGGACACTGTGTAAAATGTAAATTAAAACAGAATGCAATGATTTGCTGATCTCATAAACCCATATTTTATTCACAATAAAACATAAACACTTCATGAAAAACTATTAGCTCATTTTGAATTTTATGGCAGCAACATATCTCAAAAATGTAGGGACAGAGAGAGGGATTGGTGAACCCCTGCCCATCATTACTTCTGAAAGACTCTGCCTCTCTAAAATGCTCTTTTAATACTCAGTCATGTTACTGACCAGCTGGCAATTAACCTAGTTAGTTGCAAAATGCTCCATCAGCTGTTTTTCATTAGTACCACTTACTTTTCCAGCCTTTTGTTGATGCTGTCTCAACATTTTTTACATGTATTGCTGCCATCAAATTTAAAATAAGCTAAGATTTTTAATGAAATGGTAAAATGTCTCAGTTTTGACTCTGATATGTTGTTCAGAAATATTGAAAATATAGAAACAATGCCGTCTTCTCTGGGGGAATGCTCATTTAAAACTAACTGTGGCAAAACTGAAAACTGTTCTGTGGTCAGATGAATCTGAATTTGACATTTATTTTAGAAACTATAGATGCAGTAAAAAACAAGAAATTGGGCAAAGAAGACCCCGGATTGTTGTGCAGCTAGAATCCTACATCAGAGAAGAATGGGACAACATTCCTCTCCCAAAACTCCAGCAACTCGTTTCCTCACTTCCCAGATGTTTACAGACCGTTGTTAAAAGAGGATGGGATGATCCACAATTGTAAACATGGCCCTGTCCCAGCTTTTTTAAGATGTGCTGCTGTCATCAAATTAAGAATGAGCTAAGATTTTTCATGAAATGGTAAAATGTTTTGTTTTCAACATCTGTGGGGTTGTGCATGTTCTATGGATAAAATATGGGTTTATGAGATTTGCAAATCAGTGCATTCTTTTTATTTACATTTTACAAAGCGCCCCAACTTTTTTGGAAAAGAGGTTGTATATATGCCATGTTTAATGTCTTAAAGCAGGCGTCATCAAGTACATCTGCACAAGGGCCAGATTTAGTGTTGACACAGTCTCTGGGGGCAGGACTTCAAAATAAAGAAAAATTAACTCAGTATTTTGTTCTGATTAACATTATTTTATTAGTATTTGTGATTTCTTTTAAAGTGCAGGACATTTTTAGGCATTCCCAGTGAGATCTATCCTGATCTATAATGCCATAGACCACAAGGAGACAGGCCTGCCCACAGAATTGTCTGGAAAAAATAGGCTTTAACAATTATGATTTAGCACCAATATGAACTCATGTTTCACACTTTCCACTTCTTCACTACTTCATTCTGCCATTTCTGCAACATTTTGTGCCACTTTTAACCCATTTTTGCCACTTTTTGCTATTTTATCTCTCTTTAACCCACTTTCCTGCCTTTTCACCACTTGCCTTTGGCTATTTTTGCACCATTTTGCCTTTGTTAACCAATTTTGATACTTTTTGCCCTTTTTTTTTTGCCTCTTTAACCCATTTTTGCCATTCTTTAACTCCTTTAAACCATTTACTTGCCTGTCTTATTCATCCTTTATCCATTTTTGCCACTTTTTGTCTTTTTGCTACTTTCCATTACTTTTTCCACCATTTTCGCCACTTTTAACCCATTTTTTATATACTTTTTGCCCCTTTTTGCTTTTTGTATTAATGGTTTGCCACATTTTAACCTCTTTTCAACACTTTTCCTGCAAGCTTTTGTCCCTTTGTGCCACTCCACAACCCATTTGGACCCCTATTGCCCATTTTTGCTACTCTCTAACCCATTTTCACCACTGTAGTGGTCTTTTAGTATTTATTCATAACAGCTGACAAGTGAATTACTGTAAAAACAGATCAAATGTCATTCTAAAACTATTTGACTATTAATTGCTTTTGGGATGGATTTAACAGCTGCAGATATTTGAAGCCAAAAGATGCTCTTCATGGGGCCAGACAGGAAGCTTTGGGGGGGCTGATATGGCCCCCGGGCTGCCAGTTGATGATCAGTGTCTTAAAGTGATGTCTCTGTGGTGCAAGATCTTAGTAATTAACCTGATGTGTACTGTGTTATTATTAAAGAAAGGTATGATAATCAAATAAAGGTAGAGGATGTAATTAACTCTAATTATCCTTTAACAGTGCTTATTATACTGTAGCTGAGAGTGCAGTCTGGTATTAGAGAGTGTATCATTGAAATTAAGTTGTAGTAAATTTGTCAATTCATTGGTTTAAAATTGTGTAATAAAGGACACAATTAAAATGGAATAAAACTGTAATATTTTCCTCCAAATAATGCAGAAATGGAGGTATAAAGTAGCAGAAAATGTAAATCCTGCTGGGGAAAACTGTATATAAGAGCACAAGTTGAGCAAATGTTTCACCGCTGGTAAACACAACTTGTTCCTTCTCAACTTTAAAGCCAGATGCAACACATACAACCAGACTCTGTCAAAATATGCAGGGAAATATGTGTTTCGGTTTAGCTCGCTCGTCGCTGCGTCTTCAAAGGAGCGTCGGCTCCGTTGAAGACGGCTGACATCACAGATGCCTCGGCGTTACATAACCCACTCTACATCTCCCTCCTGCCTCCGTTTTTCTCACCTCCTCTCTTTACCTTGTCTTTGCCCCCCCTCCTGTCCTCCTGTTTCCAAAAAGAAGTAGGACAGATTTTTTTTTTTTATAGAAACTCTTTGTTTGCTTTATTCCCCCCTACTCGGCTTAAAGTTGATTGTTTTGTTGTTTTTTTTCCATTTTTCCTGCCAAATATTTGTTGGCTGGGAGAAACGACAGCACACCAAGCAGGCCTGCTGTTGTCTTGTTTAATTCTTTACCTATTCAGCCTGTTTTTACCTCAGGTATGCAAAAGTAGGTGACAAAAACACCATGGTAAGAGGTTCTAGAGAAGACAAATCGGTAACTATTCTTCCTTAATTTCTTAGCCTATTTCCTCAGACAAAATTAGAAGTAAAACATATGAATAAATGTGCCAAAAAAGGGGTTTTGGCTTTGAGGATGCTCGCATTTGCAGGCTTTTCATCATCTTAAAGGGCCGCCTTTTGTGTCTCCCAGTAGGCGGCACTCATGTGAAACAGAGAGCTCTCAAACCTGGACATGTAATTACATTCAGCTCATGTGAGGAGCTTCACGGGCAGAGAGACAAAGTTATTATCATCTCTCACAGGCTGCATCAGGGTCACTCTCCCTCCTTGTCCTCTCTCTGAGGCAGCAGCAGGGCTTTTCTTTCTTCTCTCTCGCTTCAGGTTAAAAAAAGACGTCCTATGAATGTTTTTTTTTTTTTTTTTTGCTTTACTTTATCATTCATGTCCATGAGCGAAGCTTCGTAAATGTCACCTCTCCTGTTGTCCTTTTAGCCGGGCCTCAGATAGGTTTTGTGATTTTTGCTAGATACAGGAAGTTTCCCCCTCTCTCCTACAGGTGAGTTATTATAGACAGAGAGGCGCAGCGCCCTCCGTCACCTTGAGACTCATGCAGCAGCAGTAGTGAGCGGCGTGGCGAGGAAGAGAAGGGCGGGGCAGGAGAAGCTGTCTGCAGAATGATTGATGGGTGTATTTTGAGAAACATCCCCAACAGAGCATGCCTGAGGCCGACTCATTGAAAGGAGGATTTTAAAGGCGGTGTGGCAGGTGTGTGACGTGTGCATGCTGAATTAGCTGTCAGTGTATCAGATACAGTGTGTTTTTAACTCTGTCAAACTGGTACATAAAAGTTAGCCTGCATAATAAATCTACATGAGATCATTATTGAGGCATGAGTCAGAACCACTCAAGATTTTGTTAGTTTGGCATCGAAAGACACCCTGATGTTAGTCAATTATGTTGAATCAAAGTCACCACTTTATTTTTTCTTGGACAAGCAAAAACATAGTCCCTTGCAAAAGGCAGGATTGAGATCTACATTACTGTTTTACCCATCCTTTTAAGGATTATATACATGTATATAAAAATTGCCAATGCTCTGCTGTTTCCAATGCTGAAGACCTCTGAACTTTCACTAGCATTGTAACCCTGTAAAGCAGATGAACTGGCCAGATTCCATGTCCGTCATCAGGCAAATCTATCTTGCACAACTCCAATCTGAAACCATTGTGCCAGATCAGAAAACAGATCTGACCAATCACAGTCATCTGAGGAGGCCGAGACAGTTGCTATGGGCGTGGTCTAGATGTGCTGGAAGCTGGTAGCACTTACGATTAGCTCTGTTAGCGTAGCAATAGTGTAGTGGCAGTTTTATCAGATATGGACCACATTTTTTATTCAAACAAGAGCAAAATCCACACTGAAAGCTTGGAAAAGACTAACATGTTTCACTGTTCTTAAGCTATGGCCACGTTAGCATGAAGAGCGCCCTCTACTACTGCAACCTGGCATACGTACAACCTTGGTTTGTCTTGTCAGTCTGATTTGCCCATAATGAATGTGACAGATAGAACATTCTTCCAATCACCTTCTGAGGATTTCTTGAGAAGTCCTGCCCTTCCCGAGCACTTTTTATAAGAGGTTTCCCAGATAAATGTGAAATATATCTGTTGCAATAGAAATATGAAACACCCTGTCTGGTGTTTCGGGTTCCTGGCAATAATCCTATAAGACTTGGGTCATCATATACGACAAGATATGACACAGATTATAAAGAAGTAAATAACTTTTGAACCGCGAATCAAACCCACTTTTTTCCCTCTTGAACCCTGCTTTTTGGCATTCCAATGCTATCCATTCCTTTCAATCCCTTACGGAGGATTTTCTAGAAAGCCTGGAACTTGGGTGACTTTCTAGCATCTTTAAAGATTAAATTCACACCATTAAATCAGACATTTTTTCCATTTTTCATTCCATTTTCCATTGGCTAGTTTGTATCCCACAATGCTTTCTGACGGGCTGTGACAACCAATGGCAGGCTGTTCCACTGTCGTGTCATGCTTTGTCAAACTGTGCATCTATGACTGCACAGATCATGATAGAGATGGCCTGGATAGCTAATAATAGAGAGACAGAGAGGCTGTGATGTGGCCCGCTGTGTCACTGCAGACAGGAACTGCTTTAAATAATGCCACAAATAGAGCCAATATAAAAAAGTGCAAGGACTTTTTAAAAATAAATCTATGAATATTTTGTTGATTTTTAGTTAGTCCCAAAGAGATGGGAAGCAAGTTTGTCCACAGAAGTCTTGTCATTATAGTTTACTGTAACCTTGCAAAGCAGCGGGATTTGCCCGTTTCTGTGTTTCTTACCGGCAAATCCATCTTGCAAAGCTCCTGTCTGAACAGTTTGGGTCCGGTTAGAAAGTGACAGGACCAATGAGCGTCGAGGGGCAGTACTTTTGGGCGTGGTGGAGTCGTGATATAAGCAAGCAGCAACAAGAGGCTGGTGTAATTATGGCTGAAGGCATTAGCATGGGTGCTGCTAAAGCGCCAGTTTTATCAGAACTTGACCACATTTAAAAGAAGGACAAAGAACAGCAGTGAGTTGTTTTCTTTTCAGAAACAATAAAGTCGTGTACTGACATGTCTACAGTCGCCATGGTTCGCGTTATGCAGTTCTGTACGGAGTTTACTCCACGGTAGCAGCACACCTCGGCAGGGGCTACGACGTCACGTGTTTTGTTGTTCTGATTTGCTGTAAAGATGTGAAAGACAGATTGTTCATCCAGTCACCCTCTGAGTTTTTTTTAAAGTCTCTGCCCTTTCCCAAACGCCGTCTATGGAAGGCTTACCAGAAGGATGTGTGAAACAAATTCATCTGGCTTGTCAGGTTAAGTGTACTGTGCAACACATACAAATCTTTGAGTTTCAAATTACTTTTAGTTTTTTCTTTTGATTTTATTGTCCCATAACTTTTTAAATTTCAAAGGACATTATTACAGGCCCAGGATGTCCTGAAAACGGATGTTTAGAGCTTGACTGTACACCACAGGGTTGATGTTTTACCAGCTTTTTATATCAAATAATCCAGGTGAGACAAAATGGTTGAAGGGTTAATGTAAGCACAAAATTTGCGGCAGGAGCTTTACTGAAGCCTCAAGCCTAACATCACCGAGGCCAATACCAAGCATCAGATGGAGTGGTGAGTGATGAATCACACGTCGCTGTTTGGCAGTCAGACGGGCGAGTCTGGGTTTAGCAGATGCCAGGAGACTGGTTCCTGCCTGACTGCATTGTGCCGACTATGAAGTTTATGGTATTGGACCATTTTTCAGGGTTTGATTTGGGCCCCTTATCTCCAGAGAAGGCTAATCTTAATGCTTCAGCATGCCAAGACATTTTGGACAATGCTATGCTTCCAACTGTGTGGCAGCAGCTTGGGGAAGGCCCTTTGGGATGAACTGGAACAGAGGTTGTGAGCCAGGCCTTCTTAGCCAGTATCAGCTCTTGACCTCATAAATGCTCTACACCAGGGGTTCTCAACCTTTTCATCCCGTGACCCCCAAAATAAAGGTTCTAGAGACCCCCACTGTACCTGAAGATAGTTGAACACAGCCATACACAATTAAGAATAGTCATGTGTCAACATGGCCGCACTTAGGGGGATAAATGGGGGAGGTTTCTGGCACCCAACCCAACTGGGGGCCCCATGGAGGCCAGCAAAATGTTATGATGTTATTTAGCGGACACTTTTATCCAACATGACAAAGATATGAGAGCAAGAACAAAAAAAAGGATGGTCCATTGCAAAGTAAAGCAGTAATATCCATATTTTATATTTAACCTGAAAAAATAAACACTCTTATCAAAGAAACAAATATCTTTTTGATGATTTTTGTGGGAAATAGCCTCTGAAAAATGTAAATCCCTTTGTTAAAAAATAACTAAAATGGGTTAAAAATGCTAAAATGGGTTAATAATGGCAAAAAATGGTGGAAAAGGTGGTGAAATTGGATTTTAAAAGTAGCACAACTGGGTTAGAAATGGCAAAAATTAGATAAAAATAGCAAAAATAACAGAAAAAAGGCAAAAATTGGTTCAAGTGGCAAAAACAGGCATAACTAGTAGTAAAATGGAGTTTAAAAAGTGGCCGTTCTGGCTTAAATTAGCCAAAACGGGTGGAAATCTGGCATGTCAGTCTGTGAAATGTGGTTAAAATGGGAAAAACTGGGTGTAAAAAGTGGTAAAAGGGATTAATAGTGGCAATAATGGGTCAATCATTAGTCTTTAGTGTCAAGAATTGGTTCAGAAGGCAAACACAGGTAGAAAAAAATGGTGGAAAGGGTTTAAAATTGACAAAAATAGGTGTTAAAGGCAAAAATTTGTTAAAATTGGTAGGAAAAATGATGACAAGTGGTTACAATTTGGCAGAACTGATGTAAAGTGGCAGCAGTGTAATTTTAAAATATTCATAGTTTTTCTAGGGCATTTGGAGACCCCCTCTCAGGGCCACGTGACCCCAAAGGGGGTCTTGACCCTAAGGCTGAGAACCACTGCTCTACATAATGAATGGGCACAAATTCCCATAGAAACACTCTTAAATCTCCAAAAGCCTTCAAAGAAGAGTGGGGGCTGTTTAAGCTGCAACAGGCGGGCAAATCCAAATTAAGATTAGTAGTAGTAGTAGTAGTAGATGTATTTGAATACAGTGCCGTCTGAATACTTTTGTCCATATAGTGTATGTTTGCAAGTTGTTTTGAGTAAATCTGACTCTGGTATACATGGGGAGGACTGGGTCCTTCATGCATGACGCTGCAGTATTCTGCCTCCTTTAACAGCTTTAGTGGAGTCGACAGCAGGAGGCAAACACACTCAGTGTTTCTCTTAAAGGTGTAATTGGCATGCTAGAGATCCCTGAGGAAGCAACATCCCCAGTTATAATAACAGAATCTATTTAAAGTGTCATTAAACACCACGTTTGGATGTATTTTAAGATGCTTTAAAGCACTCAGATTTACTGTCTTGTTTTCAACCCACAGACCAGCTAACAATAACCTTGAATCTTTTCTCTCTCTTTAGGCGAAGATTCTTGATTCCACTCTTTAAGCAGATAATTTATTAGTCAATGCATCTCCATGGTGACAGGAAAAGTCAATGCTCCAACAACAAATCAGTTAATTGTGTCACTTGCTGGCACCAGACACCTCCTCTGGTGTATTCTGCTCCATTTCAATGAGCTCCTGTTTATTCCTCAACTTGTTTTCCTCCTGTTAATGCACCTGCACACGGGGAGAAAAGCATGTCCTCACATTCCCTCTCCTGCAAAGTCCCTGAAGTCCCCCGTCTCGGAGCGAGCAGACAATAGCTAAGCTGCAGAATGAAAAAGGGGGACTCAGAGGCTTGTAGCTTATCAGGATGTTCCAGGGACAGAAGGAGACGTATTGAACTGTGACCTGGCAACTCTTCTCACCTCCTTTCGCCTCCAAAGTTCTGCGTTATTTGGCTGGCTTTATGTGAAAAATACTTACAGCTGCACATGGAAAACACACATACTTTTGCTCCGCTACTCTCCATCTGCAGTGTTGTTTGCCAAAACGCTCACTCGTCCCTGCGGGGTCAGGATTGGAGCAGGGAAAGTGCGACTTCGTCAGACCCTTTTGTTAGCTGTTAAATAGGATAATTATGTAAAGTGGCTGGCTTTATAATAGCCTCCTGGATGCTGTTGATTAGATAAAATGATGTATTAAGGTTAATTACATTCAGCTTATTTCTAACTCAATTAGAGTAAAAGAGGATAAATTATTTGGCCTGACATGCAAGTCAAATACTGGACCTGTTGTTCTGAAAAACAATGGCGTAATGCCACGATGCTTGCAAAATAAATAATGAAATAAATAATGTTTACCTGTATTAGAGTAGGACCAATTAACTGATTATTGAATAAAGAGCATGGAAGCCCTAAGTGGACATTATTCCTCTCATTTTTACTCTGTCTTCTTACACTATATGGACAAAAGTATTCAGCCACCTGACCATTAAAACAGGTACTGTAATGACATTGTATTCAAATACATGCACTTTAACATGGAGTTTCCTCCCTTTTACTGCTAGAACAGCCTTCACTTTTCATGGAAGGGTTTTCCGCAAGATTTTGGAGTGTCTCTATGGGAATTTATGCCCATTCACAGTTCATCCCAAAGGTGCTCAATGAGTATGAGGTAAGGGATCTGTGTGGGTCAGTCAAGTCAGACCAAAAAGTTACCTAAAGGTTCTTTCACACCTGAACTGTACGCTCCCGGAGAAACAAACTTGAGTCTGTTAGCTCAGTTGGTCCAGTTTGTTTACAACTGTGGGAAAGTTGTCCGCCAAACCATGTTGCGGACCAAAGAACCATGCCAATACAGCTTGAAAGGTGGGTCTCTGTGGGTCTGCTTCTATTTGGACTGTGCATTCAGAAAGTATTTAGACATGTTTTCATTTTTCAATTTTGCTATGTTGCAGGCTAACACTAACCTAACACGCCAGATGGACTTGTTTCACTCATCCATCTGGTAAACCTCCCATAGACAGCGTTTGGGAAAGGGCAGAGCCTTTGAAAAGAAACTCAGAGGGTGATTGGATGAATGTTCTGTGTGTCACATCTTTACAGGCCTATCAGAACAACAACAGTCTCCCAATCCCTGCTGCTGAAAAGCACCCCCCACAGCATGATGCTGCCACCACCATGCTTCACTGATGGGATGGTAATGGGCAGGCTGGTTATGAAGCCCAACAGTTCAATCTTGTTTTCATCAGACCGGAGGATTTTGTTTCTCACAGTCTCTGAGTACTTCATCTGCTTTTTGCAAACTCAAAGTAGACTTTTGTGTGTTTTACACTGAGGAGAAGTTTCCATCTTGCCAGTCTGCCATAAAGCCCAGATCAGTGGAGGCCTGCAGTGATGGTTGTCCTTCTGGAAGTTTGTCCCATCTCCGCACAGGATCCCTGGAGCTCAGTCAGAGTGACCACTGGTTTCTTGGTCACAGTTCCTTTGACCTCATGGCTTTGATTTTGCTCTGATATGCATTGTCAGCTATGAGGCCTTCTATAGAGAGGTGTGTGCCTTTCCAAATCAATACAACTACAATCAAAGTGTAGAAACATCTCAGCAACGATCAAGAGAAACTGGATGAACCTTAGCAAAATTTCAAGTGTTATTGCAAAGTTTCACTTTGTCATGATGGGGTACTGAGTGTAGATTAATGAGAGAAAAGGGATTTACATACTTCAGAGGTCATTTGTAATAAAGCGTGAATTCCTGAGGGGAGACTGAAGGTCTAAGAAGCTAACCAAATCCACTCAAACAAGTGTCAATATCTGCACAGCTATGGCCTGTCATCAGCAGATGAAGCTTTCATAGAAATAGAGCAGTCAGTGTTATAATGAGCTAACTTCAAACCAGGACAAGATAATCATCATCTACACCAGTGGTTCCTAACTGGTCAGGCCTCAGGAACCAACACCACCTCCTTAATGAGAAATCATGACCCAAATATCTGATATTTTAAACCACTCTAATTTTTTCATAAAAATGTGGCACAGACAAGGCAAAATAAACATGTATTATGGGAAAAATCAGCTTTGTTATCCTGGAATGTTGAGATAAACACCTGAGAATTCGGAGAGGAAAGCCTTGATTTACCGATAACACCTGTCACTGGAGTTGCTTTAGCTTAATCCAAAGGGGCATCTGGACTTGGTAAAGGTTCATGCTGACGTTTCGCCTCTCCTCCAGAAGGCTAAGCAAAGATCTTGTTCTCTCAGAGGAGGCTCACTCCCCCACACTTTGAAACCCCTTGCTCTAAGACCCAGTAACAACAGTAATGACTAATTGTGACTCAGCGTAATCGTTTCTAAGGACTTCAAAGTGCTGATTAACAGCTTATATTTCTCCAGCATATGATTCATAAACTCAACCCCCCCTCCAGTCAACAAGAGGAAACATTTTCCACACTTTGTGTTATGATAATCACAAACCTGTCTGTCACAATCAAAAGCACAATCAACAAAGTTGTAACAGAAAAAAAAGGGGCACTGGGAGCTCCGTGGGAAGCTAACCGGCCTGTCAGATGTAATATTTTTAGAGCCACGCTGAGCGTGTTGACAGATAAATATTATTTGGCAGAGAAAATCTCACTGGGAAAATTAACTTCAAGGAGGGAAGAAAGAGTTTTAATTGAGGGACGGGGACAGGATGGATATTAAAGTGATAGTTTGGGGTTTTTGAAGTGGGGGATTGTCTGAGGTACTCGTCTCTCAGTGTAGTAGCCACAGGAGAGGCAGGTCAGTGTGGCTCCTCTAAAGGGAGATCCAGCATGTAAGCTAGCCTATATGGAAATGCAAATAAGGCAAGGCAGCTATTTTTAAAAAATGACACATTAGATTTGAGTTATATGTTTTGTTGTTACACTGCTTCACACAGAAAGAAAAAAGACTTATGTTGTTCTTACACTCTTACCTCTACTTGTGAGGTGAGACTTGTCTAGGTGTTTTAATTATTGTAGATATTTTAGTGGAAGTTTTTTCTACATATTGTGCCTTTAGATGTTATATTTACTTCCTGTTTGATCCTTTAGGAGGTCAGCCCAGGTTCCCACCTTCACATTTCTGCTGATCGCCACAGTCGACCCACAGCTCCAGCTAATCCTAAAATAAATGGCTTCATTTTTCCACAAACACCGCTATTCATCACCTTGAACATGTTGGGAATGAAATTCACAGGTGGTCTCGCTGTATTAATGTTCAGGTGAGCAGTCGGCCAGCAGGCTCTGCTCCATACAGAAACCTAATAGCTGCATTAAATACCTTATTTCATCTGGGGAGGTTTCATCTTCATAACAGCTCCTTACTAACACAATCAAAGCCAACAAATTTGCAGATATTAAAGTTTATGCCTAGTCATCTATTCCAGAAGCAATGCTGATGTAATTTTTCTGTTTATTTGTTTTGATTTTGTCGAAGTCAGCAGCTTATTAAAGTCTCTATTATGAGTCGGACAATATTACAGGAGTGCTGTGATAAATTGTAGATTAGGCTTTAACTAATCAAGTTGAGGAAATATGGATTTTGGGCGATATTCTACTGAGACTTGATTGGAAAAAGAAGAATGTTTAAAGTGTTGAAATTAGACCGTTTAAAACTGATATCAGCTTAAATTTGCATTGTTTAAAATGACAATAAACAGCATTTGAACATTTATATAACAGCTATGCACCTGACAGTTGAGTTGTAAAAAGAGAGTGAACCAAACTCAATTTGTTGTTGTCAGCTCTGTGTTCATATTGGCATGATGGTACTTCCCACAGTACTTTTGAGACTTGAGAAACTTGCTCTGGATATTTTTTATATAGCTATAATAATATGAATGGATGATGGATGGATGGATGGCTACATGGATGAGTAGATAACACAAAGTTAAAATAAACATGTATGGATAGATGGACAGTAGCAAGCAAAGACTTGGAGATGCCTTTGGATGGATGGATGGATGGATGGATGGATGGATGGATGGATAGATGGACAGATGGACGGATGGATGGATGGATGGATGGATGGATGGATGGATGGACGGATGGATGGATGGACGGATGGACGGGTGGATGGATGGATGGACGGATGGACAGATGGATGGATGGATGGACGTATGGACAGAAGGACAGAAGGACAGATGGATGGATGGGTGGATGGATGGATGGATGGATGGATGGATGGATGATGGATGGATCGTTGGATGAATGGATGGATGGATGGATGGATGGATGGATGGATGGATGATAGATGGATGGATGGAATGTTTGATGGATGGATGGATGGATGGGTTGGATGGATGGAAGGATGGATGAATGGATAGGTGGGTGAATGGATGGATGGATAGATGGATGGATGGATGGATGGATGGATGGATGGATGCATTGATGCACGGATGGATGGACAGAGGGATGGATATATGGATGGATGATGGATGAAATAATGGATGGATCGATGGATGGATTGATGGATGGATGGATGGATGGATGGATAAAATGCCAGATTAATGGTTGGATGGATGACCTTCAGACTTTCTTAACAGAACAAAAGACTTTATTTTGTCCAAAGAAGCTCAAGGAAACAAGAGCAGAGACAACGATGACCTGAAGATCTGACTTTTACTGGACATCTGCTCTGAAAGTTGTGCACTATACCTTTAAGAAACTAGATTAATCATTTTTCTTACATTTTTCTAAGGCTTCTAATGCTGTTTCATAGACTTTTCAGCTCAGCCTTCAGTGTCAGCTTGAGATAATAAGGCTGGTAAAGAATTTTCTCTGTAGGGGTCCAAACTAATTCAACAACCACAGAAGAATTTCTTTGCTTGGAAATCTTTATTTCACTGATTTCAACACAGTGTGCAGCCATTTTTGTGTTCTCAAGTTAGTATTCCTTAAAGATGCTCCTGAGAGCAGATTATGTGCCTGTATCGACCAGTAGAAACTTAAAATAATCATTCAAAGCAAGATTTTCTGAGGAGAGTTTGTTCTTGGATCTGTGCTGCATTGTAAGGTAAAACGATGAAATAAAGCAGTTGCATCTTTTTTGGATGGCTATAAAACGTTTTCAGTGAAAAATGATTTGATCTTTCTTGATCTTTAGTGTTGAATCAAAGAAAGAAGTGAGAAACACAGTGCAGTGGGGGTAATGCTCTGAAGTTTCAAGAAAATAGATGCTGAGAAGGAGAACTAAGGTGAAAAAGAGAGAGTTGGATAATATTGAGCTGTACAGGAGGAGAGAAAAGTGAGGAAGAAGGAAGAAGTTGCCTCCTGCTGGCAGTAAGTGGCCCTCCGCCTGTGACTGCACAACGGAGTTTGTAGCATGATGAGAGGTCACAAACATTTCTCCCCTTCGCCTCAGGGCTCCTTCATAAGAGCTGCTACCTGAAAATTTCACACCAGCTTGATGTTTCCTTCCTGGACGAATGCAGCATGCTAGTGAGGAGCAGCTTTGGCTTTATGTGACATATCCTGTATATTTCTTGACTCTGTGTATCCTTGTCCTGGGGAGCAAGCAATCCATAGCAGGCTGCTGATAGAGGGGTTATAGACGGCTCTCAGTGGAGCCAGACAAAAGAGATAGTCCTCCTAAGTTCAGCATTTGAGCACAGTGCTCAATGACAGAAGAGAGGTGTGTTTGATCACTTTAAAGTGAGACGGCCGAATAGTGACTGAAGCGGCCAAGTAGCAATCACAGAGTAATGTTGAATTCTTAGCCACAAAGTGTAACAGCAGCTGAAGAGCAAAGTCATCAAGTTCATGGTCAGGTTTGATTTTTTTTTTTTCTTTAACTTTTGACTCTCCTGGCTCAGACTTCATACTTAAACACACAGATAGACAAAAGTTTTAATGTTGTGTGATGTGAAGAGGCATGGCCATGGCATTTTTTTGTCCGCCATGAAACAGGAATTTGTTGTTTTCAGATGTTTAACATTCTTGTAGAACCACAAAACTGGATGGAAAAATTCTCTGTAAGTAACTGAGATTAATGATATGGCTGTTTCTGGTGGACATGGCTAATTGGCTCAGTGGCCCCCTACAAAATAAAAAAAAAAAAAAACAGCCTCCACACCACGTTGAACCCTAAGATTTTGAATATTTCTGGGGATATAAGTCATGCAGGTGCCTTTTCAAAAATCCTCTTGGATGAATATCGCCAAGTCAACAGGAAGTCTGTTATTATTACCTCCACCAAGGAGGTTATGTGATCGGCAGGGTTTGTTTGTTTGTTCATTTGTTTGTTTGTTTGTTTGTTTGTTTGTTAGCAACATAAAAAGTCATGGATGGATTTTCGTGAAATTTTCAGGAAGAGTCTGAAATGGCATAAGGAAGAACTGATTAGAATTTGGGACTGATCCGGATCACCATCTGGATCCAGAAATTTTTTAAAGGATTCTTTACTATTGGGCGATAGGGCTAATGGCGGAGGTCTGCGCTGTTACCACCTCACACCAGGAGATGGCGGACATGAGTAACTTCAATCCCAGCAGCATGTTTTTGGTGTGTTTCTATTTAAAGTTTTGGAGTTTATAGAGTTTGAAAGACGCACACCCGGTCGAGGAAACAAGTCGGAGCGTAACAGAGAGAAAGACAGCAAATTGTAGCGAGAATACTCACAATGCTGGGAGGAATAGAGGAATATTCACCTGCAGCAATGACTTTCAGTTGTCCGGTGAGACCATAGGTGCTTCTGCCATGACAGTGCACACGTAACGAAGCCAGTGCTTTGCCTCTCCACCCCACCGGGGAGGGAGTAATCAGCAAATTAGATTTTGGGAGTGATCCGGATCACCGTCTGGATCCAGGAATGTTTTTAAAGGATTCTTCACTATTGGGAGATAGGGCTGATGGTGGAGGTCTGCGCTCTCAGTGCTTTTCTAGTTTTTACTTTTTTTTTCTAACAACATAGTCCAAATAGCTATTTCTAGGAGTTCTTTGAGGATTATCTCATCTGAACGCATTAATCCAATTGACAGAAAACTTGCCAAGCTTGTGTACAAAACTCAAATGGCGTGGCCATGGCAGCTTGCCAAACTGATGCCTCAAAATGGCATATGTTGGCTTTTTTGCAAATAAACAGGGTAGTTCCCAACAGTTGACCGAATCTGCTATTGAATTTGTGTTAAACATCCTTTAACCACAGCCTACAGTCTTCACTAAACCACCCCTCACACTCCTCCTACCCCTCACATAGTTTGTCCATGTATATGTGTTCCTGTAAAGCATTCTTGGGTTTCTTGAAAGGCGCTATATAAATTCAAGATATTATTATTATTATTATTATTAAGTGTCGCCATGTTATCCTTTCAAGCTCACAGATCTGACACCAAAGCTGTTAAAAGGGTGACCCATTATTCGCCATGAAAAAGGAAGTAGTTTTTAGTAGAGCTTTGAGGGGCTTTAAAGGGCTTGTACTACCATGAAAACTGGTTGGCATGAACCCACTGAAAAATTCAAAAGTTCCATATGTGTTAAATTGGTAGGTGTTTCTAAATGGCTCCATTGTGCCCCCTTCAATACTAGAAAAAAAATCAGCCCTCATAGCATGTTAAGCCTAGGATTTTGAAATTAAGTAGGCACAAGTATCATGTCAGGACCTATGAAAAAGCCTCTTTGACCCATATCCTGAAATAGACAGGAGTTGAACAGCAAGGGCATCTAGGGGGTTTGTCCAGTAGAAGTGGGATGTAGAGGGTTTTAGTAAGCTTGTACATTTTCTTCTCTGCGGTTCCTTTAGCACCACATTTGGTTGGGGGGTTTTTTTGTTGTTATTTTGAAGAGGGGGCAATTAGGGATAAGGGTATGATGTGCTTTTGGCATTTTCACTACCTGGAACTTGCAGAGTTTGTTGTAGGTGGCGATGCTGTTTGGGCTGCAATGACCATGTGGGGTGGGGTGGGGTGGGGGGGTGCAGATAAGATAAAGGAAATCTTCATATTATTATAGTGGGCAACGAGACCTTGCTTGGAAGAGATGCTGGAGCTCACCATCCTCCCTCCCAAAGTATAGTATCATGGGACGGTCTACATAATTAGGACAGTGATGGGTCATGTGGTAGGGTAGGTAGCATTGGCGTCATCACAACGCGCTTATCTTATGTTAGGGCACAAGTATCCTGTGACTATCTCACATGAAAATCACATGAAAGGTTGAACTATTTATTTACATGAGAAGATTTGGTTGAACAAGTCCAACTGTGCCAGAAACATGCTACATTTGCTAACTAGTCATCTTGTTTACATCTGCTTGGTGATCTTACAGCTTGTTTTGTTGAGTTCCTGGAGTCAAGCATTTAATTGGATTTATGAAATGTTATCTTAACCCTCCAGAATCATCTTTTAGTGTTGTGTGCTTGGTTCACAGAGTCCATCTTCCCTTCTCCACACTCTTTAAAGCAGAGACATTTCCAGGCCTCCTGCAGCTCCTCCTGTGGACGTTTTAATAGAAAAGCTTTTCATAGGAAGTCTTCTGAGCACCACGACATCCTTTGATCTCTCCTGTGTGTGTGTGACACTGTGCAGAGTCAGTGTGTGTGAAGTAAGTAACATTATGTGTGTGTGTGGGTTTGTGTGTGGCGCCCAGTAAAGGTGAGAACATGAAACAGTCTTTCATATTTAATGAGTGGAGATGGGGTAAAGGGATGTTGCAGTGTTCGCAGGAGGGATTCCCATGGGCTGTCAACCTGCTGGAAGCTCTGGATTATATCACTCAGAACCATATGTGCCTGTGTGGCAAATACGCGTTTTAGTGTGCAGAGTGTGCCGGCAAAAAATAGTGTGTCCTACTGAAAGTTTAATCATTTGTTTAGAGGGGATGGGGGCAGGGTTCAAAAGAGCATATGGCACTTGCACAAGCATTGTTTTGATATTTGTGCTCTGTGTGGGAAGACTAGAAAGGATTGGAGTCTTGAAAATAGGGCAAGCAGTGAAGTTAGAAAGACCATACAGTACATTATGAAATACACATGAAGCCAAACATCCTTTGTAGATGATATTTACAGGAGCTGCTTTTAGGGCAGACTCTTTCATTTCATGGTACAACCCCAGTTTCAAAAAAGTTAGCACACTGTGTATAAACCAGAAAGAAATTATTTTCAAATCTCCTAAACCCATATTTTATTTACAATAGAATATAAACAATATATCAGATGTTAAAACAGACATGAAAAATCGTAGCTCATTTGAATTTGATGGCAGCAATGCATCTCAAAAAAGTTGGGACAGGGCCATGCTTACCACTGTGTAGCATCCCCTCTGCCTTAAACAACAGTCTGTAAACATCTGGAAAGTAAAGAGACTGTGTGACAGTGATTTATGGATGTTATCCTGAGCCCATGCAGCAATTTCTAAAACAGAGTCATGCCTGTTTTTCATGCAGTGTCCCCCTGAGAGCCTGAAGATTATGTACATCCAATATTGACCCCCAGCCTCTCCCCTTGTGCACAGATTTCTCCAGATTCTCTGAATCTGTTGATGCTATTATGTACTTTAGATGGTGGGATAATCAAAGTCTTTGCAATTTGACCTTTACTTCCAAGAGACTCTGCATCTCTAAAATGCTTCTTTTATACCCAGCCATGCTATCTACCTGTTGCTTTTTAAGGATGAACGTCTTCGAGAAATGATGACTGAAAAACTGCACCTTTTCAGCTGAAACTGCAGCAACTCTGCACACTGTGCTGCCATGCTTCTACTCTGCAGTTAACATCCTTTTCCTATTTTTCCAACAGTGAATTGATTTCTCATAATTTTGTCTCGGTCTTTCTCCAGACTGATGTGATTCATGTTAGCCTTTAATCAGGGCTAAAGCATGAGGAACAGTGTGTTTTTTGCGACAGAGAGATGAGGAATTGTACAACTGTATTATTGTCCAATTAGAACCTAATACCCACTACAGCCATGTGATAAATCCTTGCACTGCATCTGAGGTGTCCTCAGGATCTGGAGGCTCTTCAGCTCTCCCTCTTGTTACTTCGTGCTCTGATAAGGAAGCCTTTTCTCCTCTGTTATCTTCGCTCTCATCTCTGTAAACGTCACAATGTCACTAATCAAAGCTGGTCTGATTCTAAGCCGCATGGGAACACACTGTCCCTGTGCTACGTTCATCCCCAAACCCTTTAACACCGTGTACCCAAAGCATATTGAATGGCCATGCTATCACTCTAAACGCTACCCTGTCCATTAAGGAAATATTTCTAGAAATATATTAAAGAAAAGTCGTGCTCCTGAGAGATGATGTTGAAGAAAAAGAGGACAGGGCAGCTTTGAATTTGCTGTCCAGTGTGACTGATGAGTGTCGGGGGTTTGAAGATCAGCTTTGATCAGTGGAACAAAGGCAGTGTGATGTGCGGAGCGGACCACGCACAGGAAGAGGCTGAGAGAGCAGAAAAAGCTCTGACTCTGCTTTCATACTGTGGTTTTGAAAAGTTAGAGGCCACTTTAGAAATGCCAAGTCAAAGTTATTTCCAGGTTGAGTATTGATTTTTATGTCTACGGCTTTGGTCTGGACTCAGATGACTCAAAATATATGGATGGGAATTTAATTTTGAATGAACATCTATCTGAGAATATGTGGGTTAACTAGGGATGCTAGATCAATTTTTTTCTTAACTTTGGACTACAGTATCAAATATCAATGAATGAGAATGGCCAATACCAATACAGTGCTGTGAAAAAGGGAAAAAAAGCCATCCAAACCTGTCTGGACCTATGTGTAAAAGTAACTGCCCAGATAAAATCAAAGTAATTGACATCTTATAGCCCCTTTTCAACCAAGCTGGTGCTCGTGCTAGTTCTAGGCTAGTGCCTGGTTTAGCACTGGTTCTTTCTGTTTCCACAAACAAAGCACTGGCTCCAGGAGCTAAAAACAGTCCTCAGGCCGAATCTGAAAAGATGGCTGATGGTCCTGTATTCACTGCCAGTAGCCAGTTTCCAGTTAGCAATTGCGACCCACTTTCAGACTGCGACCCACGTGGTAATTTGAGTCATTTTTTTCGCCAGTAGGTCCCCGTTCCGATCGCAGATGTAATGGAATGACTCCCTGGACACACGGAAGTGTTGCACAAACTGTTGCGTGCTGAAATCTGGTACTACTGTGTCCCAGCAGTAGCGCGATTGCGGATGTGCCCAGGCAACAGGCGATCTCCACCTAGCAGTCAGCCTTAAGACCATCTATAACAATAAACAAAGATATCATTGTAAACTTATAGCATTTGTTAAACTGCTATGTACTCGATGCAAGTGTAGTCGAAGCTAGTTAGCCTAGCAAAGTATACACTAACATGTTCATTGTTATGAATCAAAATGTCTTTGATAATTACCTGTCATCTCAAACGTAGTCGCCGTTTCCTGTGACTACGACGAAGACAGATAGCCTGTAGCAGTTGGGTTTTTTGGCTCTGGATCTTTAGGCTTGCAAAGCCAGGATCATCACTTGCATGCATACAATGAGCTCCTCCATTGTTGCTTTGAGGGCTTGAGGGTAGCCGTCTACAGGCTATGTATCCTTGCCAATGGAAAACCAAACCAGTTCTTATGAAAAATGTGATTAGAACCCACTAAGCACTATCACCGAACGAGCACCTGGTTCTTTTGATGAAAAAGGGGTATATGAGACTGGAACGGGTTACAATGCCATTTCTACAGCTTTCAGACTCCATTGAACCACAGTGAGAGCCATTATCCACAAATGGAGAAAACTTGGAACAGTGTTGAACCTCCCCAAGAGTGGCCAGCCGACCAAAATTACTTTAAGAGCGTGTCGACGACTCATCCAGGAGGTCGCAAAAGAACCCAGAACAGCATATTAAGACCTGCAGGCCGTATTCGACTCAGTTAAGGTCACTGTTCATGATTCAGCAGTGAGAAAGAGACTTGGCAAAAATGGCAACCGTGGGAGAGTTCCAAGGCTAAAACCACTGCTGACAAAAAAGAGCTCAATGGCTCGTATCACTTCTGCCTTAAAACATCTCTATGATTGCAAAGACTTCTGGTAAATATTCTGTGGACTGATGAGACAAAAGTTGAACATTTTGGAAGGCAGAGCCCCGTTACAACAGAACATAATAGCAACAGTCAAACATAATGGAGGTAGTGTGATGGTCTGGGGCTGCTTTGCCGCTTTAGGACCAGTAAGACCATTTGCCGTGACTGATGGAACCATTCTGCTCTCTACTAGAAAATCCTGACCATCAGTTCATGACCTCAAGCTCAAGCACATTTGAGTAAGGCAGCAGGACAATGATCCGAAACCCCAAGAAAAAATTAAGGTTTTGGAGTGGCCTAGTCAAAGTCCAGACTTGGATATAGTTGAGATGTTGTAGCGTGACCTCAAACAGGACGCCCATGCTCAAAAACCCTCCAATGTGGCTGATTTAAAATGATTCTGCAAAAAAGGGTGGGCCAAAATTCCTCCACACTAATGTGAAAGACTCTTAGGCAGTTATTGCAAACACTTGCTTGCAGTTGTTGCCACCAAGGATGGCACAACCACTTTTTAGGTTTCCGTCATCTGCCATCAGTAGTCATTGGCAGCATTTATGTAGAAGTACCATAATGCATTGAAATGACATCAAATCAGTAAATGTGACATTGATCCTTTGCTGCGTGTCACTCTTACTGTTCCCATTCTACCCTGGTGTTTTCTCCGTTATGTTTTCTGTCAGCTATTTACCGCCGCGTTCTGTTTATCTGCATCCAGTCTTTAGCTCGTAACACTGAACAGCAGCAGAAAACATGAACCAGCTGATTCAGTGAAGGTTCAACACCCTCGAGGTTTGAGCTCGTTCTAGTCAAAGCTGCTAATCTATGCAAAGTTCCCACATCAAAACACAATATTTACAGCCTGCAAGAGATGCAGAGCATGAATATTTTACTCATTCAAATCCAGCCACTGGATCCATCAATGTTTGGTGTTATTTTGCAACTTTTATTTTGGAGAGAGATGCATTTGATGTGCAGCTTTAAAGAGAAAGTAGCCTCTTTAAGTCAGTCAGTGTGACAGACTGCTGTAAAAATAACAGAGATGTGTTTTTTTTTTTGTTTTTTTTTCTCATGCCTTGTCGCTATCCAAGTTTAATGACAAATATAATTTGAGAATTTTCCCAGGCTGGTACACAAAGAGCAGCAGTTGAAGTGTTTTTGCATTGTTAAATCCTGTTAATTAACAACAGAATTAATGCTCTACACTTATCCTGCAAGAAAGATGTTCCCACAGAAGAAGAAGAATAAAACAAGGCCTTTTTGTTGTTTTCCAGTCTTTTATTGTCCAATTTTTAGTTGGAAAGCAGCTACCGTGTACAAGGATGTCCACCCACTTTGACCATTTATTTCAATATCTGGAGAAGGCACAACTTGCTGCTGTAAACTGCCTGCATGCTACCCCCCTGCTAACTTTCTGCCCCCTGTGTGGCCTCACCCATAAACTATGGCATCACTATGTACAAATGCTAAAATAGTCTATATGCAAATGAGCTCATTTGTGAGTGTCCTTCTCTCTGAATGTGCTCAATAGTGTTTAGTTGTTCACAAATAACAGTCATCAACATTTGGACTCAACATAATTATATCTTGCCATATGTTAATGTATGGATGTTAACAGTTATGAGGAAATTAAAGCTATGGAAAGTATTCCTTAGTGTTTGAGAACAAGAGAAGAAGAATTCATAAGAAACTGATGTAAATGGGTCAAGGAAACAGATGGAGTGGAATAGTAAAATATAAATAAATGAATTTAAATGAAGAGAGCACTGAAGGACACCCACCCACTCTTCTTTTCAAGCTATTTCACTCTTTTCTCTTTGTTTCTCTGTTTTTTCTGAAGCAAAAATTGTACAATAGTGGCAGGATGAATGAAATAAAAGCAAGCAAGCATTTGTGATAACTGCCGATGAGTCTGTCACATCACTGTGGCCCACTCTTCTTTGGAGAATTGTTTTAGTTCAGCCACTTTGGAGGGTTTTCGAGCATAAGCGGACTGTTTAAGATCATGCATCTCAATTTTTTCAGTCTGGACTTTGACTAGGCCACTCATAAACCTTGGACTTGCTGGTCCTGAAGCAGCAAAGCAGCCCCAAACCATCACACTACCACCACCATGTTTGACTGTCAGCATGATGTTCTGTTTATGAAATGCTGTCTGTTTAAACGGGGCACCATCTTCCAAAAAGTTCAACTTTGACTCATCAGTTCACAGAATATTTACCCAAAGTGTTTGGGATCATTAGGATGTTTTTTGGTAAATGTGAGATGAGCCTTTGAGTTCTGTTTGGTCAGCAGTGGTTTTGGCCTCGGAACTCTCCCGTGGCCATTTTTGCCCAGTCTCTTTCCTATTGTAGAATCATGAACACTGACCTCAACTGAGTCAAGTGAGGCTTTCAATCTTTAGATGCTGTTCTGGGTTCTTTTGTGATCCCCTGGATGAATCATGGATGCACTCTTTGAATCATTTTGGTAGGCTGGCCACTCCTGGAATGGCTCAACACTGTTCCAAGTTTTCTTCATTTGTGGATAATGGCTCTCAACATGGTTTGCTGGAGTCCTAAAGCCTTAGAAATGGCTTTGTAGCCCTTTCCAGACATATATATATATATATATATATATATATATATATATATATCATTTAGCCTACTCACTCAGTTAAATGAGTCCTGCAGGTCTCTAGATGTTCTGGGTTCCTTTGTGACCTCCTGAATGAGTCATCAGTGCACTCCTGGCGTCATTTTGGTAGCCTGGCCACTCCTGGGAAGGTTCACGACTGTTCCAAGTTTTCCCTATTTGTGGATAATGGCTCTCACCATAGTTCCCTGGAGTTCCAAAGCGGATGGAAGGATGCCAGTGACTTTGTTACTTATCTGTTTTTGAATTTCTTTAGATGGTGACATGATGCGTTGCTTTTTGAGATCTTTTAGCCTACTTCACTTTGTCACCCTGGTTCTATTTAAGGGGTTTCTTGATTCAACAGGTCTGGCAGTAATCAGGCCTGGGTGTGGCTGGTGAAATTGCACTCAGCTTTCCATGAAATCAAAGTAGATAAGAAAATTTAAAAAAAACAAAAAAACTTGGAGGTTCTTTGGCTACCTGTGGGATAGCTCCAGTACCTTATCTCCCTCCCTGGCACTGTCCATTCTGATCTGCCTTTCTAAACCAGCATTAACCTCCTGAGACCAATTGAAATTCAAATTCTCATTAAATTTCCCCCAAAAATTCCTAGTCAGTTCCTCAAAACATTCAAGCAAATTCCCCTCAATTTCTTTTCTATCAAATTCCCCCCAAGTTTATAAATACATACCCCAAAATTGGATGAAAATTGTGAAAAATTCCTCCAAACATCAAAACAAATTCCCTAAGATTTCTTTAGAATTTCTTGAAATTTCAAGGGACACTAACCCCCCAAAAGTCCCATGCATATTCTCAAACATTAACAGATAAATTTCCCAAATTTCCATGAAAATATTTCAAAGCAAATATCCCCCTTAAACTTCCAATGAAATCCTCCAATATACATATAAAAAAAATCATTGGAAATGCTTGAAAAACACCAAAATACCCTAACAAATTATCTAAAGTTTCCATGGAAATCCTTGAAAATTTCATAGGATAGTCTCCAAATATTTCAAGCAAACTACTTCAACGAGCATTCTGGACAATTTTTTTTTAAATTCTACATTTATTGCTATGTTGTAAGAAAGCTGAAATGTAATGTCCTCATATGTGCATACGGGGTCTTAGGAGGTTAATATTAAGCCAACATCAAAGAATGGCATGTGGACATTACACTATGCCAATGTTACTAGCAATAGCACATTGCTTGGTGCTATTAGGTAACATTATAACTGCTAAATCATACCAGAACATCATGTCACATACTTTGGAGCGTATGTTTGCATTCTTTGGGATTTTCAGTGGGTTAAATTGCTTGTGGGGTCATGCATGGAGTAAAAAACCAAAGAAGAAACTTTTTATAATTCACTTTTTAACCTCATTGAGATTAAAAAAAAAAAAAAGATTAAAATGTAACAGTGATGCACTAAAAAGATTTGGGGAAAGTTTGTGTAATTGGAGGCGGCCTGGTGATGGTTGCAATGACAGGAGGCTTTCTAATTGGTTGGTCACCGTACCAATCAGAGGGTCAGTTAGCCTCTACAGATGTCACACACTCCTCTGACTCTTTGGGAAGTATAAAACACCTTTATATTTCTGTGTCATGCTTGCAGCTTTAATAAAACCATGCTCTTTTAAACATGAGAAACTAGACGTATTACCTGCAGTCAAATGAAACTGTTGTGCATTAAATATTCTTTATGCATGATCAATATTGTGCTGCGAGTTCTATGAATCAACAAAATCTTCATTATTATTTCTCTTGTTTTCCGCAGAGCTTCCTTACGGCTGGGAGAAAATCGATGACCCCATTTATGGCAGCTACTATGTGGAGTAAGTCCAAGTACATCTTTAATATGCTTTTGATTTTCATCGCCGCTCTGTGCTGTTGTATTTATCATATTTATTGGAGCACTGCAGCCAGTAAGCAGTCACTCCCTTTTGTCTCCCTTATGTCTGCCACTGTTTGTTTGTAGAGGGAAGTTTATTTGTTCTCTACATCTGTAGATTATCTCTACGTCTCTTTTTCGTGCGGCTCCTGCAGTCCCTTCTATTGAGCTGCGTGTCCCCTCCCTCCTCAGAGGTGTCATATCTGTGGCTGGGTGCTCGCTGCGCCTCAGGGTGTAAGGATCTATTTTTAGACAGACAAGGAGGAGTGATTCGGCTTGACTTTGCTTAAGAAAACCTCCAAAATGACACTTGACTACTGATGAGCTGCTCTCCTCTCTTGAGACGCTCTTTATTGTGCTGCTTCGTCTTTTTAAACCAAAGAAGAGAAGTTTCTGGACCTTGAAATTATGTAACTGTGTTAAAATATAGTTAAGCTGTTTTGTAATTAGCACCAGTGATACTTGGGCGCTCATTAAAAGATAAGCAGAGCAGAGGAAAAAAGATGGTGTTTATGTGAGAGCACAATGCAGCCTTAAAGAGTGAGGGAAGTATCTAATGACGACTAATTATTTCACTCTGGAAAATTACAGTGTTTGTAGCCAATGATCATCTTCCCCCCTTGCAAACTAAATTAAGAGCAATGTGGGACGTTGGAGGAAATCACCGTTTCATTTGTAGGTTCTCTCCCAGTCACTGATTCACACAATTCAGCATATAAGAAGAGCTGAAAGCCGTTAGAAAAGCCCAGAATCAGTCATTTGTTCTTTTTTACAGAGCAAAGCCATTCTGCGGCTCCGTTACATAATCCGGGGGACCGAGCGTTTAATTAATCATCACAGCAATAGCTGCTGTAGTGCCAGAGTTCTTTTTTTCTAGATCTGATCTTTGCAGAGAGGGTGGCTGAAAAGTGCATCAGGGGAGAGTGAAATCTTGTCTGTGATTCTGTTTCATTATTACAGTCATATAAACAGAAGGACCCAATTTGAGAACCCCGTCCTGGAGGCTAAAAGGAGACTCCAGCAGCAGCAGCAGATGCAAAGCCAGGGTCTGTCCTCACTGCCCCTTCCCACCATCTACAGAGGTAAGACCCCCATGCTGATGTCTGAGCTGAGCCGACAAAATTCTCTTTATAGATGATCAAAATTGTGCTAATATTCTGTGTCTGTGTTTGGAGAGATTAAATTAAAGTCATTGGTGACTTTTAGATCAATTATACTTTTTGTGATGTTGTTAACCTTTTAGTTTTTTGTTCCTTGAAGTCTCTAGGATGGGAAGGGATAGTATGTAATAGGATGGGATGGAATAGGATAGGATGGGATGTGATGGGATAGGATAAAATAGGATAGGATAGGGAAGGGTAGGATACGATGGGATGGGATGGGATGGTATATAATAGGGTAGGATAGGATGGGATGGGATGGGATTTGGATGGGATAGAATAGGGTAGGATAGGATGGGATGGGATAGGATAGGATGGGATGGGATAGAATAGGCTAGGATAGGATAGAATATGGGATGATAAGTTATGATAGCATACCATAACATACTTTACCACATCATATGTTACAATGAAACAGGATATGACAAACTATGAACGGACACAATACAGGAGGATTCCTTGGGGCAGGGTGGGATGTGATGCGATGCAATGTGATGGGATAGGATAGGATAGAATAGGATAGGATAGGATAGGATAGGATAGGATTCGATGCGATAGGATAGGATAGGATAGGATTGGATAGGAAAGGATAGGATAGGATAAAATAGGATAGGATAGGGAAGGATAGGATAGGATAGGATAGGATAGGATTGGATAGGAAAGGATAGGATAGGATAAAATAGGATAGGATAGGGAAGGATAGGATAGGATAGGATAGGATTTTATGCGATAGGATAGGATAGGATAGGAAAGGATAGGATAGGATGGCATAGGATATAATAGGATAGGATAGGATAGGATAGGATAGGATAGGATAGGAAAGGATGGGATGGGAAGGGATAGGATAGGATAGGATAGGATTGGATGTGATAGGATAGGATAGGATTGGATAGTAAAGGATTGGATAGGATGGCATAGGATATAATAGGATAGGATAGGAAAGGATGGGATGGGATGGGAAAGGATAGGATAGGATAGGATAGGATAGGATAGGAAGGGATAGGATAGGATAGGATAGGATAGGGTAGGATAGGATAGGATAGGATTGGATAGGAAAGGATGGAATGGGATGGCATAGGATATAATAGGATAGGATAGGATAGGATAGGATAGGATGGGATGGGATGGCATAGGATAGGATAGGATAGGATAGGAAAGGATAGGATAGGATAGGATAGGAAAGGATAGGAAATGATTGGATGCGATAGGATAGGATAGGATTGGATAGGAAAGGATGAGATAGGATGGCATAGGATATAAAAGGATAGGATAGGAAAGGATGGGATGGGAAGGGATAGGATAGGATAGGATAGGATAGGATAGGATTGGATGCAATAGGATAGGATACGATAGGATTGGATAGGAAAGGATGGAATGGGATGGCATAGGATATAATAGGATAGGATAGGATAGGATAGGATAGGATGGGATGGGATGGCATAGGATAGGATAGGAAAGGATGGAATGGGATGGCATAGGATATAATAGGATAGGATAGGAAAGGATAGGATAAGATAGGATAGGACAGGATTAGATTGGAATGGATTGGATAGGATTTAATAGGATAGGATAGGATAGGATTGGATAGTAAAGGATGGGATGGGATGGGATGGGATATAATAGGATAGGATAGGATTGGGCTCCATTCCTGCATAAATTTTGTTGTCTCCATAGGTGCAGTGATATATACAAACAAAAAAGGCAAAAATCAAATTTCCAAACACCACAGAGTGAAGCACTGACCCACACAACAGAGATTTATGCCCATTACTTATATTACACATGTGTAATATTTACTCACAATTAGGGAAATGTTTAGAGCTTAAGATTATGGATAGCCTACATTGTGATGATTTTATATACAAATCAAGATTAGTTCACGGGGTCATTTTGTAAATAGTAGTGATGCACAGATCAAATAGGGCATCACTACTTGCAACCAGGCAAGATCAACAACAAAATAACACTAAAAAGTAACAAAATCACAGCAGCCTTACATTAGAAGTTGCATCTAACCTTTTCTCTTCAAGCTCTTTGTGTGCTCACAATAAAATCACAGTTAACTTCAGTGTGCATGATTTCTTCTGTATCTGCATGTTCATGCAATCAGCCAGCACTGAGGTGGGCTGCACACAGAGAGTCCTGTTTATCCTGGGAGAAATTCTTTATAAGGGAGGTTTAATAATGTGTCATGCCTTTATGCAAAAATGTTGATTTTTAATTATTTTAGTCAACCACACAGGTATAACACACCGGAAATTTGGATTCTATAAAACTTGAGAAATTAGAAGATATGCAGCGCAGATACTCCATTTTTCTTTCTTTTTTAGGAAGTTGTCCCAGTGCTTTTATTTTAAATACACAAATGTAACTTCTTTGTAGACATACACATAGAAAAATAAGAATAGGGTTTATATAGTCAGGGCTGATGGTGCATTTTCACTGTTGCAGCTTTATGTCACTGTATTTGTGTTTCCTCAAGAGTCTCAGACATGCAGCAGGAGCAGCATCAGTGTTACGTTTAATCTGATAATAAACCATGCCGGCTGTATAAATAGTGAACATGTGGGTTTAAATGTGATTCACTGTTTTGTTTAATGACTGGTTTGTTGCTGCCTGATTCCAGTGCCACCTCTCCAGCAGCAGTAGGATGCTCTGCTAGACAAAAAAAAACTGTCTGGACTGGTGAAGTGGAGGTTTGTTGCCATAGTAACGTAGTAGTCCACAAGTCGAGAGCCTGTCTCCGTGGTTACACTGCTGTGTACACACCAGTGAGGCTCTTTCTCTCCTCCTTTTCCCACCTTTCTATCAATTCCTCTTTCTCTTTCCCCAAACTTTCAAACGCCAGTGGAGGATGCCAGACCCTGCTCCACCTTACCCCGACCCCCCCGCACCCCCCTCGTTCAGGTGGGCCCGCTGCCCGAGCGCTGCCACAGCCTGGGCGACCTCTCCCGCTCCCCTACTCAGGTTCGCAGGGCGGCCGCGTATACCACATCGTCCTCCGCCAACGTCTCGCCGCTGCGGCGCGTTCTGACCCGGCGGATGAACATGTGCCCCCACCAGCAGCAGCACCACAAGCACCAGCAGCCGCTTCACACCTCCGCCTGCACCGTGGTGCTAGAGCAGCCCGTTTGTAGCCCCGTCTCCCTGTGGCACGTTGTCAGTAAGTAGGCCGAAGGAGGCCGACTGCCACTCTCATGGCTGCCCGCGCTCATTTGACTTACTGTAAGCATGCTAGCTCGCAAAGCAAGCTTCCCCTTCAGGCAGCCGAGGGATTTATGTGATGAGCGTGTACCATGACATGTCTTATTGGCTGGCACAAGCAGGCAGAGAGTGTAATCACCGAGTCTGTGTCTGAACCAGCGACGGCAAACAATGTATGTAAACTAACACGCTAGCCACGTCTCGTCTCCGTGGTTAGCTGGAAAGATTGGAGACTTTGAAAAGTGTGACTAAGCTTGTTGGCTGAGATCCTCTCATTCCTGCACACGAGGCCCCTCCTGCAGCTCTCCCTCCTGCAGACATCTCCCAGCATTCCCTCCTGCAGAAAAATCCCCATTCTTCCCCCTAACCCTGTCGAACATCTTCTGGAGGAACTTTCCCCTGATTGACGGCATGTCATCTGCTGAATTTTTACAACTTGGGATGGGAGTGAAGACCAGATCCCAGCATGGGAGGAGGGATAAATTTAGCACATTTGAGTGAAGCAGGAGTTTTTCCTAGCACGGGAGCCAAACCATTGAATCACACCTGCACCTTTGAGCACCACAGACCCACCTCTGTCCAATCTAACATCAAACCCTGCCAGTTCTCCTGTGGCTACACCTTTATCTTCCTGGATACGCTTTACCCATGCTCCCACCCCGCGAGCTCCGCCCACACCAGCTTTAAAAACCCCTTTAAATGTCTGCAAAGAAACCTGCACTGTTTTGCATTCACTCAATTTGTGTAATTCCACGTCCTTTTACAGAGAAGCCACTGTTCACACGGGACCCCACGCAGCTGAAAGGCAGTTTCCTGTCCACATCACTCCAAAAGAGCAACATGGGATTCGGCTTCACCATAATCGGAGGCGACGAGCCTGACGAGTTCCTCCAGGTCAAGAGCGTTATCCCGGATGGGCCCGCTGCAGCTGATGGGAAAATGGCCACAGGTAAGCCTCAGGCATGGATACACAAACGCAACCTGAGACTTGTGATCAAAAAAAGTTTATTTTTCATTACTTTTATTAAAGCAGAGACACCTGGCAGGATAAAGTACAAAGAGCCACGGTGGAAAAGAGTTTGTTAATAACCTTCACAGGTAGAGGCATAGATAACAACTCAAAAGGCACAAAAGAAACTTTTAATTGCTTTTTTGAATGGTGACATTCCTCTTTAAAATGCTGGTATGTCAGATGATACTCGATTAGGTGTAACAAAAACAGGATTCAAAACACAGAGATTTGTCAATTTTGTTATTTTCTGTAGAATTGAATTCCTGCAATGTCTGCATCATTTATCACCCATCTCAAAAAATAACAGTAAGCAAGTTTTAAAGGCGAAGTTTTACCATATTCCTCCTTTTTAACCTTTTATGACCTACCATAGAATAACCACCAGCGAATATCTTTACATTTTTACATGATGTAATGCCATTTTTTTGAGTATTTGAATTTGCTATACATCAACACGACCCTAAGTACCCAAATTTTAATAATATGTATGTGATAAGTCTATAGAAACTACGTAAATTGCTCAAAAGTGCAAAAAAAAAACAAGACAAATGAAAAGCGTTTTCTTTTTAACACATTTTCCTACTTACAGACATGTCATCCCACAAAATTGTGATAGTAAAAAGTTGTACAAGATCATTTCAGACCTCAAAAAATATTTTGAGTGTTTTCATAACTTAATTTTTTAAATACACTCATCTTTATAAACTGTGGCAAAAACAAAATAAAATGAAATTGTGCTCAATTTGCAAAAAAGACAGTAGTGCAGTTAAATCTCCAAGTGTGCCAGATACTTTTTGAGCATGCACACGTAAGGCGGGCTAAACAGCTCTGGTGTGAATGCGCCCTCAGTAGCCGACTGGACGAAAATTCTGTCTGTCACAATTATTATAGGCCAATCAGAACAACAAGACAAAATAAGGTAGTAGACATGCAGTAACCTGAGCTCAATACCATATTTTCTGAAAAGTGGAGCTTCAATGTGAATGAAGTTCATGCAAAACATGCAAAAACATCTTTCCTGCCAAGTCAAGCTTTAGGTGTGACTCTGTGCTCTTGTTTTAATAAAGAAATGTGGTCCAGTTCTGGTTAAACTGATGCCAAACTATAGTGATATCCAAAGTAATCGCTACCACAGCAGCAGCTATTCGAAAACCGGCAAACTCCATCTGTAATGAGTGAAAACTTATGCTGAAGCAGGTAGGTAGAAGAATGAAAACACCTTTTCCCTCACGAAAAGCTTTTAGTGTTGCTCTTTGCTTCTTTTTGTATAAAGAAATGTGGTTCAGTCATGATTTTACTGCCACTATACTTTAGCTACACCTAAGCTAACTGCTACATCACTGGGTTCCAGTTGCTACATTGCATTCAGCTCAAAATAGAACTTAACTCCCACCACTAGGTACCGCCTTATTCTCCTGAAATGACGCTGGTTGGCCAGAACTGTTTTTGTTTCGGCACAAGATAAAAGTCCTTGTGATTTTATCACAGAATCATCATTGTTGTCTGGACTTTGATAAGACATTTTTGTAAACTAGGGCAATTCAACCACTGTTTTCAGTTTCTATTGTTAACAGCTTTATAATGTCCAAAACTTTATGATCCTGAGATTTTTGAGTGCAGTAGTCCAAGTTTACAAGTTAATCTTGGAAATTTAAAGCTTTTTCTCGCAAATTTATGACTTTTTAAACCTGAAGATTCTAAGTTTGATTTGTACCATTATCATTTTTATTATTATTATTATTATTGTTGTTTTTATTTTTATTGCTAATTTTGGTTATATTGTATTTAAGTATTGTTTGCACATTTTATTTTGTACTTTTTGTTATATATTACAATTTTTTGTCAGTCTCTTGTTGAGCTGTTATAATGACCAAATTTCCCCCAATGGAGGATCAATACAAGTTTATCTTATCATAAATAATGACTCTATAATCTCTAATTTCCTTTTTTTTCTTGTACAACCCAAATTCCCAAAATGTTGGCACATGGTGTAAATGTAACTAAAAACAAAATGCATTTGCAAATCTTATAAACCCATGTAGCTCATAAACAACATCTCAGATGTTGAAACTTAGACATTTTACCATTTCATGAAAATATTAGCTCACTTTCAATTTGAAGGCAGCACCGTATTTCCAAAAAAGTAGGGACAGGGCCATGTTTACCATTGTGTAGCATCCCCTCTTCTTTTAACAACAGTCTGTTAATGTCTTTGAACTGGCTGCTCTACAGTCCTGTGTCTTCTTTGCTATGTTTTTTTTTTTTAATGATGATTTAGTGATTTTGATTCCTCCGACCACAGAACAGTTTTCCATTTTGCCTTAGTCCATTTTAAATTAGCTTTGGCAGGACATGGTACCTATAGTTTCCATAAAGAATTTCAAATGTTGTTTCATGTGACCACAGAACAGTTTTCCATTTTGCTCAGTCCGTTCTAAATGAGAAAACTGCAGTGTTTCTGGATCGTGTTCACACATGGCTTCTTCTTTGCATGATACAGCTTTTACTTAGTCGCTCCTCCAGCTGTTTTTCCATTAGAATAACTTACTTTTCCAGCCTTTTATTGCCCCGTTCCTACGTTTTAGAGACGTGCTGCAGCCATCAGAATCAAAATGAGTTAATATTTCACATTAAATGGTAAAATGTGCATTTACCACATTGTTGTATGTGGCTTCCTGCTTCAGATAAAATGACTAAATGCGCATTCCCATTGTTAGCTTGTAACAGTATGCACATTTGGCATACATTCAATGCATGTGTTTTTGCAGGTGCAACTTTCTGAGCCAGCATTGCACAGCCTCAGCTCTCCATTCATGCGTATTTGCATGCACATGCTTGTGCACATGAAGAGCAGAGATCTGCTCCCTCCATTAATCATAACAGAGACTTTATGAGCACCATAACTCCTGTCTGTGGCCACATGGGGGAGGAACTGCAGCACAGATACACACACTCTGGGACGGAGCAGCTGTATTAAAGGTCAAGGGAATAGAGCGTGCAGGTTTGTCGGTATGCAATGATGCTTCTATCTGTGTATGCTGGAGCAAATGTGGGGCTCATAGTGGTCATTCATCATGCATAGATTAAGCTAGTCGTGGCTTTAGCTCTGCAGAAAAGCTAGTACAAAACACTTCTGTGTTGTAGATTGTTAACAGGCCTATTTCAGAGCACTCAGTCATAAAGTAATGTCTACTTTTTGTAAATGTTGCTGCAGCAGTCTAAAATAGATCCCCTGATGACTAATAAAGCTTGTCCTGACAATACCGCATATAAAACATTTCCCCCTCCTTCCCCTTTCTTTTAGTATTCCCCTCCATCTTTCATGTATTCTTTCCCCAGAAATAACTGACAAATCCCTCTCACATCTTTCCTATCCCGTTTCTATCTCTTTCTCTCCTCTCCACCACTTCTTCCTCCCTTCAGCTCTTCTCCATCTCTATCTCAGCGCTCATCCTCCCCCCACCTCCCCTGCCAGACTTTGTGTCCTACTTCTGCAGCAACAGAGCGAGCTCCATCACAGTAACTCACAGATGAAATCCAGGCCTGCGGAGGTGTGAAATTCCCAATTCCAGATAGATAATTTGTGCAGTTCTCTCCTCGTGACCCCTCTTGGCTGCCTTCACTACATGCTAACACAGCAAGGGAAACATGTTCAAGCACGTAATGTAAAGATTTGCTGGAATCTCTGCTTTCTTTGTTTTATCAGCCGAGATATTCTGGGGTTTCTGTGAATACAGAGATATAAGAGACATTTGCTTGAAATAGGGAGACTTAGATTTGATACCAAAGGCAACATTTAATTTAAAATTAAGTGGGTTTGTTTAAACAGTGTGGTACAAACTGGAGAGTTTTATTGCCTCAGCAGCGTTGGTAATTGCACTGAGCTTTATCCATGTACTAAAGTTTATTCTTTCCTCACAGGATAAACTACAAAGACATTTATATTTTTACTCATTGTCATAACTCACAGACACTGTTGTTACATGAACAAGTCCTTAAGGTTTGGCTTAGCTTTGTGCTGTTACTGCAGTTTCTTTGAATGTCTCAGCTTGAAACAAGAAAGATTTTTGGTGCCATGATATAATTAAGGGTTATTCTTTAAAGGCAAATTTAAACAAAAAGATGTTGGCTACAATAGAGCTTAACAATAGGAGATAAAATTTGAATTCCCATTCATTTTCTCCAAAGCTAAATTTATTTTCTGCCATAATGTTATAACCATGGCTGCCCTTAAGTGGAGATTAGGGGGAAGCTTTCTGGGGCCCGTGGAGGTCAGCAAAATCATGGTCCCATGTATCGTTAAGCTGTGATAGCCTTATTTTATCTTTAACCTGAAGAATAACCACTCTTATCAAAGCAACAAAAAATTAGTTTGATGTGTTTATTCTTTGGTACAAAATAACCTTCTTAAAAATGTAAACCCCCTAAAACAGAATTATCTTTTTATTGTTTTTTTTCAGAGTGTAGACAGGTGCAGTGGACTAAATGATTAGGAGAGTAACATTTATCTCATGGCTAGGCCATGTGCACAAACATCAGGATGCTAGAAAGTAAAGTATAAAGAATAATTTTAAAGAATAATGGTTGAAATGGACAAAAAAAATGGGTGAAAAGATGCAAGAATGAGTTGAAATAGTAAAAAGAGGGGGCAAAATTGGATGAAAATTGGACAAACAGTGGCAAAATTAGCAAAAAGTGGCGAAAATGGGATAAAGGTTGCAAAATAGGGTAAAATTTACAAACATGGGTTAAAAGTGGCAAAAAGAAGTTTAAAAATGGGCCAAAAAAGTGGCAAAAATGGGTAAAAAATGGAAAAATTTGATAATGTGGCAAAAAAGTCCCGGATAAATGGATAAAAAAAGAAAGAAAATGAGTTAAAAGTGGCAAAGAAAAGTGGCAAAAATTGGCCAAAATTTGCAAAAGCAGTGGTAAAAAGTAGATTCAATGTGGTAAGAAAAAGAGCTCCAAATAAGTGACAAAATGAAGCAAAAAACTGGGTTAAAAGTGGCAAAAAGAGTGGCAAAAAAGGGCAAAAACAGTTAAAAAAAAAAAAAAAGAAAAAGAAAAAGGAAGTAGCAAAAATCTGTAGAAAAGTTGGGAAATAGGTTCAAAGTAGCACAGATAAATAATTTCAAACATCAGAACCCAAAAATATCTTGACAAACTCTTAGTCAAGACGCTAGCACCAATGCTACTGGTCCAACTCACATGACAACGTGAAAAAAGCTGCACATCATGGCCCCATCTGAAGAAATTCAAGAACAATTGAGAAATAAAGGCATTGACATCTAATAGTCTGGAAAGGGTTATAGAACCATCCCTAAGGCTTTGGGACTCCAGCGAACAACTGTGAGAGCCGTTATCCACAAATGGAGAAACCTTGGTGGAAGTGGTGAACCTTCCCAGGAGTGGCTGGACTAACAAAGTTACGCCTAGAAGGCATCCACAACTCATCCAGGAGGTCACAAAAGAACCCAGAACAACAGAAAGACCTGCAGGCCTCGCTTTACTCAGTGAAGGTCAGCATTCATGATTCAGCAATAAGAAAGAGGCTGGGCAAAAATGGCATCCATGGGAGAGTTCCAAGGCTGAAACCCCCGCTGAGAAAAAGAACACAAAGGCTCATCTCAAATTTGGCAACAAAACATCCTAAAGATTCTCAAGACTTTGGGAATATATTCTGTGGACTGACAAGACAGAAGTTGAGCTTTTTGGAAGGTGGTGTTCCATTGCATCTGATGTAAAACTAACACATTTCATAAAACCCCGGTAACCAGCATAATAATGTAGATGGTAAATGGTGTGCTTTCTGTCAAAAGGTGTTTTCAGTCCTGAATACTTAGACAGTCATGGGAACAGTTTAATGTTGCATAACAGACAATAAACTCACCCCACTCTCTTCACTTTTTCTGATGTTTTCCTGGTTTAGAAAAGGCTTAAATGAGACATACGTCTCCAAACCATGCCTAATCACCCTTTTAATGTAGTCTCACTCCTGCTGCTTAAGCACGTCAAAAATATCCAAAGCTTGACAGCCCTGCTGGGCCAACTTAGTCCATTCTACTTCCACTTTCTATCATTAGAGGTGTTTTTTAGTTTCGTCTCTAAATTTTTTAGACGGTATCATCATTATTTTAAAAACACCTGCCTGTCTGACATGAACATGGTGCATTCTGGGTGACATGTTACCCTATTTTGGTCTGAGACACTCTCACAAACAAATCTGGGCACCCTGCTGAGAACATAACCCGCTGTGTTATCGCGGCCTCGTCTCGGCAGGGCCACCGAGACCTTGCGTTATGTCGACAGCATCTTAAACACAATCATTATCTGTGGATGAATATGTCATAAAGAATATGCAAGGATGGCACAGTGAAAGATGAATTTTCAGCGTGGGCCTTGGGACCTGAGAGTGCAGTGTTTACTGTTAAGGTCAGTGTGATTTAAAATATACAAGGGACAAACAGGAGGCGAAATAATAGATGGAGAGAGGGCTATTTGGCGGCCATGAGTGTGTTTTTGTCTCTCTTCATGCTGTTTACTCGTCTATTTGGCTGCACTTGAGTGCACCCCTGTGTTTGAGACCATATGTGATTATCAAGGGTCATTTTAAATAAAAATACACCTTTTTCTCTGGGGCTGAGAGCTTGTTATTGATTCAGGTAATGTTGAGGGAGTAGATATCATTCTGACATTATTTTTAAGTTTGAGTAAAATATTATTTAGTTTTCAGGGCTATGTTTAACAAACTTCACCATGAAGATACTTTTCATGCCAACTATAACTACAGTCTGGTGGTTATTTGCCTCTGTGAGGTACACACGGACTGTGAGAGTGCAGCGGCAGGTCAAGATGGATAGCTGGGGGTTTTTTCCTGATGTGATTAGTAGAAATCTGCTTTCTTTAACAGGATATGTGTGATTATGGATTTCAGAGCTATTAACATGTATTCATCAGCACTCATTAGAGTCTGACATGTTTATACAGAGATCATCTTCCAAAGGAAGCACTGGATGGATCTAGATCTGTAACTGGAACTCAGCAAACACTATATGGCTGAAAGTAGCCATGCAGTCTCCATATGCAAACATTTGTGATGCAAAATGGGTCTGAAGATCTCAGTGACTTCAGTCATAGTACTGTGATGGTGCCACCTTTGCAGTAAGACGGTTTGTGAAATTTATCCCTGCTGGGTTTTTCTCAGTCAGCTATAAGTGATATTATTGGAAAGTAGAAGAGTTTAGGAACAACAGCAACTCCGCCACGAAACCAGACACAACCAGTGCGGGCCAAATATCTCCAATTTTTCTGATCATGTCGGGTTCCCTTTAATGCTTCAGCACACCAAGACATTTTGGGCAATGCTATGCTTCCAACTTTGTGGCAACAGTGTGGCATTTTTCTATTCCAACATGACTGTGCCCCAGTGCACAAAGTGAGGACTATAAAGGCATGTTTTGATGAGTTTGGTGTGGAAGAACTTGACTGGCCCCAACAAAGCTATGACCGCAACCCCACTGAGCACCTTTGGGATGAAATAGAATGGACATTGCAAGCCAGGCCTTTTTGGTCCAACATCAATGCCTGACCTCATAAATGCTCTACAGAATGAATGGGAACAAATTCCCACCAAAGCAGAATTTTGTGGAAGCTTTCCAAGAAGCATGGAGGCTTTTATAGCTGCAAAAGAGGGGCAACTCTATATTAAAGTACATTTTTTTGAAAGCAGTAATATTACAGTCTTTGTTGGTGTAATGGCCAGGGAGCCAAATACTTTTGTCCAGATAGTGTATACCTTGTTTTTGATGCCACTTGAAGCACAAGCCCCAGGCAGTGAAACATCCTTAAGGTTTAAAACACATAAGAAAAAATTAACTAACACATCATTTCGGCTGAACAAGATGTTTGCTTTTGCTCGTTTTATGTAATTAATGCTGGGTAGTTTTAACATTTAGGGCCGGATCTACTAAAGGTTTGCATGTATAAAAACGTGTGCAACCTCATTGCACACGCAAAAGAATGTACAACTGATTTACTAACAGTGCGCACTAGGGTTTGCGTCTTTCAAAGGTGCAAAATAGCATGTCTGCATCCACTTAGTACATTTGCCGTCATGAATGTGCAATATGGGGCGTTTACACACAATTTTGCACGTGCTGGGAGGAGAAAATGTAAAATATGTTATTTAAGCACACCCAAAGTGATTTATTAAACCTGAAAGCAATTTTGCTCATAGAAACTGCGTCTATGTTTAACACGTCTCAAAGGGAGGTGCAAACAGTTTGTATGTGTAATTGCACACACATGGCTGTGGTTATTGTGGCAAGAAGGAGACATCGAAACGATGAAAGAAGATGCAGAGAACGCATTTTTCACCCTCGTGTGAACATTACCTGCAATGACAAAACGCCTTGGAATTTTTTTTGCATCTTGGTCATTCCAGAGTACGGTGGCTATTACAGCTGGGATCTCCCAATCCCATTTTTCTGATGTTCTGTGTGAAGTCCTGGATGCCATGTTGCGCCGGATGGCCAGGTTTATTAGGTTTCCACACATTTGGGACTCCTTGAATGAGACCAAACAGGGCTTCTTTGCTGTAGCTCATTTAAGTGTTTATTGGCTTCATCCACCAACACCTGTAATTCTGTAGGGTCGAATTTCAATTTGCGCTTTCGGCTCTCCAAACTCGCCATGCTGCAAACCATGAAACACGCAAAACTCTCATTTAAATAGGCCTGTCTCCAACACGTTTGCACCTGTTGTCATTTACCCTAATCACTCTTGCGCTAATCACTCTTGGTAAATCACCTGCAAACCACGGTCCAACCCCAAACGCAAAATTCTAGATTGCGCACGCAAATCAGTACACGCAAATTGGGATCTTAGTAGATCTGGCCCTTAAGCCCTTAAATTTTACTTATATTAAAGGGGACAAAATAGACCCCTTCAAGACAAGTTTATATTGGTCTCAGAGGTCCCCAAAACATGCCCGTGAAGTTTGTTGCTGAAACGGCACTCCAGTATTGGATTTTTGCATGCCTAAAAACCCCTCTGTCTCAGCCCTGCTCAAAATTAGCTGCTCCTGTGTCTGTGGCTTTAAATGTTAATGAGCTGTCTGACTCCGCCCCAGACTCCGCCCATCTCAGGAGATGGATGTGGCTTACTGGATCTAGCTGTCCTGATCTTCCTCTCAACTGCCAGCTGAGAGAAGGGAAGGGCCAACTGAACCTGGGGGCGGGGCTTACTCCCCTCATGACATCATGAGGGGAAAATCTGAGAATGGCTTGTTTCAGCACACATTTTCTGAAAGGTGTAGAAAGAGAGTGGGGGAAGGAATGGATTTTTTTTTACTCTTGTGGGGATTGTGGACAGGCTTTCTGTTAGAAAAGTCTGAAAAAGTGTTTTTTGCATAATATGACCTTTAAAAAGGGTTTTCCTTTATTTGCTTCATGCTCTCATAGTTCACTTAAATGTTCTACCTTTGATGAGGAAAATTAGTACATTTTGGATCATTGAAAAGCCAATACCACACTGAAAAAAAACAGTTTATTCTTATGGTTGGTGGTGGAAGTAACCGACCCAGCACATTTGAGTATGTATTGTAAGACCATCAAGCTTCACATAATGACTTTTCTGTTTCTGTATAACAAGTCAGTGTCATCCATCTGCATCTCCCTTCCTTGGTCATAAAGTCTGAGATGATCCGTGGGCACAACGAGGGCAGCGCGAGGTCTCTACACCTCCATTTGTTTTCTTCAAGCATGCTCTGCTATTGATTCTGACACCGGCGCTCAAGGCAAATGTCGTCCGCGTTTACCCAGATTAATTAAAAAGTCCCTCACGTCGCACTGCCTCTAGGTGTGAGCTGGCTCTCAACACCTGCTTGAAAACCTGGAAAGCATTTCCCTACAACACAGTTTACAAGGAGACGACATTTAAGTGATATCTTTACTTTGATTTACCTCGGCTTTTGTTTGGAAGAGGAGGTAACAGCTCGGCTCCACTTCAATAATCAAATCGGGAAATCAATGCCATGTTGCTTTAGAAAAAGCGTCATTGACTCGGCCATTAGCGCCATTATGGTTTCCCGCTCACGTTGTGGGAGAATTGGACAGGATGGAGCTGCTGGTTAGCACGGCGAGGGCCAATCAGCGCAGCACATGCTCTGCTTTTTAATGATGACGGATCTTTGTCTGCTCCCTCTGAATGCATATTCTCTCTGCCCTCTCTCACAACAACTCTGCCTGCAATTACAAATTAATTGTTTTCATTACCAACTCAGGTAATGCTGTTTGTCAGACTTTAAAATGGATTGGGCCTTGTTTTCAGTGCCTGTAGGGCTGAGTGCAAACACTATATTTAGCAATCTGGTTGGGACAGAGATAAGCTGGGATGTGGAGCACTTTTGTGCGGGAACATTTAATTGTCAGCTGCATTTTTATCTACAGCAGGCAGTATATTGCAGCACATGGCCCCATAAATGGCAAACATTTTAGCCACTTGTCATCAGCAGTATTTTACACATGAAAGGCAGATAAGGCGCTATCTATGGTGTTATGAATCCACAGGAATGGTTTATGGCTAAAAAAGTGCTGATGTACTGTAGAGCTGATATGGCACTAGAACAGCTGCAAGGAGCACTAGCACTCATTCAGGGGTTTTTTTAATTTTTTTTACTGGCATCACTGGAAAAGTAAACGTGCACCCATATGCATATTCTAATTCTTAGATTAGAGGAGATCTTCTACAGCTGCTGCTATAAAGATTTGAACCCCGGGCGCTTTTAAGTGCGGCAAACAACCATTAATTTGTTGGCATCCCTTCAATAAAAGTCCTTAAGAAAAGGGGCTACTATACATCATCATAACTGTCTCTCTTATCCATGATATCCTCCATTTCAGTCGCACATCATCATCCTTCCAATATCTATCTTTATCTCTCATTTCTGCAGCCAAAACACTGTCTTCACTGTTCGTCCTGCTCTATTTCATGGGGCTACAAATTTCAACGTCCAAGCTATAATTACCAATGCAATATCATTTCCTTCCTGTTAAAAACATCTGCATTAACTTCCTGTTAATGTAGTCAGTTTATAATAAAAACAATCAGAGCTACTCCACATCTTATCTATGGGGCAAATCACATTAATGCAAGAAGGTGGGAAGTGGAAATATACCTGCTGTTTCACCTTGTGATTGCATACATATATGACACCCATGAGAGCTGTAAATATACCTGCCATTATTCAATGTGTTTCACCGGATTTCACCACTAGAGGGAGCACTAGAGACCTCAACTACCAGATGTGTGGGATGTAAACTGAAGAAATGGCAACACTTTTGGGGTTACTATAATGTCAATTCTGAGAACAAAACAAACATAGTAATAATATCAGTAATAAATAGTAATAAGAGAACAGCTCAAACTAATGACTGGTCATCAGAACACACCATCTGCTTTATGTTTCCACACATAACTATAACACTCCCGATGTATCAAGTTAATTGGTGATCATGTTATCTGGTGACTTTCAGCTTAGCTCGGAGATGTTGTCATAAAGGGTTTTTGCAATGTACACTATGTGGACAAAAGTATTTGGTAGCCTGTCCATTACACCGACAGGGACTGTAATGACAATGCATTTGATTACATCTACGCTAATATGGATTTGCCCCCTGTTGCAGCTATAACAGCCTCCACTCTTCTGGGAAGGCTTTCCACAAGATTTTGGAGTGTTTTTGTGGGAATTTGGGCCCATTCATTCTGTAGAGCAGTGTTACTCAACCCTGCTCAACCAAAGAGCCAAATTCTTTGAAAACACCTTTGCAAGAGCCACGATCTAAGTGGTGAAAAAATGGGTTAAGGTTAACCTTGCAATGCAGATGGATACGCCCTTTTCCGTGTTTCTCACTGGCGAATCCATCTTGCAAAGCTCCCGTCTGAACCGTTCAGGCCCGGTTAGAAAGTGACAGGACCAGTCAGCGAAGGGCAGTGCTTTAGGGCGCGGCGGAGTTGTGACATAAGCAAGCAGCAACAAAAGGCCAGTGCCGTTATGGTGGTACACATTAGCACTTGATGAAATTTCTTTGTTTGAAGAAGGACAAAGAACAGCATTGAGGAGTTTTCTTTTCAAAAACGACATAAGTCATGTATTGACATGTCTACAGTTGCCATGGTTCGCGTTATGCAGTTCTCTATGGATTTAATCCTCAGTAGCGGCTACGTCAGGTGTTTTGTTGCTCTGATTGGCCCTGAAGATGTGACAGTCAGAACGTTCATCCAATCACCCTCTTAGGTGAAAAAAAAAGATTGGCGAAAAGTGACTAAAAATGGGGAGAAAAAGTGGCAGCAGTGGGTGAGAAGTGACAACTTGATTTGTTTGTGGTTCTTTAGGTTCTTTCAAGAGCATCAATCAAGTCCAGTTGCCCCCCAGTGGAACAAGCTTTGGATAACAAACCCAAAGATATGATGATATATGTTTTTAGGCCATAATTAATATAGTTAGACATAATTTGCTTCTCAAACACTCACTAAAAACTTTTAGTTTTCTATTGCTTCTTTATAAACTCCCACAGATTGTCCATTCTAACTGGCTCTTATGTTTCCAATTGTCTTTCCTGTTATCCCCAGGTGATGTCATCGTCTACATCAATGATTTGTGCGTCCTAGGCACTACTCATGCCGATGTGGTAAAACTCTTCCAATCAGTCCCAATCGGCCAGAGTGTTACCCTCGTCTTGTGTCGTGGCTACCCTCTGCCCTACGACCCAGAGGAGGCCGGAAATACCAACAACAACACCACCACCACCATCATCTCCCCGCTGGGCATCATGGAGCAGCGGCCCATCATGGTGAACGGCAGAACCGGCTACGACAACTACCTGGACTATCTATCCCGCACAGCACGCTATGTCAATGACCCCAACCAGGACCAGGTCAACGCCCAGCAGCAGCTGCTCACCCCTCATCCGGGTGACACCCACTTGGACGGCTCGCTTCCTCCCACTACTGGAACTACACCTCCTGACAGCGTCTCCATGGCGTCTTCAGGGGCGACCCAAGGGGAACTATTTACCTTGACCATGGTGAAAGGAGTGGATGGTTTTGGATTCACCATCGCGGACAGTTCTACGGGCCAGCGAGTCAAACAGGTGCTGGAGCCTAAGGGCTGTCCCGGCCTGTGTGAGGGCGACCTCATTGTGGAAATTAACAAGCAACCGGTGCAGGGATTCACGCACACGCAGGTGGTGGAGCTTCTTAAGGAGTGTGCGGTTGGAGCGGAGACCTGCCTGGTGGTTCAGAGAGGTGGAACAGGTAAGAGCAATCCCTGAGGGTTGGAATGGTTTTAAGGTTGTCAGCTCAAGATGAGTGTTACTCCTTCTTTATCTTTCTAGCATCAGCTGCCCAGCGCTACATCTGTTAGAGCTGTTAGGATACCAACACATGTGTGATACATGTCTCTGATAGGCCAGCAGAAGGGTCAGGACTGGACGAATATTCCAGGAAATGATGTCTTCTTTGCTGCATCAAAGCACTAGCCTACATAGTAATTTGCAGAATACAATGAATGTATTATGGCTGTCATCTAGAGTTATTGTCTTTCCCTCAGACCCAGAAGCATCCATATGCACAACAATCTATCCACACCACACTCTGCAGAGCTGAGCACACCTTCTCTGGTCAGTTCTCATGTTTCCATTGCGCTTAACGTAGTCTGTCTTAGGACATCCCAGAAGTGCCACTTTACTCTTTTCCACTTTGAATACGCACCAAGTCTATTTTCCAGGGTTCTTCCAAATCCTAAACAGACTTCAGAGGGCTTGGTTTAGATATTTCTTAAAACTTGAGATGAGACAAAGCAGCAATGCAGGGTGACAAAAAAATTGTTAAAGTAAATGATAAGTGACATAAAATGTTGCAAAATGGTCAGATAAATTGGTGAAAAGGGGTTAAAAAGTGACAAAAAATGGTTAGAAGAGGCACAAATGAGATAGAAGTAGAAAAAATGGGATGCTACAATGCAGAATTAGGTAAAATAGGTGGCAAAATTGTAAAAGGGGGTTAAAAGTGGCAAAAGTATCAAAAATAAGTTAAAAAAGGTTGCAAAAATGGCAACTAGCGTACTGAGAGGGGGCTAACGTACTGAAAAGGTGGTAAAAAGTTGCAGAAATGCTTTGAAAGAGGCACAGATGAGATAAAACTGGAAAATGTTGCATAAAGGGCCAGATAAAATTCTGAAAAGGGGTTAAAAAGTTGGGGAAATGGTTAAAACGTATCCAAAAATCGGTTCAAAGTTACCAAAATGTTGCAAAAATGGCCAGATAAAGTTTTGTAAAGGGGTTAAAAATTTGCAACAATGGTTTTAGAGAGGCACAAATGAGATTAAAGTGACAAAAATGTTGCAAAGAGGGGGCTTACGTCCTGAAAAGGTGTATCAAAGTGGTAAAAATGGTAAGAAAGAGGCACAAATGAGATAAAACTGACAACAATGTTGGAAAAGGATGCAGATAAAGTCCCGACAAGGTGTTAAAAAGTGGCAAAATTGTTTAAAAGTATCAAAACTTGGATCAAAGTGACAAAAATGTTGCAAAAAGGGCCATATTAAGTCATGGAGAGGTGTTAAAAAGTGGCAAAATTGGTTGGAAAGAGGCACAAATTAGATAAAAGTGACAAAATGTTGCAAAAATTGGCAGATAAAGTCCTGGTAAGGGGTTACAGAGTTGCGAAAATGGGCAAAAAGTGGCAAACATGGGTTTAAAGTGGAAAAAAGCTTTATGAATGAGGGTAACAGTGGGGAAAATTGGTTTAAAAGTAGCACAAATTACTGATTTTCACATCAGAACCCACAGCTTGACAAACTTTCCAGCTCTGGAGCATTTCTACTGTCTACATCACCTTTAGCTGTTGCAGACCAGTAATGTATGCGTGGTGTATTTTAAGAGCTATGTAAACCTCTAACGCAGTCATGTGGTTTCTCAACAAAGGCTAACTGATTCATAGCTCAGGTGCCTTTCCTCGAGAAAAGAGCTTCTCCTCCTTTCTTTAGTACATCTCTCTGCTCTGCTATGTCTTGTCAACACCTCCCTCTGACTGAAGTGCATGCTCTACTTTCACTTTCAGACTTTCTTGTTTTCATCATATCTGCTTCATATGTTTGGCAAATTTGCCTTCTTTTTTAGAGTCCAGAATAAAAGTGTTGGAATCAAAGCATGTCAAAAGTGGCACAGCTTTCCCCCTGAAAGCCCTGGTAGCCTGCAAATGGCTCTAAAGTGCTCTCTCCCCTATGTTTTTCTGAATGTGTGGTCCTCTGACAATCATAATTATGCGCCGCTCTCTGTCGTGAGTCACACACACGGGTTGTGATTTCGCAGAACAACAGGTAGCCGACTGTTTTCATCTCTGCCAGTGTGTGTTTATGTTTCTGAAATGGAAATCTGAAAGAAAGATTCCCCTCCATGTCTTCTTTAAATGTGCGTACAGCTGGAAGAACAGAAGTCTTTTGGATGTTGCTGTGATCCGTCTCTTCTTATTGAGGTGGTGCAGCGTGTGCCAGCGATGACTCAGCCAAAGCTGCGATCCTAAAGATTAAAACGTTAGATTTTAATTAAACTTAGAAGAGCAATAGAGGCTCTTCATCAGCCCAGAAGATCAGATCTGTCTGTGAAACCTTGTCGCTAAACGTTGTTGAACAATTCCCTTTCTTGGAGGTTGTAGCCGTCTTTGATTTATCCTGGCATCCTGTAACTGATGACACGTGAACTTTAGCGCTCGTTCTGAATCCATGGCCAAGCCAGCTGCGTTTGGGAACTGATGCTTTTGCATGGAACTGGTTTGTAGCTCTACATTTGGAGTCTTTGTGTTGTGTAATGTCACATACAAATCCTAATGCCAGCTGCCTGGTGCCACAGACACCGCTGAGACTCCCCCTCAAAGGTCAGCAGCATCCTCTGAATAGATTTATTTCTGTATTAGGCTGCCCATGTCTCAATCACCAACAAACAGGAAGGAGAACATTAGCTTTTAGGATACTTTCAACCCCTAAAAGAGGAGAAAATTGATCATCTGGAGCCTCTACATATATCAACAATGTCTTCTGCTAATATATACCTTCATACAGACATGGGAGAGGTCCAACATTTTGTTCCACCGCCTCAAAAATCTCCAATCTGTCACAGCACAAACATAAAAACACAAGATTCTCAATCTGCATGCAGAGCTAACAGTGGTATGCTCCCACCATCTGGCCGATTTCTCCATGAAGCATTTAAGAAGCATCCCACTGGAGAGAATGGTGGCTTTATTTACATGCTGTGTTTCATTATATTATTCCAAACCTGGATAGGGCTCAGAAAAAGATCTGTGCCACCCAGTCTGATAGAAAGGTAGCATGATGGCATATTGCCAACATGCTGCATGTGTAAGAATAAATGTTTTTTCACTTTTGGGAGTGTTTTTGGGGGAGACTGTTTCATCTATCCATTGCATGGAAAATATAATCTGGGAAACCTCCCAGACAGAGTGTTTGAAAAAGGGCAGGACCTTTCAAATGATTCTCAGGAGGTGATTGGATGAATGTTCTGTCTGTCACATTCATTACAGGCCAATCAGAGCAGCAAGACAAAATGAGGTGGTAGGCCTACACAGCTCCGTTAGTAACCTGAGATCATCAGACAGGTGCTGCCGTAGGAACAGTAAAACTTGTTGGTGGATAAAAGTTATGCTGTGGCAGGTCAGTAGAATTACAAAAACATCTCTGCAAAGAGAAGCTTTCAGTTTCACCCTTGCTTTTGTTTTAATAAAGAAATATGGTCCCGTTCTGATTTATCTGCCACTATAATAAAGCTACATTAGAGCCTATTGCTACACCAGTTGCTATCAGTTTAGTGCAACTAAACCCCGTCCATAGCTACCGCCTCATTCTACTCAAATGGCGCTGATTGGTCAGGTTCGTTTTCAGATCTGGCACAGTCGTGGAGCTTTCAAGATGCTTTGCCTGATGGCAAACATGGAGTCTGGCCAATCCACCTGCCGTGCGAGGTTAGATTTAAAGGTATAACATAACTTTCTGAGTAGATGCTGAGGAAATATTGGACTTTGGCAACGGCCCCTTAAACTAAAACAAAATTCCCTTAACAGTAGCACACTGCCTCACATCCTACCCAGAGTTTGGACCATATGCAGCAGTTTGTCAGAGTGATTTTGATTCAGATGAAGAAATGGAAACGGTTTTTTTTCTTATTTCTTCAATGACTTTAGACATTGGGTTACAGACCTGTAGACCAAGATCTGCTGCTGGATCTTTGAGTTGTTACAAGTAGATCTTACACTGCAAACAGTTAAAGATTGTCAAAATGCAGCTGTGTTAACTTAAAAATCCAAAACAGTTTTGGCTTTATTTTCCAGAGTTGAAAACACTTTTAGTTTTTAAGTTAATGGTAATAGATCACCTTGAGAATTTTTTTTTCATTGTTCTAAAATTATTTAACCATCATTCCTCAATCTGCAGAGTTTTCCCAGCATGCCTTTGCTCATCAGACACTTTTGCACCATGCTTGAAGTTAACCCTGAGTTAGAAAAGTCCCCCCTATGGGGGCAACTTCAATATAGCATGGCTGGAGTGATGAGCATGAAGAAAGAGCACTTCCTGGATAGTTACTGATACTTACAACCGCTCAAGTTAGCCTAGTTTGATGTTTAAAATTAAATTACATGAAAGAGAAAAGTACTACAGTATGTTATTAGAAGTTGGGTTTAAACAGTTGAAAGAAAAGAAAAAGTTCCCACAGCTCAGTTAAGCTTAAAGAAAAGTTAACCCAATGTAAATGTACAGTTGAGTTGATGTAACTGATACCTGCCCCTCTAGCATGCCCTGAGGACTCATAGGCTGCACAAGCTGTTAAATGAAAATGTGTATAATTCTTAAATGTACTTCTTGCTTGCAGGAATTCTTAAATTTGTATTACACTTGAAATGTAAACCTTTTAAAGAATATAATTTTAAACCCAATTCTATGATCATGTGATTTATTTTGTCCCTTTTCTCTCTTTAATAGACTAAAAACTGTCTCCACACAAGATGATCATGGGCAATAATCATGGCTGAAGTTGAAACTTTAACACAGACTTTTTGTGGTTCATGGTCACTGCTTTACACCTTGGCCACCATGGAAATCATAATATTTTAAAACATCTGAAAGTCTTAATAGTTCATAGACCAAGATCAGCTCACAGGTCACATGGATTTGGTCCAGTCGAGTGGCTGAATTACTCAAACTCCCTAACAACAGATTGTCAGTCTTTATGTTAGTTTAGTTTCTGCTCTCGGCACAGCTGTTCTGAAGTAAATCTACAATTTAAATTGATGTGTTTGACCAGCTTTATTACTTAACATATGACCTACAAGATGTTTTTAGTACTCCTCTCACAGTCATTTTGATATGTTGTCAATGTTTGTTGCTTATTCTGCAGGGATGTAGCCACATTTAAAGTGACAGGTGCTGCTTTGTCGTGTTGTTGCTGGCCTTATCTGAAACAAAATCCTGCATGGAATTATGATAATGTCATGACATTTGAACTGGAAGATTGATGTTGTGAATATTTATGCTTCCGGACAAAATCTTCATCTCCCTTTAAACTTGGCACACACTGAAAGATATTTATTTGTCTTTGAAATGTGGGAGATCCCACACATTACATGACATTACATGAGTTAACAGCTGTTCTTGTAGAGTCTCAACAGTATCAACTCTTATAATTCCGAATCTCCCACAGTCAAATGTGGCTTTAGAGTTAACAAGCTAAATGTGGCTAGCCTTTCATACATTTTTCTTCTAATAAAAGCCTGGAAAGTAAGGAGACCAGTTGCTGGACTCTTAGGAGAGGAATTTTGTCCCATTCTTGTCTTGTCTAGCTGCTCAACAGTCCGGATTTTTCATAATGTGCCAAATGTTTTCTATTGGTAAAAGGTCTAGACTACAGCCAGACCAGATGAGCACCCAGACTAATCTACCGTGAAGCCATGCTGACGTGATGGATGTGGTATGTGGTTTAGCATTGTCTAACTGAAATATCCAAGACTTTCCCTGAGAGAGACATTTTCTGGATGGGAGTATATCTCTCTAGCTCTTAAACCTATATATACTTTTCAGCATTGACACTGCCTTTCCAGATGTGTAAGATGCCCACACTATAGGCACTAATGCAACCCCATACCATCAGAGAAGCAGGTTTTTGAACTGTTCCAGGATTACATGCTGGATGGTCCCTCTCTCCTTTAGTCCACAGGATGCAGCATCGGTGGATGCCTGTTTTTGACGCAGAGCTGCCTGAGGGCCCAAAGCCTTATCCCTAGAGATTTTTCCAGATTCTCTGAATCTTTTAATGATATTATGGTCTGTAGATGGTGGGATAGTACAAGTCTATGCAAAATTTACATTGAAGAATTTTGTCTGACAATTTTTAGACCACTTTTTTCCACAGATTTTTTTAACCTCTGCCAATCATCACTTCTAAAAGACTGTCATTTTAAAATGCTCTTTTATACCCAGTAATGTTTCTAAACCTGTTGCCAGTGGTTCTAAAAAACTGCAAAATGCTTGTCCAGCTGTTTTTCATTAGTATCACTTACTTTCCCAGCCTTTTGTTACCCCATTCCTACTTTTTTTGAGATTTTTTGCTGCCATCAAATTCAAAATGGTCTAATGTTTTTCATGAAATGGTAAAACATCAACATCTGCTATGTTGTTTGTGTTCAATTGTGAATAAAATATGAGTTTACAGGATGTGCAAATCATTATGTTGTTTTTGCACAGCGCCCCAACTTTTTTGGAATTGCAGAAACACTTGTGTTGCTGTTGCAAACCAACAAGTTGGTCCATTTCTGACTTCCTAACTTTGCGCCTAACTTTATGCTTTGCATTGACTGTTGTCACCATAGCGGTGTTAGTTGTGCTTCCTCTTTTGGTCAGCTTGCTTCCTGATTGGCTGTTTTTCTGTTCAACATGAGAATCAGCAAAATGTGTGATTTTTGTTTGTAAAAACTAAACTCTTAACAGGACTCACACCACAGGAAAATCTGGCAAGATACTGTTTAGGCTTTTCAAGCCTTCGCTGATTGTGGTTTAAAGGTGGGGCATCAGCCAAAGTCAGCCCGATTATCTTGTACTGTGTACTCCATCTTATACTAAAATTAAATCACTATCTGTGTCAGACTCTGAACACTGGCTGTGAGATATGAGACCCACAAGAATCTCTCTTCCCACCCTACTCCCTGAGAAAAACCAGCTCCAAGCATTTAGTCAAGCTATTACCCATCGTAATAAAACTGTCACCATGCTGCTGGAATGATGTTCCACCTCTTAGCACTCCCTGATTTGGCCCGTTGATTTGGACCACTGGACACTGGCCACACAATCTAATTGAACTGGCTGTTTCTCTTGTTAAGGGCTTGTGCCACCGGCCAGTTTAGCAGCGAGAGAGAGAGGCATCCGACTGATATCAAACACCAAACAACTGTCACGCTCCCGTCTCTGGCACACGCTCCAAATATTTGCCGGTTCAGGGGGGGAGCAAACAGCTCATCACTTTTACTGAAAACACAATCTGAAGCGGAGGATTGAACAAGCACCGAGAGCTGACTAAGTTTAAAAGTATGTGAGTGTGCATATTTCTGCATGAATGGACTCTTTGGAATGACTATCCCGCTTTATTTTGCAGACAGGGCTAACACCTTTCAGTATCTGAGCACACACAGACTTCCACAATTCATCAACACAGTTAGAGCAAGTTTATGGATCTGTTTTTATGCTGATGACACACTAATATCCAACATCAGATTTCACAAATAAATGGGAGGATCACAGATGGCCTTCATCAATTATTACAGATCTCTATTTCTCATATCCAGTCACAAACAGACCGAGAAAAAATTGAGAAGTCATGTAGAAGTGACAGAGAGAAATATTCCAAGAAAGTGAACTGCTGGGTTGGTTGGTTGTTGTCTCTCCTCAGCAGGTCTCATCTTGTTTAGACTGATGGTGTCATGGACAAAGAAAAGAACATGCATATGTAATTTTGTAATGTAAGGGTGGCATATATTGTAGCTTCGTGAAGTGCTGCCGTGATCATTTCAGACATTGAAATGGTGTCAAATCCCAGGGCGGGACAGATGTCTTATTCCAGTCTTGGCCTGATGTACAATCCTGATAGCATGGCTACCTATTTGTTAAATGTGTCTTGTCTTTGGGACATTTTCTGGGGTTAAAATCCTGATGTTAAATTGAAGTTAGATCCTGACATTTGGGCTGATATCAGATTCCGACATTGGGCAACCTTAGGGATAGCATGGGCTAACCTTAGATCTTCTTGCTGAGTTTATGTCCGTTTCAGAAGTCTGGAGACATCAGATCCTGATGCTGGGCTAACGTCAGATCCTTACTTAAGGGTTCAAGTCAGGTTTAGACATTGTGCTAACCCAGTTCACTTTTGATTTATATCAAATCATGATATTTGGGATAGCATCAGATCTAGACATCAGGTTGATGGTTTCAGAAATTCAGCTGACAGATACTGAGGTTGATGCTAGATCTAGACATTGGATTGACACCAGATCTTGATCTAAGGCAAACAAGAGTTGATGCTAGATTCAAATGACTTCAATCCTGGCATTGGGGTTGGCATTAGATTCATTGTGGGCTTTAGATGTTAGGATGGCATCAAACTTTGACATTGGGCTGTTGTGAGATCTAAACATTGTGGCCTGGCCTGTCCACAATCCCCCCAAGAATCAGAACCGGGTTTTTTTAGACATGCAAAAATCCAATAATGGAGTGTTTTTCAACAACAAACTTCACAGGCATGTTTTGGGGACCTCTGATACCAATATAAACTTTGTCTTAAAGGTGTAAAATATGTGACCTTTAAGATGTTGGGTTGTTGTCAGATCCTAACTATTGTGTGGACATCAATTCCAGATAATTGGTTGACACTGCCAGCAGATTCTGGTATGGGACTGACCTCAGATTCCTGTGGGCTAACCGGGATCCAGAGATTGGGTTGACTTCAGTATCAGACATTATGCTGAGATCAGATCCCATCACTTCATTTTACCCTCTACATTTACAAGCCTTCTAGGGCCGGCTGCCAAGAAGCATCCCCACAGCATGATGCTGCCACCACTGTGCTTCACAGTGGGGATGGTGTGTTTTCTGGTGTAGTGTGCCAAACATGGTGTCTTATGTGATGGCCAAAAAGTTCCATTTTGGTCTTTTTATCTTCCACTTAACCACGGAGTCTCCCACATGCCTTTTGGCGAACTCCAGTCAAATTTGATGAGTTTTCATCAACAGTGTCTCTCTTTGCCACTCTCCCATAAAGCTTGGCAACACTTGTTATATCCAGAGTCTCTCCCATTTCTCCCAAGCTTGAAACTCTTTCAGAGTAGTCATAGGTGTCTTGGTGGCTTTTTCTTACTGAGTTTTTCTTGCACGGTCACTCGGTGTGTGAGGATGGCCTGACTTGTACTTTTCAATAACCTTTTCTCTGAGTTGCTTGGAGTGTTCCTTTGTCTTTGTGGTGTGATAGTAGCCAGGAATACTGAGTAACCAGTGACTGGAATGTCCAGAGACAGGTGTCTTTCAACTACAATCACTTGAGACACATTCACTGGTGATCCCTATACTTTTTACATCTCACTGGAGGCTTACAAGCACAGGAGGAGGATAAACTGACCACAGCTTCTCCACATATTCACTGAGCTGAGATTGTGTTGCTAGTGCACGTTTATACAAGCAGGGTTTTTTTACTTTAATGTTGCTTGTTAAATGTAATTTGCCTCCCGAGGCTGCTGTCATCAAAGCAAGACATTAGAGCGATCTGACCATTGATTCACTAACCAGAGATGAGCTGTTTGTGATCAAACCATCCAATAAATGAAGCTCTATGAGCCTGAGCACACCCACTCTTGTAGTGTAGTTATGATATTCAGCCTTCCCTTAAATTTGAGTTTGACTCCTGAGCCATTTTTGCCTGACAAATGGGCACTCTGTCTCTCATCACCAGTAATTATTGTGTCTGAGAGTGCGTGCCAGCATATGTATGAGTATGTGTGCATAGCAGACAGCCTCATTAGCGGCTATCTCGACCATTAGCAGGCATCCGTGTCCTCGCTGCAGCACCAGCAGACTCAGAGCTGTAATTAGCAGCAGAACTCGTTCACGTGTACGCTCGATCGGCCATTTAGCTCCTTCTTACTTGCCGCATTCCTGTCTGCCCACACTCTCATACAAACTGCACCACATGGTTTGATTCAAACAGGTTGTACTCACACCTACACCACAGCCGAGCAGGCACATCTTATCTGCAAAAATCCCAAGGCTGTCTTCTGCTCACAAGCCCCCCACTCACTTATATAAACTCAATCTTGGAGTAGTATCACAGGTAATTTGCGCCTTATGAATCAGCTGGCTGTGCTGACCTATCACCTCAGATAAGTCGTCTGTACGTTGACGACCAGAGGCCGTTTTAAAAAACCAAGAGAAGGAGAGAGAAAGAAGGAGGGTTTGATTCAGTGAGCCTCCTCCAGCCTCCCGGGGAATCAGTGTGTAACTAGACAGTGATTCATTGCTTGTGTGTGAGTGTGAGATAGAATAGTTGGAAACAAAAGAGAGCAAGAGATAGGGAGGAGAGAGAGGAGCCGGGGAGTGATGAGTTCGGCTCTATGCCAGTAGATCTCAGACTGTCGGCCATGTTCACACTCACAGCTCTGTCCCCGCCAGCTCCAAACCCGCCAGGGATCAATATCCCGTCCGGTCGTTCCCGGGAAGGCAGCCAAGCTTTCTTGTGCAGCATGGCAGGATTGGTGGGATTAGATTACAGCAGGGGTGAAAAGGGTTAAACACAGCAGATGATGATAAGGCTTACTGCAATGAAATTAAGATAACAGACTCTAAAGGATCTAGGAATGTAGCTGATTATTACAGTTATAATCCATGAATCTGGGGATCAAATTCAAGATAAAGAGACTTATTTTTCTGATTTTAGAATGGCACAAAGTCAGATCCAGTCGATAGTTTGTGTATTTTGTGGCAGAAAGTTAGCCAGCAGTAACTTCCTGTCAGCTCACATGGCCCTTTCTTTGATTTTAAATGTTTGGCAGCTAAAGACAAGACGTCGTACAAGCTAACCTTTGGCAATAAGCAATCTAACCAAATAACCAAAGTTAGAGTGAACAGACGTCTTTGTATGTCTTACTGAGAAATGTAGTGATTGTTCTGTAAGGCCGTGCAGTGACAAACAGTCAAACTTCAATCAAAGATATATAAATACAGTAAAATGTAGACATATAAGATGAAAATAGAATTATACAGTGCCATCCAAACCTACCTGGCCCTATCTAGAAAAGTAATTGTGATTAACCACATTTTTTTATGAAAGCAGAGTTTAATTTCACTAGCCACACCCAGGCCTGATACTGCCAGACCTGTTGAATCAAGGAATCACTTCAATAGAACTTGTCTGACAAAGTCAACACAGCATGCCACAATCTAAAGAAATTCAAAAACATGAGAAATGATGACAACTATCAGTTTAAAAGGGGTTAAAAAGCAATTTCTAAGGCTTTGGGCCTCCAGCAAATCATGATGAGAGCTATTCTCCACAAATGGAGAAAACTTGGAACAGTGGTGAAACTTCCCAGGACTGACCAGCCTACCAAAATGACTCCAAGAGCGCATCCAAGACTCATCCAGGAGGTCACTAAAAAACCCAGAACAACATCTGCAGACCTGCAGGCCTCACTTGACTCAGTTGAGGTCAGTGTTGATGATTCAACAGTAAGAAAAAGTCTTGGCAAAAGCAGCATTCATGGAAGAGTTCTGAGGCAAAAACTCTGCCGACCAAAAAGAACACAAAGGCTCATCTCACATTTGCCAGAACATCATACATCATACCAGCAGAATTTCGCCACAGTGATGTGAAAGACTCATGCCAGTTATTGCAAATGCTTGCTAGCAGCTGTTGCTGCCAAGGTTGGCACAACTAGTTATTTAGGTTTTTTACTTTTTCATATAGGGCCATGTATGTTTGAATGGCCTTTTCCCTAATAAATAAATTTAAAAAATCATCTAAAAACTGCATTATGCATTTGGGGTTTCTTTGTCTAAAAATTAATTTCGTGAAGATAGCCTGAATAAATTCAAATTCCTCCCCTTGTTCAATCATAAATGAACTAGAAGCAATTTCTAAGACTTTGGGACTCCAGTGAACCATGGTGAGAGCCATTAGCCACAAATGAGGAAAACTTGGAACAGTGCTGAACATTCCCAGGAGTGGGTGGTCTACCAACACTACTCTAGGAACACATCAACGACTCATCTAGCAGGTCACAAAAGAACCAAAACCTGAGCCAGAAATCTAAAGACCTGCAGTACATGGTGAGTGTCGATGTCAACCAATGGGGAAAACTTGAAACAGTGGCAAAACTTCCCAGGAGTGGGACTACCAAAATGACTCCAAGAGCATATCAACAACTCACCCAGGAGGTCACTGAAAACCCTGAAAAATATCTAAAGTCCTGCAGGACATGATAAGAGCCACTGTCCACAAACGGAGACAACTTGAAACAGTGGCAAAACCTCCCAGGAGTGACCAGTTTAATAAAATTACTGTAAGTGAACATCCCCAACTCATCCAGGAGCTTACAAAAGGACCCAGAACAAATCTAGAGACCTGCAGGACATGGTGAGGGTCATTGTCCACAAATGGAGAAAACTTGAAACAGTGGCGAAACCTCCCAGGAGCAGTCTGCCCACCAAAATTACTGCAAGAGCGCATTGACAGCTTATCCAGGAGGTATTATTAACACAGATTCAATATTTTCAACCAAAGGGACTCAAAACAAAGTTTTTGGGATTATAACACAGCTGCTTCAAGTGGAGGACTGAAGACTGAGATTGTCTGTCTTAAATGCAAATTCAAACAACAAATTCTCAATTAAAAAATCTGAATCCAGCAGTATTTATACAATATTTAATTGAAAAAAGTCACCCTGAATAGATAAATGGATTGACAAAAATAGTTCTGGCTTATTTTCAGTATTTATTGCAGCTTCAATATCAGTCCCTTGTGCACATTGAAAGGGTTTAATCACAAACTCTGCAGTCTCAAATGCTCCTGTTTGGGTTTAATGAGCTGCAGTATTTTTACAGTGCAAGGTCAAAAAAATGTGCTTTTTAAGCTTTCAGTATCATGCATATTCAAGCATGTACCTGTTCAAATCATTACCTTTGCATGCAGTTTGAAGGATAGAGCATGAGACAGCGTTTCAGTAGAAGTGATAGAATCAGTTTTCTGCTGTGTCTGTTGTGTGCAGCTGTCAGCCTCCCTCATGAGACAGAGATTCATATTCATACAGGGCTGAAAGATTCAGCCTGCTGTTATCCATTCTAGTGTCATCATCATCTCATTTGAATAATTGAAGGGCTAGCATTAGCCTCTCATTGTGAAATTAAAGAGATCTGCAGTTTTGAATGGGGAACAAATGTAGCCTTATGTGTGCACACTTTGTTTAATGTGTCGCCCACGTGGAGTAGCTTTTAATTAAATCACACTTTGCTAAATCTGTAAATCTGTGCAGTCCTATTTTATGCCTAGGACAATCCCATGGAGATATTTTATTCATGGTTTGAGGTGAAACTTGGAAAAGTGAGTTTGATAACTTTTAGATAAAAGATGAAAGAGTCACATCAAACCGGCTCCATTATTGCCGCAGGAAATCGGACTGGGAGCAGAAGGGCTGTCTGCAAACAATTCCCAGTTCAGCACTCTTTAATTGGAAGATTTGGGGCAGAAATAAAAGCTAGACATGGCTTCAACCAATTTTACTCATCTGGACCTGGAGCTGTGCCTAATGAGGCTGGGGTGGGGGTTTAACAGGGCTGTAATGATGCTCAATCTACAGATTAAAGGGCTGTTTCACCCTGTTATCTTGTAGCTTTAATAAGGAGGTATCCTCCCCTCATTACTGGTGTTCTTCTGCCTTTAAAGGTATAATTTGCAGTATTCTGAATCTAGTGAGAATCAAATATTATTCAATTAAGATGTGATAACATCCCACAAAGAGTGAAGTGAAGCTTCCTTTGGTTTGTTGTTCTTAGCTCTGTGTTCACACTGACAGGACTGTGCTTCCTCTAGCTTGTTTACGTGTCATTCAGAGACTCAAACATGGTTCACTCATGTTTTTATTTTGTGAACCCCTCCATCTTCAAGACCGTCTGGCTGCAGACTGCAGATCTGAAATGCCTCCCCTTGCAGACCACTATGGTGAGACACAGAAATACATGCCAAAACATTCAAAATAAAATCAGATTCAACTTCAGGTGAAGGTACGGGTTGAGGAAGGGGTTGAGATAACAACAGTTAAAAGTCAAAAGCTACTTAGATATCATAGCTAACATAGCTAAATCTTAAGATAAGGAAGCTATGTTAGCTGTGCTAGCTTCATAAGCTACATTAGCTACGTAGGTAACATAGCTACGTAGCCATATCTAAAGATAACAAATCTAAAATCTGCTCAAATTCATTTGTAACACTCTATTCATACATAAAACATGCAGCCCAAAGTGCTTCACAAGAAACAGACAGACAGGAAATAATTTGGACATAATCGATAAAATCATAAAATATTATAACAAGAAATAAGTAATAAAAGTAATTAATGAAAAGAAATGAAATAAAAGTTATTACAATAAGTAAAACATGGAAAATGAACAACAAAGCTAAGAGTTTAAGAAGGATTGAAATGAAAATATTCAGAGACATATTTAAAATCTATGAAGGTTGGATGATAGCTAATGTTAGACAAAGGTTTAAAAGTTGTGGGCATAAAATAAAAAAATCTACATAACTAACGTAGCTAATGCTAAAGCAAACAAAGCTATGTTAGCTACGTTATACTACATTTGCTGTGATGTTAGGGCCTAACATAAAATAGTTAAGTCACAACTTTACAGCTTTTTTGAGTGGCTTAACTTAATACTTTATGTTGCCACTCAGTTGACACATTCATAGCTTAAGATGTGAAGTTGGTTGAAAATGTTTCCTATAAATATAAATATTCCAGTTGGCTCTGAAGAGAACCCAGGAAATGTCAACCTAAATCTATTTCTTCACTTAGTATTTATCTTACATAGTATAAATAACTCAGTATAATGTGTTGTGTCAACTTGTTCAGTTATTAAAAGTACCGCAGATAAAACAGAATTTTTTCACTTAACATTAATCAAGTTTTTTTTTTTACAGTGTAAAGCTAGACCTTTTTATAAGAAGTTACAGGAATGGTGGCTCACTTTAACTCCCTGTTAGTTTTAGCTTAAGCTAACGTAGTGAAATTTGCTCATGTGTTATGTCTCACGAGTTGGAAAATTAGCTATGTATGTAGCTAACGATGCTATCTTAGCTTTAGCAAAAGCTAATGAAGCTAAAGCAACTGCCATTGGTGTAAATGTTTTTTAATGGTTCAACGTCTGACAATTTTTATGATTTATTTATGAAATGTTGCTCAGTCTGTAATGTTTGCAATGTGGTTATTTCATGAATCTAACTGCCAGACTTTGTTTATGAATACAGGTGAATTTAAACATAAATTTATAAAATGTGAGCCTCTCACCTGAGAAAGGCGATCTGTAGCCAGACCCCTTTCTCCCTCTTTAACAGTTAGCAACTGTAATCACATATATTCAATATTGTTTTTTCCCTTAAGTGTGAACTCTTCTGATGATATCATTGACTGTAGATGGTTAAATCTCTAAATTCCTTGCAATCACACATTAAAAACTGTGTTCACAAGCTGCTGGACTGTTTGCCCAGGCAGTCCTTCACAAAGTGGAGAATCTCGATCCGTCATTGATTATGAACAACAAAGCCTTTGAGGAGTGCTAAACTCAGTGGAACTGCCACCTGTTACTTATTTAACCGTCTTACCTGTGGATTGTCCAGAAGTTGAGCATTTTAAAACCTTCCCTGTCCTATCCTGTTTTGCCTCTGTCCCAGCTTTATTTGAACATGCTGCAGGCATTGTTTCCAGAGCATGTGTATATCTATAAACAAAAAAGTTGATCCATTTTAACAGTAGATATTTTGTCTGGTTGCTCCATTTAAGTAAATGTAAGGGTTAGGGTTAGGAAAACTAGTGTGTTCAGTTTTTTTAACATTTAACACAGTGTTCCAACTTTTTTGGAATTGGGACTTGTATTTATGTGACTAATAACTGCCTTTTATAAGACTATATCAGTTTGTCTGTTTTCTTTATTCTCTCTACACAGCAGAGTACATGAGAAGTGAAGCCTTGTTTGTTTTTTGAGGACTTTTGAACATTAACTGGCTGTCTATCTCTCCACTGGGGCCTTGGAGTTGTTCTACTTTAATGCTTGAGTAAAGAAGGGACTCTTAAAGAAGCACAGAACACCAGTTGTCTCAAATTTGACACCAGCGAGCTCCTGTACTTTTCTGAATCCCAGCTGACAACTTGGATTCAGTCACAGAGCTTTCAGCACCTCGGACAGCTCCTTTCACTCCCTCACTTTCCTCTTTTCTACCGAGTCCCACTCCCGTCGTCTCTCACCTCCTTCTCAACTTCTAGCCAAGGGGAACTCTGACACCCACATCCAACTAAATGTCTGCTACGCCTGAGTTAACAGCGACTGCACCCTGAGGATCACCTCAGTCACTGATGCCTGGTAGTGCCCCTCTTTACTGTCTGTCCCGCTCAGCTCAGCTTTTGTCACAACTCTGAGCTCTGCAGCAATCATACTTTTGAAGATATTCCTCCTTGTTTGGGTGTTAGATGACTAATTCTGACTGTTTGCTTCTATATTTGTGTACTCTGGCAGGGAGAAGCTGACAATCCGACGTAGAAAAAAAACTTTCAGCACTTGTTTGTGTTGCTTTGTTAATTTCCACGTTGTCACCGTTCCATTGTCGGCTCAGCGAGATGAATGTTTTCCTACAGTTCGATTGGAGTCTGGCCAGGCCGGGACTGGGAAGGCTGGTGCATAATGCGATTAGTCAACCCATAACTCGATCCCGGCATTTGCATACGCTTATAGCTGCTCAGAGGGGAGAGCGTGGCAGGGTTTCAAAGGCTGGAAGGAAAGAAATTGAATCACAAAGATGGAGTCTACATATCTCTCACATTTCTCTGAATTTCACTGTAGACACAGCCGAACATATGCTTCATTACTCTGTTTGCTTTGACCAAACTGGTGTCAGCTGCTATTGTTTTACTTTCAACTCATTGTGTTCTTTCATCATGCGAGATAGATTCTCAGCGTCGTGCTTGAGCAGTATTGTAAACAGCAGAAATGTGAGCTGTACCTTTCTAAAGGTCAAAGTAAGATGAATGGCGAAGAAAGGCAGAGCATATGGCACTTATCTCTCTGCACTGCATTACAGACTGAAAACACTTCATTCTGAGGTTTCCAAAGCCACTTAAGTGAAAGTTTTCATTCTCAAATCCCTCTGTCTTTTCTTTGTCACTGCCGCAGCCCAAAACAGATCGATTGTAGATCCACAAAAGCCTCTTTTGGCAATAGAGAGACCATAAAAGCAGCCCTGATGGGGGCTGATATTTGATTAAATCTTAGCTGAAGATAGAGGAGAGGTTTTAGGTTGCACATGGGAAAGGTGGCATCTCCATAAGGAAGAGAGGAACACTTACACAGTAAGTCACTTTAAAGTAGTGGCCATATACAATGTATGTTTTTTATTAATGGGGAAAAGCCATCTAAACATGCCTGGCCCTATGTGAATAAGTAATTGCCTCTATATCTTATACCAGGCTGTGCCACCCTTGAGACAACTGCAAGCAAGCATTTGTGATAACTGGAAATGAGTCTTTCACATCACTGTGGAGGAATTTTTTCCCACTCTTCTTTGCAGAATTGTTTTAATTCAGCCCCATCGGAGGAATTTGAGTGACCAGGCCACTCCAAAACCTTTTGTTTGTCTTTTTAAGCTGATGGCTGGACATTCTTCCTCAGGATTTTCTGGTCGACAGCAGAATTCATGATTCCAAGTTTTCTCCATTTGTGGATAATGGCTCTCACCGTTCTCCATATGCAGATATAAACACTTGTCTTTATTAGACGTTATTTATTTGCTCTTATTGCTGTTAAATATTATTATAAGACGGTGTGGAGGTTCCGGGATCCCCTGTCCCCTCCACGAGCTGACTAGCACATGTGCCTTTCCTGTGCCTACAAGGAAAGCCTGAGGCAAGAAGAGAGGCAGCAAAAATGCAGAGCAGGCAGAATAAAGGAGGAGCTTGGGTGGAGGAGGGTTGCAAAAAAACGGCTTGGAGAGGGAGCAGCAAAGTGAAGCCAGGCTAAGGCAGTTTAAATATGGTAGCATGAGTGCAATTAGCCAATTGATTAGAGCAAATCAGCTGGTTGATGCTTGACTCCCTGGCCTGCCTAAACGAACACTACAGCCAACACTTTACTGTTGTTATGAGGCAGATGTAGGCAATTTCCTGGGGCCTCCAAAGGACCTCAAGTTATTGTCATTGTCATCAAACATGAGGTATATGCCTAGAATTACTTTCAGTGATTAAGATGTGTATTTGACTGTAAATAAGAGGTTAAGGGTAAGTAAAAAAGTGCCAGAGTAGATCTTGATTATCCAAAAAGAGGTCACTGGGGAGGACCCCTGGCCCCAACAGGAAGATTCAGGCCCCTTAAAAAAGTCTTTGCATTTCAAGCAAATTGTCATTAGGCAAAGACGTTGAATCAGTGTTCCAACAGTTCCAATCGAATAAGAGAGATACTGAAGTATTCAGCTGTGGTGACTGTGAGTTGATGGAGTAATGTTGGCTATTTGGGTATTTACATGCCAGATTTGAGTTAGTCCTGAAAAACAATACTTCAAATTATGTTGTTCACTGGCTATGATTAGCTTTAGCTAAATGGGGAAGTGCCCATATTGGTCTTTGCCTGGGGCTTCCAAATTATGAAAACTGCCCCTGATGAAGAGGCATGCAATGGAATACCAACAATAGTTAGCATGGTTACTGAAATATATACAGTGCATGTAAAAAATATTCATCCCCTTAATGTTTTACCCTTTTATTAATTTTTGACCTAAAAAATACAAAAAAGTCACAAACTGCATAAATATTCACTCCCCTTCAAGTCAGTATTTAGTAGAGGCAGCTTTTGCTGCAATTACAGCATTGAGTGTATGGATAAGTCTCAGTCAGGCTTGCACATCTGGGCACTGTATTTTTATCCATTCATCTTTGCAAAACTCTTCAAGCACTGTCAAGTTGCTTAAGGATCAGGTGTGAACATCCCTTTTCAAGTCATGCCACAGATTCTCTATTGGATTGAGGTCTAGACTTTGACTGTGTCACCTTGTTGTCTTCAGACCATTTCGGTGTAGCTTTTGCTGTTTACTTCAGGTCACTGTCTTAAAGAAAAGAAATCTTCTCCAAAGTCGTGGTTCTCTTGCATATTTTGCTGCATTCATTTTAACCTTTACGAACCTTCGAGGGCTGGCTGCCGAGAAGCATCTCCACAGCATGATGCTGCCACCACCATGCTTCACAGTGTAGATGTGTTTGATGTCCACCAAAAAGCACCATTTTGGTCTCAACTGACTGAAGAACTTCCTTCCACTTAACTATGGAGCCTCACACATGCCTTATGGTGAACTCTAGTCCAGATTTAATGAGTTTTCTTCAACAGTGGCTTTCTCTGTGCCACTTCCACAAAGCTTTTCGCAGTGAAGAATCAAGTCATAGGTGTCTCGGAGGTGTCTCTCACTAGTCTCCTTCTTGCACAGTCACTAAGGTTGTGAGGATGCTTGATCTCAGCAGATTTACATATGCCTGATATTCCTTCCATTTCTTTTCTATAACATTTTCTCTGAGTTGCTTTGAGTGTTCTTTTGCATTCATGATGTAATTGTAGCCAGGAATACTGATCAGCCAGTGACCTTTTTAACAGTTTTTGTAGGACATGTAGCTCATAGAAATTCAACCCAAACTTTAATAGGTGTATCATTAAAAAAAGGCTTTTGTTGCTGCCATTATAAGTCTGTTTCTTATTTCAGTACCAAACATCTCATATTGAATTTCATCTTAGCTCTGCTGCTTTTTTATCTTTATTAGTATTTTTTATCACAATAAGCCATTTCCTTGCTGATATTTACTCCCTATCTTCTTGTGCTTTTATTTTCTTTGAGTCAATTGTCCTCCTCTTTGTCCGTCCTATGCTCACAAACACTGTTTTCATGTACATTCATTTATTTTATCTGTAGTTCTGTTGTTTATTTTCTTTCCTTTTTTATTATTTTCCCAAATCCCCTGGAGGTAAACCTCGCACCTCATAATTTGTTTGCACCATCTAAAGAATTTTGTGTTCTCTCAACATTCACAGGTCACTATTCACCCTGGAAGACCCCTAAGCAGGTAACCCTCCAAAGCCTCCAAAATGGGCCTGTCCCCATTTCTGCTGTAATATAGAGTAGATTGGCTGCAGTGTGCATACTGTGTTTGCTAATCCAAATGCCTCTGTTCTCGAAATAACTCTTTAATTCCTCGCCGTACTAACGCCGCTGATAATTCTGTCCGTGGCTTTTACACCACCTTGATATTCAGCCGCGTCTTTATTGTCACAAGATGACAAAAAAGGTCAAGTGGCGTGCTCATAACATCACCAGACTCTTGATCCTGCAAGTCGGAGCTAATTCAAAGCCTGACTCAGTGCCATCAGGGTTAAACACACTCAAGCATTTCAATTATACAGCTTTAGAGCTCAGCCTTTCTTTTAACTGCTTTGGCATGGCTAAGATCCATATTTAGGCCTCTTTTGTCTTCATTTTTACATTTTTCCTTGATAATTTAAACTTTTTCTTGCTGCTCTACATGTCCTCCCGGCTCATTTATCTCCATTTCCCTCTTTCCCTTCCTCCTCTGCAGTAATATTCAACTATAATATCATCTGTTGTCCCCAGGGCCACTAAAAACCATCCGCCAAACATCCCCTCAGATCACATTCGCTCCGTCTTTTTCTGTATTCGTCTCGCTTCTCTTTGTTTCTCCTTGTGCAAGTATGTGTGTAATCCATTTCATGCCTGGACGTCCCCAGTCGCTGCTCTCTGACCGGCCCCTGACCTCGGATCGTGTCGTCCCCAGGAAGCCTCTATTGTTTAAGACACTTGTCCCCATGATCACTTCGACTGCCTCTCGATCTAATCAATCTCCTCCATCATGCACGGGATAATTGTCACTCCAAGCTCGGAGGTGGAAATCTTTGAACGTTGTAAAGTGGTAGACGGCATGCGGAGCCTCTCTCTCTTGTCTCATCTAATCAAATCGCTCTCTTTTTACCTCCTGGTGTTCATTTTTTGCACAGCTCTCCCCAAGCAGAATTTAGTCTCGGTTTAATTTTCTGTCATTTATTACAGGAAAGATTGTGAAGAATGTAAAACGAAGGACTAATAAGAAAAGAAAGGGGAATTGCTTGATTGTCAAACCAAAGTACAGTCAAGCAAAGCCTGAAGCTCCATTTGGAAATGTTTCAAAATTTGTCAAATAGTGCCAAAACTGCTGGTAGCAAGTACTTAATTTCAAGCAAGTGAGGGTGTATTTACTCGATAAAGCTGTCAAGAAAAGGCAACCTGCCTGCAGTGTCCCTCATTCATCCAACCAGGTAGATTATAGCCTGAGTGTATTCGCTCCAGTAGTCAAAGAGAGACAGTGAGAGAGAGTGAAAGAGAGATCAGGATGTAGCAGTCTAATCCCAGCCTTAACAAGGTCCCCAGTCTCAGCAGCCGGCCCCCGTGTGCAGACGTGCTCCACATCAATAGCAGACACGATGAATCCACAAAGAGCAGAAAGACTTTTTGATTCCGGACCCCGCAGCCTTTATGAAGCTGATATTTATTCTCGCTACATCTTGAACTGGCCGCCCTGCAATTCTCAATATTAAAGCATGCCATATGCAGCCAGTTTCGCCATCTCAGTTTCAAAAAAGCCTGTCATTTCCTCCCCCCTCCCAGATTCGTCACTCACACTTTCTGACATGTCAACGTGTCATCTTGGCTATCTTCTTAGTGTCGTGCAGTGATTCAAGCGGCCGGGTTTATCTGACACATCAAGGCTGACACTCAGACTGACTGGTGTTGTCAAAACTGCCAGTGTCACCACAAACATTTGACAGCGATTTACCAAATGCAGTTTTAAATAAAACCTGAGCATTTCAAGAAAAGCCGATTCTCAAAAATGTCCATATTTATCTGTTTATCACATTCTTCTATATGTTTCTCTTTGCACACATCCTCTATCAAGCTAATTTTTTAAGTACTAACCCCACTAACTCTCCGCCTTTGCCTTTGTCTACAATGAATCAACCGTCTGCTAAACCCCTGAATGAAAAAGGCAATTTTTCAGTCATAACTGAGAAACAGAACTCGTAAATAAGGCCTGTCAAGCTTTTGATTTTCCCACAAACCAAAAACACACAAAAAGGTAAAAAAAAAAAAGAAAGAAAAAAGAAAAAGTGATAAGATTTTAAAAATAGTTTTGTGTTTCAATAACTGATAAACACGAGAATATAAAGCTAAAGCGATGTAGTTTTCTATAAGCATGTGAATTAAGATATTACAGCTCACTAGCTTAGCTGTGACAGGAAAAATCATTTTTGTTGAAGTCAAAATGCCAAGGTTTGCAGTTTGCTGTATGTTATAAAATAAATTTTGAATTTTAAAACTTGGTTTTTAATGAGTGAAAAAACACAAGTCTAACAGGTTTAAGCAATGTAGTTACCTGTTAGCATCAAAACCACGCAATACTAGCTAACTAGCTTAGCTGTGACAGGAATCCTCCTTTCTTGTTGCAAGACAATCCACTTATATTTGCAATTTGCCTCATAAGACAAACTAAAGAATGGTTTTAAATTAATATCTTGTGTTTTAAATGAGTGGTAAAACAAACGGTTTAAGCATTGCAGTTACCTGTTAGCATAAAAACAACGCAATACTAGCTAACTAGCAGGGTTGTGCCAGTAATACTCCTTTGTTATTGAGGGTCAATACACTCATATTTTCGGTTTTCTTTATGAGATAAAAATGATAATAAATGAATACCTTGTGATTTGAATGAGTGGTAAACCACAACTGTAATGGGGTTGAGGTCATTCGGTTACCTGTTAGCATAAAAACAAAGCAATTCTAGCTCAAGTTTCAAGAGCCAGGATTTTGAAGCAAATATGCTAATTTGCTAACGTTTGCAATTTGCTGTATGACATATAAGTCTAGTAAACCAGATGCCTTGTGTTTTCAATGAGTGGTAAAACACTAGTCTTAAAGGTTTAAGCAATGCAGTTGTCCATTAGCATCAAAAACTAAGCAGGACTTCAGGAAAATGAGGCTAACTAGGAATAGCTAGCATAACTTCTGAAAAATTCTCATTGCTTAAATCCTTTTCTCTTGTAGAAATAAAGAGGACAGTGCTATTTTAAAGAGTCTACTTAGCATACTATAAAATAATGACTGTTCTTGTTCAGGCATTGAAATTAACAAAACCTTTAATTGATTCTTAGAAAGTAAACAGTGGAAGAGCTAGCTAGCTAACATATTATGATAGAGCATTGTTTTACCTTTTTATGTCGTTTAGTAACTGTATGGAGGCATTTATGTCTTTCTGGGCAGAGTTAACTTACCATAATATCTTTTGAACCGAAGCATTATCAAAGATAAAACCCGTATATTCTGTCATAGGAAAAATACAGTCTACAAGGGCTGGCTAGCTGACATTTTTGCAACAAAAGGCTACCTTAACTTGTTTCTTTGTTAAGAATTGCATTGTTTTATTATTTAGGGTTATTTTCAAGACTTCAATAAATCAGCTAAGATAATTTAACATTAAATGAACATATGTAATGTAGTCTGTAACCCTATATTTTGAGGTGAATACATGCTACATGCTAAAAGAAATCAGCCAAACTGGCATAAGTTGGCATAGCATTTGCTAAATGTTCAAATCTCTTATACTAATACAATGAAAGGTCATCTTTAACTACTATTTAAATACTGCCCACTCTATAGCATAACATAAACCATGATCTCTTTCAAAGTTATTAAGTAAACAAAAAATTTATTTAACTGTGAGAAACACTACTGTTCATTCATACAGGGGCTAGCTAGCTAACATTTTCTCTGGCTAATGAGCAGCACTGTACTTTTTTTTTGTCATCTGGTCAACACTGTGACATTTTACATTTTTTGACAAAGCGTATACTTACTATAACATCCTATGTTTCTTTTCTCAAAAATGAAAATTACCTTAAAATTGAATTTTTAAAAACCAAGCTGTGTTGTTTGCGGTAGTAGGGCTAGTTAGCCAACATTTCTACTACAAAAACAAACAATGCTGTACCTTTATCTTCTGGTTAGGAGTGGGTTATTTTGGCTTATTAATGTTGTCTTATTCCCAAACTTAAAAATGTCTACTTTAACAACTTTTTAAAAACAACCTAATGAAAACTGCTTGTACCAAATCACACATTTCTGCACTCAATACTAAATATTTTCAGCACATAAGTGTTCGAAGTGCATTCATACTGAGAATTATACTTAAAAGCAGTAGCTACTCAAAAACGGCTATGAATTAATTGTTCTGTTAGCATGCTAGCTAACATTAGCATCCACTTGCTAACTTACTATAACTATTTGCTGCAACAGCAGCAAATTTCAATTACAAATAACGGCATTTAAGGCAAAAAAGTGCATTTCCTTTGAACCAATTCTGTTTAAATATAAAAACATGTTCATTTAATTTAATAGTGTGAGAAAAAAGCTCTCAAATTTAAAATATGATTGCCTAATGTCATTTTTTTAAGCAGCTAGTGAGCAAGGGTTAAGTGTAGCATTGCTTATAATGCTAGTTTTGAAGCATTTCAACTTTACTCTTCAAAAAACTCCAAACACTAATTCTGTCTGAAGACTAACTTTTCAATGGTGCCTGCACATATTAGTTCTGTTAACTGTGTTGAGTGAAAATGGAAGGCTTGACAGTAAAAGTATCAGCTAACATTTCAGGGGTTAGCAAATGGTCAGAATTCATGACGTCTGCTTAAGTTTTTAAGTGTTCTATGATTATCGAGCTAAATCGAGTGTCATGAGTGGGAAAGTGTAAATGAATCATTGACCGCTCATGCCGCTGTGCTTCACAGGTTCTGGATCAGTGGGAGTGCCAGCAGGGCCAGAGCAGCCCCGCTCAGACCAACCTGTCAGCCCCTGTTATCCCCCACAACGCCCCCTTCCCAACACACCACCTCCACAGGGCCTCGGTCCCAGACTCAGCCTCCGAGGCCTTGGCCCTGGCTAAACCAGACCCCTATGACCTTTATGAGAAGTCCAGGGCTGTCTATGAGAGTAGGCGTAAGTACCAGAGCTGAAAGTTTAGACTCCTCATTGGAAGTTGGAGTAGAGAGAGATCATTATCCTCTCTCTTACAGACACAACAAATTCACTCAATGATTCTGTCTTCACTTCTGCATGGAAAATTTAAAAAGAATCTTCAAATGAGCTGACCTCTTTTGGTCAAACAAGATGAGAAGACGTGCTGCTGAATTCCCAGCACAAATACCTCAGCTTTAACATCATCAATCCCTCATATTATCTCATTTGATTTCCGCTCATTAAATTCCCACCCAAAAAAACACAAACAGAACCTGCAGACAGCTCAGTTTCCCTGACTAGGCTGATCTGTACACATCCCAAATGATAAACAGAGATGAATAAACATGCAGCAGCTGATTTTTGCAACATAACACCGTAGTGGCAGCGATATTACAGTCATCTAGCTTGTAAAATGTGGAAAAAGTCATTTTGTCTTATTATGATATCATCAGGGTGCATCATAACTCTACTGCCCTGTGGGGACTCAAACAGTAGGAGCTAGTTTATGTGCTTTTTTTAATGAATGTATGTGAGTGTGCATGGCTGTAGGGAAGACATAAAAATACTGAGGCTGGATGTGTGAGACGAGAAAATAAAATGTAGGTCGCTTTTATATTTTTTTCTGCAAGATTGTCAAAATTTTCCTGATGGATGGAAAAGTGTTGAAAAATCTTCAAATACCATCTATTTGACAAGACAGGTTTGTATGAGAGGATATAATCTATCATGTGTAGACTGCACAAAACACTGGAAATTTTTGGATGTTGCTCGTATTTATGTCCGATTTTAAACGACTGATTCTTGTAGCATTGTTGAAGAAATGTTAACCATGTTTATTACCTTCCAGAGATTTCTAAAACCCTCAAATTCTCCTCAAAAAATGACTACATTGATGTGAAATGCCAACTAAAAGTATTCAAACCTCTTTGATGTTTTACTCTTTTCTCTACCTTTACAAACCTTTCAGGGCTGGCTGCTGAGAAACATCCCCACGGCATGATGCTGCCACCACAGTGGAGATAGTGTGTTTGTGATGATGTGCAGCCTTTTGGTGAACCTTTTCTCAAAGCTTCTGGGAGAGTTTTGACTCCATGGTGTAATGGTAGCCATGAATACTGATTAACCAATGACTGGACCTTCCATTATTACATCAGTTAGTTTTTTAAATTTCTTAACATTCTTTGTTTGTAGAAAAATGTTTTCACTTTCACATTAAGGAGTTTTTTTTTTTTGTAAAATACCAAATTATATAGACTATAATTGATTAAGAAAATCAATAAAAGGGTAAAACATCCAATAGGGTGAATAATTTTTCTTGGCACTATTGGTACATACCAATTTGCAACATGTGGTATTGAAAAGTATGAAACTATCAAAAATGTTGACAACTTGAACAACTCTGGTGCTCCACTCAAGCATTTCTAGAGTGAATAGCAGCCAAAAATATCCTAAAAAAGCAGTGTAATCTTGTTTTGCGTGTCTGTTGTGTGAGAATGATTGGGACTTTCTTCAAGGTTACTTTTGGTTGTTTTTTTGTCGCTCACGTCTGTCATGAAATCGTGAAAGTTTCTCCACACAGGACCGGTGTTCACTCATCTGTAAGTCACCTGTTATTCAGGAGGACGTGGCTGTCACAGAGTCTTCATATCAAACCTCTTTGTCTCTCATCGTCTCCCCCTCCTCTGCAGCAGCAGATTCAGCGATGAGTGTAACATGCACGCTTGTCATTCTTGCAGTGAAAAGTCAGAGGTCTTGTCTCAGCGGGGAATAGGCTCAGACAGATTTTAGAAACGCTCCATTTCCACTCTTGCTGGCTCGGGTGAAGGAGGTCGTGACCTTTTCTTTTGCAGCATTATAACCTCAGGATGCAGGGCTCCTGTGAGCCGCTTATGATGGTTTATTTTAATTTTCTGTGAGCATCTGTGGATTAAAGTCAACATTTATGGAAACAGGTTATATTAAAGAGCCGGGGCAAACAAACTACACAGAAAATATCCCGTTTTATCACCAGCCCTGGAGCATCATACATATATTTTTTGGTTTTGTTTTGCTTTTACCTGGACTACTTTAAACTCGCTGAAAAAAGAATCTTAATCTTGCTTTGTGGATTTGGGCAGCAGTGGATCAGTGGAAGAGTGAGTTTCACCTGGAATGGCTAGGGGTCACATACCAAAGTTTACCCTTACGTGAGGCACTGAAGCTTTTTTGTAATCAAATAGGTTAAAAATGGGGTGCATCTTTAATCCCACTCTCCACAGAGCCATTTTCTTTCCATTTTACATTATTTCATGTGACATTTTTCGAGCTTGTGGTGATTTTGTTTATGAAAAGATATTTTGCATTGATTTTATCTACACATTTTGAAAAGTTAGCAGAGTAAAAAGTGAAACCACTTCTGGGGTTCAGGGTGCTTTTGAAGTCCTTATAAAGCAAAATTAGTCTCTAAACACACTTGAAATGTCAGAATAAATTCCTGTAATCATGTGAAAAGAGCACTGAGCAGCTGAGCATCTGGGAATAGCATGTTGTTTAGCTTGCTAACTTTGTCCTCATGCCAGGATTCGAAATTTGTCCCCAGCCAAATGCTGTGTTTTTGTTCAGTGTCGCTGAATTTGTGGTGGCGGACGAATCAATAAAATTGACTTATGACAACAGACAACATAGATTGAATCCCAGACTTCTCTCCCTGCTCCGACACAGAGCCCAGCAGCCACACTCTGAGACCACAGTGAACTTGCACGTCAGGGTGCAGGCTATTTGCTGAAGGGCTGTCTTATCACACTGGAGCCCCATGCAGCAGGAAATAACATTTTTATCTAAGGGTGGGCCTCAGCCGTTATCTTGCATGTCTTTGGCAAGGTTGTAATATTTTGGGCATTTTCATTAGTTTTTTCCTTTTGTTGTCATGTTTTGAACTTAAGCTTTGATTCGTTTTTACAAGGGGTATAATGGTGCTTGTATTTGTCTCGAACCATCACAGTTCAGGGGTGATGGTTCAGTGCAAATAGTCCCACAACATACATCTGAGTTCTTTCGACAGTCTGTAGTCTGAATGTAGAGGTAAGGAACCACAGATTACAGTGTTTCCGCTAGTATAGGAGGCAGTAACGCTGGTAATTGCTAGCTAACTGCTTTTAAACAGCCAACAGTAGCCACCCCCTTGCAGACAACTACGGTTAGATGCCAAAGAACGGAAATACATGCTTAAGGGCAGGGTTAGGCTACTAGAAGTTAAAAGTCAAAAACCTGACTTGCTAAATCTGGTTATAAAACACTGAATAAAGCAGAGTAACCAGTCTGCTTACAAGAAAAAAGCTCCTCCTCCATGAAAACACTGTAATGCATGTAACATTGCCAAGGCTAAAGCTAACAAAGCTATGTAACTACATTATCTATGTAGCTAACATTACTAAATCTAAAGATGACAAAGCTACATAGCTATATCGATAACATAGCTAAAGTAGCTAAATCTAAAGCTCATGAAGTTACATTATCTATGTAGGTAACATATTTTTATCTAAAGCTAACAATGCCATGGTAGCTATTTTAGCTATTTTAGGTATGTAAACTATGTAGGTATAGTAGCTACATAACTAACATAGCTTAAGCTAAAGCAAATGAATCTAGATTATGCTTGTTTTGCTAAAGCTAGACCTGTTTTTGAAGTAGTTATGTGATTGTTGGCTGGCTTTAGCTCAAGCTAATGTAGCTACATTGGTTTACATAGTAAGGTTACCTGTGGCTAGCGAAGCTTTGTTAGCATTACCTAAAGCTAACATTGCTACATTGGCTTACAAAGTAATGTTACCTGTAGCTAGGGAAGCTACATTTACTTTAGCTGATGCTGAAAAAGCTAAACCAAGCCACTGTTCGCATAGCTACTTCTAAAATGGGTCCCTACACAATTTTATCCAGAGTTAGACATCTGACCGTCTTTCTGTTTTATTTATGAAATGCTGCTTAGTCTGTAATGTTTGCAATGTGATTATGTCATCAGTGTAACTGCCAGTCTTTCTTTATGAATGAAGTTGAGCATTCCTTCCTTCTTACAGAGGTGGAACACAAGGTGGTCCTTTTTTTTTTTTTTTTTCATTTTTTTTGTAAGCACAGAGTGACATTTAAGTTAGTTTTGTCTTTTTGTGAAGTCTTCTTTTATTTTAGTTTCAGTTAACTAAAATGATTTTAGAATTTTAGTTTTAGTAAACTACATTAACCTTGGTCTTGAGTCCTGGGTAATTAATATAGTAATTGTAGTAAAAGTCCCTTTCTATCATGTTGATGAAAGACTGATTTGGAAGGAGCAATTTCAATATAGCAGCAAAACTTCACATCATATGTACACTTACAAAATAAAACATAAAGAGGCCTAATCCCGTGTTCATATGCACAATAACAAAATTAACTTCACTTGTGATTGGCAAGCGAGCAGTCCAGAGGTACCCCATCTCTCCTCAGCTGGGATTGGCTACAGCCCCTCCCCAACCCTAAACGGGACATGCAGTACAGATTATGGATGGACCCAACATTAGCCTTGGCATACTATTTGACAGCAAAAACATGTTTTTCTGATTAGTTAGACCAATACAGAGACAATGTTGTTGATATATACTTTTAAAAAGTATAGGACCCAGTAGACAGCCTTGTGGAACCCCTTTTGTTAACTTAAGTATGCCAACTGACCATTTTCTAAAATCACACATTTTTCTCTTTTTGACAAATAATCATCAAACCACTTATAAGACAAGTCATCAAACCCAGCACCATGTAACTTCTCAAAGAGTATGTTTTGATCAACTGCATCAAAAGCTTTCATTAAATAGACAAACAAGGTAGCCGAGTATTTTCCTTGATCAATAGCAGATGTGATATACTCCCTGTCTTCATCTTTGAAACCAGTTATGACTATAAGCAGTACTGTGGTTTTCATGGTAACAGCTGCATCACTTTTCTTTCCTGTAGTCATGGTTTTATTTTTCCCATCATCCCCCGCGGAGCCCCGGCAGAGCTCTCGTTGTGATTAAAACCGTAACAATTGGAATCAATTTTTCATTCGCAGCCACTTGTCTGCGCTTGAGTTCATTTCACCTCTTTATTTTTTGCAGATCACGGCATTGTGTGAAGCTCCTGATTGCATATCAGTGCTCGCACACAGTAAATAAGAGACAAGTATATTACACGCTGTAAGCACTTCCTGACTTTTATGGATGATGCTGAGGTTCTGTGGTGGCGTTAACGCTGAGGCAGGGCCTTTCTGCCTTATTCTGGTCTGTATGGGAGAATGTGTTAGCAGTCTATTGATGTGTTATTTTGTTGTCTTTTATCATTGCTTTTTGTGTCTTTTTCTTTCAGAGCCAGGCCAACAAAGGACTGTTTTCCCTGTCGACTCCTCAGGTAAAACCCCTTCTATGAAGAAAGATAAAATCCAGTTCAAAAAAAGTTGGGGTGCGATGTAAAATGTAAATAAAATGGAATGCCATGATTTACAGGACCCATATTTTATTCACAATAGAACATCGTGAAAAATATTGGTTGTTTTGAATTTGATGGTAGCAGTACATCTCAAAAAAGTATGGACAGGGCCATGTTTACCATTGTGTAGCAGCCTTTTTTCTTTTGGTTTGGTTTTTTTGCTTAACCTTTGGTAAACATGGTCCCGTCTCTACTTTTTGATATGTGTTGCTGTCATCAAATTAAAAATGAGCTAATATTTTTCATGAAATGGTAAAATATCTCAGTTTCAACATCTGATATGTATATTGTGAATAAAATGGGTTTATGAGATTTCCATTGTATTATCTCTGTATTTCCATTTTGTACAGCGCCCCAACTTTTTGGAACTGTGGTTCTGAAAATTCCAAACTTATTCACCTGAAAACGTGATTTTAATGTGTGATTTTTCAGGTGCAGAGTACCAGGACATTGAGGTGAATCTGCGCAGACAGAAGTCCGGTTTTGGTTTCCGAGTGCTGGGCGGGGACGAGGCCGGCCAGCCTGTGAGTCCGGAGACGCGTGAGAAGGCTCGTATGGCGATGGGCGTGGAAACCCTGTCATTTTCTCCTCTCTAACCCAATACACACACTGTAAAACCTAACCTAACCCCTGACCCGAGAGAGTGCTGGCTCTGGCTGCTTTGGTGTCTTTTTGTCGTCTGTTAAAGTAACAGATACAACAAATAGTTTTATTACATGCAGCTTTAAATAACCACATTAACTCACACTGCTTGTAACACTTGTAAAATCCCAAGCTCTTATTTAAATCTAGACTTCCAGATTATAACAGTTTGTTTGATAACAGATCCTGATTGGTGCAATCATCGAGAAGAGTCCTGCAGACCTGGACGGACGTTTACGACCCGGTGATGAGCTGCTGTTTGTTGACGGGATCCCGGTGGTGGGAAAACCACACAGATATGTCATCGACTTGATGCACGGAGCAGCGAGAAACGGACAAGTTAATCTGGTCATCAGAAGGAGGATACAGGCAGCAGGTCAGGAAATATGCACGTTGACGGGGCACTTTTTAACTTTTAAAAGATAAATTTTTGGGCTTCACATCCCTGAATCCCACCCTTCTCCACTCTCTACTGGTATTCCCCAAGAGTCTGCCCTGGGCCCCCTACTAGTTGTCATCTATTTACTTTATCTTTGTCATATCTTCCACAAATTCCACATTGGATTTCACTGCTATGCAGATGACACCCAGCTCTACCTATCCCCCAAACCTAACTCCACTGCCCCACCTTCCTCACTGTGTGAATGTTTACAGGAAATTAAATCCTGGTATTCACACAACTTTCTCAGACTCAATAGTGATAAAATGAAAGTTCTTCTTATCGGCACTAAATTTACCTTAGCCAAATCTGACCATTTTTTCCCCCCACAGTTGATCGATCCTCAGTTTCTCCTTCCCTTCAGGTCAAGAGTATGGGCTTCCTCTTTTACAGCAAACTGTCTTTCCAATCACACATCAATAATGTTTCCAGGGCTACATAATTCCATCTATGCAATATAAATCACCTTCGTCCATCCCTCATTCCCAAATCTGCCGTTATTTTAGTTCATAATCTGGCCACCTCCCGGATCTACAACTGCAACCCTCTTTTAGTCTCCTGTAAAATTAGAGATCTCACGTTTTTCTTGTAACTGTAAGGTTTGTTTGCTTCTCTGGGTTCCAACAAAATCAACAATCTGTTGATTTCAAGTATAATTGTTCATAGATTCTTAGTTTTACTGTATAAGAAATGGATGGGTTAGCCTTCCTAGCCCGTTTATATCAAACTCTCCCCATTGTGTGATCAGTTCTTTTGAGTATGAGTAAGCTATGTTATTTTCTTTCCCCATGAAAATGACAGAATTGTGGGGAATCCTTTCTCAGAAATTGGCTCTTAGACCAGCCAGCTTTTTTTCAGGTTGCTAACACGTTAGCTATTGGCTTGCCAGCTACAGCTGTATAAAGGCCAATATTTGACATTTCATAGTTAGAAAAGTGTTCCTGGTAAAACTTACAAAACTTCTGCATTGTTAAAGTTGTAAAACGTCTTATTTCCAAAAGACAGATCAGTGTGTACTGTCCATACTGCAAGAACAGAGTCAAACCACCAGAAAAGAGAGTTTTGGCAGTGATAAATCTGTCCGACGTTTGATCAGCCCAGAGTTCAGGCTCCAATTGCCTCTTCAGAAAAAAATGATCAACCACATGTCTTTGTCTTTGCTCAGAAGTTCAAGACTCAAACCTGCGACCGTCAAACACTCCTTCAGTCAACCAGAGATCAAAGCACTGCCACCAGCCCAGATATCAAATCTATCACCGTCTAGTTGGCCTGTATGTGGCTAAGCCTCCTGCGAGCTTTAACATGTGGTTACATGTAGGAGTAAGGCTGGTTGGAGTGGTACTAGCCTACATGTGGCCCACATAGAGCCCTGACCTTAACCCCATTAAGCTTCTTTGGGGTGAACTGGAATGGTGATTGCAAGCCAGGCCTTCTCATCCAACATCAGTGCCTGACCTCATATATGCTCTACAGAATGAATGAGAATAAATTCCCACTCTAAATCTTGTGGAAAGCCTTCGAAGAAGAGTTAAAGCTGTTATAGCTGCAAAAGGGGGGCCAACTCCATAAATTACACGTATTTGAAGACAATGCCATAACAGTCTCTTGTGGTGTAACGGTCAGGTGACCATTGACAGGCGACACTGAATACTTGTGTCCATATAGCGATGTAGGTGAGCTTAGGTAATTGAACTTGCAACTGAACAATCATGGTCCATTGCAAGTAAGAAGCACAAAAAATGATTTATATACAGCAACAGAACAGCAGCTTCCTGTAGCAGTTAACACTGCATTACAAAGCCTTTCAGATAACGTCTAACATTTCCATTACAGCAATCAACATGTAACAATTTATCTGGTTTTAAAAACTGTTGGAAATGTTAAGGTAATGTAAGACCTCAATATAGAAAAGGAGTCATCATTTTGTAATTATTTAAAGTTTTCATATTGTAGCTTTAAGACATTTGTAATCATATTAAATAGGAACCATTGAGAGTAAAAGACAGGGCAAGAAATAAATAGTGAGAATATCAAGCATTGCCTGTCTTAAGGATGTTATAATTGGATAAATGAACTGCTCACTGACTGAAAAGTCAATTTTGCTGGACTTTCCGAGGGCGTGTTTAATCCTGCTCTGAGCAGCATTATGAGAACAATTTATAAAGATTTCACAGGCTCACTACTCACATCTTTGTCCTCGATTTCATTGAATTCTTCTCCCCTCTCCCCTTTTCTTTTCAAACTACCATTCTTACACTTTAATGATTAAGAAAACTGCGTTAAATCAGTTAGAAAATTGAAGCACTAATCTCTCAGAGTAAATGTGCTCAAGCTTCTGCCCGGAAAAGGATTCATGCTCTTACTCACATTGTTCTTTATTCACTTTTTCCTGCAGACTGCTGTGGCGCTTCGTCATGTTCACTCTGACCTCTCGTGTTCTCATTATCACAGCCTCACCACACACTTTCCACCGCACTCTCTTTGCACCAATCCACTTCTACCCACTCCACGACGCCCTCTCTGTCAATTCCTTCACACCAAAGGCCGCTGTGTGACTCATCCCTGGCCTCCTCTGCGGCCCTCACTTCCATCCTAATTGTCTGACTCCCACTGGCACTTTACCAGGTGTCAAACCCTGAGATCACACTGTACTTCTTCCTGCACCCAACACCTCACACTTCACACATTTCATTCCTTTATCTGACTGTTTCTCTCCTGATAAAACGCCCCTCTTTGCACTTGTTGCTGTAAGGAAATCCTTCATGTGGATATGTCCCCTTTTTTGCTGTGACAAATCTTAATGTAACTCCCTGAACCTTCAGATGAAATCCCTGACTATTCGGCATCAGAACATTGCTGCTGCTTCTCAAGCTGCAGAAACAACAGCACAGAGTTTGATCGCTCAGAATGCACACACTCCTAAAAAATAGAGGTGCAAGAAGCTGCTTTCACTCCGCCTGGATCGACACATCGCTGCATCTTAATGATGCCTTTTACCACGTTTTGTGACAGTTGTTTTTGCGTCTGTTTCTGCCTTGTGTTTGCTTCTTGATGCTTCACAGGCATGAGATAAAGCTCAGGCTTGTGCAGGGATAAAAGGACAAAATCTTACTGGTAAAATTGGTTATATTTTTTGGCACATGCTGAGAGGTTTCTGACATAATTATGCACATTTGTGATTCTTGTGTAAATGGAACAACATAACAGAGTTTTAAGCCTCAAATTGCCTTGATTTATAAAGATATAGTAAAAGAAGATTCAGTGATTGACGGGAAGCATTTCATCTCCTTAAATTGCTGCTTTTTTGTGCTGCAGTTGTACATTTTTAATGGTGGAATAGTTGTACCGAAGTAATTGAATTAAGCATAACTCTCAGCCAATTGTGTATTTTGACTTCATACTGTTTTAAAATTGTTCTTTACAGCATTTCACTGTGAATAATGTCAGTTTGACAGCTGCTGTGACTACCTTCATTGCATATAGACGTCCTACATTGAAAAAGACCAGGGCTGTCAGCATTAATGCATCATTCATGATTAATTAAGGTCCATAATTTGTGTAATACATGTTTAAATCGCCTGTGTTATTCTCCCTCTGAGCACACAGCAACTCCTGCAGCCGCAGTGACGTTAAAAAAAAAGTCCACCACTGTCCTTCATGTCTCATTTTACTTTAAAAAACTTGCAAGCAGCTCAGTGGACAAGTCAAAAACCATCTGCCCCTCGTATTGTTGTAGTTTCATTCTCTACTGTTCTTTCTTTTTTTCTTCTCAATCCACTAAGAGTTCTTTTTCCATAGTTAAGTTCATGTCATAATCTTCCCCCTACCTAAAGTTCTTGCTTTTGAATAGAAGCAGGTCTATTTCCAAACAGGAAGTCAGTTGCACTGTCTGTACAACACTGTCCAAGCTAACAAGCAAGGATGAGTGAAGAAAGTGAACGAAAATCAGGGAATTATTCCTATCGGACACTCCTGATGCATTGTCATCTCCTTCTTTCCTTGTTCCTCACCCATCTCAATGCGAGCGACAGGAAGGAAAGCAGGAATGGTGTGTCGGGGCACTTTGGCGCTGCTTTACTTTGTATTATTCATGTAATTTCAGGATACTACAATAGGAAGCAAGTATTCAAGCTTATTTAGTCTATGATGCTCGCTGGCATCACATGTAAAAAAGGCTGGCTGAGACTACATGCTCAGATTTTGGCTTGACTGTAACGCCGCAATTCATCGTCAAATGTCAGGCCTGATTATGAGCATTAATGACAACAAACGCTCTTGTAGTGTGACATAGCCAACAACACATCCAAGACCATGACCACAATTCGACAACACAAACATGTCAGAATTTTTCCTGCATTGTTCCTAATTTTCCCGGTAGACGGGGTGACGCTGCATGTATTGGTGAGGTTAACTGGGGTATTGTTCAGACTGGTTCAACTGGTCCATATCATCCTCCTCTTGATACATCAGGACGAGTACAAAATTGTTTTCTGTTTGTTTTTTGCTTCTTTTCAGAGCAACAATCCCTCGAATCACATAGAGTACTCCTGTTACTGTGATCCACTCTCTTTGACCAGCTCCTCCTAACGACCTGTGAACTTGCACACAGTCCTTGAGACAGTGGTGACGTTAGCATACAATTTGCAGTCAGGATCACGATTGTAGTGTGGCCAGTCTGTCGGCCAAGATGGAACAAGATTTTAGTTGCATAGTCTGATATGGTTCTGTCATGAACAACCAAAAAATATTATAGTCTGAGTCCACCTTAAGGACATGCTGTTACCCAAAGCAACTCAGCAACAAAGCGGAAGACCATTTGAAATCACAGAATGGGGTCAAGGACTGCAAAGGTGCAAGGTGTGTAAAAGTCACCAATACTCTGCTGATTCCATGATTAAAGAGTTCTGAATTTCAGCTGGCATTAATGTAAGCACAAAAACTGTGCGTCCATAAAGCATATAATCAATAGAGTGGTGCAGTCGTGGCGTAATTTTGCAGGCAAACCTGGATGTTAGCGTTGCATGGGTTCCCTCGGTGTCGAGCCTATGGGATTTTTCAATGGGTTTTTGGATTACTGCTGAAAATAAGATCTGTGTTTGATAAAAGTTTATGAAACTTACACATTTAGTTCATAAAGATAATCTTCAAATCTTCAATTTAACGTCATCACCTGCGGATGCTTAGTCGCTGCACTTTGGATGATGACGTATAGTCCTCCCGACAGTCACTGTAGTCCTTGTTAGCTGTCTTTAATCAACCACCTTTATTAAGACGTAAAAAGATACATAATTCAAAGGTGGGACATGTTTCAGATGTATTTTATGTTGTAGGATAAACGTTAAACTCTCTTGAGCTTGTGTTCACCACAGACCTTATATCAGGCATTTAACCGAAAACTCATTCAAAAATCCCAGAGACTTTCAAACGAGGGAACCGGAAGTGCTAAAATGCTAACTCATTTCTGCATTTTAGGACTCATTCCTGCATCACTATATAGTCAAAGGATTAGAATAAAGAAAATGTACATTTGAAAGCTCCTCCTGCTTTGTTTTGTTTTGTATTTACCTCTCAGCTCTCTACCAACCCCTACAGGTGAGTCCTGTCCAGAGAACGGCCGCAGCTCCGGCTCCGTCTCCACGCAGCACAGCTCCCCCCGCAGCGACTTCACCTACGGCAACAGCACCATCACTACCCAGGGGCCCAACGCCACCGTCACCTCAGACCAGACATCCAACGCACAGCCCAGTGATGTCATCATCAACCGCAAGGAGAGCGAAGGCTTTGGCTTCGTCATCATCAGCTCGCTCAATCGCCCTGAAGCCTCCGCCACCAACAGTAAGACCCCTGATTGAGTAGATTCTTATTCATAACAGCGCTACGCTTCTCTATTACAAGTGCTAAAGCTCTTTATCACGTTTAAACTATAAGGCAAACTCCATTTAGTGTCAAGATATGAGCTGTACTTAAGTAGAAGGCGAGGTCACGGCTCGATAAAAAAGTGAAGCACCTCTCATTCCATCTCTTCAATTATACATGCCCTCCCACGGCACGTCACTCACACATCTCTGCTATGCCGCCGTGAGCATCAGTGCATCGCCCACACACATGGAGAAAAAAAAACTTGGATGCCTTACGTAAGCCTGGGGTGAACAGCAAAATGAGAGAGAGACAGAGACATTTTTCAGTCAGTCAGAGAGAACAGACAGGCGTAATCCTCCAAATCAGCTCCCGGGCACCTTTTTTGTTTTTGTTTTTTTCACCTGCACCGTGTTGATTCCTCCCTTACAGGCGTGCCCCATAAAATCGGTCGCATCATTGAGGGCAGCCCGGCCGACCGCTGCGGGAAGCTGAAGGTGGGGGACCGGATCCTGGCGGTGAACAGCCAGAGCATCGTGAACATGCCGCACGCCGACATTGTGAAGCTGATCAAAGACGCGGGCCTCAGCGTCACCCTGAGGATCATCCCACAGGAAGGTGAGGGGACACACTCAGAAAATACTCAATGATTCATGAAAGTGACGGCTGGAAAAATGTGATTCTTCTGCATTTCCTTTTCATGACTTATTTCTTTTCTCTGAATCTGCAAATCACTTTAGCATGCAAAAGCTTGAACAGAGCTGCTCTGGTTACTTAAATGCAGAATGCACAATGACTGTAATACTCAAATATGTGTATGCTTTTCAGTCTTTCTTGTCTGAACTGTCTAAATCCTAACAATATTTATAATTGATCACCATGATGAGAAAGCAAAACTACTAAAGCAGCAGCACTGACTTCATTTCATGAATGGATGTCATTATCCTTGAAAACATAAAAACAAAGACTACTGTAATGTAGTGCCTGCAACATGCTAAACACTGTATGGACAAAAGTATCTGGCCACACCTGTTTATAATTGAGTTCAGGTGTTTCAGTCAGACCCTTTGCAACAGGTGTATAAAATCAAGCACTTAGCCATGCAGTCTCCATTTGCAAACATTCGTGATACAAAATGGGTCGTTCTGACTAGTGTGGTGTGGGCGGTACAGTCTAATGAGCCAAAGCCCCGCCCACTTAGATTTATGCTGCGTTCCAGGCAACCCGTAACTCGTGTTTTTCCCACCTGTAACTCATGAATGTGCACTGGAACGGCAGTCGAACTCGTAACTTCCCATCCGTGAACTCGTACCAGATCGATGTACTCCGAGTTACGACTTGTGACGTCACATCACTGCCTCTAACGTTAGAAAAAGTTTATCATAGCAAGGTATTGCTCTAACGTTATTCATCTGCTAATGTTAACGCATCATTGGCAGCTGCTCTGGCGTTGGCTAGTTTTCAGTGCATTAATCAATACAAAATACGTTTCAAAATAACGACAAATACCGTAAAATGTAAAGTATAAGCTTCTGTTACCTTATGAGCCGTTTCCCCTCCTCCGTTTCACCCACATGAGCAAGTTGCAGGCTCCTTTGGTGATTGAAATGATTAAGCATAAATCTTATAATGTCAGCCATGTTGGTTTGTTTACATACCGGAATTCCTTGCGCTCAAACTGAAGTCATAATTTGCCTTTCAGGTCGGAACTCGGAGATTTCAACTGGGAAATTTCCGAGTTACAGGTTGCCTGGAACGCAGCATTAAAAAATGCTACAACCTGAGTGGATGAAAGCATGAAAGCACTCATGCTCTGCTCTGTGCCAGAGCAGAGACAAATTCTGTTTTCTGGCTCAAGTGTCTCTGTTATGATGCTTTAAATGAATTCTAGCCCTTTGTGACTTATAGATTTGGAAAATTTACCTCACAATGAACAGAAAACACAGCATTTAGCTTGCTGTTAAGGGCCTTGTAAAGTGAAATCTAAAATTTGTGTCTTAACACACAGATATGTTGGAATAAGGTTGCTGTATACATGTGAAAACACAGCATGTGTCTCTGCTAACACTACAATATAGAATCAAGTACAGTCTGTTGTTAGCTGATGTCACTGCCTTTATTGAAAGTTAACAGTCAGTTAAATGCAGTTTTTGTTCATTGTGAGGTAAATTTACCAACTCTATCAGCCACAGTGGCCCATGAATCATTTAAAGCATTATATCTATTAAATTTGAGAGAATCGTATTTAACCTGAGTGGGCGTGGCTTCAGCTCATTTAACTGACACGCCCATAGCATCCTGGAGCAGAATTTATGGCTTTATTTTCACGATTTTGAGGCTTAGCTGCTTAGCTGTTTATAAACTTAGAAATCCTTTATCTGACTGAAATTTGACCTAAGGGTTTATAACACAGTGGCCTATCATACAACACACATAAATACAGATTTAATATCACTTTACAGTGTCTTTACCTTTCAATGAAGGCAGTGGCATCAGCTAAAAACAGACTGTACTGACATGAACTACTCAGTGATTTTATATCATTGTAGCGTTAGGGGGCAGGGTTGTTCCCCATTGGAGGTCGGTGACATCGCCAGTCCACATATTTGCCCCGCCCAAATTAAACCCAGTTTACTCAAATTGGACCCCAAAAGCAGAGGTGGAGGCTGGCAGATTTCTCAAGCAAAAAGTTTATTAACAAACAAAAAGTTTAGCAGGCTGTGGAGGCAGGGTTCAGGCTGGTGAGGCAAAAAAATCTTCGAAGCTGCAGCAACAGCACACTGTAGAACCTGAGCACAGGAGATGTAAACACAGGTATGACAAAAAATCCTCAAGGTTCAAAAATTCTCATAAACAATGGGGAAACAGAGTAAGCAGCCAGCTATCTTAAAAGATGGAATTATCTGGCAGTGAAGTGGAGTTCAGACCAGGCTTTTAAAGGGAGCTTGATTAGCTGGGTGACCACAGGTATGCCTAATCAGCTGCTGCAGCAGAGTCAGCCTCACCTTGCCTCACACAGACGCTGCAGAAAAAACAGAAAGTGAGGGGGAGAGAGAGCAACAAACAACAAAAACTACATTGAATCATCACACCCAGCCAGGATTTAAATCCAAAATTCAGTCACATGTAGATCTCTGTGTTTTCACATGTTTACAGCAACCTTATTCCCACATATCTAATGTTAAGACACAGAGTTTTGATTTACTTTACAGGCACTTTAAACATAATGTAATAACAGTCTCTGTTTGGATAATGGTCACGGGGCCGAATACTTTTGTCCATATAGTGTATGTGAAAGTGCTTTTTTTTCAGACACTGCTCATGAATTTATTAATCCACTTTATTTATGGATTTTATTATTTGTGTAGACACAAGTTTAAAACAAGAAAACTGTTGGTTGTTTTTAATGAATTTTAATGATGTTAATTTTCCTCCTTACTGAATCCTGCTTTTTATGTTTCATGCATTGCATTTGGTGCCCTTTATAAAATCAATACTTCAAGCTAGAGTAAAGGTCTCCTCCAAAGTTTTTGACTGTAGTTTGTTTTTAATATTCACTTGTGAATTTTTAAAAGATAATTTTTTTGTGCTTTTAATGTTGGTAGGAGAAGGGAAAGAGTCAGAAAATGGGGAAACAAAGGGCAGATTGCATGTGGGTCCACTTTGAGGACAACAGCCTCTGTAAATGTGGTGCACAGACTTTTGTGGTTAAAAACATCTTTGAAATAAATATGTGTTTTTTAGGGCTGTCAAGATTGATCACATAAATCGCATAAATTGATCACATAAATTGTAATTAACTACAAACTACAATTAGGGCACTAAGTTTTTTAATCACCATTAATCACATGTTTTTATGTGTCTTTCAACAAACTTTGATTATTCAGATTCTGGTTCTCTTTGTTGTCCCACGAAGGGAAATTAGTTTTGCAGCCGGAGCAGACAAAAGACAAGGTACACAAAGACAACATCAGCAGTGAAATAAGACCCAATTAAAGACCTAAAAGTCTGACATGATTAAAAAAAAAAAAAAAAAACACAATATAAGAAACACCAGACACATACACAAAATCACTAACAAAAAATCAGTCCAGAGCTCATACGGAAAAAGGAAAATTACTACCAAGTAATGCAAAAGTGCAATATGAAGATGTACAAATAAGCAATAACAGTGCACGATTAGCAAGAGCTACCTAAAGGCTAACTGCCAATTACCCTAAGTCTAAGACTGCAAAAAAATCAGTTCTAAAATGCAATAAAAAGGCTGCGATTAATATGAAATCCTGAGATTAATAGCAATCAAAAATTTGAATCTTTGACATCCCTAGTTTTTCTCTTGCTTCTTTTTTAAATACATCCAAGAGTTTTTTTGTTTTTGAAAAATGCAAAAGAATATTAAGCATTAAAAAATGTGACACTATTATTGCCATGAAATAGAATTCAGAGGTTTAGGTCTGGGATGCCCACCTCACAAAGTAGCTTATAAATGAGTATCTAATGTAAATTCAGCTTCAAATTATCTGAAATAGATTTTTGTGCTTCATGAGACAATGGCTCAGTATTGTTCAGCAGTTCTGTTTTTGGACCATTTATAGCACAATTTTTGGTAGAACGGCCTAAATACAACTTTATTTAACCACTTAAACAAGGCGGTGCTGCAACATAAATAGTAGATAATGCATCATATCTCCTGAAAGTCCTTTTTGTCTGCATCAGAGTTTCTCCTTCTGTTGCATTTATCAGTCTTTCCCTATATATTATTAAATATTCTCTAGAAATGAGTGTTGTGAAAGTGTTGTCGCTCATTACTTTTGACAAAACTCATCAAATTTGCAGTAATATCAAACAACAAACGTCCAAAGTTATATTCATAAAATTTGAAGAGCCATACTGAATGGACACTGATGGTTGTAATATGCTTTTTTGATCACAAGTTGGCAGACAAATGTCCACGACTGAGGCTAAGAGGTTTAAGTTCAGCAAATCAAGAGTAATGGTCCAAGGAACCCATATGAGGACTCTGGGACGTAGGAGGAGCTCAGGTTTATTTTTTGTCCTGCAATTTTTCCCTTTTGCTTGCTCCCTCTGCTTTCATCCTGGTAATTTTTAGCTCAAGTAGGAGATAAAGCTCTTCACCCTCTCACTGCAACCTGCTTCTGCTGTCTGGTAAACACAACTGAAGTATTTAGAAGCTGAACATCCAGATATATCCCTGAGGAGTCAGTAGACACCCAAAATAGCGCTGAATGCAAATGTTGCTTCATGTCTGCTGAATGTGTAAATATTTAATTCACCATATCAACTTTATAAGGTCATAGTTCTTCACTGCTGTGTTTACAAGCTGCAGCTAAGAACCCTAATAATCTATTTATGCTGATTTAACCCTCCAAAAAAGACTTTGTCTGGGTTGAGTAAAGCTTTAAAGTGCATGTTGTGATTCTCTTTGACTCACAGAAATCAGCAACCCGCCATCAGCCCACAGCTCAGAGAAGCAAAGCCCCCTGGCCCAGCAGCACAGCCCTAAGAACCAGCTGAGCAACACCGCAGCCTCCCAGCCAAACGCTGTAGCAACGGAAACAAACCCTGCTGTTAACCAGCCAAACCCTGTCCCACACCAGAGCCCTGGGACCCAGCTGCCTGCCCCCCCTCCGCAGACCTACACCCACGAGAGCAGGTAAGACTGTTTACAAGGACCCCGGGTTACAGAGCATGACAGGTTCCTTTAAACAGTTATGATGGAAGCTGTTTCATGTTCATGCTGTCAAATCTGCAGCTGATTTTCTGACGCAGTGAAGCATTTTTATAGACTAGCCCTCTATCCGTCTCTGGGGCAAAACACTCATCCTCTGAAAACACAGGTATGATTGACTTTTTCATCTCTTTTTACTGTTTTATTTCACCTTTCCCTGGCTTTGTCTCACTAACACTGCCTTTTTAATATCCTTATCTTGTCTTCCCCTCCTTACTCCACACCCATCCTCTCTTTTACTCCCTAGTTTGTTGTATAACATCACTTAACTCTTATGGACTGCTAAATTATTTACTTAAATTGCTTCTTTATAGAGGGATCCGTTGAATATTTTAGCAACAACTTCAGGGGTCCAAAAATCTACAATGTCACTGCCTCTGCTTTACACAGCATCCAAATCTCTTTGTACTCAGCATCACCAGCCTCCAAGGGAACTTGTTTTTTGTTATAAACATTTCATGCGATGTGTAATTGCTTCACTAAAGTCTTGTTTAATGGCTGTCATCGCGAACGAAAACAAGTGGTCTCTGCTGGCATGGAGTGACTCAGCATATTGTCAGACAGCATTATTTTCACAGCATGCTAAGTGCACTTAAACACAACATGTGAAATGTATCATGTCTCAGGTAATTATGACAGATTCTTAAGATGGCCATATTTCTCTGACCTCAAACTCAGCATAGAAAGCCAAAATGAATCTGAGGGCGCAACAGTTTTATGCTATGAAGGAGGAGGCTGGGGTGGAGGAGGTGAAGCTTTGGTAGCAGCAGCAGTGTGGTGCATCAGCATTAAAGCAGGCAGAGATTAGTGAGAAGTACGTCGTATTTAAATACACTGCTGTGTTGAGAGAAAGAGCTGTGATTGTTTTTGGGGGCTGGGAGGCGATAATCAGGATCAGCAGGCCGTCAGCCGATCACAGCTGGGGGTATGACTACCATGTCCTGCATGAACTAATGCTCAGCTTCATTTGATTAGCAGTTAAACTGGCTGTCAGTAAAAATATAGGGGACATGAGCATCTATTTTCTATGAAATCAACACATTTGATCAGTTGTTCTACATCCGCCACTATGATATTAGCAAAAAAAAAAAAAAATGCTAAAGGCTTATCGTAGGTTTAGTAATGCTACATGTTAAAACAGGAAAGCTCAAATTGCTTGCTAATGTTAGCTAGAGTCTAACTTCCATAATGAAGTGTTAGAGTAACATCAGCAGGAAATTTACCTCCTAGCAAACTTAATTTCTAGGTTAAATTAGGTAGGAATTCACTCTCGGTAGTAAATGTAATGCTATACTTACGTAAGCTTGGTGTGTACTGACTTGCTAATGTGATGTAAATGTAAAATGAGTGTTAGCTTGGAAATAAACAGTTCTTCCTTGGTAATTTGGTATCAGATGTATGTTATAATATGTATGTTATAAAACATTCCTTGCTAATGTGGCATTATATGCTGGTTAAGAAACAATTAATCCTTGCTAATTTGGTGTAAGATTTATGTTAGCTTAGAATGGAAACAGTTTTTCCTTGCTAATGTGTTATTTAATATTCGTTAGCTTGGAACTAAACAATCAGTGTGTCCCAAGTAGCATACTTCTGTGCGAAATACTTCATATTTTGAGTACATTCACACTGGGTAGTATACTCAAATGCTGTGTACTACTGATGCACTCAAAATACTACAAGAATTGAGTGTGTAACCCTTAATGAGCGACATACTGATGATGCATCAGATTATTCTGTTAGCATGCCAGCGTGCTAGCTAACGTTAGCATCCGCTCACTAGCTAACCTGCTATTAGCAATGGCAGCAGATCTCAATCAAGAAAAAGGCATTTAAGGCAAAATAAGTTCATTTTCTTCCATTTTAACAAATTACAACTTACTTGAATCTAATAACGAGTGAAAATAGTCATTAAATTTAGCGCTCAAATACCAGCAGAAGTATGTGATTTGAGACACACTGAGTAATTGCTTGCTAATACAATGCAGAATTTATGCTAGCTTGAAATAAGATGATTATTTCTTGCCAATGTGATGTTGAATTAATATTAACTTGGCAGAAAATAGCATGTCCTTGTTCGATGTTAAATTTATGTTAACTTCTAATAAAACAGTATTTCCTTGCTCCTGTTATGTTAAATTTATGCTAGCTTGTTAAATAAAACAGTATTTTTTTGCAAAAGAGGTGTTACGTAAATGTTAGCTTGGAATAAATGGTACTTTCTCGCCAATATGATGTTAAACTTGTTTTAGTTTGTGATAAATGTTCCTCCTTTGCTAATATAAAGTTAAGCTTATGTTATCAAGGAACCTAATACGACCAATGTTATTCTAAAGTAATATAAGCATGGATAATACTTTGTTACTGATTTAATGCTTTCGTAATATTAGCCAGGAATCAACCGGCTAGCTAACAATATTAGAAAGCACCATGAGCAAAAGATACTTTGTCAAATTCTTCAGCAAAAGAAGCTAGAAAATACCTTCTAGCCAACATTGGTTTTATAATCTAAGCCAGGAATAAACTTTGTTATTTTATGCCTTCTTTTTTGTATCTCTGAATAAATCACTAGCTAGCCACACTTCAAAGTTAGCTAGTCATTTCTTTTCTTGCAAGTTCAGTTCTCAAGTTGTCTTGCTGTGTGGCTTGAACTCACTGTCTAGCTCCTCTAGGTCTAAAGCTAGATTAGCTAACAATATACTCTTTAGTTTACATTATTCTAAGGAATTGTAAGCTCAAAGTTGTTGTTTTATGATAGCTAATAGGTTTATAAACTTTTCAAGCTGGTTTGTTGAAGTCAAACTTGTATATTAGCTGCTCATTCATCAAAAAGAGCAGAGTTATGATCATTTTCAGTAGTCTTTCATTTAAAGTACCTCCAAACATTAATATTTTAATGTGATATTTAAAGAGCCTCCACAAAGAGACCACATAGATCCACTTGAGAAAAGGTTGGAATGCAGTTTTTCTTGAAAGCTCCCCTCATCTTGATTTATCTCTTAGTTACAGGTCAGAGGTGAAGGCGAGGCAGGATGTAAAACCAGACATCAGGCAGCCTCCTTTCACGGACTACAGACAGCCACCAGTGGATTACCGGCACCCTCCTGTGGCGGACTACAGGCAGCCACCAACGCTGGACTACAGACACCCCCCGCTGCTGGACTACAGACAGCTAGCTACAGACGCCAGGCAGTTCACCATCCCAGAGTACCGGATGCCACCAGTTCAAGTAAGGACGTCTCACACTGCAGAAAACTGCCCTTAATTCCTCTCAGACTCTTATCTTTAGACTCTGAGGCTGACACCAGTCTGAATATTTGAGAGAAAGGAGATAAGATGCTGTAACCAGGATTTTTTCATTAAGAATTGATGTCTAATGTGAGAGTTGTTGCTCATAGTGATGAGCCTAGAGAGAATTATCAACCTGCTGACTGATCACTTCAGGACTGCTGAGTGTTTAAGACTTTACAGTCACTGTTTTATGTTAAAGGGTGGCATTTTTACAGTTAGTTCACTTACACGGAGAACTGGTTCTACTTTGAAATGAAGGTGAGTGTGAGGTTATGTCAGTGGCTTCATGTTTACCTTTATTAACTCATATAACAGGATAAGGTTATACATACACTCACTGATCACTTTATTAGGTATATCTGTCCATCTGATCATGAATGCAAACATCTAAGTAGCAACCACATGGAAGCAACCAGTGCATGTCAAGATGATCTACAAGAGTTCAAATTGAATCAGAATGGGGAAGAAAGGTTTTAAGTGACTTTGAACGGGCCATGGTTGTTGGTGGCCTGGTAGGTGTTTATATTGATTGTGCTAAATTCTGACATTTGAACGTTACAGCAGAAGTCAAGACTCATCAGACCAGGCAACGTTTTTCCAGTCTTCTGTTGTCCACTTTTGCCATCATGTGTGGATTGTAGCCTCACGCAGCTCAAACTGGAGTGACGATTTTCAGTGTTGAACATTTCAGACGATTTAACTCCCAAAGTCTAATTTCAACTTAAATCTGGGTTAAATCATCTTCAGTTCAGAGTGTTGATCCAATCAGTGTTAGTCCAACTCTGTAGAGAATCAACAGATCTAAGCTCTGCCCACTGCTGTTTTAAATCTGGGGGATAAGTAGGCAGAGTTTTCCCATGATGCCCTTGGGCAGTGTGTTTATATGTCTTTTAGATGTATTTCAATGTGTTTTTTCTTTGCTCATGTTTCTGATTGTTGTTTTTAATGTTAGATTTTTGGCAACATGAGTGAAGTTATCCACCGAGTTAGACACTCCATCTCATAGAGTTTGCCACCCCACCTTGTCACAGGAATTCAACATGGGGTGACAAAGTAAATTTAGTATGAAAAGTAAATCACAAAGAATTCTCTTTAAATGCTGAAAGCAAAAGGGACTAACAAGTTTTTGTGTTAGTTCACTTTAATGTGTTACAAAATAACACTGGGAGAGATAAAAATGAACACTATAGGAAAGACTTAAAATTAACTCTTTCCAACATGAATTGAATGAACACTGATGCTTTTGCTGTGCAATTTCCTGTTCCTGTTATACAGGACTAGTACCTGGTGTGGTCTTCTGCTACCCCAACTTCTTCAAGGTCTGATGTGTTGAACGTTCAGAGATGCTCTTCTGCTTGGTGGTTATTTCTATCTGCTTAAAACAGTCTGGTTGCTGCCCTCTGACCTCTGCTGCTTACTGGATATTTTGATTTTTGGACCAAGGTTCAAGGTTCACTTCATCATCCCTGTGAAGGGCAATTTGTTTTGCTGCCAGCAGTCAAGACATACATCTAGACTGATCATAAATACACAATAAACAACACAATAATTGGAAGCACAAGAGACGGTGTGCAATACAACAGTAACACACACATTAAGAAATAATTCAGGCACACAACTTAACATTTAAAAGCCAATGGCAGCAGGGACAGAGGAGTTTTTAGCCTTTTTGTCTCTGGGACTGGATGGTAGCAGCTTGAACTTGGAAATAAAGGATGGCTGTGATCAGCCAGGATAGACTGGGCCTTTTTGAGGGTCCTAACTTTGAACAATTGAGAGGGGTCGAACCTGAAATTTTACCATCCAGTTTATACCCTAGAGATGGTTGTAAGTGAAAATTAGGAATGCAACAATACATTGTGCACACAGATCGGTTTGGCGGGGTTTCCATTCAGTTCCTGATGGCCACCTGTTACAGCATTAAGTTGTTGATTATGGTCAGTCGCCAGTTGACATGCAGGCTTGCTGAAATAGGAAGGAAAACAGCTTTTTACGTGGCACATATGCAACTTGCTTACATTTCAGAGATAATCTGCACATGGATTTATTGGCAGTAGGTTTAGTTACCATCTCAATGATGCATTTTTATCGATCCAAGAAATACAAGCATTATGAGTGTGATTTGGCCAGATTCATCTGAAGAGTAGCCCGTGAGATATCAGAGTTGGTGCGTCTATTAGCCTGCTGTTGCAAAGACCCAACACCAGACAGAGCAATTTAAACTCAGCACAGATCTCTTATTCATCATTATTTTGGTACAGATACACCATAAGGACAGAAGTATTTGGCTGCCAACCATTACACCAACAGGGACTGTAACAACGTTGTATTCAAATGCATGTACTTTGATATGGAGTTGGGCCTCCTTTTGCAGCTATAACAGCCTCCACTCTTCTTGGAAGGCTTTCCACAAAAGTGGACGGAGAGTAGGAGTTTGTGTGTGCCCATTCATTCTATAGGCATTTTTGAGGTCGGGCACTTATGTTGGATTAGAAGGCCTGGCATTCATCTCCACTCCAGTTCATCCCAAAGGGGCTCAGTAGGGTTAAGGTTAGGACTTTGTGTGGGCCAGCCCAGTTCTTCCACACTGAACTCATCAGACCATGTCTTTGTTGTTGGAATAGAAAAGGACCTTCCCCAAAGTGTTGCCACAAAATGTCTTGGTATGCTGGTGCATGAAGATGGAGTTGTGCACCTTGTAGCACTCCATCTTCCACTTGGCATTGGACTTTGTGATGTTAGGCTTGCATGTTGCTGCTCAGCCCTGGAAACCCCTTCCATGAAGGTTCCACCACACAGTTTTTGCAGTTACATTAACACTGGTGAAATTTCAAAGCTCTTTAGCTATGGAATCAGCAGAGTGTTGGTGACTTTCACACACCTTGCACCTTAGCAGTCGTTGACCTGCTCTGTGATTTCTCATGGTCTTCCGCATCATGGCTGAGTTGCTGTTGTTTCTAAACACTTCCACTTTCTAATAATATCACTTATAGTTGACTGTGGAATATCCTGCAGAGATAAAATTTCGCAAACCCTCTTACAGTTCAATACTGTATTTAGAATTGATGCATCCATTGTGAAAATCCCAGCATATCAGCAGTTAGAGAAATACTACGACCAGACTGTCTCAACCGTGTCCACAAGGTATGCAACGATTCTCAGTGTAATACTAAATCCACAGTTCAATATGGGCATGTGAATATAAACTACCTTTCAGGCAACACACATTTCTTTGAAATGGCTCTGTTTGTGTGCCTGTGAGTCCATACCCAGGGACAAAGAAACTCCCTGCAAGTTAATATTCAGTCCAGGATCTGAAATGAACATCAGCCAGCCATCAAATGGGGGTAAATTTTCCATTTAGTGAATAAATTTTAAGACTATGTGCCAAGTGATGGGTGGAAATTTGTATCAAAATAGCCATAAGAAAACTTGACTGAATTTAAATTGCATTTGGACCATCTCTGTCTCCTGCTCTTTTGCCGTCTTGACGTCTGAGCATGAAAGCAGTGCACTGATGCACAGAGACACACATGCTCACATTGTATGGCTGCAACCCAAAGACCTCTTGTCCAGCCTGTTAAACAGCATCCTAAAAACTGAAGATCTAACCCTTAAAAACATGCTCCTTGTTCCTTGTTTATCTCACACAGCAGCATGCAGGGGCAGCCAGAGACTCAAATACACATAACCTACAGAAACAGACATCCTGTACAGTAAATTAATACATTTTCTCCTTAACCCTTTGCTGCCCCCTGTGAAAATTCATTTAAACTTCAGACCATTACTGAAACCCAGAGGTAAAAAATTTAACTGTAGTGTTGCATCTCCAAACGGGTTCTTTGCAGATGACATCATGCCACAGTGGAGCAGGCCTGCCCACAGATTTGGCTGGGCCTCTAATAAATCTAGAGAAAGGGCCCTCCTTAGTTGAGATGTATTGATGATGTCAGTGTATGAGTGAGATAAGATAAGTAGCATTGGTGCTAGTATCCCAGCTAACGGTTTCCTTATTTTAGAGCTGAAAAGTTTTTTAACTATTATTGAGTACTGATGTTGAAATTATTTATTCCTGCTACATTTTTCAACCAAATTCACCCCTTTTTACCCATTTTTGGTAACTAATTGTTGCCAGTTTTTGCCTTATTTTGCTTTTTTTTCACTATCAACCTATTTGTTTCACTTTACAACCCTTTTTTATGCCACTCTTACCCCATTTTTTCTGCATTTTTGGCTCATGTTTCCACTTTCAGCAACTAAAAATCCATTTTTGCCCTTTTTTGCTCTTTTAACCCATTTTGCCCTTTTAGGCACTTTTGATCAACTTTTGCCTATTTTTGCCACTTTTTTTGTAACTTTTTGCAACTTCTGCCACAATTGTCATTTTTTGCCCATTTTAACCATATTCCTGCCACTTTTTTTGCCCCTTTGGAATAATTTTTGCCTATTTTGCCATGTTTTGCAGTTATTTATATTTGATGTGGCTGTTCCGGGATTCCCTGCCCCTCCATGAGCCTATATGGGAAGCATTAAGCAGGAACAGCACATGTTCCTGCCTTTCCTGTGTCTATAAGGAAAGCCTGAGGCAGGAAGAGAAGCAGCATGAACCCCAGAGCAGAGAAGACATAAATGACAACAGAATGACATAGATTAAGTCAGGAGCAGAAAAAAGGAGGAGCTGGGGTGGAGGAGCTTGTAGAGGGAGCAGCAAAGCTTAGCCAGGCTGGAGCAGTTTAAATATGGCAGCATGAGTGCGTTTAGCCAATAGCATACTTAGGGTTAAATCAGCTGGCCGTCAGCTGATGAGGGCTTGTGTGAGATTAGCTGATCTCATTGCAGCACTTGACTCCGTGGCCTGACTGAACTTATGCTTAACGCTCAAGTTTTTCCATATTATGCAACATTTAACCTTTTTTCTCACCATCTTTGTGACATTTCTTGCCACTTGTGCCCATTTTTTGCTACTTTTAACCCATTTCCTCACATCTTTCTGCCATATTTTAAACGATTTTTTCAACTTTTTGGCCATTTATGCATATTTTCACAGTTATTTATTCTTTTCTATTAAAGTTGTCTCAATTTCTACTTTATTTTCTGTCATCCTGACGTTTGGTCACATGATGGCTTAGCTATGAGGTCTGGCATATACTTTTCTAATGGTTTACTTCAATGTGCCCATCCACATTGTTGACAACACCAACAAAAAAAGGCATTTCTGTTTTAAGGAAAGGGCTTTGCATTCTGACAAAGGTTATATATTGCAGCATAAATAGATCCATTTGTTTCTGTTGTTTTGATAAAAGTGGTTATTATTCAGGTCAGAAAATAAATTCGGTTGTCACAGTTTAACTTTAAAGAGACTGATTTCAGAAGAGAAATGCTATGAAAATGTTATGTTTTGTGCTGTTTATAACTGTCCATTTAGAGCTTTAAAGTACTAACTTTACTGGCTTCCCTTTTATTCCTAACCGCAGTTCTTCACATTCTGCCCCCCATCTGGCATTCACGCATCATCGGAAACATGACTGCAGACAACCTTTATTTTCATGCCTTAATGTATTGGTTGCTGCCATATGATTGGCTGATTAGAGCTTCATGTTAAGCAGTTGAAATTGTATTCTTAATGAAGGGGTTGGTGAGTGTATAATCCCTAGTATAGTTTTGTTGACCTTGTTTTGTTTTTGTTTGACTTTACTCACTTACCTGTCGTTGCTCAGTCCTTTGACTGTCCCAGGTTTAATGAAACTTTATCTCTGCTCTTCCCAGCTCACACAGGACTTTGACTTCTTCACGGTGGAGCTGGAAAAAAGCGTGAAAGGCTTCGGTTTCAGCATCCGAGGAGGGCGGGAGTACAAGATGGACCTGTTTGTCCTTCGACTGGCCGAGGATGGACCGGCCATCCGCAACGGCAGGATGAGGGTACGTTTGATTTCGCCACCAGAAGCCCTTTAGAGGTTCAGCTGCTTTCTGTCTCTCTGCTTACATGGCAGACACTCACTGTAATAGTTTGATGTTATCAGAACTGCAAGAGCAACTTTCCAGAGCAATAATCTGTCAAAATAGCAGAGAAATCCGTCTCCTCCCAACTTGTGAAAACTCATCTGTCCTCGGCATTTAGTCAGAGATAATATTCAGAAAGATAAAGATAGATAAAACATTTAAGAGGGCCAGCTTTAGTTGCACTTTAATGTTTGCATAGCTACAATATTCCCCCTCTAGCTACTGTTGCTACAGTACAGCTCACTCAAAGAAAGCAGGCAGCATTTTCTAAATTCATAAAGATAAAACTGAAAAACATTCCCCTTTATTTGGCAACATAAAAGCAACTTCTGCTGCAGATTTTCTTTGTATAGTACAAAATTAATCTTGTAGCCAACACATCTCTCTCCTCTTTCTCTCACGTTCTGCGATCTTTCCGTCTGCCACTGATAGCCTCAGTCTGCTCTACATTCCTTATCTGTAATGAACCTGTCAAAGATAATTTGTGCAAAATGCCCCCGGGGGACGTATTACTTTTCCTCCTCATTGGTGTAGTCGATGCAGTCCAGTGGGCTTAAACGCAGGTGGAGGAGGAGGTGGGGATCTCATTGGAGCTCCACTTAAAGTCAAGCTGTGAAGTCAGACCAGTGGTGGGAGAGGTGCTCAGAAGTTGCAGATTACAACCCTTTCCTCTGACCCCAGCCTGTACACATTCACAGGGAACTGAAACAGCTACAAAAGATGCATAACAGCCTCTGTAGAGTCTGACATCACTCACTCACTCCCTACTCTCTGTTCCCTATACAGCTTATATAGCTGTCTAGAGTGGACTGTATAGCACAATAGAAAAAATAGTTTAAGGTGCTACTCCAGCCGAGGACAGTGACGTCATTACTGAACATATTTCCACAAAAAAATTAAAATGTTTGTACATTAGGACTATGGTTTCATGCCTACAGTCATCATAAGGAAAAACAACTGCAACCCCATTTCCAAAAAAGTTGGTATGCTCTGAAAAACGTAAATAAAACCAGAAAGAAATTATTTTAAAATAACATATCAAATGTTGAAACTGAGACATTTTGCCATTTAATAAAAAATAGCTCATTTCAAATTTGATGACAGCAACACATCTCAAAAAGTAGGGACAGGGCCATGTTTACCATTGTGTAGCATCCCTTCTTTGTTCTTGTAAACTTCTGGGAAGTGAGGAGGCCAGTTATTGGAGTTTTGGGAGAGGAATATTGTCCCATTCTTGTTTGACATAGGATTTTAGCTTTAGCTTCTTTGCTGGATTGTTCATTTTATGATTCTCCAAATGTTTTCCATTGGTGAAAGATCTGGACTGCAGGCCAGTTCAGCACCTGGACTCTTCGACTGTGAAGCCATGCTGTTGTGATGGATGTGGTTTAGCATTTTCTCGCTGATATATGCAGGGTCTTCCCTTTATGGAAGCATATGTTGCTCTAAAACCTCTACATGCATTTCAGCGTTGATAGTGCCTTTCCAGATGTGCAAGCTACCCACGCCATAGGCACTCATGCAACCCCATACCATCAGAGTTGCAGGCTTTTGAACTGTGTGCAAATAACAAGCTGGATGGTCCCTGTCCTCTTTAGTCTGCAGGACACAGCCATGGCCACGGTCCATGGTTTCTAAAAAGAATTTCAAATTTTGATTCCTCTGACCACAGAACAGTTTTCCATTTTGCCTCAGTCCATTATAAATAAACTTTGAACCAGAGAAGATGACAATGGCTTTGGATCATGTTTACATATGGCTTCTTCTTTGTATGATACAGCTTTAAAGGGATATTTCAGTATTATATTCAGTAGTAGTGGCATAGGCCTCTAGTGATTTCAGTGTGCATTGCTCCTTTAAGAAGGATATGCTGGTTGTACCAGCCAGGGAGCTAGGCTACACAGTTTAACAGATGGGTACAGTTTTTCCCTGGCATTTGGTGAGTTTTTGGTAAAAATGGGCGACAAAACAATGTTGGCTCAAACGTATGCACTATCAAAAAAATGTTTAAGGAATAAATAGAAAGCCTCTGTGTTTTTGTCACTATTTTGCAATGTAAGAGCATGGTAGCCAAAGCCTGTAGTGCAAAATAATGGCAAAAACACAGCATAAAATAAGTTAAAACTCTATCATGCAAAGTGAAAGCGATATGTCAACATCCAGAAAAGCTGTGACTTCCCTTGAGTCAAGTCTTTCTGGCTAAAAAGGAAAAGGAATATCCACATTGTGTCGGGGTGTATTAGTGCCAGTGGCATGGGTAACTTGCACATCTGTGAAGGCACCATTAATACTGAGAGATACACACAGGTTTGGAGCAGCATGCTTGCATCAAGGCAACATGTTTTTCAGGGACGCCCCTGTTTATTTCAGTGAGACAATGCCATGCCACATTCTGCACGAGCTACAACAGCATGGCTTCACAGTCAAATAGACTGGCATGCATACAGTACAATGAAAATGTAAGGCGCATTATGAAGTACAAAATACATCCATCTCCAGAGAGTTGTAAGAAGATAAGAGGATGTAACACACTGATAAATGCTCTTTATAACACTTGCTACACACTTTATTCTAATTGTGTAGCAGGCGTTTATTAACACAAAGCAAGAAAAGAAGGGGGGCATTAATGAAACTTTATCCAAGAAAGCACCGCTGACTTTTGAATGATAACTTTGCTTGCAAATTACCATCCTCAATCCATCCTCCTTACCATTAATAAATCAGTTTCTGGTTATGCTAATAGCAGCTGATGTAGCCTCTAGCAGCGCGCCTGCAGCACAGACAAGGAGCATGTTCCAGTCATGTAGAAACACGCCGCCGTTTATTTTCCTCTTTTGTGTTTATTATTTCTGTAAGGATAATTTAAAATAACATAAAGCTTGGATATGTAATTGAGTACTTGGTAACGCTCCCCCTGCTGAGTCTGATTAGTCTTAGGTGAACAGCTGAACAGTAACACAGCTGGAAGGATACTGAAATCAACTCCACGCTGTGCTTTAAAAAAGCTTTCTGAGAACAAGGTGCAGAGAACACTTTGATCCCTCCTCCAACAATCCTCAATCCATACCGCCATGTGCAGAGAGGGAATCAATCTGCATTACTCTTAAGTAAATGTGAGACGGCGCTTAAAAAAGCCTCTGACGTGCTTGTCACTTTAGATTTCGGCGCTGCTTTGAAACGTTTTAAGGCACAGAAACCAAACACCGCCATGCAGTTGGACTCCCTGCAGTCTTTGTTGAAGTTTTAGCTGAGTCCTTACTCCTCACTCGTCACATCTATGTTAACCCAAAACTAATACATAACACTGATCTATTTAAGGTTCAGGATGCAGTACAGAGGCTTTTAAGAAAATTGTTTAAAGTGATTTGTTATCACGCGTATAATTCAGCTCATTTAAACACCTATTGGAGCTTTCCTGGAAAGAAAGAATTTGCGTGGGCGTCGGTGCGACTCCCTTCAAGTGATTTCCACAGTATGCTCTGTGTTCTCAGCGCTCACCTCCTTTTTTATTAAAGATGAAAATGGAGATTGCTCTCTTCCGCTGTTAGGAGGTGAGGATTAATGAGGCGACCGTCTTGCCTTCCACCTCTCCTCAGACCACTGTAATGACACCTAATGACTCCCCCCCCTCTCTCTGGCTTGAGTCCGCTCCTGACTTTCAAATTACCCCAGCCATTACCCGAGGACTTTTCCATTTGTTAGCGTAATTGGGCCGGCATGTTTTGTCCCGTTCCCCATGAATCCTCCCCATTAGTTAACCTTGGAGCCGTCTCTTATAGAGCTGAGGAGGGAGAGTGTTAAAGGAGGGGGGTCTGGCTTTTGACCTGCACTTGTGTACATCATAGAGGGCTCACAAAAAAGGATAGAGGTCACTAGTATTAGTGCTACAGTGCATTCAGAAAGTATTCAAACCCCCTTCATATTTTCAGTGTTATGTTGCAGCCCAATGCTACAGTCAAAAATAATTATTCTCATTCATCTACACTCAGCACCTCATCATGTAAAGGGGCAACAGAATTTTAGACAATTTTGCAAATTTATTCAAATGAAAAACTGAAATATCACATTGACATAGGTATTCGGACCCACACTTCTCTATAAAAGGCCTCACTGCTGACAATGCATATCAGAGCAAAACCAAGCCATGAGGTCAAAGGAACAGCCAGCAGAGCTCAGAGACAGGATTGTTGCAAGGCACAGATCTAGAGATGTCTACTAAAAAGAGCACAGTGTTGGGAATCAGCCATCTAATGGATTTCATCAATTTAAACTTGGTCAATCTGGAGGCCAATCCTGAATAAAGGGCCATAAAAACAAAGGAACTCATCATCCTAGGATCCACCTACAAAGAGGACAGTGTCCTTTGTGATAGGAAGAGACTCTGCAGGGGATCCAAGGTGAAAAAAGCCCCCTGACCCCTCCTCGTGGGTCATTCCACCGCCATTCAAGCAGCATATCGGTTTCCTTCCACTGTTGCTCTATTTCCCCAGCTTTGGCTTAAGTTTTAGCACAGTCAGCAATCAACTGGTCGAGTACAAGAGTGGACAGCAGTGCTGCAGAAAGACCACCGATATCTGAAGAGGCATACACAACTCTTTTCCTGCCATCAGAAGGATGCTCTCGTCATGAAGCCCTATCTTGATGCCACAAGACTTTTAACTTGCTGGAACCATGGACAGAGCATTAATTTACTAACCTTTGCTCACTTCTGGATCTGTTGGACACACATCGTGATCACAAGTACGAGGCTTTGATCCGGGCAGAATTAGCCATAGCTCAAACACAAATACAAACGTTCTCACTCACAAACACAAAAAAGCCCTCTCCATAAAAGCACATGAAGGACTCTCAGACTGTGAGAAACCAGATTCTCTGGTCTGGTGAAACCAAGATTGAACTGTTTGGCCTCAGTTCTAAAAGTTATGTCTGGAGGAAACCATGCAGCCTGTCCAATAACATCCCAACAGTGAGGCATGGTGGTGGCAGCATCATGCTATGGGGGTGCTTCTCAGCAGGAGGGACTGGGAGACTGGTCATGGTTGAGGGAAAGCTGAAGAAAGGAAAGTACAGAGACATCCTTAATAGAAACCCATGCTCAGGACCCTCAGACTGGGCTGAAGGTTTACCTTCTAACATGACAATGACCCTAAGCACACAGCCAAGACAACACAGGAGTGGCTAAGGGACAACTCTGTGAATGTCCTATAGACTTGAACCCTATCAGACATCTCTAGATCTGAACATGGCTGTCCACCGACAGTCCCCATCCAATCTGACTGAGCTTGAGAGCGTTTGAAGAATGGCAGAAAATCCTCCAATCCAGGTGTGAAAACCTTGTTGCATCGTATTCAAAAAGACTGTAATTGCTGCCAAAGGAGCTTCAACTGAGTAAAGGGTCTGAATACTTATGTCTAAAATTCTTTTCACTTTTCATTATGGGTTACTGAGTGTAGATTAATGAGGGGAAAAATGAATTTAAATAATTAATGCTGCAACATAACAAAATTGAAAAAGTGAAGGGTGTCTGAACAGTTCTGATTGCACTGTAGAAATATGCTGAGCTGCTGGCCAGATTATTCCTATTCATCAAAGTGTCCTCATATGAGTAAGGGTCCACGTTAATTCCACCCATATGACATGTTGAAATTACTGCCGAATTAATTAGAAGTGACACCAGTTCAATGGTAATGCTTATTAACAGCAGCTCCCGGGAAAGCAGATGAAGTATAGAATAAGAACCGTGGATCCATATTGATCCTCATGAATCACTTTGGTGTCTTCCATAATAAAAGAACCTTCTTAATATTCAGTATCATACCATATTGTGTTCATTTGCAAACCTGCCACATGATAATTGACTCAGTCTTCAGTATGCAAACAGCTTCATTAATTTGCTCATCTTATTTTCACCTTTTGTGAACTTGACCTGAGGCTTTATGTAGCAGTATGGCACCTAATTTATTCTCTGTTTAGTTTTTCTGTCAATCATTTCCACAGTTCACCATGTACAAGGATGCTTAAAGGCTGCACATGAACAAAAACATCTGTAATTTAAAATTGTACACAAGCTTCATTATTTAAATGGTAAGTGTATGGAATCAATTCATCTTCATTATGTGCTGGATGTGGAGTGGTGCAGGGTGTTATAAATGCTACTTTCTCAACATGAGCTTGTCAAAGAGAGTTAATGGTTCTCCATAATCTTTAAATTCAGCGTCTGTTCTGATCTAGAGCTGGCTGTGCTTCACTGCTACACAGTCAGACAGTGTTTGTCACAGGTTTAATAAAACCTAGCCTTTAAAGGTAAAAGGACTGCATTATTCACTTAAAGAGGTGATGTGCAACAGTCTTAATGTAAATATTGTAAAAATCATATTTACACTGTGTAGTGTGGAGAATGTAAGGAGAAACTCCCTCCAGGTTTGTTGCTCTCAGCTCTATGTTAAAGGGCACATATTTTACCCTTATTTGACAAGTTAATATTGGTCTCAGAGGTCCCCAAAACATGCATTCGAAGTTTGTTGCTGAAAAAGCACTCCAGTATTGGATTTTTGTATGTCTAAAAACCCCTCTGTCTCAGCCCTGCTCAGAACAAGCTGTTTTTGTGTCTGTGGCTTTAAATGTTACTGAACTGTTTGACTCCGCCCCTCTCAGGAAATGGATGTGGCTTAATGGATGTGGCTCTCCTGATTCTGGATCAGGAGAGGAGAGCGGAACTTTCTTCCAAGTGGGGGGGGGGCCTGCTGACTCTGGGGGCGAGGCTAACTCCCTATATGACATCATGAGGGGGAGATCTTAGAATGGCTTGTTTCAGCACACATTTACTGAAAGGTGGAGGAAGAGAGGGTGGAGGGAATTGATTTTTCTGGTACTTTGGGGGATTGTAGATAGGCCAGGTGTACATATTTTTGTTAGAACAACCTGAAAAAGTGTTTTTTGCATATGTCCCCTTTAACCCTGATGGGACCGCTCATCCTTTAGCTCGTTTTTGTGCCACTCAGACTCTTGAATGTATTTCAGCATATGAACCCCTCTCTCTCTAATCCTAAGCCCTGCCACCATGGGGGGTAGAGAAAAAGCCCACCAACTACTGAACACCATAGGGGGGAATTAAGGGAGTGTTATCTCAAGAGTACAACTGAAATGGAACAAAGACTCTTCAAACCAAAGTCTCAGAATAAGTAGATAACAACCAAATGTTGTCACTTAAAAGTGACCGCAGAATCTCGGTTTTAGGAAGTGGATTGGAGATGGATGCAGGAGGAAATATGGAAGGTTAGGAATAAAGGGAGCTTTTGTTTTGGTCTGAAAATGAATAATGAAATAGCTGTCCTCAATCAACAACAGAGCAACTTTTCAAAAGCTACAGCCTTAAGAACAATCATAGGAGTTTCCCATTTAATATGATTAAAGTTTGGACTGTTTCATTGAAAACTAAGCACTGTTTTTCCAAAATAACAAAAAAGTGAGTCAAAACCTCAGAAATATGGACAAAGCATTCAGTCGCATGACCGTTACACCACCAAGGACATTTAAATACCTGTACTTTAATATGGAGTTGCCCCCTTTTGCAGCTCTAACCATAAACCACCACTATTTAACATTTAAGAGCCCAGGATGTAAATCTTTATAATCGGTGGCAGAAAGAGTTTCTATTGACTGGTAGAATGTGAAATAAGCCGACCCAGTCCTTTTTTTGCAGTCTCTCTCTATGTGTGAAAACCTCTTAAAATAAAACTAAGATAAGAAATAAGGGGGAAACCATTGAAACGACCTTCCAAGGACAGTAGAAAAATGAAAGTAGTGCCAGATCCATTGACCACCCCCTTCTACGTAGTCTACTTCATTAGGACCAGATTGAACTTTTCAGGGTACTTTGAAAACTCACACTTGTTTTCTTCTTTGTGCTTTCTAACATCCAGGTTGGGGACCAAATCATTGAGATCAATGGAGAAAGCACCCGGGACATGACCCATGCCAGGGCCATCGAGCTGATCAAGTCTGGAGGCAGGCGGGTTCGTCTTCTGCTGAAGAGGGGGACGGGGCAGGTCCCAGAGTACGGTAAGTATCCAAACTTTTTAATCCACAACTTTTCTTTGCCTTTGAGATCATTCTTTACCTCATTTAACTTTTAGACCCTTCTCTTCACTGTCTTTGAGCCACTTAATAACATTGTTTTGCTCATCTATATTCATGTTATTTCTTCTGTCTTTACAGTCTGTACTCGCTATGTTCTGTATTTTACTATACTGTTAAAAAAGACTAGTTATTCTCTCTTCTTTCTTGACTAACACTAGTTTATCTTCTGTCCATTTCAGTGACCTATCACTAATTGATTGGTCTAGGTTGTTACTTCCCCTTCTATAGGAATGGTATCTTCCAGTCTCTCCATGTGCATGAAAAGTGACAAGCATGGCTCCCCCTATTTCTTCCTAACGGGCCACTCTAAAGACACGGTTTGTGACCATTCGCATGTTTTTTCTCTCTTCACTTAACCCTGGCTTTTTGTGCTGTGGTTTTGTGGTGTGTTGTTTGATGTAACCAACTATTCTCTGTGCTTATTTACACCAGAATTAGAAATTTATTGGAGCCCACGGCCAAATTGGTTTCCCGGAGATACACAACAAGATATTTTATTTGTCTGGTATTTGTATTTTTAAAAAATCCCCAAAAGGGCACCAACAACACAAACATGTCTGAGAGGGGACTTAGTTTGCTGAGCTAGCAGCTAGCAGCTAGCAAGCAGAATCCAAATGTTTCTCAAAATGACCATGTCCCTAATCAGGCGTATCTTTGAAAATTAACAAACTCCTTCTACGAACACTTAAATTCAAAGCACTAAAAAATTCAGCAATGGATAGGTTTTAGAGTGGATGTTTTGGCTGTGTTGGCCAGTTGTTGGGGGGCTTCAGTCTGTAAGAAATGGTGTCTGTCTTTGAGATGGATGGTGGAGTCATTTTAATGATGGACCACAATGACCTGTTCAGGTCAAGCATCAACAAAATTTCCACTAGATGTTCTGAATTTCATGAAATTTTCCTCTCCAAAATCAACACAAATTCCCTTAAAAAAAAACTAAAATTTCTGTGACAATTCTTATTTCCATATTTACTTCTTGTTTTTAATTATCCCATGAAAGTACCCTAAACTTGATTCAAATACTCTCGAAATGTTTAAGTGTTTAAAGCCTAAACATTCTGATAGAAAAAAATCACCCCATCCCCCAAAATTCCATGTAAATTCCTGAAAATTGTCATGCAGACTTAAAAGCTTAAAATTTATTATTAGAAATCAAACATTTACAAATATATTCCAAATTAAATGAATGAATAAATAAAAAATCCCCCAAAATAAAAATGTATTTTTAAATTTCGATGACAATGCATAAAAACTGCAAAGACACCTAAAAAATTCTAAAATAAAAACAACTTAATAAAAAATACTGTTCTTCTCAAATTCCTAAAGTGACAAATACATTCCAAATATTTTTTAATTCCCAAAAATTATTTTAAAAAAACGCTTCTTATTAAATTCCCCAAAATCTACAAATAGATTCCCAATAAATAAAATAAGATAAAATAAATTCCAAATTAAATCCTACCCCAAAATTACAAAAATCCATTTTTTAAAATTTCCATGACAATACATAAAGATATCCAAAATAAATTCAACTCAAAATAAATTCATAAAATAACAATGGAAAAATAAAAAATAGCTTTATTTTCAAATTCCCAAAATATTACACACATTCCAAATTTAATTAAATAAATCAAATTTCAAATAACCCAACCCCCACCAATTTCAAATACATTTCTTAAATTTCAGTACAAAAAAAATTCCAAAACAGATTACCCCCAAAATTCTAAAAATATATTGAAATAAATTTTAAAAAGTTTTCTCATCATATTACCAAAAAATGAAATTTAAATTACAAAAATAATAAGATAAAACAAATCTCAAGTAAAATTCCACAACAAGTATAGATACATTTCTCAAATTTTCCTGAAAAAAAATATAGGATTCCTAAAAATTTCAAATACAGTTCCTGAAATAAAAAAGGCCTGAAAATTTCAGAACAATTCAAACAAACATCCAAACAAATTTCCAAAAAAATACCTGAAAATTTTCAAACAAATTCCCCAAAAAATATCCCCCCCAAAATTCTGAAACCTATTAAAATGCCTAAGTACATAAATTTTCCCCACAAAACTCCACTGAAATGGTCCAAAATAATTAAAATATATCCCACAATTTCTCATGGAAATACTTGAAAATTTCTAATCAAATTCCCCAAATTTCCTTGAAAATTCTCGAGAATTTCATAGCAAATTTTTCCAAGATTTTAAGTAAACTTAGACCTCAACTAGTTAGACCTCAGTGGGCCTTCTTGAGAAATATATCAAATTCTGAGAAAGCCAGAATGTAATGTCCTCATGTACGTGCAGGGTCCCAGAGGGTTAATTCTACTTTTAAGTTGGGAATTTTAACATGGGGTCTATTGGAGATTGACTTTTTTTTGGAGCTGTCATCTAGTGGCCACAGAAGAAACTGCAGTTTTTCCACATTTGTTCACTTTTTACTCAGGGCTGAAGGCTGCAGCTTGGCTATCACCATGAGTCAGCAACAGGAGGTGAAAGTGAAATATTCCAGTAGATTTTTTACCCAATGAGATCTTGGCGCAGCTCAAATTGAGTCCAGAAGGGGACATTTATTCTCATGACACCGGGGGTTATAAAACTTCAATGCATCAGTGACTCCCGTTGTTCCTGCACCATTACGATGCTTGGTTTTCCACATCCTTCTGCAAATAAAAAATCTGTTGCATAGAGTATTATGAGGGTCCCAGAGATACACATTTATCAGCGTCTGGCCTTCATGGTCACCCTCCAGCCCTTAAATACAGGGACAGGAAATAGAAGGTTATGCCTTATTCTAGTGTCTAACCCCATTGCAGTCGAGGAGTTAGCCTCTGTGTGTCAAAGCTTCTGTAACTCCTGCCTTGAGGAGTAAATATGCACACAGGGAGCTGTACTGCGGTCAGCCAGAAGACACAGTCCTCCATCATCACAGATCTTTTGTGCTGTTTCCCCACGCTGCCTAAAAGTAGAAGCAGCATCTCGGCCCACATGTTCTCTGCTCTGTGTGGGCTCGATACAGCGTTTCATCACTCGTAGTTTACAGGCACTTTATTTGCATACTGGAAGGTTATGCAAATCATCCATGCTGATTAATGTGGCTGTTTAAACATTTGCATACTAATGTTCAAAGGAGCAAGTGATTTTTTTAGGTTCTTGTGCTTTTTAGGAACAGCTGGATGCAGAATTAAGGGAGTAGATTAGGAATATAAGCAGGGTAATGTGGTCATGAGCATGTGCATGATTGTTATTGTGTGCCTTTCTTTGTGTTTTGTACCTTTATTAAGCATTGAGTCTGTACCTTCAGGTGTTTACCAAAGAGATTTGTCAATCTCTAACCTCCTTGGTTTAAGTTTTACATAGATGCCAATGCTAGTTAGCTAACGTGATAGCATAGCGATGTCAATTTCACACTAGCTAACATTACTAGCAATATAATGTTAGCAAGTTTGCTATCAAGTAATTACATCTACTTAACATTACCAAAGCATCACATACTGATAGTACTTCAAATGTTATCTCTTACCTTGATACCTTGAAATTTAGCATTAAGAAAAAGGTAGGTAGGTAAATTATGTATAGATCCAATTTAGAAGTAGATGATAGCGTGCTTTAGCTATGTTAGCTTTAGCTAAGCTTACATAGCTACACTAGCTACATAGTTAGCATTACTGCATAAGCCAAAGCAGCAAAGTTAGTTTTGGCAACATGAGCTTAAGCAATGTGAACTTTAGCAATCCTAGCTAAAGCTACTGTAACTACATACACTTTGTTGAGGACATAGTTACGTATCTTATGTAGCTAATGTAAGCTTTGTAGCTATTTTAGCGTAGATATCCATAAGTCTTGAGCTTTAGCTTTAGCTATGTTAGCTACATCGCTCCATTGTCAACATCACTAACACAGCTAACAGAGATACATTTGATACATTGGACTGTTTTTACGGAGGACGAGTTTTGTTTCCTGTAAGCAGACTACTCTGCCTAAGTTAACATTTTGTCAGATCTAGCAGGTCAGGGTTTTTTTCAACAGGTTTTAAGTTTTTGTTCCAAGAGAAAGATGACCATTTCTCAACCTTTTTTCTGTCAGGGGCCCTCTTTCTATGTGTTGGAATATGGTTCCTGTTAACATGTGAAAACACTGAGATCAACATGTGACTAAATTTTAGATTTAGACCATTAAAAGTTTTTCACCTCTTTCCTGGCTGGGTTTAATTTGAGCGGGGCAAATACGTGGTCTCATGACATCAGGAGGCCAGGTCTACCAATAATTTAAAGTATCATAACAGGGATTTGAGTCAGAAAACAGACTGTGTTTCTGATCTGGCACAGAGCCGGGCAGCGGCACTCTGATCATAAGGTCAACATTCAGATTGTAACAGTTTTTAAATCTGAGAGGATCATATTTCTCCAGAGTGGGTGTGGCTTCAGCTCGTTCAACAGACACGCCCACACCATCCTGGAGCAGATTTTACTGCCTCATTTTTCATGATTTTGAGGCTTAATTTTATAAAATTGGAGATGTTTTATTCAACTGAAATTCAAACTAGAGACTCATAACACCGTGACCTGTCATACAACAAACCTAAATACAGATTCATTTTTTACTTTACAGGGTCTTTAAGTGTTTTGAAAGCCCCCGTGGCAATGCTAGAAGGCACCCCAGTTTGAAAAAGGCTGGACTAGACTAAGACTAGCTAAAACTAGATTGTTTGTGACAAAAGCTGATGAAAAGTACACTTATTTGTTGTCAAGGACACCAAAACAAGACTTAAATGTAATTTCATTTTTTCCTCTACTGATCTAATCCAACAAAATACAACACAACTGTGACTTTTATGTTTCTGTACAGTCTCTAACCCTCATCCTAACCCTTGTAATATTGTGACATTTCTCTGGTAATTAATAATTTATTTCTTAGACATACGATGATAATATTCTCAGTAACTCCCAGGTTATTTCTTTATTTTGGCCACCTAAATTAAAGCAAGTACTGTCTGAATAATTTTATGTAAATTCTAGGGTTAGGGTTAGGATAAAATACCACCTAATTACTGGAAAATTGCCACAATATAACAACAAAATACTTGATAATATATTATTATTAGGTAAATACTTCCTTAATATTGCCATATTTCCAAGTTATTACTTGTAAAATGCCAGATTATTACTAGTTAATTACCACCTTAACCTTGAGGAAATTACTTGATAGTTATTATTATTAAAATAACTAGGTAATTAGTGCCCATTAAAATTAAGTTTTACCAAATTGATTATTAGTTTTTTATTTTTATATATTATTGGGTAATTGTCAGTCTTTGCTTATTCGTTTGACTGCCTCCTAGTGGCAAAAAAAAAAAAAATAGAATCATAGCATACTGCAGGTAAAAGACTTCAAAGTTGCTGCATTCATAGAAACAACCATGTACTCTTCCCCTCTTAGTGTCACCTCCTGTAAACCTCAGCGCTGCGTGAGTGTCTGCTTATAATTGGGCCTCATGGCGCCGGTGTAGCTAGCCTAGCCTCTGCCCCCTGCCCAGCCCTGCTGAGAGTGACTGATGGCCGAGGGAGCGAGACTCATCGGTGCAGAAACGGAAGCTAACAGTCCGTGAGAGTGGAGAGTGTTGTGGAGGAGCACGCTGTAGATTCACTGCAGCTGCTACACCGGATACTGACTTCTTTAGGCTTCAGAGAAGGAGGGAGGGAGATGAAGCACTCGGCCTTTGAGGTTTTCATTCTCGCTAAAGCACCACCCTATTGGGCACATCATCCATTTCATTAAACCTGTTTTCGATTTTCCGCCAAGGTTTTAGATTGGCCGTGGCTTTAAAGAGAGCTATGGGAGGCAGATTGATGTTTTCTGAAAGTGGAGTTGCCCTGTGACACGTTGGGAAGTCGGTTGTAGTGCAGCTCTGATATTTACTCTGATGCTTTTAGCTTGTAGAAGAGGACTGATGCTGTGTTGATTATTTTTGTTTTGATGTTTGGCTGTGCTGTGGCATGCGTGCAAGCTTTTAAGCAGGAGAAATGAATGTGGGTTTGTTATTGACTTTGTACGTGTCTGTTCCAGATAATGCCGCCCCATGGGATGCTCGCCCTTCAGCCTCCCCAAGCCTGTCGGAAGTAGCCCCTGCCATCGACAGCCTTTCCATGCCATCGCCTTCATCTCATCTGACCCCGGCCCCCGACCAACCTCTGGACGCCCCTCGAGACCTGGGAGACGGCAGGAAGGAGCGTCCCAAGAGCCCCCAGAAGGCCGAGCTCCCGTGTCTGGATACAATCGGAGGGAGAGCCAAAAAGGAAGGTGGCAGGTCCACCCATAAGGGGCAAAGGGGGCAGCCAGTGGAGGGGGAAGGGGGAAAAGAGGGCCAGAGCGGGGAGACCAAACCTTCCAGGAGCACCAGAGGAAGGTCTAAGGAGAGGAATACCCACGATGACAGAGAATCTCCCAGCATTCCAAAGCTCCTGCACACTAACGGGAACAGTCGGGAGGATTTGGAGTTTGACAGGAGCCTGGGAGAGAGCCGGCCCAATAAGAGCGCCAGCAGCGGGGGAAACGCAGCAGGGAGGAAGGCCACGGTCTCTCCGGGACCGTGGAAGATCCCCGGATCAGACAAGCTGCCGAGCACGCTACGCACGGGAACATCCACGCTGAGCAGATAACACCGCGGCTCCAGCTGGAAACAGTGGCCAAATTCATCTGAACTAAACCACCCTCAACTTTTCTGTGCTCCTTTAACCCCATTTTGACCCCATTATGACCCCATTATCCCACTCAGTCAAAACCAAGGGGAGGCAGGGTGATCTGGACCACGTGTTTTTAGAGTTTTATTTATGATACTGTACTCTAAATTATTTCAAGAGAGATTTTACACCCACCACCTTAAGAACTGGAAAAAATCATCCACTTTTTAAAAAAAAAAAAACGGAAGTAGTATGCGTGTTTGTGTAGCGTGTTGGAGAATCATTCGGAGTTTTAAAAAACTATTTTTAAGTTCTCCTTGAGCAAAACTGGGGGGCAAAACATGCAAATACGAACAACTGGCAGCAGCTGTCGGATTTTTTTTTTACAAGTTTATCTTCACGGTTGGAGTCTGTTTTCAGAAATGGAATGTTTAAAAGATGTTTTTTTGACAAGAGCGAATGGAAGAAAGAGTGAAATCGGAGACGAAATCTACAGAACTTTGCCTTAACAGCGACTGTGTGGGCCTGAATCTGTCTTGAATAATCCTTCAGATGATTATAGACATAGATATATTATAATGAATATGAATATGTGGGATCATTTTGTAAATAAGATCATCTTTAAGTGAACTGAACCTTAATAGAGACGATGGAGTCCGTGCTGAGACGACCGACATGGACGCTTTCTCCTTCTTCTCCTGTGATTTCACTTCGGGGGTCTCAGCTGTGGTCGACTGCGACTATTTGTGCTAAAGTCCACGGGAGTTTACGACAATGTCGTGTCAATCCATTTCTCTCATTTCTGTGCTTAATGAACAAAGCAATCGCCAGCTGTGGTGTCCAGAGAAGGAGCTTGCACGAGGGGCAGAGTGCCTTAGACTGACAGAGGTTGACTTTAAGAATAACTCAAGAGGGTTTGAAACAGGCTGCTATCAACACCAACTATACAGATATACATATTAAACTGTATTTTTTCATATATGAGTGAGATATGGTGAAATATATAATTTATTTCACAAGCATATGTACGGAAATGAGACTATTACCACAAGTATTGACACTCCTTATTTGTACAAGAGGTTCACTTTGGGTCATGATATTTTCTGTATGATTTCATAATGGGGTCTGACGCTAGTGATTTCCCCCTATATGAGAGCTGATATTGAGTTGTTGAAGAATCAATCCCACTTGTCACTTTGCTCCTCTAACAATCTGCAGCCTGTCTGGATGATTAAATCAATGATCTGAAATTGAAACGGTTTTTTGACGGGCTGAGGTGAGGTCGCACCTGTCACAGCCACTACCTGCTGCTGATTTGATTTGTTTTAGGTGATTCTGTCTACACTGTGTGATAATAACGAGTACATCTCCATGCCAAAGCTCCCTGTGCATTTTCATTTGTTTCAGTACACACAATTTGCAATAGAGTTCAACTCTTCTGGAAAAGGTAGAAAAATATGGGTGTTCACGTTTTTTCTGGCATTTCTTTACTCCTAAAATTTCCCCCGAATGCACCATTGATTTATGACTCAACCAAATAAAAAACCTCCTCTTTTCAGAAAGTTTCACCACCTGGCTTGTCAGATATAAATGGCAGATATCAACCACTTTAGCTAGCTAGGTAGTTAAGCTAACCTTAGCTCCATGACTCAGCAGAAAATTGTATCTCTGGCTGAATTTCCACGTCTCAAATTGGTCTTAAAATAAGCACCTGGTAGCTACACATATGTTCTACTGAAAGAAAGAAGTTAAGTGACCGGTTAAAGACAGCATCCACAGCAATTGTTGATTATTTAGAAATGTAAAAACAAAAGTAACATACGCAGCTTTGTTAGCTATGCGAGCTCCGTTATCTACAGAGCTAAGTAGCTAAAGCTAAGTTAGAAAGCAGCTGGGAATCAACATTATCTTTGTAGCTAAGTTGGCTTAAGCTATGTTTGCTAAAGCTAACATTGCTAAAGCTAATTTAGTTATAGATAATGTAGCCACATAGCTAACATAACTAAGCTAAGCTCACAAAGCAGCTATGTTGGTATGCTGTCTACATAGCTAAGTTTGCTAAAGCTCACATTGCTAAAGCCAACTTAGCCATTGATAGCTATGAAGCTATGTAGCTAACATAACTTCCTTTTTTTAAATGGTATATTTATATTCCTCAAAATAATGGGTGCTGTAGGCAAACATGAAACTTACTGAAATTCAGTACCAGCAAGAGTAATGCAACAAAAGCTGGATGTAAAGGTATTTAGCTACTTAATCCACTACTGTGTATTTCAGACTCAAGTTAACATCAACAAAAAACATATTTGTTCATTTCTGATATTTTCCAAAAATGTTGGAATTTTAACGGTCACTGACAGAGCTTAGCAGCTTTTGCTAGCTAGCTAATTAAGTTAACCAAAACTCACGCATTACACTTTGCCAAAAAATTGAGACTTGAGCTACATGCTCCTGGCTAAAAAATCCTCACCAATTGTTGATTATTTAAAAAATACAGAAACACGTCACAATTGTTTTGCAGGCTAGGTGTGATAAACTTTCTAATTGTTCCTGCTAAAAAAAAAGAAAAACTGGAGAGTGTTTTTTTTTTTAATGATAACACAACATTTAGCTTAGCTTACACACTTGCTAACACTAACCAACACTGCATTTTTGCTCCAAACATTCATTTGAAAAGTGTTCCAGGAGAAGATTGAAGAAAATTATTATTCTTTTCTTTAAAGCGTAGATGGAGTTGGTAGGGATGAAAACTATTTAAAACACAGTTAAAGTAATTTAACTAAGGTTACATGCTAAAGGAAATTGGTTGATGAAGCCTCTCCTCATTCATTCTGGTTTGTTTCTTTCATTCCAAATTATAACTGTGTTTTGCTTGCTGAAATATTTTAGCTGCTTTTGTAAGCTAGGCACTTAAGCTAACTTAGCTCCATGGATCAACAAAAAATGACTTGATTTAAGAAACACATTACTATAGGGGTCTTAAATAACCACTTGATAGCTACACACGTGATGTTCTGCTAAAAGACTGAGGATAAAGCATAGTGCTCCTGGCTATAACACTGCTTCCACAGCAATACTTAATTATCTGGAAATATAAACAGGTCACTCTTGTTTCGCAGGGTAGGTTCATGAAGATCTTTCCAAACAGTTTAGAGCCTTATTTCTCGCTAACAGCCATGTTGCCAACACACTTGCTAACACACTAGCTAACACTGCTTTTCTGCTCCAAACATTTCATGAAAAAGGGAGTAGGAGGAGTTTGAATAAAAAAGCATATTCTTGTTCTTGAATGAATAGATGGAGTGAGCAGGGATAAAAAGTTGCTAAATTTCAGTGAAAGCCAAGAGAGGGCCACTAAGTTACATGTAAAATTAAAAAAGCTAACCAGTTGACTCCTCATTAATTCTAAGAAAAATAAAGAAATAGAATAAAAACATTTTCTTATTTCAAAATTTTCCTGCCAATTCTGAAAGCTAAAATATGATATACCTCTAAAATATCTGAGCTGGTTTTGCTAGCTAGGTACTTAAGCTAACCTTAGATCTATGAGTCAGCAGAAAATGGTGACTGCACCTTAATTTTGTTTATGACTTGCGTCATGCAGGGACAAGCGTGGAATAGCAGTGTTTTGAACTAGAAAATGGAAATAAAATTGTATGTAGGCTGTTCAAAGTTATACTGGTGTATATCTACTCAACCAAACTGATGAGTAACCACATTAAGCACATTATTAATCTGCAAAGAGGAGCAAAGTCTGACAGAGCTTGCTGCTAACTTTAGCCACACTCTACTCAGCCTACCAGGCTAACATCACATACCTACTGACACAATGACTCTGCAATGAATTTGACTTTTTTCAGAGCATTTTCTCCTCTTAAAACTAGTCAGTTAAATGCAATTTAAATGTGCTGAACAGAGAAATAGCAACCTGGGAACATCCTTAATGGAATGATATACGTAAAGGTCACTGCTGTAGGCAGGGGGAAATTATTGAGTTAATTAAACTGTCAGACTGTTATTTTTCACTTTAACATTTACCCGCTTAGCTAACACAATAGCTTTGTTTTTTTTTTTTTGCTATAAATATCTCATTAGAAAAGTAGAGGAGATTGAAGTAAATGGCAAATATAGTGTTGTCTGGAAAGAACTGGTGGAGTTAGCAGTATTGAAAACTTGCTGAAAAACTGTAAAAAGCAAGATTTATGCTGTTAAAGTTACAGCAAATTTACAGCTTAGAGTGAAGAATCCTGACACTCTTCAAATTTTTTATTGTTTTTTTTAGAATAGTTCTCGGAAATTTAGTAAAATGGTTTGATTTCCTTTCGAAAGAATGGGAAAGAAAACTTGCAAAAATTCACTGAAAGCAACAGTAATGCATCTCCTGTTGCAGCTAACAGTCAAGCAGTTAATCAGTAATTTAATAATTGATTCATTTAATTGATTTTGATTTGTATGTATTGGAAAAACTCTACCAGTCTTACGGACTCTTTTTTCTAGACGAGAAATCTTTAGCACAGTCTTTTTTCCTCTTCTTTACACACTTTGCTTACAAAACTGAGCTGTGATTTTATTCTCACTAAAAGAGCCTAGAGACACTTAAGCAGAACAGTTTGCCGAGATGAGGGGAGTGCAAACAGTGCTTAAAGAATAAAAAAGCAAATGGGAAGACTAGTCATTACATTTGCCATTGTATTTTGTAATTACACATGGAACAAGCAGCCTGACTTTAATGCACAATCCCACACAGAGGCTTTGGGATACGAGTTATTTTGTTGGAGAAATTCATCAGCCAAGCAGCGATGGCTGTGAGCATAGAACAATACCACAAAATAAAAACCCCGACCAAAGGTAGCAAATGCTACCTTCATACTGTATTATCATGCTTCTTTATTTTATAACTTTGTTTGAATCAGAAAAAAATATGTGCATATTTTTTGCTCAGCATTTGCACAACTCACTGCTTGCCACATCTGATGTCTCCGTTGAGCCAAACTGTATGTACTTTTCTACGGAAAGCAACAAAGAACAAAAAAATATACACATCTAAAGCTTCTTTTATACTTTGCAAAGAGTGTGTGTGTTGACATAACAGCACGTGCAGCACCATAAACTTGCACCAAAATGGCTCAGTATCACTGTGTAGTGTCCTAGCAGTGTGTAGACCCTGAACAAATATCTCTATAAATATGACTCAGTGTACTATTGATGGTCACAAAGACTCTAAGTGGAGCAACTATTTTTATGAAATGCAACACTATGGATATATTAACTTTTGCAGAAATCTTGTTTACCTGTATGATATTATGAAACGCTGTCAAAATAAAAGAAAATCTTGACACATGACAGATTTATTCAGGGCATGCTTCTGTGTGATTTATTATAGCTGTCTATTTTTATTAAAGGGTACAACTCTGACTAAAGGCATGCATGGGTACAACGTTAATTTAAATCCCTGTTTAGCTTTTTTTATGAGCAGCTTATGTCATGGTTCATACTTGAAAATAGGACATTTTTAAAGACTGTGAATCAAGTCATGCAATCTCAAAACCACTTAGGAGTGACAAGCATTTGTGATACCACTTTCCTGTCTCTGTAGTGAATGTATAGCAACCACCTGCAGCAGTGAGCCTAGATTAATGACAGCCACCAGAGGTTTAGCCTAACCAAGCAATTGCTAGCACAGTAAGCCTAACCTAGAGAACACTGGCAGACAGGTAGCCTAACTTAGCAACTACCAACTGAGGGTTAGCCTACCCTAGCACCTGCCAGGACAGTTAACTTGGAAGAAACCAGGAGATGCTAGCCTAATCTAGAGACTCCCAGTAGTAGTTAGCCTAGCTGAGCAACTGAAACACATAGTCTAAGTAAGACAGCACAAGAAGACAGTTGGCTTAATTTCACGACTTCCAACAAACTGTAGCTTATATTAAAACCCCTAGCAGATGGTCTGCCCATTATAGTGACTGCCTACATTAGAGACAGCCAAGAGATGGTTAGCTCAACCCAGCAACCACCAACACAGGCCCATGTAAGACCATCCCAGCGTCTCCTAACATGATTAGCCTCACTTTGGGACTGCCTGCAGATGTTTAACCAAACTTAGCAACTGCCAGCAGCAGCTAGCCAAGCTACCCAGCCACCAGCAGAGAGTTATTCAACTTTTTTGACTTCCACCAAGCTGTAGCTTATTTAATAAACCCCTAGCAGTGGGTTTGCCTAACCTAGCGAGTGCCCAGAGACAATTAGCAACCACAAGCGGGGGTTAGCCCATCTCAGCATCTGCCAGCCAGCATGATTAATCTCACTTTTAACTGTGTGTAGATTAACTAAATTTAGCAATTGCCAGCAGAAGCTAGCCAAGCTGACTAACCACCAGTGGATGGTTGGCCTAGCTAAGCAGCTACTTTGGGATTTCCAGCAGACTGTAGCCAAACTTAATTGTGAGAGGGCTGGCCTACCCTAGTGACTGCCAGCAGATGGTTTGCCTAATTTAGCAACCATTAGAGGATGATAAACCTAACTTAGAGAATGCCTAAAGATGGTTAGCTTAACTGAGAAACCACTAAGGATGGGTTATCCCATCACAGCATCCAGCAGTATAGTTCATCCTACTTTGAGATAGCCTGCAGACGGTAGCCAAACTTAGGAACTGTTAACAGATGATTAGCCTAACTTAGAGGCAGCTAAGCCCTACTTAGCCTAACTCAGCAACCACAAATGTGTGGATTAGCCTAGCCAAACTTACCTTGGCTAGGCTAATCCACACGAGGGCTTGAGTACCTTTGTGACTGCCAGCAGATGGTTAGCCTAGCTTAGTAACCTGTAGCAGATAATAAACCTAACTTAGAGACAGTCAAGAGATGCTTAGCCCAACTCAGCAACAACCAAGGAGGGGTTAGCCAATCCCAGCGGTTAGTCTAACTTAGCAACTGCCATTAGTAGTTAGCTTGGCTAGGCATCTGCAGTGGATGGTTGGCCAAACTGAAATACCACCAGAGCACATGAAACAAACAGAAAGCGAGCCTAACTTTGGGGTTTCTAGCAGCCTGTAGCCAAACTTAACTATGAGAGGGTTGGCCTACCCTGGTTAGCCTAACTTAGCAACCTTTAGCAGATGATTAGCCTAACATAGAGACAGCCAAGAGATGGTTAGCTTAACTCAATATCCACCAACGGAAGGTTAGCCTATCCCAGCATGGTTAACCATACCTTCAGGTCACCTACTGGCAATTAGCCTAACTTGCAGCAGTTAGCCTAGCAAAGTAGCTAGTTGGAATGACTGAGAGACCTCTAGCAGATTGTCAGCTAACTGAAAGACCATCAATCGACAGCCTAACTCACCAACCACTAGCAGAGCGCCGGTTTTCTCTAGAGGCTACAGAAGATGGTTACTCTCAGCACAAAGCTTGAAAAGGAGCAGTTTACCACCTGTAGAATTATTAACTACCATTTTTGCACTACTTGTCTTTTGTCAGCTTCAGACAGAATTAGGCTAGCAGGGTTCCTCTATGGTCTTCATCCTAGCTAACGAACAGTTTTCTAGTAGCTGCTTCATATCACATACACAAACATTAGGGTTATGTGAATCTTCCTGTTATGGTCTGGTCGAAAGCCTTGGGAGTATTTCCCTAAATCTTTCTAATTCCGTTAATAATTTACTACTGCACATGTGGCCATATTAGGTTTTATATCCTGTTGATACAAGTATCTTGTTAAAGGACTTTTTTAAACAGTTAATAAATGTAATAAAATGGTCATAAAAGTGTGTAAGTATCAAGGTGAATTTTTCATTGGGGTTAACAGATTGACCAATAACTCTGTAACGACTGATTTCACAAGTCTGTATTGCAACTCCAGCTAATTGTGGGTATGTGAAGAGAAGTTTTCCAAAACTAGAAATCAATATTCAAACAGCAGAGGCCTGGCTTTCATCTCATGTGTCTGAAACTTCAAAAACATTCAATGTTTCATATCTGCTAAATTTCACAGCCTCCATTTAGATAAACAAGCTCTCATTAAATTTTATGCCCAGAACATTGCAATGATGTTGTTGGCATCATAACATCATTGGGTTTGCTTTGCTTGTCTAAACTGAGAAGAGTTCCCTTAAGGACATCGACATTTCACAGCTGCTTTCACAGGAGAGCAACACTCAGTGGGAACTGAGCAACCATGTAAGTGGCTTTTTAACTCAAGGTCTAATTATTAGAACTGTTTTGGAAAATATTGGGTTTGTTAGTACAATTTTGGTGTTGTTTAAAAGCCCTATGTTTTGTTATTTTTTCCCATGAAATATTTTTGCATTTCTGAATTTATTTATTTAATTTTGTGTGTGTGTGTGTGTGTGTGTGTGTGCTGTGAAGTGATGTGTCTTCACCTCTGACTTCGTCGTTGATTCCGGGGTGAGGCAGGGGTGCCTGAAGACCAGATTACCTGTCTGGACTTCGTTGATGATGCTGTGATCCTTGCGGAGACTGTAGATGTCCTTGTGGGGGCTCTTAACTTGTTGAGTAAGGATGCTGGCATGTTGTGAATGCACGTCTCCTGAGCCAAAACAAAGATCCAGGCATGTGGGGATGCCTTAGATGCTGCCATCGAATCTGTGTCTGTGAATGGTGAAAGCATGGAAGCTGCGTGACAATTCTCCTATCATGGCAGCATAATTCATCAATCAACAGCAGACTTGGACTCGCACATGGGGTGATAGGTTCACTGGGCAAGGTGATGTGGCACTACAGTATCCACAAAAGTCAGCATCTTTTAGTCTTTAGTCCTCACAGTCTTATTTTACTCTTATGAAGCCTGGACCCTGACTGATGTCCAGAGATGTTTGTTCATGCTTAGACGAGGGGGGATTAGAAGGGTCAAGTGCTGGATAAGGGGGCGGGGGCTGTGCTTCTATGGGCATCCGGTATGTTTTCCCTGGTATGATGCGGCTCAACACAAACTGGATGCCTGTGACCCAGTAGGCTGGACCAGACATCAGGGGCAGCTATGTGCATCATGGAGGGGTCAGCTGAAAAGATACCTGGAGAGCTGGGTATGGGCCTGGCGCAGGCCTGAACAATGACCATCAGGATACTGGAGCAGTACAGGACCAAGGTTGACACGGGGAAGTGCCAAATCAAGATATGCTCCCACACCTGACCTGACCTGAAATAAGCTAGCATTTTTATATATATATTTCTGCTTTATATTAAATATTTTTGTATTGAGGGAAATGTCTTTATGTGTCATGAAATATTTTAGGATGGATGGATGGAAATGTTTTTGATGTTTCTAGAAATCTTTTCAACTTTCATTAACTATTTTTGCATTTTTGTGAAATTTGTATTTTACATTAATATTTCACTGCTTTCTTATTTATACAGTACTGTGCAGATGTTTGGACCAAAAATTGTGGTGAGACTTGAGTAAGCCCACCTGAGGGCACCACTGGGCGTGAAGAATGATTGGATGTCCTTGCATATTACCAGAGGCATGGAAAAATAATCTGTTGGAAAAAGAAACAAATACAAAGTCCACACCTTTAGGGCAAAGTGAGGAGTGGATGTGGGGAGTAAGCATGACCGAGGGCAGTGGTTCTCAACAGGTGGATCAGGACCCAAAACTGGGTCGCAGAGCCCTTTTCAGTGGGTATTGAATGTGTTCCTGGAAATAAAATTGAGTCAAAAATGTCAACAAAACAAGCTTTTTTTGCCTCTTATCTTTAATTTGTGGCATGTTTTGCATTTTTGAGGTTCAAACTGGGATATTTTTCATTAGATGAACCTGATTGGTCAAACATGATCAGAAATTTGGATCGCAATTTTTCATTGGGAAGTTAATGGTGGGTGAGAACCACTGGCCTAGGGTACTGTCTGGGCAGGTAGTAGCATTGCTACAAGCCTGTGGTCATGCTCTGGATGTCCCAAGGGCATATTACGAGGGTTTGAAAAGGCCCAGAGAAAAGATATGCTGTCATGGGGTGCAGATGGCCTAGTGGTTAGGTTGCACCCCATGAATGCCGGCGGCCTGCGTTCAAGTCTGGCTTCTGGCTCTTTCAACGCATGCCATTCCCAAATCTCTTGTGCCTGTTTGTGGCTCTTTCCGCTGTCCCATATCTACAATAAAGGCCCCAAAAGACATCTTTAAAAAAGAGATGCTGTCAAGCTTGACCTTGGCTACTGAGGGACGCGTGTGTGTCAAAATGTGCCAAGCTTGACTCTGCCCCCCCACCTGCTGCCCTGCCCCAGGTTGTAGGAAAATGATCCCAGAATTGAGCCCTGTGAAGAATCCTACATACCTAATACTTATGCGCATGACTGTATTTTATTAATACATTTAAATAAATCATGTACTGAGGCTTCACTGATAGAACACAAGTTGACACATAAATATGATCCTAATACACTGAAGTTTTTTTTTTTCAACTGTTTAACTAACTACTGTTTAGTGACACTTCTCAATGCAAAATAAGCACGTATGCAGATCTGTGCTTGAGAGAAATTTCTAGAACTCTCATGAAGTTCTTTGGAAAGCCTTTAATGAGCGTTGCAACACTGTGTTGTAGTTTCACTATGTGGCCACATGGGGGACTCTGGTAAACCAAACAGAATACAGATATATTATTACAGTATTACTGCTGAAAAAATTACAATGATAAAGCATGCAGCCAAAGGAGACACAAGTCTGAAGGCAAAAATTTAAAAAAAAACTGGTAACTTTGTGTAAATCTTGTGTTAGCCATAGATAAAGAGCACATTTTTCTTGTGCCTTCATTGCACCGTCTTCATGCCTCCACTAGGGGGCAGCACAGACCAGGTGTTTATTTAATGCAGCTTGGTTTCATAATTGTTGACCTTACATAAAGCTATTAGTCAGATATTTTTCCTTTTTCTGGATATTAGAATGATTTCAGAAATTTTAGAAGGCTGTTTTACACATTGTAACCCATTTAAATCTAGTTATAACTCTCTGAATCTTCACTCTTGTGCCTCTGCAGCGGCTTTCTATCAACTCACTTCCTTCCTAGTTTTGACACACTTCACATCCTGTTGCATCACACATGAAAAACAGTCTGAATGCAACTTGATAATGGTATTGTTTGTTTGCATTTTAGCCGACTTCAGACTTGATTTGATGGGAACTAAGGGTCTCAGTTTTGTCTCATTTCTTTGTATTGTTCATAAAAATAGGAATCTGTGCATCAAAGTGACAAGAAAAAGCCAACAAAGGAAACACAGGAGGAGAGATGTAACACTGCAGGAGCAGGTCGACGAGCCCTCCTGCAGAGGCGGTGCTGGTCTGGGCTGCCTGCTGCCTGCTGGAAGCTGCTGGCTGGTGCCTGTTTTCTCCACAGGGGTGAATCAATCGAGAACTGTGCTTATGTCTCCACAGGGAGAAGGGTAGGCTTAATTTAGGCCTCAAATGACTGTTCTGCTCTTCTTGAGGAGACACCAAGGACTTTAGAGTGCTACATGTATTGGGGATGATACTTAATACGTTTCTTGGCCCAATTTGTGGGTAAGATTATGCAGAGGGGTGGTTTTGTGCTGCAGCTTTATGACTCGACAGCCATGGACGCAGTCCTAATGTATCTCCCAAACACACCCACGGTAATGTCATTGACAGTGTGCATGACTCAGATCTTCACAGCAGTGTGTGATGGATTGCTTTACCTCCTCCGCCAACGTCTCTGGTGTCGTCCCTCGCTGAGTTCCCTTCATCCTGTAGCATCTCATTGACGCTGAACTCACTGCAAGTGAAATAACTGCAGTGCAGAGATAACACGGAAGAAAATGACTTCATCCGTCAAGAAGACACCAAACTAATCTTGAACAGCGTATCCACTGTTGCAGGGAAAACAATCAACTCATTGGCAGTAAGAAAGGCCTGAGCATGCACGGATCCATGCACTGCAAGCTTAAAACACATTTACAGCGCTTTCAGTTTAATTAAGTGGTGCATACAGTGGCTTTTCAGGTGTCAGCAAATACTTGCATGCTAGAATGTGTAAGGCTGCCTCAGGGGAAACAAATATTTAACACATTATATATTACACAACAAGAAGGACCTGCAGGAGTGAAGGGGAGCACTGCTTCAATGTTTTAATGTAAAACAAAAGGAGGATTTCCTGTTTAGGCAACATGCTGGAGCATGTGTGAATATACTTTCAGGATTTACTTCATTGCCAAGTTTGCACCCTCCTCTATATGGTGTATACACTGTTTTCAGGCTGCATTGCCTTGAGATAGTAGCAAAGATCACCTGCAGGAAACTCCTCACCTCACTGACTACCTGAACTAAACCTGCTCCAGCGTGTGCACATATCATCCTTTCTCTATGCTTTTAGATCTGATGCATTTTTGTTCTCTCTCTGCAGAGAAGCTTTCATAGATGGTAAGTCAAATGCCATATGAAGTTGATGCAATGAACAGTGAGGTGGTATTTTCATGATAGCACATGATCATTCAATTTAGGATCAGAGTTTTGCAGCCAGCAGATCTTACCCTGCATGATGTTATGTGGGTGTCAGTAGCTAAAGGCCTGCCCTGACATGATACTGTAGCTCAACAATGAACAATAGCTGCAGTTTAAGGAGATTTAATAGACTCTGTACTGCTGGGACGAAGTCAAACATGCTTTGGAATAATCAAGAGACTTTCATCACATTTCGCTAACATTTCCATGCAAACAGGCCTGCCAACAGATTTGGCTGGGTCCATAAACCCAGAGACTGGGACCCTCCTCAGATGTGACTTATTGATAGTATCAGTGCATATGTGTTGGATCAGTAGCATTGATGCTAGTCTTGCTGAAACCTGGCATCAATTTTGTGCACTTTTTCTGCCTACTTTTCCTCAACCCATTTGTCAGTTCAAACTCATTTTGGCACTCTTAACCCATCCCACATACTAATAATACTTCACCATCTTTTCTGCACATTTTTGCCACTTTAAATCAAAATTCAATTTCATTTCAATCATTTTATGTTTTAAAACATTTCAAAAAACATTTCCCATTTTTTCCACTTTCAACCAATCTGCCGACTTTTTGCCTCTGTCAACCAATTTTACCTCTTTTGACAAATTTTTTTCCACCATTTAATCCTATTTCACTATCTTTACTGCCATTTTGCCTAATGTATCCCATTTTAGAAGCATTTAAATCCTATTTCATTAACTGTAACACACATTGTGCGACTTCCTGCCCATCTTTTGCCTCTGTGTACCCACTTTTGTCTCATTTAACCATTTTTTTTACACTTATCAACCATATTTTATCACCTTTTCTTCCTAGTTATACCACTTTAAAACCAATTTTAGCCACTTTTAGCCCCTTTTAACCACTTGGTATATCCAATTTTGCCATTTTACCATTTATATACCAATTTTTGGCTCTGTTAAACATTTTTTGCCACTATTGGCACATTTTCAACACTGTCCTTGCAGGTTTTTTTGCACTTTTCTCCAGTTCTGGCCAATATCTGACAATTTTTCACCTCTGTTTGCCTATTTTTGCCTCTTTTGACCAACTTTTGCCACTTTTTAATCCTATTTCACCACATTTTTCCCCATATTTGCCTCATATAAACCATTCTGCAGCTACAGTCATATTTCACCCCCTTCGCTGCCCATTTTTGCCACTTGTAACCCCTTTTCACCACTTTATCTGCCCAGTTTTACCTATTTTAACCCAATTTTGCCACTACATGCAAATTGTTGCCTCTGTTAAAACATTTTTGCCTCTTTTGACCCACTTTACCATTTTGAAATCCTACCCCCCCCCCCCCATTTTAGCTCTAGAACAATTTAGCCCCTTTCAGCCTATTTTTCCCCTCTTTTTACCCATTTTACCTTTTTTGTACCATTTTTTAAACTGTATTAATCTTATTCCACCTTCTCTCGCCCATTTTGCTTAATTAAACCAATTTCTGCCACTATTAATCCTATTGCACCACCTTTACTGACTATTTTTGCCTCTTTTGAATTTATTTAAATCATACTTTAACATCTTTTTCCCATTTTAAACCCTTGTTGCCACTTTTCATCTAGTCATGCCTCTGTTTACCCACTTTTGCCTCATTTTGTCACTATTAAATCCTCTTTTACCACTTTTACTGCCCATTTTTGCCTATTAAAATCCATTTTTTACCCTTTTCGGTCAAATTTGACCATCGACTCTGCCATTTGTGCCACTTTTGCCACATTTTTCCCCTTTAAACCCATTTTAATGCAGTTTCAAGAAAAGGGCTCTGGATTTTGTATAGATAAAAATATTTTATTTGATAAGAGTGGTTATTATTCAGGTAAAAAATAAAATATGGTTATCACAGATTAACTTAACATTAGACCATGATTTTGTTGACCTCCATGGGCCCCCAATATGGCTGGGCCCTTCATTGCTCCCCCTTTATCTCCCTTATGGGCAGCCTTGTATGTAAATGCACATAAAACACAATTATACCCATTGAGAGTACTATAGTAAGGTCATTTAACATTACATGTACCAAGGGCAGTCAAGGCAATGCATGTTGTTTCTTAAATATTCAACAAACCCGCAATCATTTGAGATTAAAGCTATTAAAATGCACTTACATTGAGGTAAGGAGAATTTAACGATCTAATCATTTATAAAGAAACCCCCTCTATATGCATATCACTGAGAGTGATAAAAACCAGCTGCCTAAACTTCCTCTATTTTTGAATGAAATTCGGCGTGACGCTCCGTCTGCATACGCAGGACGGCGTGTACCGCCGGGACTAGGGGAGGGCCCACGGGCGGGGTGACGCGCCCTGCCCACTCAGAACCTCGCATTTGTTTGTCAGTCTGTCTAGCTGCAGTAGTCTCTAGACAGACAGGCAGTCGGCGGAGCCTTACCAGGCTTTTTTAGACGGTGGAAGTACCCGAGCAGCCAGAGCCCAGGGGCGGCCGGTGGGAGGAGGCAGAGAGTCCGCAGCTGCTGCGCCGCACAGCCTCTTTGATACCCGCAAGAGGAAGGAGCCGCCCGCACCAACCGATGTCAACGGTAGGAGGAATTTGTTACATTTTTCTACTTTGAATCGACATGGGGTCCTCGTTTATCCTCGTATGAATATGAATTTAGAGAAACAGAGGTCTGTCATGGCACGCCGCTGCCGATGCATCTTTTACTGGTTTTGTAGGCTGTGTGGTCGGTGGAGGCGCGGGAGAGAGCATCAGCACGCCGGGGCTGCCTCCAAGCTAACCCACTTGGTAAAACTGACAGTATTTTGGCTTTAATGTTGCTCGTTTATTTCATTCTGAACGGGAGGGGGGGGGGTTGATTGTGTGTGGAGGCGGCTAGACAGGCAGTAAGTCGTAGCCGCCTCGGACAGCAGGGCGGCGGGCAGCTGGACCGTTCGAGCCGCAGTCAGCGTGGAGCAGCTGCGTCAAGCTAACGGTCGTTTGGATGAACGAGACGGGAAGTGGCGACGATAGCCTTCAGAGATAAAACGAAAATCACGACATAAAATAATAGCACAATTGAGCGACCAAAAAAGTTTACTACTAGTTAATTATAAATACCTGTCTTAAAAATACGTTTTGTATTCATCTTGGAGCCGCTTGGTCGTCTTCAATAACGGTGCTGTGGTGTAGCCCTCTGCAATGGTGGGTATATTAGCTTGTGATAAGTTACAGTTAGAAGTAGTAAAGCTAATATCAGGTGACACTAGCATACTTTTATTTTATCGAATGAGCACCAGCTCCTTTCTACATATAAAAATAAAGCTTACATGAAGAATATCTATATTATCTTGTTGCTAACAGCTGGAGACAAACTCTGAATTTAGCTATGTTATAAAACAATATCATTGCTAGCTAGTTTTTAGAATTTTGGTTAATGTCTGTTAAAATTAACGGTTAGTTGAAACACTTTGTAGATATTGGACCACTGCTTGGTCACCTAATTGTAGGGTAAATTGGGCTGTAATAATAGACTGTTTTAAATATTTTAGAACGCTTAGTGCTAACAATTAGTTGTTAACGTATTTTTGCAATTTCTACAGTGTTCGTTCTCACCTTTTCGCCAGCTTTTGGTCACAGAGCATTGAAATGTGTGTGTGCTTCAGTACTTTTCAATACTTTTAAGCAAGATATAGTACGTTTAACAACACGCTTCGTCGAAAATTTATCACAGTAATGCAAAATTTAGTCTTTTTTGCAGCTTTATCCACATTTAAATGCTGTTCACAGCCTCTCACTTTTTTTTAGTTTACTTTGAAAGCTTCCACTGGAAGTAGCTCATAATCAACGGTTCTGCGTTGACGCATCCGTGGTTGAACGTTGTCACGGATTTATAAAAAACGTCCCTTCCTTGCATTGTTTTTGGTCGTCTCAGTGATGACTTACAGTTAATCCTCACACAAAGGAGCCATTGTTAGAAAGCGGAAAGCCTGGACATATCCTCCTGTCGTCTTTACTGTGTTTAGCTAGATCAGTGTGTATTTGTGGTTTGCCATGTGGAGGCGAACCGTATGAATCACCTCCTCTCTGTGGAGGTCTTGCTCAGAGGTCTGACTGAGAAGACAGGAAGGAAAATGTGATTTCTGTTGAAGATTTCCATTGATTGGAATACTTCTGTTTTTTTTTTTTTTTACAAACAAAAATAAGTGGTGGCTCCTCTCCTGATGGGTGTTACATCACAAACCAGGATCTGGACTAGCCTGCTCTGTGGTCTCCTGCATCTTTGTACAACCAGCCTCTCCACCCATTCATTCTGTACGTGGATTGTCATCATAACTGCATTGCAACAACCAAACGTGCAAAGTTCAACAGAACTGAATGCCTCTTCTCCTCATATTTTTAATCTTAGTTAATTATTGTAACATTAATCCGCTGGACGTATGCCATATCAGAAATTTTAATATCAGAAGCTCTAACAGATCAATAATAACCTTTACACTTTTTTTATACAATCAAGGTATTCGTGAGCTAAAATGTCCCATTGAAACCAATTAAAACCACAGTTTTTGATTCTTCAGCCATCACAGTAAAAAAAAAAAAAAAACATGCATTTAATATTAGGCTTTTATCCTGGAGTCACTGCTTCAATTTTGCAGTTTTTCCCATTATTCATTAAATGTCAGCCTTTTCTCATATTTTGCATGCGGTGAAATTGCATGCTTTTTCCTGGTTTCTTACAGCAGTGGTTCTCAACTGGTGGGTTGGGACCCAAAAGTATGTCACGGGGTTGTTTTTTGTGGGTCCCGAATGTGTGCCCGGGTAAAAAATTGGGTCAAAGTCTGTGATGCACAGAAGCCCTAAGTGTACTTGTACTCATACGTTTACTCTATTTTCCATGAGGATAATAAGAATGCCTTTTTTCTAAAGATCTTGACTTGTTTATTTTGTCATCTTGTGATAAAAAAGCTGCTTTCTCCATGATGATTTCTTTATATCTGTAGAAAACAACCAAAATTGGCACTAATGTTACTAATGATGATTGATAGAAATGAAACAAATGCATCATGTCCTCCCAAAACTTTTGACCTGTTTCATTGTTCAGTCATATGTTTTGTACCATCTAAGGTCTAAACAACATTTTTTGATTTAATATATTGGAATATTTTCAAATTTTTGGAAATTTGGGTCCCCATTTCTCACCAACATATAGTGTGGGTGTTAGGGCCATACTAGATGGGAACCACTGCCTATAGGATCACTATCCATTCATTAAAATCTTAATATAAAATAGAAAAGTAAAATGCATAAAAATCAAAGTTGTTGCTCGTTAACATCACATTCAAGGCTGTTATAATCCCCATTAATAGACACCCAATTTACATGTAGTATGTTAAAAATGTTATAATTTTACTATTAAAAAAAGGTGTTTTGCACTTTTAATTGGCATAGAACATTTTTTTCAAATTAATCAATGTTTGATATTTATGATCAGTTCTGATCTAGACTTAGAAATTACTGCAACAAAAGGGATTTTTAACCCTCAAGCATCACTTTAATTAACAGGCTTTTCATGCAAAGGCTTATAATGGGGGAATGGCTGCTTTTAGTGATGAACATTAAAACTGACAAATTTTACTGTTTTTCTTAATATTGAAAGCATAACATTACAGAATGCATGAAAATATCATGCAATGGCTATGAGATCAAAAAATGTGGTTTAAATGGGAGTCAATGGGACGTTTTTGACTCGAAAGAGTCATAAATTTTAAATGGGATGCTACACGAAAACTAATCATTGACATGTCCACGCCGGATTTAGAAATAATGCCCAGCCATCAAACATTTGGTTTGAGGAAGATATCACATTTTTTCACTTTCTTTCATAAAAACATTGACTTTAAGTAATCAAACTGGTACTTAAAGGGTTAAAATCCTCAAAATGATTGAATGTTTGGTAGTTTTGTGCACAGCTGAAAAGATTTAATGCAAAAAAAGCAGAAAAATATCAATCTGGAAGTTTTCATAGCAGTTTTTTGAAAGGGGACATTTTTATCCTTAAGGGCTTTAAAGGGTAGTAAATTTGTTTCACAGTGTTTCCCTGACCTATTAGAGCAATTAGAATTAGAATTTGAAATTTGCCAATTAAAAAAATATTAGTTAATGAATGAATTCAACACAGTTACTTCATATCTGATATTTATGATCAGTTTTCATCTTGAAAAAAAAATGTAGTGCAACAAAGTTAAAAAAAATCATGTATATTATTTGTATTGTTATTTATGTATGCTGCCATTTTCGGTTACGAGGCCCCTTAACAACAATACTTTTACAGCATCTGGGGTTAGACAAAATTGGGAAAATATCAAAATTAAAAAGCAGCACATGGTCATAGCTTGATAATTCACATCTTCAGTGTTTCATTTTATTAGCACTTTCAGCAAGCTTTAAGACAAACAGCTCACAGTTGCATCAATTCTCATATATTTACACGCTTTACGTTTGACAAACCTGTGATTTCAGCCCTTTTGTGCTGCAAATTTGGACAAAAAAATTTAATAAATATTAGTTTTAATTCCCAATACACCCCTTACCTTTACCACTCAGCTTTGCCCCTACGATTTGCATGTTCACATCTGCGAAAGCTGTCTTTATTCTTGTCAGAACTGAGTGGTAGGGTGAAGTGCAGAGATTTTCCAGAGGCATTCTCAAAACTGAGCGTTATAGGAAATTTCCCACATGCCACAGGTTGATCCACTAAAGCATTTAAGATGATTTCTCTGAGATGCTCCTGACAACAGCACAGGATGTCCATGACTATAGATGATGGAAGAGGGTCTTGAATAGTCATCACAGATATTCAGGTTATAAATAGGGGAAATGGAAAGAAGAGCAGTGGTTATGAGCTATTAGTTTAAACCAGCTATTTGTTTGGTATATTTGCATGAAATTGACTAAATCTGTTCATCTGCAGATTGGCTTTTCTGTCAATTGATGAATTCATAACATAATTGTAATATACATCCAAACCACCAGATCATAGGTCTGGTGGTTTGCTGTGAAAGTAGCTGGCTGTAATGAAGTGAGTAGCCAACTGTTATGATGACAGCTAGCACTTGTGGAAAGCAAGCCGGCTCTTAAGATGATACACTGTTGAAAAAAATCCAAAATGTACAGGAAGATAAAGATGCTGCTTGGTGGTCAAGCCATTTTTTTAGTCAAAAATAAGAAAAAGTAGCTGGCCCTTACGAAGTGAGTAGCCAGCTGTTTCACTGACAGCTGGCACTTGTGGAAAGCTAGCTGTAATTTAAGATGATACACTGTTGACACAAATCCAAAATATCAAGGCAGAGCAAGTTACAGCTTGTGAGTCAACAAATTTTTTCAAGACAAGAAAAAGTATCTGGCCTCAGTGAAGTGAGTAGCCAGTTGTTTTGCTGACAGCTGGCACTTGTTGAAATCCCTGTACACACATCATTCATGCAAGATTCTTTGCTTGGCTATTAAGTGCACAAGGATGCAAAACAACACATTTAAGTTAGGAAAATTCATCACAGATGCATTTCACCCTTGAAGTGCGAGCATATATTATTCAAGCACAGCACCACTTCCTTTAAAATAGCTCAGGGCCTATAATAAACCACCCATGCATCATATGGTGCAAACAGTGAGCAGATTCCCCTTCAAAAGGTGTTGTGCTGTGTGATCACAAATTTAGCACAGTGCCTTCTGAGCTATAAGTGGCACACCGAGCGGTGTCTTGAGCTGGTTTCTAAATCTGGATGACAAATAGAGCTCTAATTATGACAGGATGACCTATATCTTGTTCTCTGATTGGCATTAGATGAGGATGCACGTGTGGTCCTGAAAACAGTGCTCATTAATGCATTTATAGCTGCATGGTAGCGCTTAGAAAGTGTTTTATTGTCAAACTGACTTCATAAAACACACGTGGCTTCAGTTTTATTTTACAGATCACTTTTTAGAGGAATTAAAAGATGAATTGTTTTGATTTTACTGCAGAAATTGAGACAAATCCATTAGAAATTGCCTGTTTTTGTGCTCCAGGTTCACAGCCTGCCTTGTTTACTTGCAGCCTCTTTTCTCCAGCAACTTTATCTTCCTTCATCATCCGCTTCCTCCCTCTTTCTCGACTCTCTCACTCTCTGTCATTTTTTATATCAAACTCAGCTTCACAAATCTGCTCTCTTTCTCCTCCGTCTCCTGTTGCAGGTCTCTATAAATCTTTAAAAGGCTTTGTCTGAGTGTGTTTGTGCTCTCTTAAAATCATCCTTCCTCTGAGAGTTTTTTTTCTTCAGTGAGTGAGAGCAGAGGCATGATGGGAAGGCAGCGTGGGAGCAGTTTCCTCCGTGTCCACAGTTTGAGGCGGTTTGAGGAGGCTGGGAGGTTGCTCCGTGCTTGCTCTTCAGGATAAACAGTCTCTGCAAGGATGTAAATGTCTTTTATTTTGCAGAGACTGTTAGTGTTTGGAAGAAGAAGGTATAGAAAGATAAACTGAGCATTATCATTCAGATCTGTTCACCTTAAAAAAGAAACATAGATAATCTCAGAGTGATGATTGAAGAGGTACAGTATACCCTCCTTCAGGGGAATTCCTCACATAGTCACAAAGGGAATGCTGCAGATTTATGGCCTGTCTGCTTCAAAGAAATGAAACCCCTGTATGCATGCTTTACATTACAAACACATTTTTTTTCTTAAAGATCATCTGAGGGGAAATTTTGTCAGGCTGGAAGTCTGTGTGGCATGTAAGATCACAGGTAAACAATAAATGAGAATATGCTGCTTTAAACTTAACTGACCATGCCACTACTTAATGACTCTTTATAGTGGCACTTGTGATTTGAATGATGTGGGCAAAAGTTAACAAGCGATGAAGTTAAATGTGGTTAATATTATTATGTTATGGGATAGATCATGTTTAAAAGGGAAACTGACAGAAATCACAGTGACTGGATCCATTAATCCTCCACTTTATCGTTCTTTTAGGGCATTTGAAATGTCACAAAAGTTCAGACCAAGAATACTTGACCGAATGAGACATTTCAAAACTGCACACAAATGTATAAACTACAAATGCAATATATATCTGCAGCTTATAATGAAACAATGCCATAAATGTTATAAATATCACACAAACGTAATAGCAGATGCCAACTGCAAACCTTGTAGTTACATTTGCAAGGATTTATTATGCTTGTGGGAGGGTAAAAATCCCTGCAAGTGAAAAATTCCCACAAATTTGTAATGTGAACATGAAAAACACAAGTAGTTGTCATTGCTTGTTGTAGCTTTTTACAACTGCCAGTGGGTTCAAATCACATCGAACATTTAGTCATGGGAATTTTTTTGTTTGCCATGAAACAGGATGTTTGTTTTTCCAGAGTCTTAAAACACTCATAGAGCCATGAATCTTTGCACTTTTTTTTTTTTTTTGCATAAGAAACGGAGAGGATTGAAATCAACTGGCAAAATCCAAGGAGCTCCTCTTGAATTAAACCCTCAGAGTAGTTTCATCTGATCCAGATATAAGCCATTTTACAGTTCATAGAACAACTGATAAAACAACTTATTTTTTTGCACATGAACAAAACTTGGCTGACTCTCCCATTAAAGCAAGCTACCATGTTTTAATCATACAGGGTACAAACTTCCTGCAGCTAAAAACAGATTTTGAGTGGCTGGGGATTTTTAGTCACAATAAAGTAATAAAACTGGCAGAGCAAACTGTGTTTCTATATGCTAGTTTTAATTTCCTTACACAGTTTAATCCACTCTGCTAAGATTTGTGGCTTTACCAGTGTTTAAAGACTCTGAAAAAGCTACTTCCTGTTACATGGCGAACAAAAAAAAAATTGCCTTGACTACATTTATTGATATCAACTTGAACTTAAGCTGCATCTAACCTACTGGCAGCTGTCAAAAGGATACAACCAACAACAATGACCACAAATGTTTCAATTATTTTTCCTAAGTGGAATTTCTACTGACAGAAAGTTTGTGGAGTGAGTTATTGAGGAGTTCAAACCAGCACTCCACAAGCTTTATCTACTGAACAGTATACTACTGGAACAGTTGTATTAAACTTTGACCAGTTTATCCAGAAATTAAAATCTACAGTACACTGACAGTCTTTCGATTGTTGGGAACATTCAAAGCGGTGTTGGAAGTCCCAAAGTCATAGGGGTTAATGCTCTGGGAACCATGAAAGTCTGTTTAAAAAGGTTTTGTAAAGTGTCGCATTGTTTTTATCATCAGTCTTTAAGAAAAAGATTCTTGCTGGAGTGTTTTTAACGTCTTTCTTTCCTCAGGCATATAAAGAACATTTCCACTTTATGCCAACACATACATAAAATAGCAGCCTTATGAACTTGATGAACCAGCTCACTTTAACGCTTGTTCTTTCGATTAGCAAATGTTTTGTTTTGTTTTTTCTGTTTTTACCTTGCAGTCATGCCAGTCAGACCAGTATCAAATATCATGTGGCAAAACTATGAAGCCCTGTAAAACAGCCAGTAAGATCTGATGAAGCTGTTGTTATGGGTGTTCCTATACCTGTGCATGAATGTTTCTCCTGGGAGTGTCAGTTTGATTCAGCACTCAGCTGCTGATGTTGAGGATAAATGAGCAGAAAATAGAGGCCACGGCCATGAGAGGGCAATCGCCTTGAGGATATAGTCCCTTTTTCTTGCTGTTCCAGGCAGAAATTCTTTCACCACTAATCATAATCAGTTCTTTGTGTTTACAGTCTTGGTTGAATTCGAGCCTGTTTATGATTTCTTGTGCCATGCTTTTAACTTTAATTGGAAAATAAAAAATCCAAAGTGATTTTATGTTTTATTCATCGCTTGATTTTTTTAAAATGTGAAATAAGTAATTTAACTTTAAATTTCTCTGTTTCTCATCTTGAAACATCTACAGTGTAGTTAATTCGCTGCTTTTCACATTAAAGTCAACAGTCATATTCCTCACAAGCTCATTGTGTCAGCAAGTATAATATGAGTCTGTATACTCTGTACAGCTTGGCTAATACTAGCAGCTAGCTCCAACTGCCTTCATTCCTCTTTGCAGATTTGTATTGTACTTTAATACATGGCCTCTTTTCACTTCAGTTGAGTAGTTAAACGTGTTTAATGTCAACCCTCGACAGCCTCCATACCACTTTATTCCCATTTACTACTTAAAAAACTGTCATACCATGCTGTTCCTACTACATGTTAACTGCTAAGCTACCGCTAAGCCATTAACTAAAGCTAGTTTGGCAGACAACAGCTAAAAAGAAAATAGTTTATGACTTTGGCTTAGAGTATATTTTGCTTCCATTTATAGTGGACTTGATTGGTAAAATTCTCCTTTTTTGTCCCGTTCTGTAAAACTGACTCTGAATTGAAGCAAATGAACACAGGAATGTGGCACTTTATCTTTCTGGGGCAGTTTTATCCTTCAATAACATGATATTGTGATGTATCACTATGTGATTGTCCTGCAGTGTAAGCAGATTATCACAGAACGGTATAACGACATTACAACTTTATTGTTCATAACCATATTAACCAGATAAGTTTCAGTTGATTGCTCAATGTTAAGTCGTTCATACCTACCAAAAAGTAATCATAGCCTTCCACAAGGGTCTGTGCTTGGACTTATTAATTTCATCTTATATTTGCCTCATCTAGGTGACGTTATGAGTAAATGCTCCAAAAAATGTAATCGCTATGCAGATGATACTCAATTATACATATCAATTAAGTCAAATGGCACCAGTCAGATATGCAAATTGGATGCATGCCTTAAAGACCTTGCTGACCAGAATATTTTGCTGATTATTTGGGCTGCTATATCGTATTGTATCATATCGTAAATGAAATTTGTATAATAAATCGGGGCCATTTCCAGACGACAGTGGTTGTTGGTTATCTGGTCATTACTCTAAAGAACTGATTGGAAACCGGTGGCTATCTGGAATAATGAATACATCCTAAAGCAGCTATAAAGCAAAGTACGCTGCTTGATGTTTGAGGTAATTGGGATGACTTTAAGGTATGGTCCTTTAAGTCAGCTTCTTAACCACATGCTGTAAAATAGCATGGGTAACCTTGCTCTAGCCCTTTTCATCTGTGTCTCCTGTGGGCCTCCTGACTGTTAACAACCAGACGGGGTGTTATTCTGTTGGGCTGTTTGACATTGAACCCACATGGACATGGTGCTTCTTTAACAGCATGTCAGTGGAGGGCAATGAAGAGGATTTACAGGCACTTCATGGCAGTGAGTCACACTGCTTCTGATGGATGGTGCCAATGACCACCACATAAGACTGGCTTTCTAATCACTAAACCACTCTAAGGTGCCTTGTAGTACATATAGATCATAGTCAACTGAATGTAATTGAAATGTATAAGGGTTTTTGCAGAAAAATATGCAAGTTGTTTGTAAAAGTTGGAAAACAAAGGAAAATAAGGATCAGAATGAGAAATATCCCAAGAAATATAGACTTCTAAATAAAGTTTCAGCTTCAGTGAACCAACAGCTCCTATTGACATAAACTATGGGACCAGAAAGTCAATATTGTGATAGACTGGGCCATAGTTAACTGCTAGTAAGTTGTGTGCTGACAGCTTAAGTAAAGGGAGGGAATATTCTTGCAGTTTGAAGTGAACAATGCAGAAAGCTGGCAGCACTTGCAACATCACTTTCCCAGTTACAGTAATCTGTCGGCTAAGGCGTGGTCACTTCTGCAGAAACACAACCCTGCAGGTAGTTCAGAGCTCTGTAATAGAATTTACGCAACTCAGCATTCACGATGTGGTTTCAGGCCTGTAATTTGTGTTCTCACAAGTCCAAACACACTTTAATTCAAGAGGGCTTACGGTATGTGAGTAGTGACTCACCTATTGTGAAAATGGCCACCCAAGAGTTAGCAGTATGGTCATGTGCAGATAAAACTTCCATAAGAGAAGAGAAAGATTCACAGGGTAAAAATGTGTATTTGCACAAAGGTGGGAGCGGTGTCGACAACACCCTCAAAGGCGTTTTTTTTTTTTTTTTTACTGCATGGGACATTATACCACAGGCAAGATGAGGGGTTGTTCTGCAAACACACTGAATCAAACATTTCATGTAGAAAATCTACAGTATGAATTTCTGTGAACAGGTGGCTTTATCATGAACCAGGCTTGTCCTAATGTTTGATAACAGGTGTTTTAAAATGATATGACCTATAATGGGGATTAAGTAGTAAGAGTGGAGGCTGCTGTAGCTGCAAAAGGCGGGCCAACTCCATATTAAAGAACATGTATTTGTCATTACAGTCCTTGTTGGTGTAATAGTCAGGCGGCCAAATACTTTTGTCCATATTGTGTGCCTACTTTTTCAAAACTGTTAACTTCACTAGTAGCAGCTCAGCTGACAGCCTAACTTCATGACTCCACCAATCAGAGATGTTGCTGTAACCCTCTAGGACTGTGGGTAATGCAGTGGTGTTCACTGAGTACAAGAATAAGCCATGTTTTTCACACTGAGGTAGTAGGTCCTAACCTTGCAAAGCAGATGGATACGCCTCTTTCGGTGTTTCTCACTGGCGAATCCATCTTACAAAGCTCCCCTCTGAACTGTTTGGGCCCGGTTACAAAGTGACAGGAACAATCAACGTCGAGGGGCAGTACTTTTGGGTGCAGTGGAGTCGTGACGTAAGCAAGCAGCAACAAGAGGTCGGTGCCGTTATGGTGGAAGAGATTAGCATGGACGCTAAAAAGCGCCAGTTTTGACATTTCTTTGTTAAAAGAAGAACAAAGAACAGCAGTGAGTTTTCTTTCAAAAACGACAAAAGTCATGTACTTACATGTCTACAGTCCATGGTTCGTGTTATGCAGTTCTCTACGGAGTTCATCCCTCGGTAGCTGCGCACGGACACCTCGGTAGCAGCAATGACGTCACGTGTTTTGTTGCTCTGATTGGCCCATAAAGATATGACAGACAGAACGTTCATCCAATCACCCTCTGAGTTTTTTGCAAAGGCTCTGCCCTTTCGCAAACGCTGTATATCGAAGGTTTTCCAGATGGATGCGTGAAACAAATCCACCTGGCGTGTCAGGTTAAGTAAGTCCACCTTGGATGGTTATGGTATTAAGACTTCATGACATAACTATGTCATATCTTGAGTTGTGAATACCCTACATCCCCTGCTTTATACTTGCATTTTTCTTACATTTGCACAGTACAGTTGGATATTAAAAAAATCTTTAAAGCTGTTTTAAGTTGATGGAATTTCACAATCTAACCAGAAACTGATATATTGAAACTTAGAGACCATAAAATGTCCGAGCTGTTGTTGCTTTAGTTTCCCCCTCCCATCAGTAGCAGGTAGAAATGTTTCTTAGAAGCTTTTTGACATCCATTCACTGGAGCTAATTGTTTCTAATGGATTAGGCCTTTTAGAAGAATTGGCATAGTTGTTTACTCGACATTGATCTGTTGTCAATAAGCATTGATTGCTTGTCAGGTCGGTGACATAATCCACCTAACTGATGCAGCTGAGCAATTAGCTGGCTGGGCTCACCTGGGATTTAATAGCTGCCATTGTGTTATTGTGATGTAATTCCTATCAGGTTTAAACCTTTTGAGAAACTGAGCCCAGGGTTCTTAAATGCAGGCAGTTCTGAGATAAATACTCATTTTCTTGATTATAAATAAATAAAAGGATTTCCTGTTGAATTACTCATTTTTAGTTTGTGCAGTAATTTCAGTGTTAAAAATGAGCTGCTTCATTACTAATTACTAAAGATTAATATGGCTTCTATGTTGGTGGGACATCACAGAGACTGTGGAGAGTGAATACGCAACTTGTAGGGAGCCAAACTTACGCTTTATGATAGCCTAAATGTTACCGCCGATTTCTGGTTTTCAGTTATCAAAAATGTTAGGCAAACCCCTCAGTTGCACAGATACTCAGATAACATATCAATTCTTAAATATTACTGATGAATTTGAGATGGTCTGCATTTTTTGATGGATTTCTTTCTTTCCTTTGTACTTGCCCTATGAAATTTAATTTTTTGCTTTTGTGCTTTTCAATACCCCAGCAATAATATATTTGATATTTGGTATAATTTTAAAAGATGTGGTGTAATTTTTGATTGATCAAAAATCTTGATTTAATAATTACCAGTAATGCATGATAAGGAATTTTGGCTGATATCCAACATTTAAAAATTAATTTTAGCTTGTATAGATATCACTGCTGAAATATAGTTGAGGCCTAAAACTTCAGTCCGTAGAGTACACCTCAGAAGGTAGGAATATGTTTGAAAAAAGACAAAAGGCTTCAACTGACATAGGTCTGTTGTTCTTGCCTCAAACTCCACAGACTAATTCATATTGGACTGATATTTACAGCCAGTGTTTGCTGATATTTACAACCAATTTAAGCAGATGATCACAGCTGATATTGGCAGTTATTTGCAGCCAGTATAGACAGATACAAGCTGACATTTACAGCCAATATAGATCAATATTTACTGTTAAAATACAAGGATATTTACAGCCAGTATGAGCTGGTGTTTACAGCTGATATTGGCTATTATTTACAGCCAACATTTACAGATATCTATTTATTACTGAACAATATTAACTGCCAAAATAAACCAATATTTACAGGCGACCTAACCTGCTATTTAGAGCAGATATTGACTACAATTTACAGCTGATATACACCAGTATTCACAGTTGATATGAGCTGATTTTTTCAGCTGATGTTAGCTGATATTTGAAGTCAGTCTAGACCAAAATTAACAGCCAATTTAAACGGATATTTACATCTTATATAAGCTGATATGTACAGGCAATATTGAAAGATATTTACAGCTGATAAAGGCCAGTTCAATAATTGGATCAATAATTACAGCCGATATAAGCTGATATCTACACCTGATATTAGCTAAAGATTTACAGTGGATGCAGACAAATTTTTACAGCCAACATAAGTGATTATTTACAGCCATTATTGGCTGATATTTAAAGCTGATATAGACCCAATATTCAAAAGTAATGTAAGCCAATATTAACAGCAGATATTGCCTGATATGTACTTTTTATGCTAATATCAGGTGACACCGATATCATGCCAATATAAGTTACTCCTAATCATTACTGATGGCCAGTAGCTTTATAAAGAAGAAGATGTAATGCTTTCTTATGCTTTTATTGATAGGACAGTGGACAGAGTCAAAAATGGGGCCAGAGACATGACAACTGCCTCTGTATATTGAATGATCATGAATCCTAGACTACCAAGTACCAATGCCTTGATCCCTGCCCTTTTTTTGCACAGCTTTAACACTAAAATAAGTGTAAGTTCAAGTGGAACAAAAATAAATCTCATTTTTAGCTAGTGAAACGTTGAATTTTGTGTTTGCTCAAGCACTATAGGGTACAACTGACTGACTGATGGGACAGCTAGAGGCTATTCTGCCTTTTTAGTTCCTTTAAGAGGCAAAAAGAAGTTTACTTTGTCAAACTGGTTCTTTTCACATACAGTATGTTAAGTTAACCTGTTAAAGAACAGAAGCCTCTGGGGCTAATTTGTCATGATGTTTGCTCCAGACCCCAAAAGGGACGTCTGTGGTCTGGGGTTTAACCTCTGTCAGGAACATTTTGGATTCACGCCCAGCCTCCTATACATAACAACATGGCCGACAGCCAAAGCGAAGCATTGATTCATCTCTTTACTTTACTGTCTTTTCGCTCCCCAAACATAAATATCCATCAGCGTATATCCTGTCACTTTTCTGCTGATTAGTCAAACAGGAGCGAGAGAGTAGGAGCTTTTTGCGATCGCATCCTCCGCATGTGCAACACAATACATCACTTCATTGTTCCAGCACAAAGGAGATAAAGACAGATACTCCCAGGGCGGCTTTAAAGTAAACCATGAGACAGTTTGTCAAAGTAAGAACGTGGGTGGATCAGAGGCAGTAAATATCCAGGTTTATGGGGTATTAAATAAAATCCTGTTACTGTGTTGTTAGTGATTGTATGTCTTTTTAATTCCCTAAGTAGATACTGTGCCAGTCAGACATTTTTCTATAGGTCCATTACAGTGAGGGAAATGAAATAAAATTAAGGACAACACAATTAAGCTAATTAACTGCACAATCCTGCATCAGTTCTGTGCTGCATACATACACTTGGTGTCATCATCAGTATTTTGGCTTGTACAGTGCCAAGCAGTATGTCTCTTGTATACTGAATAAGATTATTCTCCAGGATTTTCCTATTTTTTGCCGCGTTCATTTTACCCTCTACCTTTGCAAGCCTGGATGCTGAGAAGCATCCCCTCAGCGTGATGCTGCCACCACTTTTTATAGGCACTGTATGTTACCAAAGAAATACAGAGCTGTATAAATATTCTTGAGGAATCATTTTTCTGGGCGTATAATTAATTCAATAACCATTGTTTTGTCTCGGTTTTGGTCTCCATCAGTTCAGTACTATGAAAATAGCAAGTATGTTTTGGTTCAGACCAAGGTGATAAAACAGTTTTTTTTTTCAATAGTTTTTAATGTTGTACTTTTAGTCTAGTTCATATTGAAAATGCTTAGTTTCTGTTTTTTTGTTTTTTTTTGTTTTAATTAGAGGTTGAAGTATATATGATTACTGAAGATTTGTTTTACTTTCTGCAGTGAACAAACTCATCCAAAGTGTAAATCATGTGCCTGAGGTGGCTGGGGTGGAGGAGGATGGAGGCAGTCGTGCTTAACAACAGACTTACTGCAGAGAGGAACACAGATTTTAGAATAGGATGGCAGCAGGATGATTGGACCAAGAGAGGTGATGGCAAGATAGGATTGGCTCAGAATTTAAGTCAGATGATGCCCATACCAGCTGATATCCAGAGCGGGGAAAGGGAGCGTAGTAGAGAATGAAAGGATGAATGGAAATGAAAGTCTTCTTTTTTGAATGTACAGTAATCTTTATTAAAACAGGCATGTTGAGCAAATTCAATAAAATTCACAGTTAATAAACTAATTATGTCATTTGATTTGCAGAGTGTGGCTAACAACAGTGCTAGTATTATCAGCCATCAGTCCTCCTTGGAGGTTAATGTCCACATGCCTGTACTTATTGTGGTTTAGTCCGAGCAATACTCCAGTTTCACCTGACACAGCCTGAATGTATTCTTATCTGTTTTCTAGATCAAAATACTACCATATGTGCTGTTACTACAGGATGCTATCCATTTATCGTACTTGTTTACATCTGAGTAGTAGAGCAAGTAGAGAAGGCCCATTTAACATTGCTACAGCCCCAGCTAGCGGTTAGTAGCTACATCGTTTTTTTATTTTAAGCTGTGAACTGTATGTATAATTCTAAACTGACATGTCATATAGTTTCAATTTTATGCTGGTGATGTGTTACTGTATCATAAAATGAGTTTTCTTCCTCATAATGAGATTGCAAAGCTTTCCTGTTATCTCTAATACCAAAGTAATTGCACTGACTACCCGTTTAAATGAAGCTTTACAGCATCTTGACTCTCGAGGAGCCATCCGCTTGATCCTTTAAAAAGATTACTCTATTTCACCTCACTTTTGGAGCACATCAGTCACTGGTGCAGGAAGGTTTGGCCCTAAGTGGCCCCTCAGAGACTTCGTCCTCACTTCAATCCCAGGAAGAGAGCATCCTTTCTTTTAATCTCTCCGCCTAGCCTTGCACCCAGCAGACAGCTAAAGCTGATTGCATCCTCTTTTCCCTGAAAGACACTCGCACACAAATGCACACTTCAGCATCAGCACCAGAGCTGTCCTTCTGGCCCAGATTTATCTGTCTTCTATAGACAGAAACCAGCAAACAGCTCTGCCGTGCTTCATGTGGTTTATGGTTGCAGCTGCAGGGGTGGCGTCTCTGTGTGTCATAATCCTCCAACGTAAGTAGATTGTGATGCATAGTGTTGAATCCTGATGCATTAATACAACAAAATAGACCTGTAGCAGAATAAATCTGAGGATATTTTGGCTCATATTAGAATCCAAATGTTGGATGGATGAATGCAAAAGGATTGTTCTTGGTCTGGATGGATGGATGGATGCACAATGTGTGCTCAGTGTCTAGAAAGATGATGTAGTGAGTTTGTTATTGGGATGGATGAAGAATAAATGGATAGATAGATGGGTTTGTTCTTGGTATGGATGGGTGGATGGATGGATGGATGGATGTTTTTGTTCTTGGTCTGGATGGATGGATGGATGCACAATGTGTGCTCAGTGTCTAGAAAGATGATGTAGTGAGTTTGTTATTGGGATGGATGAAGAATAAATGGATAGATAGATGGGTTTGTTCTTGGTATGGATGGGTGGATGGATGGATGGATGGATGTTTTTCTTCCTGGTCTTGATGAATAAATGAATGGATGCAAAACTTTAATTCTTAGAATGGATTGATTGATGGATGGATGGATGTTTTTGTTCTTGGTTTGGATGGATGGATGGATGGATGGATGGATGTTTTTGTTCTTGGTATGGATGGATGGATGGATCTTTTCCTTGTCTGGATGGATGGATGTTTTTGTTCTTGGTTTGGATGGATGGATAGATTGATGGATGGATGAATGTTTTTGTTCTTGGTCTTGATGAATAAATGAATGGATACAAAACTTTAATTCTTAATATGGATTGATGAATGGATGGATGTACGGATGGATGGATGAGATAGTCAAACTAATGTAGGCCACAGCTCCTGTGTAATTAATTATAAAGCAGCTATGGACTATATGTGTAGAGGGGTACTCTTGGTGTTGTTTGGTCTTTGCTGTAATCTATCTTTGTAGCGGATGCCTGATTAAATGACGCGGTCACTGATAGGGGTTCAGTGCATGTGAGCTGCTTGTTCAACATGAACTACAAGTAGGGAGAGTCCTCAGATCCCCTCTTCAAGATGAGCATCACAAGAGCCATGGATCTGGGCATAGATTTCTCTAGTCTGTTTAAAAGCAGTTATTATGAAGCCCTAGGTTAATTGTTGTCTGGCTTTTTTTTTTAAGTTTTTACTTAAAACTCAAACGTTTACATGAACTATAGTGTATTTTTGAAAAGTGAATACCTCTAGTTAGTATAAATGATCAGTTTTGGAAAGAGCATGTCATACGGAGCACTGGAGGCAGCTGTGAGGAAGTGCCTGCTGATTGTCAGTGATATCCTGATCCACATTTAGGAAACTGAGCCTGCAGGGTAAGTGACAGGGCAGCTGTGGCCTTTAGCCTGGTCTTTTTCTGTTTCTGGGCTAAAACTGCCTCAGCGTTTTAGACCTGCATCCATCATTATTCCATGCTTTCAGCTTGGGCTGTGTAGGTGTTTTCCTGTACTTTCATTTTCTCACAACATGCATCATCAAAGTGCATGCTGGGAGTAAAAGCTGTGTCCCAACTCTCCCTCATTCACTTATCCTTTGACAGAAAAAGCTGAATGGCTTCCTCTGTAGCGAGATGTAAACTGAGAACATGAGGTGCTTGAAGCATGAATCATCATTTGCAGCCCTGCTAACAGGCGTGGGGATGAGAGTGGAAATTTACACATGTAGCACTAGCAAAGTGAAAGTTGTGGCTTTACAAAGGCTGGATTTTTTAGCTGTACTAGAAGATTTTTAACTTAAACTCCCATAATTTTTTTGATTTTTTTATACTTATAACAGAGGGGTTAGGTTTGTGTGAAAGTGGCCGGTTGTCTTTGTGGTTTTCGACACTGTGGTTCACAGTCATCCAAAAATATCCCATTCTTTAGCAACTGGTCTTCATGTTACCACTTCTACCGGTTGTCCAATGAATATTTAATTCTTTGTGACCACTGATGTTGTGATCAGTTTGCTTGTAATGTCTTGATACTCAGCATAGAGCCAGTGTGGCAGCCAAAGCGGAATTTTTTAAGAGGCGACAATGCCCCCTGCTCACTAGAACAGCTTTTTTTGTTGGAGGGCCATTTAAGTGATTTGAATCTGATAGTAAAATATAAGTACACACCGCGGCCTTGTATCTATCTACTTGGGGCCTTTCTGGAACATGTGGGTGCTAATAAAATGTGCATTTTCTTCTCTTAAAATGAATAAATGTAGGAATATGCCCTTCACATTATCCTCAAATCACAAGAGACATCTCCAAATGTTTTAGTGTTTGGACCCAGTAAATTATAATAGTTTAAATCAAATACAACTGATACCCGTTCGGAAACCATGATGACAACAAAATAGGAGTCCTATAGGCATCCAATATTGGGTAAAATTGCAATTTTTCAATAAGTAAAAGCCATAAATTTAGTCATTAAACCATTTTTTTCAGTTTAGCCATTTAGCTTTCTCCATTTACTTTAAAATCTCTTAAATCTTCTCCTGAAATAAAGAAAATATTTATACAAAATAAAATACAAAATAAAAACTTTAGACCTGATATTGAGCATTGTAGGACTCATATTCAAAGTACGCTCATCAGACATGTATTTCATGGAAAACCACACAGTATGGCAGCGTATTGAACTAGAAAATGGAAATAAAGTTGTATGTATGCTATTGAGGGTTGTACTCATGTATAACTACTCAACCAAAGGATGAGATACCACATTAAGCTTGATAATAATCTGCAAAGAGGAACGAAAAGTAGTGGAGCTAGCTGCTAACTTTAGCCACACTCTACTTGACACATGGCCCTGTGATAAATCTGGCTATTTTTGGAGCATTTTCCCCTCTTTAAACTAGTCAGATAAACGCAATTTAAATGCACATTTTGCTGGATAGAGACATAGCTGCGAAGGAACATCCTTAGTACAGAACGAGGCTGGATGGGAGGACCATCCCACTGCCCTGGTACAGTGTCATTCTGTTGGAAACTCAGCACTCTGTGTCGTTAGATGCTAAAGGTCCAGAGCGTGCATCTACTCAGATATTGTTCTTGAGCTTGGTCAAACTTAGCATAAGTATGTTAGGAAAATGGCCCTGTCAGCATAGCTTCATAACCTAGCCTGTGTGATCGCAGTCTCTCCTGAAAGGGTTATGCTGACCAGCATCTCCTGTGGCAAATACATTTACTATTGATGTGCACCTCATAAAACCCCTCTTAAGAAATACTGAGCTATTGTTTTCATATAAAATCATAAAATGATTTGCCACAAATAAAACCACAATAACGATGGTTTTAATTATATTAAATACAACTCAAATAGCTAAAAATGCTAGGTAGACAGAATTTCCTGAGTTAAAATGGCCCATTTATTCATTGTGCTTGGGATTAATACTCTATAAAAGGGCAGAGAAAATTCTAGGCTACTTCTTGATCCCAACACGAGGTCACCAGCGTGTTTTCATTACTCGAAAGCGTTGCCTGACTCCAACCATGATGTCCACAGAGCAGGTTCACGACCTCTTGGCCCAGTCGCAGCACTCGGGAGAGCGATGCCTGTCTGGGTCTGAGCCAGGCGTAAGCTGACACCACAACACTGAGAGAGTGTGTCACTCAGAGACGCCCACTGTAATTACAGAGTCCTCTCCACCATCAGACATAACATACACAATGCAATGATACATGCAGAAACTTAAGCTCTCTTTACGCTCACGATCAAATCTCCGGTGGTCAGATATCTGATAGTGAGGGACGACCTCCATGTTTAGATTCCAAACGGGCGGGTGCTTTTAAAAAAGGAGATTAAATTAAAGAGCCACTGCTTAAATCCTTCAAGCCCACAGCTAATATAATTAATTCTAATGAAATTAGCCTGTAGCTGCTTTAGAAAAAGCAATAGAAGAGGAGACCTGCTGTGTTTTGTTTTGTTTTTTTTTTTGTTTTTTTGCCATAATTCAATCTTGGTTAAGGACCCTTTTAGAAAGTGCAGTGTAATTCCATGGGTCCTGTATAGGTCCACTGTCACAACCTCATATAGTGGAGCAGAGGAAGATGCTGATAATGCATGTTGAAGCTACATGACTGCTCCCTGTTTACTCAAAGAGATTCAGAAGTTCATTAAAGCTCCTATTCTAGAAAGAGCTCTGTTGATCTGCTGAGCAGTTATTCTCCAACTATTGTCATGACAGTAGAGCAAGAGATACCAGATATACAAATTTGAGTAGTGTTGTTTTTTTTGCTTGTCAACATACATCAAGGAAAGCGTATTAAATCTCTGCTTATGTGCTTTAATGTAAGCTACATTGTCTTGCATGTTCAGCTAACAAGCTTAGTACCTTCAGGAGTAAATACGATTTAGCCTCAAGGACGAGAACACATCATTAATTACATTTGTTGTGGGTTCACAGGTTCATTAGAACAATGAATCTCCATTCATGATTAGCTAAGTAGCTCAGCACGGTCTCAAAATAAACATTACTAGAAATAACTTGGAGAGGCCAAAAATACAGAACATATGTGACCAAAGCCAGATAAAGTTCCTGCAAGTCGGCGTTCCAGTGGTTGAGAAAAATGGATACAAAGTCGTTTTCTTCAAAATGCTCATTTTTCGTTTTTTCTCATTTTATGCAAGTCCGACATTTAAACTACTCACTCGGTGAAAAAAATAACACAAATTTGACATTTAAAAGCGTTAATTTTGTGTTTAAAAATGCCCTCTTTTCGTAGTTTCTGCGGGGAGATTGAGGGGAGGGGAAAGCGAAACTGCTGGGTGAAAATTGGCCACTCAGCCTGCCATTGTTCCCAGTTTAGCCCATTGAGATGGACAATAATAAACACCGCATGGCTCAAACTCCAACCCCTCTCAGCACGTAACTACAGCTGTTTCTAGTTATCACCTTTATTAACAAGCCTCAAGATGCACCCTGCAGCGAAGAAAAGTAGAAGAGACTATGAAGAAGCAGCAAGAAATATCAACAGACTTGGGATGACTTCAGGATCACTCGACAGTGAAAGTTTGATTAGGCAGATTTCCTATGAGAATATTTTGATGAGTGTCACCAGTCCGATTCAGAAGCTTGGTCTGGGTGGACTTTATGTAAATGTGCCCCATTGTTCACGCCCATTACCTGGCCTGCCTGAAGGTAGGAGAAGTCCTGAAACTTTGAACCTGGTTTTCTCAAAGCAAACAGGAACTAGAAGTTAACATTTAAATGAGCATATCTTTGTAAAATATGCTCAGATTAAGGTGAATGATACATCATTTGAAAGCTTGGAATATACGCTTTCATAATGTGTAAAAAACTCAAAAATGACCTCGGACGACTTGCAGGAGTTTTTACCAGCTTTGGTCACATATTTGTGAGTATTAAGTCGTATTAATGTATGTGTGAACTTTTAGTATTAGAGTTTTAATGTACTGTATTATGTCATTTAAAATGCAGTATGTTCATTCCTCCACTGGGGGGTCTTTTTCAAAACTTTAACAAAAGTTAGTTGTGCTCAGCTCCAGCCACCTCTGTTGCTTACATCGTCATCTGAAGTGAAGACTCTATTCTCTAAAAAATGTCATTTAATTGTATATAATGAGGGAGAAAAACTGTTAAAAACAAACTTCTTGGCTAATACAGCACAGCATTCTGAGGTTGCTCACAGCCAGTATTCACAGTACGAGTTTGCCTACATAATTTTCTAACAATAAAAATACATTTGATACTTTTTCTGTAGTTTTTTTCATGAATCCAATTTTTTTACTTTCGAGATTGAATAGATGCTACTGAGGGATGCCAAAAGCCGACAGCACCCTCTGCTGTCTGAAAATGGTGTATTGCAAAATATTTCTTATTAGTTGTATTGCGAGATAATTTTGCTCCTCCACGTTAGCTGACTAGCTAAACAATCTGTGTGTCTCAATGTGCATACTTTGGTTAGTATAATGTATTATGGTAGACTTAAATGCAGTACACAGCTCTTAATCACAGCAGGCTACTAATGTCTTCAAGTGTGCACTTCTGTTTTTCCACTAACAGGAAGTGACAATGGTTTGAGTGGCACTTCTTTTTGCAGAGCAAGTTAGAAATAGACGTTAGGTGATTATAATCAAAATTTGTTTTAACTCGGAGCAGAAAGTAGCTAGTCACCCTGCAAGCTACTTCTTCATAGTTAATTTTAGCGTAGATATACTGCTTCCCGCTAAGCACTTAATAGCAGAAATTAGCTAATAACTTGATAGCTTTTTTTCCCCAGTGGAACCATATTGCTACCTGTATAGCACTAAAAAAGTGGCATTTAATCCTCTTTGCATGGCTCTTACTAACACTTAACAACTTCTGTGGCTGAGCTTTTTTTCCAGACAAGAAATACACATTATACTGAAAGACAAGTCTATGTGATCAAATAACGGTCAGAAGATGTTTTATCTGGGAGTTGGACAGACATTTCAGGAAACATAGCTTCCTGTTTCATTGTATAGCAGCCAGTTTAATTGGCTGTTTTCATTGAGTCTTTGCCTTGGGTAACACAAAGCATTTAGTCAACGCTTGACCAGGAAATGTCCTGCTTAAGAACGACGATCAGGTGCACATAAACAGCCAAAGTCAACATTTTTGGTTATTAAGCTGATACTTACAGGAAATTGACACAAGAATATGTTAATGGCTAAATGAAGACAGTTGTGCATTTCTGGGGTTACCCAAAATGCCAAAAATATGGGCAAATGAATAATAGTATCCATGTGCTATAATGCTTAAAGCTTTCATCTTCAGTTCAGTCAAACACACTCTTGTCATACATTTGGATGGAAAATGGATAGGCCCTGCTCAAAAGATGCCTTGGGGTTGGTCAAGCAGCAGGCTTTTGACATGGCTAGAAACCTCCATATGAGTAGATGCATGTATGACAATGCACATTGAATACAGTAAAATTAGTTCAAAAGCAATTAATCTATAGTATAAATCTGAATCTGAGGGTGCTATTATGGAGGAGGCTGGGGTGGAGGAGGGTAAGCTTTACCAGCAGCGTGGTGCATCAGCATTAATGCAGGCAGGATTAGTGGGGAGTATGTCATATTTAGATACACCGCTGTGTTGAGAAAAGAGCTGTGACTGGCTGTTGGAGCTGGGTCAGCTGATCATACGATCACAGCTGGGTTTATGACTACCATGTCCTGATTGAACCAATGCTAAGCTTCATGTAGAATTTAGAATTTGGCTACAAATATTAAAAGTTTTCAGAAGACAATGTATGGTGCTAATGCTACCCCAATTTATGGTAATGTTAGCTTAATTGGCTGTGTCTAATTTTACATATTAAACCTCTGTTATCTCTGCATTCTAAACTGATTTAATGCTGAAATGAACAGTACAATAAACCAAGGCCTGCAGTAATTGCTTTTCACTTCACTTGTGCTGATCATCAAAAATTCAATCCACACTACTTTTTTTCCAGTAGGAATAACTTTATTACTGTAATCTCAGGATTAGGTCATTACCCGACACTCATCCTCTCCCCTTAGGGGAAAACTGAACTCAGACTTAGTCATTTCCTCTTAACCAGAGATTGTAACAGAGAAAAGAAGCAAAAAAGCAACTCTAACCAAGCAGAAGTAGAAGAACTTGTGGTAATTGTAATTGTCATGATACCAGAATCATATCATCAATATGATTCTAGTGAATAGTACATGATATTAATACATGTTTGGATACCATGGAAACAAAAACAGAAGTCCCTGGCACCCAAGAAGAATCTTATTTAGAATTGAAGACAAACTCCTGCAGAATGTCTCAACAGAACAAACACTGGCAAAAGTTTCTGCACAGTTTTACAGTGTGTAGTTGTGTTTTGGAGGTCAAATGTAAAGGTTTTTGGGCCTCATGGTCAGCGCGCTCTTATAAAGCACTCGAGCCCTTCCTCTTGACCCAGTGCTGCACTTTCTGTGTGTGGCATTTGAAAACCTCTTGGAGGCATTTAATCACCAGACGGTAGTTCTGTTTAGGTTTTATATCAATGCTGAGGGGATAGAACAACCTACAAAACAAGTATGTAATATGAGCACCGAGATCATTCTAGTCCAACACTATGCAGTCTATTGTCCTGCACCAGTTACATCATCACCCTTGCCCTCTCACCAACAAGGAATTTTTCTAAATATTTGTGGCTGTGTTCACGCATTAGCTCAGCTCATCTGAACACAGAAAACATATTAGGTTACTGTCAAGAAAAGTTCTTGTTAAAGTTGGTCTAAAAATGTGGCTGCCTGTGTTCACATGCTTTTGAGATGGGCTTTTAGTGGAGGTTTCCTGGGTGAGCTTAGACTTATTTGGCCCCTGACTCTCCCGTCCCCTGGTCTGAATTCCCCTCTTGGACTTTGTCTTTCCTGACCTGCCCATGTTGGCACTGCCTTGTTAAACCAACCACATGCAGCGGTGCCAGGCTTAGCTGTCCAGGTTTTTTACAACATTGGCACTGTGTTATTCAGTGAAAGGAGGCAGACTCTCTCCTTGTGTTGCCTGGCACTGGTATTCAGTTGACTAATGCTCCTTTAATTATTGGCTTCATTTTACTCTTTCTATTTTTCCCACACTCCCCTCCTCCCTCCTGCTCTCCTGCCTCTGTCGGCTTTTGTCCGTGCATAATGGTCTCAGCCAGCGCGCAGCTGTAGAACTCGACTCTCGCCTGCGTCTCCGGCAGCACTCAGCTGACCCACTAATAGAGGGGTTTGTGTGAGGAAAAAGCCGGAGGCAGCAGAAGGACCTCTGCAGAGCTGCAGCTTAAAACAACCCGCCTCCGACAAACAGCGTGGACCTCCCGGGGAGAAAAGCTTTGAGGGGAAACACATAAAAAAAAAAGCTTGAGTGAGAGGGAAAGGAAATGTGGAGTGAGGGTAGAGTGTAGCAGCGTTAGTGAAGCGGTGAATCTCTGCAGACGAGCATCTCTGAACTTTATTTTAGAAATGACCCCGGGTGACTTTGGACTCTGTGTGGTACTTTGTCTTTATGGCATCCTAACCTGAGACACAGCTCCCCTAAGGTTTCAGCGCTTGTCATTGCTGACCGGTACTTTTCCTTTCAAGTAGGATGCTGTCTTAGTTATTAGTGACAAGGTTAATGCTGATGCACATCATTCTCTTGTCTTTTTACCTTACATATGATGGATGAGGACTTGCTCAGGGATTTGAAAACCACAGGAAAGCAGATGTCTAGGAGTGCTCTCATGCATGACAGGGTGCTGTAATATGGGACTAAATCTTGGTTATTTCAAAGTTTCCTTCAGGCTCTAACTCACTGGTTCCCTGACTTTGTTTCTTAACTTTTTCTCTGATTAAACATTTATTTAGCCAGGGGGCCACTTGACATTTTGATCCACTATTCAAAGAGAAACCTGGCTGAAATGGTGCTCCCTACAAAGGTGCAAAAATTGTAAAGTAGAGGATATCAGAACAGAAAGCATTCCAGGATACATAAAAAATCCACTTTGAGAATAGTTGCCCATTTAAGATTCAAAGTTACCTCCTTGTCATAGAGTTTGTACAGACATTATGTTTGAGGACACAGGAGTTAGAAACTTGTTTAGAGTGTTTGTTATAAAAGAGCCTATCTTACCATGTCTGAATCAGTGATGTACATACAGTGCCTTTAAGAAGTGTTTACCTTTTAGATGATTTTAAACCAATCAAAGTAATTTGGCTTCTTGATAAAAAAAAATCTAATGTCTGTGTGGATAAGCTTGCACGTCTGGATGCTGCAATTTTACTCCATTCTCCTTTGCAAAACTGTTAAAGCTCTGTCAGGTTGCACAGGGTTTAAGCATTAACGGCTCTTTTCAAGTCCAGCCACAAGTTCTCTATTAGATTGAAGTCTGGAAAAATAAATCTTCTCTTGCAGACTGAATAAGATTGTCCTTCAAGACTTCCCAATTTTGCCGGATTCATTTTACCCTCTACCTTTAAGAGCCTTCCAGGCTGGCTGCAAAGAAGCATCCCCTCAGAATGATGCTGCCACCACTGTGCTTCACAGTGAGGAACAAAAATATGAGATTGCACTGATATTCACCCCCTGGCTGCAATCACAGCACTGAGTCTGTGTGGATAGGTCTCAGTCAGGCTTGCACATGTGGTTACTGGAATTTTACTCCATTCTTCCCAACCTCTACAGGCCTTCTGCTGGCTGCCGAGAAGCATCCCCACAGCATGATGCTGCCACCACTGTGCTTCACACTGGGGATGGTGTGTTGTGATGTGCAGTGTCCGCAAACATAGTGGGTTGTCCGATGGCCAAAAAGCATCATTTTGGTCCCATCAGACCCAATAACTTTCTTTCTCTTGACCATGGAGCCTCCCACATGCCTTCTGGGAAACTCTAGTTGAGATTTAATGAGTTTTCTTCCACAGTGGCTTTCACTCCGGAGGATGTTGAGTGCTTTGGATTTTTTTTTTCACCCATCACCTGAGTTATACTTTTCAGTAACATTTCCTCAGAGTTGCCTCGGGTGTTCTTTTGTCTTGATGGTGTAATGGTAGCCAGGAGTACTGATTAACCAGTGAGTGGACCTTCCAGACACAGGTGTCTTTATACAACAACCACTTGAGATTACTTTGTAGAAATCGGTTTTCACTTTGAAATAAGAGTTTTGTTTTGTTTTTTTCTTTGCATTTTTTTGTCAGAAAGCCAAATTATATTGGCCATGATTGTTTTATAAAACCAATAAAAGGATAAAACATCCCAGGTAGTGAAAACTTTTTTAGGCACTGTACAGCAAGTATTGAAAAATGTCTACAACACTCATCTCAAACCCATTTAAACTTTGATCATGTATATTAAAGTCAAAGATACTGTACTTGCTTCCAGTTAAGGTCATGTTTCCATGTCGTCCTGCGGCAGGAGGAGGCTTGACATCATCAGCCTATCGGACAGAGAGAGTGAGAGACAAAAGGGGCGGGGCTGTCTAACCTTTAGAAGAATGCGAGAGTGTGTTTGAGAGTCATGTATCTGGGATGTCGCGTCCATTCCAACACACTCTTCCAGCTGCAGGAACATTTCTATTGTCAGGCGCTAATCCGTCGTGACTTTCAGGCCCCTCTGCCCTTGTCCTCATGTCCACAGGGAATCAGCGTGAGGCACAGAGCAGGAATGTCAGGGGGCCTCAACAGAAGACCTTCACCAACCTTTTTATTCCAGCCTGTGAGCATGTAGGGAAGTAAAGCAGCAGATATCACCTTGTGGGTGAGGTAGAGATGCAGAAAAGGATTAATATAAGCTGCAGGAATTGGTGTTATTGAAAAACTGAGTGGACTTTGTTTTCAGCCTCAAACACACATCTTTTTCTGTGTGTGTGTGTAATTCAATATTGCACGCACAGACGGCACGAAGCAAGTAAATATAAGATTGTTTTGTTATCTGGGCCACGTTTGGCTCAGGAGGATTTGGTTTCTGTCTTTGGGCAGACGTGTCGGGGAAGCTGCAGCTCAGGAGAGAGGATGAAAGAAGCAGCAGGGGAGGGAAAAAAATCTTGTGTACAAATCACAGCTCCACTGAATCACTGGAAAGTGCTGATCGGGGCTTCAAACTTGGCTAAACGCTTCTCCATTGGTGCCAAACGCAGAATTTTACAAGTTGGTGTCCCATCAGCCCTTTTTTTATGGGTTATGACTGCTTTCCTGTACCTGAGATTGGTTTTAAAGCAAAGAAAGAGAAAAGCTACCCTAGCATCATACGGCCTATAAGCTGCCTGATGCATTATTGTCATGGTTACACATAAATGAACGCCGGCATTGGCAGTGTGGTCGTGAGCTCTCAGCCCACACATCCAACACATCGCTTTGATCAGAGGCAGTAAACACAGCTGAAGTCACAGGACGGCTCAGATGGCTGCCGGTTATAATCAGTTTATGGTGTGAAGAGAACAAAGTCCCAGACAGTCAATGTTTAGCAGAATGATACTAAAAAACTGCAGTAAAATCCACAATAAGCTCCTTTTTGTGTATGATTAAACAGTTCCAGATTAGCTGGGCTGCTGCTCAGAAAATAGCAAATATTACTTTAAATGTGTTTTCGCAGCCACAATCACATTTTTTGTTAAAAAAAGATTTAAAATCATAGATTGTCATTCCCAAAGATAAGCAAAAGCTGTAACCACATGTGTAGTGGTATTAAAAACCTTATGCGGCTGTTTATTAAGATATGGGGACATTGTCTGCAGCATATTCTTGAGATTTTGGACACAATAGCAATGATAATAAATCTTCACCATGGCTGTGAATACACGGCGTTTACACTGGGGTTTTCTGCAGACTTAACCCCTTTCTCAAGTTGCCTAAAAATACTTGCTGTCGTGTTGTCTCAGAAGGAAGCCGCTCCTTCAAAACTGACTCAATGAGTAAGTTAAAAACAGCGAAATAAATCAGACTGTGTTAAAGGAATCTAACAAAACAGCAGAGTGCTGGGCAGACATTCAAGCATGGAGTAAATATGTTTAATGTAAATGACAGTGACAGTTTTTCAGAGCATCTTTTTCCACTTTTACAATTGGCATCATATTTGTTTCATGGTTTTCCAATTTTTATTTTAAAAAATCAGATTGAAGCCACTTAATAGCAATTTTTTCCTAAATGGATTGAGGTAATCCACCTGTATGTTCATATGTTTGTATGCCTGTTTGTTCAGGCCGTTATTGTGAACCCAATCCTGATTCTTCAAACTTGGCTCCAATGTTAACTCTCACTCAAGGATGAACGGCTTTAATTTTGGAAGTCATAGAAAAAGATTTATCTATTTTGGGCCTTCTGTTAGCTCCTTGCTTGTGAACCCAATATCTCAAGAACACTTTAGGGATGTTCTTCAAACTTGGCTCAAATCTTTACTCCTACTCAAGGGTCAACTGGTTTAATTTTCGATGTAATAGGTCAAAGATTAAGATTTTGGTACCTCATGTTCACCCCTTGGTTGTGAACCTAATATCCCAACACTTTTAGGGATTTTCTTCAACTTGGCTCTAATATGGACTCTGATTCAAGGATGAACTTTTAAAAGTCATGTGCAAAAGGTAGAGGTTTTGGGCCTAATGTTCATCCCCTGCTGTGAACCCAATATGTCAGGAACACTTTTGCTGATAATCTTCAAATCTGGCTCAAAAAATTTACTCTGACTTTAATTTTTGAGGTCATAGGTCAAGGATTAAGATCTTGGTACCTCATGTACATCCTGTGCTTGTAAACTGAATATCCCAAGAACAGTGAATGAATTTCTTCAAACTTGGCTCTAATGTTAACTCTCACTCAAGGATGATTTAGTTTCATTGTGGAAGTCATAGGTCGAAGACTTAGCTCTTTGGGCCTTATGTTAGCCCCTTGCTTGTGAACCCAATATCTCAAAAATACTTTTAGGGATGTTCTGCAAACTTGGCTCAAATCTTAGCCCCTACTCAAGGGTCAACTGGTTTAATTTTGGAGGTCATAGGTCAAAGATCAATATCTTGCTACCTAATATTCATCCCTTGATTGTGAACCTATTATTCGAGAACACTTTATGGATTTTCTTCAACTTGGCTCTAATGTGAACTCTGATTCAAGGATGAATTGATTACATTTTAAATATCATATGGCAAAGGTAGAAGTTTTTGGGCCCCATGTTCATCTCGTGCTTGTGAACCCATTATTTCTACAATGCTTTGAGGGATTGTTAACAAACTTGGCTCAAATGTTAAATCTGATTCAGGATGAACTATTCAATTGTGGTTGTCATAGGTCTCTGGTCAAGATCTTCAGGCCTCATGTTCATCCAATGCTTGTGAACACAATTTCTCAAGGATGCTTCAAAGGATTTTCCATCATATTTTTCAAACATTTACTCTCAGATTGAAGGATGAACCGATTAGGTTTTTAAAGTGACAGGTCAAGGGTATATTTACTTGGGCCTCATGTTCATCCCTTACTTGTAAATGCAATATCTCAAAAAATGCTTGGAGGTGTTTTCCTCAAACTTTGCAAAAAAAAAGTCCAGTCTTATGCATGGAAGAACTGATTCTGTTTAGGAAGTCATAGATTAAAGATCCAGGTTTTTGGGCCTCATGTTCATCCCTTGCAAATGATATTTAGAGGGTACTTAGGGTATTTTCTTCAGACTTGGCAAAACTATTCACACTGACTCTAGGTTGAACTTTGAATTATTGAAATTATGAAGGTCTTAGGTCAAGATACATGGGCCTTATGTTCATTTCTTGCTCGTGGACACAATATGTCAGGAATACTCTAAGGGGCATTCTTCAAGCTTTGCAAAAATGTCACATCTTATTTAAGGATAAACTGTCTAAATTATGGAGGTCATAGGCCAAAGGTGAGGTTTTTGGGCCTCATGTTCATACCTTGATTTTGAACTCTTTTGAATCTCAAGGATGCTTTGATGTCCATTCTCCAAATTGTGCAAAAATTCACACTTTACTCATGATTAAATTTGAAGAGTATAGGTCAAAGGGAAAGGTCATTTGGCCTCATGTTCATCCCTTGCTTATAAAAGTGATGGTTGTTATGTTGGTTTGCAAGTAGTTCCATGCTATTCTGGTGAACCTAATATCTCAAGAACACACTGAGGGGGTTTCTTCAAACCTTGCAAGAATGTCCAATCTTACTCAAGGATGAACTGATTTTAAGTGGAGGTCATGGGTAAACTGTCAAGGTCATTTAGCCTCATGTTCATGCCTTACTTTTAAGATTGCTGCTACCATTAAATTTATTGATTATTCAGTCCATAGACATTAGATATTAAAATATTTTCATAATCAATTAAAAGTGTCATTAATGCCCAAAACAAGAACATCAACTATTTAAAGCTCTATTTAAAGGGTTTTTCTGAAACAGACATCAATACAGATCTATCTGTGACCTACAAAAGCAAACAGGACCATCAGCAACAAGATTATTTATTTATATATATATGTATAAAATCTGGCTAACCAGGCTGACCTGTCCCCATGAAGTTGACAGAACCCCCACATGGTGGGTTTCAGTACTCCAACCACGATCCAGCTAAGTTTCAGGATCAACATCAGCCTCTCTCTTCAGTCTTTGTCACGATCAGGACCCTGCAGGACCTGGCTCTCTGCCACAGCTAAAACAGCAAACACAGCTCCTGATTTATTGTATTGAGTTGGCCCAAACAGCCCGTTACACCACCAACATTAGGGCTGCAATTGATCTAATTAGGCTGCTGTAGAATGAGGGTGGGCTGACGCTCGGAAACAAGTCAAAAACAAACCAAAGACTGACTGAGAGGGGAAGTCTGGGTCACTTTATCTCTGGTGTGTAAGCAGGTGTGTGACTGTGTCTCACTGGGTTCAGGTTGTTGTGTAAATGTTGTGGCTTTAAGCTAATGTTGATTCAGATCTGTCGCCAATTTAAATGTTATCATGCAAGGATGAACCTGAGTCAGCAGCACCACGAGGTGTTCTGAGAAATACACAGACACTTAAGAGGTTTAAAAGAGGCAAAACAAAGCTGGTTCTTTTGGTAGCAGGTGATGTTATGTAATGTTTGCAGGAAGAGGTTAAAGAGTTCCTGCTTGAACTTTGGATCGAGATAGAAAACATGCCTTTTGAATATTTTCATGTTATGACTGAGTGTGTTGTGGTTTTATGATGATAGTCTACGTAAATATCCAAGCTATGTGACGTAGCTAAAGCTAAAGCTCATGAAAGTCATGGATATCAGTACAAAGGCAGCCATGAAGCTAACTTTAGCTGTGATAGCTATGTTAGCTACAGAGTTACGTAGCTTACATCAGAGTCCTGCACAGGTCCAATTTTGAATTCAGCTTTTATGAAAAGATCTATTTGACATTAAAACTGGTGCTTGGCTGACATATGGAGATCTCATATGAGCTAACGGGCCTGTTTATCATAATCTTAAGTTTCTAAATCACTGACATGAAGAAGAAAGGAAAGAAAAAATTGGCACTGATGCAGACATAAACTGAAGCAACTTTGCAAGTTGCAACAACCTTAAAGCTATCCTGGAAACATTTCAGAATGAAAGTGTTGAGCGATAACATGGGTAGAAACAGAGCGATAGAGCTTTTACTTTGAAAATCTCAGGTGAGGTGTACCATAGCTGTCAGATCAGCCTGAAATAAATTGACAGATAGAATACACTGCAGTGCACACAACTTTCTTCATCTCTATTTTTATGAATGAAAAATCAGTGGGTTTGAAAAAATGAACTGATCCATTCAAAGTTCTACAAAATAAAAAAGCACAATGAACATGCTCACGCACAACACTGCTGGCTCATCTGCCCACATTTTGTTTATGTTGCCCATACCCGTGAAATTATATGATTATATTTGAAAAAGCCATGTTTTCTTGGGTCACCCATCAGGTACCCGACCTGATGCAGGGCTCTAAGCTACATCATCTAGGTAGCTTACATAGCAGCATTATCTTTAGCTACATTTGCTAATGCTCCAGTGCTTAAGATGACTACATCTACACTTGCTAGTGTAACTTTGTTAGCTTTAGATAAAGCTAACAAAGCTAGAGTGAGCCACCTTTCGCATATCTTTTTCTAAAACGGGATTTTAGCCCTTGCTTGGACCTCTGACCTTCTCCTGTTTATTTATGAAATGCTGCTTAGTCCAGGGGGTTTTCAAAGTGTCAGAAGTGAGCCTCCCCCAAGAGAAACTCATTTATTATGTGGACCCCCTTGCCTATAAGGTTATGATTTAACCAACGATGTTTTTAACCACTTATGTCTCATCTTTAAGTATTTCTATATTTTTGATTTTTTTGGTCTAAACATCCATCTTTCCCTGGCAATAGTTATTTGGTTTCAGTAATGAACTTACTGCTGCCTGATTATTCCCTCCGCCAAGGAGGATATGTGATCAGCAGGGTTAGTTAGTTTGTTAGCAACATAACTCAGAAAGTTATGGACGGATTTTGAATAGTCAAAAATGGCATAAGGAAGAACTGATTGGATTTTGGGACTGATCCAGATCACCATCTGGATCCAGGAATTTTTGGAGGGATTCTGTACTATTGGGAGATAGGGCTAATGGCAGAGGTCTGCGCTCTCTGCATGCTTTTCTAGTTATGCTCTGTGCTCTAATTTGGTGGGAATCATGAGTTTGCATCTATGCAGTAGATGCAGGATTGTATAACTGCAGATCATCCTCCACCTTCAGCCTGGTATTCACTTTTATCATTGTCGGTGCCAAAAACCTGCACTTGCATAGGCCCTCGTAGTGTTTATAGTGCTAAACGTCTTGGTCCGTTTACTTCTTGTCAAAAATCCCCCTGGTTTTAGTCACTAGACTTAGTGCTTTTGTCTCCATATGTCCCCTGGGTTTAAAGAACCTTATGCTGTTGTTAGCTTGTACATCTTTGCTAATTTAACACTGTGGCTGTTGAGCATCCTCAGGACTAATGCAGGAAAACCCCAACTTTAATAGTCAACTCTAATATAGTTCCTTTGTTAACTATAAATCTGTCCGTTTTGTCCCATGCACAGCAGAAGTTAGCAAAGCAGATCACCTTTTTCTGGTTAATAGTTTTGTGCCTCCTGTGAAGTCCTGCAGCAGGGGAGGCCTGCCTCACACACAAAACAGTTGGCTTAGTCTTGAATGTTTGAAGCTGGTAATTCTGCACAAACTCACCAACTTTTAAGGTGCATGGAGGATGAAAAAGGTCTTGGATGAAGCAGAAAACTCCAGAAACACTTTTAGTTTAGCAAATTATAAAAGTTCCGCTCTGACAGAAGCAGAGTCTCCGTAGGAGGGGGCATCTGAGATCTACAGTCCACAGCCAGACTGTCTTGAGATAATCTGGAAATTTTTTATGAAGATATCCCAGAATTGTGTCTACAGTTTAAATTTTTAATTCCTTTTGTGATCAACTACAGTGAAGTGAATATTTGAAGTCTATTTGAAGTTGTTGTAGGGCATATTTATCTCTGTATTACAGACAGCAGAGAAATGACTACAAAAGAGGAAGAGAAAATGCCAGTAACCAGTTACACAGCCGCAACCTGACTCTAAAGTGTTATGCAAATATCTTTAAAACTATTGTTGCAGCCTCCAAAGTTTCACTCTTCCTTTTAAGCCAAACCCACACTCAAGCTGAAGTCAAACTGCCCCTGAACGTTGCCCTCTCTCTGCATGCTGCTGTTTGAATATTCATCTCATTTGCATACTACTTTCATGTTGCTCCTGTCAGCTGGAAGGTCAGAGCAGAGTTGTATTTTTCCTCCATAAATATATCAAATTAAAGCCATTAAATTCTGTTCATTCATGCAACACTTTGCTCCTTTCCATCTATGAACCTGCCAAAACATTTGCCTTCCTCTCGCGCTGGATCATTATTTAAACCCATGTCCTCACACACCAGCAGCACCTGATTCACTATTAAACTCTCCCTCTCTTCCTCCTCTGCAGGATCTGTCAGAGGACCGGGACCTGGAAGGGTTCGGAGAGCAGGCGACAGACGTTCAGACCAGGCTAGCAGACGTCTGCAGTGGCACAACGGGGAGCGGGATGGCGTCCATACCGGAGTTCTACGCCGGAAAGAACGTGCTGATCACAGGAGCCACGGGCTTCATGGGGAAGGTGCTGGTGGAAAAACTGCTGAGGTCGTGTCCTGAAGTCAAAGCCCTGTACATCCTGGTCAGACCTAAAGCGGGGCAGTCCATGCAGCAGAGGGTCAGCGACATGATGACATGCAAGGTAAAGGGGCAAATGTACACTAATGCATCATGTTGCATCACCTTGACTCATAAAAAGTTGGGACAAATGTGAATAAGAAAAGAATACAGTGTTTTGCAAATCCTTTTTATTTGCTTTATTGACATTTTTGCTTACATTATGAATTTGATGCCTGCAACATGTTACAAAAAAGTTGGGACAGGAGCATGTTTACCACTGTGTTTGATTATCTTTTCTTCTAACAACACTCTGCAAGTCTGGGGACTGGAGATACTGATTGTTGAATTACTGTAGGTGGAATTCCCTCCATTCTCACTTTATGTACATCTTAGGTTACTCAGCAGTACAGGATTTCTGTTATTTTTTGCACCTTTGAGTGTACATTTTCAGGGGAAACAGGTGTGGACTGCATGCAAGCCATTCTAGTGCCCAGGTTCTTTGATTGTGAAGCCATGCTGTTGTAACTTGTGCAGAATGTGGCCTGGCTGAATTAAGCAGCAGTGTCTCTAAAACAGATGAATGAAAGCATATGCTGCTACGAAACATATCTGTACTTTTCAACTTTGATAACAGCCCAGATGGTTCTTTTCCTCTTTAGCAAATTTCCCCAGATCTTCCAGTGAAACAGTCAAGATATACAAACATTATTCCCTAATTTCCATGAAAATACTTGAGTGTTTAGAATCAAATTACCAAAAATATCCAAAGAACAAATTAACCAAACATTTCAAGGCAGTTATTTAAATCTGGATTGAAATTCTGGACAATTATCTAAAAAAATACTAAAATCAAAAATTACTTTGTTGTAGGGAGGCTAAAATCTAATGTCCTCATATGTGCATGCAGGCTAAAGTGCTAACTTTCTGTGGGCTGTCACCCACTTCCTGGGAATGACTGAGCATTTCAAGGGCGCTCCTTTTATAACTGATCATGGTACGATCACAATTAGCCTACCTGAACTTTAACCTAAGGTGTTTTTTGAGTATTTCACAACTGTCCTGTGTCTTTTTTGCTCCTTTCTCAACTGCTTTGGAGTATGTTGCAGGCATCAAATTCAGCATGTGTGTTCATTTCTTTAAAAAAAATTGCATTTTTATCACTTTGAACTTTAAATATCTTGCCTTTCTGCTGTATTCAGTTAAGTATAAAAGGTTTTGAAAGTCACTTTATTCTGTTTTGGTTTGGTTTGGGTTTTTTTTACATTTTACTCAAGGTCCCAGCTTTTTTTTTTGACTTGGGCTTTGCATGTACAGCATGCTTGATGCTTTATGCATTAAAACTTCCTTTTTATTTGAGTATATAAAAGTAAAAATGGTGCATTTTGGCTGTTCTGTTGGTTTTTAAGGACAAATGAAAGGAAAATTAACACTTAAAAGCTTTGGATTGGGCTCCTTTTTGGATGAATTATGCAACATTTGGTGTTGTTTTTCCTTCCCAACTGCAGCTTGGAAAAGAAAGCCTCTTATCAGTGGCCAGGGCTCATGGATTTCTTTGTCTTGTCATATATTTTATTCATCCTAGAGGGGAAATTTGGAGTTTAGTCTCTGTTATTGAAGATGCTGCACACATAGGCTAGGAATACTCGCACATGCACAAACAGGATCCTGTGAAGAGATCGTTGGTCACGCCATCGTGGCAATTTACTATCATGTAAAAATCAAAACCTGGCGGTTAATAAACGTGAAAAAGCAGTAAAAATGGACCCATTAGCTCATGAAGTGCTCCTCTTAGAGCATTAAAGAGCAGTCCTGAGTCCACCCATCAATCACGGTGACTTCAGCTCTGTTTGGACATTTGAATAGTGGGCTGTTGATTCAAATCCCCATTCAAACTAAGGCCTGTTCATATGGTGTTGCAGTTTTTATAGAACAATAGAAATTTGCCTGTGAGTTATGGCAGCAGCTGCTGTTGCCATAGCAGTCGAGGCTTAATGACCCAGGAAGAGTCCAATAGTTCATCTGCAGACTTCTGCAGGGAGACACCAAAGAGTCAGAGAGCACAAACAGGGAGTCAGATGGAGAAAAGGTGAACTGAAGTGGAAGCTGAGGAAGAGCAGAGCGCTAATGGGTGGAGATCTAAATGTGTGGCGTCAGCTGTATCAGGCCATGACTCAACAAAAACCCTCCAAACTACACCGGACTTAATGAGGTTTAAAGCACTGACGTCGTGTGCGTATTGATGCTGCTGCTGCGTGCTCGTGCTGCTCCACTCTGCTCAGCTCGGCTCGGCTGTTGTTGGCCTCAAACTGTCAGCACACCTAAGAAAATCACACTTTGGCTGAATCCCACGTCGTCTCTCTCTAACAGCATCTATTTTTATCACTCCCATTGAACCCAGGTAGTGCATTCATTATTCTACTGTGGGATGTGTTTGGCTTTGAGAATTTGTTCCTTAATTTAGCTGAGCTTTTCTTTTTCTTTCTTTTGACTTTTTTCTTTTAATTCTGCGTCTGTGTTTAAAGATGGAAGCTTCAGTCCCAGAACATTTCTCTCCCACCATATAATTAGTTCACTAGGCCATAACGCTGGTTAAGAGTGAAGAGTGTCAGCTAAAAGCACACTGTAATTTCTAAACAGCTTTAATGGATAGAGTGGGCGACATGAAGAGAGATTTACAGACATAAACACCTTTTAAACAGGTGTCTGTCTTCTGCTGCAGGATTAAAGGAAAGAAAAAAAGCACTGAAAATCAAAAATTTACCTCTTACATATCAGAAAAATGCAGAAAAACAGTGTATTCATGAAGGAGGAGAGAATGCATGAGCTTAATCCTACTATGTGCAGAACTTGTAGGCGTATTTGGGCTAAAAATTTAGGCTGAAAAAAGGCGTGAAATGATGAGTAAGCCTGTCTGGGTGGAAAGGAGGATAGACACAACCCCAGAAGTGCTCTGGATGTCCTTAAATATTTACAGGAGCATGGTAAAATCATCTGTTAAAAATAGCAAAATCCATGCTTTTAGGGCAGAGTAAGGGGTGCATGTGGCAAGGAAGCTACTCTAGGGTACTGTCCAGGCAGATACTAGAGTTGCCACAAGCCTCTGGTCTTGCCATGTCCTAGAGCACAAATACTGCCGGCAGTCTCCGGACCACATACCGCTAGAGGTGAAAGCCCTTGGTAAAAGAAATGCCATTGAGCTTGACCTTGCCTGCCAAGGTGTTACGATCTTTTCATAATCTAGGGGTAACTAAAAGGAGTAACATAATAAATTTATAAAATTACACAAGTGTAACTAATAAAAAAACTCCCAACTAGAAAAGCAAGAATTTCAAAGATTTATTGACGATGAAAGTAGGTAATAACAAAATTAAGCCTTAATTGACCAAGTGGTGAACAAAGGAAAAAGGTTTGCTAACAAAGAATTGACTAATGAAAACCTAAAATGGAAGTACTGACTTCAGGGAACTCAAAGGCCAAATTAACAAACAAAAACCCCAGATCTAACTACAAAAGAACCAACCTAGACTATCTGTACCAAAATTAAAAAATAATTCTAAACTCCCTAACTGACCACAAAACAGGAGAAAACCAGAACCTAACAAAAATGGCAGAAATTCCCCTACCCTCTGTCTTTAACTAAAATTGTTTGACTTAATCAGATACCAACAGAAGCAAGCTTACAACAATCAGGCAAACACACATCATGGCTCAGGAGTGGAGGGAGAGAGACTGAGGCTCTGTCTTGGGTGTCTTTTGTAACCTCTCAGATAAGCCAGATCAGCCTCAGCTGCTGCAGACTCCTGAGGTGTGGCAGACCTGCAACACAATCAGGGTGAGAGAGGGCCTAAACAAAAACAGAGGATTCACCTATATAAAACTGACTTTGCCTTATCAGAGGCCGTAACACAAGGTCAACATGTCTAGATTGAAAAACCTGTTTTTCAGCTAATAGATTAAGCCAAAGACAGAGCTGGTTTCAGCTAATAGCTCGCTAGTACAATTCAAGTTGATTAAAAGGGACTGTGTTTAACCTTCTTTTTTGGTCATTTTTCAAGGACTTTTGTTGTCTGCTGTCTATTAAAACTTTGTCTTTCGCATTCTAACATGCTAGCCAGTGATGTTTCTAGGTGGATAATTTCACATCTAATTAAACACAAATTACAATTGTTAATAGTTGGCTAATCTCGTCAAGAACACTCCACCCCCCGCCCCCCCCCCAAAAAAAGAAAAAGAAAAACCAGTTGAAATCATGCATCATTTATTTGAGGGGATCACAGCAGCAGTAGGTAAGTGTCTTTACAGAATGTGGCTGATGTTAGCATTGCTAGCTTCACTATCCTTCAATCTTCTTTGCATGTTAGTATGCACAGAAGGATATCAGAAGATCTTTATCTCCCCAAAGAGCAATTTTGTTTGCAACATGAAGAAATCACAAACACATAAATACATGTAAATACATACATTTTTAAAAACAGCATGTGTCTTGAATGCATAGAGAGAGGCTGAGTCAAGGAGAGGAGCAGGGACTAGACAGTCTGGTAGTTATTCAGGGCTCACATATTTGATTTATAATGATGTTATGTATGACTTATATATCAGTCGTAAGTAAATATCAGCTGACATTTTTTATCTGCTGATGCTGATATTAAACTTTTAATACTGACAATATGTCATTATTGTCCCCGCCTACTAAGAAGCACTATTCAGCAAGGTCCTTTAAGAAAGGGGCATTTAATGTATCTTCTGCTTGTGTTTGCAGTCTTTGCTTCTTAACTGATTTCAATTGAATGTGGCTTCACCCTAATAGTGTGTCCGCTATCAGGACACTGCTTGATGCCCTGCCAAGCACACTCACTCATGCTTGCTCCGCATTCAGAAGTGATTTCATTAAATTTCCATGACCAAGCCTCAAGTACTAATTGCTATTCATGCCAGTCCTCGGGTCAGTTTTATTCTATTCAGCGTTGGGATAATTCATGAAGGAGAACCGGGTTTTTTTTTTTTTTTTTTTTTTTTTTTTTGTCTATCGAGGAGCCTCTCCCTCTCATCCTTCAAGCTGGGGCCAGTATCTTTCTTACCACCTGTTGCTAGGTAACCACTAAGAGATCTGTCCCGTGGATGTAATCGGGGAGAGCTGCCCCGAGGAGGGAAAAAGGACAAACAGATAGGAATCTCATTGTCTGTGCGAATCTCTGACATTTAAGTCCTCTCTGTCTGTGTTTGTGAGCCCAGGCTTCTGATCCGCTGGAAATGTTTAGACGCCTGCAGCTCTGGCTTCAGTGCCAGGCAACGAATGGCATGTCAGGCACTTGATACAAGTAGGCCTCTGGGTAGATGAGGCCTCTCTCCTGTCGCTCTCTGTAGCATACTTTTTCCACCCACTGGCTTTTGTTGGACGCAGTGACAGTTAATGAGGCTGTGCAGCATCCTCGATGTATCTGCAAGTGATGGCGGAGGGAGGGGGAATGCTTTAGTGGGATGGCATCTTGGGCTATTTTGCCTACAAAGCAGGATACTGCAAGTAGAGGATTTACTCTGTGTTACTGTAAAATGACTATTGATTATCTCTTAAGGGTTTCCTCAGTGATCAATATTGCAGCTCTGCCATCAGTTACACCAGACAATTTTGAACCTTGTGTTTTTGTGTTCCTCGAGTGCTGAGGAGACTTGATAATTACCTCATCTGTTATCAGGGTTTGTAGGAAAAAAAACTGAATTATGAAACACAAATTCCTAACTGGGTTTATAATTCGAGCCCAGTGGGTTGAGTAGAGTGTGGCTAAAGTCAGCAGCTAGCGCCACCAGCTTTCGTTCCTCTTTGCAGATCAATACATTTCGTAATTTAGTTTTTCCTCACTTTGTTTGAGTAGTTATACATGAGTATAACCATCAACAGCTTACATACAACTTTATTTCCATTTTCTGGTTCAAAATACTTCCCTGTCAGATGCTAACTGCTAAGCTTTTCATGTGCCTGGGATCAATACATTTCGTAATTTAGTTTTTCCTCACTTTGTTTGAGTAGTTATACATGAGTATAACCATCAACAGCTTACATACAACTTTATTTCCATTTTCTGGTTCAAAATACTTCCCTGTCAGATGCTAACTGCTAAGCTTTTCAAGTGCCTGGGAAAAGCTCCGGCATTAACTGACCTATAGTGGCTACTAGTGGTAGGAGGCCTCAATACACTCATAAAGGAGCATTTGGCCAGGCCAGTGTTTAAAAAAAAAAATGAGGGATGGTCAGTTTAACCTACTTATAAAACTAGAGCCAGCTAATTTGATATCCAAATTTAGCTGCTTAGCCGGCTAAGCACACACATTCTTAATAGTAGTATTTGGGGCAAAGAAAACAGTTGTTCTTTTAATTAATCATGTAACTAACTGAGACTTAATGCAACTCTAAAACTGAGTTGTAATCTTGTCGAATCCTTTCCTAAAAAGCAGGCTAAATATTTCATTTAAAGAAGGCCAAAAGACCTGAATATTTTCCGTAGATGTTCCAAGGCAAATTCATTTACATCTAGTTACCACTGATTATAATTCCATTTAGCCATATAGTCTAAAGACAAATAAAAACATAACCTGACATGCCAGATAGATTGTTTCATATATCCATTGCATTGATAAATTTCAAATTCATCTGGGAAACCTCCAATACAACGTGTATGGTAAGTGTAGGACTGTTCAAAAAATTTTCAGAAGGTGACTGGATAATGTTCTGTTTGTCACTTTCATTTTAGACGTGGCAAAAATGGGTCAAGAGAGTAAAAGAAAATGACAGAAAGTGGAAAATTGGGTTAAGAGGGGGAAAAATGAGAAAAAGGATGATGAAATAGGATTAAACTGTGAAAAAATTGGGCAACAGTGAAAAAAGAGGGTCAACAGAGGCAAAAACATCGACAGAGAACAGTTAGAAAAAGTGGGAAAAGGAGTTAATTTTTAATACACTGGTTAATAGAGGAAGGTGGTGAAACAGTGACACAAGTGACAGAATTTATAGTGGCTAAATTGGACAGAAAATGTGACAAAATAAGATTAAAAAGTAACAAAAATGGGTTAAATGAGGCAAAAATTAGGCAATGAGGTAAACAGAGGCAGGAAATAGGTGGAGAGTGGCAAAAATGGAAATAAAAGTGGTGAAATAGGACTAAAAAGTGATCAAGACAAGCATCAATGCTACTGAAACATGCATTGATACTATCAATAAATCAGAACTGGGGCGGACGTGTTCTCTGAGTTTATCAGGGGCCCGGTGAAATCTGTGGGCAGGCATCAACACTGGGGGCAGCCATTGCTAATGGGTCACAGCTCAACTTAACCCCACTCATGGCTACTGCCACATTCTCCTCAAATGACGCTGATTGGTCAGAACCATTTTCAGTTTGGCACAAACTTTGTGGATTAGAGCTTTGCAAGATAGATTGATGAGAGTGTGGCAAATCCATTTGCTTTGCAAGGTAATTTTGACTGCGGTGGAAGATGCCAAGGGCATTTTTAGAGCCCAGGACACTGAGTGATAAAAATGCTGGACTACATTGGTTTTGTATTGAAATGAGCACCGGCAAAGCTAGGAGTGCCGGCTGTGGACACAGGCCATAAAAGAGGCAAAATATTCCATCAAGTATTATTTATAACCAGAGCAGACTTTCTCACATTGGCTTTAATGGTTTTAACATTTTGAGTGATTTTTAGGAGGAAACCTCCAGAGGGGGCCGTAGTGGCTGTCCCAGGCCAGAAGATGTCTAGCATCGCCCCTGCATCAACTTTGAGTAGAAACTTTCCAACTGTGTTCTCCTTTCAAAAATTTTCCCAGAGTGAACAAACGCTTCTTGTTTGACTTTATTTAAGCAGTCTACTGTCATCAGATGCAAGCTGGTGAATTTGACTGCATTTTGTTTAAACAAATCCTCTAATTGGCTGAAGCAGAGCAAAGCACATCAGAAGGCGAGAAAGTCATCTCGCTTTCAGACGGAATGCTTTTCAAGCTGTAGTAGCATAAGTGTTTCCTTTTTTCCTTTTTGTTCTTCTCACTTAGCAATGACGGCACACCCTTAACTGACTAGTGGACTCTAAGAAAGAAGGATGGCCGCTGGCGATGCCTTGTTGAAGCACATACTTGCATATCTCCCTTAAGACAGAAATAAACTGCTTCATTCCTCACATGCTTGGGATATCAGTGTCCTGCTATTATGTAACTGCTGATGCAAAGAAAAGAAGCCACACCTGCGTCCTCTATATCCAGGACGCGTGGGCATGAGTATAAAAATGAGGGCGTGGGATGACACGAGCAAGTCTATAACACATAAGAGAGTTTTGGAGGAATAGATGACGTCTGTTTTTGAATGCATGTGCAGATATTTTCCACAAGAGGAGATCATGCATGTTTCTTTCAGGCTCTAGTAATGAATTATTAACAGTAGAGCATGTTAGAGACACTTGGATGCACACTTGCATGAAGTAAAAGGAGGTTAATGTATCTGTACGAAAGTCACTTTCTTGGTAATTTTATCCTTAAAATGCACTTTGAAATTAGACTTCCGTGTTCCCTTTCATTATACTCTGTGTGAATCTCTGTGCACCAGACTCTAACTGTGGTTTTCACTCCCTTGCCCATTATCCTACTCTGATCTGTCATGACTACATCCTGTCATTGATTTCCTCTTGTTTGCATCCAGAGCCAGGTGATCATTCTCAGCCGTATAAATATTCAAGATTTATTGATTCCCCTGCTGGCTCAAACAGGTTGCGCTGTGTTTCCACTTGTGGAGCTGCTGAAATCCTCGCCTGAATTGTTAATGTTGGCTGTCAGCACAGGCACACCTGAAGCATCGACCTCTCAATCCTGAAGCGAGATCAGACCATTCAAAACATGCAATCCCTGTCGTGCATTCCTGATGTAAGATTCATAAGCTAAATCCTGCAGTAAATACGTGTGAAAGTGTGTTTAATTTTGGCGTGTCAGGCTCTGTCAAAACAGCGGCTTTTGGAGATGAGCGTGAGAGGGTTGACAGTGTTGCACATTACAAGTGATTTGAGAGACAAGTGATGGCTGTGCTGCTCCTCCCCTGAGATGAAGGCAAAGGGGACCCAGTGCTTTGCGTATAATTAGGCTGCAAATTAGCTCAGTTTATGAAACAAATTAGCACATTAAAACGTCACAGGTGAAGTCATTAAGCGAGCAAGGACATGCGTAGTGCCGACTCAGTTCTTCAGGGGACTGTTGTAGCCCAGCCCAGTGCCTACACAGCATGTGCAGAGTCTGTCAAACTGTTTCATCTCTCCACATCCATATGGCTCCTACAGCAGGAAGCTTTATGCTTGTGATGTAATGGTTTTTCCCTTTTTATTATTGCCTCTGCACCCTCATAAAAACACTGTTAAGAGGAATACTTACCATACATCTGTGCGCTGTAAATCCTCCTCATGTAGTTCATAAAATTAAAGCTGTTCTTTGAGGGAGCATGTGTACTCTGATGAGAGGAAGCATCTTGATAGACGGTAAAGGGTACCCTGAAATGGGTGTGAAGATGCTTTAAAAATGGAGCTAAAGTTAAACAAAAAAAGCAGGCAAGGAGAACACAAAATGGATGCAAAGGAGTGTTCAAAACTGACAAATTGGGTACCCTGAAACCAGTGCCTGTGACTTGAAACTGTTTGGAAAGGGTACCTTGAAACTTACATTACTAGGACCTTGAATTATGATCAAGGGTATTCTAAAATTGCAAAAAGAGTTCCTACAAACTGACTTAAAAGCCTATCTTGAAATAGACTCTTTAGGGTAACTCAGAACCGAAGCCAAAAACCCCTTGAAGTGTGCCTTCATCTTGGTTTCAGATCTGGCACTTTGGGTAAATCAAAACACCTTAAAACAGAAGCAAAAGCTTCTTCAAACATGCACTGAAAAGTTCCTTGACACAGATGCTAAACGATACCCTAGGATAGAAGCTTAAAGCAAACATGTTTTAGGCCACCTTGAAATGGACGCTTAAGGTACTTTGAAACAGACACTGGGTACCATGTCACAAATGCGGAAAGACACTTGAATTAAGGGTAGCATGAAAATGACACTAACAAGTTTCTTGGAAACAGAAGCAATGTCTCACAAAGTCCCAAAATTATAAGTATCTTAAATACCCTAAAGAGTACCCTAAAACGCACTTTTCCAACTGACTTTAAATAGTTATTTGAATCAGATGCTAAAGACTTGCTTGGAGTTGATGCTAAAGGGTACCTGGAGCTGAATGCTAAAAGACTACTTAAAATGCTGGCTATAGATAAACTTGACAATGCAGCTAAGGATAGCATAAAACAGATACTAAAGGGTACCTCAAAAGAAACAGAGGGGTTCTTACAAACCTACACTATGGGTACACTGAAACGTATACTGAAGAGTACCCTAAAACACATACTGAATGCGTTGTCTAGACATACTCGAGGGTTTCTCAGAAGGAACAGCGAAGACTGACTTAAAATTAATTGTAAAAGGTACCTTAAAATACTTGGTACAAGAAGCTTTTAAAGTGTAACGGAAGAAATTGTTCCACTTAAAGCTAAGATGCATGAAAGAGATACTGAAGGGTACCTTGAAACTGACACTAACAGGATCATGAGTCCTGATCAAAGCTATCAAAAAATTGCAAAAAGCACTTTCTAAACAGACACTTGATAGTTCAGAAGAACAGATTTGAGTGCCTATATTAAAACAGCCCCTTAAGGGTACCTTGAAACCCAGGTCAAAACCCCCTTTAAACAGAGTAAGTGACCTTCTTTAAACCTGGTACTTTGGGTACCTCAAAACACATGCTGAACTGAAGAGTTCCTTGACACAGATGCTAGGTACTAGTACCTTAAAATAGAAGCCGAAAGCGCTATCTAAATAAATGTTTTAAGCTACCCTGAAATGGACACTTAAGGGTATTTTGAAACAGATGCTACAAGATACTTTTAAACTGTGAAAGAATATCTTGTTCCATTTAAAGCTGAGTGATATAAAAGGGGTACTCATGGATGTCATGTACCTGACACTATTAGAACCTTGAAATGTGATCAAGGGTATCAAAATACTGCAAAAAGCTTTTTATTAAACAGAAACATATGAGTTCCAAAATACATATTGAAAGCCTATCTTAAAACAGACAGTAAAGGACTTTGAAATCTAGACAAAAACCCTTGAAACAGAGACCATGAAGTGAAACAGAGACCAAAGTTCTGTAAAACTGACATGTTTGGTACCTCAAAGCACATGCTACACAGTACCTTGACACAGGCTAAAGGCACTTTCAACATCAACTGAGTAGTTTTTTGATGCAGATGCTAAAGGGTACCTTACAAACAAAACTGAAAGCACTCTCTAAACAAATGTTCTAGAATACCCTGAAATGGACACATACGAGTTCTTTGAAACAGATTCTAAAGACTATGTTGAAATGGAAGCTAAATACTGCTGTGAAACAAAGTTCTGAAACTTAAAGCTACTTTGAAATATTCTGTGAAGGGTACCTCAACATGGACGCTAAAGGCTACCACGCTACAGTGTTTAAGGGTGCTTTGAAATACATGCTAAAGGCTACCTTCAAATGGAAGCTAAATACAGCCATGAAACAAAGTTATGAAACTTAAAACTACCTTTAACTGGACTCTGAAGGGTACCTTAACATGGACGCTAAAGGCTACCTTGATACAGTGCTTTAGGGTGCTTTAAAATAGATGCTAAAGGTTACCTTAAATGGAAGCTTAATACTGCCATGAAACAAAGTTATGAATCTTAAACTAATTGTAAATGAACTCTGAAGGGTACCTCGACATGGACGCATAAGGCTACCTTGATACAGTCCTTAAGGGTGCTTTGAAGTAGATGCTAAAGGCTACCTTGAAACGGAAGCTAAATGCTGCCATTAAAACACATTTATGAAACTTAAAACTACTTTTAAATGAACTCTGAAGGGTACTTTGACACAGACAGTAAGGCTACATTGAAAAACATACATATTAAATCTACTTCAAAAGACACTAAAGGCTACCTTAAAAAAGAGTTCTTGCAAAAGAAGCTTTAAGGTACTTTAAAACAGACCCTATCTAATTCCATTAATTGGTGCTTTATGGGATTTCGAAGCTCAGACCAAAGGCTCTTAAAACTGATGTCAGATTCTACCCTTAAAGAGAGGCACACTTAAACCATATCTTAAGGATACCTTACTATATACACTTAAAGGTTTTTAACAGGATAATGCCCTTATATACATTTTGTCTGACTTTTAAGACAATAACTTGTATTTTATAGAGGAGAAAGGGTACTAGAAAACTTTAAAGGCCAATTTTTGTCTTGTGGAGCTTTTGCATTCACTTTATTTTAAAGCATGCTCTGTGATGGGTAAAAAGCTGCAGGAAAGCAAAGGCGGCCAACAAATGGATTTTAATGGTGTAAAGAAAAAAGCACTTGTGTATTTCCTCTTTCACTCTCATTTTTATCTGGCCTTTAGGGGATTGTGGTTAAGTTTATGTTTGTGTTATTGATCAGGGTCTGATGGCTTCTGTCAGGTTCTGTCTTGAAGAGTTTGTTCAGGGCTCACAATGAGATATCTTTTTATAGCTATTAAGTGTTTGTGTGTTTTTTTAGTTATGTTTAAAAAATAACCAGCAGCTGTTTCTAAAGTTAGTGACGAGACACTTTTCTGTGACTTAAACCGAGCCAAAACAAGCTTCCCTTATCCTGAATTAAAAAGGGTTTTGTTATCTAAACTGAATTACACCGTCAAGACTTTGATGCCACAGCCCTGCTGCTCTATGTAAGCCAGTATCCACCCCAACTTAGTCTTTGTATCTCTGTTGTTGTCTATAAAAACAGTGCGTCATTCAATCCAAATGAACGTAATCCAAGAAGCGGTCACATTGTCACCACAACATAATTAGAAAAGCAGTTTAGTACTGTATAAACATAGCTTTAATAAGACAGGTTTGTATCACAGAGGATCATGTTCATCAAGATTACAGCCTGCCCAGCTCCGTCTTCTAACACAATGTGATACAGTAAACCAGCCTGCTTTAATAATGGTGTCTGTGACACTGGCATTTTTTTATTGTCATGTCCCAGAACAACAAACAGTCCCAGTGTCACAGAGGTGAACTGAAATGTTTTTAGACACAAGCCATGTTTCTCTGTGGTTGCTGTAGTTTGACAAAAAAAGGAAATCTGCCCAAGGCTTTTTGGTTATTTTTACACATGCACGCAACGTTCAGAAAGCTTGATTTGCATTTTACAGAAGAGCAGGAGCACTTAAGGGCCAATAGATCATCTTCAAGACCGCAAAAGGTAAGAAGAGCCGACGGAGCTAAAGACTTGAGTGATTGGAGTCACAGAAAAGAGCTCTTGACTTGGACTTTGCTGCTCTTGCACTTGACTTATGAATACCTTGAGAACAAAACAGACTTTTTGCAAAATAACACGACAAGGAGAAACTATAAAGATAATATCAGGTAGGCCTTACACAACCATATCGTTTGACTGCCTGTTCAAATTCAGATAAAAGCCGAAACTTGAATACATATAGGCTAAGTTTGAAAAAAGCCAGTGATAGAAGGGATACCACACCCATTTCACAGTGTCAGTTCCTTTTAAAGGTACATTCTGCATTGCTTTTTTATTTGTTAATGTACATTCAGAGAGGTTGGGTGGGGAGTGTTTGTGGACAGCCATTTTCAGGTCTCTCCAGGGATATTTGATAGAGTTAAGGTCAGGGCTCTGGCTGGGCCACTATAGGACATTCACAGACTTGTCCTTAAGCCACTCCTATGTTGTTTTAGCTGTGTGGTGAAGGCCATTGTCATAATGGAAGGTGTTCCTTCAGTGTAGTCTGAGGTCCTGAGTGCTCCTGAACAGGTTTTCATCGAGGATATCTTCGTACTTTGCTTCATTCAGCTTTTCCTCGACCCTGACAAGTCTCCAAGTCCCTGCAGCTGAAAATCACCCCCACAGCATGATGCTGCCACCACCATGCTTCACTGTGTATATGGTCACGAAAGTGACAATGTAACAGTGTGATTGAAAAATTAGTATGTAATAATATAAGACCTCCAACTTATCGCAATCAACCTGTTGAAGCTGACAGCCTTTATGGAAATGAAACTAAACCATTCTGTTAGATTTTTCACATTTAGACCTAGTAGTAAAAGTTAGCCTGGAAGACCTTTAAAAGGAAACAAGTGCCGTCATGTACATATGTTTCGTGCATGTAGGACGTGAAGGATTCATCATTGGGCCCGATGTGCCAAAACCCAGGGCTGTTCTTCACAAGACTGTACATTTGCACAGTTTTATTTTGTAATGTGGCAAATCCTTATTTAATGACTTTGAGTTCCTAATGTCTTTTACACAGAAGGACTTGGACAGAATTTTGGATTATTTCTCTTCATGTAATGTCTGAAGAATCACATCCTTTGAGGGATTTCTTTCTTAAAATAGTCGGGAAATCTTATTACATGTTGTAGGCTTGATACTTTACTTGAAAAAAGAAAATATTGACACCTATTTCAATAGCATGGCAACAAAAATATAAGTTGAAGCCAACTAATGTGGGGTAATAGCTTGTTTTAATTGTCAAGGACTGCAGGGAGACTCCCATACATTGTCTAAGTTACAAGATTGCATTTGCAAGGTTTTAGTATCAAAATGTTGCCAGGGTTTTTATTTGGAATTTAGACAAAGTTGCCCCTTCTGGTTTCTGTTAGCATGAAATATATAACTTTCTTGCCAAAAGGACTTGAAAATTTTCAGTACTTACCATCCTGTGAATTTAAATAGACCACTGTTCACTCAGTTCATACATCTCAAAGCCTTCAAATCTCTCCCTTTCCAGTTTTCCCAGTGTTCCCCTGAGTTCTGTCATTGGCCTCCTTCTATTCATTATCTATTAACTTCCTCTTTGTCATATCTTCCATAAATTCAACATCAACTTTCACTTCTATGCTGATGACACCCAGCTCCACCCATCCACCAAACCTAACTCTAACCTTCCACCCTTCTCCCTCTGTCAAATCCTGGTTTTTACACAACTTTCTCAAACTTAACAGTAGGAAAACAAAAATTCTACTTACTGGCACTAAATCAACCTTAGCAAAATTGATCAGCTTTTCCCTCACATTTGACCATCTTAGTTTCTCCTTTCCCTTCAGGTCAAGAATCTGCATACTTCCATCTTCAGACTTACTTCACACTGGCTTTCTGTGTTGGATAGAGACTTACCATTATTAAGACTATCTTTTCTTGTTAAATGACTGCTTTGTTGGGTGTCATATCGTGGTCAGAGGTTCTTTATTGGTGGTAAAATGTCTTCACTGTGACATTCTTCTCCTAAGACTGCTTTTAGGTCTCAGGCTCAATCCTCCTAATTCTTCGTGGCATTTAACAAGGACACAAAGGCCTGCAGCACAGACGATAAACACTGTCTTATTTCTGCCCGTTTGCTCTTTAAGGGTCATAAAATTCTCCTTGAGTCAGGATGAGATCACCGTCTCAAAGACAGGAATGCGATGCCACCGGCATAGCGAATGCTCGGCTCAGAAGCTCTGCATATGCTATCACTTTACCCTTATTACTCCACTCATATTGATCTTTTCAACTGAGTTGTGTACAGTGATACCCCAGAGCTAGGCATGAAAAAACCCTCTATTTTCATTAGTTTAGTGTGATTAGATGCTCACTGCAATCCTTGATCACTCAGCTAAGCCCTTAAGAAGCTGCAAGTTTCAGGGTTGAAAGAGTCGAATGAAGAGACGGCGCAGCCTCTCTTAAGTGGACCACTCCATGAAATACCTGAGATCAACCACAACACTTGGGCCCTCTTGTATGGAAATGCTTTACATCACTTATTCCCTGATACAAATCTGACTTCTTAGCTTTCATAGATAGCTGTTTAAATCTAGTTTTATACATCCTGAAGACTTCAGTGAAAAGACTGAATATAGTCTCTTTTCTCCTTAAAATGCTGACACCATCATGTGTTAGTCATGTCCGTCAGTCACCCCAGAAACTGAAAGTTTTAAGGAATTTTACTTTGTGTTAAACAGGCTGGTTGAATCTACTTTATCCAGGGGGGATGCATTGACAGGCTGAAGACGGTTCCTCTTTCTCCTCATTATGCCAACAGCCTGAGGGGTTAGTCTTGTCTGTCCTTCACCACAGCCTCCCAGGAGACTCCTAAGATTTGTCTTCTCCTGTGGCCTTTTTATCTGCTCTGCACAGTCTTGTCAGTTCAGCAGATAGAAACGAGAATCTGGCTGGTGTCAGAAATCCTCCAACATGTACACGCTATTGTGCCAAGTCTGACATTGCTGGAGGAGTTTTGAAAAATTTCAGTAGATTTTTGTTTAAACCTCATTTGCCATTGATTCTTCCCAAATTCCTTGCAGATCTTCTTATACTTATGTCTCAAAGTCCAGAGGTAGTGAGGCGCTAATTGGACAAAACATTGGTGAAGAGTTACTCTCTTGACAACCCAGTGATATCCTGGCTCTTGCTGCCCACCAGTCTACACAGTCAGGTTTGGAGGGCTGTTAGGGGCTATGCTGTAGGGCAGGTAGTATCTTTGCTGATACTACCTGTAGCTTGCATGCAACAAAGGGCCGTGTAGTAAGTTATGTATCTCACAGTGCCGTCTGCCTTTTGCACTTTACCTGGAATGGTCACTTTATTCCTAGTGTGTCTTAAGCTAAGGTCATGCAGCAACCTACTGTATCGTTGTATTTGGGTCTTTGTATTTTATTGTACTGTCGATGTTGTCTGGTCTTGGTGTTTGATTTTTATGTAGATTTTAATGTACATTTTGTTGTATATACCATCAACCTGCTGGGGACTTCAGATGGAAATTACCCTATGGCTACAATCTGGCACATTTACATGTCCATGTTCAGTAATTTGCATTGTCCCTTGTAATAAATAAATAAAGTATTCACCTCTTTGGATGTCTAACACTTTAATTTATTTTATAAATCAGTCATGCGGGGCGCAGGTGGACGAGTGGTTAAGGCGCACACCCCATGTACGCGCACGGCCCGGGCTTGAACCCGGCCTGAGGCCCTTTACCACATGTCTCTCCCCCCGCTCTCATCCATGTTTCCAACTCTATCCACTATCATCCTCTATCAAATAAAGGCACAAAAATGCCGAAAATAAACCTTTAAAAAATGAATAAATAAATCAGTCATGCTCAATATAATTTGGCTTTTTTTGTACAAAAAAATCTTCTGTGACATCAAAGTAAAAACCAATTTCTGCAACGTAGTGTCAATCGGATAAAAAAATCTAATGCTGGATTGAGGTCTGGGCTTTGACCCGGCTACTCCACAGCATTCACCTTGTTGTCTTTAGACCATTTCTACCTTTACAAGCCTTCCAGGGCCGGCTGCCGAGAAGCATTCCCACAGCATGATGCTGCCACCACCGTACTTCACAGTGAGAATGGTGCATTTGTGGTGATGTGGCATCCACCAAACAAGGCATCTTGTCTGATGGCCAAAAAGCCCCATTTTGGTCCCATCAGACCAAAGACCTTTCTTCCACTTGACCATGGTCAGGTCTCCATTGAAAAAGAGATTTTCGATCTCAAATAAAGGTTAAATAAAAATAAGAATAAAGTCTCCCACGTGCCTTTTGGTGATCTCTAGACGAGTTTTCTTCAACAATGGCTTTCTCTTTGCTACTCTTCGAAAAAGCTTTGACTGGTAAAGAGCTTGGCAACAGCTGATGTATTCAGATTCTCTTCCATCTCAGCTGCTGAAGCTTTAACTCCTTCAGAGTAGACATAGGTGTCTTGGTGGCCTCTCTCACTAGTCTCCTTGCACGGTGACTCAGTTTGTGAGGACGGCCTGACCTAGGCAGATTCCTTACATTTTTTGATGATGGAATTGCTTTAACTCCAGTGGTTGTTCAATGCCTTGGACTTACACTTTTCAATAACTTTACTCTGAGTTGTTTGGAGTGCTTTTTTGTCTTCATGGTGTAATGGTAGCCATGAATACTGATTAACCTGTGAGTGGACCTTCCAGACACAGGTGTTTTATTGGCACTGTAAGTAACAGCTTCGTTAAAATAAAGAGTTCAAGAGAAATTCAAATTCTGCCTATGCTTTGTCTTCAATTGTTAATTATTGCTTGAAATGGAAAAGATTCTATCATCAGCATAAAGAGAGAGTTTTGAAAATCATGCAGCTTGTAAACAAAAATGTACTGCCAATGTTTGTTGAGCTGAAAACATTGGTTGAACAAGAGTTAGAATCCCAAAGATAATCAGCTTGGTTCAGTGTTATGGTTTAAAACCTGAAAAAACAACAGTACTATCTGATCTAAACACCTAAAACAAAGGTTTGTCTTGTTTTTCTTGTACAAGCTACCTGTGATAGCTTAAATCATTGATTTATATCTTAAGAACCTGCAGCTGTGACCTCCAGTCAGTCAAGGAGTCATGCTACCCCTCAGACAGAGTGAAGAGCATAGCCATCATTAGCCTCCTTCACACTGTCTCCTATTGCAACCACCCCTCCTCTTGTATATGATGACACTGTAGAGAACACTTTGCAGAGCTGACCTTTTACCATTATAAACTTTTTGAACAATGCCGATAAAAAATGCACTTTCCTTTTCACTTCTCTCACCACTTTAGTGCCTCTTCCTCTAAGTTTTTCTTTCATTTTCCTTCGCTGTCGTCCTTTTTCTCCAGGGAAAAGGTCCACATGAATGGGGCTGTGAAGGGTCTGGAGCCCAGTTAAAGGGCAGTTAGTGAGAAGAGAGGCTGTTTGAATGGCATCTCGGGTTGCCCAGGCTGAAAGAAAGTGCCATTAGTGTTGGGTTTCTGTGAAAGTCCAGAGAGCGGCTGCTTCAAGTACTCTTGATGGAAGATTTACTGACCTCATGGTCTTAAAAAATGTCCAGCGTGGAGAAAGGACAAATGGCAGTGTCATTTACCAACAGGCCCTAAAAGTTCATGAACAAATGATTCACAGATCAACTTTATAGAAGGCCTTAAACTTGCTTGTTCAAGACCTTGTCAAGGCTCGTTCAAGGCTATGACTAGTTTACATAGCCATAAGATGCTCCGCTTAAAGACTTGTGGTGATCCTGCAGGGAGAACTGTGGTGAAGAGTGTTTGAGGAAATGTGAACTGGTGGCCTTTTGTCCTTCTGCACAAAGCAGTTTTCTCTAAGGGGCTGTGGGTCGGAGAAGGCTGCGATGGTAAATGGTAGATGATTGTGGAAGGCTGGCACAAGAAAAGAACCATTAACAAAGCAACAACTCAGTCCCACAATGCCATTCTCTGCCTGCGTCCATAACAATGAGAGCTCTGAAGCCTACACTCCACAGCCCCATTCACCCCTCTGACCCTGATGCCCTGTGGCTCTGCTGAATTTATTTTAAGTTCATGTTCAGCTCATTTTCAGCTTTTCAAATATAAGTTTTATCTGAATGTAAATGAATGCAAGAGCAACACAGGTCAAACAATGGTTTCCCCCAATGGACTACCATATAAAAACATCCACTTTCACATTCTGGCAGTTGCAGTCTTTTTCTTCTTCTGTTTTTGAGCCAAAACTGGCCACGTTTCGATTGCAGGGTCAGCGCTTTATGCTACCTTTCAACCCTTGCTGATACACTATAGGGACACAAGTATTTACCCACACTTGTTAATTATTGAATTCAGGAGTTTCAATCAGACCTGTTACCACAGGTGTGTGAAATCAAGCATAAATATTCACCCTATTCAAGTCAGTATTTAGTAGATGCACCTTTTGGTGCAATCCCAGCATTGAGTCTGTGTGAATAGGTCTCAATCAGGCTTGCACATCTGCACGCTACAATTTTACTCCTTTGCAAAACTGCTCAAGCTCTGCCAGGTTGCACGGTAATCAGTAGGGGTGTAACGGTACAGAAAAATTTTGGTTCGGTATGTATCTCGGTTTTGAAGTCACGGTTCGGTACGTTTTCGGTACGGTAGTTGAAGCGACAAAATAAAATTTAATTTTTAATTTTTAAGATTAAATTGTATTAAAGTAAATGGGCTGAATGGATTACATTTAAATTATGAATAATGCCGTGATCTCCTTCCAAAAGTTCTTCAGTGATTAAAAATATGAATAAATAAATATATTTTTCATTTACTAGGTTTTTTAAATGATATACAGTGCTTAACAAATTTATTAGACCACCTGTCATATTTGTCTCAGAGACCATCCAGCATCATGAAGTGCTTTAATGCAGGCTCTTTCATTTTCAGTGAGCTCTCCACGTTTTACCATTTTGAACAGGAATGAGGGATTTCAAACTGAATTCACCCAAATTTGAGCTGGCTCACTGGGCTTCTCTGAGAAGTCAGAAATGAATCAAGCATAACACTCAAACTTTACTTTGGTTAGAGTTAGGGTGGTCTAATAAATTTGTTAAGCACTGTATATACCCATTCTTTAAACGCTAAAATTTCCCAGCCTATCAAAATGAAGTATCGATATCTGTGTTGTAATTTGGTCTGGTAGGTATCGGAAGTGTTGGTACCGATACCATGTTGGTACTGGTTTTCGAAACTCATACTTACTGTTGAATTAGGTCAGCGACTTTAAAGGGTATTTTATATCAATTATACTGATTGATTTATAAAATCAGTTAAAGGGTAAACCATACAAGGGGGTGAATTCTTTTTTTATGCACTGTAGCAACAACAACAACAACTCAGCCACAAAACGGAAACCCACATAAGACAGAGAGCAGAGTCAGCCAAGGTGCATGGTGTGTAAAAGTTGCATTTGCTCTGCTGATTAGCATATGATGACATTTTGGACAATGCTGTGCTTCCAGTTTTGTGGCAATAGTTTTGGGAAGTGACAATGTCAGTGGTCAGTGCCTTACCTCTTAAATGCTTTTAAATGAATGGGCACAAATTCCTACAGAAACACTTCAAAATCTTGTGGATAGATTTCCAAGAAGAGTTGAAGCTGTTATCACTGCAAAAGGGGGGCCAACCCCCTATTAAAGTACATGAATTTCTTTTTCTTGTGCTTTTCTTCTGGTGGTAACCTGCTAAAGTGATTTTGTGTCAGTATTTGCAAACCTCACTGTGAGAATGAGTTGCTTTTAAGATCTAGTCCTGTGATTTGACTCAGACTGCAGATCCCCAAACAGCCTTCACATTTCCTGAGTGCTTGAGATTTTTCTGTTTCCCTATAACTCTTACCTGACATACCCTTCTCAGGTACCAGCATGTGACAGGACACCCAGACGTCAGGGCTTTACAGAGATAAGAGCAGATCTCAGATTTGTGAGGACATCCCGTCTGTTGTAAGGACAAACTTTCTTAAATACTCCTTCTTTTGCACACAACTAAAATGGTTTTGTTGGCTATGGATCCCAGCCAAGATACATCTGGTTTGTTTTTGTTGCCATGCTACACACCCTGTAGAGGAAGTTGAACTACAGTCATGACATGACATCAACACCTCTGAATCACACAGTGGAAAGGAACACTTTGTGCGGTTAAACACATGCCCATTTGGAAGGATTTTTGCATGAATGCGGCTCTTCTTCCCCGCCACCCTTTTAGCTCTGTTACTGCCAGCTGTTGGCTTAAATCAGAGGGAGGGAAACCACTAATATTTGGCATTACATAATAATCACAGTGCTACACTCTGATGTAGAAAATAGCGCATGCATCCCCCTCCCCCAGCAGGGAGTTGTTCTGGGTTAAGACCTTACATACTGTACATGAGGGCAGGCGCCTAATATGGGCAGTGTTTAGTATTTTGGGGAAGTAGGGAGCAGCCTGATGGGGAAACATGCGACAAATCTAAACAGCTGTTTGAAGCTGTTTAATTCAACATCTGTCCTCTTCTTTGCTTACGAAGACAGCTAACTCACAGAGCAGCAACACACAGAGAACACACTTCCCCTCTCTTTTTTTTAAATTTTTTTTTTAACTATCTCTCTGCAAAGCTACTCTCCGTCAGCCATGTTGGCAACAGACGACTTTTTGCTACTCTACAAAGCAAAGCTCGACGCAACCCGGCAACAGACTGACTCCCTCTGCTTCCTCGGGTTACCAGCGGTTCAGTCCTGCAGGCTTTGACTCTGATGCAGTGTTCGGCGCTCTGCAGGGTGCGCCAGAAAGTGGGGCAGTGAAAAAGGACTAGTGAATTCAGAGGAGAGCACACTTATCCCCCCTCCATGTTGGAATGTCATCTGCAGTTAGCAAACAGCAGTGCTAACAGGTGGAATAATATCACACAAGAAGGGCTTTGTGTGGTGTTGCACACGCTGTATTGTGCAGAAAATGCTTCGCAGCATTTGTCAGCATCAGTCAGACACTTGTAGGGTAACACTCACCCTACTTCTTCAATTTAACCTCCTGAGACCCAAGCTGGTATTTAGTCTGCATTTGTGATACCTCATAGGATAGTTATTTTGGATTAGTAGGACCTGATAACTATAAAACTAAACATTTTATTTCAGCTTGTAGTTTTCTTTTTAAGAATGATATCCTCATATGCAGATAGTGGGTCTGTTTTACTGTATAACACAAAGAAGAGATCATTATGTGACAAAAAAAATGTATGGCAATTCTACCAAATTGGTGCAAAAACAGAGATGGGAATATCTTGAAAAATCTGGCTAGAGAAAATTAGAATTAGACTTTTTTTTCTTGCCTTTTAGATTGGCTTTTTTGCACATATGGAAACTAAAATGGTTGTACTATTGTATCTTGCAAAACTACATATTTACTAAAAAGGTTATCCTGGATTTGAGTAAGAGCAGAATGCACAAATAAAATGTTTTATAACACCCAGTAGTTGATAAATGTAAGAAATTGATGCATATATATAAAAAAGTCTGCCAAAAGACTATAGGAAGTTGAGTTTTAATGCCCATTTTTCAGCCTTTTTGTCATTTGCCAGTCACATGCCTAAATTTGCACACTTCTATGAAGTCATTTTCCTTTTGTTTTCCTGGAGTAATTTATTCACAGTGTATTGGCTCACTGTTCTGTGAATGTATCTGGCAAATTATGGGGGTGTGATGGATCTAAAAGATGTAACAAGATTTTTAGTCACTGAAAAATTCTTTGATTCCACTCATGGTTTTACTGAATCACTGAATCTATTAAAAGAATACTCACCGTACCTCCTTAGTACAGTGCCAATAAAAAGCAGTCACCTCCTTGGATGTTTTATCCTTTTATTGAATTTCTAAATTTTAAAAAATCGAATCAAATTTAATTTCAGCCAATTGGTGCTAGTAGTCTCACAATCAGTGAAAAAGGGATCACCTGAGTGCAGTTAATATGTCTCAAGTGATTGCAGTAAAAAGACGCCTGTGTCTGAAAGGTCAAGTCACTGGTAAATCAGTATTCATGGCTACCATTACACTGTGAAGAAAAAAATAACACTCCAAGAGATCATTGAAAAGAATAAATCAGAAGATGCAGAAGATGGATATAAAAAATCAAAGGCACTGAACATCCTTTGGAATTCAGTTAAATCCATCATCAAGAAATGGAAGGTATGTGGCACATGTGTTCATCTGCCGAGATCAGGCCGTCCTCACAAACTGAGTGGCCATGAAAGGAGACTCGTGAGAGAGGCCACCAAGACACTTGTGACTACTTTGAAGAGCTTCGGCAGCTGAGATACAACAACTGTTGCCCGGTTTCTTCACCAGTCAAAGCTTTATGGGAGAGTGGCAAAGAGAAAGCCACTGTTGAAGAAAACTCATTAAATCTCTACTAGAGATCGCCAAAAAGCATGTGACTCCATGGTTAAGTGTAAGAAAGTTCTTTGGTCTGATGAAACCAAAACAGTGTTTTTTGGCCATCAGACAAGACGCCAAATACTGCACATAACCACAAACACGCCATCACCACTGTAAAGCATGATGGTAGCATCATCCTGCTGCGGGGATGCTTCTCAGCAGCCAGCCCTGGAAGGCTTGTAAAGGCAGAGGGTAAAATGAATGCGGCAAAATACAACCAAAGCTGCATCTACTAAACACTCACTTGAATGGGATGAATATTTATGCAATCACTTATTTTACATTACAAATTTTTATTTAATTGACAATACTTTGTATGGGTTGCATGGGTTTAAACAACAATCTGCAAATGCAGGTATTCTAGAAAACGGGTTGAATTTAAGTAGCAATGGCATGGAAACGCGATCGTGCGGAGGTGAAAAAGTTTTGCAGTCAGACTCCATGTCTTCACCTGTTTTTGTCACACCCACATTAGTATATTTAGATCAGAAATCTGCTGCTGAGTTTGTGACTTCCCGAGACATGAGATGGATTTCTGCCTGAGGTTTTTTATGCAAAGCAACACATTAGCTGCCTTAACTGACATGAGCTCATTTGCATCCCTTGTCGAGTTATTTTAGTGTTTGGCTGTCGCAACTTGAGTCAGATTTAATTCTTTATCTGTCCTCCAGCTCTCGTCTGATACGGGACTAAATATGAGTGGCATTCACCTCGTCTGCTTTGTGTATTGTCTTTCAAAGTCACAATTCGCGTGTTCTTAATGTTTGTTTGATTTTCTTGCAGCTTTTCGACCGTGTGCGAGAGGACGACCCCGACTTCCACCAGAAGATCATCCCCATCAGCAGCGAGCTGACGCAGCCCGGCCTCGCCATCAGCCCAGAGGACGTGGAGCGGCTCACAGCCTGCATCAACGTCGTCTTCCACTGCGCCGCCACCATCCGCTTCGACGAGCCACTAAAGTGAGATCAGACCCTGACCATTACACGCATTACCCACTCTTCACCATCCATTTTTCATCTGCTGTTTCACTTTTTGTGTGTATATTCTTTATTTAGAAGACATTTTTCTCCAGAAGCATTAATTTAAAAGTTCTGCAGCATAGTAAGCAAGCAAAGAGGAAGTAGCAAAGTTCATAGTAAGGGGACAAGGATGTGAAGCAACCAACAGTTTGTAAAATATAAAGTCACTAACAGCATGGTTCATGCTTCCTTTTTTTAGTCAACGGCTACACATATGTTGCATAATCAGCTCAGATACTACTGAATTTAGAGTCTTCAGACCTTAAATCTCCTGTTGAAATGGTGTTTTGATCCTAATAAGTGATGACATCCAGCTGACATGTTTGGATGTGATTCAGGAGTTCAGAGTTGTCACAGTTGTTTCAGTTACATCATCCTGTGAGAGTATTTTTAGCGTGTCATCTGTTGAAATTAATTGCAATATGTTCCTCGCTATGGTTTGTGTCTATAAGGCCTGATGGCTCCACCACGGTGTGGATGTTAGACGTTTTGTGTCATCACTCATCTGCTGCGGCCTTGGGCTGCTCGCTCTGCCCTTATTGGATGCTGGTGCAGGGACAGTGCATTATATATAATGGTGACCTAGTTATTGTGTTTTTTTCTTCTGTGGATGATGTGCTGGTGCTCTGCTTCAGTAGATCAGTCCTGTTACTTTTGTTGAAAAACTAGAGTGTTTATGTCCCAGGACCATTGAACTCACCGTGCACAGAGAGCTGTGTCTACTGTGGGGAAACGTGCAGAACATAGTGGTAGGTCTGAGTGGTAGGGGCAAGTGCTGTATTCATGCTGAGCCAGAGCGAGGCTTTTTAAGGGGCTTAAAACTCAAAGTAGTATAGGGATCCTTCCCATGGATTTTTTGGGGCTATTTAACTCAAATTTCATGCTTTTTATTCACTCTTTTGCCCCTCATTTACCTTCATGATGCACTGAAATAATTTTAGATGTTTTATCTTATTTGATGCACATCTAAATGAAATTGTGATTTCTTTGGAGACTGACGCTCCAGGAAATTGTAGACCCAGCTAGTAAAACCATTAGGGATGTACAATATTGGATTTTTGCCGATATCCGATATGCTGATATTATAAAAATCATTTTGGCTGATACCGATCTTTAATTAATTTTTTTCCACTTTAAAAAACACCTATTCCATCCTGTACTACAAATATATTTTTAAAAATATTAGTAGTCTATCTTTTTAGAAGTTGACAAAACATTTGATTTTTATCAGAAATGAAGGATGTATTGTCTTTTTTTTTTTTTTTTTTTAAAATACAGCCATACACTAATGAAAAACTTACAGTAGTGTCTTTGGGTTACATGTGCATTACATGCTACATGTAGCTTATTTTTAAAAGTACAGCCAAAGTCATCTGCATCTTTGAGTACAATAAAAAGCAGCAAAATAACCTGCTGACACTGAGCTCCACAGTGCAAAAAAAGAAATAGCTTATAAATTTACATTGATTCTCGTTATTATTCAGCCAGTTTGCAGGATGGCTCCCTGACAAAGTACTTAAAATAACAGCAACAACAAAAGGACAGATTCTTAAATGCAAAAAATCTAGCTATATTTCAGAGCTTAAATATGATTTTAAATTTTTGAGACTCAAGATGCCCAAAAGAAATAAAACTTCAACTGAAGTAGTTTTCCTGATTTTGCTTTTTACTGCTGATAATATCGTGCATCTCTAAAAATCATCCTATATAAAATACAAAGAATTGCATAGACAGAAATGTGTTAAATATTAGGAGGAGTTGTATGAGTTAAGTCAGGGAGCAGTCCTGAATCTACTTTGTTAGTTAAGATGAAAGAAAGATTTTACAGCAATAAATAACATCAGTACATTAAAAATGCATTTGCTTTGTAGGCTTTAATGCTTGATTGTGATGAATTACTCAGATCGGATATTTATATTTGGCTTTCCAGAATACTTATTAAGTGTGGCCTGTATCAGATTCCTGGTCAACTGTAAGTAGAAATTAAACAGTAAAGGTACGACACAAACTTTCCAGTGATCAGCAAAACTATTCCACCTCTGTATGACTTAAAGATAAATGTATGGACAAAGTCTGCAAATATACAATGGCATATTAGGGTCATTCTAAAAACTTTAAAAGGATCTGGTAATTTTTACCTCAAGATTTTGAGTTAAACATCCTAAATGTAAGAGAACTGAATCTTAAATTGTTGAGGCGACAAAGTCAGAACTCACCTATTGCACAGAGGAAATCACACCAGATAAAACTTTTTTCCTTGCATAAGTACTGCAGCTGAGAGTTTGATCAAACTATATTTTTTAATTGGACTGAGCAAGGAAGAAATACTTGTGATTTTAGCCCAGAACAGGGGACATTTCTGTAATTTTTGGCTTTTCAACCTTTGTTTTCAGATTGTTTTCTTGTAAATGTATGGCTTTGTATTGGTGGAAATTTTTGACCTTGTAAAATTGTATGTTTATAGTTCATACTATTTCAAATGTATGACTTTACAGTAACTAAATTTTATTATTTTATAATGGGATAAATTTACAACTTCATAAAAAAATTAGAATTTTATTAACTTCAAGATTTTGTTGTTGCTTTTGTTGTTTTTACATAAATCTACAGCTCTCCAAATTGAAAAATTCTGAGTCTGGTTCCTTATAAAATGATGATTTTATGTTGCTGGAAATTTCTGACCTTCCTTGTAGTAATTAAATGACTTTATAATATAGTAAATTATCAACTTCATTATGGCGTAAATTTACAACTATGACATTAATTTACTACTTTATAATGATGTAAATTTACAACATTATTCTGGTGGAAATTTGTGACGTTATGAAGTTGTTTATTTATCATTTTATTATCTTCAACTTTTTGGTTTTTCTTTTTTTCACATAAATCTACAGCTCTCAAAATTTAAAAATAATAATCATGGTTCCTTGTGAATTCATGACCTTATAATGCCTGAAATTTCTGAATTTGTTATATTGTAAATTTAGGACTTTATACTGAAGTAAATATTTAGTAAATTTCTGACGGTATTATCATTGTTAATTTTCTAGAGTGGCCCTTAAACATCCGTGTAGTATATATTACTTTGAAATTACAACAATTTCTTTCTTTATTTTTCCTAAATTAATTTAACCAGGAAAGCCTCATTTAGATTTAAAATCTCATTTACAAGTGTCTTGGGCAAGACAGGCAGCAGCACATTTAACAGAGTTTCAGATATGAAACATTCAACATAAAAACACACATCAACCTACTTCTCTGTCATAGAGCAGAAAGTCATCAATCAAAACATCTACAACCTGAAGCATCTTCCTACTTTCTACTTAAAAACAATTTAAGGAGACCAGCTCCCCAAGACATACACTTTCAGGAGCAGCATATCCAAAACCCCTTTTACCTATCTCAAGATGGACATTGGGCACAGATAGCAAAAGAAAATGTTGTGACTGAGTCAGAGAGCGAAAACAGCAGTTTACAGAACTTTTCACATGAATAAAATCAGACAAGTGTAGCTTACTTTGAAAACAACCAGGATTTTATTAAACCAGAGCTGTCAGCGGCTCCAAACTTCATCCACATGTGTGGCGACTTTTTGCATGATGAACACGAGAAATTGCTCTTTCAGCAAAAATACTGTGGAACAGGGCGAGAGCAGGATTAAAAAAGTTCTACTATTATGATAGTGGAGGATTAGAATCAGCTTTTATCTTGCTGGTTTCAACATTAGATTGATATTGACCAACAAGACTCAGTACAAAACTGGGGCATCTTACAGCTTTGAGAGGAGAAGCTCCATATATATTGGCTGGAAATTCTCTGAGCCTAATAATTCATCGACACTTCACACCCACTCAGAGTTTTACCAACAAGTGATAGAATTAGTGAGCATCAATTTCAGGGTAGCAGTTTTTTTAATGAATATTGGCTTTTTAATGATCAGCCAGGGCATGTCTTTATAAAATGAAGATGGTAAAGTCTGTTGTTGAAGATAACATCAGATTTCAAAGGAAAGAGAAAGGTGTGTTTTGCCGCACTGCCTGTTTCACATCCTGTCCTCACCACAGTCACAGTTAAGTGTCATTATATCAACTGAACAAGTTTTACTTTACAGGCTGTTTTTATCCACTCAAGTAAAGATGTGACAAGGAACTTTCATGCAGGGTTGCAGAAAAAGGAGCGCTTAAGAGAAAAATGCAGAGCAAAATATAAATCTAATGTGACCTCATCTGAAGTGTAAATGTGAAAAAAAGTGTCGAGTTTATTCTGGTACAAAAGGTGTCTTCTCTCCATGTCTGTGATGATTTAATGTGCATTTATGTGGGCAGATTAGTCATGTTTAAAGTGCTGTTGGATGATTCCTCAGGTTGACTGGAGGTGTATGTTTGGAGGCGGGGCCACCTGTTAGGATTTGATTGACAGCTCAGTCAGGATAACGATGCTTCATGCTGCTTTGTGCTGCTTTGTATTGATCTGTTCTGCCATCCCGTCTCTCTGTCCTGCTTACCAACTCTCATCTCTCTCCGAGTGTTCTTCACCTTCACCCGTCCAGCTTTCTCACTCGTGTTCCTTCCCCCTCCTCCCTCCTGCTCTGTCACCTCTGTGGCGGTACTCTGGCGTAGCAGCCGGCAGCCTTGTAAGCAGAGCAGAGGCATAAATCAGACAGCTCTCTCTCGTCTCTGTTTAAGGTTTTAGCCTCAGCAGAGCTTTGAACGCTGACACCTCAGCTGCTCTTCACCCTCTGCACGTCTTTATGCTCGCTCAGAGGATTAGTCCTGTTTAAGAAAACCGGGATGTTCTTCCATAAGACCGTCGTTTTTATCTGTAATATTAATGTTTTATGATAGAGTTAGAAACAGGACTGGCTGGTAGATCGTACAGCCTTTTCTGCATGTTAAAGACTAAAAATCCATGTAAGAAATTAAATAACATCAACCTCTGTGGGAAATATTTGAAGGCTAGAAAGGAAAGATAAAGAGATTTGTGAAGTATAAAAAGACACCTTCTTCTTTTCTTGTGCTGTATATTCCTTTCCATGTTGTACATGCAGTTTTCTTCTACAGCAGTTGTTTTTATCCTAAGGCCCTGTGCCCTCTAAGACTATTCATAACTGGTCTGGTACCCATTTTCAGCATCTTAAGCACAAGAACGCCCTCGACATCAGCTGTTTTTAGCCGCTGTGCTCACAGAGTTCTGAGTTGGAAATAGTTTGGCTTTTTGAATACCATTGGGCACATCAAGGAATACATGATCACATTTATCCAAACACAGGGAATAATGCTGATTGTTTTTTTTCCATGCAGCCTCTCCACCTTTGAGAGGGTCTGGCTGCAGACCGTAGACTCTAGACCTCACATCCCACTTGCTGACCACTACTGTGAGATGCCGCATCTGTCTGAATGGAAGGGATATAATTTGCTGATATAACATTTTAGAAGGGTTTTCGTTTGTTAGTTTTATTCATAAACAAAGTCTGGTAGTTACAATCGTGTAATAACCATATTGCAAACATTACAGTATAAGCATCGTTCCATAAAACAGAAAATAGATCTGATGTCTAATCTGGTATTAAATTATACATAGACACGTTTTAGAAGTAGTAAAACAGTTGCTTGCTTTAGCTAAACCTAACATAGCTTCGCTAGCTATGTAGTTAGCATTACTACATCAGACATAAGCTAATGTAGCAAAAATAGCTATAGCTTTAGCTAACGGAGCTAAAGCAGGCCACATTTTCATGACAATTTCTATAACGGGTCAAATGTAAGCAAAGGTAGCAATGTAGCTAACATAGCCTCGTTTGCTTAAGCCTTAGCACCGTAGCTTCATTACCTATGTAGTTTATGTGGCTAACCTAGCTTTGTTAGTTGTATATTTAGCAACATTAGCAATGTAGCTACATTATCTTTGAAGCTATAGCTCTGTTAGCTTTATCCTTAGCTGTGATAGCTGTTTTGATGCTGGACAAGCTAAAATGGTTCTAGCATTAGCAAATTTAGCATAATTACATGTAGCAAGTGTAGCTTCAATTGCTTTAGCTTTGGCTACATCTGCTACATAGCTATATTAGCTATGCAGCTATGTTAGCTGCGTAGTGTGCATAGCTGATATAGCTGTAGATTTAGCTTTGAAGGTATCTAACCTATGGAGCTTATGTAGCTAATGAGCTAATGTAGCCTCATTAACATTAGAATAAGTTGCATAGCTACTTAACCTATTTAGCTTACATAGATTATCTAAAGCTAATCAAGGTACATTCGCTACATTAGCTTTATCTACGTTAGAATACGTTATCTAAATAGCTAGGATAGCTTTGTTAGCTCTAGCCTTAGCTTCATAAGTGGTTGAGTGTTTTAATGGAGGTTAGGTTTTTTTTTTCCTGTCAGCAGACTGTTTACTCAGCTTTATTAAATGTTTTGTAATAAGGTTTTGCAGGTCAGGTTTTCTGACTTTTAACTCCTGCCAGATGTCACTGTAGGGGTCTGAAAGGGGGGATCTGCAGTCTGCAGACTGTTGCCACATTTTGGCATGGAGATGCAACAGGGGGGTTGTCGGTCCTGACTGGTTAGCTGCTGCCATTGGCAGCACTAGCTCTCAGAGTCTTTGATGTACAGCACTGCTTGTGCTATGTCTCTTAGCTTTGTAGTAAGCTCACACCCCAGTCAGACTGTTTCATAAATCCATTGAATAGGATGTATTTCATATAATTCATGCTGAGGGGCAGACAGGAGAAGTCCATCCTTTCTGCCAAGAGAACCTTTGGTGGCTCTTGTGTCAGGTTGGGGTCTGATTAGAAATCTTACATTCTATAGTTTAATGTAAGAGTGATGTGTCCGCCTCTCCTGACTGTCCTGCTGCCTCACTCCCTGCATGTGATCCCAGGAGGTGGTGGGAAGATGCCCACACACACACACTCTCTCACACCTGGTGAGCACTACTCACACAGAGCCGGAGCAGCTCTCCTTCTCACACACACTGACTCTTTCTGTGTGGCCTCGGGCTCAGCTCTCTGTGAGCTGCTGCTCTCTGCTCCTGAGCTGACATAGATCCACTGCTGAAGGCAGGTTTACACACAACACAGGAACTGATCTGTGTCATTGTGTGATGTATATAAAGTTGCACAAACTTTGGACGCAGAGAAATTATTCCAAGTATTTATCGAACGTCACTGATACTCATGACTCTGGGATTGGAGTTTTTAACTTCTTATGATGTCACCCCCCCCCCCCAAAAAAAAAAAGAATCAAACTAATTTCCTGAAAAGTACAGACACGTATATTTAAATGCCTGGAAAAATTCCAAACAAATCTCCTAGAATTAAATCTAAAGTCCTAAAAATTTCACAGCAAATTCCCTCTTAAAATTTCTCATCAAATTTCCATGAAATTTACAAATACATTCCCAAAATTCCATTAAAATGAAAGAAAATTTACAAATACATTCCCAAAATTCCATTAAAATGAAAGAAAATTTACAAATACATTTTTCAAATTTCCATGACAATACCTGAAAATTTTGGAAATACAAATTTTCCAAAAGAAATCTAACCAAATTTATCAGTTCATTTATCAAAATTATATTAAAATGCCTGAAAAATTCCAAAAAAATTTCCCTAAACATTCAAACAAATTTCTCCAAATTCAGTCTAAATTGCTGAAAATTTCTAAGCAAAATTCCTCTACAATTTCTTATGAAATTCCCCAAAATTTGAAATACATTCCCCAAAATATCATGAAAATGATGAAATCCCTCATCCATATTCCCAGTCAAATTCCTTTAAAACTACAGTTAAATTACCAAAATTTCCATGAAAATACTTTAAAAAATAAATGGAACCATGTTCCCCTCAAAAATCAAACCAAATTACCCAAAATTGCAGATAGATTTATCCAGTTTCCATGCAAATGCCCAAAATTTAAATGCATATTTCCCCAAACCTTCCAGTGAAACTCTCCAACGGATACAAACATATCCCCAAAATTTTCCTGAAAATACCTGTAAATATTCAAACAGATTCCCAAAAATGTCAATGAAAAGTCCTGAAAATGTCAAAGAAAACGCCAGCATTTCAAGCAAATACTAGAATTTTAATGCACATTCTGGACAATTGACAAAAAATGTACAAGCAGAAATTATTTCTGTTGTAGGAAAGCCAGAATGTAATGTCATCGTATGAACCTGCAGCGTCTAAGGAGGTTGAAGCTCCTGTGGGGAACTTTTAGTTTGGTGCCCCCTTTATATTCATTTTTCTCATCCAGGACAGGCATGCAGTGTTTATGTTTTTTAACCTCACTGTGAATCATTTAAAACTGTAAATAAAATCTGTTAATTCAGCCAGTTGACACCTACTCCCTGACAGTAACAGTTAAATATTTGTGTAAAATTAATCAATCTTTTCCTGATGATTCCGTTTTCCTTTTCAGGACATAAAGAGGCAACAGTGTAAATTTCAGTCCGTTTCATAACTGTAAAATTTCTTGCAGCAGCTTTGATGTAACAAATTTCTACCTTTTTGGTGTCTTTTTGTTTGTTTATACTTCTTTCTATTAGAAGTCCCGAGGTCTTGGACTATTGGTTGGACATGATAAGCTGTTGGAAGACACCACTTTGATACTGATAAATTACTTTTTCTCTTTCTTAATGTTCTGATTAATAGTGAAGAACATTAAATATACGATGAAATAGCCTTTTTCATAGCTCAGAGCTTCACAGTGTTTGTTTTAATGAAATGATTTGTAGACTTGGCTGCTGTAATGCTGCAATCTCCCTAATAGATGAGATTTATAAAAAGTTGGCATCAGTAAAAGTGGCAAATTACCGATCGATTTCAGTGTACACTTTTCGTTAAACAGTCCTCCATGGCAAAAAAATGCTTTGACTTTGAAACAGAGACATGACGCAAATTGCTGCACCAACTCTTCATCATGCAGAGTATCAGTCTTTTGTGATCTGTTGGTTTAATTTATGGAGAAATTAGAAACACTTGGTCGGAAGCAGCAGAACTGCAAAGACAGTTACTGCTATAGGTCAGAATCATACATTTTCTTCAGACTGATTCCCAGTGAGAAGAACATCCGGTTAATTGTGCAGCCACAGAAGTGTTTGCTGAAGTGCTCACGGCTGGGCGAGCGGTCAAAGGAGCTGAAAATAATGATGAGGCCATCCCATCTACCAGGAGAGCAGATGTTTGCTCTTTTTTTCCTCTCCTTCCCTCCTTTTTTCCTTCTCCTCTCTGCCTCCTGTTTGGTTTCATGTCGGCTCCTGCTTATTATCCTGTTCATAAAATCCTGCTAGTCTGCAAATTCCTGTTTGAGAGGGAGCACTCAGGAGTCAGCAAACACGAACGTTCTCGCATGCAAATTCTCAAACAGAGATATTAGCAGCTTCAGAGCTCTTTTCCCTCTAATCTGGCGCACAAACACTCACATGCAGGCTGTTTGACTGTGTATCTCTCTCTCTCTCTCTCTTCTCTCGGCAGACACGCCCTGCAGCTGAATGTGATCGCCACGCAGCAGCTCCTCAGCCTGGCCCAGCAGATGCACCACCTCGAGGCCTTCATTCACATCTCCACAGCCTATGCAAACTGCAACCGCAAGAACATTGATGAGGTCATCTACCCACCACCCGTCGAGCCCAGGAAACTCATCGAATCTCTCGAGTGAGTGGGGGAAGAGCTGGTTTCTCAACACCCTGATGATTTCTAATCAAGTTTTAACTTGATTCATTTTTTATGAAAAATGATAAGCAGGCATGTTGTATCTAAAAGCCAGTAATATTATTACTGTTTTTCATATAAGTTCACGAGGAGTTCATCAAACATGTCTGCAAAGACTGAAACAGCCACGATGTGTTCTTTATTTAGTTTTATAGGGCACTGTTTCCAAATGCAGATAAATTCATAGAGCTGAAATGTGTATTTCCAGTTGTAGTAGCAGGACAGTGAGATTAAATCAAAAACTAAAACTTATGTATTCAATACAATAAGAATTTATTATTTAATGAGATACTATGGTAGGGTTAAAACAGGATAGCTACAATATGAACAATGAGGTTACTGTCACCATACTTCCCGATTTATGTTACAATCTGCTATAGAGGATTAAATTATTGATATATAATGCAAATAAGACAGGACCCAGTACTGAACCTTTACGTATAAAACTGTATCATCAGCATAAAGGTGGTTGTTACAATCCGTTATAGAGGATGCAGTATTGTTGATATTGTAAACAAGACAGGACCCAGTATTGAACCTTGTGGTAACCCACGTAATGTGCCTTCAGAAAGTTTTCAGACCTCTGTCACTTTTTAAAATTTTGTTACGTTGCAGCCTGATGCTACAGTCGGAAAAAATGAAGCTCAGCGTTAGTTCATGTAGGACACGGTAGTCATACGCCCTGCCGTTATCAGCTGACGGCCAGCTGATCCCAAATATTGCCTCCCACAGCAAATCACAGCTCTTTCTCTCAATACAGTGGTCCATTTAAATATGACGTACCTGTCACTAATCCCTGCTTGCATTAATGCTGCTGCTGCTGGCAAAGTTTAACCTCTTCCACCCCAGCCTCCTCCATTATAGCATAAAGCTTATTACACCCTCATATTCAGATTCATGCTACTGTGAATTAATTGATTTGAACTAATTTAATTGTTTTCAGTATGCATTGACATTGATGTTTTCATCCATATGGGAGTTTCTATCCATGTGCTCCCTGGAAAGCATGCTGCTTGACTAACCCAGGGAGCATCTTTAGATAAGAGCCTTCACCAATAAGTAAACTGTATATCCATTTTGCAATAGAATGGTTGCATGTATGGCAAGAGCCTGGCTGAAATCATTTTTATTCTCATGTTCTCTCAGTGCCCCATCATGATAGAGTAAAAACAGAATTTAAGCAATCTTTTTGCAAATTTATGAAAAGTAAATAACAAAAAAAACATCACATCGGCATAAGTATTCAGACTGAAAATTTAGCTCAGATTCCTCCCATTTCCTCTTGTCTTTGCTGAGATTTTTCTACAACTTGATTGGAGTCTACCTGTGGTAATTTAAATTGATTGGACATGATTTGGAAAGGCACACTCCTCTCTATAAATGTCCTCATGATGCATATCAGAGCAAATACCAAGCCATGAAGTCAAAGAAACTTCCTGCAGAGCTCAGAGACAGGATTGTTGCAAGGAACAGATCTGGGAAAGGATATAAAAATGTCTGCTAAACACAATGGCCTCCATACTTCTCAAATGGAAGAGGTTTGGCCCACCAGCTGGAAGAAGAGCCTTAGTGTGACGAAGAACCCGATGGTCGCTCTGACTGAGCTCCAGAGATCCTGTGTGGAGATGGGACAAAGTTCCAGAAGGACAAAGATTACCTGGTCTAGTGAAAACAAGATTGAACTGTTTGGCTTCAGTTCTAAGCATTATATCTGGAGGAACCCGGGCACCGCACATCACCTGCCCAATACCATCCCAACAGGGAAGCATGGTGGTGGCAGCATCATGCTGTGGGGGTGTTTCTCAGCAGCAGGGACTGGGAGACTGGTCAGGGTTGAAAGGAAGCTGAACCATTTAAGTTCTAAGTAAAGTGTTGAAATTTTATGTCAATGTGATATTTCAGTTTTTTCTTTTTAATAAATTTGCAAAAAAAAAAAAAATCAGTTTTCACTTTGTCATGATGGAGTAGTGAGTGTAGATTATTGAGAGAAAAAATGAATTTAAGATTGTAGCATCAGGCTGCAATGTAGCAAAATTGAAAAAAGTGAAGGGGGTCTGAATAATTTCTGAATGCACTGTATAAGCCTATGTCTTGTGAATCTTCATTTTTATCCAGTCAGACAGGTTTTATAGATTTATATTCAACCATTAAACCAACATGAATAAAAGAAGTTAAAAATGATAAATGATGATGAACTACAGTATAAATAAGCCCCCTGGCACTGTAAATGTCATGTCTCTCTTTCTGAGCTCTTCATTTGTGTCTTCAGGTGGATGGACGACGGCATCGTGCGTGACATCACACCGCGGCTCATTGGGGACCGGCCCAACACGTACACCTACACCAAAGCGCTGGCTGAGTACGTGGTGCAGCAGGAGCAGGACAAGCTCAACATTGCCATCATCAGACCCTCCATCGTGGGAGCCAGCTGGCAGGAACCTTTCCCTGTGAGTTCCCCGAATGTTCTAGTAAAATATTCAGATGAGTCAGGTCACATTTTCTTGATTAAAGGCTCATTACGTGTCCACCTGTGACAGCAAAACCAGTGAAAGTGAGATATTGATTGATGTAATCCCACACAGGTCAGTACCGCCCCTCTGTGGGTTTAATCTTAATTGGCGCAGGATTATAGCAAAGTGGTTAATATCTTGGCTGTGGAGACACAAGATCACGCTGAGTCGTTGAACAGCAGCTGGGATGGCGGAGTTTAGGGTGGGGAAGAGGACAGAAATGGGACACTGGGAGCAGATTTACACAGACACTCTTAATGTCACATCAGAGGGTGAGGAGGGCAGACAAGTTCATGTAGAGGCTGCTCTGACATTTCACTACAGCTGGGATTAAGCTGCTTTCAGTCAAACTGCTTGTGTAATATTTAGATTTGACTGAACTGTCGACGCAGAGCATTTACTACTCACTGCATAAGTAAATAAGACTTTATAATTTCAAAACAGGACACAGAAATAGATATTCTTGACTCTCAATAGTGAGTGATTCCATGTTTAACCACCAAGAAATGCAGGTACACAGTCTAATCTGAACAAAAATGTTGCCAAGATTGCTTCAAGAACAAAGGAATCCCTGCTAACATCAGAGTTAAAATGCCCTTTTTTGGGGGGTAGCGGCAGTGGATAGAGTCAGAAACAGGGTCAAGAGTGGGGGAGAGACATGTGGTAAAGGGCCTCAGGCCGGATTCGAACCCTGGCTACCCGCGTACGTGGGGAGCGCCTTTAATCACTAGGCAACCTGCTCCCCAAAATGCCCATTTTTACAGCAAAAATATATTTTTTAAGGTATGACATAAAGGTAAGATATCATAAAAAACACACTTTTTAGTATTTTGGCACATACATCTTGGATATCTGGAGTATCTACCCACCCATAAAATGTGGAATAAGTCCTTCCTTTGTAGTCTATTAGGTCTGATAAGACTAATTTTGATGGTCTGCTAAGGATTTGTGCTCTATAAGGAGATAAAAAAAAAATAAAAACTGCTATTAAAAGAATGCAGCCGTACTGGTGGCACACACCAAGGAAGAAAAGGGTGTGGTTAGGAAGAACTCTTTTGCATTTAAAGAGAGAAACAACAGAACTGTGTACTTGTTTATTCAGTGCTTAATCTATGTTGTACAACCCTGATTCCAAAAAAGTTGGGGCATTGTGTTAAATGCAAACAAAAACAGAATGCAAAGGTTTTCAAATCTCATAGTATCTTTTTTTTTTTTTTTTTTTTTTTTTTTAGGATTTTTATTTTTGGGCCTTTTTCATGCCTTTATTAGATAGAGGAGGACAGTGGATAGACTCGGAAACAGGGAAGAGAGGGGGAAGAAACATGCGGGGAATGGTGCCACAGGCCAGATTTGAACCCGGGCCACCAGCACATAGGGTGACTGCCGGCGTGCCCCACAAATCTCATATTTAACCCATCTTTATGTTTCACAATAAAATACAAGCAACATATCAGATGCTGAACCTGAGACATTTTACCATTTCATGAAAAATATAAGCTAATTTTGAGTTTGATGGCAGCAACAGTTGCTGGAGTTTTTGGGGAGGAATGTTGTCCCATTCTTGTCTGATATAGAATACTAGCTGTTCAACAATTCTGGGACTTCTATGCCAGATTTTTCATTTATGATGGACCAAATATTTTCTACTGGTGAAAGGTCTGGACTACAGGCAGGCAAGTTAAAGAAAAAGGAATCCCCACTAACGCCGAAGTTAAAATGCCCAAAAATCGTTCTTTTAAGGGGAGATATAAAAAAGCACACTATTTGTATTTTTGCACACATCTTGGTTATCTGGAGTATCTTCCTACCCATAAAATGTGACATTAGTCCTGATAAGATTAATTTTGATGCTCTGCTGAGGAGATATAAAATAAGAACTGCTTTGAAAGAATGCAGCCGTGCTGTTGGCACACCCCAAGGAAGAGAAGGGTGTGGTTAGGAGGAACTCATTTGCATTTTAAGAGAGAAACAACAGACCTGTGCACTTGTTTATCCAGTGCTTAATCCATGTTATACAACCCTGATTCCAAAAACATTTGGATATTGTGTAAAATGCAAACAAAAACAGAATGCAATGGTTTGCAAATCTCATAAACCCATATTTCATTCACAGCAAAACATAAGCAACATATCAGATGTTGAAACTGAGACATTTTACTATTTCATGAAAAATAAGCTTGTTTTGAATTTCACAGCAGCAACACACCTAAAAAAATGAGGGACTGGGCCTTGTTTACCATTGTGTTGCACCCCCTCTTTTTTTCACAACAGTCTCTAAACGTCTGGGGAGTGAGGAGGCCTCTCTAGTGCAACCCCATACCATCAGAGATGCAGGCTTTTGAACCATGTAACCGTTGTAACAAGCTGGATGGTCTCTCTCCTCTTTAGTTTGCAGGATACAGCGTCCATGGTTTCCAAAGAGAATTTCACATTTTGATCAGTCTGAGCACAGAACAGTTTTCCATTTTGCCCCAGTCTCTTTTAAATAAGCTTTGTCCCAGAGAAGATGGTGTTGTTTTGATCGTATTCACATATGGCTTCTTCTTTGCATGATACAGCTTTAGCTTGCATTTGTGGATGGCACAGTGAAATCTGTTGACAGACCTGTTACCAGTTAGTTGCAAAATCCTCCCTTCTGCTGTAATTTACCACTTACTTCTCCAGCCTTACATTGCCCTGTCCCTACTTTTTTTGAAATATCTTGCTTCAGTCAAATTCAAAATAATGAAATGCTTACATTTCTCTGTATTCTGATATGCTGTTTCTACAGTGAATAAAATATGGGTTTTTTGCTAATCACTACATTTTGGTATGTGCATATTAAGCCATGTTCCAACTTTTTTAAAATTTGGGTCATATTTTGATAAAAGTACAGCATAGATGATGCATAATGATGACATAAGACTGAGTTAAAGGTATTTTTGTTATTTTTGAATAAAACTGCTTGTTTTCCTTAAAAGAGATAATTTCTCCAGATTTGCAGAACATGATTAAAAATTGCCCATTGTCACAGGAAGTGCAGCAAATTATCTCTTTACAACAAGATAAACAAAACAGGACCTCAAGAAAAACCTCAAATGTACTTATGAGTGAAAAGAGAGTAAAATAAACCGTATGGATGCATGTTTCTTTTGCCACTGATGTTCAAGTTTATAGTGAGATTAGATCTGCCCCTCATGTGTTTGTACACCTTCCTGTGAACCAATGGCTTATTCTTCAGAGATTTACAAATACCTCTGCGTACCAGCGCTCACCAGACAAACACAGGAAAGTGCTCGTTTGTGTGGCGTCAGGAAATGTAGGCCTTGTTTGTGCGCGCTGGGACTCCTGGCTCCACACTCAGCCTTCAGTCGTAAGCTCAGCCTGGCAGCGGCTCTTCAAACAGCCCTGCTCACGCTTGGCCATGCAATCGCTCTGGCAGCTCGTGCCAGTGGGTGCTGCGAGGCAAGGGGGGTGGTATTTATGTTTATGTGTTTACAACTGCAATATGCATCCAGATCTGTCTGATTCAAGCTCCATAGCTGTAGATATTGAAGCATGTGATGCCAAATATCAATGCAAAGGTCGATCTTTGTGCCATTTTGGTCTGGCATGAAGCCACCAGCATATTGTGCTGATAAAAACACCTCTGGCATATTCCTTTAGAGCAGTTTATCCACGCTGGAGCTTGTTGTTATTATTATGTGGACTTGGGACATAATGGCCCTCTTGTCCCACACATAGGAAGCTGTAGCAGTCTATAGCCAGTGCTTTCATCCATTTTAATGGACTCTAATTGAAGTCGACAATCACTGCTGCCCGGCTTCATCTGCTCTCCCACCACAGAAAGTAACATGACCCCGAGTAGCTGAGTCAGCGGCCACACAGAGCCGCACACATGTTTGGATCTATAACTTAATGTCCATAAAGTAACTCATGCTGTTGGTTCTCACACGTCAGGGCTGGATCGACAACTTCAATGGCCCCAGTGGAGTCTTCATTGCTGTAAGTATAATATATTCATCTAAAAATAAAATTTAATACATTAAATCCTGATAGAGCAATATCAGGAGTCATAACATGCTTCTGTGTTCAGGCTGGAAAAGGGATCTTACGCACGATGAGAGCAAACAATGACGCAGTGGCTGACCTGATCCCGGTGGACGTGGTCATAAACCTTACCCTGGCTGCAGGCTGGTACACGGCTGTACACAGGTCAGTGTGAGAGGAAGAGATTCTGTCTAAAGCTCTCTGACCTTATAAAGGATGAGTTCACAAATGTTTAAGTTTGATGTAAAGTAAGGCAGATGGTCTGTGTTCTTTTTAAGCTTCAGTGGAGGAAAGAAAAGGAAATTATGTACAAAATAGACTGTACATTTTGAAGATTTTTACCACATTGAAGAAACTGAGTAGCTAAATCCTTTTATTCATTTCTGATAACTGCCAAAAAAGACTGGATTGTTTACAAACTAAAAACTCATCAGGTGGAAATATTTGAGATTTGTCATGAACAGAAGGGGAGAAAAAGAAAGTTTTTCACTTTATACCCCTATTTGAAGCAGAACTTTTATCCCATTTATCCGCCCAGCTGTGATCATCCTTTTTTGATATTTATTCCATATTCTTTATCATAATTCACGTGTCTACGCTTTAAGCATTTTTGTGAGAATATTTCCTCTTTGATATCCAAACAGGTGGTGGACAATCCAAATAAGAAAACTGGAATAAAATGTGTTATTTTTTCTTGAAAATTTGTGAACCAATCCTTTCTATAATGTTTGTTTTTTTATTTGTAATTAATTTTTTTTTTTTTTGGCATGAAAAGCATGTGTAGCACTGCCAAAGCAGTGTACAATTAAATCAATTCATTATATATTCTACAAAATTAAGAAATACATTATTACAGTGGATTTGTAGTCAGGAATATCTGTTGATGGTCTTTCTCTCATCTACACTCAGTACCACATAATGACAAAGATTAACACTTAAGTTTCTCTTGGACAGTCTATGATAATGACCTCAAACCATTTCAGCACAGTGTGTTTTAACTTTCACCCTTTCTCATTTTGTTTTAATCTTGTTTTTATTGTCACCTTTTTTGTCTCAAAGTCATTGTAAATGAGGGGAAATGAACCTCAATGATTTCCGAGACTTGAACGAAGGTGAAATGAAATGAAATTAATCGTGGACATTTTTGCTAAGTAATTAAAAAGTAACAAGCTTTGCACACCTAGATTGGGAGATTATCTGCCATTCTTTGCAGAGCCTCTCAAGCTCAGTCAGGTTGGTTGGGGATGCCAGTGGACAGCCATGTTCAGGTCTCTCAGGACTCTGGCTGGGCCACTCTGGGACATTCACAGAGTTGTCCCTTAACCTCTTCAGCATCAGTTCTCCCTCAACCTAGACCAGTCTCCTGGTTCCTGCTACTGAGAAACACCCCCACAGCACGATGCTGCTACTACCATGCTTCACTGTTGGGATGGTATTGAGAAGGTGATGAGTTGTGCCAGGTTTCCTCCAGACATAATGTTTAGAATTGAGACCAGACAGTTCAGTCTTGGTTTCATCAGACCAGAGAATCTTGTTTCTCACAGTATGAGGGTCCCTCAGGTGCTTTTTTGCAGCTCCAAGTGGGCTTTCATGTGTTTTGCAATGAGGAGATTGTTTCAACTAGTCAATCAGGCATAGAATTAGGCTGCAACATAACAAAGTTGAAAAAATAAAGGGGGGTCTGAATACTTTCTGAATGGACTATATAAGCAGAAGTTTTCTGTCATGTTTTTAAAGTTAGGATTAGGGAAAGAGAGATTATTTTTGCCTCAAGCTGCAAGGAAAAGATGGTGAGAGTTAGCAGGCAAAACTGACAGAAGAAGCAAAATAATAAAGCGTTACTAGGGAAGAGAAATGGGTCAAATTTTGTAAAATCACATCGCTTTAGTTTACTTCAGGTCTTGAAAGTACACTATCATGAAAAAGCATTTTTTTCCCTAAGGGCATGGCAAAGAAAAGCAGCTCATCTTTTACATTTAAGATTATTGGGTCATTTAACCAGGAAGCTCTGGTTTTATATTTGATCTTCTGAATGTAATAATGCATCACCATTGACATTTATAGTATGATGATCTTCGTTTTCATGTATCTGATAATTTGTACTTATTTTCAGAAGGAAAACAGAAAAAGAGCAAACTCTAAGTTAAGTATTTAAGAGATTAATCCCTCAGCTGTATGTCTGTTCTGTACTTTGTTAGCACTCTTGAAGGTCTGCATGTGGTGTCTTAGAGAGAACTACACTCTTCACTGTCTGTTTACATACATTTTGATTAGCACCATAGTTTCATAGCTCTCCTAGTGCACACTAAAGTGGCTTTATTTTGGTATTATCATGACCCTGCTCTCTCTCACCCTGCAGGCCTAAAACAGCGCTGGTGTACAACTGCACGACCGGCGGCATCAACCCGTTCCACTGGGGAGAGATCGGTATGTACACGCTTTTCTTTGAGGTAACAGACACCTGTGGCTGTAGGTGGATATTTATAGAGACATCATTGTCTGTGTCTGATGGTTTCCCTCAACATTGTTGTCCCGGTTTATGTTCATCATCACAAATCAATACTCCCTGTTGTGACATAATGTCCCTGTGATGTAGTCAGGTTGTCTTTTGGTTGAAGCTCCTGTGGGGAGTGTCTGCCCCCTGCTGGAGAGGGGGAAGATGGATTTAAGACTGAGTGTTGCGGATAAAAGAGACTTGTTTGGCTTTTAATAAGACATTTCAGGATGTGTTAGCTTATTTGCTTAGTTTTGTATTTCCAGTCATAAACTCACTTCATTTGAAAGATTTTTGATGTGAAGGCATATTTAAGGATTACTATCAACTTTCAATATTTTTTGCATCTTGTCTTTTTATTTTACCCACAAGTCTTAAATAATCTCAGTTTTTTTGTAATAGTTTATTTATAGGCTCCTTTCAATGCACTTAAGGTCACGTCCAAGGCAAAGTTAAAACAAGAAATACAGATGAATTAACAAAAATATACAGACTAGGAAAAACTGTTGGTTTGGTCATGTGGATTAGTTGCCAATAAGAACTTCTGAGTTTGAGAAAGTTGTGTGACAACCAGGATTTGATTGCCTGTAACTATTCACAGGAAGGAGGGACAGAGGGTGGGAATTAGGTTTAGTGTAAAGTTGAGTGTCATCCATGTAACAGTGAAAGTTGATGGTGAATTTACAAAAGATATAGCCAAGAGGAAGTAAATAATAAAAAATGAATAGTAGGGGGCCTGGGACAGAATCCTGGGGAACTGCAGTAGAGAGTGGAAAACAGTGGGATTAGTAAAAACATGCAAGAAAATTATCTAGATAACTGTTGGACTCAATTTCATAAACTTTACACAGAGATTCATGGTTCTCAGAGGATTTCTACTTACATTGGTGATCCTCAAGCTTTCATTCAGCTTTTGTGGCAGGTTAAAGTCTACTTCGTCTAACTTTAATGTCAGAAATGGACAGTTTGAGTATTGTTAAAAAATTCAAAGCCCCCTTAGGATGAATCTGGCCAACTTTATCAGTCTTTGTCATATCTTATAAGGAGGAAAGCATTCAAAATTTGAAGTTAAGGGAGTTGAAATCTTAAAATTCTTGTTGAATCAAACCACACCAACTTCAAATTTGTAATTTTTCCAACACTAACATAAAGAAGCATAATGAATTTACTCTTTTGTTTTACCAAAATGCTGGACAGTTTAATATTTATTTAGAAAAATGTAGATATCTTTACATAACTTTTTCCAGCAATTCATTCAGAAAACCTTTTCTTTAACAAGGTAAATGCAAACATGCTTCCATACTTGCTTTATATATTTTGTATTGTTTAGCCACTGTAACCATGCTAGCACAGTATAAAAAAAGATAATGAATGCGACAAACGAATACTTTTGCATGTTAGCTCTGTCAGTGTTAGCATACTGATGCTGTGTTTTGAATTAAAGCAGCGTATGTGAGTAAAGCTTTCAAAAAGAGGCCTCTTATGCAATGCAAAGTTGTAATCTGAAGAACATTGTAAACTGAAAGAGCAGTGATTGTGATGAAATCGGATTAAATAATTAATGAAAAATACAACTTAACTACTAAAAGATGCAATAAAGATCTGGAGGCATGGAGTTCCTGTTAGTCTTTATGACTTCTTGTGTTTGAAATCACACACATGTAAATTAAAGCCATTCAAGTATAAATGTGTGATAGGGCTGTCAGCGTTAATGCTGAAACCACAATGACGTCAAGGTCCAGAGTAACCCATTACACTTTTTAAACTACATTAATTGTGTCCTGTTTTGGGCATCGTGGTTAAACTATCAAGCAGGGTAGCACCTGGATGCTAGTCACCATAGCATCTCAAGTAATGAAAGAAAGTCTCAAAAAGTCTCATTGCATTGTACTTTACTAATGTTGTTTCCTGCCAAAAGTTACTTGTTTTCTTTCCAAATGAAAGCAGGTTTTATCTGAACAGGAAGTAAAGCATCCGTAGGTTAAGACAGTTAGAACTAATAAAGTAAAATCCTATCAAGAAACAGTTGGTCAAGAAAATTTCTCAGTTTATTTGAAACCTTAACTGGGTTACTTACACAGAGAATGTAACCGAACTGGACCTGTGTAAAAGCTGTCACATTAATCAGTTTTATCAATAATAGAACATAAACATATCAGATATTGAAACTGAGACATTTTACCATTTTTTTTATTATTTACTTTTTTGCAGCTTTATGACATTTAGATGTAGCTAGATAGCTGTTCTTATTATAAGGTCATGACCGCAGCGGTGAAACCACACAAAGAGTGAATCCGTCTTTGTTTCTATCCCGGCGGTCATCACCCACAGCAGGATTAGAGGGTCCGTGTGTGTCAGACCGGCAGTATGTCCAGCGACCCTCTCCTCTCCCCTCGTTTCCTCTCCGATTAGCAGACATGCTCCTTTCACCGAGGAAAAATTGCTACCAGATGGCCCGTAGCGAGATTAGCCCTCATCGCCACGACTCGCTGTTATGAGAGCAGAAACATGTACTTTAATCTGAGAAATTAAGAGTGAAGCTAATCTGAAACCTACAGATCAGAAATATGAAATATAAAAAAAAAAACAAGTCCTAAGCCCGCCGGGGGGCAGTTCAAGGTTAGCGGCGACTCTCCAAACCAGTCTGCGAGGGGCCGAGCCACAGCCGGCTGTCACCTCAAATTTGGTCATCTCGAGGCCCCTGCAAACCGCCATATAGGCCTATCTGTTGCTATGGAAACAAACCAGTGCGGGGCCTAGTTTGCGTGCTGAGTGATGTAATGTCTGTAGTCACATGGCAGCTCTCTGTGTCCCTGTATGGCTGCTGTTTTCAGAGGAGGAGGAGGAGGAGGGTCCGGCTGTGCTGCCCGGCAGGGGGAAGTGGCACTGTGTGGCTCTTTTTTTCCGCCTGATGTTCTCCCGATGGCCAGAGCTGGAAATCATGTTATGATTAAGGCCGGACAGGGTTCCTGGAAGTCCTGATCCATGTGTACAGACTGCAGACTGTGCTCACTGTTTCTGTTCAGTGGATGCTGAAAACATGGGCCCTTTGAACCTTTTTTACAGGACTTTAACTTTAGTTTTTATTGCAGCAAAAGATCTACAGTTGAGTCTTTGAGCAGGGGAAGATTAAGATAATAAACAAATACCCCTTTTCAAAATCTGGTGTTGAAATTATTCACTAAAATAAAAGGTGGAGCCTTTTCAGCACAACATAAAACACAATATTAAAAAAAGCTGTATGAATCCCACAGATAGAGACGCACCGATTGTTTAAAAAGAGATGAGAGAATACCGATGTCAGTGTTTAAAATAACAGTTTAGCCGATGACTGATAGCTTTGTTTTCTTAGTTTGTCTTTTGATTTAACACTCCCACTGTTCCAACATATTTCTCATGTATGGCTATGAAAACAGATCAAAGTTTGTTCAACAGGCAACTTCTTCTGCCCTTTAAAAAAAAACAACTCATCTTTGATTCAGCAGTGAGGTATGCTTGATGCCAGCCTTAAGCTAATTGGACTCAATGGATAAACATTGGCTATAGACATTATTTGCCGATGACCGATGTTTATCAACATTGCTGATATCAGCTGATACCAATGCATCTGTGCATCCTTACCCTTACAAAATACATAACACTTAAAAATTCTGTGTTTGGTAGAAATCTTCAGGATCTCTTTCACAAAGGTGACCTGGTCAAGAGGTCAGCAGCACACAATAGATAATACCTGTTCAAGAGTCAGATTACAAACAGGAAGTTTAACAAAAAATAATGTAGAAGTGCAAACTAGTTCACATTTAACCAAAAAAAGATTGTAAAAACTCTAAGGTCTGAGTAATCAATGAAGAACAGCCATAAATAATGATGTCATCTGCATAAACATGATACAAGGCATTTGATAGGTTAACACCATGGACTGTAGAAAGTATTGGTCAAAGCCTGTGTGACGTCAGCCGTCTGCTCACAATAGGTGGACTCAAACAACTTTTGAAGCCTATCCGTGGTGGGCTCCGTATTGAAATTGCTGTCTCAACCAAACTTTGGATCAACCTAACGGCAAACAAGAGCCCGCCCACTGAGCTCGACTTCCTGTCAGCTCAGCTAGCACTAAAGCCGTTCTTGTGGAGATAGCGTCTGCCTGTCAAGCTATTTGTCAGTCAAATGAGACGTGCCAATCAGTGTGCAGTGAGGTTTTTGCCTCAGGCTTCCTTGTAAGCACAAGATAGTAGGAACATGTGTTGTTCCAGAACTGTGTGGTCAGAAACTGTGGAGGCCTCTTACTTTTGGTTGAGTTGCATCTTCATAAACAGGGTTGAAGTAGTTTTTCATACTTTTTTCTTAGAGCTTTATTTCCTTTATTTTTCCCGTGTTCATAAACCGTACATTTTGTTTCAGAGCACCATGTGATGTCGTCCTTCAAGAGGAACCCTTTGGAGCAGGCTTTCCGCAGACCAAACGCCAACATCACCTCCAACTACCTGATCAACCAGTACTGGATCCTGGTCAGCCACAAGTTCCCCGCCCTCATCTACGACCTCTTCCTGCGTCTGTCAGGACAAAAGCCACAGTGAGACTCTCGGCTGCCTGTCATACCAGATAAAAGACACCTCAAGTTGTCAACCTCTGACCTCTTGTGTTTGTTTGTCTCTGCAGGATGATGCGTATCTTTAACCGCCTGCACAAGGCCATCAGTCTGCTGGAGTACTTCAGCAGTCAGGACTGGGAGTGGAACTCAGAGAACCTGAGCATGCTGATGAGTCAGTTAACCCCCGAGGACAGGAAGGTAACTTTATCCAAAGGCATGACTAAAATTTCACTCTGGAGATTGTCTCAAAAGCCTGATTGTCAAAAGTCAGTGTTAGTGAGTTGTATGTGCTATTATCCCATCTTTGGAGGAAAATAATGTATGTTTGCTTCCTCTTCAAAGCTGTAATCTGAGTTATTTTGTAGAATATAGTTGTAGTAATTAAAAGAGAGAGACTACTATAGATAAGAACTTGGTTAGCAGCGTTATTTCATAGCTTAAATTTGAGAGCCTGTTTCATCTCCATGATAAATAAAGTTATACTAACTATTAATTCTTCTTTTTACTAATGATGTTTAGGAGTGTATTTCAGTAGTAATACAATAATTTGACATAAGTAAGATGTCTTTTTGTAGTAGTATTGCTGCTTTTATGTTGATTAATGATCTGAGTGTTTCCTCTTTAAAGGCTGAATTATTGCTTTTACTCATAAACCATAATGTTGTTGAGAGAGAAAGCACTTAAGGACATTTTCCATCTGTTCCCTGGAATCATTCTTCATTTTTATTGTATAAGGGGCTCTAGTGCTCCATCTAGTGAGTGAGAGAGGTACTTCACATTAACGTTTGTCCTTAAGACTGGCTGTGGCTCCAGACTGACACTCTCCAGACCATCTGTTTTTGATTTTTACTATGATTTGTTTATTTTTTTCTTGTATTTTGACATACAGTTTTCTTAAATCCAGTAAGATGGAGAAAAACAAAAGACAAAAAATGATAACTAATACAACGTCTATGGTTAAAAGACTTAATTATCAAAGAAGGCATCTTTTTTTGTCACTTTCAGACATTTAACTTCGATGTGCGTCAGCTGAACTGGCCCGAGTACATCGAGAATTACTGCATCGGCACCAAGAAGTACGTCCTGAATGAAGACATGTCTGACATTCCTGCTGCCAGGCAGCATCTGAGGAAGTAAGTCCAACACAAACTTCAGCAGTCAGTCAAAACAAAGCATTTAAACCACTCTGTGTAACAAATACTAGCCTGCATCAAGAAGAGTTTTGGGGACATCCTCATAGTTATAACATTTCTATTGCCATTAGTCTCTCAAACAGCTAAATGTGATATTTATTTACATGTATTTTTATTGCCTCTGTTTTTCTCTGATATAGCATTTTCCTCTGTCTATTTCTGTCGTTTTTGGTGTGGTTTGTGTGGTTCTGCTGGCTGTGAAGCAAACTGAGTCTTAGGCGATGATATCATTAATGCTTGAAATTTTAGAGGGTTTTGATGGTGAAGGAAGATGAATAAGAGTTGGCAGAAACCCTCTAACCATGTTTGCTATTTCCAAGATATTTGTCTTGAACTTTAGCTTTTCTGTCATTCTCATGTATTCCTGAGTGAATGCCTTTTTGGGTATGAAGATGGTCTTATCTTCGGTTTACTCTCAAGAGCCGTTACTGGAACTAGCTTGAATACAAGCCCACTTTCAGGTTGATTTTTAAAAGATTTATTATATAGAATACCCTTATTGTGCAGTTGTAAAGACACTGATAACTGTGACTGTAAAAAAAATACTAGAATGAATTTATTTAAAAAATTATTAGCATTTTAAAGCTTGGGGTGCAGTTAGCTTATGGTGCATTCCAGTTGATCTCAGGAATTCTGATACCAGTTGGATACATCATCTAGAACGCCACCTGAACTCAGAATTCCAACTCAGAAAGTCAGAGCCCTTCTTGGGGGGGTGGGAAAATGCGCAGAGGCTGCTCTTCTCAAAGCATGGGTTCAAATCTGCCCTTTGACCTCTTTCCCCTATGTCATCCCCCACTCTCTGAATATGTCAATCTATAAAAACCCAACAAATTAAACCCTTAATTTAAAGTATTTTGGGGATCTTTTAAAGAACTGCAACTTACAGAGAAATTACAAGTTCTAACACTATTTTAGCATCTTTACAAGCGAGCGGTTTCATGACATGTCCTGTCTCATTCCTCCTCCCCCCTTCCTTTTTCCCCAGACTGAGGAACATCCGCTACACCTTCAATACCGTGTTAGTGGTTTTCATCTGGAGGGTGTTTATCGCTCGCTCCCAGATGGCCAGGAACATCTGGTACTTCGTGGTCAGCCTCTGTTTCAAGTTCCTGTCCTACTTCCGCGCATCCAGCACCTTAACCAACTGAGTCTTCCTCACCGCCTCGAACCAGAGACAGCAGCCCCCCCCACCCACCTTCAGTAACATCTGAGACTCTGACCGTCCACAAAAGACTCTTAAAATCCAACTTTTCCCGTGGATGAGCAGGGCGCTTTTTAACCATCGGGGCTGCAGCTGAGCGAAGCACTCAGACGAGGAAAAAAAAAGAGGTCTTCTAGCCATGAATTATTTGTTTAGTTTGGAAATCTGTCATCAGAATCTGCTCTGTTCAGTCATCAGACCCCGTCCATAGAAAAAGAAGTGTTGTCATTCATTTTGTACCTACGTTTTCTTCTCAAAGTGGCCAATTATATATGCAACAATAAGCCTTCTGTGTGACTTCCGTTCTCCTTTCCACCTCATAGTTTCCATCCTCTCGAATCTCGGTACATTGCCTTGCCTTGTGATGATTTTTTTTCATACTTGAAATATGGCAGTGCTTCAGTGAAGGGTGATTTCTATAAGATTATCTCTTTTTTACTGCGGGAAATCTGGTTCCTCTCTTTAATACGCAGGTGATTTGGGTATCTGTGTGTCTTGCGTTATGTGTATCTACTGCCTTTTTAAGACTACACCCAAAATCTGAGTGGTTTTTCAACCATCTCAAGGCCAATCCGCAAACTAGTATTAAAGCATATTCAGACCACTGCGTCACAAAACATACAGATCTGCCACTTTTCCTGCTGTTGAGGTTGTCACAAATGATAACATTGAACATAAACCTTGTTTGTTTGAATGCTCATCCACTTTTTGCCTGTTTGTACAGCAGTTTGTACTGAAACTAAGTTTACTACTTTTACATCTTTATACTTGTGTCAGAGGCTAGTCTGATACATGTGGTAGACCTTGACGGTGTATTATATATAAATAAGAGTACATCAGAGTCCCGTTTATTTGTATAGCCCAGGTATCACATACTGTACAGTGTCTCCCAACAGAACCCCAAACCAAGCCCAGGTTTCACAGAAGAAAAGTCGACTGGATCCCCATAAGGTTCCTAACATCTCTATTTTCTCTAGGATGGCTGGCTATGAAGTGGGAACCATGAAAGGGAATTATGAACCAAATTTGATGAGTAGACTCAATTTGGTCACATTTTTAGTCTTTGCACCATGGTAAATTTTCACTCAAATTTGGGGACAGGTCTATGGTATTCACTGTTCAGTCAAATTTTGGGTCGTTTCCAAAGGGTCGAAATGTGATTACAGGTCCTTAGTTGTGACATTTTGGTCAGATTTTCAGACATTTCTATTTTTTTTTTTTTTTTTGTTAAAATTTGGGGACAGATCTGCAGTGGTGGTGATAGTCATTTCGCTCTAATCTGGTGACAGGTCCTTGACATTTTGATTTAGACCAAGGGTGTCCAAAACTATGGCCAAAGGGCCAAATGTGGCCAGTGGTCCACTTTTGATTGGCCCACAGCAAATTTTAAAAATAAAATGAAATAGAACATGAAGCTTTTGCTTATGTGTATTGTACTTCTTAGTTTCAGCACTAGGTGCTACCATGCTAATTCTGTAAACAAACATTTTGACAAAAAGAATTTAATGATCTGTTTTCAAAATTTGTGACTAAACTAAGGTAGTACTGTAAACGCTAAACATATTGGCAACCAAATTTATAATGATATCTTTATTCATAATAGCCTGTTTGATTAAGCAAATAACAGTACCAATAGCATTCCAGGACCGGTTTCAGTGGTAGCCAGGGTCAACCGGGGCCTCCTGAAATCTGATTGGCCTCCCCAAAATCCTTAAATTAATTTGCTATTTGGCTGGTCAACCATTAACTAGCAAGGTGAGCACACTCAATCAGAATATGTTAACCTACATTAGACTGGTTATAATAACCTGAATATCCTCAAAGTGCGGTATATGAAAGTGGCCCCACCATTCTTATGTATTTCTATATGTGGCCCTCGGTTGAAAAAGTTTGGACAGCCCTGATTTATACCCTTACTGATCAACAGTACCATTGGTCTTTATCTGAAAAAAGTGGCCTGACAATTTAGTAACTCTTCAAATTGCAATATTCATAAAAAAGCCAGCTAGAACAACACTATTCTCACAGGTCCAGTCATAGTAGCTTATTCCAAAAGCCCATTGAATGAGTCCAGATAAATCAGTCCTGTGTCAGTGGTTTAAAGGTTCTATATTTGAGATTTTAGATTTGTGAGTGTAGGGGACCAAGCTTGATATAGAGACAGAGGGAGGCGACCTAGTCCCAGTTTTTGTCTACAACGTAAAAGATATGTTTTGTCTCAGTTAATGAGGTTAAAGGGAAGATGGATTAAGTTAAAGCTGAGCTACAAAATCGGTAAAAAAATCATGTAAGAAAAGCAAAAACTTTAGGCAAAATGTAGCAGGACAGACCTGTGAGTGCTGTTCAAAAATAAAATTCAACTAATTTGGACTAACTAGAGTTAAAACTATCTTCCTTGTAAGTAAAACAAAAATGGAGTTTATACTTATAAACATGAAGGTTTATTTAGTTAAGTTTTGCCTCACCTTTTTGCTTTTCTAACAGTTTTCACCTATTTTGTAATATATAACTTAAATGAGCTTCAGTAACGCCATCCATTTTCTGTCATCCTTTTTGGTTGTTTAACAACTATAAACTCTGAAGACTCATTCAGCCATCGGGATCAAAAGTCCAAGTTGCTTCTCTAGGTTTACACATCATAAACTTCCTAGGTTGTAAAAATGATGAGCAGATGAATTATTTTGGAGGAAGTTGTTTAAGGTTTCTAGAAATACCTTAAGAGCTGAAGTAAATGTTAATACTCTGTTGAAGATGAAGGAAGTGTTGACTGAAGGTATTTATTAGTTCTTGAGGCAGGCCTCCGGATACTTAAGCCATCATGAGGGGTTGTTAAATATGATGAAAAATATTATTTATTTTGTAGGTATGACCCTAAAAAAGGCCTAAGCGTAAATAGCAATTCAAAGTAGAGAAGAGTTGGTCAGTTGGTAAATTGTGACTTTATTCAAATTAGACCTGGAAAGGAACTTCTGCTTAATCTTTATATAAGAAAAGCAAAAATAAGGCTGGTACAGTGGACAGGATGTGGAAATCATTTGAAGTGATTTCAATGCAGAGAAGAGTGTCATCTGCAAACAAGTAGAACTTGAACAGATAAGGCGTTAGAAAACTGGGTAAAGAAGCGGGCCAATTATAGAGCCTTAAGGGATGCCATACCTTATTAAATGAGAGATGGAAATCTATTTTAAATTATCTGTGAACAATATCTTAGTCTGGACCTAAATCACAAAAGTGCAAGATTATAAACGAGGTACCCTCCCGGTAACACATCCTTACTCCTGTTTGAAAGATCTGTAAATAGCTGAACTACATATTATTCTTATAAACTACCAAAAAGTTGTATTTGACTGTTGATTTTTTTGCTTGGTGAGTGTCTCCACAGGATTCCACCACAGAGCTTCCCACAGAGTCTACCAAAAGTGTTAAGTGTGAAAGGCAAGTCTGATTTTTACTAAAAACAAATGAGATAACTGTGTACAGTGTTGTATGTGTCGCAAGGCTTGACTCTTGACAGATTACAAATGCATAACATCTATGAGCCTTTATGGGAGGAAAAGGGACAAAACTAAATAAATGTTTATGCAAAGCTCACGTCTCTGGTGTTGTTGTGGTTGCTTGGCTCTTTATTTCAGAAGGACTAAAGAAGTCATAAAAAGCTTGTTTGATTAAGGTGGGGAGTTGTAATTTAAGAGCTGTTGGGCTATTGAAGAGTTCTGCTCTTTTGTGTCTGTTATATTACGTAACAGAAGGTCTAGCCTGGGGTGCCAACAGTATTCTTCATTTGGTTTGAAAATCTGGTCAAACAGTGACAGCCATAAACTTGTGTGTATTTAATCTGCAAAGTAAGACTTGCACTTTATTTTAAACGTAATATAAAGTGCAAGTTTTCTAAATTGCATTAAACCTTTATCTTATGTAGTTCACAAAACTAAATATTTCTGGATGGTAGATATTTTAATCTTATGTGTTGCTGACTCAGTGGCACCCAGACATTTTTTTTCAATGGTGGGACAAAATATGGTAATAGTTTCTCTCATTAATGTACACGGAGTACCCAAATATGACAAAGGGAAAACAGACGGGATAAGTGGTGTAGAAAATGGATGGATGTTTCCTAATGTGTCATGTTTCCCTGCGATTTATGCCCCTATTTAAGAGTGCAATCACGGAGCACACAATTTGCAAGGATCTGACAAAACTTTACTAATTCTCCAGTTAACAACACAACATTTAGTAGGCAGCTTCGCCTTTTCAGTAGAAAAACACAGTTTCATGATATGATGGAAATGTGGAGAGAATCCAAAACTACAAGTGTTTACATAGAGACCAACACTAGTGATCACAGGAAAGTCTCTGATGACGGAGCATTTCTCTCCTGGGGTTTGAACCAGGAAGAAGGCAGACCAGCAGTTTGAAGACGACCAAAGAAGAGCTACTCCTGAGGGACGTTTTCAGCCAACAGGGGAGTCTGGTGATTGTTTAGATTGTTCATCTGGTTATGTAGAGCATCCTTTAATAAACACAGGAGAGTCAGTATATCATCAGCATAGCAAGTAAGTTTACATTACTTTCATGAAGAGAAATAATTGATTGACGGCCTTTTTTGTGCAAGAGGAAACATGTAGAGTATATTAGACTCACCTCTCTGGGCCGATAGACTCCAAGTTTGAAACGACAGCAGATAACATCGAAAAAGAAGCCAACAAGCCCATGGAGCATGCCTTTAAAGAGAGAGAAACTACCTTAGATCAGTAATTAAATAAAGCCTTTCTTACTTGACTTCCTTTCATTTAAAAGGCAGTTATCTTGGTCTGTGAAGGTAAGCTCTACATGCCACATCCATCACTTTAAATGCATTTTCCAAGTTGAATTTCAGTAAGTGTGATATAAATATGCTTGCAGATGAAGCCAGACTCACCTGTGGTGGAGAAAATCCCTCCAATGATGCCACACAGTCGCACCAGGAACTGCCACAGAGGCATGTGCTGCTCACTGACCCTCACCATCAGAGAGCTGGTGTCGTACTTCACAAAGATGCCAGAGACGCCGTGACTGCCTGCGGCGTGGTTTATCACCCGCTCCTTCAAGACAAACATTACTGTATCAGTAAAATCCCAGGTTTGTGTACATGCCTTTTACAAAGTTTAATTTTTCCTCCCTTGAAAGGCACCCTGCGGTGTTTTTATACTATACACTCACCCGCTCAGTCACAGAAAACTGATGTGTGTCCGCTGAAATCTTGTATGTGTTCAGTTTGGTAGGAACGACTGTGATGAAGTACTGGTACATCTGGTTATCTGTAGAAAACATAAGAATTTATACATAAAAATACCCATAACTCAGGCTTATAGGTAGATTTAGATGCCTTAAAATGAATCAGCCGTCAATAAATGCCTCAACAAGTCACTTATTCTACAGCAAACTTCAACCTCTGTGAGGAAAGTGACTCTCTTGCATTTTATCCTCTCCTCTCTCTTGAAAAACAGCAGTGACTCACTGTTAAAGGTGATTTTCTCCGTGCCGTCCAGAGGATTGATGATGCCGGGGATCTCTTCCCCAAAAGATAAATGGTCTATTCGGTGGGAGAAGTTGTACGCTAGACCACAAAGATGGGAGGAAGACAGGTTCAATCAGGGCTGTGCAGGATCACTGAGCAAGCTTTAAGAGGAACTGGAGAAAATTTACTCAGCACTTTCAACCCTCTGTGTAGCCCTTGTGAATGATCAAATATCCAAAACCCAACTTTTAATACTTGCATTAACTGAAAAATAAGATTTATACTCAGCGCGTTAGACACTCTGGGGAAAATGGTGCCAACTTTTGCTTTAACATAATTTTCTTTCCTTTTCCCCTAAGATCTCTCTTGAGAGAAGCACCAGAAAAACATGCTCCACAAGAAGATTATGACATTTTACTGTTAAACAAGGCAAATGAATCATAAGCAAGAAAAACAGAGATACATACACTCATGGCTCACAAATGCTGCTATGTGGGCATGACCCTGAGGATGGTGAATGGGTCTGAAAAAGATGCAAAGGAGAACCCATGTCAAAAAAACCTCAATATAGCTATACAAGTTTTTCATAGTGAAATTTTACATTTTTTGAGATTTAATTCCTCACTTTCCCACAGTGATGTGAAGGTTTCCTGCCACCTTGTTGACGTAAGCATGCCCGTGTATCCTGCAGGCATTGAGCGGCTCCACAGATCCATCCTCCCTGCAACCAAACACAGATATTATAAAACTATTTGACTACTTTAACACACTGTATGTACACTCTGCCACCAGGGGGCTCTCAATCAAAACAGTAGAAAAAGATGACATCAATAATTTATTCATTAATTTATTTTTTAATCCAGGATTCTGTTCAACAAAAACTGCCCTCCATAAGGTGTATTTACCCAAAAGTAGACCAGCACATTAACTAATGAATTTCAGATAATGTGGGGAAAAAGTGGTTAAAACTGGGATTTTAGAGATTACAGATTTTGCCTTTATTTAGATAGGACAGCTGAAGAGAGAAAGGAAACGCAAGAAGAGAGTCCAGTCCAGTTCTGTTGAGGACTATAGCCTCAGTATATGTGCGCCTGTTCGAGCCACTGAGCTAAACGGGCACCTGGAAGGCTACTTTTAACAGCTTTTCTCCCTAATTTGAAAATTCTTCCATATATGGTGGTTTTCTGTTTTGTAAATACACCTTATGGAGTGCAGACTTGGAGCAGAGCATGTCCTGGATTTGGACATGTGGGGCCACACCAACACACAAGTCAGGGGTTGGAGGGAAGGAGCTTTGTGCTACGGGGGAGCTTAGGTAAGAGACAACAGACGATGGCAGATAATAATCATGATTCCTCACAAGTAAGCAGCCCAAAACACAAATGAGATTTAGGAACAGAAAAGCAGCTTAAAGCAGCAGTTCACGCTTTTTGTATCATCCAGTATTTCCATGACATGTATTGCACGGGAAATCTAAGAATAGAAATATTACAGGTAATGTAAATACTCAACTTTAGACATTTTAATGACACGTGAGTAGTCACTGTGAAATTAATTAAGACATTTCGGTGCAAAAAAAAACACATATTGTACTTTTCACTGTTAATCTAAAAATCTTCATATCGTAAGTAAACATAAACAAAAAAACACATTTTACATTACCATCCACTTTATTTGCTTTTAGTGAAAACACTGAGGAAAACAAACACACAAAAGGTGAATGCATGTATGACACTGACCGTGGCGGCAGAGCAGTCGGGCCACCTTTGAGCAGAGTTTTGTAAATCACTTCCTGAAGAGCGTGTTCCTCTCTCAGACGGCTCTGTATGAGGAGCAGTGTCCTGAGGACAACACAGATTTCATCAGTCACAACCTCATCTGTGCATAAAACTTCCAGAATGTGGCCATGCAGGTTTTTCTGACACTGTCTAACACTTTAGCCTCGTAAATAATCTTTAAAATGAGAACGTATCTCTATTGGCAAAATCCCAAAGGACATCTTCCAGTTTTTCTCCATAGTTTTCAGAGTGAACAGTTTCCTTTTTCCCAAGCCAAAGAAAATAAGCTTCTTCCTCATTGTTCCTGCAAGATTCATCACCTTAAATGAACTTTCAAGTCTCTTTGAAAACACTCTTGAGCACAAAAAAAACAAAGGAAAAGACACTGAATGCCTCTGTTAAACAATGCAAGGTCAGAAAACTGGGAGGCAAAGGCCAGATCTTATTACTGAAGTGATTCAAATGATCCAGTTCCAGATAAATACAGCCTTTCTCTTTGTTTATTTAGAAAACCACAGAACAAATCAGTTGACGGAGCAGTGTTTAATGCATGCCAGTAGGTGTTGTGTCTACACAACTAATCCAGTCTGGGTGATGGCATCTCAGACCCCCCTCTATGTGCAGTCAGAGTTATCAGACATCAAATCATCTTTTGAGATGACACACTGAGATGTGTACACATAAAGTATTAAGAACAATCATTTGGTATCTGAAAGTCCAGAACAGATATAAACCCCTGCTAATGCACTGTCTAAACAAGACAGTGATGTGATTTCTTTAAAGCTTACCTTTGCCACAGTCTCTGCTGAGGAGTCAGATCAAAAATAACCTGACCAGACACACAAACAGAAGAGATTTAGTTAGAAAAAGACAAAAAAAACCCAAACCATTTAATGCAAAATAACTGGAGACTTTTGCTTTACTCACTGGCTCATACTGGAGGCCGTTGGAAGTGATCATGGTCTCAGCCAGGTCCAGGATATCTGCTCCCACATCTGCAAAACAAGGAGTTAAATTCATCAGAACCTGGCACATATTTATACCTAAACTGTACTTAGATTCATCTGTATGAAGGACAAAGATGATTGAATACTCACGCTGGCATTTCATGGCAACTGTGATGTCAATATTTATTCTCATTTTACTGTGAATGATGAGAAATACAGGGAGAATATTATGAGTTTTATGGTCATTTCTGACTGGCAAGTGTGTAGTTGTTTTGTGTAAAAGTTGATGTTTTATATCTGTGAGTGTGAGCTCACCTGGAAAAATCCTTGTCTACTTCATACTCGTACTTCATCCAAGTGTCTCTATACACAAAGAACTCTAAGATAGCAAGAAGTGCCATGGCAGTAAAAGCTAGGAGGGATACTGTGGACAAGACGGAGAGAGGGGTAATTAATATTCCTGCACGGAGGAAATGATCTCAAAGTATTATTTTTGTTTCACTTTTTCAGAGGAGTTTCCCACCTGTTCCTCCAGAAGCAGAGGTCTCCACATAGCTCTCTGACACTTTGGGGAAGGCGTCCAGCTCCTTCACCAAGCTCAAGGCTTTTTTACGTGACAGACGCCTCATCGTTCAGGTTCAGGACTGCTCTCCAACTTCTACAAAATGAAATTCAAATAATGAAGAATGTTTTCAGGTCCCAAGCCTGCAAACTCTAAGGAAAGTGTATTCTGCTTGGATAAATAAAAGTGATTTCTACAAATTAATGTCAATTAAAAAATATGTACCGTAAAGTAAGTAAGTGATTTAAGATTCATCCCTTTAAAGTGGCTAACCTAATTCAACAGAGGTCTAGCCAGTTGGTCCAAGTAGTCTAAAAATTATGGGGCATTTCCACTACGGCTTTTGGCCGCGCCGAGCGAAACCAAGCCGTGCTGATTTGCATTTGCTGATTTTGCATTTGCATTAGTGAAATACGGATCCCGAGTCCAATGAATGTGTCTCAAGTGATTGTAGTGTAAAGACACCTCTGTCTGGAGGGTCCAGTCACTGGTTAATCAGTATCCCTGGCTACCATTACACCATGAGGACAAGGGAAAACTCCAAGCAGCTCAGTGAAAAGGTTACTGAAAAACAAATGTAAGGGGATGGATGCAAAAAAAAATTCCAAGGCACTTAACATCCCCAGAGTTCAGTTGAATCCATCATCAAAAAACGGAAGAAATACATGTGTAAATCTGCCTAGATCAGGCATCCACTAAGACACCTATGACTACTCTGAAGGAGTTTCAAGCTTTAGCAGCTGAGATGAGAGACTCTGCATACAACACCTGTTCCCAAAGTTCTTCACCAGTCAAAGCTTTAGGGGAGAGTGGCAAAGAGAAAACAAATATTGAGGAAAACTCATTTAAAAGGTCAAGTGGAAGATAGTTCTTTGGTCTGATGAGACCAAAATGGTTCTTTTTGGCCATCAGACAAGACACCAATAATGTACATCACCACAAACACACCACACACACTGTGAAGCACAGTGGTGGCAGCATCATGCTATGGGGATGCTTCTTGGCAGCCAGCCCTAGAAAGCTTGTAAAGGTAGAGGGTAAAATGAATGTAGTAAATACTGGAAAATCCTGGAAGACAATTTTTTTTCAGCCTGCAAGAGACCTATGGCTAGGGAGATGATTTATTTGTCTGAAGAAATGGTTCAGACAACAAGGTGGCCGAGTCAAAGCCCAGACCTCAATCAAAACTGAGAATCAGTGGCTGGATTTGAAAAGGGCTTTTCAAACCTGATCCCTGTGCAACCTGGCAGAGCTTGAGCAGTTTTTCAAAGAAGAACTGAGTAAAAGAGCAGTGTGCAGATGTGCAAGCCTGACTGAGACCTACTCTGTGATTGCAGCCAAAGATGCATCTACTAAAGACTGACTTTAAGGGAGTGAATATTTATGCAGTCACTTATTTGACATTACTTTGTTGAAATATGTTCCCAATTTGACAGTTAAGAGGGTTTTAAGTCAGAAAGGCCACATTACACTAATCATGATCAATTTAATAAATCAATAAAACTGTGGAACTGTTCAAAATATCTGCATAAATGAAAAACACCCCCCTTAAAAAAATGTCTTATCGTTGCATTTTTAACAATTTTATAAAAATGTTATGCCTAAGGAAAATAAATTAGACATATTTTAAAAGACTGTATTTAAACACGCAATGATGCCTTATAATTAAATTTTTAAAAGTGCACTCGGGTACGTTCAACGTACCATGATTAATGTTGTACGTAAAGATTTATCAGTAGTGTACAACGGTTATTATTATGGTCCGGTAATAATTAAATCGATGGCTAGCTGTTACTATTCAATTTTATATGCCAACTGTTTAATCTTGTGTAAACAAACACCACTGAAAATGTACCCCTAATGTTGTAAACTAATCACATAATGTCTTGTGAACACCAGTAGGCACAGCAGACGATTAAAGAATACGAAATTAAAGATTTCCACGCGGTAAACACGGAGTTAAGCGGCCAAACAGCTGAGTGAAGAAACAGTCCGGACGTTACAGATGTGTCATGAAGTAAACGTTGATTCACCGACTGTTAACCGTCGTGTAAAAGCATAACGGCTAACACTGTTAGAGAAGAAAATGTCGCTTATTTCTCACTCCTCTTACCTCTTCAATCATACATTCAGTTGTTAAATCGTGCTAAAGTGTCCTTTGAACCCATACTCCACAAGTTATAGCTGTTGTGAAAATGAATTTTCGTACTCCATGATGATACAACTGTGACGCTCGCGCACGCAAAGGGCGGTGCGAGCTCGCCTCTTCCTTGTTTAGGCGGAGCGTGAGGTCAGTGAGTGCGTAGCGTGCGCGCCCCCTACGCCGTGGACGCGCAGCCGGCAACGTCCCTGTTCAGACAGGAGATGGCGCCTTAACACTGAAAGCAAATGTATTTTTAACCATGTAGGCTTATTGAAATACACCATACGGACAAAAGTATTCAGCCACACCTGTTAGTTATGAATTCAGGTGTTTCCAGGCCTCTAATCTGCAATGAAGGACAATCATAATGCTTTGGCATACCAAGACTTTTTCGACAATGCTATGCTTCCAACTGTGTGCCAACAGTTTGGAGAAGGCCTTTTTCTATTTCGACATGACAGTGCCTCAGTGCACAAAGCAAGGCCTATGAAGACATGGTTTAATGAGTTCAGTGTGGAGGAGCTTGACTGGCCTGCACAGAGCCCTGACCTCAACCCCATCAAGGTCAGTGCCTGTTGAAATGAACTAGAAGGGAGATTGTGAGCCAGGCCTTCTCGTCTCATACTTTTGTCAATATAGTGTAGTTTAAGAATAGGTAAACTATTGTAAAGAAAAAGATTGAAGCATCAGATGTTGTTTTGGTTTTTACAACTGAAACTGTTAACAAACAGATGCTCTTTTATAATCACTTGCTCTAATATCCATCAAATTAGGTTGTGACAAATCCTGTTCTAAGAGCTTGGTATACAGAATAATTATGTAACAGCTACAGGGGACAATTTTCTTTTATTTACATGTGTAAATACAACTTAAACTACAGAGGCATACCGTCCAAATCTATGGAAGCCTTAAGAGGTCATGCACAGATTCTATTTATTTTGCCATGTGTTCCAGTGATAATGTGTGGAAGACTATTGCATTTAAATAAGACAATAAAACTGCTCTGTTTTCTGAGTTAATTCCATCGATATCTTAGAATTATGAGACGGATAGGTGTCACTCAGAGAAAAAAAATAGTTTGTCATGCAAATGCAATATGGTTCCATAATAGTAAGTACATTTTGGTTGTTTTCTCTTTTCCAAGATCTTAAGAAACTTCATTTTTATAGAATAGATTTCAAAAATGTGTAAAATTTTAGGTTATGATTTTGTCAGTAGTGGTGTGTCCTGATGCCTGACCAGAAAATTAAAAAAAAAAAAACATCAAGAATGAGAGAAATAGACAGAAACTTTTATATTAGGAAAACAGGATAAAACAAAATGTTTGAATGTTTTACCCTTCAATACCAAGCAATATTTCATACAAAACAATAATTTCAACTGATTTATTTTTTGTTAAGATCAGTGATTCTCAGCTGGTCAGGCATCAGGACATACCATTACTTCCTTATGAGAAATCACAACCTAGAATTTTACAAATTTCCAAATGTGTTGTATAAAAATGTTTCACTTTGGACCCTAAATAGAAAAAAATTACTGAATAAAGAGACAGGACAAAACAACATTAAAAAAGCACATAACTACAGAGGGATTTGCGTGCATACATCTTATTTTACTCCATTTTGCTGAGATTTGGTAATTTCTCTAGGAATTTCCTTGCTATCTTGGGAAAAGAAGCTTTATTATCCAACAAGAAGGAGATAAAGACAAATTTGCAACTTACAAAAAGAGCTTAGCGACACACATTTGGGTCCCAACCCACATGTTGAGAACCACTGGTTTAAGTTATCAGCTGTTGAACTGCCTTTTGGATTGATTTCAGTTTACTTTCATTTCATATGTTCCATATTTATGTCATTTTTGTATGTCTTACACCTTCTTGTCCACAACCGTGTTGGATAAATGCAATATGAGTGGTAGTAATGCATGATAACTGATGATTTCAGGTTGTTTAAATTGAGATAATCTACAAGAACAAATCACAGGGCTCAAGTTGGAGAGGCTGTTCATGGCCATGCAGCAGCGTCTCTAACCCTTCCTAAGAAACATTGACCTCCACTTAAACAGTATAATTAACTTCCAGGAGGAGTGTTTACACACATGTGGAGGATCTGCTCACCAGACATGAAGTTGCACACATGGCTGACAAGAGAGAAAACCTGATGTGATAATGATCTACCACAGAGGCAGGCTGCTATTATCCCCCTGAAGACAAAGGAGATGTTTACACCTCTCTACTCTCTGTAAAAAGAAAAACAAAATCCGACTGAAATCAGCAGGGGTGAATCACATGTGTCATGTCTGCATTTGGTGCTCCTGAGTCTCTGCATGCACCCTGCCTGCTTTCCTATGCAGAGCTGCACAGATGGGCGTGTGGGGGGATGGGTGCTGTCAGCTCACAGATCAAGCTGTGGGTCGGTGGTCCCATTGCTATTCACCACATAAGCACGTAGGGCATGTCAGACACGCTCCATGGAGACATACCAGGGGTGGAGATTGTGTTTTGGTTTTAATGCTGCTCTGCAGCGACAGCCACATGGGTTAGGAATATTAACAGTTAAACAGGAGGTTGTGAGGACACAAGTCTGCATTTGTGCAAATATTCTGCTGATTTAGCAGCTTTGAATGTGTGCAAAGATTGTGCTTTTTTTGTTTTAAATGAAATGTTTCATCATTGGTGATGCTGAACAAATGCAAGTATGAAAATGTAGACATTTTTAAAAATCTATAGCATGTTTTACACATTCTTTGACTATAATTTACCTATTTTTGCCCTTTTCTTGTATTTTTAATGACATTTTTTCATGAAGAATAACAAAACTTTTAAGACACTGTAGCTATAACAGTCTTACTATAAGAATTTTAGCAGATCTTTCATTAAAACTGGACTTTTTTATATTCTGAATGCATGCACATCAATTCCTGCACATTGGTAGCCAACTATAGGCATATTTGTGGGTTCCTGACTATAGTTTAAGGAGCCTAAACTTCTGAGAGTTTTTAGTGTGAAGTAAACTTGAACATGCCAAATTAATATTTGCTTTAAAGTTTATTAAAATATATATTGATAAATAGGGGTAGGCACTTTATCAAGTTACACTCACTGAAAAGATTTCCAATGTTTAGAACCACTAATAATAAAATGCTTACTGACAACTGGGTAATCAGTCTTAAATGTAGAGGCTGAATTGGGGAATATCATTTTAGGCATCCTCTTTTGTTTGAAGAACAATTTTCTTCATTATCTTCCCGATAAAGGTAGTTTATTTTCATGTCATTTTTCTACATGTTGACAGGCCTGCCCACAGACACAGCTGGGCCCCTGAAAGGCTAAATGGGGCCTCCTCAAATGTCATTTAATAGTATCAGTGAGTGCACATTAGATCAGTAGTGTGTGTCAGTGTTCTGGTTTATATTCACCTCCTTAGCCCCACTCAGATCTGCTATTAGAACTGACCAAACAAAGTTTAATGAGCCGGCCCAAAATATTATCAACTCATGACAAACTAGAAAAGCACTCGGAGAGGGAAGACCTCTGCCATTAGCTCTATCTCCCAATAGTGATAAATCCTTTAAAAATCCCTTGGTCCATCCCCATGTACTCTCCACCTCAGCATTCACCAATTATTCCCTCCCCTGTGGGGTGGAAACACAGTGAAGCAAAACAATAGCTTTGCTACAGGTAGACTGTCATTGTGGAAGCATTGCCTGCTGGTGCCAACAGATGCACTGACAGTCTCACCCATGGTCTCACTGGATGACTGGAAGTCATGGCAGAGGGTGAATATTCCTCTATTCCTCCCAGCATTGTGAGTATTCTTGCTACAATTCACTGTCTTTCTCTCTGTTATGCACCGACCGGGCGTGCGTCTGTCAGACTCTATAAACTCCAAAACTTTGTAGAGTAACATACCCAAAAGGCTGCTGGGATTGAAGTTACTCATGTCCGCCATCTCCTGGTGTAAAGTGGTAACAGCACAGACCTCCACCATTAGCCCTATCTCCCAATAGCACAGAATCCTTTAAAAAAATTCCTGAATCCAGACGGTGATCTGGATCACTCCCAAAATCTAATCAGTTCTTCCTTATGCCATTTCTGACATTACCTGAAAATTTCATCAAAATCCGTCCATAACTTTTTGAGTTATGTTGCTAACAAGCGAACAAACGAACAAACCCACCCGATCACATAACCTCCTTGGTGGAGGTAATAAAAAGAGTAACAATAAATAAAATGTTTATTCCAGTTGGGACCACCTTGTCAAGAAACACACATGATTTGCTGTCATTTGCACTTATGTAGTTGTTTATATTTGGTGGTGTGACTGTTCAGGGATTCCCTGCCCTTCCAGGAACCTACTTGAAAAGTGTTAAGCAGGAATAGCACACGTTCCTGCCTTTCCTGTGCCTACAAAGACAGCCTGAGGCAGGGAGAGAAGCTGCAAAAAAAAAAAAAAAAAAACAACACAGAGCAGGCATCAGTGACAACAAAATGACACTGATCAAGCCAGAAGCAGAATAAATGAGGAGCTGGAGTGGAGGAAGGTTGCAAAAAACGGCTTGCAAAATGAGCAGCGTTTCTATTTTTCATGTTTTCATGGCAGAATGTTTTATTTTTTTTCCTCATTTAACAATATTTAGATATTTGAAATTAACTTGAGGGCCACACTGAGTGAGCGGGAGGGCCATATGTGACCCCTTGGCCACCAGTTGCCCACCACTGGCCTGTACATGTGTGACATTTGGCTAATGGGGATGTGACTTAGATCTGACCTTGTTTTTATAATTTATCAATAGAAACAAATGGCAAGTTATGTACAGTACTGTGTATCATCATTCAGATAAAAAAAATGTTGAGGTGTGATTTTGATCCAGCCCTACTTATAATACAGCTGTGAACTGATGTGTAAATAATTCAATTTATAATAATAATAATAATTCTAAATGCTTTATTTGAAATTATTCACTAAGGCCAGAGGTTTGTCATTTCTCATTATTTTGTCTCAGTTTTATTCAGACAAACTTTCAGATTGGAACGCTGAGAAAATGCCCAAAATATACCATTATGTCACTCCATTGTTGGAAAAAAGTTTGAGTCTATTGTTGGTTTGCCCACACAACCAGATGGAAATGAATAATTTGGAAATTGACGTCAGAGGTGGGATTGCCTAGAATGGAGCTCCTCGTGTACGCTCGGCTTCCCTCTCGGGTATTTCCGGAGAGTGGGTTAAATCCCCGCCCCGCTTCATTCCTGCGTTGTTTGGGGACAGTAGGAAGATGGCGGCGGCCCCGCTGTACTGTGTCTGCCGGCAGCCCTACGATGTGAGCCGGTTTATGATCGAGTGCGACATCTGTAAAGACTGGTTTCACGGCAGGTATGTTGGGTTTAATGTATTTAAGCGGAAGAGTGCTTTGGAAACGATAAACACCGAGTGTTTACCAAAGAAAAGCGACGGTTATTTCAGCGGTGGTGACTGCTAGCTAAGTTAGCTTGCTAGCGCTAGCGGTGGGCGACGGGGGTTTTAAACCGTCTATTGACACGACTTAACGAAAGAAAGTGGCTACCCGTTCTCTTAAATTAGCTTGTATTTTCGCTGTTGTTGCGCCAATACTAATGAAACACTAAGCATATATCCAGTCTCTCTTATTATGGCAATTGTTAACGTTAGTGGCTCAAATGTAACTCATAACGGATAGTTTTAGCTCATTATACCCCGTTCTACACGGATTACCGAACTGTGTCAGTTAACCAGGGTCGTTGTAGGCTTCACAGGGTCAAAGTTTCATATAAAGACGAAATGTGTGCCAACTCATTGTTGTCATTTTTTAGATACGTTTAATATTGCTTTTATCGTTTTCAGCGGATAAAGAGCGAGTCGGACCAGCCGTTGTGTAGCAGTATATAGGTTTAAGCTCGTAATCTGGTTCACCGAGTTAGGTTATTCAAGGTAAAGGCTACCGCAATCAACCTCTCACTTATATTTACATTATTGAGATTTATTTAACAAGTTCTAGGTGTTTTACCGTACAACTGGTCATTGTTATATACATTCGACAATATATCTTTCTATCACAATCCCTTTGTAAGGCACACATGTATATATGCAGTGCTTTTTCTTTTTTGATTTATTAGTTGTGATTTTCTTTATTAGAAAGCGAATGGCAGGGAACAAGGAGCTTGTTATGGTCGGGCTTTTGATTGACAGCTTACGAAATTTAAATCCCCTTTCAAACAGAGGAGGCACATGGCAAAGGACCCCTAGTGGTGAATATGGGGAGCATTTATTTAAAGGTACCAGCCAAGCACATTTTTAGCATTTCTCCTGGGTGTTTTTGTCTTTTTCTCATTCGTTATAATTCCTCATACTCTCGTATGTATCACAAGCCTATACGTGGTGTAATATCAGCTTTTTATGAATCACCATGTATGTGGGAGAGTGGGTGGTAGCTGCCAAAATCATCATGTAGGGAATTTCATTGTTGTGTGATTACACTCTTATTGTGTTCTTTCAAGCACGTAAGGTGTTACATTGTCGATTTCAGTTGCGAATGCTCTTGTCCACACCCAATTTTTTACCAAAAATCCCCTCCCACACACAGAGGGATGGTTTTTTAGTGGTTTTGGGTGGTACAGGTAAAAGTACAGCCTGTACTTTTACTATAATGACGTTTGACCCAGATATCAGGCATTTTTAGCAACGAAAGGCTTGTTGAACTACTCACCTTGTGCTCTGATTCTGACAGGCAGAAGATAAGATTGCCACATAAGGTTGAAGAAGGCGTATTAAGTCTGTTGTGACATTATGTGTCATGTGTCAGACCAGCCTAACCTGACTGTGCAACTGTCACTTTTTATCTATGTGACTGAAGTCCGCAGACAAAAGTTACACATGCCCTGCTTTCCAGCTCGTTCAAACAGCCTGCGTGGGCGCATCTCCACAGCAACTGTTTATGAATACAATAATCTTTTTTTGCTCGTGTTGAAATGACGGAAGCCATTGCGTAACCACTTCAAGTGTCCTGCCAAAAAACTTGGCGGCCAGAATTTGTGGCGTGTCAGAGCCAAAAAAGACTGGCTGTGTGTCATGCGCAGCCTGCAAGAAAAAGGAACAAATGTTGGAGCTTCCCCCATTGATGACTAATATGCAGATACAGAGAGAGAGAGAGAAGAGCTCCAAAAACAGCCACATTTCCTGCCTCTTTCCCACGAGGCGGGCCAGAAGGAAAGGGATATTCTCTGGCTGTGGATGATGGCAAGCTGATTGAGTGGAAAGGAGAGGAGATCAACCTCCCGTTGCCTGTTTGTCAGTGTTGCTGTTTGTGTTTGTGTTTGGGTACTTTGTATGGCTGCCTCGATTCCTGGAGAGTGCTCTGTTTTCCATCACCTGTCTATCTCAACATCTCAGTACACAATACAGCCTGGAACTGTAATGGGATGAGGAACTGGGCATGGCAAACAGAGCACAGTGTTGTTTATCTGTGTTGCTGTTGTGATCAGTATCTGAAAAGGAAAAACAGGGAGGATTTGTCTTGGTATGGAGGTCTAAGGATGTCTTGTTTTCTTTGACCAACAGTCCAAAACCTGAAAATGTTCAATTTAAAACTGTATGAAACAGACAAATACAAATGCAGGATGCAGGATGCAGTGTAAATGTCTTGAGTGGATGTAAAAAATTTCTCACCATTAGCTACATCAGTGTCTAACATGCAAATGTCTACTTTTGTGAGGACAAGTAGGATAAATCTACTAAAAACACATTTTGCTCATCTAACTACATTTAGGAGAAGATCTTTTGTTACATAGAAGTCCTTTTCGCAGGCATCCTGAGATTTTAAAACAAAATTTTGATTAAATATTTTCTCAGTTTATGGATTAATTGGTTGTTTACTTTTTAAAGTAATAAGTAAGATATCTGCACTATGATGCTTAAAAACAACCAGGTTCAGGCCATATAATTTATTTTTTCTAGTTTGAAACTTAGGCTCTCCTTTAAGCCAAGAGAAAAACAAAATTATATTCAGGGTAAACATGCATTTCATTTAAAGGATGATTTAATTTTTAAGGCTCTCTTCACGCTGGACAAATTTCAGCCTGATTTCAAGGTGCTTTGTCCTCTCAACAATCAGATGGTTATGACCTGATTCAAGGCATGTCACGACTTCCAAAATCTAATCCGTTCTTCCTTATGTCATTTCTGACGTTACCTAAAAAATTTCATCAAAATCTGTCCACAACTTTTTGAGTTATGTTGCTAACAAACAAACTAACTAACAAACAAACTAACTAACAAACCCTGCAGATCACATAACCTCTGCGGTGGAGGCAATTATAACCAATGCAATACTAGATAATGATTATGGCTCATGTAGCAAATTTGATATAGATTGCTATACTGAAGGGATGTTAATTTCTTGTTATTCTGATTTTGATTTAGAAAATCATATACACTATCAGGAAAAGTGGGATTTTACTAAACTATTTTGGAGAAAAAGACGCTTATATATATGCACAATGTGAAGAGCATAACATTTCTGCTGCAAAAAATTGTATCAAATCTGTAAAAAGATATATTGCATTGTCTGCGATTTAAAAATTGCAGCAGGCCAAGTTGCGATTTAATCTAATTTGCGATTAATTGCCCAGCCCTAGTCACAAACAGTCATTAGATGTGTGGCATTAAAACAACTGCTCCTGATCAAGGCAGAGACTTCCCAATCTGAAATTGTACGTGTTTGATATTTACTATTCCAGGTTGGGCTGCCTGTGATGGAATACTCACAAAAGCCAGTGAGAGCAAACAGACAGGGTAGTGTCAAAGCTTGCAATCCTAAACACACTCTAGCGTCTTATCTGCTGGGATTTTACCCATATTCTAATCCTTTATTTTATTTTTGCTGCTAAACAGATGCATGCTCGGATAGCCAGCTAAGGACTTCTATTATCCTCCATATTTGTTTACCTTCTGAAGTCACGTGTGAGATCTTGTCTCTACAGCACAGGTGTCAAACTCAAGGCCCAGGGGCCAAATCCAGCCCATGGAACAGTTAAATCTGGCCCGCAAGCTGATCTCATATTTCTGTTATAACTGGCCCATCAGTATAAGGTCTGCAGGTTTCCTCAAGTATAAAAATGTGAACTTATCCTTCATGATGTAAGATATCCTTGTTAAGTCACAAAATCTGAAAAAGTAAGGAGTAAAAATATTTAAATAAGAAGTCAGGAATGTGAGAAAGTGAATGAATTTGTGTTTTAATTTCACATTTTCAATTTAGCATCTCACAGGACTCAAATTTAGGATTTTGACTTTTAATTTCGTTCTTTGAGCATTTCAACTCATAATATTGACTTCTCATATAATATTTTGAGCTTTAAGATTCATAATTCTATTTTTAAGTGAAATTTTGACCTTTTTAACCAACTATTTTTTATTTTACCTCGTATTTTCAACTCCAAACTTTGACTTCATAATCCCATAATTTGACCTTTTAGACTCACAATTTAAAATTTTGAATCATATCTTGACTTTAATTTCACGATTACATATTTTATTTAATATTTTGACCTTTTAAACTCATAATTTTGACTTCTTTCTCCTTTACAAAACATTATTTTTCAATTTCATGTTTTGACCTTTTTGAACTAATAAGTGTACTTTTCTCAGACTGTGAGCCTTTAAACTTATCTTTTTAACTTTTAAAATGTCAAAATCGCTTATCATCAGTGCTAATTTTTTTTTTTTTTTTTTTACATATTTTATTACCGGTGAAACAAGGTTGACAGTTTATGGTAAAAAAAGATGACCCTGTTAGGCCCTCAGGTTAGTCTTGAATCCAGAATCCGGTCTCTGCTGTGATTGAGTTTGATACCCCTGCTCTACAGTATCTCTGCTGTTAAATTGTTACTACAAATGGCATGCATGGCCTCACAATCTGGCTACAATGTTAAAAATAGATTGAAATTGTCTGTGATGGTCTCCCACATTTTAAATCTGAAAGATTTTAAGTTACCTGGTGTCTAGCCAGCCCTAGATCTCTCTTGATCTACTGAAGCAGTACTTCCTTAACCCTGACACATCAACACATTGATTCACCAACAACAGGAGTCTCTTGTCTCAGAACTGGAAATGTCACACAGACTTCAAACTAGTGAACAACCTAATTTTGGCTAATTTTGGCGAACTAGTGAACAGCCTAATTTTGGCTATCTGAAACATCCACTGCAGAATTCATTTTGATTTAACTCCTCTCCCTGTCAGTTGGATCACGCTATGTTTTACAGGATGTATATAAACAACTTGTATTGTTGCCGCAAATGAAAAAATAGGTCCATCTAACTTCATGTTAACTGTCATTGCCATTTCTGTGTTGATTGTGCTCCCTCCTTCAGTCAGCTTGCTTGGCTATCATATGGTTTAGCTTGACATTTCAAGTCATGACAGCTCTGATCAGGGAGGTTAAAATTACTATTAAAATGCCACAAACTTAACAAGATAGTCTTTAGAACAATCAGATATTTGGGCCTGACTCTGGTCATAAGGGGGAATCTGGGCCAAAACTGGCACAATTACCTTTAATGTGTACCTCACTCGGCCCATGTACGTGCTATGTTCATGTCCACTGGTTTTTCTGAATTGTGAGACTACTAAAACAACGACTGTTACTCTGTCTTTAACTTTTAATGTAAAATCTTTCGAAGGAAACCACAAACGACAACAATTGCACAAACATGAATGATTTAAGACGTGAAAAACAAAGTCTCTGATCCCTGACTTTAAATGTGTTCTGGGTTTTCATCTCTTGACCTAGAATTACCTCCAGCACCACTTCTCAAAAGAACCAAACGCACCAAAACCCACAACCTGTGGTTTGGGTTGAAAAAGTTGGCTAAAACTCTGTTATTTACCATTTAGGACCTTTCCTAATTACAAGACCTGCTTCTTCTGTTTGAATATTTCCAGTGTTTCCAAAACACCACTTAACACTGACACAGGACATTTTTGTGCACAGGAGATCCTCACCAGGTCAAGTCAGATCATTGGGTCTACCCTGGTGTAGGTGTCAGACACTGAAGGACTGCCCCTTGTCTGATTTAGATATGGACGGTGGGGGGTGATGATAGACCAGCAGGGCTCTGAGTGGACAGAGGGAATGATTGATGGGCGCTCTGGCTAGCCAGGTTCAATGCACGATCTATCAATGTCGCACAGAGTGTGAGCACACTAAAGAGAGATGGATAGCCTCTACGGAGTGTCCCTTTAGTGTTTACGCTGAGAGGATGGATAGATTAATGGAAGGATTCTTATTCTCTTTGTTTTTTACCACTGACATCCATAAAGTGTGCGACATTTCAGATCATCTCTTTAGATGTCTGATAAGTTAATTGGTCAAAGTAAATATCCGCCTCATAGCGCCTGTTAAAAGCTGTGTTTACATTCGTTAGCAGGGCTGTCTCAGGGGGGCAGAGAAACTGAATTACTTCCAGCTTAATCAATGTTGATTAGTGAGGTCAACAGCCTCATGTATTGATTACATGCCAGAAGGAATTATTATATTAACAATATATTATTTCTGCCATGATATTGAAAGCATTATTCTTTGTCTGCTATAAATAGACTGACTTAATGAGGCAGAAGATTTAGAGTCAACAAACAACCATCAAAGTTGGATAGAATAAAACTTATGAAAGCTCAATATTATTGTCATAAGATTTGTAGAGAAAAATTAACTCGTTTTCATCATAGATCAAGGACTATTTAGTATTTGATGATAAAACGAAAAGGTTTTTCTGCAAGTGTTGTGACAGGATTGCACCTAGATTGGTTCCAATATGAATACCAATCAAAAATGTGCCAGAACGGGTCAGAAATAAGGTGAATTGGATTCAGAAAAGAAGGTGTCTCATCGTATAACAATTCTTCAGTTTCCCAAAACATAAGTCTACATCAAAAATGTAGCCACTCTGCAACCTTTGATGCATTATTGCTGCTGCTTTTCCCATCATTTCAATAACTGTCTTATTTTACAGGTATTGTACTTTTTAAGTAAAACTTTGAACTAAAAAAGCAAGAGAAAATGAAGACAGTCTCCCTGTAGGATGTTACTTGAAGCTTGTTTAGTCCCTCACTCCAAGATCCTTTTTCCTCATTCACAGGTGATGCATCGGAAACAGGACTGGGGTGAAATTTACCACCCTAGACAGCTTGCAGGCTGGTATGCACTCATATAAGAAACAATGGGATCAAACAAATTTGGTCACTGTTGCTCACTTGCATGACATGCTGTTTGGACACACTGTTATCATGGTGTGGTATCAGATGGACGTCATAACTCTTTTATCCGTTGTTACCAGGATACAGTTATTAAAAGATAATATTTCCTGATTTATAGCTCACTGGTGTTGGATCTGTACCTGCTCTCTGGTGATTTACTAGTTTGAGTATGAGAATCTGAGCCGTGAAAGGAAAAATGGTAAAAGTCGCTCTGTCTGAGATCAGACAGGGTTTTTTGTCTGATTTATTCCAACAGCAGACAGTCACAAGACTGATGACTCTGTCGGTTTTACAGGGGCACTGGGGGCCTTAACACAACCATGTTGAAGACATGTGTGAAAGCAGAGCCTTGGCGCCCTGAGCCTCAAGGCGAGTCAACCTGCACAAAAAACAATTAAGTTGTTAAAACTCCCTGGGGCTCCCTGACGCCCCATAAACAACAAAGTGATCCTCTTTTATTGTTTACCAGCTGACTTCAGAGAGGTCTCCTTCAAGCTGCAAATATTTCTGTATTTTATATAGCTTTTGCACATAGCTAGCTTAAATGATTTTACCAGTAAAGCTAAAATGACAGACTTCTATCCATCTGTCAAGGCTCAGTGGCTCTTATTGCTGTCCAAGTGCTGTTCTGTTTATGTAAGCTTTGACTGAGAGCATTAGGGAAAAAGGCCGGAGGAGTCAGGTGCTCCTCTGGGGTGGATAAGGATAGCCAGGTGTGTTTAACTGCCCTCATCTCCTCTCTGTCTCTCTCTCAGGCACCCATCTATTAGGGATCTGCCAGTTCCCTAATGTGGGCGTGTCGCCGCCCCATGCAGAGCAGTTATTTAGAGCTTAAAATAATGGTGATGCCCGCCTCCAGCCTTTGTGTTTTTGCAGTGATCATGGAGGACAATGAACCCCTCACAGTGCATGGACTAATGAATAAGCCCTCTCAGTCACACAGGAAGGAGGCCCTTGATGAGAGGAAGTGGAGGGAGAGGGGTTGTTGATGGCAGGGCTTTAGCCAAGTACACACATCTCCTCTCTTTCAGGAAGGGATGTTTAGCTTGTTAATCTGCTGCAGTGGCGTCACAGAATAAACCCTCCAGTCTCTGGGGTTTTTTTTTTTCTCCTATGAGACAAATCGACTGTACTATCCGCCTGTCTATATCACAGTATGCTCTGTTGTTGTCCTGAGACATATGTTGACGTCAGTCTCCAGTCTGATCCTCTGCTCTGATTGCTTTCCAGGCATACAAGGTTCACATAGGTTCAAGAGCTGTTTGCAGAGTCGACAGCTCTGCGATGATGCAACACATAGGAAATAGTTGGCGCTTGTTCGTTTCAGCTCAGTCCCCTCCCTCTCTTTTATTTTTATTCTGGGCTTTAAAGCCACACAGTTTCATGGGCTCTTATGCCTTGTAAAGTAGTGATCATTACAGGTGACACTCAAGCTGAGTCAGGCCGGCGAATGTGGCACAGTGCCCTGGTTTCCTACTGTGGCGTTACATAAAGGAAAGTGAGATGAGGACAACAAAGTCACCACAGCTGAGCATGCGCCACTCTTACACTTCTCTACAAAACTGAACGGCATGAGAGCTGTGAGTCATATTCAGCCCCCCCAGCAAACAGCCACATGTTTTAACCAAGATTCCTGGTTCATGAGCAATGCTTAATACTACAGCCAGGAACTGTACAGTGTTATTGTTGGTCATCCGCTTGCTCACGTGCAGGCGGGGGAGTATTTCTGGCAGCTTTTTTTTTTGCCATTTCCTGCCATATGCAAAAAGTAACTGAAAGACACAAGCAGGCCTGTCTGCTGGTGAATTAAAAGTATGGCTATCTTTGCACGCTTTTGTTTCTCTTGGGATGATTGTCGTAGTGAAATATGATGTTATTACCCTTACACAACAATGAGTCCTGGACATGTATGTTGATTGGATAAGAGGGGTTGTAGAAGTGCTAAGATGAAGTACAACCACACTAGGACTTTGGCTATGTTGAGCACTGTCTCTGACACTAAGTCTTCTAGATCCTTTTACTTCTTGGTACATCAGTTTTTTAAGTTTTAGCAAACTTTGCTCCCAAAAATTGACATTTTGGCTCCAATGGTTTTTGATGAAAATGCAGTAAAGTGTGCATGCTTAATCCTTGTTAAAATCAAACAGTATTACCTCTCTCACTCTCTGAATTAGAAACATTTTTGTATTAAATCATGACTCCTAAAATTAAATTAAATAGTGAGATGTCTGAATGCTTTACACCCCTAGTAGTCTCTTTTTCTCTCAAAGCAGCTTTTGGCTAAAAATATGACTGAAGATCTCATTTTTGGCAGAACTTCAGTGCTTTCGGTGCTATCATCTTCAAAATAAGGAAGATTACAAAATATTCAACAAGTATTGCAGTTTTTAAATGTTTACAACCTTAGAATTAAGTCAACTACAGTAGAGGATAAACTGAGGAGAGGAGAGGGAGCTACTGTTGACATCCTGTTAGTGCACTGGGGTGACTGAGGCCAGCATTCACAAGAGCCTACCACTTCCTGATGACTTAATGGCCCTCGGCTTTATTTCCCTTTACAGTTTCCTGCAATTTCTTCTAGATCAAAGCAGATAGCAGACCGCCATTAGCACCATCCCTCCTGCAGGCGTTTATAAATCCATTAATACTCCCTGTTACTATGTTGCCTGCCAAAGCAAAAAAGCTAGCCACCAGAGCCCAAAGGAAGGCGTTGATGGTGGTTTTGCTTCAAGTTAAGTGTGCTGGCAAGTTTGTTGTGGATCGCAAAGTGTAGTTCCTTCCTAAGGAGCGGCTGTTAGAGCGCTAATGACGCTTAGCTGCATTTTTAAACTAGCTGAATTAAACCAAAGAATTGAAGTGCAATAATTACATTGGCCTAGGTCATGAGAAAGTTCACGTAGTACAGTTGTATCCTGCTGAGTTTGTACCTATAGTACCTATACTGGATTCAAACATTCCCCACCAAGTGCAAGTTGGCAAAAATCCAGTATCTTTTGTGCTAATGTTTATATGTAGACATAGACATTAGATTGGATGTTAAAGCAAAGTAAAGGCATGGCTGTGAGTTGCTGATTAGGACAAGTAGGGACATCCAGTGCGAGTATAAATACTTATTGCCTTAAGATCTCAGAAACCCCCTTTCAAACTACAATCACAGTGGCTTCTTTGTGTGTGAGTTTGTGGCCACTCTGTTACATTATTAAACCATAAAACTGACCTTTGCACATGCGTGATTCACACAAACACACTGCTTTTAGTGATTTTCCAACTCTTAACAGCCATAGGTGTCCATACATGCTGAATGGCAGTCTGGTTGCTGTTCAACCCATGCTGCTCTGGAATGGGACTCTGGTATGCAACAGAGGAATGCATGTGTGTTGCTGCCTGTGGTTTGGCTGCTGCAGGAAAGTCGGGGGTAGCTGTAGTAGTGTTGCAAATCTGTTGGAGAAAATGTTAACACATCTCTCACTGTCTTTGCAGAAGATAGTGTTCTAGAACAAGTGTGATTGCTGTGTAAAGATGCTGAAAAAGGTGCTAGGAAAACAGGGAAATCTACCAATATTCCAGTCTAGCTGGCTGGCTTTGTAGTTGCAATATTTGAGTAGCTTATATAAGCTACTATAAGGCCAACAGATTGTGTGCATTTCCTGTTACAGCAAGCTGAATTACTTTGACAGCTGTTAAGACTTTAGCTGTTAACTGCCAGGGACCAAAAATTATTTTTCTTTGTTGAACACCGATATAATTCTATTCTTCATTCCATTAGAGGGGGCAAATTCAACCATAAAAAAATTCACAATACTACTTTTTTAGAAAGATAAATCTTTGGGTTTTTTGTGCCTTTATTAATAAACAAGAGTTGATAAGAATCTGAAACAGGGATGAGAAATTGGGGAGAGACATAAGGGAAAGGAGGCACAAGCCGGAATTGAACCAGGGCCCAACCTAACTTCTATGCCATCTGTTTGCCTCTGCAATACAGCCTTATATTTAAGCTTATTAATCAATGAAATATACCATTTCTGAAAATTATTGCAGCCTAGCTTTGAGTTTGTAATAAATCACTGCTTATTTTCAAATAAACTTCAACATAAACTACGCTGTTACAAACATTCATATTTAATCGCATACCTCATTGAAAAATACAGTGATATTATTAAAACTGATATTTCACAGTCCTTCCTCCAAGTCTTATTCTTATCAAGATGCAGGTATAACACCCCGTCCTACCTAGAAGACAATTTCTTGGTAAGATGCTAACATATTGCCTAGTCTTACCTTGTATTTTAGTTTTTGGTTAGATGTGTTTTTTTTTCTACAAAGATTAGCACCTCTGGATTGTTGCAGCTCAGTCTGCTTCTCTTCTCTGGCGTCATGTGAGAAGCAGCCTCTTCTCAAGCATCCGTGACAGGCATGCCAATCAGATGCGCCAAGCTGCGCTCATGCGCTTTGTTAAATGTCCTCACAGAAATAGTGGTCCTTGTATCTAATAATGTAGCAATGCAGAAAACTGTTCAAATCTTTTGCAAACAGCCTCTATTAAAGTAGTCTTTGTTGATTTAGCACTGTGATCAGTGGCTGCTCCCTTGATTAAAAAATGTTGATGGTCTCTTACTGAAGGGATCACTTCAGCAGCTGATAAATCTGATGGCACTGACTTCTCTCATTGTCAGCTGTCCAAATGGAGAGAGAAGTCTGGTAAAGTTGTCAAATAAACTGTTGTGTAGTTAAAGTTGCAGGGAGATTGTAGTCTGTAGCATATGTCGCAAGGGCACGTTTTTTTTTTTTTTCAAAAGGCTTTGCATTATGTACAATGTACTAATCCACATCCTGAGACGTCCTGATGCAGTCTTTTGGCTTCATTCCTGACTGCACCTGCAGGTGCGAGTAGGGAAGAGGAGAGTTTGAAGCGTCCCTATTTTTTCAGCCAATTGCAACCACACCCTGGCCACAAATGTGGTTGATCTAGACAGCTAGCTTGAGGATGTGTGCAGCAGAAACTTGACAGACCACTGTCTATCATTGCTTTTGTTTTTTAGCATGATTTCTTACAACACCATGCACTTTAGATTTGTGTAGTCACCAAGTATGACACACATCAGCCACTGTCATTGGCCAACAAACGTTCATGGGAAAGCCATTGGCCAATGCTGATGTTAGACAGACGCACTGGTGCACCATTACTTTTTGCCTTTTTTTTTTCTTAAGGCTCATTTATGCATGTATGCTTCCTTTACCTGTTAAAATAGATCTGTGCATTTTAGACAATACATCAGTCAACTATATACGTACTCAAATCTGTTATGTTGGGATGAATGTGTCTCACGCAGACCACCTGAGCTGGTGTCCATCGGACATTCAATTCTTACCCTGCCCTGTTGATCTGTTGTAGGGCTAACATCAAATATATGCTTCAAAGCATTTTTCTTTATAATGTTTTGTGGGTCTTGCTTGAGCTGCAGGCTGCAGTACAGTACAATGCACCCAAATGGACTCAGAGTCTTGACAGAAGGTTCTATTTATACCTGTATGCATTTCAAACATAAAGCATAAATTACTCTTTTAAATTTTTTTTCAACCTTGATTTACTCAGAAATTTGATCTTTAGTTTGGATTTTATTTATCAAGTTAATCACTTAAAATGCACTTCAGGTTTTGTGCTCTTGTATCAAAAACAAACAAGGCTGCAGCTGTTCCACAGTTGTTGTAGAACATTTGTGGAAAAAGTACAGCTTTTCCAGACTGAAATTTGTCTCTTGTTTGCCTGTGTTTGCTTATCCCAAACCTGTAACCACTCACATCTTCCTGTTAACACACACAGTGTTTGACAAAGGTTTGACAAGTGCATCAGTTTGATTAAATGGTTTCAGCTGGGTCAGGTCAGACAAGGAACTCAATCATGTCAACACTTTGGCAACTTAGTCAACACTTTAAATCATGTGTTGTGGTCAGGATTGTTGTGTTGGGCTGCAGAAAACTACCTCCTTTTACAGCATCTCTTCCAAAAGCTTTAATTTCTTTTGCACATCTACTTTATTGACATTATTTACTTTTTTCTTGTGCTACTAATGGCAGTTTGAAAATAATTTCTTTAGCTCTCATGGCAAGTATTTTAGACAATTTATTGTTCATTTATTAAGTTTATTGTTTTTATTCTTAAATAAATAAACAATATTCAAAGTCCAATCAGAGAACTTTAGAGTGTTATTATCAGGCTTTTTATGTCTTAATGGATGGAGACAGGACAGTGGATAAACTAAGAAACAGGGATGAGAATGTGGGGAATGGCATGTGGGAAAGGTCTTAAACCAGGGCTGCCTTGTGAAATTGGGTGCAACCTTACATCTAGGATTTGAGCCTCCATTCAAAAAATTTTAATCATCTCAAAGAACTTCACTTGAGTAAAAGAAGCTGTGCAAACACCACAAAGCTCAGCAGGCTAAAGTCATAAAGGAGGCAACATAAAAGTGAAGCTTTTAAGGCATTTCGGAATATTGCCAAAGTTGGACCAAAAACGAAGGAATAGATCCGTTCAGTGGCTTTGGTTCATTAAATTTGAGGGGTTTTTTTTTGGGGGGGGGGGGGTCGGGGGTCTGTATCTACTAAGACAGAAAAATAAAATACAACTGCTTAATAAATCAGTTATTTTGACTATCTCTGATAGCTTGCTTGTTTTTTAGTATTTAAAGGCAAAGCTGTTTTCAGCTAATTTGGAAAAAAATGTGAAGTACAAGAAATGAAAGAGAAGAAAGATAGTCTCTTAAGAATATCTTGCATAACATTGCATGCATGATCTTGAATCATGTTTGAACATGTTGGTAGAAATGTGAGCCTGTCCTCACTGTGTCTTCTTTCCATCTCCAGCTGTGTGCAGGTAGAAGAGCATCATGCTGTGGATATCGATGTTTACCACTGCCCCAACTGTGATGTTGTACAAGGACCCTCCCTGAGTGAGTACTGGGACTTATCATCAGTGTAATAATTCTTTTCTTTTTGTTCCTCCGTCTTCTTTCTTCCTTTAGTCCTAACATGTATTTCATTTATCTTTCACCGTACTCTGATTCTCTGCCTCACATTTACATGTCTACCCTCTTTACATTCAGTTTTTCCCCTCCCTCCTCTGTGTCTGTATGTTGAACTGGTCCCTAGGGAAAAGGGCCACTCTGCAGTGTTGCTCAAGTCTGATTTTTTTATTCTTTTAAGAGGGGGGCTGGGTTAACCTCGAGGAGCCCAGAGGGCAGACATTAACAGGATAATTGAATGGTGTTGTAAGCCCTCCGCTTTGATTGGACAAGCCCCACCATCTCCACCTCTCAGCACAGGGGTTGAGTAGTGAATTAATGTGCTTACAAAAAGTGGTGGTGATGTGCATAATTTACCACTTTGTTGGAGCTTGAAGAGGGATGTGATAAAATTAGAATGAAGCAACCTCCTGAACCTCAAATGTCTCCGTTTGCAGTGAAAAAGCGCAACAACTGGCATAGGCACGACTACACAGAGCCAGACGATGGAACCAAGCCGGTGCAGGCCGGGACACCAGTGTTCGTCAAGGAGCTGCAGAGCAGGAGCTTCGCCGGGTAGATATCAGTGTGCAGACATACTCACGTATACCTGTAAAAGTCTTAACTGTCATCTCAGCACAAAGAGTCAGGGCTCATTCATATATGAAAGCGTATTAAGAGTTCCTCATAAAGCTGGGGTTAACTGCAGCCCTGATGTGGCTGAGGATTTATAGTTTAGCATCTGCATTTGCTGCCTGATAGGTTTACTGTGATGGTGGATGAATGTATCACTTATGATCAGGCAGTTTTACAATGTGGTTATTTCCCCACAGTAACTTTGATTATGTTAATCAACTTGTTTTGTATTTTGTATTAAGAGAGTAAAAACTATCAGGTACTTCCATTGTTGTGTTGTGCACTATAATATTGAGCAATGATTTTAGCAAGCAGATAGTTTCCCAAGTGGATACCTCTGATATTGAAAAATAAAGCCAATGTGGAAAGGCAAAAACAAATACGGTATTTGGAGTGTCAACTCAAGGCTTGCTGTAGAAGCCCCTGAAGTCCTATAGAGTGCATTTCCTCAGGAACTAGAAACCATCTGAGAAATTCTGTGCTTCTTGACTGCAAGAACTAGAGTCTAGATTTCGTTCTAGGGTAGAAAATCTACCCCTTGAAGAGCCATGCTCTTGGGGTAAAGGGGGTAGTGCTTTAATAAGGCCCAGGAACTATGGGGGATGGGGTTGGAGTGCTAAACTCTTCTGACTGGTAACAAGGTCAGTGACTCTGGCAGCAGCTCTTAGATGACCACGCAGGTCATTGGCATTGTAGTGGTTGACAAAGGCTAACGTTTCTCTACAGCTCCAGTCACTTTTAGAGTTGAATCCTTCCAAAGAGGCATGTTCAACAACCTGAACCAAGTCCAGTTACCCAGTTTACTTCAAGTTTTGTATAACTTAGATGACTGAAAACCTACACAGACGTTAGATAAGATCATTAAATATATATACATGATAGAGACTATGTCTGTTCCAAATGCATACCCTTCATAGCAATACATCCAAATATAAACAAAAAAGGTGTACATCATTAAAAATCTTAGCTCAAGTCAATATGATGACTGCAGACTTTGTCCATGCTTTTTACAGTCTGGATATTACGCAGGTTTGTATTCCTTGAAAGCAGCAGATAATAAAGACCTACTTTTTTTTTCTTCAATGTTAGCATTTTGATTGCAGCAGGGAAAAAAAACTTCTGTGTTCAGTCGTGTTCTTTTAAAGGATGCAAATGTCAGCCATGATGCAGTCTAAAGCATATACTCCATCTGCTGTTAGCGCTTTCATAAGCGGTTGCTGATGAGAAAGTAGCTGTGAACCACTTAGGAAACGTTATACCGCCAGTACCATGAACTGCCTAAATTCAACAGCAGCATCACAAGTAACAAATTGAATGTCAAGGTTAGTGGTTAGCATAGACAAGGCAACTTCCTTGTCCTTGCACCCCAGCTCCACAAACCCACAAGTGTCCTATCACAAGACAGTAGACTTATGGAAACTAGAAAACAAGCTAAAAGTGTGCAGCGGCACAATTGTATGGCTTATATTTTTTCTCAATAAATACCCTCCTAAACATAAATACCACACAGACAGATGGGGGACTGTAAAGATGTCTGCTGAATTTGACAAAAAAGCACTCATAGCATCTAGTGTTGTACATGTACCTTGTAATTTGAACCTAGAAGCTGCTTTTCCCTGAAAAAATTGCTTAAACATCTTGTTTTCTGTGTAAATGTCATGTTCATGTTTATTAACTAGGAACAGACCAAGTGTACTGAACTATGCCAATCTTGTTCCAGTGGTGAGGAGATCATGATGCGGATGAAGGGGGAGCAGGTGACACCCAAGTACCTGGAGAGACATGGCTTTAACCACCCTATAATGGTCACAGAGATGGAGGGACTTGGACTCAAACTACCAGACCCTTCTTTTTCTGTCAAAGATGTGGAGCAGTACGTGGGTAAGGACATTTAATAACAAACAGACTTTATTCTGCAGTAAAACAGTCCCCATCAGCTGTATCAAATTCACTACAACACATTAGAGTCCATCCTCTGGGAAGGATGTGGGCAGCTTAGAAGCTGATGAAACCACCCAACACCAGCCTGCTAAGTGGCCATCGCTGAGCAGGCGCCATCTGTGTGTGTCAATATGAACAGGTTTCCAGGTTCATGGGGTTTTAACCCACTTATCAGTCATCAGACGATGGCTGAATGAGTTCTAAATGAGTGACGTCTTAGCTTTCACTACCCTTTATATGACCACTACGCGCTCTTACTGAGAAGGCCTGCTACTTCCCAGCTCAGATTACAAGCCCATTACCAAGCCCACTGGTGTCTTTATCATTAGGGTCAGGTTTCAGACTCCCCCTCGCTCATTTTATCTCCCTCTCCCATGCCCTATTGAGCATTAAGCCAAGGCACAGGTGTTGTGACCAGGGACTGAGTGTCAGTTTACGTTTCTTACAGTTAAGAGACAATGGGACAACAGGAGTGAGAGCTGATGTCTTCTATGTCTCACCGGGGTCAAAGCCAGCTCAGTGTGTGGTCGATGATTAGGCTGTGTGGTAAAGTCATGGTTAATGATCAGTAGAAGTCCAGTAAATGAGGTTCCCTTTATATTGTGTGATGGAGATGGCACTATATTATCATCCTGACTTGTGTAATTTTCACTAGTGCCTTATACAGATGGTTTAATGGAATTTAAGTTTTCTAGGCAGATTTCACTGGCAATTTGACTCACCGTGTCACCACTTCATAAACCCTTGTGATAGTGCTTATACTGTGAGCGAGGATATTAACAGAAACTTCTAGCAAAAGACAAAGGCAGCAGGATAGTTAAAATCTGATAAAATCCCTTTACTGCCAGATGAAAGATTCAGAATTTGCAGGAACGTCCTTTCACAACTTTTAAAGGTATTTTCCTGGTATTCTAAACAGTTTGTTTGGAGCAAAACCATCATTAATACCAAACACCTCTATAGGAACTCCCTGCCAGGTCAGCTAGCTTTACATTTTCCAGTGCTTGTATGAATACCTTGAAAATGCTTGAATCTTTCTCTTAAGAAGCTGTGCAAACCCAGGGAGACGCTCTGTTACCGCAGGCAGACGGTACACATCTGTGGGACTGAGAAAAAGCTTTGTGAAGAAGCTGCAGGTTAAAGCATAAAGATGATGTTTAGGCTTGTCCCATGAGGTTGGTGAAGAAATGCAATATGAATGAATCACAGATGACTTAGATGTGGCTGTGATGCAAGAATAAATTGTTACATTCCTAATATATTGTATAGTTATTTATGATATTAAGGAAAAATAACAGATCTGAGGTAGTAGGGACTGTTGTTCAATGCAGTGAGTTTATGAAGATTCTCTTTGAACCCATATAGCCTGAATGAGACGCTGACATGCTTCTACCTTTGAGACCCGATGCAATGTCAGCATGCTTGGAAGATCTTGCTGTGTTTAAGAAAAGTGGCTGACAAAGTACAACATGATTTGCTAAAATGCTCACTGGAAGGTGCATGGGTTAAAACTGTTTTGTTTTTTATTTTTCATAAGGAAAAATTGATGGCTTAGGTGTTCAAAGTCAAGCAGGAACTAAGACAATGAAAACTTCAGCAAAGAGGGCGACATAGAGACCGAACACAACAAGAACAATTATTGCGACAACCTAGATTATGATGTGACTAGCGACCTGCTGGTCAACGCTCCAAATTTCCGGTTTCTAAAAATGTTTACAAACTGCATATAGTAAGCTTAATTCTTTACAGTAAATCAATGATCAATGTGGAATTTTTGATACCAAGATATTTACACTCAGACACTTTCAATAGTGTTTCCTGTCAAAGGGGTGATGTTAAAGTTATGCACGCTGCCAGCAGGGATTCTGGTTTTGGAGAATAACGTCCTTGGATTTGTTAGGGTTAAGGCCCAGTTTTAGATTAAACAGGCCATGTTGCAGTTGATCAAAGGCTTGCTATAGGATCTCAGTGGCTGAACGTGTAGTGTTGGCAAAGCAATATATTATTGTGTTGTCTGCATAAAGATGGATGTTACACTTCTTAACAGCAGATGTATTGTTGTTGATACATAATGCAAATAAAACAGTACCCAGTATTGAACCTTGTGGAATTCCCTTTGACAATGTTAGAAACGCAGATTGTTCTTTACCTAAAACTACACACTGTTTGTCCTGTGACAGATAGTCCTGGAACCATTTAGAGGATTCAAAATCCCCTTGTGTTTTAGAGGTTGTTTTCAAACAAAACTTGGGTGTAAGAGTGTGTTTTTTAAAGCAGCTTTAGGTCCAAATGGGTTAAATCTGGATTATAGGGAAGAACATATTAATATTGAGCAGATTCTTCTTATTTTGATTGTAGAGATCTGTCATTTGAGCATGTTTGATAAAAAATCAACCCTTCTTAAAGACGCCTTTACCATTACTGATAGTCTGACTATTAAAGTGATTGTATTGGGACTTCAGGTAGCTTCAGTATCTCTCATGCCAGTTCTGTCAAGTGGATTTTGGACATTCATTAAAGGTTTTTCTTTTCCTGTTGGTGTTTGAGCTCAGCCTGTTTGGGTGCTTTCCAGGCAGCTTTGTTTCTCCCAGTGTGACTGACTGCCTCTGCTCCAGCTGTTCTCTGTCATCAGACGCTGGCCAGCTGGGCCTTCAGAGGTGTATGTTTGTGTGTGTGTGAGGGGGAGAACACGCAAAGGGGTAATAAAAAAGGTGAGTGGGAGGGGTGTGGGGAAATACAACAACCAGCTGCCTCGCTCCACAAACTGCACCCAGCTCCTACTTCCGGCCTCTTGTGTCACCAGAGTGTGATTTGTAGCGTCCCAACTGTTAGCTGCACACCGCGAGTCTCTCTACTCTGACTTCTTTTTTTTTCTTTCTCCTTTTTAAGCATCTGTTTTCTTTCTCATCTACACCACATGAAGCCTGTGCACGCTCTCTTTCTCACATCTTTACACATATCTCTCTCTACGCCCAACTCGAGCTCTCCCACGCACACACAGGCGTGAAACGCACCGGCCCTCTCACCTCCACCCACTCCCCCTCCTCTGGGACTGGTGGTCTGGACAGATTGACAGATTGTCCCTCTCGCCCCCTCCCCACTCTGCCACATCGGTGCCAGTTTCCCTCAGGGCGTGATCTCTAAAAGCACATGGAGATGCCAGCAGGCCACTGACCTCAGTGAACTGCACACCCACTCAGCAGCCAATTAAAAAGTTTGAGATGATTTTCATTCAAGGTTCTCTGAGTACTTTCTGATCTGAAATTTTTCTTCTCTTCTCTTTTGTAGGAGGAGACAAAGTCATCGATGTGATTGATGTTGCCCGGCAGGCAGACAGCAAAATGAAGCTCAGCGAGTTTATCAAGTATTTCACCAAACCACACCGACCGAAAGTCCTCAACCTCATCAGCCTGGAGTTCTCTGACACAAAGTAAGCTCTGACCCAGTCTGTTTGCTCTTCAGGAATCTGCACCTTGCTGCACACTGCTCAAGCAGAACAAGTTTATGTCACATGCTGAACTAGGCTGTGTAGAAAAATTGTAAAGTTTGTTTGCAGTTTAAGCATTCAAACTTATCAAGATAATCCAAGATACCAATATATGTGTGTTGCCAATCAGGATATACCAGGAGTTGCAGTTACTCTTGACAAGTTTTTTTCTAAACTTAGAATTGCAACTTTAGAAAGTGGTTAAATTGGGGGCGCAGATGGTCGAGTGGTTTAAGGCGCCACCCATGTATGCGGGCAGCCCGGGTTCGAATCTGGCCTGTGGCCCTTTACAGCATGTCTCTCCCTGCTCTCTTCCCTGTTTCTGAGTCTATCCACTGTCCTCCCTCTATCTAATAAAGGCATGAAAAGGCCCAAAAATAAATCTTAAAAAAAAAAGAAAAAAAGTGGTTGAATTGCAAATCCAGAGCTTAATTCGGCTGCCTGATGATTGCACCAACAGGGACTATAATAACATTTAATTCAAATAAATGTACTTTAATATGGAGTTGCCCCTTTTGGCACCTAGAACAGCCTCTATTCTGCTTTTAAAGCTTTCCTCAAGATTTTGGAGTGTTTTGTGGGAATTTGTGTGATGTTGCACGAGAAGACCTGGCTCACAATCTCCATTCCAGTTCATCCCAAAGGTGATCAATGAGGTTAAGGTCAGACCTCTGTGTGTACCAGTCAAGATCTTCCACATCAAACAATATCTTTATAGTTCATGTTATGTCCATTAGTAAAGAGCAGGTCAAGACTGTAATGTGTTGTAGTATTTGCAATGACCCAACATAATCATAGCAATGCGTGATATTATTGGCATGATATTGCCATTATTACCTGATGTATCACATGTAGTACAGGTAGTGGTATTGGCAGATGAGCTTAGATGATTTGTTTTTCAAAACTAAGCTGAACTGAAGAGTACTATTCAAACATGAAAAAAGTCTATAATTGGATGAATATTTCAAGCATTTGTCATTCTTTCCGAAGAGTTCCAAGACTGTGTGTTTATCAGATACATGATGAATGAATCAATACAGAAAACTCAAGTTTGTATAGCTTATATAACATCTTCTGACTAGTCAGAGCTTTTTATACCCACTGATGGTAAAGACTGGGATGAAGAGTGGCATTCAGTATTAAGTCATCCCATTCATACACATCCATACACCTTCAAACACGACTGACACAGCAGTGGGAGCAAACTGAGGTTAAGTGTCTTGCCCAAGGACATGTTGACATGTTACTGCAGGAGGTGTTCCTGCTTGAACCAGCACAGTATATGACCAGTTAAATTAGAAAGTTAAAAACTTGAGATGTCTCTGTAAAGGTCTAAATTTTTAAGAAAGCACTGCTTGGTCTAACTTCTGCTCCGTTTTGTCTTTCTCAATCCGCCTGCTTAGGATGTCCGAGCTTGTGGAAGTCCCTGACGTAGCTCAGAAGATGTCCTGGGTGGAGAACTACTGGCCCGACGACTCCCTCTTCCCCAAACCTTTTGTCCAGAAGTACTGCCTTATGGGGGTCAAGGACAGCTACACAGATTTCCACATAGACTTTGGAGGCACCTCCGTCTGGTACCATGTTCTCTGGGTAAGAATTTAGACACTTTCATGTCCAGTTTCTGCTTGTTGTGATGAACAGAAAGACATGGCAGCTGTTTGGTTAGTTTCATAAAAGTTTGCCCTGCTTCTTAAATCACATGTTTTCATCCAGCAGCATTGGGAGCATCTTTTGTGTGGTCGTTCTGACATTTACTTTAATGTGTACATGGGCGTTGATGACAGCAGCATCACAGCAGCCATGTTCAAACACTCAGAACATCGATGTGTCACAAAAACGCTGCAGCTTTGATCTCAAACTCCTCCTCATGTGCCCCGCAGGGTGAGAAGATCTTCTACTTGATCAAGCCCACCCCCGCCAACCTTGCACTATATGAGGCATGGAGCTCCTCGCCCAATCAGAGTGAAGTGTTCTTTGGGGAAAAAGTGGACAAGTGCTACAAGTGTGTTGTGCCCAAAGGAACAACCCTGCTCATCCCTACAGGTCTGTGTTTTTTTCTTTTGTGAAGGGTTTTCAAGCACTAACAAGCTGAAATCTTTGTATTCTATCATACTAGAGAACTGAACTAGATGTTGGAACTAGCTTCACAGCCAAGCAGTCTTTCCACTACATTACACATTTTGCTGCTTTGTTTTATGATAGTTCCTAGAGGTATTTCTGTCTGCCTTCATCGAGATTAAACACACTCTGTTGGCATCAGAGCCAGCTCAGGTCTTTCCTTGAGTCTCATTTGATTTGACTGACAGCTTTGACACAAGACTAAACAAACTGCATTAAACCTGGAAATCATAGTTGTCAGCGTTGGTGTTTTTCAAACTACTTTTTTTGCCTTTTGTATTATTCTGTTGTATTTATGGTTTATAGCCCTCATAATGTATCTGGACTTTGATAGAACTTAAACATGTCACAGTTTCAAGCCAGCACTCTACTTTTCAATATTTTCATCCTACTATTAACATAGTTTGATTGATACAGATTAGTTGTTCAAGTTTGCCTATGTTAGATCCACATTAAAATCTTTTTAAATAAAAAATGTAAACAAAACATTTGTTACAGAAATAATCTACATCCATACGGCACTGTGCAGTACTTTGGACTATTTAGACTAAAAATTGAGGTTGAAGTAAGACCATATGTGGCGAGTAAGCCACCTAGCGATACCAGGTGGGAAGGAGAATTGGCACAACCTTGGTCGTGCCCTGGTTGTCCTTGCATATCACCAGGGGCATGGAAAAATAATATGTGGAAAAATAACTAATTTCCCACCTTTAATGTGGAGTAAGGGATGGATGAGGCGAGTAAGCATGGTCTAAGTTACTGTCCAGGCTGGTAGCAGGGTTGCCATGAGCCCCTGGTGGTGCTGTGGATGTCCCAAAAGCCTGAAAACCTCCAGGGGTTTCCAGGCATATTACCAGGGTTAAAAAGGCCCAGACAAAAGAGATGCTGTCGAGGTTGACCATGGCTTCTGAGTGACATTCATGTGTTGAGCTTGAATCTGGCTACCCTCCCTGCCTTCTCCATCCCCAGGTTGCGGTACATCGGGCTGTGTTGAATCCTTGGCGCCCTACATGCCTAAAACTTATGCACATGACTGTACATACCTGTAAAAACTCATCATACATAAAAAGGGCTGACATGGTGTCTGATTGGATGCCTAATTTTAGAGTTTATTTGCCAAAGGAGACAAGAAACTAGAAAAATAAACACCAGCTATTTGTTTTGTTTTGTTTTGGACAAAATCTAAGTCAACTGTGCTTTCCCCATGATCAATAACACTGTTATTGTCCATGAGCGGAGGTAATTTCCACCGATCACCGTTAAATTACCTTGTGTTATTAGCAATTTCACCGCTCAATGTCAGTGTTATTCTATACTGGCTGTAGGCTCTGTTAGTCATCTATGCAAAATGCTTAGTCATATTTTTATGCACTTTTGCCGAAGTTTTAAGATTAACTGGGGTTAGAATAAGTTAATTTAGCTGTTAGCCTGTTTAGAGACAGACAGGAGACTGGAACAAATGCAGGATTAAAAATGCTTCAATTGATTTGTAGAATTTAGTGAGAACATTTATAGGACAATATTTGATTTAATTTGGACGTATAGCTCTACTAGTCAAGATCAACCTAACATCTCTAGTTTTAATGTAGAGTTTAGTGTGGACTTGACACCATAACTTAAGACAGAACTTCCACACAGCTGGTGCAACAGGCTACAAGTGTAAACGTAGCAGAATCTAATTGTTCCAATGTAAAACTACATATTCATGTGGCAGAGTTTTTGAATAAAGTACAATCACCTATTCTGTGGTGTCCAAGAACAACAGAGAAACCTATTTGTCACACTAATTTTATACCATTTCAGCCTGACTAACTCTTCTGCATCAAACCAGCTGAGCTGTTGTTTGGATTTGTTTGTCTTTTCACATGCCTTAAGAAGTTAAAATAATCAGGCTTCTCATGGCTGCTGCCAGGAAAATACAGGCCTGTTCAAGGTTCTCTGTCATTGCCAGAGAAGGAAAATAACAGAGAGAGAGTCTCCTCCTGAGCAACAGCCCAAACATTTCTTAATGATCATAATTACAATGGAAAAGTGAAGAGAAACAGAGCTGTTATATAATAAGAAGAAAGGAGCAACTATGCTGCACGTGACTCTGCAATCCTACCTTCCCTTAGCTCGCTCAAGTGTTGATAAGTTTTGACCATAACATGCTTTCTTTTAAGGATGACGCTAATGTCTTCCGCCATGTAATCATCCATCCATCAGTCTCTCAATAGACTTTCTAAGCTCCTAGAGGTCCTTTTGCACCCTAAAAGTCAAAGCTCAGTGCTGGTTGCCTCAATCAGCCTTATAGTTGTGCTTTCTCAGCAGGCAGAAGCAGCGTTGTAAAGGAGAGCTTTTTTGGCAGAGTGGGTGTGGAGAGGTTGGAATTAAGTGGGGGTCAGAGAACTCAGTAGGTCAGTCAAGCAGTGCATTATCAGGCCTGTCCATCAGACTTACCCCCACCCCCTCAAGACTGCTGTCTCTCACTCTGTGTTGTGAAAAGCTCTGTTTATCTAAGCAGGAACACATCATCTGAACAGAAACATTGTTTTTTTAGCTTGTTTTGAGGGGACGAATAGTTTCTTTTTCAGGGGAATTTTAAAGCATTTCAGTGTTGTAAATATCTACAAATATTCATGCAAATCACTGTAACCTACACATCTGATGTGCTTAGGTGTGAATTTAGCAGCTTTCTCTAAGTGTATTATTGTTAAAAATCACTCTGTGGATTTGATGTATAATTGCCTGTGCTCTGGCGCCCCCTACAGGCTGGATCCATGCTGTTCTCACCTCTCAGGATTGCATGGCGTTTGGAGGGAACTTCCTTCATAACCTCAATATTGGCATGCAGCTCAGGTAAAAAAAAACCCTGATGATATAAAATGGCTTTATTTAAATTCAATTTAGATCAATTCAGTATTCATGTATGTTTTGTTGCATTCTAACTAAGCTGTTTATTTTAAATCTGTTGTGCTGTAGGTGTTATGAAATGGAGCGTCGTCTGAAAACTCCTGACCTCTTCAAGTTTCCATACTTTGAGGCCATCTGTTGGTATGTGGCCAAGAACCTTCTGGAAACACTAAAAGGTGAGAGTTGCAGTTATTAAATACACACAACATAGATAAGAGCATGTAATATTTAATGTAAGACAAGTAAATAGCTTAACGTTGTATAGATATGACATCTCAGCCATAAAAATGCATAACATGAGCATTGTCAGATCCTTTATTAGGTTACTATGTGCTCATAGTTGCCAGGGTAGGCACTCCAAACCAAGATTGTCAGAATTACTAATACTTGGATATTTTTTGATACCATGTGCTTTAAACCAGTGGTTCTAAACTGATGGGTCCAGACCCAAAAGTGAATCAGAGGGCTGCTCATGGTGGATCGGGATAGTGATGTACAGAAGCCCTAAGCAGACACACAATGACACATTTTATTAAAACTCTGTTTTACCATGATAACGAATCAAACTTGGTTTTCTCAAGATCTCTGCTTATTTATTTTGAGATTTTGGTATGGGAAAGCTGGTTTCCCTTGATAATGTGCTAATTTCTCAACATCTCTAGGAAACAACCAAAATGAACGTGTTGTCATGAGAAATGGAGTAAAATAAAATGCTTGATGATCTGCTTTTCAAGCATATTTCGCCCTTTTTCTTTTCTCATTCACATATTCTTCCAAAATGGCAGCATTTTCTTTGATTGGAATTTTTGTAAATCTATGCCCCAATGTCTAATTTTTTGAGGTATTTTTCCTCGATCCTTAAGATAGACCTGTTGATAATCACTGCTTTTATCAACACAGTATCTGGGGTTTTTTTTTTGCATCTGATGGTACTCAAAGAGACAGAGTTTTAAAGGCTTAACAGATATTTATTCATACTTGAATCCAGAGATGCCATGAGCAGAGAAGACAGTATGTGGTGATGGGTAATCAAATGAGCACAAATGCCAGTGTCCTGTTTGTAAAAATTTGAGTGGTGATATGGAGAGAAGGTGTTATTTTCTAAGTGTTTCACACCTTTAAGATATAAAAGTTAGAAACACACCAACACCTCTGCACAGACATGAAAGAAGATAGTGAATTTTGTTTGGCTTACACTCGAGATGGGCCTCCTTCTGTCCAGTGCATGCCTCCCTCACAAACAGTGTCACAACCTCTGTCCTCGCTGTTTATTTAATCAGTCGGTAAATATGTTTTATAAGTCTGTTAAGTGTCTTTTGAAGATGCAGCTGTTAGCATTCATGTCTGTCACAGACAGATTGAGAACAGAGGGGAGACAGCTATGTCTCCTGGTCCCTTAAAGTTTTCTTTTACATCCTGACTTGCGTACTGACGACAGCCTCACAACCCTGCACAAACACTGACACCTATTAAATGACCTGAATATGAAAAATGTGAAATTTCAAACAAAGCAGAATCCCTGCAGACACTTCTGCTTTACAGATGACAGTTCAGAGGAAATGTTTAATATTAGGTAGAACCTATACCTTAGTTTTGGAAATCTATGTATTTTGCATGTCATTGCTATAAACAATGTGTCACATTTTGATATGTGGCCACTGTGAAGTGATTCTTTTCTATGTGCAAGTAAGAAAAACCTAAAACCTAAATTCCCCTTTTTTGAGTGTCCAGGAGATCATCTTTGCTGCAGTGGTATTGAAAGAGTATTGTTTGATTTGAACTAGTTTTGGAATTTAAGATTCTGGTTTCATGAACTCAACAGTCTTGATGAATCCTTCTATGAAAACATCAGTTTTTCTTAATTCAATTAGGTAAAACGAGACAAACTTGGTTTGGTTTCTTATTTTGTGGATTTAAATCAAAATTTTTTTATTCTTTTTCGCTAGACAGTGGCCCTTATAAGGCCATAGGACAGCTATTGTTATGCCTTTAGACATTAATTCAGACACAGCATGACAATAGAGTTATTTTAGAGTAAGCTGCATGTTTGAAATGCATGAGAGAAGGATGGGGCTCCACATGATCACTACATTCCACCACTGCACCTCTAAGACACTCATAGTCAAGGAGCAAACATCACAGGTGCGCATATCATACTTTGAACTGGCTGACTGAATAAAGATGGAGATATGGCAAGCATCTTGAAGTATTTATGAAGAGATTTTTAAATTTTATCCCAGAACATTGTAATATGAAGTGAATCTAACAGGGTTATTCTTGTTTGATTCTCTCCCTCCTCAGAGCTAAGAGAGGACAACTGTCCGCCCCCAACCTACCTGGTGGAGGGAGTCAAGGCTTTAATCAGTGCACTGAGGACCTGGTTGAAAAGAGAGGTGAGAATCGGCCACCATGTTCTCACGGTCATCTCTGTCTTCCTGCACCGACTCAGCCTTCAATATCTGCAGTCCAGATAGTTTTGTTTCACTGTTTGTGCTTATCTCCTGGATGTGTGTCAGCGCACAACAACAGACTTCTTTCTGTTCACTCCTGCTGTCTGAATGTGGATTGTTGCTGCTCTGCAGGTGACTGAACCCACCAGTGAGGTACCGGACAATATCAGGCCCAACCATCTCATTAAAGAGCTGACTAAAGAAATCCGCTACCTGGAGGTAAGGAGGAATGGACAAAGCAGAGAATAATTTAGATTTAATTCAGATGTCTGTGCAGCTCTGAGAACAGCCCAGGTCTGGAGCAGACAGTAGCACTGGTTTTAGATATAATGGAACTTTAATGTGCTACAAAAATGTGCAGCTTGGTTTAGGGTCAAACCAAAAAATCATCCAGTCTAGATACAGATGTCTGAGTTTGAGACAACTACTAAAGGACTAAAAAATGTCTCTGATTCTAACTCAACTCCATCATACACAGGAGGAACCAGTCAATGGTAGCAAGCCAGTGAAATCTCAGGGAAGTGGATGTGGAACACCGTCGGGATCAAACGGCTGCCCGGCCACTCGCTCCACACTAGAGAGGCTCTGCCAGGCTCGGCGGGCGAGGAGGGCTGCCAGGAGGCTGAGGGAGCAGCAGCGACAGGCCCCCAAACTGCCCTCCAACCTGGACATCCTAGAGCAGCACACCAGGGAGGTGCTGAAGAGGCTGGAGGTGGGACCGCTGGAGGAGGTGAGCATCGAGGAGCAGACTGTTTCACAGAATTAGCTTTTCATCACCCTTTCCCTAAAACAACTATTGTAGCGGTTTCTAGACTTTAGATTTGGATGAGTTTGCCACAGAACGACACTTGACTTTAGCAGCAGGTATGGCCGCCCCACCCTGCCTCTTTTTTGACAGTATTTATCAGCAGCATGTTGTATAGATACATTGAAATTATGGAATCTGAAACTTCCTTTTTAGCATCAGTCATCCTATCTGATTGGGTGCATTTACAGGAGGGATGAGCTAGATACGGATTTTTATTGCATGAAAGTAAAAAATGCTCTAAAAATATACTTGAGAGGCTGCAAATATGAGTTGCCCACCCAAGTATAGTCTAGATGTTGGAAACACTGGAGCATGTGTGGACTAACTCTGTGTTCTTTTCAGGATGCAGCGTTCTGTGCCAAGGTTCATGGGAAGCTCAACAAAGCGTCAACCGCGTCAGCTGCTGCTGCAGAGTCTCTGGACGACAACCACCTGCGGCTAATGCTGGTCAACGGCAGAATCATCAGGTGAGATGTCAGCTCTTTTCAGCCAAAACAATCATTTTTATGGACAAAGGACAGTGGTTATTTTTACCACATTTAGTGTGTGTAATATATATTTACATTGCCATGTATTAAAATGTTCTTATACAGGGAACCCACATTATTAACGCCTTCAGAATCTGGGTAAAATTAGTCAAAAACTTCCATCCAGGCATACCCAAAATAAATGGATGGCAAAAATGCTAATATCAGTGTTGTTGGTGACTGGCTAGCAAAAAAGAAATGCGTTGTCTTTGACCACACAGCCACTGAAGGCCCAAGGGGTTGAGTGTATGAATGACGGGGATAAAGTGGCTTTTTTCATGCTTGTACAAAAGAAATAACAGATCAGGACCAAATTGGCCAGGAATTATCCAAGCTAGCACCAGCCATCAGCTCAACCAACGTCGCGAGGACGATGAGGAAGGCAGACTTCCTAAACAATAATGCACTGGAAAAACAAAGCTGTTGGGTGGCAATGGCTTGAACCTTGCCAAAAGTGGGTCATCAGTAAAAACGTTTGGGAAGCACTTTGCTAGATTGTAGCATAGGCTGATTTCCATGCATTGTCCCTGGCAGGTTAATGGTAACATATGATTGTGTACATCAAGAAAAAAAATATATACATAAATCCAGACAACATTCAGAGACCAAACTGCATAAACAGCTCATTAATAGACAAAGATCCAAATATAACAATACAGAAGATGAATGACTTTTATTAGGACTGACCAGGAATAAAGTGACCAATCACAGCTAAAGTGCATAAGACTGATGACTGATGTAAATTGCAAATTTTCCCTTGGCCTATATTTAAAGTGCTGATATAATTGCACGTAATATGTCAATAATTAAGATAAAAAAGTGTAATGGTTGAGAAATAGGAATATGAATTTTACATGTACATATCATCCAGCACCCATATTTACAGTAAAATCCTTTCAGATTTGGAAAAACATGTCATCATGAACAAAAGGGAACAGTTGAGGCAAAAGCTTAAGGCCACTGAATCCAGTTACATGATCTAAAAATGATGTGTTAATGACTATAGAATCAAATGATCAATGTGTATTTTTTCTTATGCAGAGATTTAAGGCGTCCAGCCAGCAGCCCGTTGAAGACGGAGGGTGAGAAGTCATCGGACAGCCAAGGCCCACCAAAGAGTCGCGTAGATGTGAAGTCCGAGAGGACACAGGGCGGTCTGGAGCAGCACAGCACGCTGGAGAAACCTGCACTCCTCAGTAAGTCACCTGCAGCTGTCACCAGTATCATACATAGTTTGCTCTTTGGGCATCAAATCAAGCATTTTGATAGTTTAACTTGACGGCTCATGGTGGGTTTTGTGTTTGTCAGGGGGTCTGGAGAGGATGAAGACTGAACTCAGGGAAGAAGTCTCAGGACACTCGAGTGTGTCGGACGGGGAGTCGGACAATGACTCTCCCACAGAGGTAACGGTTTTAAAGCAAGCAGGGCAGTGCTAAAATCAGATTATTTATGCTCGTAAAGAGCAGCATGGTAGATGTTTTATTAAAGGTTGCAGCACTGAACCGTAATATTGTGTTTGTAACAACCAAAAATACCAGACAAACTCCAGCACGTTTGACAGTTCTTTTCTTCTTGTTTAAACATGACTAAAGATCTGTTTTTTTAAAGCTTTGGCCCTATTTGGTGGTATCAATAATGGTGAACTTGGAGCATAGAGATTTACAGTTTCATGTAGTGTGCATTAAATCCAACAGATCTGCTCTGACTTTCTATTTTATGATTTCTAATGCACCTTATTCACTTTGCCAATTCAGCATAAAGCATCATCATCATCGTCGTCGTCGTCGTCGTCATCGTCCTCCTCCTCCTCCTCCTCCTCCTCTTCTGGAGACGATTCAGAGAGTTCCCAAGAAGAGGAGGAGAGGGTCTCATCACGGCAGAAAGGCTCAGGGCACACCATAGAGCTGGACCAGTCTGGCCAGAAACTCAGGCACAAACACAAACCACTCAAACGGTAAGCTGTGAAAAATTGTCCCATCGGGCGCTTCTTTAAGCTCATATGTTCTTGTTTTTATATTTGTGAATAACCACGCCTCTTCGTCCTACAGAGAACGTCCTACCTCACCCAGCACAGAAGAGGCCATTCAGGGGATGCTGTCTATGGCCGGTCTGCTGTGCCCCTCCAAGCCGGAGAAGGTAGCTTCATCCCAGGAGCACTGGTGGTCCGGCTCAGCCCAGTGCTCGCCACTGGAGCGGAGGGAGGCGACACAGCATCAGCACCGCCTGCAGGGGGACAAGAGCCCAATGGACAGCCAGGGCAACAGCAGCGAGGCCTGGGACAATCAGGGGCTCCCCAGCCCAGATACGGAGTACCAATACTGTGACCCCTCCATGTCTCCACCCCTGCACCCCTCCAAAAGACACGCACCCAACCCCCCACCAATCAGCAATCAGGCCACCAAAGGTTTGGAAATCCTGTTTTTGTTTCAGCACAACACCAACAGAGAGAGAGTTTCTCTGTCCTCCATTAAATCTTCTTTATATAACTGAGCACATTATCGGGTTATCTAAAAGGGTTAATGATAGCATGAGTGATATGGGAAATTCAGTTTGTCAAAACTCGGAAACTAGCTAAACATAAGCTTTCATTTCTGACCTCATTAAACCTTTTCACCCTCTCTACCACAAAGAGACCGCAGAGAAAATACGCTCAATAATACAGAAATGTAGACTGGTCAAATATGTATTTGGCTCCATCTGTAATCTTTTCAAATTAAAACATTAACGAGAAAATCTGTTTAATCTACTGGTTTTTATAGTGGAATGATGAGGCATTCTCTGTGGCCTTTCTGGCTTTTTGTCCAAATTTCATATGCCCAGATGGTCTCTGATTTGCATTATTATTCTGGGCTGAAAGTTATTACTGACACCACTAGTTACATTATTTTTGCATTACTTGTTAAGATTACCTGAAAAACACTGTCCCTTAGTATCTGATTACAAGTATAAAGTTACATGCAAACAACGACACAAATCCTTGTTTTATAAACAACAGAATTCATCACATCTTTTTTTATCAAATCAAGCCTTGGCTACTTGGTTGGCATCAGTTTGCACTTTTATCCTGAGAAAACACAGAGTCTGGGGTTCTCTAGCTACAAATGCACAGCCCAAGCTTTGTGTGAGCATGATGCCTTTGCAGGTGCTTGGCAAGAGTTGATGATTTTCAAAGCAGTGGAGTTTTTTCAGGCTCTAGTAGTTAACACTTTACAATCATATTCTTATCCTTCCTTTCAACTTATTCAAACCAATGTGCGCATCTCCTATCCTCCTTGCTTTGCTATTTTCCTGTTCTTGGACTGACATCAATGCTACAGAGCAAATTTAGATGACTATTGTGTGAGAAAAAGGACATTTGATTTGCTTTTCTGTCCTCATGTTCAAGGTAGATACAGTGTTGTGAAAAGTTGTTGCCCCTTCCTGTTTTTTCTTGTTTTGCATATTTGTCACACTTCAATGTTTCAGATCATCAAACCCATTTTAGACAACGATAACCTGAGTGAATACAAAATTCTGTTTTTAAAATGATTTTATTTATTATTCATTTATATATATTTTTTTGCCCAGTCTCTGTCTTATTGTTAAATAATGAACACTGACCTTAACTGAGTCAAGTGAGGCCTGCAGATCTTCAGATGTCATTCTGATTACCTCCTGGATGAGTCCTTGATGCACTCTTGGAGTAATTTTGGAAGGCTGGCAACTCCTGCGAATGTTCACAACTGTTCCGAGTTTTCTTCATTTGTGGATAATGTCTTGCACCGGGATTTTTTTTTTTTTTTTTTTGAGTCCCAAAGCATTAGAAATGCCTTTGTAACCTTTTACAGACTTATAGTTGTCAGTGACTTTGTTGCTTATCTGTTCGCAGTGTGATGTGTTGCATTTTGAGATCTTTAAGGTCACTTCGTCAGACAGGTTCCATATTTGTGTTTTCTTGATTCAGTAGGTCTAGCAGCTATCAGGCTTGAGTGTGGCAAGGGAAATTAAACTTAGCTTTCCAGCTAATTCTTGATTCAACAAGGGTGGGTTTGGATGGCTTTTTTCTCTTAATAAATGAAAACATAATTTAAAACCTGTATTTTTATACTTTCATATAAAAACAAAAGAAATTAGGAAGGGACAAATACTTTTTCACAGCACTCTGGATAGAAGAAGTACCAAGACGATTGATTCTTCACTCTTACATGATGAAGTTAGCAACAGTAATTTGGTATGTTAATGTGTTTTAGTCAAATACAGTCTTACTACAGTAATGTGTTACCCCTAAAACAAAACATAAAGCAGACATTTAACAAATAATCCTTTATCTATTCTCTGTCCTCCTCATTCATTAATGCTGGCTTGAATAACATGTGTTCCTTTGTTTCTTCAGGCAAGAGGCCCAAAAAAGGAATGGCCACCGCCAAGCAGAGACTGGGAAAGATCCTCAAACTCAACAGACACAGCCGTGTCTTTGTCTAACACTCCAAAACCTTCACAACCTGCAAAAACATGTTGGGATGTACTCTTGAAACAAAAAAAGAAACATTTGTGTGTTTGTGTCCAGAAACTTTTGTGCTGTAGAAATTAAGAAATGATGAAAAAAAAGAGAGAACACTGCCTGGAGACGACCGTAACTGAACAAATCTTGACACGAAAAACACGCTCACTGTGCATGCTTAGGAGACAGGGTATTGGATTTGAAATAAGCAAGTGCACGACTTCACCACAAGCACACTAAGAACAAAAAAATAAGGAGCTACGGGAAGCGGAGAGGACAAACTTGTTATGAAATTTTCTGCTGCAGGGATGATGGAGTGAAGCTCCTGCGGGCATTTTTTTTTAAACGGACAAAAGGAGGTTAAGGAGGTCTACCAAACAAAACAAGAATGATTGCTACTGATGCCAAGATCATCTGCATCACATTTCCTCTCTCCGCTGAACGCACCACCTCCCCACAGCTTTTCGCAAATAGAAGAGGAAGGAACGGAGCTGTATCTTTCTTGCAGGGTGTTTATTTTTCCCTCTCTAACCCTGGAGGGGCGGTGTGCGGCAAAACGAGGTGCTAAGGAGGAGAACTGATATTTCAAAATGGTGCTTATTGTTTGTACTTTTCTCCACTCATGCTTGTCCCCCAATTCCCCCCTTTTATCTCAATCACACCAGCAATAATGACTTTGAGGAGAGGTCGGTGAGAGGCAGCACTCTGGTGCATGAATTCCCCTCTGATTTGTCTGTTTGTAGATGTCGGTGCGCCACAGACTCGCACAATCTAGTGTTGAAAATCTGCACTATGTTTGAGTATTTAGGGATTCTGAGCTGTTTAAGATGTCCAAAGTGCTCCCTCTCCAGTGAAAATAGGAATTAAGAGTCATGCCACGACTCCTGCTTAATTTATTGTTTTATCTGTGATGTTGATTTTTTAATGTGTTATTTTTATGGATTCTGAATGATGTATTTATTAATTGAAAGAGAATGATTTTATTATATTTTGACCCTACAACCTCGGCTATTCTGAGGATTTTTTTTTCCTTTTATAGTTTTTTTTTTTTTTCTTTTTTATTATCTTTAACATTTTGTAAATGTGGATGTTTTAGCGTTCATGTGATCTTCATCTGTTGAGTAGCAATTTACCTACAAATCTTTGATTACCTTCTATGCTGTCACAACTCTTTCCCCTCAAGTTGAATAGATCCTGTGTTGATTCTTGTCTGTTCTGGTTTCCTCTTCTCTCTGTAGCCAGACGTGTTGGGTGGGCTATGTGCGAATAGAAACTAGGTTAGGTTGAGAGATGTCCACATCTACACCTGAGCTTTTCCTCAACTTGTGCCACTTATCATTTAGCAAAAAAAATAAATCTGAGCCACTGTGGTAGATCCAAAGTAGTCGAAGAAGTGAACGTTTGAGGAACTTAAATGGGATGAGTGACTTTTTTTAAGAAAAAAATGCTGATGTGAGATGTGTGTTTTTGCTCAGAGTGCGCAGTTCTTCACTCTCAGGGAATGATGCCATGGACATAAACTTTCGATTAACCAGCAGCCACGTCATGGATGCAGACAGAACTCAAGACTTTTCACATTCACCTCCTGCTTTGAAGATGCTGAGGTTTGCTTTTTTCCTTTATCGCTCTAAAAATAATTTCACAGTTGTGGTGTTTTTGGCTACCTTCTGTTCACATGGATCTGGTATTGTCCCCTTACTGCTCACTTCAGTGTTACTCACCCATCGGCTAACTGCCGCCGCGTAGCTTTAAGACCACTCTTTGGACAGCGTGAACGCTTTGCTCAGGTCAACTTGTTGTGACTGTGATCAATCATTCAGCCCTGACGAGCTGTTCTACATAATCCCAACACAAAGAACCAACTCTGGAAAAAAAGAAAGCCCAGACTGATTTTCTTCTTTTATTACACTACACTTTAACCTTTAAACTCTTTGCATGTTAAACTCTCAGAGCTGGCCCGCAGGCAGGGTTTGGTATAAGCTGTTAGTATTCATCCTACAGGATCTGTCCCTCTTTGCTTTGTTATGCAGCTCTTTAAGCATTTGTGTTTCGTGCGTTGGTTCTTGCAATGTTTTCTTTCCAGATTTAAATGGCTTAGGATTTAAAGTATACAAACACTGGCTAACTGTGACACTGTTAATGCGTTGCATTTTGTTTCTGCATTTCAAAAATTGCGTGTAAATAAAACTAATGAAATGACACTCTTGTTTTTGTCAAATCTGATTTAGTCCATTAATGACTCACCAGCCACATCATAAGGTGCACTTCTTCAATTGCTCAAAACAAATATCCACTCATGGCAGCACCCACTGCTTTTATGCATGTAGACATGGTAAAGATGGACTGCTAGAGTTCAAACCAGGCATCAGAATGGGGACCAAAGATGACGTGACTTTGAAAAAGCCATAGTCAACTATTCAGTGAACTGTGATTCTTGTATGCAGCAGAGGGCCTCATCAGGTACATCTCAAAGCAGGAAACTGAGGCTTGAACTGGGACAGGATCACCAAAACTTGACAATAGCAATTGGGAGACAGTTGCCTGGTTTGAGGCATACCAGACCACCAACAACCACTGCACAATTAAAGTCACTTCAAACACCCTTCTTCCCTACTCTGATGCTCTGTTTGAACTTTGGCATATCGTCTTGACCTTGTCTCCTTGGCTTAGTGTGTTGGTATCTGCCATGTGATATACTAATTAGATGTCTGCATTAATGAGCAGCTGTCAAAGTGTACCTAATGAAGTGGCATGTGAGTATGGCCTCCTTTTTAAGACAAGAATTAAACGAGCAGTTATCCTACATTTCAAACTATACCACCATACTCTCTGGGCTGGAAAAAAGACAAAGTTGTACATTTATAGATAATTTTATTAGTCTATGTACAACAATGACTTTCAGAACATCATGAAGACTTCCATAAAGACTCGTCCAGCAGCTTGAATCCCTCATGGTGATCTACAAAAAGAGAGAGGTAAGGTTCACTCAGATACCACATCCACAAAAAAGTGATGCAAACTAGCAGTGATACACTTGAATTACAACACTGTAACTTCTTAAGGGTTGTACGGATGACACTGGCTGTATACTAATGTAGATTGAGGTGAGGATAGAGGAACAAGAACACTGCAGCCCAATGACATACTACCCAGAATGCATTGCACAAAAATGACAGTCTACTGGAGGTTTTAATTTTCTCCAAAATGTAAAAATCAAGTGTTTCTATATCCAACAAACTATAATAAGACACCATTCACTGGCATTGTGACAAAACCTTGTATCTCCATTTTTTATTATTTCTTCTCATAAGTCATTGATATAAGCCACCCATCTGTCAGTGGGTTTTAACTCATTTTAAAGTGAATAAAAGTGTCAAAAAGATACTGACTGTGACCACTTAACGTTAAATTCAATGAAAAAGTACAGCATTCTTTTTTTTAATTCCCTGAAAAGTGGTGATTTGGGAGATGCAAGGTTTTGGCCCGGCACCAACGTGCAGGTTTTATTAAAAGTCATGCTTATTTTTGAAACAACAGTATGTGTTGTTGGTTTTTCATTTTACTGATTTATGAATTGAAACAGATCAAGAGCAGCATTTTCATCACTTGTTGTGGCTTGTATGGTGAATGTGGATTAGCTTCAAGCAGCTATACCCTCAGTCCAGACAGAATTTAGGGATATTATCATGGGTTTTAGATGGAATAATACGCTGTGGTGAAGGCTTATAGAGCAATGAAAATTTTACCAAGACTTGACATTGAGATAAATAAGTAGAATGAAATGGACACTGCTCTGCTGTGACGTATTTAAGAGTCTGAACCAGTTCCCTTTGTACATAAAAATCTTTAAGAATTCTTCATAATAATAATATAATAATAATAAACTTTATTTATATAGCACTTATCAAAACACAGTTTCAAAGTGCTTTACAAAATGCATAGAATAAAACCAGATAAACGGACAGATTAAAAACAAGAACAAACAACAGTAAAAAGGGGTGATGAATACACATAATAAAAATGCAAGAAATATATTAGGGAGGGGGTGAGATGGATACAGTTTAAATAGCACCCAAGATTAACAAGGATTTTCAATTTTAAGAAAAAGCCTTCCTAAATAAATATGTTTTAAGCTTAGATTTGAAAACTGGGAGCGAGTCGGTCAGCCTTATATCCTCTGGTAGGGAGTTCCAGAGTTTAGGGGTTTTAATGGCGAATGCCCGGTCACCTTTGGTAGCCAGTCTGGACCTGGGAACAGCGAATGAAGGGGCTCTTAGGGATCTTAGATTGTGATTTATAGGGAGTTAAGAGCTCAGTGATATATGGAGGGGCCAGATGGTGTTGTGCTTTAAATGTTAATAAAAGAATTTTAAAATCAATTCTGTGTTTTATGGGCAACCAATGTAGAGAAGAAAGTATCAGGTTAATGTGGGACCTATGGTTTGTGTTTGTTAAAATCCGAGCAGGAGCGTTCTGAACTTGTTGGAGTCGAGCCATTGCAGACTGACTAATGCAGATAAATAAAGAATTGCAGTAGTCAAGCCGAGAAGAATCAAAGGCATGAATGAGTTTTTGTAGATCGGAAAAAGACAGAGTTGATTTGATCTTATTAATGTTTCTTAAGTGGAAGTAACAGGATTTAATGAGACTACTGATATGTGAATTGAAGTTGAGTTGAGAATCAAAGACAATACCAAGGTTTCTACCTGTAGGTTTTATATTGGGTGCTAGTGGACCAAGGGACAGCTCTATTTTACTAGTTAAGTAATCATGACCAAAGAATATCACCTCTGTCTTTTCTGTGTTCAGCTGCAAAAAATCACAGCTCATCCATTTTTCTATGGTCGTGAGACACTCTAGTAGTGTAGTAAGGCCGTCAACGTTACCAGACTTGCGTGGCATGTAGATTTGTGTGTCATCAGCATAACAATGGTAAGAGACCCCGTTGAACTGGTTGATGATAATTATAACAATTATAACTGATGATTCATATAACAGCAGGCTCAACTGTGATTTTCATTAGTGATGTTCATCTAAGCACAGCAATACAGAAAAACAGAAAACATAAGCTGTAAACATTTAAGCGCAGGCAGCAGTAATGTGGATAACTTCTATTTCTCAGTATGTTTACATGCAAACTTCAGTTGAGCAAGTTTACAGCTCAATTAGGATGTTCCCAGGACACAAGCACCAATAGAATCATTGATAGAAGTTTGTCTGACTCTGCTACCCTGTGCCTTTTTAGCTAGTGACTACTGGACCTGTCCCTGGTTGACCTTGCAAACAAGTTAGCAAGCAGCTAACCAGCTGCAAGTCAAATGACAGAAACATAAACAACTTCACAGCTCTGTATGGTTTGCACATACCTTTTGCTTTACTTTTTGTACAAATACAATGCCCATTATCCCCCTAGCTTATGGTGATCTCTGAAGGCAGAAGACAACACGACTTCTGCCGGGCTTTGCATTTATGTTGTTTGACTGCAGGTGTAAGCCTGGCAAGGAGATTTTGGAGCATGTGCAGAACACCTAGTCTAGTCTGGTCCTACTGAGGTGTACAAGCAGGATACAGTTATTATCAAAAGAATAAATCAATCACCAATCCCATTATTTAGATGTGTTACTACAGTTTCAATAAATTTAATTTAGTATGATTTAAAGACAACTAACATGTTTACATGCATGGTGGGCTAACAACAGTTACACCAACAGTTCTAAGAGAGGCTCAGCACCCATCATCAGCTCCTAAATGAGAAATTGTGACCCAAGTTTTAGATATTTTCCAACAAATAAGATTTACTGAATTAAAAATATCTCAGAGTTTTTACTTAATGCAGTACAAAACAGGACAAATCAAAGAGACAGGACAAAACAAGCCTGTTTTAAATGAGCTTCATGGACTTTTTGGTGCATTTTTTTCCAGGAACACATTAAAGATCCACTAAAAAGGCTTCATGACCCACTTTTGGGTTCCAACCCACCAGCTGAGAATCACTGAGTTACACCTTTTCCAACTGCATGTAAACGTACTGACTGTGGTCTGCTTTTCTAAGGACAAAAGACTGATTTTAATTTGGTATTCCAGTGTTTTCAATATAAGTTAGCCTTTTTACTTAACATTTGGATTTAATCTCATGAGTAAAAAAATCTTCTCCCCTAACTTTTCAGTTTATCAGTGCAAGTTTAGCATTCAGAAACTAAACCAATGTACCCACCTTATTCCTCGTCATCTGCTGGGATTCCCAACTCCTCATCTGTCCATTCGGAAGCATCAGGCCAGGGGAAGTGACCCTACAGAAGAGAGATATGCATGTTAACGCTTCCTTATCAAAACCAGCTTCATGTAAATAAGCATTAGTGGTAAAACTGCACAAAGCATCTGTGTTAGTCAGCTATCTCTGAGCCTAACAGAGGTTTCCTTTATCACAAAGTACTGTCAGCAGAATAGATAACGTTGTAGCAGCCTGGTATTTTCCTAGTCAGATCTTTCACTCCTCCATTTATAAAGGCTGTTGCAGCAGACAGGTCTGACTCTTAATTGGGTAAGTAGTACAAGCAATGGCAATTTCAATAGGTCCAAACAATCCTTTAGCTCTTTCAGGGTACTGCCACAGATCTTCTAGTAAGCAACACACAAGCACCTGTAGACTGCCAAGCACCAGTCTGAGCCAAAAAAAAGACAACAAGAACTCAAATAACCACTAGTTAAAACTAAAGTATGCAGAAGAGAATCTCTGAATACACAACACATCAAACCTCTGGGCCGATGGGCTACAACATCAGGCTAAACCAGGTGTCACTTCTGTCCGTTAAGAGCAGGAAACTGGGGCCAAAATTCAAACAGGCTGGTCAAAATCGGACAATAGAGAGCTCAAACAATTGCCTGGTCTGATGAGTCCTGTCTAAACTACCATGGCACGTTGGAAGTCTCTAGATCACCTTATAAAATGGAGCACCCAGCCATGCAGTCTCAAAATGGGTCGTTCTGAAGAGCTCAGTGAATTCAAGTGTGGTACTGTGATGAACGCCACCTTTGTAATAATACAGTTCATGCAGTTCAGTTCAATGTGGCTATTCCAGTCAGCTGTTTGTGATATTATTAGAAAGCGGAAGCATTCAGGAACAACAGCAGCTTAGCCATGTAGCGTAAATATATAAATTTGATTACACTGTCATTACAGTCCCTGTTGATGTCATGTTAAAGTAGGACACTTTTATCCATTTAGTATATTTAACTTTTTAAAAGGTAGCTAAAATCTACTTATACTTGGGTGCATTATTCTTGTAATCTTTGCAGTCATGTGCTTCACCTTGATGATATACTATTTAAGCTGACACTGCAGCAGCGAATTCTCGAGGATGTTTATACTAGTTTCATCTAGTAAATCCAGGATCCTGTTTTAAACTCCTGTCCTTTCTTGACTCGACATTCACCTTGTTGCAAATGAGTCTGAGAGGTAAATACTAAACGTGTACTCACCAGGACAGCATCAGGGTCGTGCCAGCAGTGCCACAGAATCCAAAACCACATCGCTCCACTGATGAGCTCTGACTCAAATTTCTGTTTCTTCGTAATCTGTGGATATTGTCTGTACTGAGGCTCTATATGAGGACCGCCGCCAGCTCTGAAAATTAATAAAAATAAGCAATAAAAGTAAATGTCCAGTCAGAAGGGATACGTAAGAAACAAACCCAAACACTTAACTCTCCCTGTAAGCTTTTGGTAATTATTGTTGTCGTCCCAGTGCTAGCAAGTCATTGCTAAAGCTAGCTAACGCCACAGCTATAATGCTAGCGTTTGAGACCCCACTTACTTTCTGGTTGTTATTCTTTGAGGACCACGTCTGATGAGCCGAGATCCTGTTCTAAGGACTCCCAGAGCCCTTCCAAAAGAAGACATGGTCGCCTTTTCAGCAAACAACCGCCTTCTTTTGAGTTATTTGAGGAGATTGATTAGTGTACCACTGTGCTCGTCGAGGAGTCACCTTCTCCTCCTGTCAATAAACGACCTCTCAACAACGGCAGCTGTGATTGGACAGCGAGTGTCGACGTTCTTATTCTTCTGTTAATTGGAGAGCACAAAAATACACATTTATGACACAGCGCCCCCGTGTGTTGTAATGGGAGCTTCCTCAAATGTTGACTATTTTAAATCAGTTTTTCTTAGAAAATGTATATGGCAGTTGTACGAATAACACCAATTCCTTAATTTCCTTTATGAAAAAGTCATAAAAATTATTTAGATAAATCAAAGGGCGGCAGTGCCTATTAGGGAAATTGGTTAAAATTGTATTTTTTTTAACTTAAGAAATAATTAAATGCCTACAAGGTTTATCAATATATGCTAAGCTTTACATTAAAAAATAAATAAATAAAACTAACTAGAAGGTATGTTCTGCTGACAAAAATGGCTTAAGTAAAACAAAATTAGAGACAATATCACCTTTGTTTTAGTTTTTAACAGCAACATCCTGACTGAAATGTATACCCAAACCTGGAGTGTAAATTTGCTTAATTTGATTGAAGAATACTGCACACTATGGTAATTTTTATGTCTTGAAATGACAAAAACATCGAAATTGATCAATTAAAGCTAAATGTGAAGAAAGCCTGATTCAGTGTCTTTTAACACTGTATGACGTTTTTTTTCTAACACTCTTTAGCACTGAACTAAAACAAGGCATTAAACAAAACAAAACAAAAAAAAAACACACAAAAAAAAAAACAGCAGGAAAAACTTATCAATACTAAACTGATATTTAAAACAAAGAGTAAAACTGAAATGAAAATTTTAAAAAAACTGATGAAAAATCCCAATCTATTAAAATCTTGTTGTATAAAAATTAATGTAATGAATTAAAATAATGAAAAATGAAATTACCTTTTGGGTCTCACTCCTAAGGGTATCCCATATCGTTAAAAAAAAATAATAATAAAATAAAACAAACCCTTTTGCCTAACAAAAACTTAACAAACCAGCCGTTTAAAACTTAAATAGGTAGAAAAGTATTAAAATAAAACTGATGAATAATCCAAAGCTACTATAACCTTGCTAAAATGACTGATCTAAAATGACAATAAACAAAAAGGCTTATTACAGTAGGAAAATCATAGTGTGTAAATTGATATTGTTATCCACTAGATGGGGTCAAAAGCTTAACAAAGCTTGTTCGGGGTGAACCTGTCCATATTATGTATTGCTTCATGGCGGACTTAAACCCTCAGGAACTGCACAGTTTCAGCTAATAATTTGTGTAAAGTGAAATTAAGGTGCTTGTGTTACTGTTATCAGATATCGCTATCATTTTTCAACTGTAGCAATATTATATTTTTTATGACAGACTCCCGGCTCCTTTCCATGACAAATGTGTGGTCTGTCTGTCAGCACGGTTCACAATCCCACAAACAAATGAACTGATAACACAAAACACAGGTCAACGCTCGCTTTGCAGCTGTGGTTGTGAATAAAACAAGAACGTCAACGTCTCGGGATATGAAAACAGGAAATAATAACACTAACGGGGACGCGCACGGCGCCGCCGCCCATCAGTGCTCGAGTCGTGCACTGGAAGAAAAGAATCCTCGACGCCATCTTGTTTCCACTCGGCAAAAACAACCAGCTTAGTTCGACGTCAGAAAGTCAAATATTATCACCCTAGGCGATAAGTTAAATTAAGACAGCATTAGTAAAAGCGTAGGAGAGTCATAAACCATCAAATTAAGAACCATTTTATGAGCTTTTTGTGCGAATTGAATACACACTTTACATCGTTACCTAATGGCGCCTGCTTGTAGTTGCTCTCCGGTTGCGCCCCTCTCCCCTCACAGCTCAGAGCCCGCCCACTAAATACTAACAGCATGATGTCATCACAAACCCATTAATTCTCAAAAAGAACCCATTTTCTGTTATTTCTTTTAACAACTTTCGACCTTCAACAAAATTTGAGCCATTGTTCGAACGATAAAGAGGTAAAATAATCCTCAGATCAAAGACGCCATAAACACAACGGCAACGGAAGCTGCTCCAAAAAAAATCCAGACACCGTTTTAACAGCCGCTTCCTCCACAGCCGTTGACGAAGATTTGCGTCTCAAAGACGGTGAAGGTGGCTCGATGGGCCCCAACTACTACCTCCGTCCTCCCCCAAGTTTATTTCAAACAACCCTGGCTGTCCGTGTACCAGCATTTGCAGAGGTCCTTACGAATGCGCATGCGCGGGAGGATGCGGTTTAGGGTGGGGGAGGGTCAGTAAATGGAAACGATGAGAACATCCTCTCCTAACATATGATGTCAAAGGGATTTCTACAGACAGATTTCAGGGGGAGATGACAAGTACCTGATTTAACAAAACAATTACACTGTCAGGTGGAACCGTTGATTTATTTTTAAGTGATAAAACACATCAGTTTACATCCATTGATGTGGTTTTAAACTGGATGTATTTTGTGATCACAGACCAAAACAACCATTCTCAACTCAATAAATTATATATGCTGAGAAATATGTTTATACACCCATTTCATCAAATATCTTCTACTTAGAACATGTGAATATTGTGAATTATTTCATTCTACACTCCAATTGTTTTGCCTTTAGACTTCCATTTACTTTGTCCAACAGAAAGAACATGCAGGCCTGAATGAGCATGATTTATAACCAAATCAATATGCCGTAGCTCTCCAAATAACTCCTTTAATATCAGTTTTCTTTGTTTGTGATTTATCCTTGTTGGTCAGTGTTTCATAGGCCACTTCTTTCTGACATCAGTTCAGTGTACTGGTCTTGTGTAAGGGGTTACATAACAGCTTAGTTGCCTCCTACTGTGTTGTGCAGCGGATTTAGGTGCTCCTTTTCAGCCATGCCAGTAGTAATATAAAGGCTATTGGTCCAAAATACACATTTTTTATTTTGTGCACTAAGGTGAGTTTTACTTGGACTTTTATAGCGCTTAAAGGCACAGAGAACCTTTCTGGATTGCCCCCACCTAAAAAAAACAAACAAACAAAAAAAAAAAAACAAAGTTCACAGGTTGAGTTCATAATAATTGTAGGGGGTACATTTCACATGAGGAGGCTGTGTTGTTTCATGATGAGGGAAAATTCACATTTCCATGCTAAGATGCTATCAAACACATCTTTACCAGAAGAGGAGAGGAAATGGCTGAGCAAAAAAAACCCCAAAAATCTGACAAGACAACAGCTGAATTAAAATTAGATTCAAAGATAAGGATAATATGAATGTAACTACGAAAATGCCTACTGCTGGTGTATGCTGCAAGATTTATTTTGTTACGTGAAAAAGCAGCAGATATTACAACCTAGACTACATGCTAAGGTTCCCTTAAATGTCCCTCTGACGAACAAACTCTGAAGAGTGAAGCACGAGTTAAACCCAGATCGTTGACGACAGAAATAGCAAAGACTAGAGGAATCACAATCATGAACGCGCATCGAGCGCGGTCGCGCTGCCCCTGTGAAGTCGGGAGTGAAGCCCCGCAGTATGTGGAGGCGGGGCTCGAGTTTAGTGATGGGGAGGGAGGGGGGCTCGTGGGGGAGGCGGAGTCTCGGCAGTCCTGGCAGGGCCGCCATTTTTGCAAAGGGAAAAGAGACTGGTTTGAGGAGATCTAATTTCTAAAAGTCGCCGTTGACTAGGGCTCAGTTTTAACGGTTTTGAATTGATTTGTAGTCAGTTTTGGGCTACCGCGAAAAGCAAGAGTACAGGAAGTGTACACAGTAAGTTATTCGTTGGAGGACACGTTTAGATACCAACATTTTAAAGCTTTGCTAGGGATCCGCAGTGTGTGGACAGAAGTATTGTTTTGGTTGTGGAAGCTGTGTGGAAAGCGACGGGGGTCTTACCCAGGTCCCCTTATTCGCTATTCAGATCCTCCAGAGTGGACATAAAACGGTAAGCAACTTTCATTAATAGGTAGTTATGGGGTGAGCACAAATCCGACCTGGAAGGCTATTGTTGGCTTTAGTTAGCTGGCTAGGCACATCATGCTGATGCTGGCTAACGTAGTTGTATCAGCTGAGGTTAGCTTGCTAGCTAGCTCTCCAGCACCGTTAGTTCATACTCTTTGCATGTTTTGCCAAATTTCTCTGATGTTTACCCTTTTGGAAGCTTGGTACAAGCTAACTAGATGACGTAATTTCCAATGTAAGTGTCAAGTTGGCAAGCGTAACGCCAGGAGACCACTTGCTAGCTAGCGCATGCTACTAGCTCAAATTAGCTTCGAACAGAGCTGACTTTTCGTTGATCGTGTGGCAATAAACAAGCCCTCATACAAAGATAACTCGTTAATATTATATGAATACCGTGAGATGAGGATGTCGATCGTAATTATGAACAAAAACAATGGCAATGAGAAAACGCTACAATTAGATTAATGCATGTCCCACAATCGTATACAGTCAACAACATTCGAGATTGCCAGCGCTGAACTTGTCCTTAAAACAAGCCATAATAATATCCTCTCAATGTTGATTCAGTTAAACGAGAGCCAGAAGGGGATTCACTCGATGGTTAGTTTGACACAGTGACACTGCGGGCCATATTGCGCACGGTTTCATTCGTTTTCATATAAATAATTTGACCTCTCAATATAACGCTACCCGCTCTATTTCAAAGCTGTTAATTTACTTTACATAAGCTACGGTCTTTGCAACTGCAGCTGTCAGCAAACGCGCCAGTTCCCCTTTGGACGTCTTCTGTTTGTAACGTTATCAGCCAGTAGAAAAACTGATTTAACATAAAGAACAAACTTGAATTTGTCGTGGTGGCTTCCATCCTGCTCACACAGAGCACGGGATATTATTTCCGTTCAGCAAATATACAATGCCGCTGTTGAAAGCCATAGAACAACGTTTTCACACATGTAAACAGCTTTAAAGATGTTTAGTCTCATATCCTCTGGTCGATCCAAAGCGGGAGCAGATGATGATATATATTAAATGTCAGATTACACTGCGCAGTAATCGCAAAGGCTACCGAGGTTTAATAGAAGCGGAGTTGACACAAGAGCTAATTTGGAATCAAGTCAATGCCAAAGAAGGATTTAACCAATGCCATTTTGCTGTAATCGTACTTAAAAGTACATTTCGCGAACACTTGATTTAGATTCAGGGTGTAATGGGTTCAAATGCAGCAAGCGTGGGGGGAGGGGATGTTCCATTTCCAGTCATACAATTTGTAACTCCATCTCGAGCCCCGGCCATGCTGGACTAAACTGCCGCAAAAGGTTATTGTACCTGCCCCTATTAGAAGCCACAATACAAATGTTGGACCGGCTCTGGTTTGCCTCGAGCAGTTATCTCTCAATGCTGATACAGTCGCTCCTTTTCCTGTCTGTGTCAAGCCAAGTATTAATCCACTCCTTTCGTGTCCATGTTAGCTTTCTTTGCTAGCCTAAACCCACTACGCATTATGCTGTTAGCTGCCGTTGGTAACCGTTAGCTTTGTACGTTACTTATTGTGGCCTGTTAACGGTTGAAATTTCAACGTACACCCAAGGTACAACTGCGTAAATGTTAAAAAAAACGTTCGCCTTTTGCTAAGCTGTTCCAAGCGTCAAATTTAACTCGACGAGTGCGTCGAGTGACTCCGAATGCCATTACATTTAGCCTGCTACATTTCCAGAGGCCATAATTGCTAGCCGATTAGCTTACTGGCTTTGCTTTCGACGAACTCACAAAAATCCTCATGGTAACAACACAGAGACTGTACCGACAGGGTGATACTTAAGGTAGAGTGTATGAAAGAGGCGATTGAATGCTTTCTTGGGGATTTTCCTCCCATGGCGAGGCTCCCCTGGCCACACGGTTGTCTCGCCGTCCTGAGAAAAGCGCTATGAAAATGGCGACAGCACCAGGGTGTTGTGGTAACATAATAGCAACGTTGTACCCTCCACACCCCTATCGGCAGGACTGACTGCAGCGCCGACATACTCACTGGGAAGCAACTGCACAACACATGATCTTTATTTTAGTAGATGTAGGCATAACAATAACGTCAGATAATCTAGATAATGTACCGGTATTAACTGCGCTTTTGGGCTTGTCACAACAACAGTCACTAATGTTTGGTGGTTTCCCCAAACGAAAAGCATAGTATCCATGTAATATGCGTCACGGCTTGTGCTACTGCTTGTGTTTCGTGTTGTAATGTTTGATGTGGGGACATGAGATTTATTGTGATAAAATTAGACACGGGTACTTGCAATAATGATACAGATAAGCCAGGTAGACTTGAATTGACGTTCTTAAACTATACCAGAAACACAAGTCCTTGATATTAATGTGTATTGCAGTTTCTTGCAACAGATCACCTCCCTTGAAACAGCCTTACTATGTTTTTGTGTTGATATTTCCCTCCTTTTTTGGGATATGTGCACATTAAGCCAACTTCCAAACAAAAAAGAATGACAGGAGGTTAGTAATTGCAGGTAATAGTTTTAGTTCTAGCAGCAGTTAGAAGGATGCTTTGATATTTATGAGGAATTTCCTTTATGTTTAATTTGCTTCAGTGCTAGGGGTGACAGAGCCAGTGCTTTATGCTATATCTTTATGGCTAATATAATAGCTGCTGGTGCAAAACTTACACTGAAACAGCATGTATCTTGTGAAATAGTTGGTGCAATTAAAATGCAACCAGATATTCTGTAAACTTGTGGGCTTTGTTTCATCGACTAACTTGAGGACTATTTTGTCATTACAGTGCAAACTGTAGTGTAACCATAGCACTGTCTAGTAAGGGGCGACTCATTGTTTTTTTCAGGGCCGATATCAATACTGATTATTTGTAGTGTAGTGACCAATAGCTGATATTTATGATTAACATGCATTTGTCACGACAAACAAAATATCCCTAATATGGCAGAAATGTAACTGCATGTTTTAACAGCAGAGAGCAACACAGTAGCAGAAGGAAACAGGAAGTGATGCTGTACACTCCCTGTGTCAGTGCCATACAGATATTTACAAAATAATGTAACCAATATTGATGCCGATGTTCGAATGTTTTTCTGACCTAAGGCTTCTGTTCTTAAAAAACACAATTTGAAGTTAAAGAACAAAGAAATTAACACATTTCAATTCTTCAGAATAAGCTTCAAAGTGTAAGAAATGACGCTGGAAAAAAGGGAGACTTTGCCTTATGAAGGTATGTTGGTCCAGCCAAAATTCCACTAACGTATATGTTTGAACAACCAATATTTACCGCTGATATAGGCAGATTTTTATAGCCAAAATGTTTGGTAAATATTGTGCAAAAAAGTTCATATCTGCTGATATGATAATTTGCTTAATAAGCTAATTACTGATAATATCATGCATCCATACCTGAGACTGTAGAGAGCAAAACTAAACCAGAGGGGGGCCCACATCTTTCAGTGGTGCCAAAGTAGCACACCTTTGAATGGATTGTTTTCTGCAGATCATCAGTAAAATATAGACGCACAGACATCAACAATCATCTAAATGCCAAATATCATCATCAATAATCAGCCAGGCCGATTATCGATCTATCTCTACTATCTAAATAACACATTCAAAGCTAAGAATCATATTGAAGCATGTTTCAGAGATAGTATTTTAAAGCATCTCACAGATTCCTGTGATTGTGTGGCACAGCTGTCCAATTCTGTATGCCACCCTGTGGGACAGACTTTGGCACACTCAGCTTAAATTCAGTAGTGTTTCTGAATATAGCAAAGTAGTGGTTTGTTTTTCCCTTTCCTTTTGATAATTCAATGAGTATAAAACTGCAAACTAATTGCACACAAAAGCATTTAATCCCTGTCAGGAAACAGGCTAGTTTCTATGTATCATTGTTAATTTGTACAAACATCTCCATGGCAAGATATTTTCTGTCTATTGAGGGTCAGTATAATTAAGCTCAGCTGCCTTTGGTTAAAGCAGCCAGTGGCAAAGGGGCTTCTCTTCTGTGGAGGGTCTGTGTCTACTAGAGAAGTGAGAGGGTGCTTAATCACTCTGTGCTTCATAATGCCTAAAATCCCCAGCCATCTTGTTCTTCTTTGTAAAAGAGCATCAGCCTCTGTTCTGCCTGATACTCCTTTTTTTCCCCCTCTGTCTACATGGGAACAGAGCTGATAGTGTTAAATACCTGACTTGCTTTGTGTGTGCCTGGGTGCCTTGTGCGGGAAAGTGTGTATTTGCTCACTGTGTTGACAGAGATGGTGAGAGAAGGTGAACTGCCACTCCCCCTCTACCATGGGGACAGAGTACTCACACTGGCAGGCTGCAGGGAGTCAGAACAGTCTCAGATGACACACCTTTTCTCTCACCCTAACCCCTAGACAGACTCACAGAAACGAAGAAACACATATGATCAAGTAGCCTTGAGCTTGGCACAGAACTATTTCATATGTGTGTCTCAGTTAAGAGAGAGAGTATAAAAGAAGCCATGCAGGTGCACAGGATGTCTGTCTGTGTATTGACATATTGACTGGGCGGATGAAGGCCACAGCCGTTTACTCCATACATGCGAGCTCTTTTTTGTTATTGTGCTCCTCCCTGTCTTCAGACAATAAATCTACATCCCTGAAACAGTAGCACCTCTGTGTAGATGATGCACACATCTCACCATGTGGGTCTAAGCTGCAGCCGGGTCTCCAGTGATCTCACTTGTGTGGTACCCAGACCCACAGAGACTCATGAACAAAGCCTCCTGGCTCAGAGGCCCAACGTGGTCACATGGTATCCCAGCTGGGAGCAGAAGCCAGGGCTCAGGTGACCTGTTTTTGTGCTGCTAGCTGGGCCGTAACAGATCCCTCTTTAAACTAGCAAGCTGCCTCCCTGACAGGTGGCTTTATAGCTGCTGCAGCCCTGCTACACCTCCCTAACCTCCTTCCTGTTGCAGTGCCTGTGTTAGAATAGCATTCAAGGGTAGGAGCACCAGGCTGGATGGGGCTGAATAAAGAGGGGATGTGCTATCAATGTTGGTGATGTAACGGCACTGCGGTCCAGGCGTGAAATTGATCCTCGAACGTTGCTGTAATGGGACCTGAGTGGCTCTTACTGTTATTTTGCCCGGCGAATGCCGTGTAGCTTCACGCCATGCACATGTGTAGCTCACATTTTAAGTTAGCTGCACATTGCATTCTCCAAATGCTTTAATTAGTTGCTAGCTGCATGTGTGCCTGCTTGTCAACCTCTAATGCACAAATAAAGATGCAGCTTTATGTATATAACTCCGTTTGGTGTCGTTTTAGCCTGTTTGATTTAAGAATGCTTCAAAGCAGCTCACCCATGACCACACAGGGCCCCGCTGTGATACTTTATAAGCAGGAGCGAGGGGGAGATAGAGAGATTGTTGCCCGGGGGGTTCTCCTGAACAGACATTACTCAGACTACAGGAGGGCTGCCCCAGCTTTGCTGCCAGATCCTTGTTCCTACTGACTTTAACTCGCTCGCTCCCTGGCCGACTGAACCAAGCCCAGAGGAAATTGTTTCCATTTTTGCCCTTAGGAGGCTGTATTAGGACTTTATGACTCACATCTTATCACATCACACTGTTTTCTAACAGCAAAAGTCTCCATGTAAATATCCTGCTCTATTGTGGTGTTTAAAATGTGAGCAGTCAGTGTAGACATTAGTGGATTTTTGCTTTGTTACTTTATCAGGCAGCCTTGCTGGTCTTAGCTTGAGGAATGTTTTGATACAGTTTTCCTTCCTTAGAGCCATATCTACACACGCAAAGCCATTATTTAAAAAGAACAATAAAGACATTCATAACGCTTACGTATATCCCACTTTTTCAAACCCATGTCACAAAGGGCTTTACAACAGCAAGATATCTTACATTTGTCTTGTTTCATGTTATTACTCACTTTAGAGTTGGCTAAAAGCCAACTTAAAAAGTGGCTTTCTAAAAGTTTAGGGTCTTTATCTGTCACTAATCCAGTGTGCTTCTTACCCTGCGTTGATCTGTTACTGCATACACTGACTACTTGGAATCCTTTCTGACTCAACCATTGAAAGAGGATGTGCAGCATTTTTTTTAAAATATGAAACATCATCCTTACTAAAGCATGTGAAAGAAAGTAGATTACATATCTGTCTTAAGTTTTATTTGCATTCTCCTGGTGATGTTTCCTGCATGTGTCCTATACAAGAATTCCCAAAAGACAACATGCACTTCACTGTTGTTTCTCTCTGTTTTTATATATTTTTTTTAGATCTGTAGCAATCTGCCCATGACTAATAAACTTGTGAGTTATCTCCCCTAACTCCCATTACACATCAAGGTTGCACAAGTCACCTGTGTGTTTGTGCAACAGATCAGACAGAGGAGGAGCGAGAAAGTCATGTTTCCCTCCCGTTAATGTATGAGTTACTGTTACTTCTTACAGTTTTTATGCTGTTGATGTTATTCTGCACTCAATTAAGTTGGGATCATTACACATCCACAAGAGCAGTCCTTGCACAGATCAGCTGTTGCAGCCTGACATCTCAATGTGGAACGACACATTTCAACTCTTAAATTGTGTTGCACTTGAAATGTACAGCTAAATACTGCTGATTTAATATCAGGCACTCGCAAAGAAAACTGTAGGATGCAGAGCAGAAACGTTGTTCTTATAAAGAAAGTGGCAGTTAATAAAGACGTTAAATAAAGCCATTTTTACACATAGGACGAAATTATCTGACAGAGGAGCGATATTTAGAACATATGTGTTAAAACTTTAACAATCTCTTATGCTGCCTCTTATTTTTCAATCAGAAAAGGTGCACAGACTGTAACATAATTGCCTCTCTAAATTACAGAGATGGCAATTCGCACGGGATTAGAATCACCTGTGGACTGATGTCCGAGCTGAAATATGGTTGGTAATTTTCCCTGACATTTTTACTCCCCCATTTCAGAAATAGTTGATTAAAACCAGGCGTCCGGCACAATTATTACCAGTTACCGAGGTCCCAAGGTAAAACTAATCCTGTGCGAATAGGGTATTAGACGAGTGTTTTCCCAACAATGTTGGGTTGTTTGGAGAAACTGAGACAGTTGCAGATAATATCTCTCAAATGAAATAGCACAGGAAAGATGAATACCTTACTAAATGTGTCTCGAATATATAGAAACATGCTATAGCTGACAGGTGCATTAGCTAGACTTGCTATTATCCTCACAATGCAGGCTTTGAGCAAGGTTTACATCCCTAATAGCATCAGACTTTTGGTGTTTGCCATTGTTTCTTGATTACCTATAGAGAAACATGAAATCGCCTTTCTGTTGCTGCTTTTTAATAGCAGTTGCAGAAGGCATCTGTGATAAATTCACAACTAAACATGCTGTGTTTTTTCAAGTCTAATCAATGACTCTATCTTATAAGTTGGACTGTAGTGTTTCCAGAAAATTAAAATCATTTAAAGCTGAACTGGATGCTTTTCAGTGAGTGGTATCAGTATTGGAACACATCTATTGTATTCATTGTTTACATGTTGCTATGGCTTTCATTTATGACAGTAATACTGCAGCACTGCTCTGTCCTAGTCACCTGACTTTAAAGTGTACTGATCTTTACAGTCTGTTGAGGTATTGGCTTCCACTCTAACATACTTCCTATTGTGGCCACAGATATTGCCTGCATAGATTCTCACATCCATATCCCCTACTGTATTGTTGTATGACCTCACCTTCAGTGCTGGAGTGCAGAGGGAGTGCTGTGGGCACCCTGATTTATAAAGGACAGGGCAGATGCAGTGTGTCCCACTGTGGGCACTGAGAATAAAGAGTGCCAGGCCTACATTCCATGTGGGTCACACTTCCTGTATTTGTATGAGTTTGTTTTAGTTTATGAGCTGAGTCATTGCAGCCAGCTACAAGGATGGTGTGAAGTCACATCAGCTTGGCAGGGAAGGCGGTGGGTTTCAGTCAGAATCCCTCATTTTCCACTCGCTCCTCCTACTTATCGAAAAAGCATAATCTGCCGAGACTTGGCTGTGAAAACAAGAATGAAAACACTTCCACACGGAGCAGTGGTAATAAACTGAAGAGAGAGGAAAGCTGTTGTCTGTAGCGGCACGGTTCGAGTGTAATATGCTGTGGGTTTTCCCTCAACGACTCGAGCGCCGTTCCGTCTTAAAAGGAGAGTTATTCCCCACACAATGACGTGACTGTGTCCCCTCGCTGAGGGAGAGAAGGAGGAGAAAGGAGAGACTGGGCTACGCTGTGCACTCCACTCTGCCACCCAGAGTCCACCCAGGTCTTGGCTGTGTAGCGTCACTGTCTGACAGACCCTTGTACACCTCCCCCACCCCAATGCCCTCTGAAACGGAGGGGGCTGTGGATGATTTCTAAAGCTCCCCGCAGTGCAAGGAAATCTGTTTGGAGTGTGAAATATAACGCACTACAAACCCAAACCACTTCCATCCTGTGGCTTTTTTTTTTTTTTCAGTTGTCACTTTTCCAACATGCCTCTTTACGTCTGTCTTCTCACCCTCCCCTGTGTGAGCATGTGCCCCATTTCCCCACCCCTCACTCCTCTCATGTGTTTCCATAACAGCGGAGGATTTGGCCAAAGGTGGCTTTAAATGGTCTCTCCCTGCCTCCTTGTAATTAGGAACTGCGTCTGTGAGTGTTCGGCGCTCCCCTTCCCCTTCGCTCTGCGTTACTGTCTCAGGTTTATTTAGGAAATGCACAGAGGAGGGAGAGAAATCCGGCTGGGCGGGGTGACTGGGCACAGGAAAGGGGGGGGCTGATATATTTTTTTTTCCCCCCTTTATTTTTCCTTTCTTTGGCTGCATTTCTGCAGGCTGATGGACAGCCCTGCTAGAGGAAGTAGGAGGAGCAGGCAGAGGCAGTCACAGCAGCTCAGATTTAGTCAGGAATGCTGCTGTCCTGTACTTGTTTTTCTTTTTCCCACCCGCCTTTTGTCGGTCTTGACTGCGTCTGGCCGCAGCGCTGTGCATGTATGTTTGCACTCCTTGTAGGGAGGAATGTTTGAAAGGACAGGGTGAGGGGTTATCTGTCTGTTTGTGTGTGTGTGAGGAGGGGAACGTGAGTGTGTGTGTGCATTCCTCAGTAGTGACAGCAGGATTCCCTGGGTGAAGTGGAGACAAACCGTGTGGATGAGTGGCAAACAAGCTGCTGGAAACATCTTTAAACTTGAATAGTGTGATCATATATTTGTAATGATGTGTTACAGTATCCAAAAGTAGTACGTGCTCTTTGAATAATCAGTAACAGTGTAGGAGTAGTAGCAGGAACAGTGTAACTGCTTAGCCAGTGACAAAAACACAAAAGAAATTGCTTATGAGACAACAAAAGATTGATAAAACAACTGATAGTACTGCAAGCCACCCCTGTGTTGTTGGAAGTATTGTAAACCAATGTCTTGACAGTATAAAGTCATCCTGGAGCACTGATGTTTAATACCTTATTTTCTGTGAGATACACTTCTTAAAATCAGACTTTTTTTATTTGAATGCACTGCAAAAGAGGACGTTCTAGACCCTTGATTTAGGGTTTTCTTTTTTTAGATTAAGAGTTATTGCGCAATGCTTCAACTGTACAAGCAAAGGCTTTGTTTTTGCACAAATCAGACAATGTGCAGGAGATTTCTTGCTGGTTTTGACTGACATATTTCTCTTCTTGTCCTATTTTTATGCTTAGAAAGTTTTCAACAAGTTTCATTGTTGTAGTGACTGATCGTTTCATTGTAAAGCACGTAGTATTAAAGTGTCGAACATTTTGACAATCTTATTCTAGAGGAAAAACATTTTCTTAAACCTACTGGGTAGACATGCACAGTATTATCATCGTGATATCGGCTTAAAAGTTCAATATCGTACCAGCAAATATGAGCATTTCTGCTGATGTTTATGGCTGATATATCAGCTGTACACAGGGGTCCTGCAGATCCTTGGAAGTCTTGAATTACACATTATGAATTTAGGGCAGGAGAGGTCTTAAATTTTAACAGGCACTTTGAATATGACATTCTTATCCAGTCTTTGTTTTCCAGCCAACCTTGTAAGATCGTCTTCCTCCAAGAAATGCTGCATAGATATTATCGATAATTCAGGAAAGTCAGTCATACCTTTGGGGAAGACGTCAGACCCCTCTCTGGTTTTTAATCACACCCACTGTGATTTGATAAACTCTTTACTGTTGTGAAACACTAATTCACTTCTTTAACATCTGGGCTACCAGGTTGCTCACTAAAAATCAGTGCAGCATACCCTTATCGTGACAGATCGTCCCTGACAAAAAGCATTGTTCTTTTTTTTAATAGTTAAACTGTTAGAATCAGCTCAGCATGCTCAAAAACATACATTATGAAAATATCACCATACAACACATTGATAAAATAGAGGCATTAAACATGCCAGAAATCTTCACATTTGCAAATTTCTGACCAAAAAATGTCTATGTCAAATACCATTTGACGCCACACTCTCATGGAGCCCTATCATGAACATTTTAAATGACTCCCCTCTCAGCTCCACTTGACTTATCCTCTCTTTGCAAAGGAGACATTTGGTGTTTCTTACAATGAAAAACGGCATGTATATATCAGTATTGAATTCAGCTAAAATGAGTTTGGAAACATCAGCATCTTGGATGTCACCTAAAATCCAATATGGTGCGTCTCTGCCACTAGGATATTCGGTTAAGAGAGAGGGGCTGTGTCAACAGTCTGGTGTTTTTTGAAGGATGATTACATGAAGCAAGAAAAGTTTATTTACTGTATTTGTCTGACTAAAACTGGACATTGAAGTTAGTGATGGCAATTATTGTTCTTTTTAATGACCCGCATCATTTATCTCATCTCACATAGAAGAGTCAGCTCTTTTCGTTCCCAAACAGCTTTTCATTTAAGAACCAGTTTGACTTCATTTGACCTGTTAAATTTATAAAATATCAAACAATTGATATTTGTGCTTGTATTTTACTCCTATTATGCTTACATTTTTCATTAATGAAAATATCATGTAACTATTTTTTATGTATTGTCTCCTAAAGATAAATTGTGGGTCAGATGAAATCTGCTTACTGGCTGCGATGTAAAACAATCTTATACCATCAAGCTTGTGTCTCTAAAGTGTGGTGTGTCTGTGGGTTAAAGATCATCTTTGCTAATCAATCATAAAACGTCTCTCAAATGGGATCTTGTCATCACAAAAATAGGGTCCATCTTCTTGTACCAGCTCACTGATGAACAACACATCACTGGTTGAAATATCTTGAAGTCCAACTACAATACTACTGAAGTGAATTTCTGAAGGTTGTTTCAACACATGTTGCATTTATTACGCCTCAGTTGAGCCTGAAACGGACTAGGTGTTCTGTGCATACTCCACAGCAGGGATGGGCAACTTTTGTTACTAATAAGCCAGATTATTTTTATTCTCACTACCAGAGGGCCAAACTGTTACAGACTTTGTGATACTCCAAAGTTAACATTTATAGTAATGTTTGTATTAGCAAAAGGAACAAATGAACGGCTTTCATCATGCACATGTAAATAGTAATACTTAATTTGATTAGTTTAAAACTGAATTTAAGCCAATTTAAACTGTTTAATAACACAGCGAGCTGTTTAGTTGATGGTTGTTTTAGTAATTTCTAGTCTTTTCTACAAATTCATATAATGATGTACATAAAAATGATATACAGCAACAATTAAAGCCAAGTATATCTCTTAATTCATCTCTAACATATACAAGTCATCAAAAATGTTTCTACTTTTCATGCTTCTATGTCAGATTATTTCACGTTCCCCTCATTTTTGCAGTTTCTTGATCTGTGAAAGGGCTGCATTAAGTGAAAGGGAGGGCCACATGTGGGCTGGTCTGCCAGTTGCCCGCCATCGCTCTACAGCCTCTTACCAGACCTTTACCCAGGAGTCTGATAGCAGAAAATCAAAGTAAAGCAGAAGTTTGTCTTCTGCCTTCACCATAAGCTAGGGGGGATAACAATCATTATAGTAGAATTAAAAGCATTAGGCAACAGTTAATCTCAGTTGGTAGAGCAGGGGTCTATATACAGGGGCTCCAGTCCTCGATGCACAGGTTGCAGGATCGAACCCTGATCCAGGCCTTCCCTCACTCTGCTCCTCCATATTTCCAGTCTTTCTTCAGCTGTCCTATTAAATAATAATCTTTGGAAAATTTGTACCAAATGCATAAGGTTTTATATATTTGTTCATGTTTTCTATTTGGTATACAATTAGTTAGCTTCTTGCTAACTGGTGAGCAAGATCAACAGGAACTGGGTTCAAACATTACTTTATTAGAGGACATATTGCCAACTAGCTTCACAGATATATGTCCATCAGCTATTGATTCTTCCCACTTTTGCCTCTGTAAACTGGGACAAGCATATCAGTCCAATTAAAGATCCTAATCAAGCTTTAACTGCAGCTCCACTTAACTATTAATGTCTGTGTGCTGTGTCGTTTACATGCACTTCCTCTGAGAAGAGCCCCCACTCACTGATTCTGGGTGCAGTAACCCGGTCACTGCACCCAGAATCAGAAGAGAATTTGGAAGGTGATCCCGTCAGTCGCCTTGGCTGACACTGGCACTCACAGGGGTCTTCTTCCTCCTATTAATTAGGCCTGGAGCTGACAGCTGCCATGTCTGCGAGCCTCTCCCCAGTCCCACAGGCTCAAATAGTGCATTTGAGCAAATTAGTACCTGAAATTACTCTCACGGCTGTTCGAGAGAGAAAAAATGAGCTTCCTGTTGCGTGTGTCTCCCCGTGAGTTTCCCTGCTTTGACAGCTAATGATGAACACCTTTCCTGGAGAGAGTGTGACATGCATTTGTGTGAGTGCTCAGGAGGACATGCTCGGGCTGGGTGCCTTATAGGCATGCAGAGACAGGTCTTAGTGTGACGATGTGTTGTTGCTTGCCAAGTGTGTGGAGCATGGCCTTTTTTAATCCATACATGACATTCATAATGCTTTGTAGCCCCTTTCTCTCTCTTTTTGATGTACATTGAGTGGTGATCTGAGTCTTTGTTTGGCCCCAGTGTTCCTGAGCAGGCGGAGGTGTGACCTCCAGCCTATTTCGTCTCGGCATCTGTCCCTCCCACTAATCCCGCTTATCAACAGAGCTCTCTGTATCAGGGGCAGCCGCACTGACACATATGCTCCTGTCTGGATTCACATCAGCCGGTGTATTATTTATTGCTCATGCAGGCTCTTGCTTAGTGACCAGAGGGACTCTACAGTCATTTCCTGACACCTAATGTAGTCAATAATTGATGTAACAGAGGCTTTTTCCACATGGGTTACTAAAGATCCTAACAGCAGCAGTAAAAACACAAGCTTAGGCATCAATAAAATGTGTGGCTGTACAGTTACAGTGTCAAAGATTGTGTGTAAGTGCTCAGAACATAGCAGTCGAAAGGGAAAAATGGCCTCTGTGTGTTGTTGCGTTTTTTGCCTCCCTCCTTTCATGGCGGCCGGCTGCTCTGTGTTCTCTTGCTCCCCTTTGTGGGAGCTTTCTCACAGTGCAGCGGCAGCCTTCTGTGCTCCTGTCAGACCGTGTGTAGAGGTCGCTTTAGCGCAGCTCACAGCAGCGGCTCAGGCTTCACCTCACAGCATCGTATCCTCTCAGTTTTATCAGTCAATACCTCATGTTGGTGGCTTTTTGTCAAAGGGGAAATTCCTGTCAAAACGCTGGTCAGAAAGTATGAATCATGCATAAGCGTGTGCTGGAAATACCCTGTTTTCACTATGATTTATAACTTACCAAGCACTGCAGCTTCCAAGTACCTTGTTCTTTATATGAAATACATTTCAACTGCTTATCAAGTCATGCTTTTACCCCAACAACTAACTGGTTTTTCTTTTTTCTCTCTCTCTCCTACTACATGTCCAGGCCTTGTGGATGCACTTAGATGTCTGCAATGACTGCTGTGGCTGGCATGCCTCAGTGTTTTGGACTTCCATTCTCTGGACTCAGTAGGACAAGAACTGATCAGCAGAGAACGTCATGAGCATAGTCATCCCAGTAGGGGTGGACACAGCAGACACCTCATACCTGGACATGGCTGCGGGCTCAGAGTGAGTAACAGTGAAACACGCCTCTTTATGCCCCCTCACTGCATTTCCTTCCTTTAATCTCGTTAAACCGTCTTTGGCATTTGCTCTTAGTTTCACTTTCTTCTCTCCACCTTTCACCTTCTCCCTCATCTCTGAACCATCTTCAGCGTTATTCACGCCAGGGTTATTTCTGTCGACTAAAGACCAGGCTAACACTAGCTAAAAATAGATATTTGGTGATTGAAAACTCTGATTTAAGCAGGTTTAGTTTTCGGCAAGGAGACTCAAATGGAACTAAAATGTAATTCAGTTTTTGTTGGACATTCAGAATCATTGGTATTTCTCCATTGTAGGTAAATTTATCAAAACACAACATATCTGTAGCTCTTCTGCCTGCACTAGATTCAGGCAAATAGAAAAAATGTTTTGACTAAAAGTTCTGACAAAAATATCACTTTGTACATACTTTATTTGGACTGGTTTTTAGTTTTTGTCATCTAAAACTAGACTAAAACTATAAAGGGTAGAAATGACTCAAATGTCACTAAAACTAATGATAATTTTATCCTGTAGACCACTTGGTTCCCAACCTGCAGTCCAGTCATCTGGACTCATAACTTGAGTCTCAGCATAACCCCAAGTATCTCCCTGTTGATCAGTCACAGTATAATTTGATTAGGCTCTCAACTGCAGGACTTTTGCAGGGTTTGATTTTCTTCCAAGCACACGGTTATTTTCAACTTTACAATCTCTCAAATTCCAAGCTTGGTTGACATAAAGTTCTGACATAAAGTAAACCCACAACTTTTAAAACTAAAAAATTCTGATATTTTACTAAAAAATTAACAGGTCCTCTTTACTTTTTCAATTTCTTAGAGCAGCCCTTATACGCCTTCATAATGATGGATTTTACACATAGATCTTTTGGCAAGATTATATGATGTAGGAGTATTATGTTGGGATTTTTTCAGTAAAAACAAAACTGATGTCCCAGTGGGTCCTGAGGGGTTTAGCTTTTCTTGGATATGAATTGGGGGCCACCAAGGACATCAGGGTGGGAACTGCTACTTTAGACTAAGATAAAAAATAAAAATAGCTCTCAAAACGAACACTTATTCACATTTACTTCAAACTGCTTTTAGATATAAAATGATTTCACTGTCATCCTGTCGCCTGTGCATGCCCATACTTGCCCTCTGTGATGACTAAAACAAAGCTTTGTCATCTTTTTCTGGAAATCTAAAGCTTGAATCAGTTTTCCATTTCCGTGTACATCTGCTACTCCACATCTGCTCCTCTTAATGGGAAGGAATCTACAGCAGGGCTCCTTAAATGCCTGCTCTAATGGACAGCTCAGTCTTGCCATTGATTGTACTTACACTCAACTATTGCTCATCACAAAGACATGCTCAATGTTCAGCGTTTAACCACATCCACACACGGTGACTGGCAGTGAGCCTAGAATAACACTAACTGTGTGAGGCGTGCAGAATCACACACACTTTTCCTTGATCTCTTTTTAATGCTTTATTCTTGCACATGTGTACGCTGCATTGAGCCCCGTAAAGCAGAAATGGTGCATGGCACCATGGCAACACGCCCCCCATCGCCCCGCCTCTTGGCTTCCTATAGTCTTGTCAAGGACGTTGCCGCGGCGTTTTCTGGTCAAATAAATGAAGCAAGAGGTTCTGGTATGACTAAAGAACAACACACGTCATCAACTTCTACGGAGCTCCTGTCTCTTTAAAAGAAAGGGAGCAAGATCCCTCCCCCTCTACATCCGAGCTGTTGCCGTGACAGCTTGTGTTGCCATGGTATCTGCCCCTCGCGACTCCCCCCTCCCTCTCCTGTGCACTGCGCAGGGCCTGTTGTCATGGCCACTGTCCTGAGTGACAGGTGGTCCTCACATAGACATGGCGTCTTAAACAGTCCCACAGCGTCAGCCCCCCACCCCACCCCACACACACACACACACACACACACACACACACACACACACACACACGCTGCTCTGCTGCCACCAGGGGCAGGAGTAAACCCCTCGCCTTGACTCTCTCTCTCGCTCTTTGTGCGTCCGATCGCCGGCTGCGGATTCATTGACAAGCAGAGCCTGAACGGGGGCTTCCACCTGCTGCTGCCCCATCTAGAGCACAGACGCACCCACCTCTCTGTGGAGTATTGTGCGTGAGCGCCAGCCGATTCTGGAACAGCGAGGCTGGCTACTCACCAGTCCTTTCCACATCCCCCTGTAGTCTGCAGCAGCGTGACCAGCTGTTGGTGTGTATGTTGTGTATGCTTGTCCACAGTGGCACACACATCTTCGGCGTGCGCGCACACGCTGACCGCATACGTAGTGTTGCCATGGCAGCAAGCGGGGAGCTCTTCAGGAGTGAAGGCGTTGCCTCTGGCTGTTCAGTGCTGCTCTTTTTCTCTCCTGCTGGTTATCCGTCCGTTCTCCATGCCCGTCCACTCTGCATGTCCACCCTCTCTCAGCAGGTGTTTGCATTTTAAAGGACATCTGTTCCTTAAATACTTTTGACATTCATGAGATATAAATAGTCTCACCTTGCTGGCATTTTACTCCAAACTCCCTAAAAATCCCTTGATTCTGTCTCTCTGTCATCATTTCTTGGCATGATGTTTGACTGTTTGTCTGCAGCCCCTCCCTCTAATGTGTACTCACTCTCTCCCTCGTCCCTCCTTTGCTCTTCCCAGGAATGGAGACATGAATGAAACTCAGCCCCCAGCTATGCACACATACATTCAAACACGTTTACTTCCTCAACACAAATAGGCTGGCTCACTTGTTTGCCTTCAGTCTGCCTTTCTCTTCCACTGCCACCCTCACTGATTCAATTTGAGGTCAAACCTACAGAGTGGAAAAGTCCACTCCAGGTTATTTCTTCTGAGCTTTAAAACAACACTAACAGATCTTTAATCTCTGTGTAATAAAGTGCAGACTTTACAAGCAGGCTCGGGTTAATCATTCATAGAAGAAAGTCTAGTCTCATCTCCTCAGGTACGATATTAAATTATCTTTAAAGTCTCTCGGCACACTTGGATGTTTTGACAAATTGGTCTGTGTGGCAGTTAATCTAGAGTGCACACACCTTAGCCCAGGCCCGCCTCCAAACCTCGTGTATGCACTTACGTTTTCACTTTGACAGTGAGCACTTGAGCGGCAGCACTCACAGGAAGTGTTGCACATTGCTGTGTCGGCATGCAACAAGAGAATTTAGGCTGAGAAGGGCTCACACAGACAGGTATGGCAACTTTAAATCACTACTGAGTTTATGAGAGAAAAGAAGAGTCAAGGGAGCAATTTGTAAGTTTTAGGTACTGATTTCCTTTTTTACACAATACCACTGCTGTTTTCGATCTCTCTATATGACTGTTAAACATGCCTCTTATGGAGCTGAAGTTGAGCAGAAATGCTGCATGGCCTGTTCAGATTCTCTGTAGTCATTTTGTACCTATCATACCTGTTCTGTGTGAGTATTCTTCATGAGATTTTCTCCATTTATGCCTTGTTTAAATTAAACTTTAACTCTCATGGAGTGTGAGGTGAACTTTTAGCATCATAAGATAGCTGTAACTGACCTCAGAAAAGCTTAGCATAGAGGAATTTGAGGAATAAGAGCAGAGTGAAGAGATGAAGAGTGAAGAGAACACGTGGATGTGACCACAACTGCATTACTCTAACTGTATCTTCGATCATGCTCCTCACGTTTCCCTCGCTATCTACTATTCTTCCCTCCTCACACCTGAATATCTCCCCTCGTGCCATCCTTTTTGCCACTTCCCTCTTCCTGTAGTGCAGTAGGAATTGGTTAAAGTTGTCACAATAGGGGTGGGTTGGGTCTTAAAACAGGCTCTGTGATCCTCGGTGAAGTGGATCTACTGGTTTGGTTTGAATAATATAGAAAAAAACAGCTGTGTGTTTTGTTGTTTTGTATGTGAGAGAGTCAGCAAGTTTGTAGTGATTGTCGGCCTCGTAGATGTCAGCTCAGGGGTACAAACATAAGTTATTCTGACATATTTATTTCTGTTTTTTGTCTGGCTCTGTTTTCCAGCCAAGTGGATCTGACAGCGTGCACAGTCAGCCTGTCAAGTAAAAGGATTATCAGCAAAATGTACATGAGGCATTAAGAACAAAAATACTCATTCTGGTAAAGAACACCACATAGTGGTCCAAATATGTTAGAAGACAGTAATGGATTGGACACATCGGTACCTCAGTGAAGGCAATGGTTTATAGTCGATTCTGGTTGGTCTGGAGCTTGTTCAGTAACTCTGATATGTATTTAATTAAAGGATATCTAGTGTACGGATTATTTTCACCTTTTTATTAACTTTTAAGATAGTGGACAAGTAAAAGAAAATACAAATAAAAATGTAAATACAACCAACACGGGCAGGAAACACAGCAGACATTGATAAATGTACATTAAGTTTGATACAATAATGCAGAAGCATCATAAATGTAAGTCTTTTACAATTACATACATGCTTATACAGTCCATCAACACCCTGACAAGATCTGGTTCTTCCTGCCAAAGTATGACCGTAGAAACGGTCCCATTGCTGCTTACAGAAGTCATTTTTCTGGTTTAGTAGTCCAAGCATCATATGGAACTACTGCCATAATGTCTTCTTTCCACATTTTCAGTGTCAGAATTTTCTGGTCCTTCCTGTATCATAATTACACAGGCACATGTTGTCAAACCAGTAATCGAAACTCCAAATTAAAGTCTCTGTAACATGAAATCCAAGCTTTGTGTATTAACACACTTGATATTTTACATGAAAACACTTAATTTTTTTATTTAGCCTGCTAAAAAGTTGTTTACCTCTTTCCAAGCTTGGTTTTATTTGACCATGACCAGTCTTCATGGGGAATTGCCCTGCCCCCCTAACGCTTCAACAATATATAATCACAGAGCAGTTCATCTCGGTACAGTCTGTTCTTAGCCAATGTCACTGCCTTCATTGAAAGTTAACAGCCAGCTACATGCTGTGTTTTTGTACAGTGTACGGTAAATTTCCCAGATCTATCAGCCTCAGTGACCCACAGGTGATTAAAAATATCATAGTAGACAGATATGTGCCAGACAACAGTAAATTTAGCCCTTAACTTCTGTCTCTCTGCTTTGGCACAGAGCTAGGCAGCTGCGCTCTGAATCAAATTTTTTTTTAACTTGGGAGAATGGTATTTCTCGTGTGGGTCTGGCTTCAGCTCATTCAACAGATATGCCCACACCATTTTTAAAGCTTAATTTAAAAGACTTATAGATGTTTGGCCCGATGGTTCATAACACAGTGGCCTGTCATACAACAAACCTAAATTAAAAATTTTTTAATCACTTTACAGGGACTTTGGTATCGCTTAAATCATACAAGATATGGCTATTAAAACACAAGACACATGCTGTAATACAACTTTATTGAACATCAAAATTTTTCAGTGTCTTTCTCCTTCATTACCTGTCACGCGGTGCTAGATCAGGTGAATAGGGAGGGCGATCAAGCACTGTGATTTGTTTTTGGACCAGAGACTGCTTTCCTGAGAGAGCAGTGTGAGGTGGTGCATTGTCTTGATGAAGAATGAAACCATTTTTTTCGAGGTTTTGGTCTCTGTCTTTGGACTTTTTCTAAAATCCCCATAGTAATAGTGTTGTTGACCCTTTTGGAACCCACTGCTCTAATGTGATACCTTAAATGTTAAAGAGAACATCAACATAGCCTTGAATTTAGACTTGCCTTGTTGTGCTTTCTTGATCCTTTGGTGACGATGGTGTTTTTCTATGCGTTGACTGATGTTTTGTCTCAAGATTGTATTGGAAGATCAGAGTTTCATGGCATGTAATCACTCCTCCTGAACAGTGTGGGTTTCCTTCAAAATGTCTCCATCTTTTTCCTTTTGCCTAGGAGTCAGAAGTTTTGGGACAACTTTGTTACACACTTTTGTCATGCTCAGTTTTTCATGCCTTTCTCCTTATCAACGGAGACCATTTCTGCTATCATTCTTATACTGAGTCATTTCAAACTATTCATTTTTTTGAATGTTTTCAGCAGTTTTTAATGTGCTTGGGCACCCAGGACGTTCAACATTAACACCCCATATCAAGGAGATTTAACCAGCCATCTGGGCAGATTGCAGTCTTAACTTTCCTCCATAAGATCCTATACACATTCTGCATTCCCACATCAACTTACTGATTAATCCCATACTATTAAATCTTGAAGGTATGTAATAATATCTTGGATCAGGCTCATTTAAAGGAATTGCAAGGTTCAATCTTAATCACATGGGGTATTTATGGTGTCTTCAAATGCCTTAAATTAAGGTCTTGAAAGCCTCAAATTTTGTCTTGAAGGTCATAATTTCTTCTGATCTTGAGTAAGACTACATTGCCTTTGCTATGATGTTATGCTCATTTAGAGTGGTCTCAAAAAGGTCTAAAGAGTCTTGAATTTAAGTAGACGGAGTTTTCAGGATAACCTGTATCATGATCCACTTTTATAAGGCAAAATAGACAGGTTATGCTGCGTAAGTTAGTATTTATAATCGAGTAAAAGGCTCTCTGATCTTTTTAGGAAACAACAAAAATGTAACCTGTTTTGGCTTAGAAATCCAGCAAGTATTCATGACTCGTAGTTGGTCAAGTTTTCAAAGCAAATCATTATTTTTTACAAGGGCATAAAAACCAAAAAAGGACTGGAGGCCACACTTATAATCTTTAAGACGAATATGTTTATCTTTGTGAAAAAATATCCAGGGTTCAGCAGTAACCATGGCCTGTGGCCGCTAAAGGTACTCTGTGCACACCAGAGATTACACATGGAAGGCCCCGCAGACCCAGTATTTCCCACATACAGTGAGACTGGCAACCCAGATAATCAAAATAACCATTAAGAAACTTTTTAATGTTCTATTTCATCATGTTTGGTTAGGTTTCAATGATCAGGAAGGTTATAAAGTTGCTTTAAAATGTTATTTAACCAGCAAATTCTGGAGAAGCTGGCTTTAGGCACTGGTTCTTTGAGATGGTCACATGTGACCTTTTCTTTAGAGTTAACAAAAGTGCATGAAAAGTCCGTAAAGTACATTATTTCCCCCTTAAAATTTTTAGTGTAAATAGAAATAGTGTACTTCTTTGTTCTTGTTAAATTGCCTCCTGTATTTTCACCACTGCACCTCACACTTCCTCGCACTCTCTAAGGGGAAACAACCACTCACAGTAACCTTGTTATCTGAGTTTTCAGTGCACAGAAATGATTGCTTCTTTCTCTGTTTCATTGCCCAGCAGACCAGAATCGGTGGAGGCCAGCCCTGTGGTGGTGGAAAAGTCCAGCTACCCACACCAGATCTACAGCAGCAGCTCTCACCATTCCCACAGTTACATTGGCCTGCCTTACGCTGTGAGTACTCACATGTTCAGTGTGCTTCTTCTTGGTGCAAACTACCTGCATACCTGGAGCCCTCCTTCTCTGTTAATCATCCATGAGAATATCCAACATAGGCTGAAATAGAACATTGACCTATATTGTAGCCATGTCCTCAAGCTTTTTATGACACTGGAACCTTTAGGTGGTAAATCAACAGAAAATTAATCAGCAACTAAACTGATCAATAAATCTTTGGTGCACTCTTAGCAAACATATTTATTTCCTGGGCTTTAATAGGCTTTTTTCTTCTTTTCTCACATCAAAGCTGACATTTTTTAGAAAGTCAAACAAGAGATGTCATGGCATTAAAAACATTTTTAGGAGATATTCAAGGGAATATTCTAAAGCTGTTCTTTTCAGTGTTGACCAGATGATAGCTGCTTTTATCAAGGACAGTGCAGGTCAACTGATAGTGAAAATGGAAAGTAGGCAGATCCCTGTAGGGAATTATTTTCCTTTATTAGATGCTTTTCAAGCTAATATTTTACCAGATATTAAGCTAGTATCTGGTAAAATATCATGCTTATAATGTTTGGCTTTTTGATTATAAATTATCTTTTCATTAGGAGATTTTACAAGAAAAAAATACATACTGTTTAGTGCAGGGCAGTCAATTGAGTCTCATTTACAATTTTGACCTCCAACCATAACTGTGATTACTGCGCCACATGCCATGTTACACTTGTTTTGTCTGCTGTTTGTTCTATTTTTGCCATTGAATTAGTTATTTTATTTATTTATTGTTTTAAATGTTATTATTTAAATTCAGCGCATAAAGAAACCATTCAGACCTTCTTTTTTTTCAGTTTTGTTTTGTTGCGGCCTGATGCTACAATCAAAAAATATTCTCATTAATCCACCATCAGTGCCTATTCAAAAACAAGTTTTAGAATTTTTGTATAAATTAATTAAAAATAAGAAACCAGAACTATCACATTGGCATAAGCTTTCAGACGCTCTACGAACATTTGAAATTTCGCTCATGTTCCTCCTGTTTCTCTCAGTCTTTGCTGAAATGTTTCTACATCTTGATTGGAGTCCACCTGAGGTAAATCGAATTGACTGGTCATGATTTGGAAAGGCACACACCTTTCTATAGATGGCTTCACAGCTCACAATGTATATCAGAGTAAAAACCAAGCTGTGAGGTCAAAGGAACTGCCTGCAGAGCTCAGAGACAGGATTGTTGCAAGGCGCAGATCTAGGGAAGGCAACAAAAAATCTGCTGCACTGAGAGTTCCCAAGAATACAGTGGCCTCCATAATTCTCAAATGGAAGAAGTCTGGCAAAACCAGGACTCTTCCAAGAGTGTGGAGATAGGACAGAGTTCCAGAAAGACTACCATCACTGCAGCCCTCAACTGATCTGGGCTTTGTGGCAGAGTGAGGAGACAGAAGTGAAACAAAATGCATGAAAGCCTACTTGGCTTTAATGTGGAGTTTTTTTTTTTTTTTTGCAAACTCCAAGCAGGCTTTGTTGATGTGATATTTCAGTTTGTATTATTTATTTTTTGTTTATTTTTAAAAGTTTCTAAAATTCTGGGGGTACGGGGGTGCGGAGTCTAGATTAATAGGATTTTTTTTTTAATTTCAACTGTAGTATCAGGCTGTAACATAACAAAATTGTCCTAGTTTCTCTCTCATATAAAGCCATTAACTGGATTTCCTTGATGTTTAGGAAAGAGGTGTTACTCTAAAGGAAAATACTGATCAAATTTTCTTAATTTCCTGACGTTTTATGATTAAAACAATGAAAAATAATAGAGATGAAAAGTACCTCCGTCCCATGTGAGATTAAGTTATTTTGTACATTTTGGTTATTTCCACCACATGACTCATACTCTCTGTCCTCCCCCTGCAGGACCATAACTATGGGGCACGGCCCCCACCTACGCCGCCAGCCTCCCCTCCCCCCTCCATGTTGATCCGACAAGGAGAGGGGGGGCTGTTTGTTCCAGGGGGTCAGGACGAGGCGTCCCGGGGCACCACCCTCAGCACCTCAGAGGATGGTAGCTATGGGGCCGACATCACCCGCTGCATCTGTGGCTTCACCCACGATGACGGCTACATGATCTGCTGTGACAAGTGCAGGCAAGAGCCCCGTTTACACTTAATTGTTTGGTGAACCTTTGACATGGTGACTCACACCTCTGTTCCTCTGTGGCCTGAACTTGTTGCCAGTAATTATGCAATCTAAGGAAGTTATTTTAATGTGTTTTTTAAATGTATTTCTGTGTGTTTGTAGTGCCTGGCAGCATATAGACTGCATGGGCATCGACAGGCAGAACATTCCTGAGACTTACCTGTGTGAGCGCTGCCAACCACGACACCTGGACAGAGAGAGGGCCATCCTGCTGCAGACCAGGAAACGGGAATGTTTGTCAGGTAAGATTGTCTTCATAATGATCCCTCAAAGGCCAATGTATATGAGTTTACCTTAAAGATATCTCAAGAGGAAATTTGCATTCCCCTGCAGGTTATGAGGTGTTAGAGGTTTTTTCATACATAGAGCTTTCAGTTCTGCTTTCACTGCAGTAAAAGGCCAGTTTGTTAGTGATCAGTGAAGGTTGTAGGCTGTGTCAGGGTGCAGATCTCCCTGCCAGAACTTGCTACACACTGACACCTGCTGGACGACATGCCAAATCACTTCAGATTCCACTATTATAACTTGGCTGCGGCAGCTGTGGCTTTTTATAGATTTGAACAACTAAAATGTGTTTGTTTGCTTATTCAGATGGGGATACCAGTGCTACAGAGAGTGGAGATGAAGTGCCGCTAGAGCTGTACTCCACCTTCCAACACACGCCTACCACCATCACCCTGACGACCGGGCGCCTTGGCAATAAGCAGGCTGATAAAAAACGCAAAAAGAGTGGCGATAAAGAGCCTCCAGCAGCATCTGCCCGAGCTAAGAAGGTCTGATTTCACTAATCAGTTTGTAAAAACATAACAAGTCTATCAGATAATGTATTATAAAGTTGAACTCTTATTAAAAATTAAGTTTTGTTTCTGTTTTTCTTTGGCAGGCTTTCAGAGAAGGGTCCAGAAAATCCTCCAGAGTAAAGGTAAAAAAGCTGAAGTGACTTTGAACATTGCTTTCATTGTCTTATGTCAAAGCTTCAACCAGATGTGCCACAAACGTAACTGTGTTTTCCTTCTTTAGGGTGCAGCTCCTGAGCAGGAGCCAACAGAGCACCCGTCTCTGTGGGAGAACAAGATCAAAACGTGGATGGAGCGATACGAGGAGGCCAGCAGCAATCAGTATAGTGAGGACGTCCAGGTCCTGTTACGAGTTAAAGAGCAAGGCGACGGCAAGAGCCTGGCGTACAACACGCACCCCGCTTCCTTCAAACCCCCTGTAGAGGTAAAATCCACTGGCAAGCGTGTAGAGCCAAATGTACAACTGTCTGTACATAGGACACAACTCTCACTAGGCAATCTGTACTCCTGGCCTGTATGGATATGTCACGCGCTGACGTCATCATGCATAGCATCCACTGAGGATGAATTTGAGTCTTCATGACTCACCATAAGTATACACGAAGTATTACTGTTTAAAGCTGCACAATAGCAACCCATTTATACAATATCTGATCTGACATGTAATTTACTTTAACTGCCCTGGGATCAGTGTATTAACTATACAGAGTCCTGTCAGGAGAGCTAGTGAGAGGTTCATTGCAGCGATATATCCCTCACCAGAGTAACTCATCTGGAGCCTGATCAGCTCAGAGTTCCAAGCCTTTGTCCTGTTAAATGACACCCAGACTTTTGAACTAGTATAAATTTTACAGTTGTCCTCTGCATGTCCGTATATAATCTGCAGCACCAAAAACTTGGCTATCTCTGCATAATATCAGAGCCCTTTAGTGCTGCTCCTCAACCAAACAAGCAGACCTCTAATGCCATTGTACAGCCTATGTCTGGATTAGGATCAAATGTTCAGTTATAAAGAATCTTTTATTTTATTAGCCACCAGTGATTTCAGTGAGCATTGCTCCTTCAAGAAGAACACACTTTTTTTTGTTGTTTTTTTTTTCTATATTTAATTTTGGGCCTTTTCAAGCCTTTATTTGATAGAGGAAGGACAGTGGATAGACTTGGAAACAGGGAAGAAATTGGGGAGAGACATGGGGCAAGGGGCCACAGGCCGGATTTGAACCTGGGCCGCCCGCGTACATGGTTAGCGCCTTAAACCACTCGACCATCTGCGCTCCCTAAGAAGAACACACTTGTTGTACCAGCTAGGAAGCTAGGCTATATAGGACAATAGATGGGTACAGTTTCTCTGTGGAATTTAGCAAGCTTTTGGTTAAAAATGGGCCATAAAACATTGTCAACTCAAACGTGCGCACTATCAAAAACTTTTTTGTAGAATAATTTTTATTTGGAAATATACAAGCACAGAGTTTCAATATGCTTACAAAACACATTTCCAGTTTTTCTTTTAAATTGAACAAAAAAGAACTGTCAGGTAAGACCCCACTATCAAAAACTTTTGAATCATTTTGTTTTATACCCAGAAAGCCTCTGTGGTTTTGTCCCTATTTTGCAATGCAGGCTGTGGCTACTAGTTACGTGCTCTTGCACCACAAAATAGCTCCAGATAGTTTTGATAGTGCATACGTTTAAGTTGACACTGTTTGGTGGCCCATTTATACCAAAAATTCAATAAATTCCAGGGAAAAACTGTACCCACCTGTTACATTGTATAGCCTAGCTTCATGGTTATTACAACTAGAGAGTCCTTCTTAAAGGAGCAATGCTCACTAAAATTACCGGAGGCTAACACCACTACTGCTTGGTACCGTATATGACTCAACTTCAAAAACACTGAAATATCCCTTTAACCGTCCAACAAAAGCTGGAGGTAAATACGCCACAGGATTTATAAACAATGTCTTGCTCAAATAAAGGCCATCAAGACCACAATTTTGCTTCTTGTTGACATAAAATTAAATCATAGGTAATCAAAGTCAGTTGATATTAATTTAGCACTATATTTTGGGAATTTTCACACACTTGTCAAAGTATGCAGCAGGGTGAGGGTGCTTGCTATCCTGAGAGCAGCTGTTTGTGGTTCAATCAAGGGGACATGAAATATGGGCAGGACTGGGCTCCATTAGGATGAGTGGAGCTGTGCACAGTTGATAAATTCTTCATCTCTGATGAAATCTTTGGAACTTGTTAAAATCAAATAAGACAAAATACATAGTTGCTCCTTTATTTGCATTCGTGCCGTGCTTTGGCCTGCCTTGTCCTTTCATGCCGGGGCCAGGAGAGTGTGCCGCACCCAAGCACAGAATAGCTCACTCACAGCTGTCAAATGTACTGGACTTTCAGCTCAAATGCGCCAAGGCACAGTAGAGATGTCCTAGTGTGAGTGCGCCCTTATGCATGTAGTGAATCTAATGCCTTAGCCTTTGAAAGACTTTGTTTTAACATCTTACTGTCTCTTTCTCTCTCAGAGTCAAGTTCAGAAAAACAAGAAGATCCTGAAGGCAGTGCGAGACTTGGCCCCAGACTCCCTCATCATTGAGTACAGGGGAAAGTTCATGCTTCGACAGCAGTTTGAGGCCAACGGTTACTTCTTCAAGAGGTCAGCAGGCTACTTACTCATAAAAGGAGATTCCTCCTTGGAGTTTCAGTCTTATGAATGTATATTGAATATTGCTGCATTTTAATTGTGCAGGTCAAACAAATTAAGCAAATTTAATGAGTCTGGGAGCCTGGGATGGATATACGTGCAGCATAGATGTTTTAATATGGATTATTAAGACTCATGCATAGTTTCTTTCTTTCAGGCCGTACCCGTTTGTATTATTTTATTCCAAATTCGACGGACTGGAGATGTGTGTGGACGCTCGCAGTTTTGGGAACGAGGCACGCTTCATCCGTCGCTCCTGCACCCCCAATTCTGAGGTAAGACCAACAGAAGCTGAATAAATACATTAATCTGGTATTTATTGTTGTTCAACTCTCTCCTGTTAGATGTTAGTCTCCTGATAATTCTTGTCGTCTTTTGTAGGTGCGACATGTCATTGAGGATGGCATGCTGCATTTATACATCTACTCACTGAGGCCTATCACAAAGGGCACAGAAATCACCATCGGTTTTGATTTTGACTATGGCAGCTGGTAAGTTTTAATCAAAAACTGCAAGCAAAATCACAGTAGTCAAGCTTTAATGCCTTCTCAGATCTTTGATTTCTTACTCGTTTTTCTTGATGTTCATAGTAAATATAAGGTGGACTGTGCCTGCGTGAAGGGGAACCAGGAGTGCCCGGTGCTCAAGCACAACCTTGAGCCCACGGAGAACCTCGGCTCAGGAGGCCGACGCCGAGGGAGTCGTAAGGACAAGGAGGTTGTCCGGGACGACCAGGGCCAGAACCAGAACGTAGGTTTAGACGGCGAAGGGAAGGGGAAGAACGTAGGCGATGGCAAGCAGAGGAAACTGTCTCCTCTTCGCCTCTCCATCTCAAACAACCAGGCAAGATTTTACTTTGATGAATACTGCACTTCATTCACTCTTTTACACGTGTTTCTAACACCCTACTGTACATATGTACATGTATTTTTTGTTAAACATGTTTACTCTTTTAGTTCATGCATGCAGTTTAATTTAATCTCTGTGAATTGTTACATGCATGTTTTCCATTGTTTGACTATACATCCTTTTTAGTTCCCTCTTTATCCCATCATCCCTTTTTGCATTCACCTTTGCCCCGACAGCTTCTAATTTGGACACCGCAGTTCAGATTGCACAAGATTCTCTTGTGCTACAAGTGAATTGCTGAAACTTGCAGAATCTGCAGGGAGAATCGTTTTCTCATCTTGTTGGTGTTAGCAGAAACTAGACACAGGGTGTTTCTATCTGCTTGTTTAGAGAGAGATTTATGCTTTCAAAAATTTTTTCCAAACTTGGTTCCTGATGGAAATTGAGGGCAGTGTTGGTTGCATCAGATGGTTTTATGTTGTGAAAACTGGACATTTGAAGAGTCAGAATTCAGTCCAGAACAGGGCCAGAGTGCAGAAATGTAGACTTCTACTGCAGATTTTAGTAGATAACAAAGATGAGACTTTGTGTCCTAATAAAGGAGTTAAAAGGTCTTTTAAAAGGTCTGCAATCACATCCTTACAGTGAAGAATGAGAACACTATCTTACCTGCAAAATGGTTTACTTTGTACAGCCCTAATTCCAAATAAGTTGGGGCACTGTGTGAAATGGAAATAAAAACAGAATGCTATGATTTGCAAATCTTATAAACACATATTTTATTCACAGTAGAACATAAACAACATATCAGATGATGAGACTGAGGAAATATAAGCTCATTTGAATTTGATGGCAGCAACACTTCTGAAAAAGTTAGGAAGGGGCTGTGAAATGGCTGGGAAAATAAGTGGTTGTAAAAAAAACAGGATGATTTTCATCTAATTAGGCTTATTCGCAGGTCAGTAACATGGCTGGGTATAAAAGGAGCATTTTAGAGAGATGGTCTCTAAGAAGTAGAGATGGGCAGAAGTTCACCTCTTGGCAAAAAGCTGGGTCTGAAAATTGCGGAAACTTTGAATATCCCACCATCCACAGTGCATAACATCATCGAAAGATTCAGAGAATCTGGAGAAATCTCTGTGCAAAGGGACATGGCTGAATGTCAATATTGGATGCTGATGATCTTTGGCTAAAAACAAGCGTGATTCTGTACTGGAAATCACTTTATTGGCACAGGAACATTTCCAGAAATTATCGCCTGTCAACACAGTTGGCCATTCAAGCTGTATCGTGCAAAGAAAAAGAAATGCCGCCATCTTCTCTGGGCCAAAGCTCCTTTAAAATAGACAGGAAATGGAAAACTGTTCTGTGGTCAGATGAATCAAAATGTGAAATTTACTTTGGAAATCATAGATGCACTGTCCTGTGGACTCAAGAGAAGAGAAACCAGTGGACTGTGGACTAAAGAGAAGAGAAATCATCTGACTTGTTATCAGTGCTCAGTTCAAAAGCCTGCATCTGTGGTTGTATAGGTTTGCATTAGTGTCTATAGCATGGGCAGCTTACACATCTGGAAAACACTATCAATAGTGCAAAGTACATAGAGGTTTTAGAGCAAAATATGCACCCAAAAATCCAGCAAAGAAGACTCAGGACTCTTGATCTGCTAGTAACCTACATCAGACAAGAATGGGACAACATTCCTCTCCCATTTCCCAGAAGTCTCCTCATTTCCCAGACGTTTACAGACTGTTGTTAAAAGAAGAGGCAATGTAAAATAGTAAACATTTTGTCCCAATTTTTTTAGACATGTCATTGTTGTCAAATTCATGGATTTATGAGATTTGCAAATCATTGCACTCTGTTTTTTTCTTGTCTTTTTCTTTTTTTTTAAGTGTTGTACATTTACAGAGCGTCCAAACTTTTTTGGAATTGAGGTTGTAAGTGGATGCAGGTCAAGTGAGGTGAAGTGAAAAGGCACTTTGCGGTAGCAAATCAACGAGGAACGGGGCATTTTGTAAGATCAGAAAAAGGTCAGAGCAGTTGTGTTTCTGCGCACAGACTGACCAGTAATCTTCAGATAACCTCCCTCACCCCCTTCCCTCACCTCCCCTCTCCTCCCGCTCTTACCTGTCTCCCTCTAGTCTGTAGTCAGACTGACTGATCAGCCATGATAAAGCGCCATACCCCGCTCTCCCCTCCTCTTACAGGATCCTGAGTTATATGAGGATCTAGAAGACAAAACCTCCGTTAGCAATGAAGTAGAGATGGAGTCAGAGGAGCAGATTGCGGAGAGGAGGAGGAAGATGGTAAGTGTGCCAAGCTAGGGGCTACAGCTTTTTTTTTCTTGCCATGCAGCCACCCAGCAGAGAAATCAAACTGTCCCCTGTTGCTCTGGGTGTGGACTGTCCGCTAAAGGGGCCTTGTGTGCTTGGATAGGAGCAGCTGTCCTCTATCTCCCTTCCATAAAACTACGCTCCTCTTCATCGCTCATCTGCTTCTCGTGCTCCCCGTCACTGTCAACGCCCCCCTGTTGCTGTTCTGCTCAGATTCTCTCCTCCCCTCCTGCAGCTTTGACTTCCATCCTCTCTTCTGTCAGTTGATTGTCTCCACATTCACTGCCTTTTTTCCCTTCAGTGTGAGACAAAATTAACAGGCCTCCAGTGCTTCTTTCCCATTAACAGCCCCATCTCCTGTCAGTGGGAGCAAACCAGTATCATGTGCCGTCATTCGAGCTGGAAATGTGCCCCCAGTGTGCGTTATACTTGGAGTGTATCGCTCTTCTCTCACCTTGACTGCAGCGAGGAGTCTGAAATGGCCAATTACTGGTTCAACAGCTCTTTTCCCTGCCAAACTGCCGTGCGTCCCACAGAGATGGGATCAAATACGCACTCTCTCTCCCTCTCTCCCTCTTTGGAAATTACCCCGCAGTCAGCTTCATTTCACACGGCCGACCCAAGGTGCAAAGTGCTGACTCATCTTTAGCCAACATACAGTTCTGTTAATCGGCCAGAGAGATAGATGGTTAAAGAGGGAGCGAGAGAGAGGAGGGGCTGCAGAGGGTAGAGCCTTGTTGCCAGGGCCATATTGACTTTCGGAGATCCAATAGGCTGCTTTCTATGGATCGAAGCCCAGGAGAGAGAGCGAATAAAGAAGTATGCATTCACAAACTGACGATGGGTGGATGTGCGTGGGTGTTGTAAATCCAGGACGCGACAACAGTGTGGAGGAGATAACATCAGCATGTGTTGGCATGATATCTCTCCTTCTGGCATTAGAGGCCCCTATTGTTTGAACCTGTCTGTTTGTGTCCTTAAGATAAGGTTTTGATGATGTTGGATTACTTGTTGCCTCTGTTTACCTGAGAGAAAAATATCTCTAGATTTTGTTCCATCAGTTTTAGACTTGATGTTTAGGTAGGTAGGTAGGTTACCAAAGCATTTCACACAAGGATCCCTGAAAATTTCAGGACAGCCGAACTATAAAAGCTGCTTGTTCGCACATGTCCGTCACAGTAGGAAGTTTTCTCTCTCTGAAAAGGAGGGGGCGGTTTTTGGAGTCAAGCCAGGATGTAAAAGGACATACCAAGATGACTGATAAGCAACAGAATCTGACACTGTGATAGCAATTTGCCTTTGTATTAAATTAATCTGATGCATGGCCTGAAAAAAAAGAGCAGAGATGAGCTTCTTTCTCACTGCAAAGATGTCTAAAGTTTACAGAGTTTTCTTACATTATGATAGGCCATGGTGAGACAGCGAGAACTTGGTCTTTAAGTTTGCACAGAGTCAGAAATGTATGCACTTAGCTGTAAAAATCTAGTTACTGTGAGGGCCACAGATTTCCCTCCTAATGACCAGCGGATTTTAATTCACCTTCTTGGGTTAAGAACTTCTAACTGTTCTTTTAAAGTTTAAAACTATTGAGATGGTATCACATAAGTTGTAAATGTCTCTTCTCTATTTTAGGAATTACCCTTAACCTTGCGCAACCTAGCACTTGAAGAGAAGATAAGGATTAGAAACATAAAGCCGATGCAGTCAGAAAGGCATTCCTGGGGACTGTTTCAAGTGCCGTCAACAAGGAAACGTAAAATTTACAAGCGTGCAGCAAAACAAATACTAGCAAAGGCTTGGTCTCAGGTGAGACCAAGGGTAATAAGCTGCAGGATCATAAAAGAATGAAAACAATCATCCTTCTGATCCCAGATGCTCCCCACTTAGAAGCAGCTAATAAAAGGACATGAAAAATATCCTGGGTACTTAATAAAACCACAGCAGCCAGACATAAGTCCCAACTCTGTGCAAAATCTCAGAGTATGACATCCACAAAGTTTGTGCCTCAACTGAGATTATTTTAACTTCAACAGAATCGGTCTTCCATATGGAGAATTAAAAGGGAAAATCATACCACAGCAACAATAAAAGTTTGTACCTTAAGACAGCAGCACCAGTATGAGGCTAAAAGGTACACATTTGGTTTTAGAGTGCTACAAACCTGTGAAGCTCCTGTTGTTGTAAAGCTGTGTAACATGACACCCAAGTATATACTGTGATATTTTTGTTTTATAAACAGAGTTTCAATGAGAGACAATAACATTACCTAAAAGCTGTTTGTGGGGTTACACAGCACAATCAGTGAGCCACTACCATTTATTTTGTTTTGCTCAGGCATCTGCAAAGTAACCCAAATTTTCTTTTCAAATATCCATCTCTGTAAATGTACTTTATGGCCCAGCAAACTCTTCCCAAGTAGCATTATCCTCTGCAGACACTGATAAAGTCCCAATTTGAGACACAAGCATTGAAGTGGCATGGTTAACAAAGTGTCACCAGATAATCCAATACCAGTTAGATCATGACACCAGTTCCATTCAATCAAGAAGAGGACATTACTAAAAACTTCTGTGTATTGATACTTCAGAGACTTAAAATATAACATGCAATCAAGCATTTTATGATAGTTTTAAAACAAGATTTATGTTGTTTTTGTTTTTTTTTCATCTATGATTGTTTAAACGTCATGTGGCCCACACACTGAGAAGCACTGCTTTAATGTTTCTTATAAAAACTGTAGTTTTAGTTGTGAACTACACTGGTATTTGCTAAAATAAATTCATAAATATTGGCATATCAGATATCTGCAAATATCCAATATTGTTATTATCATGTACCAAGGCCAGCTCAGCAGGATAGTCCCAATTCCAAGTAGAGCCAGCTTTAGCTAGAAGGAACTGCAACACAAAGAGGTAAACGCAACCCAAACACAGTCAAACCAGGGTTTAAATGCGGGGTCTAAAAAGTGATTAAAAGTTGATGAATCAGTTTAGCAAAGATTAAGGCTTTTAAGCAGTATTAAAAGTCTTGAATGCAAGACAAGGAGGCTTTAAATTGTGTTGCTGCTTTCATTTTTAATTGTCAAAAACGGTTGTAGGTTAGTTTTCTGCTTTTATTTTTTTTACATTTATTTTTACTCACAAGTGAGATTCTGATGGAGCTCCACCAGAACCAACGTTACCACATGCTTGTTTACGTTCTGGCTTGTTGAGGCTCCACTGTGCCCCTGTGTAGGAAATTGTGTGATCGGCAAATGCAAGTTTTCAGAGAAATGGTTTGAGTAGAAGGTGTTTGAGCTGAGGCTGGGGCTGATGCTTGTTAACATTTTACAGGATTTTGCAAATTAAAAAGCAGCTTAGCAGTGACACTTTGCCTAGTGTAATACTAGCAGAGAGTCTGCTAATTTTAGCACTGCTAGCTAGTACATTAACAAATACTATCTTGACTATGCTGTCACAACTTTATCTTGCAGTCTGCACAAAACATGCGCATGATTTTTACCTATGTGATTGGGTTTTAAAGTATTGAGAGGGTCTTGTAAAAGGTCTCTGCCCAGCCTCCCCAAACCCTGTATAACAGTCTCCCAGAGCTGATTGACTTCCAAGCAAACCATCTGTCCTGACTTTATGATTTGTCCTATTAAAAATGATTTCAATAATCTAATCTTACCTGTGTTGCTTATTTTTATGGTTGAAGCAAATCTTTTGACATTTTTGGTGCAAACACAGTATCATATTGAATTCAGTGTCATAGCCAGGGTCAGGGTTTTATTTTAATGCACTCGGTAGAAAAGCTCTTTGAAAATGCAGAACATGAAGTATTTACATCTTAACAGCATCTCTCCTGTTGCTCCTGTCTGACCTTCTCTCCTTTTTGTTTGTTTCTCTCTGAAAGTGAAGGGGTCACTTTTAAACTTCTTCTTTACGCCGCACTCTGCATTCAGCTTCCGCTGTGTAGCACACATTAACTCTTTGTACCGCTGCCAGTGGCGCTCTGTGGGAGAGATGACTCCATGGACTAACCTCCATTTCTCTTTCTCTCTTTCTGCAGACACGAGAGGAGAGGAAGATGGAAGCCATCCTGCAAGCCTTCGCCCGCATGGAGAAGAGAGAGAAACGCAGGGAGCAGGCCCTCGAGAGGATCGGGAGCATCAAGACGGAGGTCGGGGGCCGCAGTGACATCAAGGAGGAGCCTCCAGCCACACCAGAGACGGCCGATTCTCCGACTGTAATGCAGGTGAGAGCATGCGTAAATCTTATCTTCCTGTGAGTTACTATAAACAATGGTCCCTTTTCATCAAGTTTTAAAGAAATCGATATTATGCTTCATCAAGGACAATATATAATAATGGAAACGTGGCTTTTCTATCATTTAAAAAAATGCTGTGCTTCTCATAGCCGCTTTTGGAGGTGAAAGAGGAGCCAGGGTTAAAGCCGGCAAAAGTTAAAGGTGCAAGAAACAGGAAAAGCTTCTCAAGGAATCGCACGCACATCGGTCAGCAGCGACGGCGAGCTCGCACCATCAGCACCTGCTCTGATTTGCCGCCCGGCTCTCCAGTCGAGTCTGTGGAACCTCTGACCAACGAAGCTCCTGAGGGAGAGACACCCACTGCACCCGAGCCTGAGGCCATCTCTAACCAAGCACCTGACACCAGCCCCCCTCACAGCAGCTCACCTGCACCTGACAGGAACCGCACCGGGAGCAAGAACTTCAAAACTAAAAAGGTAAAGTCCGGCAAAGCTACGGAACCTAAAAATTTTTATTTTGCTTAATTCTGACATCGTCTTCATGTAGAATATTTTGTTTTCTCCAACTCCTGTCTGCAGCACTTTGTGAGTGAGTGGGTGGGAGAGAAGCAGCAGGACCGCGGTGCAGTACGAACCCCGGAGCCGGCCCCCGAGAGGCCGCTGAGAATAAGCAGCGACCCTGAAGTACTCGCCACGCAGCTGAATGCACTCCCTGGTATGGCCTGCTCTCCACAGGTCTACAGCACGCCCAAACACTACGTCCGCTTCTCGTCGCCGTTCCTGGCAAACCGCAGCCCGACAACTCCTGGTGTCCCCACAGGGAGACGACGCTCCAGAGAACTGCCAGAAACGCCACCGACCACGGGCTCCTGCAAGAAGGTACAGACAAAAGTCTACAGATATTCTTCTTAAAGTCATACAGATCTATCAGTATTAAATGATTAAAAGTCAACTTACTGCCATTTTAGCTGCTTTGTTTTTGATCTAAACCTCTTTTCTTTTCTACAGCGATGGTTGAAGCAGGCTCTGGAGGAGGAGGGATCCACCAGCCCAGCAAGACGACCAAGCCTCCTTATGCCTTGTGAGGGTCCTCTTAGCCCCTCCATCAATGGAGACTCTGACAGCCCCTTACCCTACAACGGCACTTGCTCTCTACCAGGTCAGTCCAATGAGAGATAAACTGCCAGGAGCTTCCTTTACCCATGCAAAGATTCACTTCATGTTTGAAATCTTCTTCCTACAGAGTTGCCCACACCTTTGAAAAAGCGGCGATTGAGTCCGTTAGATGCCTGTATGTCCGAAAGCTCGACTCCCTACGGCTCCCCTTGTGCCACGCCCACCAGGGCCGACCAGTCTGAGACGCCTGCCACCCCGGTCTTACTGGCTACCCCACCTCGTCCCCGAATAGAGGAGCCAAGTACAGAGCCCCTACCCAGCACCCCAACACAGGCACTTAATGCCCCTCAGGAGGTAAATCTGTCCACATGAAAACTATCTGCTTACATGCACGTTTGTTTACAAGAGAAAAAGAGCTGCAGTGACCGAGCCTATTCTTGTTTACAGAGTGAATCTTCAGCGGAGAACTCCCCTGAGGTTAGCCGGAAACCCAGCATACAAGACGTGAGTGAAGGACACAGAAGGATTATTTGTGCTTTATCTCTTGTTATTTTTAACGTTTAATAAAGGCAGTCAGTATTCTTTATTTTGAAATATTTAACATTTCAAACATTGTTTTTTTACTTGTAGGGTTTGTTATTTAAAGGAGAAAGTGACATTGATGCTGATTTCTTACCTCTTCCTATCCTAGGCTGATCGTCCTCCTTCGTTGGTCTCCTCTCCCTGCATCCGAGCTCCCGCTTCAGACGGACTTCTAACAGAAGCCAAATTATCGGTTCCTGAAAGCCCACAGCCTCCTGCTGTCGAGTCTGTAGATCTAGGGGAGGACCGTACAGACGGTGGGGTCGTAGAAGGAAGTAGCGAAGCTCCCTCATCCGCAGAAACGTGCGCTTCCTCTTTCCCAGGCTGGATTAAAAGCCCCGACAGAGGCCCGACTGGACCAGCTGGCCTGAACTTCTCTCCAGTCAACTCGAACTTACGGGACCTCACCCCGTCACACACCCTAGAGCCTCTGGCGGCTCCGTTCAGGCCTGAAGCTGCAGCTGGTGCTGCGGCAGGGTCCACTGCAGGGACGGGGTCCCTGGTTGGCTCTCAGGCCCCCTTCAGTGAAGGACAGGGACAGCTCTTTTACCCCTGCTCTGAGGAGGGGGGTGCACTCGGTTTCTCTCGATCACTGAGCGGGGACGGCAGCGGAGATGGAGGAGGGTCAGCCCAAAACCCTCCACAGAAGAAAAAGGTGATAAGCACTCTGGTTTAGCTGCTTCTCTTAATCTTTGTACTACCAGATAGATTCTTGATTTTTACTTCATTGGTATTTTTGCAACAAGTGTTAGGTTAGTAATACTAAAAAAACTTGTGAATTTTACTGACTACTTTGAGAATGTATTAGAAATGTGCCATGTAAGGAGGTGAAGTAATCCAAGCCATAAATACTCCCTGCTCTTTGTATCTGTAACTGTCATCATGCTGCCCCCTGCTGGTGTTACTCAAGAAATGCTCTCTTGTACCCTAATAACATCTTGGTTTCTGCGCCTTGCAGGTTTCCCTCTTAGAATACAGAAAACGTCAGAGAGAAGCTCGTCGCAGTGGCTCTAAAAACGAGTGCAGCTCTCCTGTTTCCACCGTGCCACCTCTTTCAGTTGACGCCTTCCCAGTCGCTCTAGAGACCACCAGTGAGCCTCCTCCACCCCCTGCACCCACAACACCCTGCAACACCAACACCTCGTCTGTAAAAGAGCTGCAGGCCAGCGAGGAGGGAGAGCCACCTGGAGAAAAAGGGGAGAGGGAAGGAGGAGAGGGACAGTGGTACGAGAAAATCTACTTTAACCTTACATTTGAGATCCTTAGATAATCATAAGTACCTTTATTTTGTGCACCCTTGAAGCTCTTTAATAGAGGTTTTGAAACACAGAATGGATTCTTTAATCAAAATGGCTTAGGAAGTTTGTAATATGGCATCTACAAAACACTGGAAGGAAGGTTTTGATAAGTTTCTTCTGTTTCTTTTCAGGACATCATCCACTTCTGTAGAGCAGGCCCGGGAACGCAGCTACCACAGAGCTCTGCTGCTCAGCAAAGACAAAGACACAGGTGAGAGCCATAGCAGGGACTCCATATCCTCTGCTTTATGTGAATAGATTGGTAATTTATGCAATACTATTTTCTAAGTTTTCTTACAGGCAGTTAGATGAGTGTGATACAGCTCTTGGGTCCAGATTGGTTTTATAAATCTGCATCCAAAAAACATAAGCCTTGCTTAGCAACTAGACAAGAATAAAGGGCAAGAGAAACCCCTACACAACTTCAACATTTTTGTCACTAAATGCTAGTAGAGTATTGTGATATAAAGGGAAAACAACCGGCTGATTTTGATACTGTCTTTTGAAAAGACAACCAGGCTGGCAGTATCCTGCTTTTTTCAAGTCTTTCAGCTAAACCTTCTATGTAAAAGCAGTGTCAAAACTCTGAGTGAGGGTTTTCAGTGATATCTTTTCAGAGGCATGTTAACATTTTTACTTTTGCTAAAAAAAATTTTTTTAAAAAGTGTTTTGTCTTGCCAAGACAGGATTAAAACATTAGTAGTGGGCTGTTGGACTTACAAAATGTACTGTATAGTTACACCAGTGTGAATCTTTGACTGTTAAAATAAGCAGGAGATAGGTGCTCACAGAGGAGCAACTGTCTGTGTGCATCAGTGAATAAAAGCAACAAAAAGCTTCAGTGTTTCACTTGTTTTTCCATGGCCTGTTTTTATATTTTGGCAGATGGTGGAGGGGGGCCTCCCATGTCTAAATTTAATTAATACAGACAAAAAAACAACATTTTAATACAATCAGGTGATAAACACTAATTTAGAGAGGCTCACTTGTAAATAATATGTTTTGATTTTACCAAGTTGGTTCTGCTAAATGCTGCTATGCTAAATATTGGGGGTGTAATGAGCCATCTATTAGTTCATTTATTATCCAGTCAGATCAATAGACAGTCAAAACATCAATCTACACCGTCACCTTTAAGCTGTCGCTTTTATTTTGAAATTCCTCCTGCACGCCTGTTGACAGTTTATGCCCATCTGCACTTCTAACAAGCTAGCAGTAGCAGCACGAGATGAGCTAAGAGGATATCCTCTCTTCTTTCAGCTTTGTGGACATAATTCAGGCAGAGACTACAGCAGGACAGGCCTCTCGTCTTATTTTTCCGAACATGCTGGCATTTTTTATCTGTATACAGTCCCACAGTATGAGATCATTTACAGACATAAACCACTCTCCCCTCGTTATTGCTGAAGTAGCACAAGTGGTGTCTGATTCAGGCTCTACAGATAAACAGAGAGGGAAAAGTCACCTGCCTCAAGTCTCCTTTGATACACTGATTGTTGTCTGCCATCTGTCATTAGATCTGTAAAGGAAATACAAGCTGTCTGAACTCCACGTTGTTTAAGCAGGATTTGTTATGAGGCTGGTCATAACAAGAGAGCGTCTGTTGAAAAAAGCCCTGTCCTAACCCCTCCTTTTATCAAAATCAAGATCAAGATTGCAGAAAATCAAAAATAAATGTATCACTGTAACATCACATGCCACAGATTTAATCCCATGACTTAAAAAACTAAAAATGAACTATAAACCAGATTAGAAGGCCCCTATGTTAAGTATTAAGGGTTGACATAGAATTATACTTATTCACAGGCCTCTTGTGTATAAATGTGTTCAAGAAGAAATCTAAAATAGGAAAACAGGAGCCAAAAGACTTAATTGTGGTTATGAAAGGTTGCAGGAAAAAGTATTAAGTGAAACTGCTTCTGTTGTCTGGTATTAAAAATGTTTTGCTTTTTCTTAAGATGGTGAAGCTGAGGGCGGAGATACACCTGCACTTAGAGATTGCCCGTCTCCAAGTATTCAAAAGACCCCCACCCATACAGTAAGCCAACATCACCAACATGCCTAACCTCTCATTTGTCTTATCTAGTTACCATCAATAGTCTGACGTCTCCTCTCTCTCCTCTCAGCCGTGCTCTCCTGGTCCTCTCGCTCAGCCGCCCAGCCGACCCATCAGGGAGGAAGACGCCGACAGTCAGCCTCGGACACAAAACCCAACCAGCCAACCTCAGAGCAAGCCTGCAGGACCCAAACCAGCCCCTCTGACTCCCACCAAGCTGCACCCCACCCCCTTACCCTCCTCTCCTGTCCACTATCCTGGATCCTCCCTCCTCCACTCCCCCAAACCTCAGCCGCAGGGCTCCCCTTATCGCAGCCAGAGGGCGCTGTTCACCGCTCAGCCTCCTAATCAACCTCAGGCACAGGCACAAACTGGCCCTGGACCTTTCCCCCAGTACAACACCCAGAGTGCTCCTCCACCGCCTCCCCCTCCACCCCCAGCACCGCCCGTCTCCACAGCCTACTTCCCCAACCAGAGCCCGTCACCTGCCGGACCTTTCCCCGGGTTCAAACCCGCCGTCACCCCTCCTTACCCTCCTGGTTCTCAGCCCATGATGCAGACTCTCCCTCACAGCGTGCACTATCAGAGCTCGGCTGCTCCTCCACCACCCCCCCCTCCTCCTCCTCATCCGATGCCCAGCCCTGCCCTCCTGCACTTGCAGCCTCCTCCCATCCAGCAGCACCAGCTCATGCTGACAACGGCTCCTCCGCCGCCGCCTCCCCCGCAGGGCCAGGCCCCTCCAACGCAACAGCAGCAACCACCTCCTGGTGGCAACACCATGCTGTCACTCACCCCTCCTCCCCCACCTCCTCCACCTCCCCCTGCTCCCTCGTCGAACGCCCCGATGCAGCCCCATCACTTTCAGAACTTAGGGGGGTTCCAGCCGGCGTTGCTGCACCCGGGTGCTGCCGCCAACCCTTCAGTGCCCCCATCCTCATATCCCCCGCCCCTCCAGCAGACTGGACTGCCTCCGCCTCCCCCTCCTCCCCCACAACAGACTCAACAAGGCCAGGCTCAGGCCACCGCCTCCCAGATGCCTTCTGGGACTCGTGGAGCTCCTGCGTCCTCGACCCCTTTCCACAGCCCAGGGTACCTGAGTACGGGGTGGCACTGACCCACCTCGCCCCTGAGAACTCTGCCTGAGGGGGTGCTGTACCATAAGCTGTAGATATGTTTTCTATGTACCTGAACACACGGCCAGTGGAAAAACATTGTGGGTGAAGAGGATGCTTTTTAAAAAACAAGAAAAACATGGACAGAAAAATTTTAGAAAACAGACATTAAATAATCTTCAAGATAAACTGTAAAATAAATGAAGATAGACGATCACCCCTGGTGCTCATAGCTCCCTCTGGCCTCTGTTTGTTTTATATAACCTCCCTGTGATGGAGAGAAAGCTCTCTGTTCTGTGTCTTGTTTGGACTCCCATTGTAAGGCCCCGCACTTTGTTTATCAATGGACATTCCAGCCTTTAACCCCTCCTGCTCCCTCTTCATCCCCCTATTTCTCCTTTGTCAGTTATTCCTTTTACTTCCTCTTTTTCTCTTGTCTGTTGTCGGCTCTACACCATTTTATTTGTTTTAATCTAGTGGCTCATTATAGCAAAAGAAGAAAGCTTTTTGTATAAAGAAAAAAACAACACAATTATTTTTTTTATTCCTCTGTCTAACAACAAATATCTGTCACCGCTGCAGATTAAGATAAGACCCCGTTAATGGGAGCCTGCCTCACCGACCCGGGAGGCTGCACTCGTGTGTGATTGTGTATGTGTGAGTGAGTGTATGCTTGTGTTAAGGTTTGGAGGAGAATGGCTGCTTGGAGGAGGTGTGAGATGTAACGAGTGCTCGTAGTCCTCCGAGGTAGGCGGAGTGGTCTTGCCCACAGGTAGGACGTTAGCGGTTTATTTTTGAATATCAATGGTTATTTGTAGAAAGTGTAATTTAATGTATAGGTGGTTACTCCAGCTTTCACCAGGAACAGGTTGTAAATATTCGCTTCTTTTCTTTTCTATGCTTGTACAATTCGCTCCCATCCCATTTTGAAATATGGTTGTACATATGAACGCTCTTCTTGGCAAAGCTGAATGTTTCTGTGACTGTAGCATTATTTTTATTTTATTTTCCCCCCCCTCTCTCTCTGGACTCTTTAACTTTGTCTTTTTTTATTATTTGTGTGTGTGAGTGTATGTTTGTGTGGAGGGGAGAGACTCACAGACACTGCACTGGTTGGCTATTTTCATGGTTCATTATAATAAATCACTGTAATGACAGTTTTATACAACTTGTCGTGACGTGTCTCTGGGAAAGTTTGTGCTGCCGTCTATAATATGTGCTTAGTTTTCTGCCTTAGAAAGAGAAGATGGACAACATAGAAGGAAAACTAAATCTCCTACTAAAAGGATATACAGTGCCTATAAAAAAAGTATTCACCCTTTTAATGCTGTAACCTTTTATTAATTTTATAAATAAATTGCGGTTTATATAATTTGGCTTTTTTTGACAAAAAAACTAATGTCAAAGGGAAAACAGATTTCTACTAAGTTTTGTCAATTTAATTTTAAAAAGTAAGGTAAAATAAGTGACTGCATAAATTCACATTAGTATTCCTGGCTACCATTACAGCATGAAGACAACAGAACACTCCAAGCAACTCAGAGCAAGGGTTATTAAAAAAAGTCCATCACCCAGAGTTCAGTTAAATCCATCATCAAGAAATGAATGGTAATGGAAGTAAATCTGCTTAGATCAGGCCATCCTCACAAACTGAGTAACCATGCAAGAAGCAGACTAGGGAGAGAGACCACCAAGACACTTAGGACTACACTGAGGGAGTAACAAGCTTCAGCAGCTGAATGGGAGAGACTGCATACAAGAAACGTTGCCCAGGTTCTTCACCAGTCAAAGCTTTATGTGAGAGTGGCAAAGAGACAGCCACTGTTGTAGAAAAACTCATAAAATTTACTAGTGTGTAGTGTGCATGTAGGAGATGCCATGGTCAAGTGGAGCACAGTGGTGGCAGCATCATGCTGTGGGGATGCTTCTCAGCAGCGGAAGCTTAAAAAGATAGGGGTAAAATGAATGTGGCAAAATGTAGTAAAATTCTGGTGGCAATCTTATTCAAACTGCAAGAGATCTACAGCTTGGAAGATTTATTTTCCAGCAATACAATGACCCAAAAAATACCTTTGCACTGTTTACTTAATAGGTGTTCCTTATTTTTTAGCGTTTAGGTATGCACAATGCAAAACAATTAAAACAAGATTTGTGTAAATATTTCATGCTAAATTACAATAATTCTTTCAAAACTACATGGAATATTGAAAAAAAAGAATAGAACAGATGATTAATGAAAAAACAAATATTTGTATTACTGACCCATTCAAATAACCCCCTTAGAGTTGAGAAATAAGCTTATTTAATGAGTTACTTGATTGAAAATGGTGTTTTCCCACCCTTTCTATATAGCTGTGAACTGAATAGCTTTGCTTCTACCTTAGGTTGGCCTTTTTTGGTTTTACATTTTTTTTCAAATACATTAAAATATTTTTCACTCAAAGCCCAGGACAACATATCTATATTTTTTAAATGTCAACATTTATTCAGCTGAAAGTTTGTTACAATAACTCAAGGGCGTATTTATATGGCCTTAACACAACCAAGTCTGAGAATGTCTACACTAAACTTTGAAATGTCCTTAAAAGGCCACCATACAGAGAAGAGCATCTCTTTGATTTGACAACCTGACCTTTTCTCTGGCACCACCCTTGATATTTTCTGCTCTGCTATTTATACCCATCTGTTTTGTTATTTGGTAAAGATTATTTTAAGCCTAGTCAGTTGCATGAGAAAATAATTACTGTCTTTCATTTGACAAAGAGGCTGTGATATCTTCAGTTGTGCATGCTCAGCCCCCTGCAGGCCTGCTAGGATTTATGTGAGCAGATGGCCTTGCACACCTCCGCCTCTGATCCAGGATCCTGCTTGCATGTAAAATCTGATAGCTCCATTTGCGCTGGCGTTGGTCAGTCCACTGGGTCCCGGATTATGAAAGCGTGACTGCCATCTCTGTGGACAAGCATACAAAACCACCACTCAGAGTGTCAAAAATCTCTTTTGGCAGGGTTAAGCTTTAGCTCTCACTGTTGTGGAAAAAAAAAACATTTAAGTCATTTTCCAAACAATTCATTTTGAAGACAGAGTATTGAATACACAAAACAATTGAATATCATGTTAAGCCATTAGTTAAAATATTTTCAACTTCATTTTTGTATACATGAACAGTGGGAGAGAAGGACGTGTGCCCATTCATTCTTTCGAGCATTTATCAGGTCAGGCACTGATGTCAGATGAGAAGGCCTGGCTCACAATCTTCATTCCAGTTCATCCCAAAAGTGCTTGATGGGGTTGAGGTCAGGGCTTTGTGCAAGTTCTTCCACACCGAAGTCACCGAACCATGGCTTTATAGTCCTTGCTTTGGCATTGGGGCACAGTCATGTCGGAAAAGAACAGGGCCTTCCTCAAACTGTTTCCACAAAGTTGGAAGCATAGCATTGTCCAGAATGTCTTGGTATGCTGAAGTATTACTGCTATTGACTGGAGATAAGGGGCTGAGCCAAAACCCTGAAAAACAGCCCCATACCATTATCCCTCCTCCACCAAACTTCACAGTTGGCACAATGCATTCACCCAGCATCTGCCAAACCTGGACTTGCCCATCTGACTGCTTTTATGCACCGTGGGCCTTAACAGTTCCCACTCTGTGATTTTACATGGTCTTTCAATTCGTGGCTGATTTGCTGTTGTTCCTAAACGCTTCCACTTTCTATTATCACTTACAGTTGTCTAGAATAATGAGAAGGGGTGAAATTTCTCAAACTGACCATAACAGTACCACACTTGAAGTAGACAAGCTCTTCAGAACATCCCATTTTGTATCACTCACAATTGCAAATGAAGACTGCATGGCTAACTAGGTGCTTGATTTTATACACCTGTGTCAATGGTTTTGATTGAAACGCCTTAATTCAATAAATTAACAGGTGTGACCAAACACGTTTGTTCATATAGTGTATATGTAGAGGCAAATTTAAGCATTGCCTTGTGATTTGCAAAACTATGTATAAGTAAAATTATAAGCAGTAGTTAAACTTGTTAAAGTATTTTTTGGAGAAGAATTAACTTCTGTACGGTTGAGACCGTTAGCCGGTTGTTTAGCTAATATATGTGTTTCAATATAGGGGGAAGGAGATGCAAGCTTTGCTCTATCTAACGATAACTTAATATTTTATTGTGATATTTAATTATCTACGCGAAAAGAAAAAGTAAAAGGAGCAGAAGTTGACTAGCTTAGAATGGTTAGCTAGCTATGTGCCTCTCAGCCATAAACGGTCACTTTGCCCAGACGCGGACGCAGAGTGATAAGGTTACGCTCAATACCTACGTTAGTAGCGTTAGTCCTAAAACGGTATATATCACCTCTGAAACGGTTTGAAAAATTAAAATATGTAAGTATTATCATTGTAATGCTCTTGGCGGTAAGCTGTGCTGCCTGAAAAGTATTGTCAGGCTTGTTTGTTTCCTGTTTCCAATCGTGCATAATATGTTAACCGTCGTGCTTAAGCTAACCCGGCAAACGGTTTGGTTAGCATAGGTTAGCAACGGCTGCTCAACGGTTGGACCTATGTATGTGGTATTCACTTAGCAAGCCCTTCTTCTCCACTATGAACAAGATAACCACATTTACCACAATACTAGTTTCCTGCTTTGAAAATGTTCCTTTTTATTTCATTCAGTGAAAATAACATGTAGGATAAACTCATTCTTTGTGTGTTTTACTAGCTCTTTAAACTTGGTGACAGGACAGAAAAGATAACGGTCCAACTAATCCAGCCTTAGTTTTCTCTTATGCCCTTAATTGTTCCACAATACTGTCAGATTACAAGATGCTGTATGGCTCACAAGGACAAATAGCTTGACATTTCAAAAATGTACATTTCAAAGTCCAGACAAACTACAAGTACATCATCAACATGTTTTTTACACTGATAATAGAATTGATACACCTTTTTTTCCTCATTAATATCAGTTTTGAAAAGTCATCACAATCAAAAACTCTGATAACTACTTTTGATTCTATAACACCAAACATTTAATCATAACAAAAGTTATTTTTGTTTTACCAGCCTTTATTTTTGTTCAGCCCTCACTTTGCTGATGACACTCTCCTTAAAACCAAAGGTCAGCGTCTCAAAGCCAAACTCCTTTTCAGGGAGTTTGTTGACTTGATGCAGAAGAAGATCTGACAGCTCTGACCTCGAGTCTGTTAAGTCCTTATTTGTGTAGGTCAAAGTCTGGGTAATTTGTGTTGATTTAATTCGATTTGAGCGGCCGTCGCTCAGTGCTGTTTGTCCATCAAGTGTCCTGGAGCTGAATTACAACATGAACAGTCTTTCTAATTTGTTTTTTTTTTTCTCATCAGTGCTTGATCAGCCTGCCTCACATCCACAAGGAGATCATTTCAGCTCTAGCTGATCAACGCAGTGACATACCAAAACACAGGTAAACTCAAGTCAAGTCTGATTTTCCTGCAAGAAAGAGCAGCTTGAGATGAACAAGAAGGTTATTTTACAGAGGGAGCTTTCAAAGACAAGTTTTAGGAGGCAATCCAGTCTCCATGGTGGGGTTGTTTATTAATTTTTTGGGCCTTATCCAGACCTCTTCCTCTTCTTCTCTGATCCGTTCTTTCCCTTAATCAGCTCTACTTCTCAGCCACAGGTTGAACTAGGACAGGGAAGCTGAATCCTCAAGTGACATCACATCTAGGCTGCGAAACCTGTAGATGAGAAAAAAGTAACATAAAACCTGCAGAAATTCATTTAGGGAGGAGGATGATGATTAAAGATCAGGCTCCTTGTGGTTTGCAAAACATCTTATCAAGCTAATAAATAAACAAATGTACAAATCATCATTGAAACAACAGCATTTACTGATTAAACAATATGGACAAAACAAAATAATCAGATTGCAAATGCTGTTAAGTATTAATTTGCAGCAATTTACATGATTATAATTACAGTGGGCATTTTTGCTGTGATCGAGTTTGAATATTTTACTCACTGATTATGTTACTAATCAGTCAGTGAAACATTTAAATACGTTATTACATGTTTATGAGTCAACTTATAAAGTTTTTGTGATTATGAAAAGCATTATTCTGATTGATACTGTTTTTATAATTTCATTGATAATGTCAGTTTGCTTATGAAGTGCATGGTTGTAGTTTATTCACTGCATGAAGCTCTTCAGAGTCAGTGATTAAAAACCCACGATGTGCAAAGTTAAAGTTGTATCACTTCATTTCAACTTTAAAATGAGTGAAAACCTTCAAAGATGATTAATATAATAATACACTTTAGTGAAATAGTTTTAAATAGACATTATGTCCTGCTAATTCTTGATTCTTTTGGATTCTGTTTTAGAATATCAGTTCATCATTTTAAGATAAAACTGAAAATATTATGTAACAGACAAGCATTTGATCATTTTGGAAGGTTTAAAAGTTAAAGAAAATGCTGGTTAAAGAACATAAAACCTAGACTATAATGAACCAAAAACTTTTAAAGGTATCCAAAAGATTATTCTGAGTTAAAAGCATAGTGTTAAATTTAAAGGTTAGTTTAACATGTAGCTAAAGTATGCAGAACTTGTGGTACTTTACAGTGGGGTGGTTTTGAAAATAATTCCAGGATTCTACCTTTTCACATATACATTTTCCAAGATTCATTTTCTGTGTTTTTGCCCTTTTTAGAGAGACAGGTCAGTGGAAAGAGGTGAAAACAGGGATGAGAGAGAGGGGAATGACATGCAATGACAGAGCTACAAATCGGACTCAAACCTGGGCTGCCTGCGTACATGGGGCACAACCTAACCACCAGGCCATCTACGCCCCTACGGTATAAATTCTTTGGGGGAAAAGGGGCACTTTATTTTGCCTTTATGTGGGTGGGAACGCTGAAAAGAGACAGGAAATTTTGGGGCCGAGTGTGGAGGAAGTAATGTGACAAACAGCGCTAGAATCGTTCAGGACTGTGGCCTCTATTTAAAATTTTAAAGTATTTTTTTTATTGTGAAACTGAAAGGAGTTTAATACCTCGAAATACAATTAAAAATCCAAATAATATTTTGATGTTTAAATAGCAGTGCTCTTTTTCTTAACCAGCAGAGGGTGCTATTCTGTATTTGGCTTCTCTTGTTTGATGTAGCTGAAGCAGTACAATTTATTGGTGCTCCTTTTTATAAACAAACTAGAACTACTGGTTTGTGGTTAATATGCTTTTTTACAATTGCTGGACAGTGAAAATGGATTTGATTGGTCAGATTGCATGTCTTTCATCAGGCAAATACATCTTGCAAAGCTCAAATCTGAAACTGTTGTGCCAGGTCTGAAAAAGGACCCAACCAATCAGCGTCGACGTGGTAGCTAAGGGCAGGGTTTAGTTGTACTGGGAGAGGGTAGCAACAGCTGCCAATGGTGTAGCGATTGCCTTGGATGTAGCTGTAGTACAGCAGAAGTTTTATGAGATTTCTTCATTAAAACAAGAGCGAAGAGCCACGCTGAAAGTGTCTATTCCCAGAGAAGATGTTTTTGTACTTCCCCCTACTGACCTCGACATTAGTTTTATCCACTGACAAGATCCAACATTCATAAACTATGCCAGGGCGTGTCTGTCGAGCTGAGGTTACAACCAGAGCTTGACAGACACGCCCTGCCGTAGTTTATGAACCAACCAGAATTTGAAATATATCCATGCAAAAGATATATGAAAACAGTCTATCTGGCATTTCAGGTTTAAAGTCCAGGAGTTGGCCAAGAAGAAAGGCTGTGGTGCTTTTTGACCTCAGACGTCCAAATACCCATCAGTCCATTCTTCTAGTCTTCGTAAGATTTATTTTGGGGCTTTTTTGCCTTTATTTGGAGAACCCAGGATTGTGGATGGTGTCAGAAACCATAGGGAGAAAGTGGAATGGCATATGGGAAAGGAGCCACCGCGTGGACTTGAACCTGAGCTGAGCTGCCCACTAGGGAAACTAGCTGGAGAGAACATCTTTGCACATTTTGAAGAAAATCCTTCAAACATTCATGAGACAAGCAAGGGATGAACAGGAGACCCCGTGACCTTGACCTTGAACCTATGATCTCCAAAATCAAATCATTTCATGCTTGATTCACATTGGACATTTGTGCAAAGTTTGATGGAAATCTCTAGAGATATTGTGTAGGGACACAGATGCAAATAAAAACACATGAAATTAAAAAGTACTTCTCAAATTTATAAAGACTGAAATTAAAATAGATATTTTACCTTCATTCTCATCATAATTAAATCATATTTTTCAACAAACTGACATCAATCAAAAGTTTTGAACTAAAAGAAACCATAAAGAATCATGGTAAATTGTATCATAAACCTGGTACTTCCACCACAAACATCCTTAAGATTTCAAATACTTAAAGGCTTGAATGGCATTCTTTTGCAGTTGTATCAGTCAGAGATTGATATTATATGACCCTTACCTGCTTGTGTCTGTTTTCCATTATCAGACAGATTATATGGCGTTGTTGCCAGTTTCTGTGGGGAGAGAAGAGAATGAAGCTCAGTAAGAAGAAAACTCATAAACTGACACATTTTAACCAGCAGGTGGCAGTGTTACATCAATCATCTCCACTGAAGAAACAACCCCAGCTGCTTGACTTCAAACTACATGCCTCCCCTTATGCTTCTAACTTGGACAGGTGTCACTATCTATCCTCCTGAGTGACACAATGGGAAAACATCCCATTTAAACTTCATCTGCTCTGTGATGAATCTCCCTATTTTCAATTCTAGTCTCATATTTCTTGTACATCTGCCTCTCTCGCTCCGTCATCCTCTTCCTCGGCTCATTATCCCTCTCTGTCTCGTCCTTCCTCCCCAGTCTCTCGTTTGATAATGGCTTCTTCCTCCCAGCGATTTTTTTTTTAAAGCTTCTAACAGGCAACTGTGTCCCGACTGATAGGGTGTCTGTGATTCATTTAGACAGGCTGGCAGCAAGCTGTGTAAACAGCCATTAGTAATTCATGACTCCGTCCAGCATCCCCAGGCTTCAATTAACCTCTGCTATTGGTGCATTCTTCCTCCCAGTCACCCGTCTTTCTCTCCTTTTTGATCTTCGTCCCCCTTCATCTGTATTCTTCACTTCTTCCTCCCTGTTTAAATCATTCTCTCTGGGTCTGAGTGCAGTTGTCATCTCGTCCAATCAAGAGAGAAAAATCTCAGTGGTAACAGAAGCAGCCAAGCAGGTGGTGTAAAACATCCATCTAATGTATGCAGATGATTTAGACGAGCATGGGAAATTATGCTGAGATGAAATGAGGAGTTTTTGTTTATTAATTTCCAGCTGCTAGGAGATATGTGATATGGCACAAAATTGTATTACTTTCAGCTGAAAGACCAATTAAAGACAAAACTTAGTAAAGGTGAGAAGAAAAAGTCAGATTTAAAGCCTTAAGACAAAAGAGACTTTGTCTGGATATGAGACTCATAACTTGAAAACTTAATAAACAAACTCTCTTAGCCAAAAGTGGAATAAAATCTTGGCTGCATACTCACAGAGCAGACTTTCAGGCCAGCGATCATTCACTTTTTAATTAGTACATTGGCACTTGCTTTGTTTTCTTTTGAAAATAACCTTGATCCTGCACCAAAGCGTCTCTCAAAAGTATGAAATATTAGTTTTTTGGCGTTTCCCTTTACAACTGATGATTGATTTAGTGGAGAATGTACTATGACTTGTATACGCCTACTATCACAGCTTACTGCAGATATTTGGTCCAGGGGTACACAACATTGTTGGCACCACATTGATTTCAGCAGATAAAAGTTAATTATAAAGAATAAAAATTAAAAGTTAATTATCGTGTTGGAAGAAGCTACAACTGAAATACAGTGCTATGAAAAAGTATTTGCCCCCCTTCCTGATTTTTTTTTTTTTTTTTTTTTGGCACATTTGTCACACTTAAATGTTTTAGATCATAAAACAAATTTGAATATTAGACAAAGATAACCTGAGTTAATACAAGATACAGTTTTTTAGATAATTTTATTTACTAAGGGATAAAAGCCATCCAAACTAACTTGGCCCTATGAGGAAAAAGTAGCTGATTTCTGCCAGACCTGTTGAATCAAGAAATCACTCTAATGGAGCCTGTCTGACAAAGACAGCCGGTTCTCAGGCTTTGAGACTCCAGTGAACCATGGTAAGAGCCATTATCCACAAATGGCGAAAACTTAGAACTAATAACTGGCTGTGCCACCCTTGGCAACAATAACTGCAAGCAAGCATTTTCATTGCATTCACATCACTGTGGAGGAATTTTGGCCCACTCTTCTTTGCAGAAGAGTTTTAATACAGCCACACTGGAGGGTTTTTGAGCATGGACCTGTTTAAGGTCATGCCACAGCATCTCAATCAGTTTTAAGTCTGGACTTTGACTAAGCCAATCTAAAACCTTAATTTTTTTTTCTAAGCCATTCAGAGGTGGACTTGCTGTTGTGTTTTGAATTATTGTCCTGCTGCATAACCCAAGTGCGCTCTAGCTCGAGTTCACAAGTTAATGGCCAAACATTCTCCTTAAGAATTTTCTGGTGCAGAGCAGAATACATGTTGTCCAAGTCGTCCAAGTCCTGAAGCAGCAAAGCAGCCCCAGACCATCACTCTACCATCACCATGTCTGACTGTTGCTATGATGTTCTTTTTATGAAACGCTGTGGTAGTTTTACACCAGATACAAGAGGACACCACCTTCCAAAAAGTTCAACTTTTGTCTCTAAAGAATATTTTCCCAAAAATCTCATGGATCATCAAGATGTTTTTAGCAAATGTGAGATGAGTCTTTGTGCTTTTTTTGGTCAGCAGGGGTTTTGACCTTGGAACTCTCCCATAGATGCCAGTCTCTTCCTTAAAGTTTCATCATGAACACTGACCCTACCTGAGTCAAGTGAGGCCTGTAGGTCTTTAGATGTTCTGGGCTCTTTTGTGACCTCCTGAATTGATGCACTCTTGGAGTCATTTTGGTAGGCCGGCCACTCCTTGGAAGGTTGTGAATTTTCTCCATTTGTGGATAATGACTCTCACTGTGGTTCACTGGAGTCCCAAAGCTTTAGAAATAGCTTCTGTAACCCTTTCCAGACTGATAGATGTCAGTGACTTTGCTTCTCATCTGTTCTTAAATGTCTTAAGATCATGGAATGATGTTTGGCTTTTTGGGATCTTTTAGCCTACTTCACTTTATCGGACAGGTTTTATTTAAGGGACTTCTCAATTCAACAGGTCTGACAGTAATCAGGCCTGAAATTGAACTCAGCTTTCCAAAAATGTGGTTAATCACAGATAATTTATGATTTAACAGGGGGGTAATTACGTTTTCACATAGTTCCAGGCAGGTTTGGATGGCTTAACTTATTATAATAATGTATTTCCTCCAGATTGCTCCACTTACTCATGCTGCATATACTTCAAACAAATGTGTGACTTTTGGAACATTGATTTGCTTCCACTCTTGTAACCCAGCATGAAAAGAAGTATGTGGACATCAGCATGTTAGATCCAGTCATGATCAAAAGACTTCTGTCTGGGGTGGAAAATTGGTTTGTTGCAGGCATTTACTGCATGTGGTTTTTGTGCATAGCAGCTGAAAAAAAAACAGGCATTTAACAAGCCATGTCTACAAAGTTTGTTGCACAACACCATCTAAAATAACATTCTTTTCTGCCCTGTCAAGATTCTCCTTCATCCAAACTAGGATGTTGAGTATTTGCCTTGAAATTTGCTTCAAATTTAGGGGCACAAAGTATGCAGATCATTCTTTCTTCTCTCGCTGACCAGCTGCATTGTTCCTAAAAAGTGCAACCCTCTGTCTAACTTGTCTTTTGGCTCTTACTGTCTCCCAGCAGCTCCTCAGACATCAGGCTGTCTTGACGGTTCCCCAGGACAAAGGCTAGGAAGGACAGGATGAGAGCGTCCATGATGCCCATGATAGCGAGGATGTAGGCCCAGCGCACCGAGCAGGCCCCGAGCGTGTACTTATCCGTCTGCTCGCCGCACATTCGCTTCACCTCATCGCTGTCCCAGCCGTCGGGGTAGATCATGCAGCCCAGAATCAGACATGTACCTGAATCAGAGAGACACAGAGGTGGGTCAGAGCTGAACTGGCTACTCTAACACTGATGTATGTGGAAAAAATGTAAGAAAAAAGGGAGGAGGTGACAGTTGTGCTAAAACAAAACAAGGGGAGAGGAAGGTTGAGAGACAGGCAGAATGCTTCCACACGTCATAGCAGCATGTGTGGAGTCGGCTGCATTCATTAACCGTCTGCTACACAACCACAGACTGAGCTGTTAGAGAGTGGAGTCATCTAACAAGCCTTCAGCTGGCAGCAGAGTTGTTTTCACATTTACTCACTCATACAGTCAGCAAGGCTATCGGATGATTTACAGCTTTGAGCTGTCAGTTTATCGTTGTTGACAGCGCTGACAGAAGTCTGATTTTTTTTATATGTTTGCATGTTTTTACAAATTTCTGTCTTTGAGCTGTATATAATAAGATGTTTTTGTTGTAGGGTACATAAGATTAAAGATTTAGGGGTTAAAGGATTCTTAGAGTCAATGATAAATGAAAAGACAGCCTAAGACCTTTCAGCAAAGGTAGTAGAGGTATTGATTGTGGAAATCTGGGTCAATGCTGATACCAGTTTTTTTTATTACTTCTTCAGTGCCATCATTTTCTGTCATGTTTGACCATGACACCATTTCAAGTTTATCTAACAAGTTAGATCTACTGCCCAATACGCAGTTATGTGTGCTACATGCCAGCATCAAATTAATATGATACAACAGATAAACATCTGCTACTGACATCGGTTCATGCTCACATTATTCATTGATGGTCAGTGTTTGTCAAAAAGGCTGATGTTGGCAGAGACTGTTGCTGAAATGATATCTGTGCATCCCTAAAAAGTAAACAATTTCCTCAGGCCTTGGGCTCCAAGAGGCCTCAAGATATAGTCAGTGTAGGTGTGCAAGAAATATGACGTCCACGTCTAGACATAAATCAGAATTTCTTTCAACAGTTTATCCACAGATGGTGTAAAATAATCCTTACACTGAGGCTGTTTGTGACCAAAAATGCATACATAAATAACAATAAAAAATATACATTGATATTTGTTTCCCACTTTTTTGGCATTCATCAAGAAATGAAGATCAGACCTGATTATAGATAGAAAATATGTGTTAATTTGGGGGAAATGTAACCCTTTAAATACAATTTTAAGTGCAAACCCCCTGATTTTTTAATGCAAAAACACAAAAAATGAAATATTTTTCACATACTACATGCAAATTGGATGTCCTTGAAGGGCATTATCACAGTCTTGTTAAGCTTTATTCAACTGTTCTAATAGTGCCTCTATGGGAAACCATTTGCATTTCCCCTCACACAAAATATTGGAAAATTGCTGACATTTGGTGGCACAGATTTGAAGCAATGACTTCAGAATGAACGCCTAATATCATGAATTTAATTCTTTTTCATTGTGATGCCGGGAGGATAAAAAATAGTTGTTTAATGGGTTTCAATGGGGCATTTTTGGTCACAAACACCGTGAGTGTAAACAAAAAGTGTACAGAAAGTGTACAAAATTTCAAAATTCTATTGAAAAAAAACATACCCTTAAAAATTTATGTTAACAGGGCGCGCCGGTAGTCGAGTGGTTAAGGCGCACGCCATATACGCAGGCGACCCGGGTTCGAATCCGGCCCGTGGCACTATTTCCTGCATGTCTCTCCCCGCTCTCCTCCCTGTTTCCGACTCTATCCACTGTCCTATCTAATAAAGGCAAAAAAGGCCAAAAATAAATCTTTAAAAAAAAAAAAAAAATTTATGTTAACAGTGACACAGTCAAGAAAAGCACTCGGAGAGCGCAGACCTCCGCCATTAGCCCTATCTCCCAATATTACAGAATCCTTAAAAAAATTCCTGGATCCAGTCGCTGATCCGGATCAGTTCCAAAATCTAATCTGCTCTTCCTTATGCCATTTGTGACATTTCCTGAAAATTTCTTGAAAATCTGTCCATGACTTTTTGAGTTATGTTGCTAACAAACAAACTAATAAACTAAGGGTGTACTCACACTAGGCCATCCGTGCTGTGCCGTATTCTAACCGTGCTGAAGCCCATTTGACCCCCTCCCCTGTCCTCCCTTTGGCCCGCACTCACACTGCTCAACACATCCAGGCCTGGGCATGGATACATCACGTGCTGACGTCATTACATGAAGCATCCACCGTTGATGACTCAGTATGCATAAGTGTTGTTTTTTAGGCTGTAAAATAGTTACAGATTTATACGATATCTGATCTGACACCAGAATTATTTCCCCTGACCTGGAATCAGCTACATTAACCATCCAGAGCCCAGTGAGGAGAGAGAGAGAGAAAGCAGTTCATAGCGGAGAGTTATCGCCCACAGCATATAATCTTGAGCCTGCTCAGAGTTCCAAGCACTTCTGCTGAATGAAACCCGGACTTTTTAACTTGTAGGAGCCCCTACAGTCATTTCTCTGCGTGTCCTTATATTATCTGGATCCCCTTGGCATTCCATTATGTGCTACGAACTGTGCCTTTTCTCAGCGTAATCCTGGATGCCTGATGCACCAAACAAGCTCTCATGTGTCCAGAGCAGGATTAAATGTTCAGTTAAAAGTTCTTTTTTTACCATGGCGAGAGCAATTTTAACCATCAAAACCCTGTAAGGGATATGGTGTGTATCTTGAGTGTAAATAATAAAACGAGTGAATAAAATAACAACAAAATAGATTTTGATTACCTTAAAAAGTCCTCAGAGAGGAGGAATTAGGAATTGGTTGGTATACAAATAAAGTTTATTATTATTATTATTATTATTATTATTATTATTATTATTATTATGGTGGAATACTCTGTGGTAAAATGGCATGCAATAAATATGAATTATGCATCAACAGTGAGCATATATTTTACTGTTGAAGGTTTTACCCGACTTAGAGACATATTCAAATATAAGAGGTAGTGGGTTTGGCTGATGATGCTCTTCTGTTGGGTGTTTATGTTTCAGATTTGGGTATGTCCTGTAGTTCTCTGGCATTGTTAAGAGAAAAAAGTTGCTTTAAATATTTTGTCAACTCCTTATGACAGTTTTGAGCTAAATATAGAAGGGTCTTATATTTGTCCAAGCATGGGGCCTGCAAACAACTTAAACAACTCCTGCATAAGACGAAAAGCTTTTATACATGGTGTACCAAAGGACTTTAGAGGAAGCTTCTCAGATTTTTATTTGATACACTGTGATTTAAAAAGTAAATGGCAAAGTAAGTTTCAGAGAATGAGGCATGTACTAGGCAGTCAGTATTACAGGATGTGCTGTGTTCATTATTTTTGGAGCTAGACCTACATATGTGCAATTCACAGCATTGCAGACTCAATCTCGTGTTGTGCAGCCACAAAACCTACTGAAGAGATCTCAAGGTGAACAAAAATAACCCGTGAAGCTTAGTATTAGAATAAAAATGTCGAATGTGAATATTTCAGTATTGCAAAGCTCAATGACGAACTAGAACAAACTAAAACAGAGAAAACATGAACTTGTCAGACTGTGAGCAAATGAAAAAAGCTGCAAATGAAGGATCAGAGCATCAGTGTGATGAAGTTTCTCAAAATGTTGGTGATTTAATTCAATTAGTGTGTGACAGAAAGAAACATGAATGACTGATTATTTCTGTTTAATTTCCAGGAAATTAAATCATTCATTTATTCAGTTAGTCAACATTAACGTTTAAAAAACAAACACTCACTTGCAGTAACCTTGTCTATGAAGGGTAAGACAATTAAATAATGTATTTTTCAATATAATTGATGCCTGATGCCTGTTTTCTGAATCATACCATTTGCGCGTAAAGTTTCAGTTCTCTTACTTTAGTTAAAATAGTAACACCAATCCATCGAGATACTTAGAGAGAATCATACGTTTTGCATCATAAAGGTTGCTTCTTGTCTCACCCTTTCCACCCTCTTAGGATCTGCATCCACTCTCTTGGTTTAACAGTTAACAGTACAGTGGCAAGATGGGTATTTTTATTTAAACAGTCTATGGTATAAATGTAGAATGAAAGGTAAAAGGAGGTCTATTCATCTGTTCATAAGGAGTTCAATAAATCTACCATTCCTCACAGAATAACAACAATAACAGCAACAAGTTACAGTTATAATAACCTGTATTGATGTAAAGGCACTCTAATCCATACTTCAGGCCTACGTATCCCAGGAGGCACTCTGTCTATTGACTTTGTGCAGACTTCTTGATTCCTAGATGAATTTTCTCAAAGCAGAGAAGATATAAAAACACTAGTGAGCAGCAGGAGGTGGCTATAAATTCATTTCCTTTGTAATTATCTTTATTTAACGTAACATGCTCTCTGCTTCAATGTGCTTTGACACTGTGCAGCTTAAAATGCAAGGGAGGAAACACTATAAATTTTGGTTTTCTTTTACTGCATTTTAAACCATGTTTTTTTAAATGTTTAAACTCAGGAACATTGTAACACCACTTTCTTTACAACCAAAAAAATTATTTAAAAAAAGCACACAATAAGATAGCTTGTGTGAAATAGTAAGGCAACTTTTCTGTTTTAAAAGTTTAGAGGACAGTTTATATTATTTGAATTATTAGTACTTTTATTTACTGTAACTAATCCTTACAACAGAAGTCCCTTATAAAGGGTCCTCAAGAGGCAAGACCAGATGCAAAAGGAAGCACCAAAATGAGTCCAAATGACCCTTACCCCTTGTTCTGAGTGCCCCCTTGCCCCCATAGGAACAACATTACAAAGGGTAAAAGTGAAATCTTCTAACTTGACATGCCAGATTGACAGTTTCATATATTCAAAGGATATATTTTAAATTCATCAGGGAAACCTCCCTTACAAAGCATTTAAGGTGTCTCATTTATTACAGGCCAATCAGAGCAACAAGACAAAATGAGGTAGAAGGCACTCACAGGTAGTAACCTGAGCTTGACAGACAGGCGCTGCCTTAGTTTATGAATGGTGAAGTATGTTGGTGGATAAAACTCATGCTGTTGCAGGTTGGGAGAAGTGCTAAAACATCCTATCCACAAAAACAAGCTGTCAATGTGGCTCTCTGCTCTTTTTTTTTTTTTTTTAACAAAGGTATAAGTCCCAGTTCCAATTAAACTGCTGCTATACTAAAGCTCCATCTGAGCTAGGCTACACCGGCAGCAGACACTGTGTATCAGTTTACAGTACAACTAATCCCCACCCATAACTATTGTGAACTTATGTAGAAGCAGGTTGGGAGAAGAGGGAAAACATCTTTCCATCATGAAAAGCTTTCATTTCTGCTCTTCACTCTTTATTTAATAAAAAAATATGATCCCGCTCTGATAAAACTGCCACTATACTGTAGCTTAATTTCAGGCTAAATGCTCTACCAGCAGCAGCCATTGCCATCAGCTTCCATTACATCTAAACCCCGCCCGCAACTACCGTCTAATTTTCCACAAGCGCTTTGGTCAGGTCTGATTTTTAGATCTGGCGAAATTGTTTCGGATTAGAGTGTTGCAAGGTAGATTTGTCTGATGACAGACATGTAATCTGACCAATCCATCTGATTTGCAAGGTTAGAAGTCATTGACAGCAATTATGTAAATGGACGCAACATTGCCAGACGTTTCTGATATGCTGCCTACAAGCATTTTCGATAACTTGCTTGAGCAAAAAAGACTAAAATTGAAAAGCAGCACAATCTAAAGACTAAGACTGATTAAAATAGCTTCTAAAATTAACACTGGGTTAAGCTAAGTAAAGGGAGCAAGGGGTGAATTGGGGCTAAGCACAGTATTATGATGTCAGTTGATGCATTTAGACATCTATTTATTACTACTGTCATCCACTAGCAAACAGATTTTACTCTTTTAAAATATGAAAGTTGCTTCTTGAATGGGTTAGGGTCAGAGTGTAGGGTTAGGGGTTATATTTGTAAAAATACAATAATTGCCCCCACCCAGCTGCCGCCCAGGTGGTTAAGAGTAGGGAATGAAGGGAATGGGCAGGGTTTGGGTTAGGAGTTAGCTCTCATCAGGATGTTTAAATTCTAATTCCTTACTATGCTGATCTTAAAGAATGCAATTTCATGCTTACAAAAATGTAAACTTTCAGCATTTCTTCCACAGTGTATTAACTTAGTTTCCTCTCTATGCATATTAGACGATTCGGTACAGTGCACACACTTCTCTCCTGTGTAAACAACCTGCTGCTGCTGCAGGCTTTCTCCACTGTAATATTAATAGAACAACTCGAGCTGTACGCTGTCTCGGCAGCAAATCTTAAACATCCCACAGAGCTGGAGTAGAAGAGAAACATGGGAGATCAAAGAGACATCACATTTGTGTTTCTTACTCTCATGTGGAGGCTGTTAGATGTCCATTTCTACACTGTGGTGGTTCAGGATACTCTAAGACTACCTACAGCTACAAAGCCTGTTTTTACACAGAGCAGATCTAAATGTAAATCCCTCTTCTTCTCCCTGACTGATCATATCTTCATCTCCAAAGCATTACCTTAAAAAAAAACTTAAGAGACATTTGTCTTTTTTCCATGGATGTACTGAATCTTATCTGTTAGCTTCAGCCGTTGTTATTCTTTAAGAAAGCTCTTCACATAAAACATTTCCATTCCAAATACTGCGTCCAATTGTCTCTAGAATCAATGTGGGTTACTCGTTTATCTCTGGTGAAATTGTTCTTTGTTAGGCTTTAAGAGGAAAGGGGTTGTTACACATGTAATGCCTCAATAAACAGATCCAACAAGCAGCATGCAGCTATAGTACAACATGCACTGACAAAAGGGCTCAGCCTCTTCTTTTCCAGATAAATAAACTCTCTTCTTCTTAACATCTCGACCGCCTGCACACAATCCCAGCCATAAATAATGAAAGACATTATGAAACCCTCAGACAAGCTGCTCTGTCAGCTCGTTTCTAGACTTCAAATGAGCAATGTTTGAGTGAACTCACACAGCCTGAGAGCTGCAGAGAGCATTCAGACTCACAGGCGGGAAACAGACGAGTGATCCGGGTTTCAATGCTCCAAGTCATTTTAGGACGTCTGGAAAATGGAGCACACTTTATGGCGGTTCAGAGGATCTTAAGTAAAAGCTTCATTCAGAGTGGTCGTACTTTAAGACAGCAGGTTGAAAGTAATGAGTTCAAATCACTCTGGAGTCCAGGAAACAACTTCGTCCCATTGGGAAGAGGAGGTTAATTACTGAAGAGGGCTACATCTCACTCTCATCTCTGATTTTTAGTGACACTTCTTGTCCACCGTAGTTTTCTCTCTTTTCTCTGTGCTAATGACTGGGAGATGTAAGTAGATTAAGAAGGAGAACTTAGCCTGGCACATGACAAAGTTTGCACAAACCTTAGAACTCAGAGAATTTAGATGTGCAGATTTAGGGGCAGAAGCTAAAAAAAAAGAAGGAAAAGTTCGAGTTTGTTCGGTAGAAGTGGAATGTAGAGGGGCAAGACCAGCAGATGAAGCTGTTAAAAACAGCCAGTGGAGTTGAATGAGGAGGAATAATGAGGCAAGTTTGGGGCCAAAATAAACAGTCCATTTCACAACACACTCTATCCTTGGTTCCCAACCTGGGGTCCAAGACCCCCTTGGGGAGGCCAGAGATTTCTGGGTGGGGGCAATGGCCGGTCTGCTCTGAGGCTGTTAAAATGAGGTTCACTCAAACTACCTAAAGTAATAATAAGTAAAAAAAACCCATATGAATGGTTCATACCAAGGTCTTTTACTAATAAAACTTGTGGTTAAGGCCAGTGGTTCCCAACCTTTTTCCATTGATCCCCCCTTCACATATCAAAGAGGAGCTTGCCTCCCAGGACCCACACAGCAAGGGGGTCCCAGACCCCAGGTTGGGAACCAAGGGTTTTAGGTTGTTGTGTTTGGCTTTAAATAATGAAAACAAAAATAGCCTAAACCTAAAGAGTTATTAGCAAAATACCTTCCATTCATATGAGTTTTATCATGATTTTAGGTAGTTTAAGTGAACCTAATTATAACAATCTTAGAGCAGACAGGCTGTCGCACCCCCCTGAAATCTTTGGCATCCCCCCAAGGGGGTCCCAGACCCCAGGTTGGGAACCAAGGGTTTAGGCTATTATGTTTGGCTTTAAATAATGAAAACAGCTCAAATTTATGAGTATTGTTGACAGCAATACATCACTTTTTTTCTGTATGGGTCTTGGGGGCCGCAGCTCCTCTTAGATATGTGAAGGTGGGGCTCACTGGAAAAAGGTTGGGAAACACTGCACCATATGGACCAAGGTATCTGGCTGCTTGACCACTACACCAACAGGGACTGTAATGAATTCAAATGCATGTACTTTAAGATGGAGTTGCCCCCCACCTTTGACAGCTACAACAGCCTCTACTCTTCTTGGAGGGTTTTCCATGACTTTTGGAGTGTTTTGTCGGAATTTGTGGCCATTAATTCTGTAGAGCTTTAATGAGGTCAGGCACTTAAAAGGACATTACTAATGGGCACCATAAGTCCACTTCAGCTACCTGTAGTGATGTCACTGATACTGCATCCATGTATTCTATAGATGAAACAGCCCATTTTAGATTCAAATTCTGAAGTTTTGTTTAACATTTAACCAAGTAATAACTGTTGATTTTTTTTCTACAAAGAGAATTTGGAACTTTCTCTTACAGCCCTGTTTTCACACTTGTACAACTAAATAATTTAGTGAAATATAAAAGAGGATGATCTTTCCAATTGGAGGTCACAGAGAATAAGTTTACCATTATAAAGTTTCTAAAACAGCTCTCAATGACTCTGAATGTCCTTGATTCTTCTCTCCTACACACAGATACTACTTTGCTCTCTTTGAAGGCCTCCCAGCTGACAGCTGTTGGCAGCGACACACGGACAATCAGAGGAGGAGATGTAATAATGTCCTCTGTGTCCAATCGCTTCACGCTATTGCACACATGCACACAAATTATGGTGCATTTCACAGGCCCAGCTGTAGCCGTCTTATCTTGCAAATTACGTTCCTTTAGCCATCATGGTTATTGGAGTACGTGTGAGTGTGCAACGGTTGGCTGCAGATTAAGAGAGCTCATACTGTATTCACTGTGCACCAGCATCAAGGTGGACCAAGGCAAATGATATTAATGGGAGTTAATTGGGGCAGAAACTGGCACCTTCTCCTCCATCCTGACCTCCTGCTTCTGCTCCACAGGGGGCTGAGAGAATAGTGTGTGCAGAAAGATAAAGAAGAGGAAAGGCAGAATGATTTGCAACATGAATCCCCCCGCCTTATTAACACCTCTTGAATGAGGTCCAGTGATTCACAGGGTTTGTCTGTGTATCGACCGCTGGTGGAGCAGATTAATGAGCTGCTCTGAAGTCCCTGCACGACCAGCATTTAGGTTTCACATGATGTATGAGACATGGAATCTAAAATATCTATATAAATTATAGGCATGAACAACCTGCAAAGACATCTATATTTAGGGTAAATTTGCAGATATGTGTACTTTGGTTAGAGGAAGGGGCGTGGTGTCAGTTCCATGGTTCCACCAATCAGCTCCTTTGTGCACTAATTGGCTTCAAGTAACATTAGGAGAGGAACAGCACCTGTTACAGTTATTTTGGCTTCACAAGGGGATGCGTTGTACGTATAAATATATTGTACATGATCAACAGAAGTCGCAAAAGAAGGTGCAAAACATGTATAACATAATTAGGAATTACTCTCAAATCATAATTTACACTTTGTTAAATGCACAAGTGTCTTTCCTGCAGATATTTCTGCAGATTTAAATGAATGCATTACTGATGTTCCACTTAATTTTCCCCCTTAACTTCAGTTAATGAGTGGATAATTACTAGAGGCTTATTCACTCTTCTGCTTGAGGGTGTGATATTCACGTACCTGTGGGGTTTATCCTTCAAAAAGGTCATTTCCACTGAGTGGTCTAGTTCAGTTTGGCACAGCACGACTGCTCAGCTGGACTGCAGAACAAAACATGGCTGTCTGCTCTATGAGGAGTGAGGTCTGCCTAAATTAGGGATTTTTGGACTCGACAGAGCCTCATAATGTTTCCTGGACTGTGGATATTGATATATGGCGGCAAATTGAGTTTCCTGATGTTTATCTGGACCTGATTTTAAGTACAGGAAGCAGTACATCCACTCAGTTCATCAATGATGGATGTAAGTAAGTGATTTAATGTAGAAGTTTTGTGATTTCGAAGCTTTAGGTCAGTTAACTCTGTATTGTAGCTGGTTATTCATCTACTTCTTACTTAAGGTAATCTATGAGAAGATCACTCTGTGTTGGCTGAACGCGTTTGCAAAACTTCAGGCTGCAGCCTATTTTGAAACGAGATCAGTGTACCCAGGATTTCTTACTTAATGTAGTTTGATTTTAACACCTGTTACACCTTTAACTTATATTTAATGTAACATATATGTGACCAAAGCTGGTAAAAAGTCCTGCAGGTCGTCCGAGGTCATTTTTGAGTTTTTTACACATTATGAAAGCGTAGATTCCAAGCTTTCAAATGGTGCATCACACACCGTAATCTGATCATATTTTACAAAGATATGCTCATATGAATGTTAACTTCTATTTCCTGTCTGTTCTGAGAAAAACAGGCTCAAAGTTTCAGGACTTCTCCTACCTTTAGGCAGGCCAGGAGATGGGCGTGAACAATAGAGCCACATTTACATAAAGTCCACCCAAAGCAAGCTTCTGAATCGGACTAGTGACACTCATCAAAAAATTCCCACAGGAAATCCGCCATCATCAAACTTTCACTGTTGAGTGATCCTGAAGTTGTCCAAAGTCTGTTGATAATTCTTGCTGCTTCTTCATATTCTCTTCTACTTTTCTTCGCTGCAGGGTGCATCTTGAGGCTTGTTGATAAAGGTGATAACTAGAAACAGCTGTAGTTACGTGCTTAGGGGGGTTGGAGTTTGAGCCATGCAGTGTTTGTTATTGTCCATCTCAATGGGTGAAACTGGGAACAATGGCAGACTGACCGGCCAATTATCACCTCGCAGTTTCGCTTTCCCCTCCCCTCAATATCCTTGCAGCAACTGCGAGAATAGGGCAATTTAAAACACAAAATTAACACTTTTAAATATCACATTTGTGTTACTTTTTTCATCAAATGAGTATTTTAAATGTCAGACTTGCATAAAATGAGAAAAAATGAAAAATGGATCATTTTGAAGAAAACGACTTTGTATCCATTTTTCTCAACCACCAGAATGCCGACTTGCAGGAACTTTATCTGGCTTCGGTCACATATTTAAGGTACAGCTTGCAACTTTTATATTGTGAAATTAGACAGAAATAACTTCAGTGTTTCCCCAAAAAGAAATCTCATAAAGTTATAAATGCTACTTTATTTAATCAGTGATAAATACTGATGGACTTGATAGTTTTTTTGGTCTTTACCCTATAAAGTTAACTGTGTTAATCAGACATTGTTGGACTATTTATACAGCTGTGAAACACACTCTGTTGTCGTTAGATGTCTTGTCACATTATTTTACCATCTAGTTGATCTGCTGAAATTTAAGGTCTTAGTTTTCCTTTAAGGTCTAAGGAAGGAGTGTAGAGTTGAGTTTAGATTATATTCATCACCAGCTAAATGCTTGTGGTATCTGCTGTAACATCCCAGCTTCCTCTTCTGTCTTTGCTGTTGTGGCGCAAATCATTGCAGTACACATAATCCATCAGCTGATCTGGACTGGCCGTAGTTTATTTAACCTTTATTTAACCAGGAGAAAATAAAGGTTAAAAATCTCTTTTTCAAGAGTTCACATAGTTCAGATGTAGTGATAAAAAAACAGCACATTTTTCTGCTCAAATAAAGCTGTTTGCTGCTGATTCACTACTGATTACTGACCCTCTACAATCCACCCACCAAATGAGGGTATGGGTGTCTGGAGACGCAAACTATTTTGGGGGTTAGCGTTCCATACCAAACCGTACTCAATCAAACAAGACCTCTTGATGGAAATGGGGCTAACACACAACAAATACTGATGTTTCTCATGTCTCAGAGGATGAGAAAGTTAAGTTAACTGTGTCTCTTACAGTGCTAGTGTCGACTTTGGATGGACTTTTCAAACCATGTTTCCATGTGAAAGCTGCTTGCATTTCTTTGAAGTGTCAAAACTAAAAAACGAAACAACACAGGATGCCAAGGACTTCTAGTTTTATTGTTGTGGGATTGAAGCAGCTGTCAATATGATGTTATTCTATTATGATTACATATAAATGATTAAAACCCTGGTAACTTTATTTTTCACATCTTTGATTTCCCACAAGGGTGGTTTGTTAATGGTTCACTTTGTTGTTTGCATCCAAATGCTGCTTCAAACCCCTTTCTATGTTGGCAGTTAAAATTCTCTCTTTGGGAAATACTTAATCATTTATTCATTTATTTCTAAAAGTTGAACAGAAGTGGAATTTAAATAAAAAATGTGTTCAAAAACGCTGAAAAAGTCTGTTAAATACAGTTCTTAAACACCCAATTTCAGCTCTTCTCACATTGCATTACACAGAAGTTCTGATCCTCAAAGACAAAAATACTTTCAATATTTCATCAATGCATGACCCAATATTAAGAATACAGATCCAGCAACAACACTTGGTATCTTTGCAAAGATACAAAGCACAGTGGATAAGAAATAGAATGTAAACAGTCTAAGATCTTCGCTGCTAAAGCGGCAAAAACCTAATTCAATTCAGCATGGAGCTAAACTTCCCCGCTAAGGCTTTAATCTCATAAAGGAGCTGTCCAAACACGGTGGTGCTGAAATCTGAAACAAGAGACACCATGGCAGCTGTTTGCAACCATTTTCGCTGCTCTATTCCACAGAACACGGCTTTAACAACCTGCCTGTGATTTAAAATCTGACTCAGGGGTCAGTCCTGGCTGCTCCGTATGCGTGCTGGCACTAAAGCCTCGGAAACAACAGACCATTTGCATGTTTTCTTTTCCCCCTCCACCTCTTACAACAACTGACACCACGCAAGAGTTGTCGCCGTTGGGAGAATGGGGGGGGGGATAAAGTGAAGAGTAAAGATGAGGTGACAGGGAGAGAGAAATAAAGAATAAAAGCGACAGGACGGGAAATAGCAGAGAGGTGCCTGATTAATGCAGCTTAAAATAACATTAGCAGCTCCGGGCATTAGCCTGTCGAGAAGCTAAAGACAGACAATGATGGCAGAATCAGAAAGTGCATCATGACAGTAGAGACAAGTATAACACTTCAAGAATAATGAGAGTTCACCAATGGATCTCAAAGCCTGAAGTAAATGTTATAATGTGTGCCTGTGAATATTCATGTGTCATTTTCAGGTGTGGAGTGAAATGAAGAGGAGGAGAGGGAGTGAAGACTGGAGGGAAACCGCAGGAACATGGGTTACAAGATTGGAATCCCAATGCAGCTCTTGAAAGACATGAAGGGAATGAAAGAGGCTGTTTAAAAATGCAGCGCCAGACAGAACACGGTCCAATATTAGAGAAATACTGACACAGAAATATGGGAAATTCATGGGATAATTTAGGAAAATGCCCTGGGCAAATCTGAATAACTATATTCACAATAGCTCCCAGGATTTGCTCCCCAAATCATGGGAAACTTTCCCCAAATTATGAGGACAATTCTGATTTTTTTGTTAAAATTGCCTTGTAAAATTTTCAGGAAGTATAAATTTTCCCACCATTGCATGAAAATGTTCCAAAATTGTTGAGAGCATTTTCAAGCGACCAGGTAAATTTCAGACATTTTTAGGTAGAATTCAAGGGTGCAGATGGCCTAGCTGTTGGGTCGACTCACACCCCATGTACATGGGCGGCTCGGGTTGAAGTCTGGCCTGTGGCTCCTTTATAAAACCCCAAAATATATCTTATTTAAAAAATGGTAAAAGCTATTTTTTTTTTTTTTTTACCAGAAAGGTTCCTAAAAACTTCCTGAAGGAAAATCCTTTTTCAGGCTGGGGAAGATTCTGAGAATAGTGGACTTACGAGAAAATTCCTGAAGATATATGTTTTTTAAATTATCAGTTGAAAATGTCACGTTTCCCTGGAAAATACACAAGCATTCCTGGAACTATCCAGAGATGTTTCTGGGGGAAAAACTCTGCCTTTGGGTGACTTTTTGCCAGATTAAGAGAAAATTCCTGAAAATGTTGGGGAAAAAAATCCTTTGAAAATTTCCCAAAATTTCATAGCAAGGTTCCAGGACATATAAAATTCCCTGACATCCCTGAAAACTAAAAAGAAATCAACTTGGGAGCATTTTTAAATTATCAGGGAAATTCCTGAAGAATTTCGGTAACATTCCCAACTTTACACCTGAATATGAGAGAATTCCTGAAATTTTTAAAGAAATTTCTTTGGAAAATGTTGCACATTCCCAAGTAAAACTCAAGGTATTTTGAGGTAAAAATTTAAATTCCCATAATTTACTGGAATTTTTAAAATTAACTTGGAAATTTCATGTAAAATCACCCAAACTTTCCTAAAAGATAACTAAAAATTTCCAGGGGTAAATCCTGTGTCTTCATGTGTCATTTTCAGGTGTGGATTAAAACGAGGAGGGGGAGCAAGGAGGAGTGAAGACAGGAAAAAACCACAGGAACACAGGTCACGAGATTGGAATGCTAATGCAGCTCTTGAAAGACATGAAGGGAATGAAAGAGGCTGTTTGAAAATTTCAGCACCAGACTGAACGTGCACCAACATCAGATGGAGGAACCACATGCCAAAGACACAAAACAGACTCAAGACCATCATGTCCACAAATTAAAATCAGCGCTCTGTTCTATTTGCCACTGCACTGACCCAGTCTTCATTCAGCATTCAACATTAGCATAATCAGTGTACTTTCACAAACCACGGAAGTTTTGGCTTCCTAAAAAAACAGAGGGACTCTTTTTCCCACTATCCTTTGAAAGGGGTTTGATTGAAGATGTTAAGAAACTGTATTCTAAAAATTACTCCTCATAATTATGACAAGTAAATATGAAAATAACCAAGCCAGCTATCTTTGATGTTTCAGAACGTTTGAGGACATTGTTTCTAGGGAATAATGGGATCATTTCAGAGAATTCCAGAGAATGTCTCAGACTCTATCACAGTCCTATCCTATCTAGATAATGGCATAAAACCATTCCTAGCGGGGGGGGGGGGGGGTCTTAAGGAAAAGGAAATTACCGGGAATATTCACATCTACCATACTCCTATTTTAAAGTGACAAACAAAAAGATATCAGCTCTTGACAAAAATTCCAGGAAAATTCCCAAAAGGTTTAGGGAAAATATCTGGAAATGTTCTTGAAAATGTACTGAACATTCCTGAAATTTTTGAAGGAAGGTTTGCGCAAATTTGTGTTAAATCTTCTCAAAGATTTCCCTGGAAAATCTTGAAAATTCCTATACAAAACATCCTGGGAAATCCTCCGAAAATTCCTGGAACTATTCATCCGAGAGAGATACCTGCGGAGAAACCTTACTGCTCCGACAGGAAGTAGACACAGAACCATCACTCCTGCCAAATTAAAATCACCACTCTGTTTTACTCACTGCAGCACAACCTTTGCCCTCAGCCAGTCTTCATTCAGCTGATTTAAATGTTAACTAAAACTTTACGCTTTGGCAATGACAAGCCAGTTACAGACGCTCCCTTGAGGAAACATAAAATTGATTGAGGATTGAATTTACAATCTAATCATGTCTGAGCAGAGGGATGTGAAAGAAGCCGAGGTCAGTGCTAAGTGCAGGCCATGTGAAGTTGAAGAGTTCCTGTTTTATCAGCGCTTCATCATTTATCAAAGAAAACTAAAAAAAAACGGACCTCTGTTCAAGGTTACACATGCCTGAGCCACTGATTTGAAATCAAGTACAAGTAAATGGCTCAGATCTTTTGAAGGAGATCATTTGAGATTCAAAAGTGTTTCAGGATGTTTGGATAACTTCCAGAAATCCTCATGTGACCCTTTTCAAAAAAGGCTCTTCAGAAACAAAGCCTCCTTTTTGCCAGCCTTAATCTGCATGAAAGTTACTACACTGATTCTCCTTGGTGGTGTTGTTTTCCCCCTTCAGATGCTTCCTGTAATGCGTGCGGCCCCCCACCGTCTTACAGCCCACAGGAGGGTATTTCAGAAGTTGTATCCAAACACGGTGATGCTGCTGAAGATTTTGTTGGTTGTCTTGTTTGAAGTAGGTACTAGTTGAAACTGTCTTCTTCTTCTGAGCTTTCAAACAAGCTTTAATCAAGATATTCTCTGACTTCTGAGTACAAAAGCATATTTTGGAGAAGGAGGTTGCTTCCTGCACTGAGCATCAAGTCAAATAGGATGAGGAAGATGCAGCATCACCATGGAGATAGGCCACCTGTTGTCCTTCCTCCAAACTGATCTGTGGATTTGTATCGCTGAGCGCCAGAGCAACACCAACACCTTGATGATGTAGTGTGAAAGTGAAACAAAAGCCTCCACAGATTTTTCTGCTTCTTTTCATATTTAGCTTCTTTTACATTCTCTCATGAGAGGTGCTTTTTCAAAAAAAAAAAAGACAAAAATATAGAGAGAGGCTTTTGTTTTCAATAGAACAAAAGAACACTTTTATCCACAAATGTTTGAGACGGGTTCAAATGAAGGTGATGAGTAGCAGGATTTACTCCCAAAGAGGAAAATGAGAGGTAAATCTGCCAAATAGGATCTAAGGTTCTAAAAGAACATAACATTTTTGTTCAAGTTTTCCAGATGTGGAAATTAGAATCAATTTTCCATTTTCTGAAATTCCAGTAAAAGTCTGGACACTGCTTACAAAAAAAAAAATCCCAAAACTTTAATTATAATTTCTAAAAATACTCTGGAAATACTGCAAAAAAATACCCCTTTCATATGATCAAAAAGTCACTTGAAATTTTTCCAACATTTTAAGAAATTCCATGAAAACCTCAGAAGGTTTTTTGACAAATATTCACAAATTTTGGAGAAACTATCAAAAATACTTTAGAAACCTCCCCAAATTCCCTTAGAAATTTCCCCAAAATCCTCTTAATTTTTTAAGAAAATTCTGTAAAACCTCCCGATATTTTAAGGGAAATCTCCTGGACTAATGGAAAAATTACCCAGGAAATGGCTAGGTCGTTTCATGACAATAAAGCCCCCCCCCCCAAAAAAAATTCCTAGGAAACTTTCCAAAACTTTAGGAGAAATTTCACAGATTTCCTATGAAAATTGTAAAGATTCACAGGTAACTCTTCCAAAGTCATGGAGAAATTCCCGGAAAAAATTGCTGGATAATCTCACAAATTCTGAGAGATTCCAGATATTGGATTTTTCAGACGAATGTGGCAAATTTATCAAATTTTGGAATTTCCCAACATCCTTTGGAATTTTTTCTAAAAGAAAATGTAAAAAAAAAAACCAATATTCCAAGAAAATTCCCTATTACTTAGTATGTTGAAAATAACTCACCAACAAATTTTGATGAAAGCTTCCAAACATTTATGAAATACCCAACCAGCAGCTGTTGCCAACCTGCAGCTGTGACACAAATCTTCTTCCATTAAGAAGCACTCGGACATTTTTCCTGGATCTGAACTTTGAATCCGCTCTGGGTCTGTAGGACATGTAGCAGCATCAGGGGTGCATGGACTCCCTCGTCCTCTGTTCTCTCTGCTGAACCTGCAACAGCTCACCTTGACAATATCTCAGAAAGGAGAATGAAAGGGGGAGACGAGGAGTGATTGGATGCAGAGAGCACCTACAGCCGTTTCCATGGCAACCAGCAAGCTCAGACAGGAGAAAGGAAGAGCAGTAATGGGTGGCCGAGATGGCCTCGCACAACACAAAAACAACACCCATCCCCTCTTACTCTATGGGGTTTTTTGATCCATGACCTTTGAAAAAAAGAAGACTGAACAGGATGCAGAACAGGAGCAACCGTTAACCCACAAAACAGACCGACAGTCCACACCTGAGGAAACACTCCGAGGTTAAAGAGGTTCTTCTATGTGCAGGGAGCAGTACAGGGCTCCCTGATGTAATCTACGGAGATGGACATACTTAAATTCATGATATAATAACTCTGTGTGCTACTAAGCCAGCTCTCGGAGCCCTCCGATTTCCTCCCCTCATTTGTATTCCTCTGATGCCCCCAGTTTGCACTTCTCATTCTTTGATTTCATTCCCCTGCCAACATGTTTTCCCATGTTAGTGTTGTTAGTCGTATTTTCTGCACAGCATGGAGCACATCCTCATTCACAGCTTAATGCTGCTGTTACAATCCTCAGTGCATGATCGGTGTAAGTAGGTGGCTACCTCAGATCCAGGCCAGAGGGATGATCCTGTCTGTGATCGGACAGACAGACGGAAACTCAGGACAGTTTTTCAGCATCTTTGTTTGTTTGGACACCAGGGAATCATCAAATAATATTAAATCTGCCAAGGCAAAGCCACATCCATATGATTGTTCAAAGGCTACAGTCATCCATCAGCTTCCTCGTGATATGAAAGTATTGATAGATTAGAGGATGGGATCGTGGAAATGAAATGTCTCAATGAGAGAGTGATGTGAGAAGAAGTGGATCTAATGGAGCTGTGTTTTGTTTCTCTTTTGGGAAGGATCATGGTCGCACTTTCGGCCAGCAGAGACGACAAAGATGAGGGAACAGCAGCCAGTAAAGAGACTGAGAGAGAAACTCGTACAACTGGGCACAGGGAAAAGGTGATTCAGATTTAAAATTTTCCAGCTAAACCAAGAGCCTGGTTGTTTTATCATGGAAAAAGACAAATCTCTATGAGCTGGATAAATGTTCAAGACTCCAACTGTATATTAAGCTTTCAGAGCATTTAGGAAAATCAAAAAGTCGAAACCTCAACAACGCTTTGAGCTCACAAAGGTGTCATACTTTTCCTTAAAATTAGTGAGTAAGTGTTGTTTGAAGTATACTACTTTTACAGTCGGAATTTAGAATGTGAGCCATTAGACTTCACAAAATTGTATTGATTCCCATAAAATTCCTTAGAGTATTTTGTCTTGTTCAATGTACAATTCCTGAAAAATATCCCCATATTGTGGGAACTTGAAAAAGCTTCCTGAAAAAATTCCCTAAATGTGCAAAAGCATTTCACCAACTTGCTGAGAGTATTTCCTAAGATTCTTGGGAAAATTTCAGGGAAAAGCTACCAAAATTCCCTTGATTTTTTCAAGTGAAATTTCTGAGAAAATACCTTAAAATCTGAAGCTAAATTTTAAGAAATTTCATGTGAGAATTTCTGTGAAATTATCTCCTTTTGAAAAAAATGCCCAGCGTTCCCTATATATTTCCTAAAATTCACTGGGCAATCACCCAACACTCATCAAAACAAAACTTAAACTTCTCAATATTACCTGAAAAATTTCCCATATTTTGGAAAAAATTCCCAAACTCATTAAGAAAATTGCCAGAACTTCACAGGTACATTTTCTTAAATCCTAGGGAAAATTCCCAGCAAAATTCCCTGAAAAGATCCTTGGAAGATTTCCCAATGTCCCAAATTATGTCTATATACTACCAGGAATCCCTTTGGATATTCCCAACCTTTCTGAAAAATTTTTCCCACATCATCAGGAATTTTCCTTAAAAGTCCCTGTAATCATTAATACTACCTGTCCCAAATTTTGGAGAAATTTCCAAAATACCCTGAGAAAATGGTCAAAAACTTGCAGGGGAAAAATTTCCCATAATTTGTGGCAAGATTCCTTGAAAAATTTCTGAATTTCCCAAAGAATCCCCCACATTCTGTGGCAGTTGCATGACAATATCTAATTTTTTTTTTTTTACAAATGTTACAAGTTTTTGTATATAGTCTATGAGGAATCCCATAGGAAATTCCCCCAAATTTTCTATATCCACAGGAATTTTCCTCAAAAGTTGCTACAAAAAATGTGATGTGAAATGTGATTATGATTCCAATGTTTTGGAAGAATTTCCCAAACTCATTGAGAAAATTGCCACACATTCACTGGTAAATTTTCCCAAATTCCAGGGAAAATTACCCCAAACTTCCAGCAGAATTCCCTGAAATTTCCCAAACATTCTGAGAAAGTTCAAGACAAAATCTAAAGATGTTTGACAAATGTTACAGATTTCCAAATTATATACTACCAGGAATCCCTCAGAAAATTCCCAAATATTTGGGAAAATTTCTCTAAATCCTCAGGAATTGTCCTCTAAAGTTCCTGTAAAAAACTTCCGATATTTTGGAGAAATTTCTAAAATACCAAAATAAAATGGCCAAAAACTCCCAGGGAAAGTTACATCAAGCTTTCAGCAGAATTCCCTGAAAAAAATCTTTTGAAACTTTTCTTTATTCTTGTGGAAAATTTCCCAGAAAATCCCCCAAATTCTGTGGCAGTTTTGTAGCAAATGATTACATTTTTGTATATTCTGTAATATATTCTAATATATTCTGTATATTCTACCAGGAATCCCATAGGAAATTCCTCAAATTTACTTGAAAATTTTCCACATCCCCAGGAATTTTCCTCAAAAGTTCCTACGAATAATTTGAAATATTTACAAAAGAATTTTACAGAATAGCTCATAGCAATTCCTGAAATTTTTGTGAAGAATTCCTCAAAATTTCTGAGAAAAGCTCCCAAAATTCCAAGGAATTTTTAAAATTAAATTTCGGGGAAAATGTACAAAATTTTGAGGTAAATTTCCAGAGAATTGATGGGAGAATTTTTTTCAAATTCCTCCAAATTCTGAGGAAAATTCTTAAATCTTCCCCCAAATTTCAGCTAATTCCTTGGACAACACTTGTTAAGAAAAAAAAAGAACAGAAATTTTTTTTTTTAAAAATACCATGCCAACATAAGCTTTAGGAAAAAGTGCCACATAAACAAGATGTATTTCACATACAATGTTTGCTGAAATGAGATTCCTTACCAGCGCTATCTGAAAACAAAGTTTGAAGCTGTTGCCAGACTTTAAAATGAGGTCATGTGGCACAACCTTCAGTGAAGTTTCTACTCTATAAATCAAGAGGCCTCTGAGCATCATTCACTCTTCACACACTGACAGCCAGTTGTCATAACAGAGCCTGATATATGGTGAAAACCTGAGCCTTTGCATCAGTCTCCTCCAGACCAACAGACAGCAGCATCACTCATTAACTCAAACACTGGCACGTCAGAATGAGCATCGGTCAAACGCCCGCACACACTCAAACACTGAGCTTTCTCTGAGGTTTCAAATGGGTCACCGTGTCCTTGTCCTGCTGCCTAACTCAGAAGGAGGAGGATAAATCAAAACCGGCCGTCTCCTCCATCCCAGCCCACTGATCAAGAAGATAAACCCCCGATGGGAAATCTATAAAGCCTCCACCCTCCTCGTCTGGGCACATGTGGGACAAATCGACACAGCGCTGCTGTAGAGGAGGAGGATACAAAGTCTAATGGATCAAACAGAGCATGATGAAACAGCTGCCTGTTGGTCAGTGGTTCATTTAGAGAGAGGGGAAAAAGATAGCTGTGAGTGAAAGGCATGATAAAACACATGCTGGCCTTTCACCTAATTTAATAACTTCCAAGTTATTTGTGTTATATTTCCCTTGCTCACTTAAAACTGACCTTTTCTCAGAACAAAATCTGTATATTTGTGCTGGAAACTTTCTTCACAGCACATCCAAGGTATTATCCATTACTTCTCAAACCGTATTTGCTTCTGATTTTCTGTTTTTTTATGGCAGCACACTCAAATGTGAAGGAACATCAGGGAGTTTTGAAAAGTATTTTCTTCTGCCAACATGAAAATAGCCGCGACCAGCCTACAGACATGCTGGCAATCTGAAATGTAGTCAACAAAAATGAATAATTCTGAAGAGATGCATAATTTATGGAGTTTAACATCTATAGTTTAGGGGATTATATGGATTACTTTGTGTGGTTTTGAAAACTTTCTGATCATATTTCCTTTAAACATCCTGCACAAAAAGGCCTATTTGAGTTGTTAAAGCTTAATTTTACATAACTGACAACCAAGAGAAGTTGAAAGTTTAAATTCAGGTGAAACTGAAGGAGTATACCAGAAAAAAATATTTACTGGTACAGTTTAGTTTTACTGAAATAGCAATGGCTGTCACCGGTGCAGCGCTAAAGTTGGATGAGAGTGAGAATTTCCCATTTGGGAGACATTCCCAAACTCCCTGAGAAAACTGCTTAAAATTCACAGGCAATTTCTTCCAAATCCAAGAGAAAATTATCCGAAATTCCCAGCAGTATGCCCTGAAAAAAATCCCTTTTCTATGTGGATTAGAATGGTTTGACAGTGGCCAGTGCTGAAAATAGACAGAACTGGTATCTTGAGCAAAGCACTTGCCCTTCTGAGATGCACCGGAGACGAACCAAAGCCAAGCAGTGGAGTTAGTAAGACCGACTAGAGCGGGAGCGGTTTGTTTTGCAGTGCGCTTTCTGAGCAAATCTTGGTGCAGGCGGAGTATGTGGAAATTGTAGGTTAGTCTAGTCAGTCATTGAAGAAAGTTGTGGTCGACTAACAGTTTTAGTCATAGATAAAGTCTGCAAAATCAACACTGCTACATTGTAGGGTTAGTTAACCCTAACCCTACCCTAGGGTATGGTAGCTGCAAAACACCTCATTAGAAAGTGACGGGTGACATCACCAAAACTTTAGCCTTTTTTGAAAATACAATGTTTCACAGCTGGCTGTGCTGCCCCTAAAACATACCAGTTTATACGTTTTAAACAAGGTTGATAAGAGCTCAAGCTCTTAGAGTGGGATCACATACCATGGAGTATTCTGTGTTTTAGTTCCCTGCTCAGCAAACATGCTTATTAACAATGATTTTATTTTAAGAGCTATAAATACAAAACCCTCTGGTTTCCCTCAGGCTGAGATTAAATGTGTGAAGTCACGATCTTTTTTTTTTTTTTACCCTCAGGTCCTAATTAAGGGGGAATCAAGTTGCTTCAATGATAATAAAACTGGAGAGAAAGCAGTAAATGATCTGGATGGAGCAGACCGGCCTACTGAGGAGGAGGAGGAGGGAGAGCTGGAGAGGCTGGAGGTTTTTTGTTACAGGTTTGTGTTTATTTTGTGTTGTATCTAATTCCATGAAAAGCCAGATTCATTTGTATCCTTGAGAAATGAAGAAGAATGGGAACCAGCAGATGAGCTCTATTTAATTCTGTCCTTGGTGAAGAGATTGGATTCTGAAATACAGCACTGCAAGAGAAAAGGACTGACTCAGATGCATAAAAGAGTAAAAACGTGTTAGCAACCACACAATAATCTTTGTATCTATTATTCCTACTTGCTGACCTCTGCAGCAGAGATGACAAAAGCAAGAGCAGCTTTTAATGTTTAAGGTCGTAACAACAGAGCGGTGATGACAAAAATATCTCGTCTGTAAAATGTGAACTCGGATTGAAAAGGCCGGAGGGATCAAGAAGCCACAAAGTCATTCACTGCTCCATTTGGCAGACTCTTGGTTCGGGCGGGGTCTTGTTTTCCACGTTCAGACTGTCACATCGCATCACGACGAGCAGAGCCTCAAAGCTCCGTCTCTATAATAAGAAAGTTGTGAAGTTGTGTGAGATTATGAGGGTTTACTGCGTTGAAATAGAGGGGGTCAACAGGGCGTACTGCAAGAACTCAAATATTAGCAAATGTTTCTGTCTTTTGTTTGGTTAAAAAATCTCATTATACTTCATAAGTGAAAATGTAGCCAAAAAAGTTCCAGAAATATTTCCACCGTATCTTTACCTTGAGACATTTTGGCAGCTCTGACCGTCTCCCTGTTTCACGGGAGGCTTCACGAGGCTTTTTCTGTTCAAACTCTACACACTGGTCTGACTGGAAGGATTTCAGCAATCACTTAACGCGAGGAATCAATCAGGAAAGCGTCCAGCTATGATTGATTGACTGGTGTTTCTGCGTGATTGGATGGATGCATATTTAAAAACACACATTTAAATTCATCCACTCAATCAAAGTGACATTTTTATGATGCCTTACAGAAACAGATAGGCCACATTGATATTAAAATATGATGATTTAATTCAAGATTATGGGCTTTTGATTGAATGCGGATAAATATATGCTATTCTCCAACAACTAAAATGATAAAATGTACCATCATGGCAGCCTTTGAAATGCAGAGCAGACTGATATCCATAACTCTGCAGGATGAGTAAGTTTGTGTCACTCTGGAGCTTCCCATAAGGCTTTCAAGGCAGCCGGGAAAACAGAGGAAGAGTGTTTTGTCCTCCTCTGGGACCAGCTTATGCTCCTTGAGATTATCACTTTCCCCTGCTGGGGGATTTGTCACTGATCCCTTGTGTAGAATGGAGCGGGCTATTTAGTGACGCTCCCTCGGGGACACATAACACAAAAGGATAATACAACAGCAGAGTGGAGTACATTTTAAGTTGCAGAGAGGGAAACAACACAACATCAGCGTCTGCTGCTGCATGCATCGGTGCTACTCCTCTCAGCTGCTCTGTAACATGCACTCTGATGAAAAAATCTCTTTCTTTCCTGTTGCTGTTCGACAACACACCAGGGATGTCGAACTCAGAGTTGCCAATCACTCTTCTTCTTCCTCTCATGCTCTCATTTCTGTCGAAACCTCCTGCTGTTAGCCCTCCTGCTGTGCCATAACTACCACCTGATTAGGAGAGTTATTAAGCTCTATAACTTCAACACATCCACATCCTGCAGAGACTCCTGGAGAGACCTCGTTATTTCCCCGTCAAGCTTCCCCCCATTGTCTAAAATGTGGACAGTCTGCCATCATCCTCCCACTGATTTAAAGGGCAGCAGAGCTTTGGAAAATGGAGGTAGATCCCAGAGATGAACAGTTTCTTTCTCTAGCTACAAAAATACACCCAGGCAGGTGCAGTACATGGACAAAGGTATTTTATCACACCTGCAAATGATTGAATTCAGAATTTAGCTTACATTTGTAAACATTTGTGATATTACATGGGTCGTTCTGAAGAGCTCAGTGACTACAAGCGTGGTGCTGTGATGGATGCTATCTTTGCAACCAGACAGTTCGTGGAACTTCATCCCTGCTGGATAGTCCACAGTCAACTGTCAGTGATGTTATTAGAATGTGGAAGCATTTAGGAAGAACAGCTACGAAGCATGAGACCACATAAAATCACAAAAGTCAAGTTTGGTGGAAGAGAGATAACGGTATGAGGCTGTTTTTCTGGGTTACAGACAAAATTCAAGTGACTTTGCAGATGCCTTACTGGGCTCTGAAGGTGTGGGTTTTCTAATTTTTTATGTTATTCCCCATGCCCCTGGTAAAATGCAAGGACATACAGAGCACAACCGGAGTTGTGTCAATCCTCCTTGCCACCAGATTGTATCCTAAGGCGCATTTATTTGCCATTGCATGCCTTGATTTTGGCCCAAACTTGCTTAAAGGTTCTGCACAGTACTGTATCCACAGAACTAACATTATCTTGATGCAGCAAAGTCAAATGACTTGTTCTAAATATTGTTCCCAATTCTGAGAGGACTGACAGATTATAGATGAGGATAAAGGGGTGGCCTGATTGCAGAGGGGGTGCACGCCACCCCGTGTGAACCCATGGACACACTCCTGCATGAAACCTCCCTCTTCAGCAAAAATCAAGACTGAATTGTATACCTTCATTCTAGCTCCATGTGTGTTAAATTAGAGGTTTTACCCTGCTGGTTTTTAATAACTGAGTGTAGAGAAATTTCCATTATAACCTCATGACAACAAGGACATAAAAAGTCATATTTTAGTCCCTTCAGTAACGAGTTAATGGAGCCTGTGAGGTCTCTAATGATTCTTACAAAAAGTAAATGTACGGCTCTGCATTTAAACTGTGATTTAGTGTCAAATAAGGCATGAAAAAGAGACACAAAGCAATCAAAGAGCAATTATGTCCACTAGAACCACATTCTTCAGTAAGAGAAACTTCATAATCTGCATAACAGCAGACATAGTGATGGACAAAGGCGGCCATCATTGTTTGTCATGTCTTTAGGGCTTTGTATAAGCACGAAGTGGCAAATTTCACATGACAGCTTTGAAACCAGTGCCGTAACACCTACTCACATTTACATTTTTGAAGCATTGCTTGGAGTAAATGTGGCCACATGTCGCTTAAATTTGCATGATTGGTTTAGGAATTATGTCAAGTAGTCTACAGGAGTTTGGCAGCCAAAAACAAGACAGAAACTACAGCAAGTAAAGAAATTAAAATACACAACATTTCCCTCCAGGGTTGTCAAAATATCTCCACAAACTTTGGTGAAGTTTAGATGAAGTGTATGTCATGGTTTAAATCTGCAGTTATTGATTTTTCAGCCTGTAGGAGTAAGAGCCGCAAGCCTCTAAACATATTATCACATTTAAAGTTTAAGCTGCCATGCTAGCTTAATTTCGCTTTTTTACACATTCAGTAAACATTCATTCATTCATTTAGAAACGTGCTTTAGGCCATTAAATGAAAAAAAAAATACTCCCCATACCTCTTATAGCTCAGTGGTTTACCAGCTCCTATGAAAAATATTCAGCTTTCAGAATGCTAAATGCTAAACAATGCCCGCAAGCTAGCTGCTAACTTTGTCTGTACAGTTGTTTTACCAAAGTTTATGTAAATAAAGCTAACTGCTGAACTGTAGGAGGATAGGAACCAGAGAGTGAACCTAAACAGAAAATTTGTTGTCTAGAATACCAGAACAATGAGATAAAAGGCGCTAACATGCTTTGTGAAGCTGAGGGAAGACTGTTTGGCAGATTTGGTAATGATGGTAATGATAATGGCTTTTTGACGTTTTATTCAGCTTTTTGACGTTTTATTCAGCTTAACTCATAAAGTCTGGCAGTTAAAAGAAAGCTTTGTTGGCTTTAGCTGGAGCTAACAAAGCTATGCTAGCTGCATAATGTAACTATGCAAGCTAATGTACCAATATTAACTTTAGCAACATGAGCTTAAGTAAATACAGCAAAAGCTTACCTAACTATGCTTGCTACATAGGTAACAAAGCAGCATAGCTAACATAGCTACATTTACTTTTAGCAAGCATAAGCTCATGAAGCTGATGCAGCTTTGTTAGCTTTAGCTACGTTAGCAACATAGCTATTTTATGTGAATAAAATATGGGTTTATGAGATCTGCAAAACTGTAAAAGCTATAGTCTTTAGCTATGTCACCTATGTAGCTAACGTAGCTTTGTTAGCCTACGTCTTTGCTTAGTTAGCTGCATTAGAGTGTTTTCCTGCAAACAGACTGTTTCCTCAGCTTTAATAAATCCTGGCTAGGGTTAAGATAAGGGTTAATATGATTTTATTTTGAAAGTTTTTACGTGTGTTTCTGTTCTGACAGATGCACTTTCTCACTGTAGTGGTTTGTAAGAGGGGGCATCTGAGAGTTGCAGTCTGCAGCCAAAATGTCTTGGAAATTTTATACTGAATAAACAGACTGCACCACCTGGATATTCTTCAGAAGTTAATCAAGAACGGTAGAATTATTTTACAACTGAGTGAATAAAGTTGATATTTTATCTGTCATTTCAGGACAATTTGTAAAACAGTCTAGTACTTTGCTGTATTTCAGTGAGCATATAAGGTTAGAACTGCCTGTAATCATTATAAACCAGCTGTTTTAGCAAAATATTAATAATAACTAATTTATGAAAGTGTATTTGCCAATGCTACCAGTGTGTAATGATAACATGCAGCTGTTAAACATGAGTTTACTAGAAAGTAGGATAATTAATTGACACAGCACTTTTTCACAAATATGTTGCAGATGGATGTGTTTGTTTTCTATGACTAAAACGGGTTTAGACAAAGGTAAACCATGTCTGATATGTAAAATTTGACATCTAACTATCTGCTGCTGTCACAGTCAGCAGGCAGCAGCAGCAGCTACTATTGCAGGTATAGCAACTGACCTAGATGGCACACAAATCGGCTGAAAGATTTGGGTCTATGATGTTGTAGGAGTCATAAGTTTATATGAAATTAAGAAAAAGAAAAAAAAAAAGCTTATTTATGGTCTTGTGCAAAAAGACCCCATGTTATACATTATGACAGCAATGCCATTTGAAAAGCTATCATTAGCAGTAAATTGCAGGAATAGCAATGGATTGTGGGATGTGTAGTTCCTCCACTCAGAAAATGTATACACACAATCTTGAGCCTTTTCTTCCACTTTAAATGCTGTTGGTGTGCCAATTAAAATGTTTTATAGTCATCAGTATTCTAGTAGCTGGTTGGCATGTTTCCCACATTAAAAATGCTGCTTGAAGGATTTTGTGAAATGTCAATGACAGATCTGAGCAGGAAATTTACTTCGTAAACCAGAGCTGCAGAAAAAGTATGGTCATTTTTGATCTCTATTTCATTTCATTTGGGTGATAAATATCTCAATAACAGCCCTATCACTGCCGTAATTCTCTGCAGTTTGGCTTAATTGAAGGAATATCCGTCTTGTTGAGTGTCATCTACCCACAGTCTTCAGAAGAATTGGGAGTCTGGGTTTTATTTTCATCCTTGACTTTCTCCTCTCCCTCTCCCTCGTCTCACATAATCTCTATCTATCTGCTCACTCCACGTCCTAACTGCTCCGCAATCAGACCTGTCAGCCACACTTAAGGCTCTAAATACCCTGAGATTCTCCAATCAGACACACCAGTCATGATTTACCTCAGACAGGCTGGAGACGCTCCTGAAGCCCCGTCTGTCCATCAAGTGTTGGCTAATTTTTCAAGACAAACACATCATCACCTCAGGACGACATGCTACTCATCGAGATGAATTAAACACGTCAAAATGAAGTGACCTTTAGAGGTTCAGTGCACCTTTTTCGCCTGTTTGTGCCTCATTTTATTCCTACATATTAACTATGGACTATACTCATTAAAGCATGTTTGGAAATTTATTTATACTGGCTAATAGATACTGAAGACTTTGAAATCTAACAGTAACCAAGACAGTAACAGTAACCAAGAAAGTCAGGGCTTGAAAAAAATGGTCAGTTAAGAGGATGACGTTAGCATTGTCACTGTGAGCTCACAGACATTAGCTTGAAGCTCAGTGAAAACTGCCTTACAGCCTAGTCAACCAGTTAGCATTAGCTTAGACTCACAGCTTTGCTCCTGTAGCACTTGTAATAAGTTTAGCATGTCAGGAAGTTTTATGGTGAAAAAATTCACATATTTAAAACCCAAGATATTTAAAGAAAGTCAACACCATTGTTAGAAGGGCACAAGTTTGAGCTTGTACCTTTGACACTCAGTAACAAATTTTAGCATGCTAAATCATGAACGCTAACTCTATAAATTTTACATAGGAAACTGTGCATGTTAGACAAGCATATATATAAAATACTGTGCAGAACTTTTAGGCATGTTTAGGCCAAAAATTGGAGCCAAACTCCTGTAAGATGTAACGACGACTTCTCTATTTTCAAGAAGCACACTCTTTAAAATGAGCTAAACGGGCATCTTTTGTTCATGCTTTTAAATATTCCAGTCAGCAGTCTACTTACCATGTATTTTAATATCAATAAAACCACAAATATAGGATTACTTTCCTGAGCTCAAGGTTGAATATTTATTAACTAAAGACCTTGTGTAACTTGTTGAATAAAGCACAGCACAACAGCTTGCATTATTGACGGTTAGCTGTGGAAATGTTTTGGCACATTAATGTCACATTCATCCACTAAAGCTGCAGCAGATCTGTGATTATCTGAGATGTGATGACCTTAACGTCTTGGCAGTTATTTTAGTGTCTGTGGACAATGTTCAATCTCACCTCTTCACCACATACCTCATTAAACGCCTCAACCTCTGACACTTTCACATCACCTCACTCGCTCTGTGTTCAGACTTTCCTCAGGATGACAGCTCTATTAAAAAGATCCCTGATAAACACAGTTAACGACTTAAAGGCTGATTTCAAGGGATTTTATTGCACTTGACCTTACAAACACTCTTAATTCTTATGCCTCTGAAATAGTGATATTCAGGGCAGTAAGCACTGCATTTTTGGTCTGTCTGTATGTCCTGGTATCCCAAAAATACTTAAAGGGATTTTTTTCAGACTTTGCACTAATGTCCACTCTCTCTGATTCAAGGGTACCCTGACTACATTTTGGAAGTACAGGTCAAAGTTATTATTATAAAGTTATTACTGCACTGCACATAACCTTAACTCATCAGTAAGGGCCACATGCTGAAAATGCACATTTATGTTAAATCTACAGAATATAAACACCTATGAATCAGTCTTAATTAAAGAATGCCATTTTAGGTATTAGATTAAAATTCAAGTGTTCTTGTTTTAGTCTCCCATACCAGTGGGACTCTTTGTCTTCCCAAAAAGTAAACTGTAGGCTGTTTGTCCACAGACTCATTAACTGTATGGCTTATCCTGTGTGGGGTTGCACAGGGTCAGACGCCAATCCCAGCTGTCACTAGGTGATAGGTGAGGTACACCCTGGACTGGTCACCAGACAATCACAGGCTGACATATAAAGTAAGGTTGCATAATTCTGGCCAAAATGATACCTGTGATAAATTTGATCAACATAGAGATCATTATGAATCATGATTATTTTTTAGTTTTAGGGACAGCTTTGTTATACAAGCATGTCATCAAAATAGCTGAGGAAAATTACAGAAACTTTTCAAGCAAATTCCCAAAAATTCAAAGCATATTCCAGCCAAATTTCCAATCAAATTCCAAAATAAATTTCCCCAAATTTTGCTGGAAATTACAAAATATTTTCAAACAAATTCCCACAACCATCCAAACAAATTCTGGAAAATTCCCATTAAAATTTAGAACATTTTCAAAGGAAATTCCCAAAAAATTCCAATCATATTTACTTTTTTTCTACAAAAAGATTTCCCAAATTCCCATAAAAGTATCTTAAAATTTGAAAGCCAATTTCCCCCCTGATCCGTTAAAATCAAACACCCTAAAATAAACAAAAATATCACCAAATATTTTCAGGGCAATTCTTAAATTGGCTCTTAAATTTCTTAAATTAAATTTCTTAAATTCTTAAATTTACAATCATATTCCCAAAAATTTACAAATAATTTTCCCCAAAGTTCCATGGAAAATTAGAGAAAGTTTCCAAACAATTCCTCCCAAACATGTAAGCAAATTCTGTAAAATTTCCATGAAATTCAGGAGAAGTAAATTCCCCCCAAAACTTTCAATCAGGTTTCCAACTTTTTTTTTATGAATACATTCCCCATATTCCCATGAAAGTATCTGAAAATTTCAAAGCAAATGCCCCAAACCTTTCAAACCAAACGCTTAACAATATACCAAAATATCACCAAAGATTTTCAGAAAAATTCCTGAAAATTTAAAGCAATATTCCAAAACATTCCAAGCAAATTACTTCAACTGCTATGGAAATTCCAGACAATCGTCCTAAAAAATCTGATAACAGAATTCATTACAATATTGTTGAAAGCCAAAATCTAACATCCTCATATGTTCATGCAGGGTCTGAGGAGAGTATAGTCAAACATTTACACTCACACCTACGGGCAATTTAGAGCCATCAGTTGACTTAACAAGCATGTCTGTGAACTGAGGATGGAGAGAACCTGCATGTGCATGAGGAGACAATGATGACGGGGATTCAAGCCTAGAACTCTCCCGCTGTGAGGCGACAGCGCTATCACTACACCACCATGCAGCCTGGTGGTGTTTGTGTTCACATCTATCAGCTGCATGCTGCTTTGAATGAAAGTTTCTGCTAAATTAAACTGCAGACAAAGTTAACTGAAATCTGAGCATCATAAAGACTGATAGGACATGGAATATAAAGTATGATGGAGTTAATGTTGTGTTTTATCGTGTTGTAATGCAGCCTTTAGTAAACCTTACTGTTCAGAGGTGAATCAGCAAAATATTTCTAAAAACATTTGAATAAAACAAAAATGAGATGACTTTTTATTACATTTTACCTCCATGTGTCTGCTGTTGTTAACAGCACCCTCTAGTCTACTTTCCTCTCATTCTGAAGTCTTAGAGGCCTATCCAGGTCAGAAACGTGTCACTGCCCCTTTAAAATCCTGGTCAGCTATAGGAGGTGATCCACGTCCTTAATCCCTGGACTCGATTTAGTTTGTGGTGGGGATCCCTGAGCTTTAGCTGACTTGGCCGGCTTTTAATTTGGCTGATTCACTCTGCTTAGGTCACCATCTTTCTTTTTGTTTATGAAGAGTATTTTGACCCATGATCCATTCATAGAGAGCTCTGAGCTGTAAAAAAAAAAAAAAATTTCTCTTTAGATGGCAGGCAGCCAGAGGGAGGCCAGCTGAGCACTTTAGTGAGTGAAGTATAAATAACAGACGGGCAGAGGGTTTCATTTAAAAACACCTCCAGGTGAAGAAGTCACTCTGTTTCTTTCTTCTGTTACTAGCTTCTTCTTTGTGTCTGAGCCTCATGTGTGCTCATGTTACATCACTGTAAAGCCTCTCAGACGCTTCCTGTCCTTCATTGTACGTATGAGAGGATAAGGAGCAGGCTGATGTCATTAGCTGCCCTGCTTTCAATCCAGAACACAAGAGCTGTACATGTCCAAAATAAGAGATGACTTAAGCTAATTAATGGCAGAAGATTCCCCCTTTATTCATCTGTGTGATGCTTATTCATATAAGAAATTATAGCACAGTGGGCACAGGGCAGTCAGGCAGGTCACATTCTCCCGCATCCACCAGACCTGGTGTTAAAGGAGGAGTGACCAGGCTGGTGTGCTTTATCACTGTTTATCACAGCCTTTACAAATTATCAGCACTGAAGTTATAAACAGTTTATTTATTAATCCATAAAATGAGCAACCTTTTGCCCTTCCGGGACCACACACCTGACCTAGACAGTAAAATCCTGACGTTTACACCCAGCACCCCCCACAGGAAATACAAAACATAATAAAATGGTAACATGAGAGAGCCCTGTTTTGGCTCTTACATCCAGACCCGCCACAAAGTTTTTGTGCTTTTGTGATTTCACGTGGTCTTCCTCTTCGAGTTGCTGCTGTTCCTAAACTCTTCCACTTTCAAATAAAATCATTTTTCACCGTCTCATTGCAAAGGTAGCATCCTTCACAGTAGCCCACATGAAGTCACTGAGCTCTCCAGAACCAGCCATTTTGTATCACAAATGTTTGACAGTAGACACTGCGTGCGGGCCTGTCCACAGATTTGGCTTGGCCTCTGAAAAACCCAGTCAATGGGCCCTCCTGAGCTGTGATTTATTGATGAAGTCACTACATGTGTGTTGGACCAGTAGCATTGATGCTAACATCCTGGATAACGGTTACTTGATTTTGGAGCAGAAAAATGTGTCAAACTGTTGTTGGGTTCTGATGTTCAAATTACTTATTCATGCCACTTTTAGACCCCTTTTTATCATTGTTTTGCCAATTTGTACAAGATTTTTTTCAAAATTTTAACCAATTTTTGCCTCTTTTAACCAACTCTTGCCACTTTAAACCCCTTTTCACTACTCTAGACATCCATTTTTCCAACTTTATTGCCTCCATAACCAATTGTTGCCACTCTTTAACCGCTTTTCACCTTATTTTTTGCCCCTTTTTGCCTTTTGTAGCCCATTTTTGCCATGGTTATCCTATTTTTGCAGCTTTTAACCCACTCTATCACTATTTTTCAACAATTTTTCCGCCAATTTCCAACTTTTTTCCATTATTAACTTAATTCTCGCTTAAAGCTATTTTAGTTCTTTTTAATTTATTCTTAGGCATCCTTAACCTGGAAAACCTCTCATACACAGTTAGGAAAGGGTGTTGAAAAAAAACTCGAAGGGTGATTGGATGAACGTTCTGTCTGTCACATCTTTACGGGCCAATCAGAGCACCAAAACACGTGACGTAGCCACTACCGAGGAGTAAATCCACAGAGAACTGCATAACACGAACCACGGCGACTGTAGACATGTCAGTCCACGACTTTTGTCGTTTTTTTTTAAAAGGAAACAACTCACTGCTGTTCTTTGTTCTTCCTTTAACGAAGAAATGTCATCAAGTTCTGATAAAACTAGCGCTTTAGCAGCATCCACGCTAATGTCTTCGGCCATAAAGGCACCAGCCTCTTGTTGCTGCTTGCATACGTCATGACTCCGCCGCGCCTGAAAGTACTGCCCCTTGTCGCTGATTGGTCCTGTCATTTTCTAACCAGGCCCTAGTGGTTCAGACAGGCGCTTTAAAAGATGGACTCGCCAATGAGAAACACAGAAACGGGCATATCCATCTGCTTTGCAAGGTTAAGGCATCCTAACGTTTGTCCACATCAGCTTTGCCATGAAGTCTGATGTAACTTTCTGGATGGTTTAAATCAGTGTGCCCGTTGACATTGTTAATACTACAGAAAAAAAAGGCAATTCTGTTTTAAGTAAAGGAGTTTATATTTTGAAAAACGCAATACTGTACTCCAGCAAAAATAAATAGATAAATAATTTTTTTTTTGCTTTGATAAGACTGGTTGTCTTTCAGGTTAAATATAAAATATAGTTATCATAAACTAACTTTTCAATGGACCATGGTTTTGCTGACCTTTACGGGCCCCCATTTGGCTGGGTTCCAGAAAGCTCTCCCCTTTATTCTCCATAGTGGGCGGCCTTGGCTGCATGGCTAGGTGTTTGATTTTATACACCTGTGGCAACAAGTCTGATTGAAACAGCTGAAATCAGGTGTGACCAAATACTTTTGTCCACATAGTATATGCTGATAAAATTGGAATTTGGCTGCAGTTGTTGTATTTTAAGGGAAAATGAACTATGAAACAGAATCTCTTTAAACTTAAACATCATTACCTCTCATTGTATTATGATATGAGCAGAAATAACATAAGCAGAGCATCATTATAGAGACTTCAGCCTTCAAACACTCCCTGCATCACTTCTCATTATCTGTCCTCTCTCCTCTGCAGACGCAGCATGATATCGTCTGTTCCTATCGCTCCTTCTCCTCTCCCTTACACAATGTGACGGTGATAAGCAGCACGCTCCGCTTCCACTTGACATCTTCCTGAAGGTGTAAAAATGAATACAAGACAAGACAGGGAGCGTCCATATAATAATGATATCAGACAGTCAGGGGCTTTTTATCAGGGTGTGTTATCAGGTAGCAAACAAAAGGAAACCTGAGCTTTTGTGTTCTCTAACACATCATGAAGAACATGCAACTGTAATATGTGATTCTGGAGGATCAAGAAAGCTTTAAGAACCTAATGGAGCTTTTATTTTTGACTCCAGACCACTTAGTAAGGCAGGGGAACTACTCACTGCTGGTCAGACCACCAGGAAATAGGCCATATGTGTTGGAAAAAGCTTCAAAATAACTTGGATTGTATGGATTTCTATGGATTTAAGCCTCAGAAAAGGAGCAGCTGTTTGCACAATTTCAATCTTCATGTCTCCAAATGTGTGTGTCTGTGTGTGTGTGTGTGTGTGAGAGATCCAGATGGCCATCAGTGCTCTGGAGGCCGCCCAGGTTATTGAGCAGCGACATGCGGCATCACGTCAGCGCTGTCTGCTGCTCTACACTGAGCACGCTCACATCATCCTGTTTCCATTATGGGTCATGCTTTTAAAGGGTTTTATAAGTCGTGACTAATGGATTCTGTAATTGCAAATAAATCATTTTTATGGCTTTAAACATAAATAATTAACCATTAATAACCTTTAAGGTCACTGGGTGGTGATTATTGGTGCAGATTGTTGGCAAATTAAAGGAGGAGCTGACATTAAATGTCTGAGTCGTGTGTTGGACAAGTTTCAATACCCATCAGCTAAAATGCCATGAGTATCTGTGGGATGAAACTTAATTTTTCCAGAAGATATTTAATGCTCCTAATATCGCATATAAATTAAACTATCACATTTAGTGACTGCAAAAGGCCCAAACATGACTGGCATTACTTTGTGAGTCTTTTTTAAAGTAAGAGTTTCATATATAAATGTCTGATGAGAAAGTATTTGTACTTTTTTATTAAAAGAACCAAAAACTCCTGATGAAGGTCTTAAAATCTACAGTTCTGGGAAAAAAAAGTGCTTTCAGCTCTGTTTCACTGGTATAAAAATGCCTTACAATTTCAACGTCCAGGAAAAATCTACAAGTCAAAACTGAAAAAACGTGCTAGTTTACCTGCAAATACAGCTTATGGCCACAGGGGTCTCCAAATATAAGAAGAATAAGCTTCGGGATTGTTCCTTTAACTTTTGCATGATTTGACCAGGTAGAATTATTTTGTGTTAAAAAACTAGGCTAATATGGAAGTCCAAAGAAAAATGCAGTTTTCTGAGAGTCCACTTAAGGCTGGTTGTAAAATAGAAAGAATTCCCATTAGGTTCCAATCTCAAACTATAAAATAAAACATAGAAAATATATCAAATTAATATTTACAGCTGTGTACATTCATCCCTTTAATGATATCAGGGCTAAGAGTTATACACTGGCATAATTTGGGCTGTGGCTGATTTGACTGACAAGTGGACATGTTGTAATTTTCAGCCAGGTTAAAGATCCGCCTTAGCAAAAATAAGGTGAGGACAGCATTTCAAGTATGGACACCACCATTGTTGGGCCTAATCACGCCCCTTTAGAGACCAGTCAGAGGCGTCACTAATCATATGCTCTGTTTTCACAGTGAACGACACTCTTTGCCATTTCATAGCATGTACTGTAGCGGGTAAAATAAGAGACTTGTGTGCATTCTTCAGCCAAAGACAGGGATATTTATCAAAAAGTCATTCTGAGAGTTGATCCAGGTTCCATACAAACAGAGTGAACAGCCTCTCCTCCTTTAACTCCATCAATCTTTATATATTCTTCCAGCCAACCACTAATAGGTACTGAATCTTTTTCTTAAAAAACAGTCCTACTTTAGAGGTTCTTGACAGATGTCGATTGTTCTTAAAGAGCCTCAACATGTACAGCTGTCAGTTGTTTCTCTTCATTTGTTATAAATAATATCCAAATGTACAGTAATGTAGTAATACTATGTAGTATACTTGTACATCCTGCCGACAGCGCCAACCCTAACTGTAATAACATACATGTACTTTAATAAAGAGTCGCCCCCTTTCTGCAGCTATAACAGCCTCCACTCCTCTTGTAAGGCTTTCCATAAGATTTTGGAGTGTGTTTGTGGGAATTTGTGCCCATTCATTCTGTAGTGCATTTATGAAGTCAGACACTGATGTTGGACATGAAGCCCTGGCTCACAATCTCTGTTCCAGTTCATTCCAAGGATGCGGCTGTAGTCAGGGCTCTGTGCAGGCCAGTCAAGTTCTTACACACCAAACTCATCACACCATGTCTTTATTCTTGCTTCGTGCACTGGGACACAGTTGGAATAAAAAGAGCCTTCGCCAAATTCCCCATACCATTATCACTCCTGCACCAAACTTCACAGATGATAATGCAATCAGGCAGGTAACTTTCCCCCGGAATCCACCGAACCCAGACTTACTTATCTGACTGCCAAATAGAGAAGCGTGATTCGTCACTCCACAGAACATGTTTCCACTGCTCCACAGTCCAGTGTCTGTGTGTTTTACACCACTTCATACAACCCTTGCTATTGGACTTGGTGATGTGAGGCTTGCACGCAGCTGCTCAGCCATGGAAAGCCATTCAATGAAGCTTCAGCTGCACAGCTTTTGTGCTTACATTAATGCCCATGGAAGTTCAGAACTCCCCAGCTATGGAACCAGCAGAGTGTTGGCAACTTTTACAGCTGAGTTGCTGTTGCTCCTAAATGCTTCCACTTTCTAATAATATCACTTACAGTTGACTGTGAATATCAAATTGGTGGGGGGATTTCACAAACTGCCTTATTGCAACACAAGACTGCATGATTTTATATGACTGTGGCAGCGGTTCTGATTGAAACACCTGAATTCCATAATTAACAGATGTGGCCAAATACTTTTGTCCATATAGTTTACATCAGTGTTTTTCCAGTGAATTATGAAAAAATAACTAAAGTAATAAAAATGAACTCAAGGATCAGATGAAATCAAGGTCAAAAAAAGCAAAGTCATCACAACTATGCATGAAAAAATGAGTCAGAGACAAAGAGAGAACAGCCTGCAATTACAGCTCATGGCCACAGGGACCGCCAAAGACACAACACTTCAAAGCGTTACTTTCACTCCTGCATGGTGCCACTCTCTCCACCCTAGTGTAAAATAATAATGAAGCAGCTCACAAAAATTGGGTTTCATCCCTGGTGGACTGGTGTTCAGCCAAGAATTTGGAGCTGAATGTTTCCACAGCTAAAGGAAAGAAACTCATCCTCTTCAAACTGCTCAGTTTTGGATGTTAACATTTCACTCACACAAGACCATCGATGTTTTAAAAAGCATCATTCTTTGTCAGTAAGCAGAAGCCAAATAAGATGACATGTTTTATTCAGCCTCCAGGCTTTGTGATGTAATTATTTAAAGCGGTATTTTTTAAATCCACAGTGTTAAAAGTTAATTATTTCAGTACTTAAGGGAGTGTTTGGGGAATAAATAATCAGCATGATTTAATCAGTAGGGAAACAGTGAAATAGAGAAGCTGCTTGAAAGAACTCAAAACGTCACACAATATTCATGAATTAGCAGATAATCATTTTTTATGATGCATCTTAAACTTCGTTGAGATTAAAAAAGCACAAGTTTTATAAATAAAGGGGGAAATGATATAACTAATGACTCTCAGTAGTAAAAAGGGATTTCTTAATTTGTGATCATTTTTAAACACTCCAGATTCAGCTCTAATTTGATTCAGATGTTTTAAAGGATTTATATAGTTTGAGTTAGTTTGAGAGGATGATAAAATGGGTTTTGACTCCTCAGCCCGAAACATCAACTCACTCTTAAGTTGAAAGTGAGTGACCCAGAACAGATTTTTACTGATGTACAAAACAAAACAGCTCCTCAATGACTCTGCAAGCTTGAAATTCTTCTGTTAAAAGATATTTATAAGGGACTTTAGTACTCAGTTTATGAGCCTTGTACTGGTACTGGAGTCTAAATGCACACTGGTTATAAACCTGGTTATTCATATCCCTGTATACATGACATGACAAATGCTGGCACCATTAGATTAGGGCCCGCTGAAATCCTCGTCTTCTCCGTTGGTTTGATCCTGACTCACATAGCTAGATTTGGTGTGTGTGAATGTTGTTTTAAGGTTAGTGCCCTTTAGCTTGTTTGCTACAGACATGAAAAGCACAGCATTTTGATGCTTTCTTTCACCTAACCTTCCAGTTATGTTTAATTCTTTTAAGACAGTTGCTTTAGATGGCAGATCTCAGACGTCCCCCCTGCTGACCACTACAGTGAGAACACCTATGTCAGAAAGGAAAAACACCAAAAATTTCTAAATAAAATTGGATTTAGCTTCTGGTTAGGGTTAAGGTAAGGCTTAAAATACCAAAAGTTTTAAGTCAAACACCTGACCTGCAAAACATAATTTAGAAACATTTGATTAAGTTGAGCAAACGGTCTGCTTACAGGAAAAAGGCTTGTCTTCCTTGAAAACATAGTAACGCTGCTAACAAAGCTAAGGCTAACGCTGATGAAGCTATGTTAGATATGTAAGTAGCATACAGTGGGTCTCAAATCACACACTTCTGCCATCTAACAGGAAGTGACAAAAGTTTAACACCGCTGTTTTCTTCTTTAACAGCAGACCCTAACATTTGTTGGGGATTTTAATCAGAATGTGACAGCTTTTTTCACTCACTACTGAATTCACATCCCTTGTATATTGTTTTAACATTATTCACTTCAATAAAACAAACTTATTTTGTCATACATGCCTTTTATTGATTGAGATGAGCTGCATTTGCTAATAACATGTTAGCTAGCTTGTGTAAATGAAGATTAGCAAGCATGCTAGCATGCTAACAGTGCAACATCTGCTATCTTACCAATATGGCGTTCACTGAGGGTGTGACATGTCTACTGTCAACGCTCAGTTCTTATTTTTGAGTGTGCCAGTAGTATACTGCAATTAAGTATATCAGTCTAAAACACTACGCACTCTAATTATTTAGTATATAGTACAGACGTGTGAACGTATGACGTATGAAATTTGGGATGCATAGGTAGCTTACATAGCTAATGTAGCTGAAGCTAATGATGAAAAATTAGCTTATGCTACATTTGCAAAAGCTCACAATGCTAAAGCTTAAGCCAATGTTGCTACATTGTCTTATGTACATAGCTAGCATAGCTACATTAGCTCAAGCTAATGGAGTTAAAGCAAGCCACCGTTCACTTCTGACTTGTTACAGTTTTATTCATGAAATGTTGCTTAGTCTGTAATTTTGCTATGTGGTTATTTCATAAATATAGTAGCCAGACTTTGTTTATAAATAATGATTGATTTAAATAAAACATCTAAAATATTGTAATGGCTTTCAGTCTGACAGAGGAGGCATCTCACAGTAGTGATCTGCAAGAAAGAGTGTCTGATAATCTGTAGTCAGACTCCTCTGAATTCTTTCATTAGAGAAAAAAAACTCCGTTTCTCCATTGCAATAGAAGTAAGACCCTCTCATTGCCCCCATGTTGATTTTGCTGATACCTCACTTGAATGAGGCTACACCTGCACAGGTAATCAGTGGCTGTAAAAAAATGGGGTAAGCAACCACATGCAGTATCCTAATGTGTTTTCCTTGTTGTAGAAAAAATTAGGTTAATTAAAATAATTTTATGAATTTATCTTGGTTTCTGACACTGATTAACTGTTTTTTTTTTTTCATAATAGATGTGGTGGTGGGTCCAGAGGCTGACCAGAGTTGAGGCACTGGTTTAAAACCTAAATCTAAAGTCCATGTCTCTAGAAAGTGCCACTTTAATAACTTAGAGTTATATTCTCTCATAGAAGCAGAAGAAAATGTTTCTATGTCCCTAGTACTATGGAGTATTTTCCGAAGGCTGAGAATTGAAAAGAAAGAAACAAAAAGTTGTCTCTCAGTTGAGGCCGGGTGCCAGACGCCTGCTGTACGCCGGCCAACTTCTGTGCTAAATTACACAAAAGGCTTCTGCCAACCATAAAAACAGACCAATGAACCAGACGGTTTTTCTTTTCTTTTTTTTTTTTACACAAAGAAAAGTGCAGCATCATTTCCATTCTAAGATACTTTTCTAAAAGCTCCTCTCTGGAGCCGAGCTGATCAAACATTCAGGACGTGGCTTAAGAGGAGCACAGCTTCTGAGCCTTTGATAACACATCAGAGCAGACACACAGAGCACCTGAAAAGACTTCTGACAGGATCTTTTCACAATCACAGGGGGATTTCAGATCGCTATGAGAGAGAAATAACAGCCAGATCTTTAATGGTACATTTCACAGCGGTCTCACTGACACAAAGATGACACAAAAGAGCAGAGACGATACGAGACAAAGCCCAAATGAGGCTGAGAGTGTAGCTCTTTGAAATATGTACACTGCACAAGATAATGACATCAAGATGCAGTGATTTGACACTACAACACAATCATATCATAATACATGATGATATTTGACTAACTGAAGTGCAGAGTAGTGTATTTTTATGGCAATGTAGTTCCAGTTTCACCTCTTACCATGCTTCATACTTAAACTTTTACTGTCTGACTTACTAAAGCCACTACACAAAACAAATAACGGCTGTCGAGTTCTCCCGGCTAAAGAGGGAAAGGACCATCCGGACTCACATCATGCAAAAGCCAGGATCTATGATGTAGATCCTGGGGGGTGTATTAGTAGCAACATGTGCTTCCATCAAGACAACATTGTTTGGTTTCAGCAAGACAATGTCAAGTCATGCTTTGCATGAGTCTCAACAGCATGGCTTCACATTAAAGAGTGCAGGCACTAGACTGGCCTGTGTGTATCCAGAGTTGTCTTCTATTGATAAAGGAATGGTGTAATGTGAAGCACGAAATATGACAACAGAATCCCTGCTTTGTCAGACAACTCAAGATGTAAACAAGAATGGGAAAAAAAACCCTTTAAAACTTAATCAATTAATATCTACAGTCCCTGGGTGCTTGCAGAGTGTTCTTAGAAGAAATGGTGATGTAAGAGTGTCAAACATGCTCCTGTCCCAACTTTTTTGGAATGTGTTGCATGCATCAAACTCAAAATTTGTGAATATCTAAAAAGTGTTGATAATTTTAAATAATACATGTCTTGTGTCAATTTTGGTGTTGTTTGCTTTAAAATTATCAAAAATTTCAGGCATAGTGCCTAATTTGCACAAATATGTTGGCAACATCTGGAGTTTTCCTGCAGTTTTTAATTGTTAAGAAAAATAGAATTGATTGACTCAGATTTCGCGGTAATTAATTGTTTGTAGTCCTCAAATATTTCAGGCAAACTCCTGCATATTATCTTAATTGCACAAGTATGTTGGCAACTTTTAGAGTTCCCTGCAGTTTTTGACAAATAACTTAAATTTAACTCCAAGACACCCAATTTTGGGAAATTCATTGTTTTTCAGTGCTGAAAAAGTTCAAGAAAACTCTTGAAAAATTCCAAATTGCACAAATTTGTTGACAACATTTGGAGTTTCCCTGCAATTTTTGATTATAAACACAAATACAATCCTAGACACCTAATAGTGGGTAATTTTTCATTTTCAATAAGCAAAACATATAGGCAAACTTCTGCACAATGTCTACATTTCTAGAATTTATTGGCAACATCTGTAGTTTCCTGCAAGTTATAAAATTGAAAACAAATGAAATTCCTAGACACCCAATAATGGGTCATTTATTGATTTTAATGATCCAAAATTCAGGTAATTCCTGCACAATTTCTAAATTGCAAAAATATATTGCCAACATTTGGCAATTGTCTGCAAGTTTTGATGATTACAAAAAAGAATTCCTTGACACCTAGTTTTGGGTGATTTATTGTTTTTAATCACCAAAAGTTTCTGGCAGACTTCTCCACAATGTCTAAATTGCACAAATATGTTGGCAACATCTGGAGATTCCTGCAATTTTTGATTATAAACACAAATACAATCCCTAGACTCCAAATCTTGGTTAATTTATTGTTTTTAATCATCAAAAAATCAAGGCAGACTTCTGCACAATGTCTAAACTGACAAAAAATGTTGGCAACATTTGGAGTTTCTTGTCAGTTTTGGAAAATTAACACAAATTTAACTCATAGACACCCAATAATGTATTATGTTTTAATTTGAATGGTAAAAAAAATCAGGAAAACTTCTGCACAATGTTTCAGTTGTGCAGTTGTGCTGACAACATCTGACATTTGCCTGCAATTTTTGATAATTATGACATAGAATTCCTGGACACTCAATTTGGATGATTAATTGTTTGTAATTATCAAAAATTTCAGGCAAACTCACACACAATGTCTAAATTGCACAAACTTGTTGGCAACATCTGGAGTTTTCCTGCAATTTTTGATAATTAACATAAAAGAATTGATAGACTCCAAATCTCAGGCGATTTATCTTTTACAATCATCAGCAATTTCAGGCAAACTCACACACAATTTCTAAATTGCACAAATATATTGGCAACATTTGGATTTTTCCAGCAGTTTTTTTTTATTATTAACTCAAATAAATTTTCAAGACTAGCAATTTTGAGTAATATTTTTTGATTATGAGACATTTCAGGCAAACTTGCACAATCTCTAAATTGAACAAACTTGTTGGCAACATTTGGAACAGTGGGTTGAACTGTCAAGGCATTCTCTTTATAAATGCTCTGATTACTCCTTAAATCTACCAGTGATCAGTTTTGGCTCTAAAAATCTGCTCCCCTAATATGGTGGGAAAAACTGTAAACAATGTGACTCCAAAAAAATAACTCAACTTTGAACCATCAAGAAAAAAGTACAACTACTAAAACCAAAAGAATGTGCTATAAGGTCAGGGTTAGAGTCCACAATTGCAGCTTCCTTTCACAGAAATATCCTACTACAAACTCATAGATTTCATAGAAAAGTGCCTTTTTTACCATGAAATAATTTTAAAATTCAAAAAAACTTCTTTTTAAATTACTAAGGGGTAAATTTAGGTCGACTACAGCTCTGCTTCTGTCGCCCTAAATATAAAGCAGCAAAAATGAAAATACAGGAGGGAAAATAAGTTTGTTAAGTCTGACATTTATAGTCTTTTTCCCTTGTGAGCTGAAATAGTTGGCTGAGATATAAAGCTGAGCTGCGCTACTTATTTGACTGGAGGAGAATCAAGATCTGTGCACATGCAGGCAAATTATTTAGCTGCTGCAAGGAGGCGGGAGGGTTGAAGCGAAATCATTAAAAAAACAAAGAAAGAAGACGCTCATTCATTTGCATACACACTTTGTGTTCGCTCCTTTGATATTCTTTAATTTCCTTTACAAGTGTTTCTTCTTTTAATGTGCATGAAGGGTTTGAAAATGTTAGCGAGACTCTTTCAATTCCCATTACCAGGAGGAGAATTTGCATATTTCCAATTTTTTACGCTCTAAGTTAAAAGGAAAGCACAATGTAAAGCAAGGCAAGCTCTGACATTTTACCTTTTTCTGTTTCAACAACATTTATAATGCCTGAGCTCAGGATTTTGGCTTATTTAGCAAAAGCCTATGCATGAGGACACACAAGGTACTGAATCTATAAATATTAGGGCTTTGGATTAAAATATACCTCAAATAAAGCCGCTTTCTTTGTGCTGATCAGCCCTATAGCTGCAGGGAAATGTAGGCATTCATACTGATACTAATGAAGCTCAGAATTCAGTTCTCTTTCTTTTTCAATGGTGAGAAGAAGTCTTAAACTGGCATCTGGGTCAACCATCTTTACAGAACGATCTTATTCTTTCTGTTCTATCCTGTTATTCTAACAGCTGCAGACTTGTGTTGTTAGGATTTTGTAAAACTTTGTAGAAATATCATCTTCCCAGTCTCATTGTGAGGTCTCAGTAAAGCTTTTCCAACAAGACATTTGTGTACCTTTTCATTTTTTTAATCTTACAACAGCAGAGAAGTTTTTTTTCATTGTTCAGTCTGAGGTCGCATGTGTCTCCGAGGCCTTTGTCGCTACACCTACGCTTCAGACAGTTACGTAATGTTTTACCAGCCCTGTAATAACAGCAGAAATTCTTCACATAAAGGGTTTCAATGGGAAAAAATCCATTACAACTGGGCACTGTGGCCAGATTACTTAGGCAGCTTGACCTGAAAAGCACTGGCAACGTCACAAACATGTACTTCAACTTTATTTTGAAGTCTGACTCCTGATATTTTATCACAATTTATGTTTTACTGAATAATTTAACATCAATGCAATCACAACAAAGCTCACACAGGTGTCTACCAGATTATATGATCCAAAGAGCAAAAGAACATCAAACTCCTCCACAGTGTCTAAATTGCTCAAATATATTGGCAACGTTTGGAGTTCACCTGTAGTTTTTGATAATTACAAAGAGAATTCCCAGTTACTAGATTCTGTGAAATCTATTGTTTTCAATCATCAAAAATTTTAGGCCTACTCCTACACAATGTCTACATTGCACAAATATGCTGGCAACATCTGGAGTTTTTGATTCTTAACACAAATAAAGTTCCTAGATACCCAATTTTGGGTGATTTATTGTTTTCAATCATCAAAAAATTGAAGGCAAATTTCTGAAAAATGTCTAAATTGCTCAACTATGTTGGCAATATCTGGAGCTTTTCTGCATTTATTTGTTGATTTATGATTTACAAAAAATAAAGTCATAGACACCTAGGGTAATTAATTTACCTTTGCTAGAGTTTCCTGGCATTTTAAATAATAGCCATAAATACCAGATCTTTATTTTTGGTGATTACTTGTTTTTAAACATAAAAATCTCAGGCAAACTCCTGCACATGCTCTTAATTGCTCAATTATGTTGGCAACAGCTGTATTTTCCTGTGTTTTTTGATTATTAACAGAACTAGAATTGATAGACTCCCATTCTGTTTTATTTTCATCCTCAAATATTTCAGGCAAACTTCTGCACATTGTCTTAATTGCCCAAATGTGTTGGCAACATTTAGACTTTACCTGCCGTTTTTGATAATTAGCATATATTTCACACCAAGACACCCAATTTTGGGTATTTTAATGTTTTTAATTGCCAAAAATTGCAGGCTAACTCTTGCACAATGTCTAGATTGCACAACTATATTGGCAACATCTGGAGTTTTCATTTAGTTTTTGATAATTAACACAAATTAAATTCCCAGATGTTGTTTTGTATTATTTATTGTTATTAATCATCAAAAATTTCAGGCAAACTCCAACACATTGTCTAAATTGCACAATTATGTTGGTAACATCAAGAGTTTTCATGCAATTTTTGAAAGATAACGCCAGTTAAATTCCCAGTTAGTCAATATTTGGTCATTTGTTTTTTTTAATTATCAAAAGTTTCAGGCAAACTCCTGCACAATGTCTAAATTGCAAATTTATGTTGGCAACATCTGAATTTTCCCTTCAAGTTTTGAAAATCAACACAAATGAAGCTCCAAGACACTAAAGTTTAGATAACTTAATTTTCTCATCACCAGAAATTGCAGCCAAACTCCTGCACAATGTCTAAATTAGGCAAACATGTTGGCAACATCTGGAGTTCTCCTTTTTTCTTTTATTAGCACAAAAAGAACTCCAAGACACAGAATTTTGGATAATTCATTGTTTTTGATTGTCAAATATTTCAGGCAAACTCCAACACAATGTGTGAATTGCACAAATATGTTGGCAACATCTGGAGTTTACCTGGAATTTTTGATAATTAACACAAATACTTTTTCTAGCCATCTAATTTGGTCAGTTTTTGTTTTGCTTTGTTTCCAATCATAAAAATATCAGGCAAACTCCTATGCAATGTCTCAATTGCGCAAACATGTTGGCAACACAGCATTTTCCTGCAATTTGATTATCAACACAAATTATCAACACAAGAACAAGATACTTGTTCTTGGGCTATTTTTTTTTTTTATTATCAATCCATTCTGGCAAACTCCTACACAATGTATGGTTGTACAATTATGTTGGCAACATTTAGAAAGGGGGGTGGAACTGGCATGGAGTGTTTCCTTCACTTCTATCTCAGCCATTTTACAGATATTGCTTATGTATTTCTTCTATGTTGATGTGTCCCTTTGTCAAAAAATGACTGATGATCACTAAGTTTTAGTACTTTTTGATACCATGAATCAGTAAAATAATGGAGATATTGTCTTGAAACGCAACCTGTTAAGAGGCCATTGTTTTTTGTTTAATTTAGACAGCATACCAGAGTTTATTACTTTGATATTCTGACGATTTATTTTCTTTACCTAAAAAAATCGAGCTCTGATTTTTGGTCCACATTGCCCAGCCCTATTGAGCCCCACGTGTAGTCCAGGGGTCCTACCTGCAGCCAGCTGCATCCAGCCGCAGATCTTGTAAACGGTCCCGGTGCTGCAGAAGAAGAAGAGCGCGAAGCAGCCGATGCAGGTGAGCACCAGCACCGTGGACATGCCGATGAAGAAGGAGGCGGCCTTGAACGCACCGGAGGGGATGGCGCTGAACTCGGTGAAGCTGCCCTGGCAGGTCAAGTCCCGGGACAGCCCGTTACCGATGCAGTAGTGGAACAGACCGAAGTAGCCAGCCTGCGGGGTGTCCACGCCATCCCCGATCCAGTACGGCTGGATGAAGCACACCACGTTAACGATGGCGAAGAGGATGGTGAAGATGGCCCACAGGACGCCGATGGCGCGGGAGTTGCGGACGTAGTTGGTCTGGTAGATCTTGGCAGCCTCCGAGGCGGGGAGCATGGTGGTGGTCGTGCTGGGGGCCCCGGGGACCATCATAAGGGCTCTCCGTAAAGGTAGGTCTGCTCAGCACTCCGGATCAGTGAACCTGGACTAAAACATCTGCAGCATCTGATCCGGATAAGGCACAACCACAGTGTAGTAGAACTTCTCACCACTCTTCTCTGTTTATAGTCTTATATTTTCGGTGTATTTCTCTTTCTATAGATGGACTATATTGTCACAGTTGCACCTGCAGCATCACTGCACTCTCGCATCCATGACAAGGTCAGATTTTATGATTTCTTTGTTTTCAGACATCACTCTGCAAAAGCGAAACGTGCGCTCCGTATAAACAAGCCTCAGCAATCCGATCTCCATTAAGTAATTCTCGATTTATTCATCAACATCTGGCCGCATATTTTACAGATCTATTTGGAAATGTCCCTACCCGAGTTGCGTCCCAAAGGCGGAGATTGTTATTCCGAGAAAGAGCCTCGTCTTTCAGTGATTCATGGGGTGAGATCTCGCCGAAATGCTCCGTCTGTGCTCGACGCCAACTGAACCACAACCGCAGCTGAGCTCATTCTGAATCGGAGTGAGAGGATAGCCTTGGATATTACAGGGCCAGCCCACATCCCTTAATCCCAAGCTGACGCGTTACTCTAGTAACACGCGCGAAATCTTAAATTGTCACGATTAAAAGAACACACAAAGGCATCCAAAGAGGCTGGTCATCATTAGAAAAAGCAACCACAGTATTCAGTGTACAATACAATACATTAGGCGTGCAGTTCCCCCAAAATAGGCGTTTTTCCAGCTATAATCATCATAAAACACATCATAATGATTTCATTTTTTTCTAGATTTTAGCTGTTTCATGATTATTATCATTGTTACAAATGCAGTTCCATATTTTAAAATTATTGTTATGTTTAATAATTACACAAGACTGAGAATTATGCAGCATTTTGAAAGGAATTCCCTTAATTCATAACTAAAAGACATGCATTGTGTGTCGCGTCCAAGTAAAAACATGCGTACAATTGTACATATTTGTCTTTGTAACGTGTATAAAAATATCTTGGGTCATATTTTTCCTTTTCTTGCCTTTTCTTCTCTGCAAAAACTAGTCTTAAATTTAAAACTCCATTACCCATGATCCCACTGGTCATTTGCGATTGGTCGATGACCCAAGAGCGTAATTTGACGTAATCTGAAGGCGCGCGAAACTTCTCTGAGCTTTTCGCCGTAACTACTCGACCTTAACTTATATTTTTCTTGCGTTTAAAGTTTTTCAGACATTTTTTTCGAGACATGGATATTCATAAACTACCTTGTCGTGCTCACAGTTAATAGCCTTCCTCATTTCTTGCTTTTTTATAGCAAACCGGAGCTCGTGTCTCGTGGATGCTCTGTTACAGAACGTTAGGCTAACCGTTTAACTACTTTTATGTAGCACTGTCCTGTTACTGCGTAGTGAACGCGGTGTTGTGTTTGTTTTTGTCAGTGCAACGATGACAGCGCTGCTACAACATTCAGGATATGAGGAGGAGAAGCTCCAGAGGGTCGCAGAGAAGCTGCCCTGCAGGGAGGTCCAGGCTGGAATGCTGCTGTCACTCATGGGACAGGTATTTAAACCAGTGTCAAATAGCATGTAGCTTCAGTTAGCACGATGTTAGCAGCAGACGTCTGTCCTGTGTTTTCTCAAGTATGCAGCTACTTGTGACATTTTAGCTATGATTAAAATTTTGAATCTTTTCCACTGTAAAACAAAAACCTGTACAGTGTTAAAGTAGTGCCAAAGTGGTCCTAATGCATTGTATCTACATGGTGTTTTAAACGGTTTTCCCCACAGCTTGCCAATGAGCTTCATGAAAAGCACAATAAACCAGTTCATAATCACAACAAAATAATTAAAAGTATGTCCACATTGGCATCGATTTCTTGTCAAAGCATGGGGTGTTAAAACTGTGGCCCTAGGCCATTTCTTGCGTCATAAGTGTCATATTTAAGAGCATTAAATATTTTGTGCACAATTCCTACAATCTCAAGCAGGAATTCAGGAATTCTTAACCAGAGAAACATTGGTTTAAAGACCAGTTGCATCACTACTCATAAGACACTGTGTCAAACTATCCCAACATACAACAAACACTTGATAGCAGCTCTGATACTGGGACGAAGAAAGCGGGATCCTTTGGTCAACTAGGTCTGCTCAAGTCTGATCATGAAGTTGGAAGAAACAAGCAAAAAAAGGGGTGCAATTTATGTTATTTATCATCATAAAATCAAAAACCCTTCTGTTAAGTTACCTTTCTTTATCTGCCCCAGTGACTGGTTGGTTGAATAAATTCACCATACCCTGCTGAAGATTACCAGCTTTTTGGCTGGTGGCGGGTGTTAATTTGGTGCTACGTTGTTCAATCTGTAAACAAATATTTTGACAAGAACAATTTGTTGATGTGTTTTTTCATGAATCAATTAAGACCATTGGGTAGGTAGTAAACTTGCTGACAAGCAAAACGCCCTGACAAAAATAAAAAGAGTTACTGTAGCCAGTAGCAGTTTGAAGAAATGCCAAAATCATATTGAGGCTTTTTTCTTTTTTCTTTTTTCTTTTTAACAGCCACATCAGCACAGCTACCCCTCCATCTTCATTTATGGCCATCGGGCTTCAGGGAAGAGTCATGTGATGCAGGTTTTGCTGAAGGAACTCCAGGTAAGAGAGAGAGAGACACTTGCTTTTATTGATTTATCATTGAATTTTTAAAAGTATAAAATCAACTGGTCTTCAGTTAAACTTTTAAAAAACAACAAACAGAAATAGGAGTAAGCTCAGTCTTGTATCTCCTCAATCTTAGCTGGGGGAACCCAAGTGTCAGATTTCGAAACAAATGATTACCTTTAACTGACATTTACCTGCATGTTTATCCAAATGTTAACCAGATTCAAACACATAAAGATATGAACTTGTAACTATGTTAACTGATACTCAAAATGTCTGTATTCAGATGTCCTAATATGAATAAAGGATCTCATCTCTTGTAAGTTTCCAGATGATAAATATCCCAGCAGCCCTCTTGACAGCGTATTACTAATTGCCTCTGCCAAGGAGGTTATGTGATTGGGTGGGTTTGTTAGTTTGTTTGTTTGTTAGCAACATAACTCAAAAAGTTATGGATGGATTTTGATGAAATTTTCAGGAAATGTCAGAAACGGCATAAGGAAGAACTAATTAGATTTTGGGAGTGATCTGGATCACCGTCTGGATCCAGGAATTTTTTTAAAGGATTCTGTACTGTTGGGAGATAGGGTTAATGGCAGAGGTCTGCGCTCTCCGAGTGCTTTCTAGTTCTTAATACCACAAAAATGTTTCCCTTTTTAACCAAGACTTCAGTCCCTGGTCCATATAAAATCACCAGTACACAGGAGAAGGACCTCAAAATTCAGTTTAGTCAGGAAAATGTTTATAAGTATTTCATTGTGATATAAATTCTCCACATGCAATTGGTTTAAAGAAAGTTGGTATTGAATACTTCATAGGATATAACGTACACTTCAGTTTCCCACTAAATGCAGTTCTGACATATCTTCCATGTGTGAAAAAAAATGTCAGATGGAGGTGGAAGTGCCCTGTGACATTCCCGCAACAAGGTTTTAATCCCAACCTTCCTGCTCGATGGTGCATTTTTTTCCCAATGGATTAAGCGATTTAGTGACTCACTAAATCTTGTGCAACCATGTTTTCATTTACTATGTATGAATGATCAATGTCATTGCATACTGTCCCTTGATAAATAAATAAACTAAACTAAACCAGAAGATAGCACAGTGGTAGAGAGAAATATACAAGATTTTCCCAGTGAAAGCCTCTCTGCCACACCAAATGAAACAAATATGTAATGTTTTGAAATTTGGTGGCCTCTCCCAGTTCTTTTACCATTTGAAATGACAGAGTTAACACAGATGGGTGGACCAACTTTTAATGTGAATCTCATAGAATTATTTTTCCCTTCTCCTGATTTTTTAAATGAAATCTTCTACCCAATTTTTCATCTACAAAAACTAAGGAATAATGGTACAATAACAGAATCCTGTTGAGATCTTTTCATGTTTTACTCTAGTTTTGAATCATATATTGTGAAAAGTTGTTTAGGGGTTGACTGATTAGTATTAATGATTTTTTGGGGGGTTATCTTCATTTTGTTTTTACCAATAGTCAATAAAATGAATCAATCAAAAAAGTGCGCTACTTTGGCGTCACTGCAAGGTGTGTCTCGTCTTCTGGCTCTGTTTTCACAATCCACAGTTTGACCCTAATGTCCTGCATACAACACGATCTGACTGACGAATTTCAGTCAGCGTGAGTGCCACTGACACAGTGAGCTTATGGAATGACTTCCGGTTTTCCTGCTGCTACTGAATTGCCTCTCATGCTGATAGAGTAAAGGCTAAATTTGTCATTTTCCTTTATTTTTTGGGTTATGCAATATTACTTTTGCCCATATTCTACGTCACAATAAATGCCTATCAGTTCCGAATGTCAGTATCGGTCTCATGAACAACTGATAATTGGTATCAGCCCTGAAAAAAAACAATAATATCAGTCAACCCCCGATGTTGTTCCATGGCTTAGAGTCTTGGCTGTCTTTTCATTATCTTCTTGTTTTGTGGTCTTTTGTTTAAATGAACTTTGAAAAGTAAAATTTACTTTGAAAAATAAAATAAAGGCAGCATCCCTCAGCAACCTCAATGTTATATGATATTACACTCATTCTAGTTTGAATTTTTTGTCAAATTTCTTTAAAAAAGCTCTTCATAATGTCCAAGCATGCCAAAGGATGTCATTAAACACTTGTGTGCCAACCCAAAGTCTGCGCTGAAACTTTAGGATTCCTTATGAACCCTCACTTAAAACAGAAAAACCCTACCCTATCAATAACCCTATCAATACCCTCTGGTCAAGTCCCGCTTTATAAACAAATCCTCCTGTTTCCCAACAAATTAGTTTTTTTATATCCTGCACTCTTTCCTGTACCCTCTGCTCTTTAGACACCTGTCTACTCTTAAATCCCTGCACCAACCTGCGGACTTTTGAAGGCAGGGCTTTCAGTGTTTCAGCCCCCATCCTCTCCTTAGAAATATCTGCTTTATCCTTGGTTAAATTTCTAATGTCAAGTGCCCTTGGGTCCCTTGAAAGATGTAATATAAATTCCAGCTGTTATTGAGAATCTGGAACCAGCAAAAGTAGAGCAGTTTGTTTGGAAAGGATTACTTGATCAAACTATTGACATGGCTACAGCGCTATAACTCACTTAAATTGGTGTTGATTTAACCTCCCATTGCTTTTTTGTCATATTTAACACTGAATCATATCAAAGCAATGTAACACAATACTCTTTAAAGTGGATTTTTTTTGTTCAGTGTGCAGTGTAAACAAAAAAAAGGGGGCCACTAAAATATGTGTATCAACTCATCAGATCTCACACTGAATGTCTTTCATCCTCCTCTCTGCAGCTGCCTCACGCCACGGTCAGCTGTGTCGAGTGTGTTTCTGTTGCGTTGCTGTTCGAACAAGTGCTGCTGTCCTTCTTTGGCTGCGATGCCGCCTCGCTGCTTCCCCGCAGTCCCTCCCTGTCTGACTTTGTACGCATCTACAGACAGCAGTGCTCCCTGTCTCCTGCCAAGGAGACGCGATACATTGTGAGTGCCGTGCAATTTTTTTTACACTCAGCTGGAAAAAAAACGCTCCTTACTTGGCACAGCAAATCCGTGACACATTAGATTATTTATTCTTTGGATGTGACACAGAAGTATTTGTATGACGATGTGATTAGTAGTGATAACATATGTAAATAGATGCTAAACAAAGCTCAAGATGCATTAGCATGAAGAAAATAAGTTTGATCCCTAGCCAACACAGGAGCAGGTTTAAGCTGGTATTTAGCTTCACAATTTCAGCATATTAAATGGTAATATCCCACGACAAAACGGTGATTCAATTCCTCAAGATATCTATGCAATGTGTATTTATTATTTATGCATTCATTCTTTTATTTATTTAGTTATGTATTTTAATTTTGAGGTTATGGAAAAAGCTGAGCTTCTGAGAGACACTGATGCCAATCTCCTTCCTGCTCTCCTGCGCCTTCAGGAATTGGTGAGAAAGCACAGCACACTCTTCACTATGCCATCTATTAAGTCAGCCTCTTTATATGTAGTTGCACTGTGTGGATGATGAAGAAGAGCTGCAAGAGCTTCTTTTGTAACAAACAACCCTGGACTTACTGTGTGGAACTCTTTCATAATTCTGTTATGAAAGAACGAGGACTGATACTCTAAGAGTTTTAATTAAAACATCAAAAAGACAGAGAGGACATCTTGACACTTGTATTTTAAATATTTATTTTCTGTGGATATGGGGGAATAAAAGAATTCAAGGCTGTTACAGATTTGCTCTCTGCTTTTCGAAGAGTCAGCTTTACACAAAACATATAAAGCATTGGATATAAATACATAAAACTCACAAATTCAAGGAGACTGTACTGTTGGTAGCCATGGAGACCTACTCCCATTGACCTGCTTACACCAGCGTTGTACAACACCACTATTACATGATTTTTCTATTAGTGCAGGGCAAGTTTTGGTTTCAATTTTGGCATCCGGTTATCATGAAAACAAGAAAACAAAGTAAAAAAAAAAAAAAAAAAAAAAACACTATGATGCACTTCATCACAGATGCAATTCAGTTGTCAAGAATGTTTCATTTCAATCATGCAGATGATGCATATGTTGTAAAATCACCTCAGCGTTGATATCCATCAAAATAATTGTGACTGCAAATTTTCCTGGCCCTCATATCTGGACACATCTCCATCCTTTTAAGGTCGAGGACAACGTCACCGTCATCCTGCTCAGTGAAATCGTCTGGGACAAGTTCAGACCAAACACAGGCTGTTTCGAGCCTCTTCTGCTCCATTTCCCTGACTACAGTAAAGGTAAAAACGTCCACACACATGCTACATCAGCCTGTTATATGAATAACTCTCACCACACTACATGATGTCGACACGTCCTTTTTGGATGTGCTGTGAGACGGGAAATTGTACTTGTGATTTTGTTCCAACACTTTAGGCAGCGTCTGTGGAGGAATATTGCTTTATAAAATGCTGTATAAATTCAGCATGTAGAGGGTGTGAATCACTGTAGTCGATGTGTGAAAATCTGTTGCTAATCTTAGATAAGCATGGCTTAATTTATGGGATTCTGACCTAAGTTTTTTGTGTATGTGTTATTATGTGTGTCTGCCTACTTGTAGGAGAGCTGCATCAGATTTTATCCCAGGACAAACATCCCTCATATTCTGCCGAGTTTTACTCGTCTTACATCAACATCCTGCTGGGAGTCTTTTACTCTGTGTGTCGGGACCTCAGAGAGCTGCGCCACCTGGTCAGACACTCATAAATACACTCTCCATAAATAAGATTATTTATCGTTTGATATGTTTCAGTCTTTCGTCATTTATTTCTATCTTTGAATAGGCTGCCCTCAACTTTTCAAAGTTCTGTGAGCCGCTAGCAGAAGGAAAAGGTAAATCATTCAGAGCTTTATTCACTTATCAGATCAAGAATTATTTCAACCTTTTGTGTTTGGAAGCCCATCAGATGTTTGAACTTATCATAATGTATTATTTGGGCTGCTTGTAGACAAAGATAACACGATGTAAACAACACTTTCATTCTGTTTCCATGTAATGTTACGGTAAGGTTGGGTGACTTTATTTGTACCCATAGATAGATCTGAGGAATTCTGCCTCCTTATACACACAAACTCAGCAGCACAAAACAAGACACAATAAATGATGTGATGATCATGCTCAGTACTAAAAAGATAACCTTTTTTAAAACAAGAGAAAAAAAAAGCCGTCAATAAATGGAAACAAGGTTAACACAGTAGGCATTACCAGTGAGATCTATCCCTATTATCTATAATGCAGCAGGCCACAAGGAGACAGGCCTGCCCACAGAACAGGCTGGGCCACTGAAAATCCCAGAGAAGGGGCCCTCCCTGGTTGTGATTGAGTACCAATACTAACTAATTTTTGACACTTTTAAACTCCCTTCCTCTATGTCATCTGACATTTTATGCAACATTTTTGCATTTTTAAACCATTTTTGCTACTTTTTGCACATTTCCCACTTTTTAACCTTTTTTTTTTAAACTTTCCTGCCAATTATTGCCCCTATGTGCCACTCTTTTACCCATTTTCACTACTTTTCCAGGCTATTTTTGCTATATTTTTGCCACCTTTAACCAATTTTTGATACTTTTTGCCCCTGTTTCCATCCTTTACCATTTTTTGCCACTTTTTCACCACTTTTCCTGCCAATTTTTGTCCCTTTGTGCCACTCTTCTATCCATTTTTTGCTGCTTTTCATCTGCTTTTGACACTCTGACCCCTTTTCAACACTTTATCCGGCCATTTTTGCAACATTTCTGCCAGTCTTAACCCATTTAAAAAATATATTTAGTAATAATGACTGACAAGTGAATTTGTACAAAAACAGATCAAATGTAAAGTAATTCTAAAACGATTTCAACGTTGATTGTTTTGGGATGAATTAAGAGCTGTAGACATGTAAAGCCAAAAGATACTCTTAAAACATCTTCTTTTCTGATTTTAATGATCTTCTGGGGGCCGGGAAGGAAGCTTTGGAGGGCCTGATATGGCTCTCAGGCTGCCAGTTGATGATCAGTGTTCTAGAGTTACATAGTCAATTTAAAAAGCTATCTTTATTAACTTCTAGTAGTTGTTAACAGGGGCTATCATATTATATCACATTTTTGATGGAGTAAATGCCTGTTTTTTTTATTTTACTGCTGACTATATTTTTACTCAAATCCCTGCCTGCTCAAGGTATTTGTGGTAGGGTTGTCATAATTTTAGATTCTTTTTCGATAGCATGTGTTAAAAACAGTACGATTGCTGTTATTTTAATGATTGATGGTATTGAGAACTTCCAAAACTAACAATTGAATAAAACACGCTGCACCTGTTTCATAATGCAGGTGTGTGTAGGAGAGGAAAAAGTTGAGCAAAAGAAAAAATGAGCATTGTTTAAATGCACAAGTATGATGGACAGTTGACAGGAATTTGCCTGCAGTTTTCTGCTACTGAAAACTTACAGAAAGATTATTTGACTTTGGGAGCCTGGACTTTGCCGTGTTAAAACATGTTGTTTGAGTTTTACTAGAATCATGTTAAAGTCAAAAAATGACCTAAAATGGAATATCTATATGCTGTCTCTTCCCCATGTTATTACTATTTCCTTGTGCACACATGAAGTGACATAATGGCCTTTTTCAATAGTATATTTCTGTTTCATCTCTACAGTGAAAGAGACGGACACACACAAGCTGTGGAGAAACATCGAGCCTCATCTGAAGAAAGCCATGCAGACTGTTTACCTGCGAGAAGTGTCCAGGTGTGTTTTTCACATCACTCTACTAATGAACCATGCTACCACTGATCTAACCAGAGTGTTTGCTGTGATTTCCTCTCATTACTGGCTATCTTCTCTCCCTCTTCATGCTCTTCAGTCTTCAGTGGGAGCAGATGCAGCAAATGGAGGAGAAGGAGACTGGAACTGTGAGAGGTACCGACACACACTGAGCGCTGCTGCTGAGTGACGTAACACGAATGCAGAGCAGATGTTAAGCTGAGAAACTGCTAATAGGGTGCAGTGAGACTTTATTTATGCAGAGTTTGAACATCATATTCTGGTGGCATATGCTGTAGAAGTATAAAAAAATCTCAAAGACACATTTTAGTTTTCTGGATATATAAATAAAATGCATCTAACTTTGCATTTATTTCCCTCAAGGTTTATCGGCTCACACTCATGTAGAACTTCCTTATTACTCCAAGTTCCTGCTGATTGCTGCCTACCTGGCATCCTACAACCCTGCCCGCACAGATAAACGCTTCTTTCTTAAGGTAGAGGATTTAAGTCATAAAAGATTTTAAAAAAGTCTCTTGAAATATGCTCCTGATTTTTTAAATCCAGATTAAAGCTGTAAAGATGAAGGGTATCCTACATTCGACAGGCTGCTAATCCCTTTGGAAGTCTTTCCTCCATACAAACTAAATTTTCCTGACTTGTGTGAATTAATCTGTCCCACTGTTTCCTCCCAACAGCACCACGGCAAAATTAGAAAAACAAACTTCTTAAAGAAAAATGAAAAGGTGATTATCTTAATACAGCACTGGCTTGGATTCCTGTGAGTTTTAATCGCAACCTGTTAGTGTAACACCAGTCTTCCACATCTTTTTTAGACGAGTAACCATCTTCTTGGACCAAAGCCCTTTCCTCTGGACCGCCTACTCGCAATTTTCTACAGTGTGGTGGACAGCAGAGTTGCCCCCACAGCCAGCATCTTCTCCCAGGTCTGTGTCCAGTTCAAAACACTTCACATTTAGATTGTAGCATAGCTTTTATAAAAATTCAAACATTAAGCAAATTCAAACAAGCTGTTTAGCTTTCACTGTATGCTCCGGGTCATTGTCTTGCTGGAAAATAAATCGTCTCCCAATCTGTAGTTCTCCTGCAGACTGGACAAGATTGTCCCCTATATTTTGCTGCATTCATTTTATCCTCTACCTTTACAAGCCTTTCAGGGCCAGCTGGTGAGAAGCATCCCCACAGCATGATGCTTCCACCTCTGTGCTTCACAGTGGGGATGGTGTATTTGTGGTGATGTGGAGTGTCGGTGTCTGCTAAACACAGCGTCTTGTCTGATAGCTGAAAAACACCACTTTGGTCTCATCAGACTAAATAACTTTCTCCGACTTGACTTTTGGCAAACTCTATTTGAGATTTAGTGATTTTCCTTCAACAGTGTCTTTCTCTTTGCCACTCTCTTGTAAACCTTTGACTGGCTAAGAACCTGGGCAACAGCTGGTGTATGCAGATTCTCCCCCATCTCAGCTGCTGAAGCCTGTGACTCCTTCAGAGTAGTCATAGGTGCCTTGGTGGCCCTTCTCTCTGGAGTGTTCTTTTGTCTTTGTGGTGTAATGGTAGCCAGGAATACTGATTAACCAGTGACTGGACTTTCCAGACACAGGTATCTTTATACTACAATCACTTGAGACATGGTTTGATTTATAAAATGAATAAAAGGGCAAAACATCTAAGGGGGTTCATACGTTTAAAGGCACTGTACCTGGAGCTTGCATGTGTAGTGCCTGGCTCTTTTGGGCCTGGAAGGACTTTTTAGTAGAATCAGTAAGAAAAAGAAAGTTTGTGTGCTTGTGTAGCTGGCAATGGCTCAGAGGAAGCAGAAATCACTGATCAGCCTTCCTGAGGTGATGTGGGACCAGTGTGATGAAACACCAGTGAAGGAGGTTCCTACTTAACAACCTCAGTGATGTCTTGGCTTCTCATTGGGGCTGCACGGTTGACTTGTGAGGGCCAATTAGAAGGGTTTAATTGGGTTCAAGGGTCTCATGTAACTGCGCTGGTTTGAGTTGTGTCATCATATGGATCGAGATGAAAGAATTTGTCTACTTTTCAGTTCATTTGTTCCCTCAATTAAAAATCCAAACAAGTTTATGGTCTTAATCTCCAGTTTCAAGCCTTCCTCTGAACAGCACAATGTTGATTCTGTGACTTGTGTAGTAAAACTGACAATCACGCTGTGTATGTTTTAGTTCTGTTTTGACAGCATGTGGGCAGACTGGCGTCACACATCTGACACATCGCTTGGAGTAAAGAGTGTGAAAATGTACAATTCTTCTGTTTTGATGGTTAAATTACTGTTAAGAATTTGTTGACAGACAGTTTGTGATGAAGAGACCAGTAAAATAAATGACAACTAACACAGTCTGTTAAAGAGAGCAGACTTTTTGCACTTAAACTTTTTAAAGAGGTTTCATGCAGACTTTCTGTTGCCATAATCATGACTAAAACTGAGCCCTGTTGGGGTTTCATTTACTTCTGCAGTTCTCTCTATCTTTCTTCATTCTTCTGACTTCCAAAGTTGGCTGTAGGAGCTCCTCCAGCTCTTACAAAATACAAAAAAATAATTGAATTTCATGCTGTATTTCTAATTTTCCAGATAAGCACATTAAATAAAATGTCCACTTTAATGAAGTGGGGATTTAAAGGATCATTTTTCGCATTTCTAGGTGCAATGGGATACTCTGCTTATACATGAGGGTTTTCAACCCATACGGTCATGATTTTATTTGGGGCAAATTTGTCCATCTATTTATGGCCCTGAGCATGAAATGGTGCGAGGAAATTAAACTCAGCCCATATCTCTGCTACAAGCTTTCATCTTTTAGTGCCTCGACATCAAAGTAAAGAAACACTGTGTTTAAAAAGTGGAAACCAGGGTCATTTTAGTTTCCCTCTATGTTTTTTTAGATCTCCTCTCTGGTGACCTTACAGCTGCTGACTCAGGTCAGTCACGATGACCAGCTCGATGCCCCGAAGTACAAATGTGCCGTGTCTATGGACTTCATCTGCGCCATATCCAGGTGTGTGTGCATGAATGCTGTTACACATGACTGAAACTGGCTACAGAATCATTCAAGGGGATTGACCTTTGGAGTGTTATTCACAAAGGATGTTTTGTTTTTTATCTTCCAGGACGGTGAATTTTGACATTGTCAAATACCTGTATGACTTCCTGTGAGCCTGCTGGGAAAAAAGAAGAAATGAGACACAGTGACAGTAAGACAAAGTGTGTCAAGCAAAAGAGGAGCTTAAATTATTGTTGGGAATTTTGTGGAAGACAGCAAATCAATCATACTGCTGCCCCCTTGTGGTTGATTGTCTTTGTGAATTGAAATGTAAGAAAACTTCACTTGAAACTTGTAATAATTGCATTTGTATAAATAAAGCCATGTTGCCAATGTCGCTTTATGTTTTAGGCCTCTTTAATAGTGCCCGTGTTGTGATCTAATTAAAGAGTATTCAAAGATTATGAGAGGCAAAAAGAGCCTGTATAATTAAGTTAATTCTGCAAGATTTGGCATTTTTGCATGACTTCCAGCAACTTTGGCAGCATGCAGGTGAATCATCATCATTACCTGAGGGGAGAATTGTTCAAGGAGAAAATTCAGAGGGTTTTATGAATAGAAATTACCTGAATGTACTACTTCTTGTTCCTTACTTCACCCCTTGTGAACTGCTGATGTGCGAAATGCTCTTTTAATTCTTTTTTTTTTTTTTTTTTTTGCATCTAAAAGCTGGCTCAGCTTTATGTAGCGGTGCGAGGAATATCGGTATAAAGTGCAGAGACATTTGCTGTCATGTCCCCGAGTGCAGCCACCACCACGACACATTGCACAACACAAGATGCTTTCTAAAATTCACCCTTTCTTTGGTATGTTGCAAGTGGCCACTTCACATACAAAGCATGTAGATCTGGTTTGCAGAGGTATGTGCCACTTTTTGGCAGCTTGTCTCCCTCATTAGGCCACAATTCTGCCACAATGTTGTAAGTGAATAAACCTTGAGCCTTTCTCACAACCATCACCATAGCTCAACTGCCATATCATAGCTAGGAGGATTGCAAACTCTTAATGGTAGAAACAGATAGTACTGTAAGAGTTGAAACACCTGCACAGAAGCAGCAATGTAAACTTTGCCAAATGCAATAGAATTCATAGCGTAGCACAGTTAAAACCTTTGCTCCTTTGGGAGACCCCTAAAAACAGGCTGACTTCCAGATTTTACTGTAATGCTCCTTTAAATTTCTTTTTTCTTTTTGTTATTTAAGTTTTTATTAATTTTTCCATCATTCAATTTGCATACCCAGAGTGCTCCCATTTTTTCCATTTTTCTGATACATGCTCAAAATAATAAGAAATCAAGTAAGGCAAAATAAATACATAAATGAACATAAAACAAAACAGAAACCCACAAAAAAAGAAAGAAAAAAAAAGTATATGTATAGACAGTCAATTAACCCCCCCCCCCCCATCACAGTTACCTATTCAGCTCTAACTGTCCCACAGGCTTAGACCTTGAAGAAAAAAGAAATTTGTTCCAAACTTCATCAAAATTCCATTTTTTATCATTAATTTTAGCCAATAGCTTTTCAAAGGAGGCAATTTCTGTCATTATGTTGATCCATTCTGCAAGTTCTGGGGTAATGCTCCTTTAAATTTCAAACAAGATCGGAACTTTTTGGGCTTGGACTTCCTATTCAAGTAAGTTTGCAGCCTTCTGCATACAGTGCATTCAAAAAGGATCTCTAGAGCTTGGTCACAGGGATCATCAGGTTCTTTGTCCCCTCTCTTAATAAGGCCTTTCTTCTAGCTCTTGGAAAAGTCCTGGTTGTGCCAAACTTCTTCCATTTGAGAACTATGAAGGCCACTGTGTTTAGCATGTTTTTTAGCCTTTTCCCAGATCTGTAGCTTGCAACAATCCTATCTCTGAGTTCTGCTGGAAGTTCCTCTGACCTCATGGCTTGGGTTTTTGCTGATATGCATTGTCAGCTGTGAGGCCTTCTACAGAGAGATGTGAGAGCCTTTCCATATCATGCCCAGTCAATTTAACCCTTTAAAGCCTGAAAACACCAATTATAGCCAGAAAATTCTAATTTTTTTGGAACTGAAATGTTTATTTCACTTTCTACTGAAATCCAAAAAAATCCAAATTTCCATAAAATGTAACATATTTTTGTATCTCATTTGATACATTAGGTGTTTTTGGTAATTTATAATCCACTTGAGGGCATTTTATCATTTATCAGATTGTATTCAGAATTTTTTTTAGTAATTTATTGATCATATTGATTAGATAGAGGTATCATAAAAGTATGTATCAAATATGATACAACAGGCTTTAAGGGGTTAATTAATTTACCTCAGGTGGAACCCAATTAGGGCTGAACGATTTGGGAAGATATTCTAATTGCGTTTTTTTTTTTTACCCGATATTGCATTTACGATTTACTATGCAATTATTTCGTAAGTTCCTCATCTCATGTATTTTTCAAAAAAACGTGCAATAATTCATTCTGTACTATTACCAACACAATATTAGATTAAACAAGGGCGGAACATTTTTGAAAAAATATCTAATTGTGATGATTTCAACTCATTTTGCAACTTGGATATAAACTGTTGTATTAAAGGGAATGAGCTTTTTTAGGCAATTCTCATATTTAACAAGAAAAACACAAAAATTAAGAAAATAAGACTTTTTTTGGTACACCATTCTAAAAATAGGCCACTAGAATGTTTGCATTTTCTGCTGTGAAAAAAGTCTTAAACTGGTATTTTGACACAAATTTCAGGTTAAAGAAATATTGCACCTTCTTGTGATTAATTGCCCAGCTCTAAGCCCAGTCAAGGTGCAGAAACATCTCAGTAATGACCAGAAATGGGAGGCACCTGAGCTAAATTTCAAGTGTTTTTGCAAAGGGTCTGAATACTATTGTCAATCTGATATTTCAGTTTTTATTTTTAATGCATTTGCAAAAAAAAAAAAAAATGTAGCATCAGGCTGCAGCACAACAAAACGGAACTGTCTGAATACTTTCTGAATGCACTGTATGTCCACCACATACATTTTTCCACAGGTTTTGTTCTTCTTAAAAGATCTCAGGTATCTAAAATTTCAATCCACAATGAAGGAAAAAGCAAAGATTAGAGGAAGAAAATGGAGTGTTGCGTATAAACATTTTATTACATAGGAAATAACACTATAATGTTCTCCTTCAGGAGCCCATAAGCAGAGGCTGGTATACACACAAAAAGAATAATAAAGTAATACACAGATCTAAAGATATAAAATATGGCTTCACATGAAAAGTTATAGTTGAAAAATACTGTACATTGAAAACCTAAATACCTCACTTGAGCCTGATCGATATATCAGTCAGCAGATAGTACTGTATCAATATTGGCATATTTAAATATAAATGGGTATTGGCCTTAATGCTTTCCAATAAGCACCCAGCTAAACAGAGCATGATGCAGGAGACAGTGCTTAGCGTGTTTTAGAAATGGTGTCATCATGTCATTTGTCCAGCAAACCATGCTCCGACTCCATAGTCTATCTGAGTCTCAGCAGTCTGCAGCATGCATAGCAGACCCAGATGATAATGCAAGATGATGTTTAGTAGCCTAAATTAAATTATTCAGACAATAGCCATCTAAAACCTTTTCATATAAGTGCTAAATCCTATTTAGTTCATAAATTAACATGCTTCAGGCGTCATATTGGTGATTGGCAAACTTTCTCCCTCTAAAATTGGTAACACATCAGTCCAGAAAGTCTCATATCGGTCAGGCTCAACACTGTACTAATGTATTAGATGTTTCTTTTTCATAAGTAAATGCTTATTTGCTTTAAAGATGTGCATTTTTGCAGTTAATTAGTCCAGGCAAGCTCTAATCGGAGTGATAGATTATTTATGCAAAGAATTAAGCTTTGTGTCATGTGACTAAACAGATTTCAAGCTAACGCAGATGTTTAATGTTTTAAAATGTTCAAAAATGTACAAGCTGCAACACATCCATTACATTCAGTAGACAGTCCACATGAGATTTAGTTTTATTTTACAAAACAAGCAAAAGCTGGGAGAAAAAAAAAAAACCCTCATTCGGCCGTCTTCCAACAGAAGGCACCAGTCGTGCAGAGCCAACAAAAACAAAACAAAGGGAATCTATATCTGTATTAATGCTGCGGCAAATCATTCAGCCGAACACCCACACAAAAAGATGCTACAAAACCAAGGGCCAGCATCTTAGCTCTTGTCTCAAATTTATTTTAAAAGTTTGAAAAGGTGAAAATTGTTAATAAAAGGCCAAACCTTTGAGATCCTGCACAGATTTTCTCAAAAACTCCACCTGTTCCCGTACCTGAGCCTTTGACTTAATCACATTAAGGATGTTAAGCAGTGAGGAGTGCAAACCCCAACAAGCAACAACAGCAAACAGTAGGTTGATTAATTTGATGCAGTGGAACTCAGACCTGGAAAAAATTAAGGATTTGGAGAGCACTGAGTGCATGTAATTGCCTCTCTCCACCACTATCTCCTTCTTTTATCTGTCGCGGTCTCTTTGGGTCAGTGGAAAGTCTGAGAGATCATCCCTCGGGCCAGTATGGCCTTGGGAGAGCTCAGCAGCATTAAACAAGGACAATCAGCAGTTGGCAGAGGTTGGCGGAGGCATCCAAGGGCCCTTAAAGTGCGCGTGTGTCACTCTTGGAGATTTAAGAGGGACAAATGTCGTCATGCTAAACTGGAGTCAGTCTTCATAGAAATGCCAGTCTATAAGTTACCTTTTTTGTTTACCAGAGGCAGTGTACCGAAGGTATCGGCTTAAACCATGATTTACAGTGAGGTAGTCGGATTGTCCAGGTCCTAAACGCTGTGCCTCCGGTTGTGGATCATGGCCACGATGTGGGTGAGGTCCAGACTTTTGATCATCACTTCCATGAAATCTCGGTCATGGCGAGCGCCAGCAACAAACTCTTCCAAAGAAAGCTCACCTGTTACAGGAGGAGATTATATTTTATTCTTATCATATCCTGTTCAGGAGATACATTAAATTAATTTCAGCCTGTTAGGTAACCATGGTGTAATGGCAGCCTTTGGCTGGACATAAAAAAGAAACCAGATGTCAGTGTCGGCATTTCAGAAAAATTTACATCTCTAAAAAGTTACTAAAGGCAAACAAACAAAGAAAAGATGTGTAACTATGTGTAAAAAAGCTTCTAAACAAGAGCATTACCAAAGAAATATCCATGTGAAGATGAAGATTCATAAAGCAAGGCAAGGAAAAACTAGAGCAGACTGAAATCACAGCTCGTGACAGAAAAGGAAACAGGCTTTCAAGATATGCCAGCTGTCTTTTTCTACAACAAAGCATTTTCAGGTATTTTTAGAGTATTTCTTCTCCCTTTAATAAGGTAATTTCTTGATCATATTACACCTGATGCATGAGCTAACCTCACATAGTAGTCATAGCAGTCACAAAGTAGCCTAAAAACTTTGCTTGTCCACACATTCAAACCACGAGGGGCAGAGGTGGCAGGATGGGCTCCTTTCTCAGAACATGAAGATTTGAGTGGAGGCAAAAAAGGCAAGTTGGTCAAAGTATTTAATCAAGTCAACGAAAGGAAAAAGGAGCTGGCTTTGCTAAGCGACTCTTCATTTGTGCAGTGACCATGCACCTTTATTGAAAAACTCTCCGCTTATGCTTTCAAGGCAGGAGCTTTTAGATGGATAGAAATTTACTTAATTAACACATCACAATCTGTTTATTTCAATGGTAGTTTCTCCAGTACAAGGAGACTAGAGACTGTGGTGTTCCTCAAGGTAGCTGTCTTGGTCCTCTTCTGTTTTCCTCTTCTCTTTTACCAATGATTTACCCTTTGTATTAAATAGTCCATCAGTAATAATGCACGTGGGTGATCCAACAATTTATGCGGCAGCCAAATGACAGTATCATTACAAAGGGATCTGCACTCTAACAATAAAAAGCTGCTCTTAAATGTAGCCAAAATAAAGTGCATAATCTTTTGTCTTTATCATGCGAGCCGGTTCATGAATTTCAGCCTCCTAGTGTCGCCAAAGCTAGCAGAGACCAAAATAAACTGTTTCCTCAAAGTGTTATAGACAAAATCTACCACTTTTCTCACAAACATTTTTAATCACTCTTGAAATGAAAACCTCATTGCTTTGACTCTTAATAGACCACTGAACTGTTAGATGCTCTGGCTCTTGTGTCAGCGGTGATGCTTTCTAGGTTTTTGTGCCAGAATTCTTAAGCAGCTGACTGCAGGACTACTACTTCTTGACTTGTAATCTCTGACCCTGACAAATTTTAATCAGACTTTAGACAGCTCCCTTAAAGCTGAAGAAGTTCCTCATACACAGCAGAACTCCTTAACAACTGTAGGAAGACTTAGGTATCTAAAAATCCTCGTTTAAAGTTTAACTTTAAGTTGAATTTGCATCTTTAATAAAAGGCTTAAGAGTTGTTTTTGTGCTCAGCCACCTACAGCATTTCTTTGTCTTATACTTGTTGTTTTTCCTAACAGCACTGGAGCTCATGAATGTCCAAAAACTGTCCACCCACTATCCATCTCTCCAAATCTTCAGCTCTGTTTACAGTTGCCAGAAAACACACTCACCATCTCCGTTTATATCAATCCTCTCAAAGACTCGGTTTGTGAAATCCTCTGCAGTTTGTTCCTGATTATCACATCCATTGATTGCACGGATAGCCTGCAGGAACAGAGAGAAATGAGTCTATAGACTTGTGAGAAAATGTAAAGTTTCAGCCGAATGATACTTCACCTTTATGATGTTGAGGAGCTCATGTCGGTCAATGCAGCCGTTTCCGTCCACATCATATAGTTTGAAGTACCAGCGAAGTTTGTGCTCCATCTTTCCTCGCATCACTAAACTGAGAGCTGCCACATACTCCATGAAGTCTATGTAGCCGTCCTGCATAAGAAAACCACACATCAATCAATAAACTCAAAATGCATGGCCTAGAATCAAACTGCTTCCAAACATTCAGAGGGATTAATCTGTCCCTAACTTGAAAGCAATCCCTCGCCCTTGTCTCAACTCCAAAAGCTATCTGTAAAAAGAAGTGTGCCAGGATCAAAGATTATCTATGGGGAGTGCCTGAATCTTAGCATCAAGTCATAGTGTCATTGATAATCTCATAGTTCAAATCATGCATAAAGATTATTGTGTCTTTTGTAGGCTGAAGGGGAGCTTAAGTATAGACATCCTGCTTTTCAGACAGCCATATCCCACAATGACCCTGTTGGACGCGCCAAGGATCTCACCATTAAGCCGTGACGGCTGGAAATCGTTTCTAGGCTGGGATGTCACACAGTGCGTGTCCTTGTATTTTGCAGATGTTTTTCCATGTTGCCGGCAAATCGAAGAACTTTTTATGCTCTTGTTACATAAAGAATACCTCAAGTCAACCCACAGACCGTGTTACTCAAGTGCGTTTATTGGCTTTACGCAGAAGCAATTAATCAATCAATCAATTGGCCTTGTTTTAAATGTCAATTCTGATTCTAAAATGAACAAGCAAGTAATTTTTGGGGCCCTTTTTTTTCTTATTGCAAAAGGACTCAAAAGTTCCCCCTTGACTCACTAAGATACTGAACAATATTTTTTTTTAATGTTTGGGGCAGTTGCCTGAGCAAATATCTGGAGTGACACCATTACCTTTGGCTTTTTTTAGCTGCTATCACTGGGCTAGATTTACACTACATTTAGTAAATAATTGAATAATTAATCAACCTACAGGAATAGTCTGAAGTCGTAACAGGGGTTCCCAAATATGGCCTCTGAAAGGATTGCATACTACTTTGTAGTGACGCCTTACTTCTATGATCTGATGAATCTATATTTGTTAATAGGACTGGGAGAGTTGGCATATCATCTGTAATAATGTATTATATAAAACTGAGGTATCTCTGAAGTGAGACTGACATTTGAGACTGAGCACTAAAGACATTTTTACTACTTTCAGCGTTCCTGCAGGTCCTTAAAACATCTTAAAAAATCTTGAATTTGATTTTTAAGGTCAGAAAGTCTCCTAAAAGTTTTCTTTGCTACCTTTGAGAGGTCTTAAATTTAAGACTATAGATTGAAACCTGTCTGAAAACTACCTAATCCAGACTTCCTGGTTAGCATTGTTTGACTTTTGTATTATTCTTTTGTGGATTTGTATGTTTAAGTGACAGTTCACGGCATTAAAGGTAACATATAAAGCACACACTCACAATGGAAAAAGGAGGGAAGGAAAATACAGGTAAATGAAAATTGTAAGGGCTTAAACCGATGTAAGGATAAAAAGGATTGAGATTGGATAGGTATGTCCAGAAAGCAACTCCATATGGTGCCAAAATGGTATTAACTGTCTTTGGTTAGGACCTTAGTTTGGTTTTAAAGTTATGTGACAAGCCTAGAATCATAATTTACTGAACAAACCATCTTTAAATGAATGGAAAACAAAACAGTGATTACTTTTAGCATTGTAGACGGCTGTTTAAACGCTTGAAGACACATGACCCAATTAAAACCATTGGTTTTGTGGACATCCTGATACTTTTGATGATGGTTGAAAAAGACACAAATAAAAGTGCAATTTATTGACAAATTTTGGCTCTAGATAAATAGAGCTAAACCAAAAAAAATAATCAGGTCAATGCTCAAGATGCTAATCAAGAACCACAGCAGTTAGCATTAGCTCTAAAGTCAGCAAACAAGTCTAATTTTCTGGGAAAAAATACACTAAATGGGTCAATTATGAGTGCACCTGAACACAAGCAAACTTGCTCTTTAAGCTCAGAGATACAAACCCAGTTTAAATGCTTTTTGTGGACATGCCAATACCTTTAACACTGGTTGACCCAAATACTAGTAACTATTGTACTTTTATTAACCCACAAAAACAAACAAAACAAGCTTTTAAAAGCAGCTTTCATTTCTTCAGCTTTAAAAGACAATCATTTACAGATGAAATAGCTACCAAAAAAGCTTTGCTGCACAATCCAACACTGATTTTGTTACTCTTAAGCACCGTAAAAAAGAGTTGGCTAAAGATAAGAAGGACCTTCTTTTCTGCAGGTGCATTGACCTGATGTAAAATATCAGCATGCAGTTAAAAGAACAAGTTGCTGAATCATGATTGGATTTAAAACTGCACCCAAAGCACACTGTTCAGTAGCCTCTTCTGCAGTGTGCAAATCTTTTAAATGCATCTATTCATAGCTTTGGGTTCCTGCTGTGCACAGTTACTTTTATTTTTCTCTTTAAATGTTAAAATGAGAAAAGTGCAAAACATGACATGCAAGAAATCCAAAGAGGCATGCCTGCCTTAAAGGACCTCCTCTATTCCTCTTACCTTGTTCATGTCAAATGTTCGAAACATCTGCTCTATGTAGGCATTAGCCTCTGGGTCCAGACCTCGTAGACCAAAGAATTGCTTGAACTCATGCAGGGTGAGCTGCCCAGAGGGGCACTCAGTCATAAACTTCTTATACCAGAGGTGCATCTCCACCGCTTGCAGGTCGTCCACGGTGCTCCCATTTGAGTTACCCATTGCTGTCCACCACCTGAGTTTGAGTCTCTAAACTGGAGCTAGAGCCTTTAAGCTGGGTGCTCCAGGATCCTCTCAGTCCAATTGGTCTACTGTAGAGTGGAGGAAATCCTCCGTCACTCAACAATGGGACTTAGACTGGGAATAGCAGCTGGCAGGGCGGCCTTTTGTATCTGTTTGTCTCCTCTGTGTCCTCCATGGCTCTAATCACAGGCTGTAATCCAGGCGAACATGCAGTTAATCAGCTTAATCAGCCAATTAAAAGGGCAGCCTGATTGTTCTGTTTCCATCCATGTTAACCTGAGAAGTGCTGACAAACATAATGCAGCGGTCATCCCTCATAGGCAGACGTGGGGAATCCATCACAGGCATGTGCCTGAGCTGATGGGAGACGGCACATGCACATGGATATTAGATTATGAGCTACTTTGTCAGCTTCTAAACCACTCTTAAATCATATTTAAAAGTGTGTCTTTGTATTTTGCTCCTTAATAGTGCGTTTTTATCATAATTTATGTCATTTTACTTAGCTTTATATATCATGTTTGAGAATTATTTTGGGAAAATCTCTAAATCAAGTTTATCAGGGTCATATTCCTTACAATAAAGATACAAATATCAAATACACCTATAATTGAAAGTAATCATATCCAAATCCCACTTAAAGCTCAGAAGCATAATCAGCAGATTCTGTTTAGAGTAGCAAAAGTTAAATTAATCTTTACATAATAAAAGGTCCCCACAGATCTATTGCCAGTATTATATGTCATACGATAAGATTGTGAAGTTATTTACACCTGTAGGCTGACAAAACAAGGGGTTTTAAAATGTGAACTTGAACTTAGGGAAAATATTTTTGCTTTATAATAACTTCAGTCAAGTCCAGCATCCGTCTTTAAAAGTCTCCTGAATGACATGAGAAGCAGATGTGGTTAATCATCAATCAAAATACTCCTCAGCTGTTGCTCTACTTGTCTTTAATACTTGTGCAAATTAACAGGATTACACAACAGTACTTGGTAGAGACTTTTAAGAAGCTACGAGCCATGGCCCATTGATATAGTGACTGACTCAACATTGCAGTTTGGAAATGATACAGAAGAAAGCATACAGAAAGAAGGAAATTGATACAACAATATTGTTAATAAGTAGTGCTTATGTATGAAATTAAGTGGCTTTTTACTTCCAGTAATTTAGCATATTGCCACCTTTTAAAGTTGTGTTTAATTTGCTGAGTCTGGTCCATGTTTTCCAAGTGTGCATTCTTACAACTTGGTGACACACAGTCATGTGCAGAAGTTTTAGGCATGTAGGACGCCAAGGATTCTTCACAGGCCTGATGTGCCACAACCTGGGGTTTCAGAGAGGGGAGGGAAGCCGGCCTGAGTCAAGCTAAACACGTCGACCCATGTGTCTCACTCAAAAGCTAAGGTCAAGCTCAACAGCATCTCTCCAGGCCTTTTTGCTCCTGGTAATATGCCCAGAGACCGCCGGCAGTTTTTAGGACATCCGCAGCACAACCAGAGGCTTGTGGCAACCCAACTACCCACCTGGACAGGACCCTGGGCCATGCTTACTTACCACATCCACCCCTTACTTTGCCTTAAATGTGTGGATTTTATTTTTTCAACTAATTATCCCTGGTAATATACAAGGGCATCCAGAGCACAACCAAGGTTGCGTCAATCCTCTTTCCTGCTCAATGTTGCCCTTGACAACCACAATTTTTGGCCCAAACATGCCTAGAGGTTCTGCACAGTACTGCATAATCAAAAATGAAAAAGAGAAGTAACATATATATTGTTAACATGTTAGTTCTTTAACTAAATTGATAACATGCAGACAGTTAAAACAAGTATTAGTACAGTATAAAAAAAATCAGAACAATCAGAAATGAACAGCTGCTGGCCATTTTAAAGCAATCTTCATTTTCTGTTTTCTTACACATCACAGAAAGTAGTTAAAGTCATGCCTCTGGAGCACATTAAGCAGAGGGTTGGTGTTTCTTCCTGGCTATGAAAGTTCAAAAATAAAGTCTGTCACAGGACATCCACAGGCAGCAGCATCTCCACTGGTAATTGGTGCACTCATTCAATGAGTATTAATTGTCATAAAAAACAACAAAAGCAACATATGCTGCAGTAAAATAAAATAAGAGTATGCTTCAAAGAGGCACAGATGTAAAATGTATAAAAAATAATTTGCTGATGATGTTTCAAGAATTAATCATGTATATTTCAACAAGAAAAAAATCCTTCTGCTGTAGTGCAATAATGGGTAACGTTTATTTTAGTTGGCCCTCACTTCGACTAATTTCATAGTAGTAAGTGAAATTGTCGTGTAATTTCTCCAGAATAAGGGGGTGATTACCTCGTGATACATTGGCATTTTACAACTAATAACCCAGAAATATAGTAATACTAAGGAAGTGTTTAACAATATCGTATGGGTCTTTGATGTAGCTGGGGTGGAGTTTGGAAAGTGGATTGATGAAATGGTCCATGTATTCTGTAGGATGCTTAACTGCAGTTGCTAGATAAGGGCTAGTGGGTTAGGGTAAAATACCACCTAATTACCAGAGAACTGCCACAATATTACGAGGAATTACTTGATAATGAATACCTTATTACTAGATAAACACTTCCTTCTTAATGTTACTGAGTTATTACTTGGAAATAATGAATTATTACTGGGTAATTACCACTTTATTCTTGAGAAGCTACTAAATAAGTACATCTTATTATTATAAAATTACTAGGTAATTAGGGCCCACTAAAATAAAGTGTTGTCCAACAATTTTATGCTGAAATATATGTATGCCTCCTACATATTTAGTCAACCTTGTATCTTGTTTGCATTAACAATCCCCACTGTCTCACAACTTGCTTGAAAAATACTTCCAAATATTTTGAGCTTCTCCTGATAGCAAAACATAGAATTTCCACACGTTACAACCACATTTACAAATATAACTCCAAAAAGACAATGGTTTTAGAGCTTAAAAAAGTAAAAAGCTGCATTTTTTCGGACTTCAATAAGGCCTCAATTTCCTTCTTCATCCAGCATCCTTTAAACTTCATGTTTCCAAATGCTTCTTTTGCAGTCCTTGCCTTATTTTGGCTCAGACAAAGTTAGAACAAGCATGAGTCACTGTGTCGTCATCTCTGAGCTAGGGCAGATCTCCCTGGCACCACCTGTGACGCTTTTCCTCTTGCCCCAGTGCAGGTGTCTGTAGATGGAGTCAAACGCTGACACTGTGTAGCGTGCAAACAGGCTTGTCCACTTTACTGCCTCTACCATCCACTGCACGGTACGCCCCACAAACGCCACAAACACTGTGGTGTAGTGTGCCAGCAGCAGTAGGCTCCTGCCCAGCTGTCTACCCTGATTAATGATCAGGTTGACTCTTTGGTCGTGTCCTGCCATTGCTGCAATGTCTTTGGGATTCTTCCAGGAGTAGAGATCAGAATGTCTATTTTTTGGCTTAAGGGCTCATTTTTCGTTTAATTTTTTTTCAATGCAAACCTTTATCCAGATACTCCCTTTTTTGAAGCTGGTGTGTTGAAATTTGTGGACGGTCCCTTAAACACGCCGATCCTGGTCGTCCAATCAGAGCAGAGGAAGTTTTGTTTCCGGGAATGTTTGGTGATGTGGCTATGCTCTGACATCCATCCGAGGAAATATACCAAATAAAAAGCTTTACCTTGGAAGCACTCTTACAGGTGAGTCAAAGGTCCTTTCTTTTGAAAAATACAGCCCTCATGTAGCTGCATTACAGCGCTGTCATGGCTGAAGGAGAAACGGTCAGAGAAGCAGGTTTACAAGAATCCGCTCTAATTTATGAGTGAGAACGTTAGCAAGCTAAGTAGCCTTAGCTAACTTACTGTATCGTGGAAACTGGAGAGTAAACAAACGGATGTTTTCACGGAGTATCCTGTTCACGACACGGTTACTTAATCTTCAAAAGTGTCTACTGCTCTTAGAAATTAGCGCTGTCCAACCGTTTGGAAAGTTTGCAATCCATTTTCGCGTTAGCTAGCTTTAATCTTTGCTGTTCACAAAAAGAGTGACGCAGCCGCAGTGGAGTGTTGGGGGGATTCGGGGAAGCTCGGTTCCGTCCGGTTCAGATCGGACGGTAACAGCTGGGGGTCGTCTGACAATGTGTTGCTTTGAAGCAGGCGAAAAACAAATTTGTCAACAAATTTGAACAGTTTAAACATGCAAACGCTCTTGGGCCCAAATATTAAAAATCGTGTGGTAATTACGCCATTGCTTTTGGGCTGCTCTACAAACGTTAGGGTTGAGTTTTACAGACTACTTGACTTTCTCATGTTTTTCCCATACAACAGTTATATTTATTTCTCCCAATTTTCTTTTTTGTTTGTTTATTATAAGTCATTGATAGGCTGCTAGTAATGGCTGTAACTGTTTATGTGCAGATGACTTACTTTCGTCTTATCTGGTTAGTTTTCTTCTAGCCTATTTCAGCCTTTCTCATCAAGGATACTCTCTGGCATCAACAGTGGGCCTTCATAATTCTTTATGTGCAAGCAAAAATTAACATGAATTTGGTTATCCCAGCATAAATAATAATGAAAATTGTCTCATATGCTCTAAAAATCACATCAGTGTAGAAGTGTACCTCTTTTCAATTCTGCAGGTGTTCATTGAGTGAGAAATGCATCAAGGTGTGTTTTGAGGGTCTTCAAGACCACTACTCATTTCATCCAAGGCGTTTAAATAGTTTCATGAGAGTGCTTTAGAATGTAGTAATAAAAATTCTATTTAAAAAAATCCCTTGACCTTCATAGGGATGTAAAATGTTCTTGTTTGTAGTACTTGTATGGGATGATGGGATTTTTTAAAAAACTAAAGGGTGCCTTGACAGAAAAAGGTTGAGAAACACTGGCCTGTTTAATGCAATACTTTATGAATAATGCAAATGACTGATCCCTAAAGTCCAAGATACTAAACCACACTATTGCATCATCACATAACACCAAAAGAGTAACCATACTGAAATATTTAGGCTACATTCAGTTTTGACAAATAAAGCTGAGTATAAGACAGAAAGTCTTCAAGTTATTTTCTCCCTTGACTAATAAATGTTAATAAACACGTCTTGTGAAATTAAAGTGACTCAGCTTTTCAGCCCAGCCTGCAGTTAAATATGGCGAGCATGCTTAGGAAGATGTCACAACTTTAAAGGACATGTCAAAAGGCACTTAAATGTGCCATTGGCAAAGACAGAGTTAAAGATCATGTGTGCATATCCTTTTAACAGAGGTAAGACAGGTTTTTACCATGTTCTGCATCACTGGTGGACTCAGAGGGAGCAGCACCTTATAATTGAAAAAAGAAAAAAAAAAACGGTGTGGAAGTGCCCTTTTTGGTGTCTTCTCACTGTGCAAAACTTGGCAAAGTGCCATCTTTTGTACTTTCTTTGTCGGCATTATTGACAAAGTGGCTTCATCATGGGCAAAATTTTGAAAAATGCCCACATAATTGTCTTTTTAGTGGGAAAATATTGACCAAGTGCCCTCTCTGGTGCCCCTTTGAATGGGTATTATATAACAAAGTGCCTTCTTACTGGGCAATTTTTCACCAAATTCCCTCTGTGGTGCCTTCTTAGTGGGGAAAATTGGAAAATGCCCACTTAGGTATCCCCCAGATGAAAAAATTTTGAAAAAGCGGTGTCTTTTGTGAGCAATTTTTAACAATGTGCCTTACAAATGGGCAAAACTTCTGTGCAGCTGCCCTTTTTTATTATTTCTGCCTCTGACCCTCAAACATCCTGAGCCTGCAGCTGTTTTGCATTGAATCTTATGCAAATGAAATATAGATTTATGCTTGCAGGAATTGTAATGGATGAACAAAAATGGAGGACAAATGTGAGCAGCAGAAAGATTTGGGAACTAAGTGTTGCAGTTGCACTGTTTTATCTTTTGCAAACAGGAAAGAACTTGTTCAGGTCATTAAAACACGATTGAAATGTCCAGGTAAAATGTTGGTTTAGCCTCTAAAGTTTGACGTTTTTCTCCCCTCACAGTGCCATCCTTATGTTCAGCCGTCTGGCCACCGTCCTCCAGGAGCTCTCTGGAGAGGAGGGCCCAGATGGAGACACACAGGTGAGCACATCATTTATTATACCAAATTATAATGAAGGGTAATGCTCACTGTCATGAGCAGTAACTTTTAGGAAAAGTGGATTATGTTTAGGTCAGATTCAAGATTCAACCAAGCAATGAGAGTAAGTGTCTGCCTGTTGCATTTTGAACTAGATAACTAAAAAAAAGCATGTTATACATGCAGAAATATTAAAATAAAACCAGCCGGATCCTCCAAGCTGTGCAAGTTTACTGTCTCAAAAAAAGTAAATGCCATTCATTGTCTTTAAAATTTGCACAGTGTAACAGACTTTAAAAGAGAAACAATGATAAAACAATGAAGCTCCCGATAGTGAGAGATATTGACTTGCTGATGGAATAAAAGGCAGCTTTGAATTGTAAATCCTCTGTTTTCTGTAATGCATTTTTAAGCTTTGGGAAACAGAAAAACAAAGAGCTGTTTAGTTGGTTTTATTTACTAACCACAATTGTTTTTTTCTGTTTCCTGGAGCAGGGTATGTTGGTGCCTCAGCTCCCTGCTGGTGAGAGTCAGACTCCGGCCGAGTCTGAGGTCCCTGAGGAGGCCTTGGAGAGGCTGGCTCACCTGGAACAACTGGTGGTCCAGCTGAAGGAGCTCATCCGAGTCAAAGACACCCAGCTCGTCCAGAAGGACACTGAACTGGCAAGCAAAGACGCACAGCTCAAGGTAAGCTGCCAGTGTTTGTGTCTATGTGCCAAAAAGACTTAATTCCTTGTCAATCCACTGTATTCTGTATGTTTTTGTGACCTTTACTTAAAATCCACAGAATGAGAAAGAAGAAGCCGAGGCTCGCTTCACTAAACTTAAGCTGCAGGCCAAGGCCAAGATGGCTTCACTCAACAAACAGATAACAGATCTGAAAGGACAGGGAGGAGAAGCATCGGTATGTTAGGCTAATGCAGAATAGTCTGTGTGGTGCTGTTTACTTATGTAAATCATCCTTTTGTTAACTTCTAAAACAAAGAAATTACAGAGGCATAAATATGTCACTCTTCTCCAGAGTCCAGACAGCTCTTTCACAGGAGCCGGTGCTGCAGTCGAGGAGGAGCTCCAGGAGCTGAAGAAGAAGCTGAGCAAAGAGGAAGCCAACAGCAGAGAGCTTCAGGAACGACTCCAAACCACTGAACAGCTCCTGAAAGAAAAAGAATTTACACATGTAGAGCAAGTATGCACTTAAAACATTCAGAAAAACTCCTTGTTATGAATTAGAAATATATAATAGATCTCATTCTGAATGATGGAGCATGTTTTTGTTTGCAGTTGCAGAAACTACAAGCTGTGATTTGTGAGAAGGACGTGCGTTTCCAGGAACAGATCCAGAAACATGAAGAAGAGCTGATGGGGATCACATCACAGAAGCACAATGACGCGGAGCTTCAGCAGGTGAGAGTCAGAAATTTTCAGAAGATTTATTTTGGCAGGATTTTTGCCTGAGTGGCCTTTATTTTTCAGTTAACTATTAAAAGATAAGATTCTCGACAGCCCTCACATAATGCTGCATTGCTTTAATGTTGTAATTCCATGATGCATAGATAATGCCCAGCATGCATGTTCACCTCTCTAGTCCTTTATGTTTTTATGCTCTTTGTCCCAGACAGATTCCCCTAGGGGTAACAAAGGTTTCATTCATTCTATTGAGATAAGATGGATTTTATTGACTTCCCAGTGAGGAATCTGTTGATATTATGGGTAATCAAATGAAGGATATCAAAAAGAAAAGGACAAATTATCAAAAAGAATAAAATACACATGTTAACAAACAATTATACCACATACACAATAAGTGAGCTTTAACTATTGGAATAGATGGTGTTGCACAGACTATTAGACAATTTAAAAACTGTGCAGTATGCTGGATGGTTGTCAAAATTTTTGATATTTAGGTACTTTTTCGATGCCCTGTGCTTTGAAACCCCTTAAATATCCAAGGGCCCACCGATTCTCTTCTTAGTAACATTAAAAAGTTGTTAGAATGAATGAAAAGCTGGCCCCTCCTCCCTGCCAACTTGGCCGAAACTAGGGAGCAGTGCAGTGACTGAACAGGTGAAATTAAACTGCACTGACCTCCTACCTGTGCATAAAAGTGCTGCTACGCACTGAATGGATGAGAGACAGGCTGAAACCTCATTTCTGTCATTCATTTAGATGAGGATACAGCGAAACCATGCTGACTTTTACTGCACAGATATTTATTTGGAACGTGCATAATTCATTTGCAAAATCATGGTGCTCCTGATGTGCATAGGAAGGTGCACCAGTGTTTGCTTCCAAGTTATTAGCATTTTTGTGCTGTTTGTGTTGTCCTTGATGTACAAAGGCCTTAACTGTTTAGTTCACCATTTGGCAAATACATTTTAATGTCTCTTAAAGATGCACCAGTTAACGCTAGTCTGTTACAGACAGATGGAGAGCAGAGGAGAGAGACAGCGATGTCTCCTTGTCCCTAAAAGTTCTCCTTTACATTACGACCTGTCGACTGATGACACTGGCCCTCATTTATCAAACTTGCGCAGCAACCAGTGCAGATTTGAGTCTAGAAATCCTCTTATGACAAGGTCCACGTGTGATTTACAAAACGGCCACATTTGGCCAATAACAGTGTATGACTGAGCGGGTCCTAATAGATACGACATGGGGGTATGTAATACAGCAGTGAGACCATGATTATGGTTTCAGTCTGCATGTCAGTCTGGAAACATTGGTGTACTTTTTAGCCTGAAAAGTGGCATTAATAGGAATCAGAAGCACTACACATGGAAGGAAATCACCGCAGTTAACAACGATGTTGCAGAACAAGTTCCAGCTAATGTTAGAGTATATAATTTAGTTTAGTCTGTATCTTTGGTATATAACTTGTATATGATACTATCACAATGCTTTCAGTTTAGATTATAATATAGGCTAACCAATATATTTACATTCAGGTTTTAAGAAAATCACTTAAGATGGCAACAAAAGGAGCACGTTAACAGGAGGAAGACATCCTAAAACTTCCTAGACTTAAAAGAGGGTGGCTGTGATACCTTTGGTATTATTGTTATAAATAGAGGTTACTTATAAGTGTGGAGGGGCAGACAGTGGTTTAAGAAAAACTGCTCTCTTCTGACTGTTTGTGAAACTTAAAAAGAGGTCCAAGAAAGCCAAAATGTCCAGTAGCCAACAAAACAAATGAAATGTTTTTTATAATTAATATTTATAATCTGGATAGCTTTCATTCCAAACATATCAATAGTAATTCTTATATTTTAGAGCGCTGAATGAACTCCAGTCTCTTATGGCATCTAGCCGTTCACAAAAAAGAATTACATTCATATCGGCATACTCTTTTAAAAGTTAAAACAAGAAAAACACATTTTTCATTCAAGTTTGCTGGCTGGCAGACAACTCAACTAGAGTCTTTTAATCTCTGTGAGTTAAAAAAAAATTCCTCATACAACAACCACACCTCAAAGATACATTTACTTTTCCTACAATCGTTTGCTTTCTTTTGTGCTTTTCCAGGCTCTGCATGTGGCACAGAGGCGATGTGAGGAGCTTGAAGAGGCCTTAAACTCTCGATCCCAGGTCCTGGAAATGCTGCAGCAGGAAGTGAGCAGTGCTGATCAGCAGAAGCAGGTAGAGATTCTGTTGTTCTGCTAGCCAGCCTGTTAGTCAGATGTTTGCAGACTGCTATGATGAATATTTCTGCCCAATGAAAAGTAAATCCTTCAAACAGACACACCCCATAACTCCACAGCTCTTAATGATTAGCATTGTTTAGCTGAGCAGCACAGCCCACACCCGCTTATATCGTCCCTTTCTTTTCCTGCCCAGATCTTGACGGCTCAGTTCCGGCAGATGGAGCAGGAGCTTTCTGAGGCCATCAAACAGAGGGAGTTAGAGAGGCAGCAGTGGACAGAACAGATGAGCAGGGCTGATGTAGAGCTTGCATCCCTCCGAACCAGCCTGGAGGCCTTGGACAGAACCAACGTGGAGGTGGCGAGGCAGCAGAGCGAGCTAGCCTCACTGAAGGAGGCGGAGCTTGTTAGCCAGGAGGCTCTGGAGAGAGAGAAGATGGAAGTTGCCAGGTTGGAGGGAGAGCTGGCTCTGATGAAAGAAGCTCAGCTAGCAAGCCGCGATGCCTCAGAGAGAGACAGAGCGGAAATAGTTCGGCTTGAAAGTGAGCTAACATCAATGAGAGAGGCGGGCGACCATGGCAGCCAGGAGAAGTATGAAGTGGATCAACTAGAGAGAGAGTTAGCTTCACTGAAAGAGGAACACAATGATGCTCTGAAGAAGGGGGAAATCTTGGCTGAAGTCTGGAGACATCTTCAACCTCTGGGTGGGGAGGATGTTCAGTCAGGAGAGGAAACTCCCATTCCTGCTGACCTCTCCTTGTTCATGAACACGCTGAAGTCTGTGGAGACACAACTGACGAGGCTGAAAGATGAACGCAGTCGGAGCGAGGAACAGTGTACTGAGCTCACCCACACCATGGAAAGCCTCCAGGGTAAGAAAATGTTTCTGGTTTTAGAATTCAGCGTTTTGATGTTGGGTTTTTCATTTTTTTTCTGAATTTGAATATAAATCTTCTGATTTTCAGAGCAACTCAACAGAAAAACCACAGAGCAGGAGATAACCACGGCTAAGATACAAGAGCTGGAGCAGCAGATGGTGACGGTAAGTACTGCTAACCTACAAAAATCAGTTTTTAAAAAAACGAGTCAAACTTTATTGGCTTTATTCACATTAGTGTGACATGAACAAAACTGCAAAAAGATCATAGGGAAAAAAGTGTAAAAATTAAGTTAATTTCTCCACATTATATAGATGATCGCGTCATTTCCAAAAGTTTTTTCATGCACTTACATGAGACTGGATTTACAAAAGCAGCCCCAGAATAATTCTCAGAGCTTTAAACTGAGCTTAAAAATCGAAGGGACTCCTCGTTTAAGATGATTGAAGAACTTCTATCTTGATGAGGGCGCATGGTTGACCTCTTTGCCACCTTATTTCAAAATCCTGGATTGGTTGATCCAAAATGGAGGGATATAAATAAAGGAATAAAAGTTCTGTACCAGTGAAATTGTGAGTTGGACAGTGAAGTCAAGCATCCATTCTTAGACTCTGCAAGACATTTAATAGTTATCTATAGTTAGCACCATTAGAATTGGTTGGGTTCGTCAGTATTTTTTGTTTTTATCATGTCTACCCCTTTTGGGCCTCTTAACATGCTCAAAAATGAAAGAGAATTAGCACACACTTGTGGTTTGAAAAATGCATGGTTGATGCGGGTTTCACAAATGGCCCCCAGGAATTGCATCATAGCGCCAACCTTTGTGCTTCTGCAGAACAGCCCCAAAAGTGACTTTCACCTTGAGTTCTGAATATTGGTGGGCAGATTCAGCTTAGGGACATCTACAGTGTCTATCGGAGCAAAACCCTGACTCCAACAGGAAACTCCATTTTGAATATATTAGCAAAAAGGTGTTTTGGGCCTGCTCCATGAGAAGACATGCACCAAACATGCCCCAAGACTGGTGGGTGGAGGACTATCCTCTGCTTATGGGCACCTGCTGTAACCACTGAGCTGCACTATCACCTATTTTTGTCCATTCTTAATACAAATTTTGATTTCAAATGCCAAAAATATCTGTACATCATTAGGAAAAAATCCTTTAGAGCCAAGATCATCATCATCATCATCATGTTCATTTATCAATATAAAATAACATAGGTATAATAAGAATCTAGTGTGGTTTCAGGTATAGATTTAGTCATGAAACACAGGTGTCATTAATATTTAGAACAATATTAAAGGTCACATATTTTATGCCTTTAAGACAAGTTTATATTGGACCCAGAGGTCCCCAAACATGCCTGTGATGTTGGTTTCTGAAAAAAACATTCCAGTATTGAGCTTTTGCATGTCTAAAAAAAACCCTCTGTTTCAGCCCTGCTCAGAATAAGTTTGTGTTTCTGTGTCTGTGGCTTTAAATGTTACTGAGCTGTCTGACTCAGTCTCAGGAAATGGATGTGGCTCTCCTGATTCTCCTCTCAGGATCTGGATGGTGGAACTTTCTTCCAAGTGGGGAGGGCCAACCAAACATGGGGGCGGGGCTAACTCCCCACATGACATCATGAGGGGAAAATCTAAGAAGAGTTTGTTTCAACACACATTTTCTAAAAGGTCCAGAAAGCGAGGGAATGGATTTTTCTGATTCTCGGGGGGACTGTGGACAGGCCAGAAGCACATATTTTTGTTAGAAAAGACTGAAAAGTGTATTTTGCATAATATGTGACCTTTAAATAGTACTTTCTTTACACTGCAGTGTGTATGAAGTCTCAAAAGTATATATTTTTTTATTTAGTCAGATTGGCCACAAGAATGCAATGTTAATGTCATTGTCCACCAGTGCTGATATTTAAAACAACAATTTGACTGCTGTCTTTTTCAATTCTTCCTTTGGAGTAAAACCCCCACAATTCCAACATTTTCTCTCATGTTTAACCAGGAAAACAGACCAGAGTTTCTCAAACATGGACATCTTCTGCCAAATAAGATAGCCTTTTTCTAAATATGCAGTTATGTTTACTAGATGCCAGCGTTAAACTGATTTGGCATAACAGATAATCATCAGCTGCTGACATTGGTTCCACATTCTTGTTTGCTAACAACACAGATACTGACTGATACTGACTGGTACCGACTAAACTGATAAATCTGTGCATCCATCTCTCTACTTACTTTTGCTATCCGTCCTCAAAGTTGGTCTTTGAATGGTGAAGCATTTGCTGCTCCTGCAGCCTGAGTCAGCTGCAGGAAACTTGTGTCTGAAGTATTTTCCTGAGAATAAACACTAAATATACTTTTTTGGCAAAGGGTTTTTCTCCAATCAGGACACACCATATTAGCATCGAACTCAGTGATGGAGAGCATAACAGCCTTGGAGATATTCAGCTAAAATATCTCATTCACCCCTTTGTGGCTGGCTGTGGTATAGGGACTGATCTGAAGTTTATTTTAAAATCTGCCCCCCAAAGAGGGGAAAAAATGTAGTTGATGACCCCTGTCATGTGCATATTTGCAATCATCACACTATCTTAAATTATGCTAACTATCTCATTTAAATCTGCCCACATTCTTGCATATTTTCTCCTTTTGATTATGTCTATTCAGCATTCTTGCACATCTTGCAACCATACCATTAATGCACACAGACTTGCATACACTAGTAAAATACCCGTCAAGAGCTCGTACATATTCAGATCTTTTAAAATACTTTTTCTTCTGTCTTTCTGCTGTTGTCTCCTCTGTTTGAGAAACTTGTAAACCTCTTAAAAGTCACTCCTCCTAGCTTTCACCTCCTTCCAGAGCTGAGATGCTTCATAACTTTTACATTCAACAGGATCTACTCTCAACTTTAAGGGCAAATTCTTAGAAAATGTCAAAATTCAGAGAATTTTCTTTGACTTCAATCACTGAAAGCAACTAATTTATTTGCACATGAAAACTTTGTGAATATGGCCGAGTGATTTGAATTCTATAGTTACTTTATTTCTGATCTCATTGTACTCCAGGTCACCCCTCTCATTCATTTTTTTCTTCATTCTGCTCTTTTATTACTTTTTTTTCTTATTCAAAAGCAGGTCAAAATAATGCCAAGTGTAAATAGATTCTTGAACTGAGAGGGCTTTAAAATAACATAAGAAGTTTCTGGAACGTTTCCTGTTTGACATCAGAGTTTGGCAGCTTGTTTTTTTTTTCTTGAGACAGAAACCTCAAAAGGAAATCTTAAATAAGCTCAGTGATGCTTTGACAGTTTATCATCTCTCCGAAGCTTTAACTTCAAAGTTCGCTGGTGTCTTTGTGCAGAGTTTCTGTTATGCTGTGTCTCTGTTTATATGATTAAAAAGATGGTGAAGAGGAGGATGTGTGACTGGAAGCTTAGTATAAGCTGAAGTGCAAAAAGTTCATGTAGTTCTGTTCAAACAGAGACAAGCATGTCAGGTGCACTTTTCCCCTTTTGCTTAGATAAAGTTTGCAGAGTCACCTTTCATTTCGAGAGCAGGGCAGTGTGACTCATCTGATCCTCTTCACCTGGTCCAGGGACACATTTGGTGATGTAAGTCAATCCTAGACAGGATAGCAGCGGGGTCATAGACAGACAATACTTGCACTCAGTGTAAGGAAGTGTATCTAATCCGCACTGCAATGATCCACTGTTATGACAGACTGTCCTATCTGACCTTCACTAACGCTGCAGCTGTATATGCTGTGTGGATATAATATATCAGCTGTCACAACCCCCTCAACCCCCCTTTTTGTATAAAGGATTTTTTTCTAGTAAATGACTGATCATAGTTTTGTCTGTTGCAGATGTCAGAAAGAGTCGATGTGACTGAACCATCATCACCGGATTCATCTGAAGATAAAAACGGTACAATGCAGTCATATTCTATCATCTTGTGAAAAAATGCATGGTAATAAAGTTAGATATAATGGTCAACATCACTTAACTTCTCAAAGGAGATTGTTTATTTTGCAGCTGGTTTTAGATTTAGTCTTAGTTTTTTTCTCAAGACAATAATAGTTTTAGTTTTAGTCACATTTTAGTCCCATTCACCCTTCATAGTTTTAGTCAATGAAAAGTCCTTACATCATATTTTCTCTCTTACAAAATTAGCCAAAAGAAATTAGAAATTAAATAAACACTCATTTTGTAAAATTCTGTTACAATACATGTAATAATTTGAAATAAACTGGTGAAAATACTAACATACATTGGATAACAGATTAGATTTTTGGGATGAGGCTCATTGATTTTTATAATTAATGGTACTCTTAGTAATGGAACTTAATCATCAAACTCATTATTTACAATATTAGTAATATTAATAGGAATATTGGTGCATTTGAGGTTGAAAAATGAGAAAATGTGTTTTTAAGAGAACTCAAGCTTTTTATCTATTTATATCTATTATATCTATATTACTAATTAAATAAACATTTCTCCTTTAAAGCATTGGTTCTCAACTGATCTAGCCATAGGGCCCATTACCTACTGTCATGTGAAGTAGGGACCCAATCTTCTGATTCTGCTGAAATTAGTTCATCAAAAAAAGCGGAAGTTTGGACCTTTGAAGGAACACAACAAAAGGCTGAACGCTGCTTGCAAACATTACATTTCACTATGTTTTACCGTTATAACACATTTTGGTTGTTTTTTTTCAAAAGGTGACAAGAAATTAACAAATTGTCATTAAAAACTAACTTTTTTAAAAGTATTTTCATCCAAGATAACTGAATAAATAAGTGAAACAGGACAAAGTGTAACAAAACAATCAGATTTTTCCTGCAAAATAAAGTATATGGATAGATGTCTGCCTAGGGCTTCAATATCAGAGATATTTTGCCTTTTTTCCCGCAACCCACTTTTGGGCCCCAACCCACCAGTTGAGAACCAATGCTTTAAAGGACTGCCTTTAATCAGATTTCTCGCCAAAACAAAAATTCTGATTTTCTCCATGTGACTTTGAACACATCATAATAAGTTAACTTCATTCTCCTTGAATTAGCACAAGTCTACCCATCTTTAACCTCTTAAAGCCTCATGAATCATACTGGATACATACTTTAATGATACCTCGATCTAATCAATATGATCAATAAATTACTAAAACAAAATTCTGAATACAATCTGATAAATGATGAAAATGCCCTCAAGTGAATTTTCAGTTACCAAAAACACCTAATGTATCAAATGAGATACAAAAAATATAAATGTTACATTTTATGGAAATTTGGATTTTTTTTTGGATTTCAGTAGAAAGTGAATTCAGTTTGAAAAAACAAGAATTTTCTGGCTTTAAATATATATTCAGGCTTTTAAGGGTTTAAGTGTTCTGCTCAGAGGTAACTCTGCCCACTTAAGGAATTCAAAAGGTGCACAAAAAATGAGCAGTTTAGTACTGAGAGGAGGGGAGGGAAAAGGACATGGTTTTCCAGATGAGGCAGGAGTGACAGTGACTCCCCTTGCCAGAAGGTGACTCAGACAGAGTCCCGCAGCACTGCTGCCTCAGAGCTCTACCTTTATATAAAGTTTGTGACCTGGATCTAGATAGTCATGAGTTGCAGTAGTCACTGTGTGAAATTACAAGAGCCTGTACCAGTAGCAGGAAGGGTCTGATCCTCTTGATGTTATAGAGCAATGATACTGAACATTGGGCTCTTTTGTGATGATTTGTGGCTCTTTTATTGCTTAATTTGAAATATTTTTCCCCCAGAAAACCTTAAATAAAGGGAAACTTTGACCTCAGAAATTATCCATTGTAAGTCATATTAATCATTTTGTTTCCCACGCTTACACAGTTGGCTTTAACTGTCAGTTTTTAAATCGTATATTTCCATTGGCCTTATTTGTAATTTTTTGCCACTTTAAATCCATTTTTACTGCTTTAAGCCCACTTTTTTGCCGGTTTTTGCCCATTTTTGACTCTTTTATCCTGCTTTTTACAATTTGCAATTTTTTTCCCCATTTATGCCACTTTTCACTCATTTAAGCTGCCTTTTGCCATTGCCATAATGCCACTTTTTCCCCACACTGTAGATAATAATAATAGATTTTATTTATAAAGCGCTTTTCAAAGAACTCAAAGTCACTGTACAATAACAATAAAAATACATTTCACAAAAAAAGAAAAAGAAAATGGCAACTTCACAGCCAAGCAAAGAAACAAACAATCAAGCAAACAAAGTGACAAGACAACAACAGAATCAAACTTTTGCCAGTCTTTGCTGCCTTTTGTCCATTTTAGTCATTTTCCACTCATTTTTGTCATGTTTTTAAAACTTCTTGACCATTTTTACCACCTGTAACTAACTTTTGTGTCACTTCTTAACCAAATTTGGCCGCTTTCTGCCCATCTTTGCCACTTTTCACCACTTAGACTGTGGCTCTTGCAAATGTATTTTTTAACAATTTGACCCTTTGGTTGAGTAGAGTTGAGTAATGATGTTATAGAGGGTAAATATTGGGCTGAGCAATCAAGGCCACCTGAACCTTGAAGGTTAGATGGTGTTCAGTCATGACACACAGATTTCAGGCAGACTTAGTGGGCATGAGTTCGTTTGGTCCACACTGGATATTGATCTGTGGTTGGATGGTGGGTCTGACTGGAGTGATAATAAGCTCAGTCTTGGCAAGTTGAGCTGAAGGTGACGTTCCTTCATCCATTTAGAAATATCAGCAAGGCAGGATGAGATCTGAGCAACACATTTTACACAGCACATTCTCCTTTATTTCGATATAATGATTGGAGATATCTGAGAAAAAAGCCCAAACTTAAAAAATAAAACTACGTCAATTTTCTAAGACTGGTGTTTAAGAAGGAATGAACCCATAAAAAACTGCATACCCATAAAAAGGTCCTACACCTTGTTTAAATCATACAGACATTTAGCAGCATTTCTGTTCTGTACAGACATGCTAAACATGCATCATGCATCACTTTTGCAAAGGTGCTGAATTTTCATGGTGACTTCTCTTTCATTGATTTCTGCAGAGCGCATCCTGGAGCTGGAGCAGCAGCTGAGCAACAAAGACAACGAGCTTTTAGCCCTGCAGGAGTCCCTGAGACTGGCTAAGGAGCACAGCTCAACTGGGGTTGTGGTTCAAGTTCAGGATGACAGTACGGCTTCTAGTGACAGTCCTGCAGCCCTCCCTGACTTCACTGAGGATCCACCAGAGGAGGAGACAACCTTAGTTGCAGAGGACACATCAGTCCTCTCAATTCCTGCTGATAATGAGAGCAGCCCAGAGCTCATCGGACACCAGTCCGACTCCCCAGAAGAATCCAAAGGGGCTTCCTCGGATGAAATGGTTGCCAGTAGTGATTCAGAGGTGGCCCACAGCAGCTGGACCCTCCTGGAAGCTGTGAATCAAGATGGAGGCCAGGAGTGGCCCTCTGCCTTGCAGGACTTCGGCCAGCTGCAGCTGCAGTCATGGGAGGCGACGAGCATGGAGTCTGAAACGTCCACAGTTCAAGTCGAGTCCTCTTCTGTCATTATCAGAGAGACGGTGCAGGTTAACATATCTCAGCAGGGCTCTCTAACTGCTGATGGGAGCAGCTCCTCGGGTCAGGTGTTTGCTCAGATCTTAGCTGAGGAACTTCAGAAACGGTACAGCGAGCTTTTAGCTGAGCTTCAGAGGCTGAAAGATGCAGCAGCAGAGTCGCAGGAGAAAATCAAGAGCTTGGAAGAAGAAACGCAGGCCCTCACTGTTGCAAAAGAGGAGGCAGAGTCCCAGACTAGAGGTTTTGAAGATGAACTCAAGTCAGCAAGAGAGGAGCTGGACAGTCTATCTCAGGAAAGCAGCTCTGGCATGGAGAAACAAAGAGTGGAAATGAAACTTCTAGAAGAACAGATAGAAATATTAATCATTGACAAGAAAACTAAAGAGGAAAAGATCCAGGCTTTGCAGACTGATCTGGAAGTGACACGGCAGGCTTTCGCTGAGCAGGAGGGTCAGGTCAGGATGCTAAACGCTCAGCTGGAGGACAGAGAGCTCCTCTCATCAGAGCTGGAGAAAAAGATCCAAGAAATGGAAAACAGCATGTTGGAGTACTCTCAGACGTCAGAGCTCAACAATGACACTTTGTCGAAGAAAGACTCTGAGATCAGCGAGCTTTACCTAAGACTCAGTCAGAAAGAGCAAGAGATGATGGAGCTGAATGACAGCATGTCTGCACGGCTCCTCCAAGCAGAGGAGGAGAAGTTCCACATAGACGGCGAGGTCAGTAAACTGAAGGAACAGATAGTAGAGCTGGAGAAAGTCAGAGATGAGAAGCAGAAAGTACATCAGGAAGAGTCCAGCACTGGTGAAGATGGGGAGGTTGTCAGTCTGCGAAAGGAGAAGGGAGTGCTGGAAACTCAACTGGCAACTGCAAAGAAGAAGCTCCAGGCTGCACTCATTCAACGTAAAGAACTCATGAAAAAGGTTGCAGATTTTGAGGCAGAAGCGGAGAAACGTAAAGAGCAAGGTGGGACAGCAAAGGAAGAAACTCCTGCAAGCAGCCCAGACATGGAACAGTCTAGAGAACATGAGATTCAAGAACTGGAGATGAAACTTGTCCAGCTGGAGGAAGCGTTAAGATCCAAAGAAGAGGCATTTAAGACTCTTGAAGAGAAACTACGCCAGCAGGATCAGGCTCTCTCTGAGGCGCTTGCTTCAAATAAAAAGTTACAAGAAGAAGCTGAAAACTCTCAGCAGGCGTCAGACTTTTCTTCTGAAACAACTGCACTACAATCCCAGGTGGCTTCTCTTGAAGCCGAGCTCGAAAACCTTCAGAAGAAAGTTCAGGAAGCCCAAGAGTCTCGCAAGGAAACTATCCGCAAAGCTAAAGAGAAAGACCGCCACCACCGTGAACAGCTGAAGCAGCAGAAGGAAGAGTACACCGAGCTCATGGGGCGTTTTGAAGCACAGGGTAATGAGCAGGAATTTCTCCAGACTAAATTAAGAGAATTAGAAGACAGAGTGAGCAGCGAAAGAGAAGATGAACCACACAAAGAGTCAAAGGAAGTGGCTGAAAAATTGGAAAAGCAAGTGGCTGGTGATTGGGTGCAAGAAGATTGGGTGGATTTTGCATCATCCGAGACTTACTCATCACAACAGCAATCCATTGAGCTTGTTCAGCAACCTGTAGAGAAATCTGAGGCCATCTCTGCAGAAGTTGAGGAATCTCTGAAAGCTCTCAAAGAAGAGATTGAGATGATGAAGATTTCTAACACAGATTTAGAGAAGCAGCTGCAGGAAACCCAGGATAGTTTGTCAATGAAGGAGGCTGAATTAGTGGATTTGGGTAAAGAGCTGCAAGAATTAAGAGAGAAGGAAAGACAAATAGATGCACTCTCTGAGGAAATTGATAATCTCAGAGAGAAGTATCACCAAGCTGAGTCTTACGCTGAAACCCTGAAAGCAGAGATGGAAGCTGCAGCCGAAGCAGCATCTGCAGAGTCAGCGTCCTCCATCGCAGCTCTTCAGGCTGAAGTTCAGGACTTCAAGCAGTTCCTGGACAACAAGAACTATGAAATCTCAGAGCTGAGTCTGCAGCTGAATGAGCAGAACTCCCTCATAGGCTCAATGCAGGAGACGGTGTCTCAGAAGGATCAGCTGATCTCTTCCTTACAGGAAGAGCTGAAGGCAGAGCAGGAGAAAACTCAAAGGTTAGAAGTTGAGGTTCCACAGAAGCAAGAGGAAGAAAAAGACAGCGAGGAGAAGATTCAGCAGCTTCAGCGCAAACTTCAGGCTGCTCTGATCTCTCGCAAAGAAGCTTTAAAAGAAAACAAAACCCAGAAGGAACAACTTGCTTCAACTGAGAAACTCAAAGAGGAGTTGCAGGAGAAAATGAATTTAGCAGAGGAAGAGCTGGAGAAGCTGAGAGCAGAGAGAGCTAGGCTGATTGAGGAAGTTGACCGGACATTACTGGAAAACCAAAGCCTGGGATCGTCCTGTGAGAGCCTCAAACTTGCCATGGAGGGCATATTGAGCGAGAAAGATGCGTTTAAGAAAGACTTGGAGTTGGCGAAAGAGGAGGCTGCCAGAATGTGCAAAGAATGGGAGGAAAAAGTTCAAGGGATGAAAGACGAGTACGAGACGCTGCTCAAGTCTTATGAAAACGTGAGCGATGAGGCGGAGCGGGTCAGACGTGTCCTAGAAGCGGCCAGGCAGGAGAGACAGGAGCTCGCCGCTAAGGTGAGGACGCATGAAGCTGCGAGACAGGAAGCTGAAAGACAAGCAGAAGAGGCTCAGAAAGAGGTGGATACAGTGAAAGACAAAATGAGAAAGTTTGCCAAAACGAAGCAGCAGAAAATACTCGAGTTAGAAGAGGAGAACGAGAAGCTGAAAGAGGTGCAGGAAAGGAGTGGGACCAAACGAGAAGGCAAAGCTCTCAAAGCAGAGGTAGAGAACCTTCAAGAAGAGCTGGGTGCATTGAAAGCAGAGCTGGACGCCACTTCGACAGAAAGGGACTCTTTAGGGCGGCAGGTTGAAGAATTAAGAGAACAACTTGCACAGACAGGAGAGAAAGAAGTTGACGCATCTCAGGCTAGTCTGACTGGCAGTGCAGCTGTTGTGGAAGAGGTTGTAACAGCACAGGAATCCGATTCAATCATGACCAAAGCTGAACCTGTTGAGAATCAGAATGAAGACAACGACGAACCCCTGTCTCCAGAGGAGACACCGGTTGGAGAAATTGCTTCAGTAGAAGCACAACAAGCACATTTACAATCTGCTGAGGGAAAAGACAAAGCAGAAAAAAATGAGAGTTGTCAAGCAGAGATGACTGAAAGTGTTCAAGCTTTATTGGAAGATAAAATAAGGGAGATGGAGGAGGCTATAAAGGCTGAAAGGGAACTATGGCATGAACAGGAGGCTAAACTCAAAGTTGAACTGACCTCTCTTGAGCAAGATCTTCAGGAGAGTAAAGATAAAGAGAGTCTTGTTGCCTCTTTAGAAAAGAGTATCCAAGAGAGCAAAGAGAGGGAAAAGAGCCTGATTGAGGAGGGCACAAAGAGAGAAGCACAGGTCAAGGAGCTTCTTAAAAGCCTTGAAAGTGAGAAAGATAACCTGGAGGAGCGTCTCATGAACCAGCTGGCTCAGCTCAACGGAAGCATCGCAGGTTATCAGCAAGAAACAGCAGACAACCGTGAAAACTTGGAAGAATTAAAGAAGGAGGTGGAGAGGTTGGAGAGAGAGCGGGCTGACCTGGAAGCCAAAGTCCAGAACGAGAAAGACCGGGCTGCCAGGTTGGAGGAGGACATGAGGCAAGCCCAGAGGGAGAGAGCCGAAGCTGAGGCCGAGTGTGGAAAGCAGAGGGAGCTGGAGCAGCAGCTGAAGTCCGTCCAGAGGGTGAAAGAGGGAAGTCAAAGCAGAGCACGTCAGCTGGAAGAGCTGCTGCGGGAGAAGCAGCTGGAGGTCCGTCAGCTGCAGAAAGACTCCATCCAGTACCAGGAGAGGATCAGCGAACTGGACAGGGAAGCTAAGGCGCTACAGCTAGGCCATAATGAGCTCCAGAAGAAACTAGAGCAATCTCAACTTGAGACCAGCAAAACTGTAGAAGACTTGAAAAAGACTGAAGGAGACTTGGCTAACTGCAAATCTGAGCTGGAAGAAGCCCAGAAGAAGGCAGGGGAAGCTTTAGCAGAGAAAACAGCCCTTGAACAGAATGCAAAACAAAGAGAAGCCTCATTGAAAGCTGAGGGAGAGCAAACCCTGGACTCTGTGAGGTTCAGGCTGGGAGCAGAGCTGAAGGAGATGGAGCTGCGACTGGAAGAGGCATACACAGAAAGGGAGAGAGAAGAGGAGGCCACACTGGAGGCTAGAGAGATGGCAGAAGGAGCTGAAAGACGAGCCCAGGAGATGCAAGCACGTCTGGACGAGTCTCTGGCCAGGTTAGCTGCCTTCTCGCGCTGCATGTCCTCACTGCAAGATGACAGGGACAGAGTTTTGGATGAGGCCAAACAATGGGAGGGTCGCTTTAAGGATTCTCTGCAGGCTAAGGAGGCTGAAGTACGAGAGGCAGAAACACGGTCCAAAGACCTGGCAGAACAGCTCCAGAAAGAAACTGCCCTGAAAGAAGAACTTCAACAGTCAGTTGATAGGTAAACCTTTCTCCTTTTGTTTGAATTGTTTCCTGAGTGCTTTAGTTTTCTGTTTGAGTATTTAACAAATATTTTGTTTTATTTCAGACTGGAGAAAGCAGACAAAGACTGGCAGCTGAGGTTTGAAGCGGAGGGCAAGAAAGTCACAGAGATCCAAGCTGCTCTAGAAGAGGAGACTAACAAACTTCAGAAGACAACAGCTGAGCTTGAGTCTGCACAGAATGAAGTCCAGACCCTGAAAAGTGAGCTGGAAAGTCTCTACCAGAGGACCAGAGCTCTGGAAGAAGCTGTAGGTCTTCTCCAGGGTGAGGTCGACCAGGCGAGGACGGAGCTGAGGGAGAGGGAGGCAGAGGAGAGGCGACTGTGTTTGAATGTGGAGCAGCTAGAGACAGACCTGCGATCCTCGAAGGCTTTGACAGAGAATCTGCAGACTGAGCTGCATGAGAAGGAGAAGCGAGAAGTGGAAATGCTGGAGGAGAAAGAGCAAGCTGTTACTGAGGTATCAGTATGTTTAAATCCAGAGTTTACCCATTTCCTAAGAAATGTATAAGACACAAACATGCTCAAATTTCTAATCATGTTTTATTTATTTCCCAGGCTGCAGAGGAGGCTAGAAAGGAAGCTGACAGCAGAGCACAAGCAGCCGAAGAGGAGCTGGAGCAGAGAAGAGGGGAGCTGCGGGATCTGGAAGAGAAACTGAGAAAAACAGAGGAAGAGAGCAACACCAGAAAAGCCAAACTGGACTCTTTCACGAAGGCTATGGGGTCTTTGCAGGATGACAGAGACAGAGTCCTCAACATGTACAAACAACTGGAAGAGAAGCATCTGCAGGTAACTACAGTAGCCAGGAGAGCAGTGTTAATTTCGTTGACTAAAACTATGACTAAAACTATTCGTCGACAGCCTTTTTTTCCTATACTAGGAAAAAAAAGTTGACAAATGAGGTGGTGCAGGACATTCTATCCTATTTTTTCCTATACTATAGCTAGACTAAGAAAATAGATCTGTGATGACTAAAACTCACAAACACTAAGTTTAGTTTTTGTCAAGATAACTAAAACTATGACTAAAATTTAATGTAGTTTTTGTTAGACATTCAAAATCCGTGATATTTCTCCACTGTGGGTAAATCTGTCAAAAAAACAATGCAGCTGTAGAAAGCAGGGACCCCAGGTTTAGTAGAGTGCATAGAACACAACCATGATTTGGAACCAGATTTAGGCAAGAATTAAGATGGGGATTAAGCTAAATAAGGATCTTAATCCACAAAATCAATGAGGTCGTAATTGGAGTAGATGATTTTTTTTTTTTATTAATTGTCCTTGTTGAATGTTATATGTATGTCTGTGTGTATTGTCCCTTGAATTGTGTACGACGGAGCTGCTGTTTTAATGCAAAACAAATTTCAGATCTTGCATCTGACAATAAAGTATTATCAAATCAAATCAAAGAAAATACATGCTTGGACTAAAAGTAAAGACTGAAATGTGAGGATTTTTTATGGACTAAAACTTAAACTAGACTAAAACTAAAAAGGGCAGAAATGACTAAAATTTGACTAAAACTATAAGACATTTTATTTAAAGACTAAAACTAAGACTAAAATTGAAAATAGCTGCCAAAATTAACACTGCTGCAGAGTAAAGTAGGTGTAGAGCTGAACTTGGTGGCTTTTTAGGGCCTGAGCACCAACCTCAGAGCGAGATCCCTATCAAAACTGAAGGGATTCTTCTTTTTATGATTATTCTGGTGGATAAAATGCAAATTTGGAGGCCAAAATGACCCAAAATTCACCAAATTTCACATGTGCATCCAGCCTTGTGAAAATGTGCCTTTTCTAGTGTTTTAATGCATGTCTATCTTAATGTCCTTTTTTCAGGGCCCCCAAACATAGTTTTAGCTACATGCATGAAAATCGGTATACATTTGTATTATGAATTTTGGAGGTTTTTTTTTTTTTTTTTTTTTTTTTTGTTATTTACATTTTACAGGCTGCACATTTAAACAAACTAGTCTTAGGGATTTCAGCTGATTGAATCCAGATTTTTTTGCTCATTCTAAACAAGTTGGAGATCTGAAGTTATCAAGAGCTTGAGTTTTCACCATAGGACAGGGCCACAGTCTGGCCCCATTGTTAGAATTATAATCCCCTACCCCACTTCAGTTCAAATAATAAGCCCCCGCACGCCATTCAACCTAGGTTGAATTTAATTTGAAATTATAAGCCTAGGCTTATAATTTTTGGTCTACTTATGGATCATCATTAGACCTACAAAAACGCCTCTTGGACCCATACCAAAATTCAAACAGAAAGTCCACCAGCTTCACCTAAGTTTCAAAATAAGGCCTTTTTATGGTGCTAAATGACTTTAACCTGTAATGACTTTTGAAAAGATTATTCTGTTTTTCTGGCAAGACAGAAGTATAAGACTGCCCCCTATGGGCAACAGGGAGTCACACAGACGGGCCATAATGTATTCTTCTTCCTGTGCTGAAACTCTCAAGCCCAGAACTATATAGCCATCCACAACACTAGTATGTTTCATTGATGGATGCCTCCGTAACTCTCATATGAACCATCTGATTTGCTGTAAATCTTGCATGTATGATCAAGGTCTGCCCTTCTACACATTCAAACAATTTCCTCATTTTATGGTCATAGCGCCACCTACTGTAAGAAGCCAGTAACACCTTTACCATAAAATATCTGCTGTTCTTTGAATTTTACATGATAAAAATACCAGTCCTGGCCCAATTACTTCTACATTTGCCATCCTGTCACCTACTGTTGAAGGCCAATACTACCCCATACATTAAGTGCAACATGCTCATTATTCCTGATTTAATGACAGTCCTGGGAGGATCTATGTGGTCTCTCTGCTGTGCTGCAGCACACTGCAGGGGTTGCAACAGTACTAAACATGCACCGGGGTGCGAGGGCCCTTCAGTTCTCAGTTTTAATGATGCTATTGTGTTGCAGGTGATGATGGAGAAGGATGGCTTGATCCAAGAGGCAGCAGGGGAGAACAACAGCCTGAAGGAGGAGCTGCGCTCTCTGCTGGTCCAGAGGGATGACCTGTACGCTGAAAAAGCCCACCTGTCTGCTCAGCTTCACAACTACCGAGAAGAACTCAACCAAGTCCTGACCATGAAGGAGTCCCAGCAGAAAAAGCTTCTGGCAGCTCATCGAGAGCGAATCAGTTCTCTGGAAAAGGAGCGCCAGGACTTAGAAAGCCAGTTACAGATGCTAAGTAAAGCAAGAGAGACAGAAGTAGAAGCAGACAGAGTGGAAAGAGAGACTCTTAGCCAGAGTGCTGAAGTTACTACAGCATCACAGGTGATTGATGCTCCAGGTGCAGAGGTAGAGAAGCTGAGGGAGCAGCTACAAGCAGCGAGGGATCGAGTGGAGACTTTGGAGGAGACTCTACAGAGGGAGAGACAAGAACAGGAGGGCAAGAGCAAGGAGCTGGCTGAGCTGAGATGGGAGGGAGGTGTGATGCGGACAGAGTCAGAAAGTGCCCAGGAGAGGGTGGCAGAGCTGGCACGAGACCTGCTGGAAGTGGAGCAGAAGCTTTTAGAGGAGAAAGAGCTGACAGCGAAACTGCAAGCAGAGAACGAGTCGTTCTCAAAAGCCATGGCCTCACTCCAGGACAGCAGGGATGAAGCAGTGAACAAGGCCCAAGAGCTGAGCCTCAGACTGGAAGAGATGAGCAAGGCAGGCGGCCACACAGCACAAAGCAGCCCTGGAAACACTACAGGAGAAGTGTGGGGGCTGAAGAATGCACTACAAGCCCTGCAGAACGACAGAGAGAGACTTGTGAGTAACATTTTTGACAAGAAATATAGATATATTTCTCCAAGAAATAGATGGTACAACTCTTCTGGCAAAAATGTCACAAACTGTGTGGTCAGCTTTACTTTTTTCTGCCTTTTCATCTCAGTTTTCACTCTTTCTTTGTTCACAGCTGGAACAACTTCAAACACAAGCGTCTGAACTCAAGAAGCAGAAGTCAGAGCTGGCTCGCCTCGGAGCAGGAGAGCTGATTAAAGTTAGCCAGGAGCTCTTTGAGGAGAAAAAGAAAAACGAAGACATGCTGAGTGTCTTAATGCAGCTGGAGAATGTGGTGGAAACAGGGAAGCAGGAAATAGAAACTCTCAGGTGAGGCACAGAGCCACTTCTTTTATGTTGTCACATGTCAAATATAATAAGGCTTTTTGTGAGTGATTTTTTTTGTGTGTGTGTCTTAGACTGGAGCGTATGGACTGGATGGCTCAAGCAGAGCAGCTGAAGCAGCAGACCCTCGCAACACTCTCAGAGAGAGACCAACAACTGAGACAGCTCACTGCTCTGCTGGAGGAGGCGCACACTCAAAAACCCAAACTACAGCAAGAACACTACCAGAGAGAGGTAAATGATTGCTTTGAATTTTAACTGTAAAGAGTCTGAAAATGTTGTATTTAGTATTCAACCCCTTACGTACTCTCTGGTGCAGGGCACAGAGGAGGTGGATAGTGCTCCTGGAGCCCCACAGGAGAGAAGCAACCAGCTTGAAAGCCATGCATATATCGCTGAAGTTAAAGAGCTTCAAAAAAGGTATGGAGTTATTCAAACTTCAGCAGAAAATATATCTGTCTAAGTAGGAGTGGTGAAACTTGATTATATGAATTTTCTTCCCCTTCCTCACCAGGTTGGATGAAGAGATGCAGCAGAGAGTGACTGCGGAGGAGCAGCTGATGGCTGTACAAGATCGGCTCAGACGGTACAAAATGTGAAACATGATAAAGAAAATTAATCTCAGGCGGCGATATTAAAGCTTCTTTAAGCAGTATGTTAAAAAGGGTTTTGATATGTATCTTGAACTTGAAAGGGCTTATGGGAAAAATCCAGAGTTAACACTTGAATGATGTTTTATTAAGACTTTTCTCATCTTGGTGAAAATTTTTTATATTAGCCTGTTTAGAAGAGTCAACTGCTTTACAAATTGATTCAGGCTTTAGTTAAAATTATGATGATAAATTGATCAATTATTTTTCCATTTGTCTTGTTTTCCAAAATGCCAGAAAAATAAATAAATAAGTAAATAACGTCCTAAAACCCAATCTGACATCTTCAAGTGGTTCATTTTGTCATAGAGCCCAAAACCTAAACTCTTTAAATAATCACAGAGGACCAAGAAAAGTATGAAATATTCTCACTTCAGCAGCTTATAGGAGAGCATTTAAGCCTTTTTCCCCCCAAAAATGTCCATCCGATTGCTAAACAGAATACTTATCAATAAATAATTTTGTAAAGGAAGATAGATTTAGAAAAGTAAAATGCTGTTTCACATGAAAATGGTTTTAAGCCTAATGAATGAGTGTTTTGACCATGTGTTAATGTTTAGACTTGTACAGTGCTAAGATAAATGTACTGTGCTCTTGTGTATTTCCTGGGAAGTTCATCCAGTCCATTTTAGTAATAACAAATAGATAGAGTCAGCTTGAAATGACAGCTAACATCTGTTTTTGTTATTGTTATCCGTTCCAGGCAGTCTAAATGGCACTCTGCACACGGAGAGGACCAGTCAGAGACGGCTGTTTTCATCGAGCCATCGGAAGGAGCTGTCACTCGAGTAAGGCTCCGCTAATGTCCCGCACCACCTCATTTGTCAACTTAATAACTGTACTTATGAAGACTAATGAGCCGAACGTTTGCTGTAACCTTGTCCTGCTTGTCTCACAGTCTCGGAGAGGTGGCCCGGGTTTGATGCGGATGCTCCGGGTGGCTTTCTGTTCCCGTCAGCGTACGCCTCTGCTGCTCAGCCTCTATCTGCTCACTGTGCACGTCCTGCTGCTGATGTGTCTGGGCGGATACCTCTGAAACCAGCTCCCTTTACCAAACCTGTCAATTAAGAGAGAGAGAGAGAGAGAGAGAGAGAGAGGAGGAAGTATGGGGATGGAAGTATGACACAGACCTAACTCAAGCCATCAATGTTTTACATTGTTTTGTGTATTAACCATAAACGATACAGACATTGCACTTTACAGATATATATCTTTTAGCCAAAGTATGGAGTTTTATACAGGAAGGTGTTAGTATTGATTTATCTGTTTTTGTCTTTTGACTTTGAGGCCATATTTTAATTTTTTTTAAAACTCGGAAAGACAGGGCATGGAAGGGACAAGGTGAAAAAATTTTTCTGAAAATTTACAAGTACATTCATAATCAAGTATTTCAGTAGATGGTGTTATGTGCCTTTAGATTTGGATATAAAAGGGTCGTTTAGGAGAGAGAAGAAGTTGGGGATTTTATGGACTGAGCTAGTTTACATGAGGTGTAATAATTCAGACCTTATGGTTTATTATGAGGCAGTGGCTGGTTGGTTGTTAGCTTAGCATTGAGGCTTGGAACAGAGAAAAGGAAAGTTAAACAAAGGGAAAGCCTTACCGCAGACAAAGGTCACGTAGGTGGACTAAACCCAGCTCATAGGTCAGTAAGTAAAAATGTATGTTAGGGCTGTTAAAAGATTGAAGATTTGAATCGCGATTTAGCTCAGAATTTATGTAGTTAATCATGATTAGCACGTCCTGCTTACCACATTTTAAATTTCCACTGTTTTGCTTTTAGAACTTTTTTGTGTCATTTTGGATTTCCTTAAAATCAGAGCAACTGACTTTCTCTTTAGATACAGACCTGCTTTTATAGGTATATCTAATTTTAAAATGGACTTAACAATGGAAAAATTAACTTGTCATGGAGTGAAAAGGATATAAGGGTCAGTAAAAAGATAAATATTCATAACACAGGGTTCAGGTGCCTTTTCACTTGTCCATTGTGATTAAAAGAAAAAAATATATTTTTGGGAATTTTATTGGAAAATGGATAAAATTGAAAACAAGGATGAGAGAGCTGGGGAGAGACATGCAGGAAACAGCCACAGGGCGGATTAAAACCCAGGCCAGCTGCGTATATAGGGCATGCCTTAAACCATTAGGCTATCTGCACCCCTAATGTGATTTTTTAAAGTGAAATGAGACATTATGGAGCAATATTTGACTTATTTTACATCACTGGCTGCAGAGAGATGCTGATGTTGAAAAAAACAACGCCTCAAAGTAATGTTGGAAAATTCGAAGGTCTGAGGGTTTTATGAACAAATGCACAGAATGTCAAACTTTGCCGGCCTCACAAGCACATACACATAAAATATGAAACATCTGAAGGCATCAACTGTTTGCTTTAACAGTAAATAACTGGTTTTTGCCCAAACGTTTATCATTTTTTTAAATCATCAATCAAATTTGAATATTTAACATCCTCTTCTTGAAAACATGTCTTTTATCCGTTGATCCTTGGCTAGCTGGTCTCCAGTCAACATAAAAGAGTGGATCATTGTTAAATTCATAGTTTTCGACGTCTAAAATCCTGCTGTAGCCTGTCTTAATATCACTTCCAGTGCTCCAGTAGTCACTGCTCACCTTTAAAAAAATGTTATCCATCAGCTTTTCTGTGTGGTGACAAAAGAAGCTGAACCAAAATCTTTTTTAGTCCATCCGCAAGTGTATTTTAGTGAATCATGTTGAAGTTTTTCAGTCTCACATAAAGCCAGTGAAATCTCCCTAAACAGGGTGGCTTTGCATCAAGTCCTCAGTGAGTATATACTGAAATGTTGCATCAGGTCTGAAAGGGTTAACCAAAGGGACACAAAAAAAAAGCATGTGAATAATCACGATTTTTAAAAAAAAAAAGCACTAATCTTGGATCATAGTTAATCATGATTAATTTGATTAATCTACAGAGGGATGGAAAGTCAATATTTTACAGGGTTATGATGTCTTTTGCTGGTCAACCTTTGGAGATTCCTTCGAGTTACTTGTTGAGACAAAAAAAAAGTGCGACACTAGCCTACATAACTTTTTTGTAAAGACATTCGATAAGACATGAGTGTCTTACCACGACCAGGTTTGTCTTCCATTCCTGCAGTCTCTCTGCTAAGCTCAACCAGCTGACCTAGCTAGTTTCTACAAACCAGCTGTTGTCATATATTTTGTGGACTATCAACTTTATCCTCTCCAGAAAGCTGCAGTGTAAGCAAACATCCCAGAATTTTTGAACTACCTTTTATAATGGCTTGAGGTTCAGGATGTGCTGTGTCTCTTCCTCTTCTTCCTATTCAATGCACAAAAACGAGCACAGTGCAATTTCTGTTCTGACACATTCTTATTGTGTTTTCTTTTAAAATCAAGTTTAAAAAACGATGCATTACATTGGTACATGTACATACATATCAGCTGTACGTGTGTGTACGTCATGGGGTTTTTCTTTACCATATCCAGTAAGACTCTCTGTCCATTCTTACGTTGCACACGTTGAGATTTTACTTTATGCCTTTAGTTTTTATGGCAGTCAGACGATGCTGTTGATGTGAAATGTTTTACTACAGAGAGGATTCATTCCAGCGGAGAAAGATTTCTGATTTTCCAGTTATATCCATCCATTTTTGACTACTCTAATGTAGCATAATTTATTGTCCAACAGTAGTCAAGTACTCACATATTTAATCTTTCTCTGTGTTGTTAATTTTATGTCTTACTGTTGGTGAAACGATCATTACTATCATCTTTATCATGCTCTTCTTCACACATTAACACACTGAAATATACTTTTACTGTAAATAACTGTTAAAAGGGCTGTATAGAAAAATCTGTAATAAAAGTGGCAGTGATTTAGATCAGGGACTGATATTAATAATGAATAATTTTCATATATGTCTGTTGCAGAAAACCTTTTTTTTTAGTTTTTGTTTACTATTTGGGTCCTGTTACTTTTTTAATTCAGCAAAATTACTTTCATTAATCTATCAATTACCAATAATCAGTTGTTTTTGTCCATCTCTGCAAAGTGATGATCGGACCATGTTCTCTGTTATTGAGCTTTTTCTCAATACAACATTTTGAAGCTAATAGGAATTATATTGTGACCTACTGTGAGATTTTGATTATGTTTTAATGCTGGTCCCAATCCTTTTTCTGGACAGGCAGAAAAATGATTTAAACACTGTTTTTGCACACTTGCTCTCACTATCACATTTCCAATTCTAAATAAAGTTATTTTATTTGAATTCTGAGTTAAAGTCTGGGGAATAGCTGTTTGAAATCTTCTATTGATTTAACAATGTCAATTAAACACAATTTGTCATATGTGTCCAGGCACTGGTTAATCAGTATTTGTGGCTACCATTACACCATGAAGATGAAAGAACACTCCGAGCAACTCAGAGAAAATGTTATTGGAAAGTTTAAGAGAGGGATGCATTCAGAAAATTTTCTAATGCACTGAGCATCCCCGGAGTTCAGTTAAATCCAGCATCAAGAAATGGAAGGAATACGGCACGTGTTAATCTGCCTAGATCAGGCCTTCCTCGCAAACTGAGCAACCGTGCAAGAAGAGACCTACTCTGCAGGAGTTTCAGCAGCTGAGATAGGAGAGACTCTGCTTACTACAGCTGTTTCCAGGCTCTTCACCAGTCAAAGCTTTATGTGAGAGTGGCAAAGAGAGAACATCTGTTGATGAAAACTCATTAAATCTTGAGTCGAGTTCGCCAAAAGGCATGCGGGAGACTCCATGGCCAAGTGGAAGAAAGGTCTTTGATCTGGTGAGACCAAAACCCTGCTTTTTGGTCATCAGACAAGATGCTGTTTGGCAGGCACCTGCACAACATCACTGAAGAACAGTGGTGGCAGCATCATGCATTGGGGTTGCTTCTCAGGATTCACACAGACCTAGTGCTGTGATTGCAGCCAAAGGTGCATCATCTAAATACTGACTTGAAGGGGGTGGATATCTATGCAGTCACTTATGTCACATTGTGTTTTTTTTTTTTGTCAGTTGACTTTACTTTATATAACTCTGTTTTCACTTCGACACTAAATAGGTTTTTTGACTCCTTATTGTGGTAAAAGAAGCCAGTTTGTACTGACCTTGATTGGTTGACTTTGAACATCCAAGTTGGTAAATATTTTTGTAGGCCCTCTATATTGGTCTTTGCCAGTGGCACCAAATTACTAAAATCTCACCTAAATATCATACTGAGGCATTTATTCTAAACAGGGAGCCACATTTAAGAATTTTGAAAATCAAAACAGAAAAAGCTCACAAAACATCTTTTGGATTCAAATTTGGTGTATATCAACTTCTTAATAGAGTGTTTATTTTAATTTGAGTTAGTCTGCCCCCAAGTGTTGGAACAATACCACAGCTATCTAAACCACAGCTGTGGCAGCTGCTCTGTTTTAAAGTTCTGCTAATGAAAAATAAACCAAATAAGGAACTGCAAACGTTAAAGCACAAAGATGTCGAGCTGTAGCAGTTCCAGCATCCTAAACTCCTCATCTACTCCGTTTACTTTTTCACCGCTTGTTCCTGTGTTCACAGTTATAGTTGGGTATGTACTTTAAACGTAAAAATCTATTTCAGCTTTTGTAACTATTTTTTTATAAAGCAGAAATGCTCATTCGTTTATTTTTTGTTGTAATATATCCATTTAGGACCCATAAACGGTGCTCAGTGACGAATTATTTTTTATTTACAAGAACGCGCGTTCACGTAGACGAAATGCGCGTTCACGCGTCCATCAAACTGTCAAAACTTGTGTGAAGACCTTGAAGAGCACTTTGCTTGAGTGATAACCACTTCAACCACGGTAAACATTTGTGCTAGCAGACAAAGGTAATGTTTTTTTACTCCAAAATATCAAATTAATATACTAATGTGCTTTTATTTTATTTGAATTTAAAACAAAATAAGGAAGTAAGCCTGTCAGACGAAGTTTAAGCTATTGTAATGTGAACCGTCAGCCAATAATTAGCTAACGGCTGTAGTTGCAGTGCTATTAGAAATATGGGCAGTCAATGATGGTGCTAAATTAAGATGATTTATGACGACACATTCCTTTATGCAGAACAATATCTGTGTTTGAATAGTTTGCACAGTATTTTAAATAAAGTTATATGCCCACAAATGCTAACATTTTCATAAAATGGTAGTTAAAAAAGTAACATGCAACTTAGCATAAATGTCTTCAATATGAATTGATAAAATACTTCCCTTAACAAACAAGTAATGCTGTTCCACTGTGTTGTAAAGGATTTAGTAAGTATATGTGCTGAATAATGTGTTTTATAGTACTGTTTTTAACACATTTTGCCTCCTTTTACTCTACAAAGACGTGAAGTGAGTTTCATTTTGGGGAAATGAAGCTTCATGTTGAAAATAACTCTACTTCCTTTTTGATACTTCAACAAATGGTGGTCAAAGTCTGTGGTTGCACATCAATATATTTAACCTGCAAAACAACCACCTGGTGAATAAATAAAACATACATGCTTGAATCTGTACAGTTGTATGAATATATCATTGATCAGTCATGTAATGTCCTTGATGGTGCTCATGTTGTTTGTCCTCCCCAGATGTGGAAGTCAGTCGTGGGCCACAATGTGAGCATGAAGGTGGCTGCAGAAGGGGACGACTGGGAGACTGACCCTGATTTTGAGGTAGTCTTCATTTCCTGGGTAACAGTGTTGGTGTTTTAGTGCAAAAACTCAGCTTTCCTTTCCTATGTTGTTATTTTCAGAATGACGTGTCAGAGCAGGAGCAGAGGTGGGGAGCAAAGACCATCGAAGGCTCGGGCCGCAAAGAGCACATCAGGTGAGAAAACCACAACCTACAAGTCTGTTATTTAACTATTCTTTTGGTGATTTAGAGAAAAGCAGGTCAGAGTGGGTGCTGTGTAGCAACAGGAAGAGGAAGTAAGAGCAGAGTGCAAGCTGTTAAGCTGCAAGTCTGTCCTAATATGGGTAATTTATGATGATGATGACACAGCGACAGTGAGATTTAAACTGCTGTGCTTTCTGACTGCCAACTTAGACTACAGAGTTATATTTTGACAGTAGCCCCAAATGTGAGAAGAACAGTTGAAATTGTTCACAGGTTGAGGTCTATTTTTGGATTATTTCCAGTTTACAAAATCCCCTCAACTTTCCAACTCTATGATCACTTTTAGACAATGTGGGCTTCTTGTTATCTAGGAAACCTGTACCATTTTTGCAAATTTATTATCAAAAAGAAAAAAGGCAGCATTTCTCACATTTTTGTAACCACAGTTAGCTCTTAATAACAACTTCATTCACAAAGATCACACCAGTAAAGAAGAAGATTTAAAATAGTCAGTTTTTATTGTTGAGAGAGATAGAGGGATGAAGTGATGAGGGTAGGATGTGGGGTGAAGAGATGAATGTACAAGGGACAAAGGCAGTGGTTACACTATTGATACGGCTGAATGGATGCAGAAATGATGGATTGTTGAGGAAACTTGGGGACTTGAGGCGATAAGAGACGGTTCAGGCCGAATGAGTGTATGAGACAGATGGATGACTGGTGCAAGTTTGTGGTGGTACAAAGAGGGGAAACCAAAGGAATTAAGGCATTTGGTGGAGGAATTGCTTGTGGTCAGGAGGATGCAGGAGTCTGATGTCTGCTGATGTTGCTTTTTGTATATGGCTGTTCATCGTTTGTGGGGAACTTTGTTAACTGTGCTGTGGCCTGTCTTGGCCAGGACGCTCTTTATCTCAAAGACAAATTAAATAAAGGTTGAACAAAATAAACCGTCCGGTGTTTTATCATGATCTGCATGCTTTACTCCTGTTTGATCCGTCAGTGTTGCAGAGCTCAGAAACAGAGTGACCAAGGAACATGAGCAGGTGAAGCTGAAGGATGACACTCCCAAAGCATCGTATGGATATGGAGGGAAGTTTGGAGTGGAGAAGGACCGAATGGACAAGGTCTACCAATTTGTTGCAGCCCTCTTTTATCAACTGCAATTTTTTGGATCTATTTTGTGCCCTTTCATACTTTTAAAAATCTCTGCTGTAGATGGAATTTTTCCTTAAATGTATTTGTATTGTTCAGGTGGCTTTGGGGCATGACTACGTGGCACAAGTGGACCAGCACTCCTCTCAGAAAGATGCAGCAAAAGGGTTTGGTGGGAAATACGGTGTTCAGAAAGACCGTGTTGACAAGGTGAGAACCCATCTCTCTTTAAGTCCACCTTTTTTATTAAGTGGGACCTAAAAGGGACCTGTTAGCGTGATTTTATGATGTCACAGCTAGTTTGAGTGCTGATTTTATTTATTTATTTTCTAATAAGAAGGAAAAGGTGAGGGCCATTGTATCTTTATCTATGCATAATTATGTTCAGAACCATTCTAAATTTTTGTTTAGCCTTTGTTTCTTAGTTTTGCTTTACTAATTTAGGTGATCTCTTCATTTCCATCTTGCTTTACTTATATGTTGTGGTTTACATGAAAATCTGGGGTCAAATTTCATGTATGTCAAATATGTTTTGCTGAAAAAACTGAATCGTGATTGCAGGAGACAAACTGTTTTGTGGGAAACCATGATAAAAATAAATTATTAGTATGTTTTTCTTAGACTATTTTGCATTTGTATTAATTCCAATGTGATCTCTATTCAGTCTGCCATGGGCTTTGAATACAAAGGAGAGGTGCAGCAACATGCATCTCAGAAAGGTGAGTCCTTTGTTTACCTTTAAACAGCCTCTCTCATGTGCAGTCAATTGGCAGTCTGGGTGAGCTTAATGTGGCTTTAATTAGATGCCACTACAAAATCATAGGAGGGTGGTGCTAGAGGTGCCACCCTCATCTGCTATTTGAATAAATAAACCATACATTTACAGTAAATATAAGAAATTCTACTTCCTCTACAGCCTGTCATACCATCTATGTGGGGTCCCTCAAGGCTTAATCCTAGGTCCCAAGCTTTTTTTTAACCCATTCAGTAACATTACACAAATGCACAACATATTTTACCACTTCAAAATGTAAGTTATGATGGTGAAATTCAGAGTATCCCAAAGTTTGTAACAACTTGACCCCTTGGCAGTGAGAACAAAATTAATATGGTCCACTCTCTGACCAAAGTTCCTCATCCCTGTCCTAAAAGAAAGGCCTCTTCCTCACAATCCAAATTATTCTAGATTACTCAAAGGGCTTTGGAGGAAAGTACGGGGTGGAGAAGGAAAAAGTGGACAAGGCCGCTCTGGGGTACGACTACAAAGGCCAGACAGAGAAGCACCAGTCACAGAAAGGTGAGTTTAATTTAAAGCAGTGTATTTTCAGCATCAGATTTGACACTTTTTTTTGTGAAATCAGATCCTCTTTGATGTACTTTTCAATTTCCCACTCAGACTATTCAAAGGGATTTGGAGGGAAGTATGGAGTAGAGAAGGAGAAGGTGGACAAAGCTGCGTTAGGCTACGATTACAAAGGCGAGACGGAGAAGCATCAGTCACAGAAAGGTGAGGAAACACCCACAAGTCTACTTTTGAGGACTTTTATTACACCAGACTGATCAAAATAAATTTTTCCAGATTATTCAGCGGGCTTTGGGGGTCGTTACGGAGTACAGGCAGACCGTATGGATAAGGTCAGTGTTTGAGCTAAAGTTCTTCTTAATGTTGATTCATCTGAAGGGGGGAAAATCAATCAATCTATTTCTTTAGTTTAAGTGTTGCCCAAAGCAAAAATGAACCTTATTCTTCTTTCCAGCACTAGCCATCGCTTAAGTATAAAAGGAGTGAATGATCGATGGATGAATGAATCTCTAATGATGTTTTGACCTTCAAAAGTAACTTCATCTTCATTCCTCTTTCAGAGCGCATCTGGCTTCTCAGACATCGACTCCCCCTCCTCCGCTTATGAAAAGACACAACCAATAGAGGCCTGTAGGTTCATTTTCCTCATCATGATCAGATTTACTGTGCCTTCTTTTTGGTGTACAATTTAAGTCTTAAAGCATAAGGAACAAGATCTTTAGTCTTTGTTTTCATTTCTCTCTAATCCAGCAAGTTCAGGAGCAGGAAAACTGAAGGCCCGTTTTGAGAACATGGCCAAGGCTTCGGAGGAGGAGAACAGGAAGAAAGCAGAGGAGGAGAGAGCGAGAAGACAAGCCAGAGAGAGCCGAGAAAGAGAGGCAGCCAAACACAGGCAGGAGGTAACACATTCACCGTTACATATGTAAACAGGACAAAATAAACCAAAGGACAGTGCTCAGAGTTTACATTTTGTTGTTCTTGTAGGAGGAGAGCCGCAGAGAGCAGGAAGTTCAACCACCAGTTGTTCCAGATATGAGAGAGTGTTCTATGCCACAGCAAGAAATCCACCAGCACATGCCCGAGATAGAAGAAACACCAGAGCCAGAACCGGAGGTAAGGTGCCCTGATTAAATACAGCACTGTAAATACAAATAAGACATGACTTTAATTCACTGAGACTCTTTACACTAGTCAGGAGTAGTCATGCTGTGGTTTAACAGTGTCACTGTTAACCACAGTTTAAAAAGTCAAAGCTTAAAGGCTCTGCTACATTAGGTGTTTGTGTTGTCACACTCAAAAATGGGGCCAGACATAACCCGTTCGAAAAGTCCAATAAATTACTCTTTTTCTCCTATCCACTTTTCCTTAACCCCGATGGAAAACGTCACAGGGTCAAGGAAAGGTGATAGTAAGAAGACAGGTAGAAGGAGAACCATGGTGATAAGGGAATCTGACTGTACTTACCCTGGGTGAATGTTACGGATATTATGTGGGTTAATTTGGAAAAACTACAATTTAACGTTCATGGCATACAAAATACGCTTTTATCTCTCAGCAAATGAAATGTAAAAACCTGTGATAAATAAAGATCTCATTAAGTTTTTTTAGCCTAATGTCTCTTCAGAATGAGGCAACCTTTAGTGACCATGACTGTGAACATGGTGAACAGCAGAAAGGTTGAATACCCCTTATCCTGAAGTCTCTTCATAGTCAGTATGAGAAGAGGAATGATTTTCAAGTCCTCAAGTTTTGCGATGTTATTATTTCAGTTTTGTTTTATTCCCTGCATACCCATTCTATCATTACATCTCTCCTCTTATTAAGATGTTAATTATTCAATTCTACCCTGTTGCTGTCTTTTTCAGCTTGTTGCTGAAGTGAGAAGCATGATAAACTGCAAATAAAAAACCTCCAATAAATATATTTTTTTCTTTAGTAATACTGTTGAGAAACACAATAAACATATTGTGGCAATGAGCCAACTTTATTGTCATCCAAACATTAGACAACACTAACTTTACTATTTCAAAATAGCAAAACAAATGCAGTTTGAATTATTGACTGATCGATCGATTGAATGTTTAGATCAAACATGAAAGGAAAAGAAAGACATTTATTTATGATTCAGCTAAGGTAGCATTACAGTCAACAGGAGTGCCTCTTTTAATGAAGCTGACCCGAAAAAAATGCGGATCATCTTTTCTACTCAGGCTGCACGAGTGAGCACTGTTGCCTCAAAGCAAGGAGGTCCCTAGCTCCCCCGGTCAGGGCCTTTCTGTGCAGAGTTTGCATTGCATGTTCTCCCTGTGCATGCCAATGAAAATAATGAAGAGAGCAACTAAGCTCCTTTCCTTATAATTTAAAGAATTCAAACAGCTCCTTTCATAGCCGATACTAAAAAACTTCCAGGTCGTTTCACTCAGTTAGGAACCTTCCCGAAGAAAAATGGACTATTCGAACTGATACCAACTGTGACACACCAGCTTAATATGCCATGCTTATCAAGAGACAGGTTACGCTAAATTAGCTTAGCTAAGTGGTGCTGCAAATTATCCTGATTACTTAGGGAAGCTCCTGCTTGAAACAGCCTGGAAGTTTTAGGTGTTACCCATTATAAGAACTGTTCAAATTCTTAAAGTGAACAAGAGTGGAGCGTCATTGTAAAATGAAAAAAAAAAGTAAAACATTTATATTGATACCCCATCAATACTTGAATTGCTTCATAAATATACATATAAAGGACTGGAGAATGTTATGGATTTTGAACGGCAAACAATCCAGCACTAACATTTTTGTTTAGTTTTTATCATATAAAATCTATTTTTAGCTAGTCTTAGTGTAGTTTTCCTTATAGAAAAAGGTAGTTAACTTATGATTTTAATCATAGTTGTGGTTGACAATATTACCGTGATAAGCTCATATGTATCACTGAGGTTTTCACATTTCACCTGCTGCATTTAAAATATGGCAAAAGCACAAGATGATGGGTGCACATTTTGCATCACTAGATTTGAGGACTGAAGATTGGAAAAAAATGAGGTTAAAACCTAAAAAATCTCCTTCACTTAAATGTAAAGGTTATAAGAGCACACATAAACTAGAACAGAATTTCCAGGTGATTTCTAGGATTTTATACAATATAAATATTATGTTTGCTACAAAAGGATGCAGAGTATGAGGAGCCCCCAGCTCTGCCCCCACGCTCTGAGGATTTACTGGATGATGAAGTCGATGCTCCACCCCTGCCTCAAAGGTCAGCAGATGTGGAGGAAGAGGACGATGAGGGGGACTATGACAATCTCGCTGAACCACCTCCTGTACCGACAGGTTTGTGTCTGTCAGCATTTTTTAAAACTTTAGTTTCTGAAATATCCTTCATGTTAATGTCTTCTTTGGCAGAGACGGACCACGACTATGAGGACCTGTCATGTGGCCAGAGGGCAGTTGCAATTTATGACTATGAAGGAGGTGTGACGTGATATTCATTATTCTTCTTCTAATTTTTTATAACTATCCTCCACACTTCCACTCAAACTGCTGTCTGTTTCTTAACAGAGGCCGACGACGAAATCTCCTTCAACCCAGATGACATCATCACCAATATTGAGATGATTGACGAGGGCTGGTGGAAGGGACAGTGTCACGGACAGATCGGCCTCTTCCCAGCTGCTTATGTTAAGCTAATGGACTGAGCTGCATGCTCAATGGGCATCTTGCAATCACAGGTTTAAGGTGGTAAAAGTTCATTTCATCATCGTATTTATGAAACTGATCTCTGCAAATTTGTACTTAAATGGCTTCTAATAAAATTATTTCTATACTTGTCAATCAATGCATTCACATGAGAAACAAGGACTTGGATCATGTAGCAGCAATGATCTGATTGAACAAATAAACAGTTTAACTGGCAAGTTTGTGGGGTGACAACTTTTATTTGTCATTAGTTTCAACCTTCAGTCCTAACAGCATATTGTTTTGCCTCTCTTAATGGAATCCTGGGTTATTATGATGATAGTGTGTCTGTGTTTGAGATAATTCTGCTTTAATGAATAATTCAGAGTAAACTAAGGTAACGAAATAGAAAAAAAAAAAGATGATAGCATCATCCAGTAAGACATGACTGTTATCTCTACAAAATTTTGCATGAATCATTTATAGCAGGGGATACAGGGATCTGGACAAATATTTCAATGAAGAAATTTTGACAAAACAAAAAAGAGGGCTTGAAAGTGTAAGATGAGCAATAAGCTGTCAGTCTCAAACCAAAGATGTTGTGTTTCATGGTACAAAGCTACAAAGCTCATGTAGGCAGTAGAAACATTGATACACAATCCTTTTTATCAGAGTCTCAAAATGTACAAGACATGCTAAAGATCATCAGATACAGTCTGTACAGGCCTTGATTTCTTACAACTCTGCCAAACAAAGTGAAGCTGCTGTCCCATAAGGACAAATAATGCCTTCACTGAGACGCATGATAACATCAGTTTCTGTGGGTTAATGATGAATCTTGTTCTATGCCACACAGAACAAGATTCAACTGCAGAAGTGACTCATATCATGTATAACACAATACATGAAATGATCCCGTGTTCCTGCTTCAAAAGTCTTCAAGGCAAACAAATCTCTTGTTTTTCCTCCAATCTCACCAGGAGATTCCTTTCTTCTTTTTGCCCTGGCCGCCTTTCTTTGCCATCCGTTTGCCTTTCAGTTTTTTGGCCTGTCGTTGACTCATCCATGCAGGGTACTGGCCGTGTTCATTCAGCAAAGTTTTCTTGTTTCGCTTGCTGTCCATTTCCATCTTCCCGTCTGAAAATAAAAAGATTTAAGAGCAAGAAAGAGGACGATGTTTAAAAACACTGTTCAGTGCACAAAGAAAGTAAATGAGTTTTATTAGGCCTTAACTTTACAACTACACTATAATAAATGTAGCAGAGTCCCTGCTAACAATATCATGCATATTCACTCACCATCACCCTCTACCTCAGCCATATCAACATCTGTCTGCTTCTTGATCTTGGCAGCTGGCACCACAGTGGCAATCTCCTCCACATCAGCCATGACAGCTTCTCCTTTCTTATCCAGGCTCAGAGCTTGTTTGAGGCGAGCCAGCTCTTTTGGGGCATTTTTCTTCCTCTTCTCGGCTCGCATCTTCCTCTTCCATTTGCTACGGAGACTTTTTGCCATTTTAGGACAATCTGAAAAAAATAAAATAAAAATAAACACTGGCTTATGACAGTATTATTCATCTTGCCATTATACATTTAATATCTAAAAGAGCACATTTTCACTGGGGACTGTATGTTTCTGCTTAATGACAGCTCCCTGATATCCACCACATTGAAAAAGAGTATTCACCAGTGTTGTGTTGTACTAAATAGTGATACTGTTAAAAGTGTAAGGTGGTGAGGTGATCATATTTTCACACATCTACTGCCAAGACATCTTAAGTTATAAAAAAGTACATTTCGTTTATTTGATAAATGTTAAAATACACAATGTGCCTAATCTACTTGGACATATAGCATTCTGAGTTAAGATGACCAGTGTTAAGGTTAAACGAGTGACCGTGGTGTCTGGTGACTTTGGGCCAAATGCTAAAAGTATTGTTGTAACTCCCAGTGAATGCCTCTTCATTTTTAATCACAATGCAAGATATACTTGACTTATACACTATAAGGAAAAAAGTATTTGGCCACACATGTTAATTAATGAAATCAGATGTTTCAATCAGAACTGTTGCCACAGGTGGATAAAATCAAGCACCTAACCATGCAGTCTCCTTTTGCAAACATTTGTGATACAAAATGGGTCGTTCTGAAGAGCTGTGACTTCAAGTGTGGTACCGTGAGGGATGCCACTTTTGCAATAAGATATTCCACAGTCAACTACAAACTCTATTAGAAAATGCAAGCATTTAGGAACAACAGAAACTCAGCCATGAAGACGTCTTTTACAAGGCCAAGTCAAATCACAGAGTGGGTTCAATGACTGCTAAGGTGCATGGTGTATAAAAGTTGCCAACACTGCTGATTCCACTCTTCCACTAGCATCAATTAAGCACAAAAACTATACAACTGGAGCTTCATGGAATGGGTTTCCAAGACGAGCAGCTGCATGCAAGCCTCATCCAATGCCAAGTGCTGGATGGATGCTTCTCTGTGTGGCAGTCAGATGGGTGAGTATGGGTTTGGCAGAAGCCAGGAGAACTTTACCTGGAGCACTGCATTGTACTATAAAGCTTAGCAGAGGCGGGATAGTGGTGTGGGGCTATTTTTCGTGGTTTGGGCTGGGCCCCTTATCTCCAGTGAAGGGAAATCTTAATGCTTCAGCATACCGAGACATTTTGGGCAATGCTATGCTTCCAACTTTGTGGAACAAGTTTACGGAGGGCCCTTTCTATTTCAACATGACTATGCCCCAATGCACGATGCAAGGACTACAAAGACAAGGTCTGACGAGTTTGGTGTAGAAGAACTTGACTGACTAACAGAGATTGCCGGTCAGGCCATGTCATCAAATATGTGTCTGGGAAGCAAAGGTGTTTCTTCTTTGGATTTGCATATGAGATGGATCCATTGAAACAACTTTGTACGTTCTGGTCCCTTCTGTGAGCACCGAACTCCACCTCTGGAGGAGCTGGAGACTCCCTCTTCATCAGTGTCTGGGGGGCAATGTCATTACGGTCCCTGTTGGTGTAATGGTCTTGTGGCCGAATACTTTTGTCCATATAATGAATTCCTTCAATGGAAGAAACTAAACTACAAAAACGATTCTAAAAAAAAAAAGAGGCATTTGTTAGGACGTTTTAAACATCTTAAAACTATGACACATTTGACTGATGAATCACCAGCAAACACGGTCTCTCCTTTCTCCAATACACCAGCATTAAAAGACACCAGATATGGAGTTACACGCGTTGATCCGCTTAATACGTATTTGTAACTTATCACTGTGTTGTGGTATTGACAACGCCGGCGTTAATTGTAATAACAATCTACCGGCAATACAGTAATTAGCTTTAAACCCAAGTTTTACCAACGTACTTCAGTTACACAGTTAGCTTGTTAGCTATCAATCTGCTACAGTAGAAGATTGTGTCTAAAAAATACGCCTCAAACCAAGCCAGTATCTAATTCTAACTAAAAAAAATAGTTATTGTCACTCGGCAAACAAAAACGTACGCTTACTTACTGAAAATGAGTCAAAACGCTGAAATATTCTCCGCAGAAAGCTACGCACCGTCGAATTCCAGTGTGGCGTCTGCGCACGTGTGTACAGTTAGAAAACGATGACGCGATTCCGAATAATCTGCAACCTGATTGGCTACTTTCCTCTTTCTGAACACTGTAGCGTCTGGTTGGCCAGCGAGCTCAACCAGGAAGGTCCATGGATTAAGAGCAGTAAACAACAAGTAGAGGAGAGGACAGAGGTATAAATGAAGCCTCTAGACAGGTGAATTTTCTTTTGGTTTCAACTAAGCCACTCATCTCAAACCAATCTTTTAAGTTTTTGAATAGGTCTTAAATTTGACGAACAGTCATGAGCGGCTGTTCAAATAGCTTGACGTTTACTCGTAACTTCAGCTCACCCTGCAGCGCTTCAACACAGATTTCCAGCATGCTGGAAACTGCAGCAGAGCAAATGATGGTGTTCAAAGATTTCCAGGCAGCTTTCGACACATGTGACAGAGGCCTGCAGACTCTAAGCAACATGGAGCAAGATGACAGCAGGTGAAAATGTGTGACCTGGATGCCTCTGCAGCCTGAGTTTGTACTGTCACTGACTCTGTTTTCCTCCTTAGATGTGGAGAACTGAAGGCTGGCTTCTGCATCTTGGGGATTCAAGCCCTTGCTGAGCTCAATCAGTGGCATGAGGTCCTCTCCTGGGTCCTTCAGCAGTATGAGCAACAGGAGAAAATACCAGCTAAAATAATGCAGATGTGGTGAGTAAATCTCTGTCAGTTTTAGTGCCTTAAAGATCTAAACTGGTCCAGCATCAGGACATACCACCTTCACCTTAGTGAGAAATGCAACCCAGATTAAAAAATAAATAAATTAACCATTCAAATTTCATTATCATTGCAGAAGCTCTACGTGAACATGCACAACTTTTTCAAACATATGCTTTAAAATTATGCCATTTTTGTTATTTCAATCTTTTTTAATTTTAGAAAATTGAAGAAAAAAGACTCCCAGTGCAGTCTAGACAATGGACAGGACACTACCTTGCATTTTTTTAAACTTGAAAACAAGAAATTATCCAATATCTAGTGCCCAAGATGTCTATTTTCGTCACCATGGAATCAATATCTTTTGTTTCCCACTAGTATCTAAAACTCTGGTATTGTGACAGGGGAAGTTGCAAATATATTTGAACTATTCCAGCTTATTTTCTCATTTTTTTATGTCAGTAACTTTTAGAAACTCTTAATATTCTACACCACAAATTAACGGCTTAGCCTAATACTTTGCAAAGTTGCTGGACAGATATATTCTTCACAAAGTAGTTCACTGATTATTTATTCATTAACAATAAATTGATAATACTGAAATAAAGGTCTAAAAAGTTCCAAAACCCAGTACACAAGACAAGAGTTTGACAAATCAGCCCATTTAAGAGGCTAAAATCCCAGAATATGTTCAAATTTAGCTTAAAAATGTTATTTAAATTGTTTCAGAGTGATTGTCATTGACTGTCAATTTTATTTTAATGATTTCCAATCAGTCGGAGAAGGGGTAGACCAATAATCAGCCTGGTTGTTTGATGCTGGTATTTGGCATTTAGCTGATTATCAGAATCAGCATTTTATTTTACATATAATTGATAATGTCAGCTTTTTCAAAGGTATGCTATCTTGGCCCCACTGCATGGTGTATCTTCCTCTCTGGCTTTGTTTTCACTCTCTACAGTCTGACCCAATAAGTGTCCACAACACAATCTGACTGGCTTGATGTCACACAACTACTAGCCAATCAGCACTGAGGCCTGGGTGGCACTGACACAGGGAGTGTGTGGCATCCCATCCTATATCCTGCTGCTACTGTGTTATTTTTTTTTTTATGAATACTGAATCTGTGATCTCTTTCATTTTTGCAGCATACTTCTTTATTCCAAGGTGGGAGAGCCAGCTGTGATGCATGAAGCAGCCAGAGTTTGGTTACACTGCCCGTCCAACTGCAGAGTGACTGGGTTTGGGACAGTGGCAGAGCTGTACCTGCTGCACGTCCTGGTGCCTGTCGGACAAAAAGACGAGGCTCTGGAGCTGATTGACGGTGAGGTTGGAAACATAGCATTCACAGAAGATCAGGGACAAGCAGCACTGGAAGTCTTGGGAGAAAAAGAGCAACAAAATGAAGAGGAACCACCTCTAAATCCTGGAATTAGTCCTGAGCCTGAGACCTCTGAATCTGCAGTCTCCACTGAAGGTCAACATTTCACTACACTCCTTGTGAATTTGTTATGATAAATCATAGAAGTATAAAAGAATCACATTAACTGATTGTGTTTGTCTCCTACAGGATCTGCCATCCATAAACTGGAATCCAAGCTCAGGTTTTTGTACAGAAAATTGTTTATGACCAACTCTGGCTCATTCCCTCTGCGGAAGATCTTCCTCACTGCTGTTCTTCTCTACATGCTTTTTGTTCGATTGGATCCAGGTTGGCACTTTCTTCCATCTTTGGCACAGTTAGATGCAAGGATCGTTAAAGCACAGGACACCAGTTCTAAAATAAATCCTCCTGTTCTCTCCCCACAGCTCTTCCCTCTGCCTTCATGTGGATTTCCAAACTTCTTCAGCTGCTCAAACAGATGTGGAGAGCCATGTTTGCACCGTACTACCAGGCTCTGCCTCAGAGCAGAGGACTGTGAAAGACTGAAACTCAAGTGCAGAAAATTTGCACCTAAATAGAACAATTTTTAAGCTCCTTTTCAAAGTTTAATTAAACCTGTTTAAAAGATTTTTCAAAACTTCTTTTATTTAAAAAATGACACACATATTCCAAACAGTATTTTGATTTTTTTCATCTTTGAAATGACTTACCTCTTGATGCCTACAGGATGCCTCACAGGCATTTTTTTCCCTGTCTTTGTCGAAACTTCACAAAGCTTTTAAAATAAAACAACACAGATGAAACATTTTTATTAACCATAACATTGAAATTAAAGGTTCTTAACCAGCAGCAGCACATGCACCCCTGTGCAAAAACTATATTACTCACTGTGCTTGATAGACGGATAAAACTTCTGCATCAATGTGTACATTAAAACTGCCTTTAACTTAGTACTTTGTGCTTCTTTGTACCAGATAGTGGTTTTGGACAGCTGAGTTCAATTCTTCCAGCCACACCCAGGCCTGATTACTGCCAGACCTGTTGAATCAAGAAATCACTTAAGTAAGATCTGTCTGACAAGGTGAAGGCTAAAAGATCTCTAAAAGCAGATCCAAAGAAATTCAAGAACAGATGATAATGTAATTTCTAAGGCTTTGGGACTCCAGTGAACCACGGTGAGATCCATTATCCACAAATGGAGAAAACTTGGAACACTGGTGAACCTTCCCAAAAGTGGGTAGCCTACCAAAATGACTCTAAGGGTGCATCAGTGACTCATCCAGGAGGTCACACAATAACCCAGAACAACATCGTAACACCTGCAGGACTCACTTGACTCAGTTAAGGTCAGTGTTCATGATTCAACAATAAGAAAGAGACTGGTCAAAAATAGCAATTGGACTATGCAACAGGACAATGATCTGAAACGACACAAGTCGACCTCTGAATTGCCTAAAAAACAAACAAACAAACAAAAAAAAGATTTGGAGGGACCTAATCAATGTCCGGACTTGAATCAGCAGATTGAGATGCTTCAAAAAACCCTTGAAAAAGAGTGGGCCAAAATTCCTCCAAAGTTATGTGAAAGACTCATCGCCAGTTATTACAAACACTTGCTTGTAGTTGTTGATAAAATGTCAAAATTATGGGATATTAAAGCCATAATTATGAGATAAAAAGTCTGAAAAAGTGACTTATCCCTCATAATTTTTATCTCATAATTATGACTTTATTATCTTATAATTTAGACTTTTTATCTCATAATTATGACTTTTTAACTCATAATTTCGAATTTTTATCTCATAATTTTTATCTCATAAGACTCATCGCTAGTTATTACAAACACTTGCTTGTAGTTGTTGATAAAATGTCAAAATTATGGGATATTAAAGCCATAATTATGAGATAAAAAGTCTGAAAAAGTGATTTATCCCTCATAATTTTTATCTCATACTTATGACTTTATTATCTTATAATTTTGACTTTTTATCTCATAATTATGACTTTTTAACTCATAATTTCGAATTTTTATCTCATAATTTTGACTTCTTATCTAATACTACTTATGACTTTATATCTCAGAATTATGATTTAGGATTTTTTTTTTCAAGAATAGCCTTGTTTCACATTTTTCTTTTTTATTTGGGCGTCCATTCATATGATAACAGAGGCTACCAGTGGAATACTTCACCAAATTGTTCGCCTTTTTCATAGACTTTATTGCACTTACTAATATCACAATAGTGTTTTTCATACCTGCGGAAATGCCATTGTGTTTAATGGTTGTTTTACGTTCGACGTTACCGTCAGTACCTAGCAACGGTTAAGTTTCGATTCCATAGAGGCGACGCTACAGTGATAAACGAAAGCGAATTTGAAGCTTTTGATGCTACGGAGATGTTTTCGTATGGGTGAGCGGAACGTTTGAATTCAAACACACGATTTTTTTCTTTTTTAAAGATGACAACATTTTTGACTGCTTCTTTCTTATGATTTACCGGTAGACTTCATGGATAACTAGGGCGCTTGAGGGCTCAGTGACCTGAGGTTTGTCTCCAGACGTCCAGAGAGTTCACGGAGCCTCTGCGAAGTAAACTCGGTCCTGATGTTTCCATGTTGCTCCTGGCCCTTCTCCAGACCCAACGTGAGGGACGTCAGCTTCAGTAAGTAGACCCCATTCAAGAGGTCTGAAATAGGGGCGTTTCTTGGGGACTTTAGGGACCGAGCCCAGAGCCCTGTGGGGAAAGCGACCCGAGCAGAAATTCTCAGACAGTCTGGCTGCATACCGTTTATCTTTGACATGGTATTCCTCAGAACAGAGGTACTGTAATTTGCCAGTACAACTTTTCCAGTTTTAGATTTAAATAATAATAATGATAAATATGGCTTTATTCATAAACAGAGTGAAACAGTCTAAGCAACAATGCATAAATAATAAAGAGAAAAAGGTGAGAGGTCTAAACCTGGATTAAACTATGTGTGGACTTGTTTTTTATATAATTACACAAACAGTGGCTCACTTTAGCTTTGTTAGCTTTAGCTAAAGCTGACATTGCTACTAGGGCTGAACAATTTGCAAAAATAATCTATTTGAGATCCCCCCCCCCCCCCCAAATATTGCAATTGCAATTTAATATGTGATTATTCTTAGGTTAATCTTAAGTATTTTTTTTGACAAATTCAAGCAATAAATAATTCCATAAATAAGGCCATGTGTATTGAAAACTGTGAAATTATGTCCGAAGCAATTAATCCGTAGTAGCATGAATCTGAAAATGGAGGAGCAACAAGCTTTAAGCTATAAAGCAGGCGGCTGGGGTGGGGGAGGTGAGGCTGGCTACCACCTGATCGCAGCTGGGGTATGACTTTCGTGAAGTAACCCTAGGCTTCATCAGTTTTAGATAGACTGAGCTAACTATTTTTGCTTGTATTGCAAATGTGATGTCACTTGCTTTGTTTAAGGGCATTATCATTTTTATGTCACTCGTTTTGATTACGAAAAACACACATAAAACACAAAAAGTCGGATTTTTGTGAACCATTATAAAAATATTTGACACTTGAATGTTTGCATAATGTGCATAAAATCTCTGCCGCTGCAAAAAATTGATTTATTAAACTGGTATTTTGACACATTTCAAGTTAAAGAAATTTTGCAACTTCTACAATTTGTAAATTGCAGCAGACCATATTGTGATTTATTCTAATTTGTGATTAATTGCCTTGCCTTAATTGCTATTAATGTTACAACATAAACCATTTTAGCTTAGTTAGCTTTAGCAACATGAGGTTAAGCAAACTTAGCTAAACCAGACTTGCCTACATTGATAATCTAGATGCATAGTTTATGTAGCTGCTTTATGAGCTGAGCCGTAGCTATGTTAGCTATACAGCTACGTTAGCTGCATGGCTCTGTTATCTTGACAGCTGATAGAGCAATGTAAGCTATGCCTGCTGTGTTAGTGTTTTCATGGAGGATGAGCTTTTTTTTCTGTTTATTTGACTTTATCAAACATTTTATGATCAGGATTTGCAGGTGAGGCTTTTGACTTCAACTTTTGTTTACCGTTACCCTAACCCTAAACGGAAGTTTAATCTGATTTTATTTCAAAAGTTTTAGCGTGTTTTTCCCTTCTTGGATATACGGCGTCTCAGATGAACGGTCTGAGGATGGCTGTTGGAAATGAATGGTCTGCAGCCAGATCCCTCTCCAAATTTTAATAAGCTTTTAGAGATGCACCTTACTGGATTTCTGTCTGATATCAATATTGAAATGTAGTTCAGTCCCAAAGCTTAAGTCCTTCCAGTAACTTAGCGAGTTCTATGTTAAAAAGGGCCAACAAACAATGTAGGCTCATCTGTATCAAAAACTTTTTAAACGTTTTATTTTACATGCCTAAATACGACCATGTGATTGGCTGATTAGATAGTTGAGTTTAATGAGCAGTTTGGGGGGCATACCTGTTGAATTGGCTAGTGAGTGAATAAAGCAATATCTGAGGTCTACCACAGTTTTGAAGAATTTAGTTTGCAAAGTATTGTGTGTGGTTTCAACATAGACTTTTCTATGACTTCATTTGGCACAATTATTTTTCTGTTCACCACCAATAAATCCCTCATGTGTGCAGCAATGACAGAGAAAAACAAAACACCGACTATAGATGTGTGTAAAATAAACATCTGCTGTATGCAGAGATTTAAACCAATAAACTCAGCACGCCTTTCTTGCCCTGTTTTAAATAAGATGATTGATTTGTTACTTTTAATAAAATATACAGGTGAGATGGGTGTTCTAGAGTGTAAATGGATTATTGTAACCAAAGCAGTTAACATCTGGATTTTTACTTTTTTCAATGTTATTTAAAGATATGCCCACTGCATTCTGGGCCTCTAGGTGGGCCCCTGGTGGTACAGCTGCTGTGGATGACATGCACGCTTCAAGGTTTTCTGCCCAGGGTTATTTTAATGTTCCTGTGTGTGACAGGCATGAGAGGCCTCAGTAACCACCATCTGTCCTGCTGTGTGAACGCTATGCTGCAGACCCTCTGTGCTACCTGGGAGCTGACAGACCTTCTAGACAGGTAAGAAGACCAGCTGCTTCGGTTTGCAATATGATTGTGAGTTATTAAAAACCTAAACATACTCTCTGTTTGAATGCAAGGGGCAAATAAGATGGCAGTAAGGCACTTTAAAGCAAGGTTGTCAATATTTTTGATACTTTTTCAATACCACATCTGAAAATGATGTAGTCTCTGTTATTTTTAAAAAGTCAAGTCAAATTTGTTTAGATAGTATGTTTAAAAAAACAGATTTGACAGAGTGCTTCACAGAGTAAAAGGTAAATATGGAACAAGGGTTTGGATTCTATCTGATTGGGGATCTTTAATCTGAAAATTCTCATTTATATAAACCCAACATATTTAAAAAAGTTGTCCACTTGCTTAACCCAATTATACAGTGAGATATTCATCAACATTACATGTCTTTCCCTGTGATGACTTATAAATTGCACAAGGTGGGAATCGTCTGGTGCACGAGCACCCGGTCACAACGTCCCCCTGCAGCTAAAGAGGGTCCTCTCCTCCATGAGGAGCTCCACCCCTCAGCCTGTTTATCATCAGAACTTCCTCCACTGTCTGGAACACAACTGCATTCAAAGTAAGGAGGAACATGTTTACATGATAAATGATTTTGTAGATTTTGGTTATCACTACTTTTATCGATGTTATTTTTCAGTGAATGTGCAGCATGATGCAGATGAGCTGTTCCTCTCTGTCCTGAACTTGATACAACAGCAGATGGACGACAAAGCTCTGGTTGGTCTGAAATCATTTATTTTTTTATTGTAAAGAGCTAATTATATATATTTGTCAGTGTATGATGCATGTCGGTCCGTTTCTCTCCTCCAGGCTCTTGAAATCCAGAATCTGTACAAGGTGTCTGTAGAGATGCACCTGCAGTGTTTGGAGTGTACGTCTGACAAGACTCAGATCAGCTTTCTGCTTAGCCTGCCGCTGCACATAAGGGATGAATACAACACTCTGGTACAGACTCCTTTTCCGGTGGCATCTTTTTGCTTTAGGAATCTTTTCTGACATTTCTGGGATTGGCATTCCTGCTGAGGGTTAGATGAGAGGATTTATCCACTTTTATGTCACCATGAAAAAGAAGCAGCAAGTTAGCTTAGTTAAGCCTAAAGTAGCAATAGTTCCAGTTAAGATTGTTCATCTTAACAGTGTCTTGGTTGTTTAATCCAGATAAACGGTAGAGTAAAAAAATGAGATGAAAGGACTCCAAAATGAGAGTCCTTCTATCTGAGAAATGTTTATACACAAAATCACTTACATTTTTATGCATCCACGCCAGCTGTAGCCACAGCTGGAGGCATTACGTAGTCCAGTAGGGCCATTCTTGTGAAAGCGATATCTTAAGAAGTTCTGAGGTACTTTATTCAAACTAAGCACAGATGTCGATTTGAATAGAGGATCAGCTTATTAGATATTGGAGGTCAAAGGTCAAGGTCTGTGAATTCATCCCTTGCTTTTGTATGTAATATCAACAGAATGCTTTGAGGGATTTTTCTTTGCACAAAGGTCAACTCTGACTCAAAGATGAACTGGCTATATTTTGTAGATCGTGTGTAAAAGATCAAGGAAATTAGGTTTAATGTTCATCCCTTTCTGGTAGATAATATTTCAGGAATGCTTCAAGGGATTATCTTTAAAATTTGCACAAATGTCCAATCTGACTCATAGATGACCTGACTAGATTTTGGAGATCTTAGGTCAAGATGATTGAGTCTTACGTCCATCCCTTTCTGGAGTACATAATATTTTCAGAATGCTTTAAAGGATTTCCCCCCAAATTTGCACCAATGTCCACTCTGACTCAAGGCTGAACTGACCAGGTTTTTGAGAGCTTATGTCTGGGGGAATGGGCCTCATGTGAGTTCCTTGCTAGAGTACATTATATTTCCAGACTGCTTCAAAGGATTTTCTTTCCAAAATTTTACAAATCCAATCTCTAATCTTGAGTTTGAGCATAAAATTTTAAGAATGCATTGAGATATTTTTGGTCCCATTTGTCCTAAACCTAAACTTGGACAAGAGGGTGAACTGATTTCATTGTGGAGGTCAGTTTGTATCAGTTCACCTGGAAATCAACGCTGTAGACCTTGAAGAGGCATATAGATGGGGTAGTCCCAGGTAGACTGGATTAAACAAATTTAATAAGGTGTGAATTTTTTGGGGGATTAAGGAGTGCTGATTGTTGAATTTTACCAACTCACAGAGTGGAGCTTACCTTTCACTGGGGGTTAAGGACTTTTAACATATTTTAAGTTGAAAAGGATAAATGTTTTAATTAGTATGCTTTAGAGCAGGGGTGCTCAAATTATTTTCAGTGAAGGGCCAAAAATGAATCGGGGTGGAGGGTCGCAGGCCAAAACTAAACATTCATGTTGCAGTGCATGAAATTAAATATGCCTATAGCATAATTGTGCAAAATAATAACTCATACAAAGTAATTTTGAAAATGAATAACACTATTCTTTATTGCGTTTCACAGCATGAAATTACTGAACATCCACATGGCACAAATACTTATTAGGCATACTGCTTTGAAATCAATTTCAGTAAAAAAGTTCTCATGTTCCCAACTATTTTTAAACTTTCTCTTATCAGTGTGCCACTGCCTCACACGCTCCATCTTTGCCATGACCCCAGCTTGACCCCAGCATCTTCTCACTGACTTGCTCTCTGGTCAATGGCTTCCAGATCTGAGCTGACGGTAGCTCAACAGCGCCACCCTACCCCCAATGTAACACAATGTTAATTTGTGGCCAGGAGAGGAAGTGCAACAATAAATAAGTATTGAAAGAAATATTTAGACTGCTGGCGGTGGGAAAATAATAATAATTAAAAAAAAAAAAAAATTCAAACATGGGCAGCGGGCCAAAAATAATCGGACTTAATCGGACTTAACTGGACTTTGCAAGGTTTGCTGTTTAAATGCAAGGGTTAGCCAACTGAATAATGTTAAATAACAGCCAATTGACTGCTGCTATGCTAACCATGCAGAGTCATATTTTCTCATTAAACCCTCACCAGAAAAGCAAAGTTGCCCAAATTATCAAACAGGTACTTTAAGTTTAGCTGAGTGCACATTTACAAGTTTTCCTAACTCAAATTTTTCAGGAAGACTGCATGGCCTCTTACTTTGAGCATCAGGAGCTGAGAGGCAGGAATTGCTGCTACTGTAGACAGTGTGGAACAAAGACTCCATCCAAACAGGTGAGGTTTGTTTTAACACTTCTTTGAAATGTTGTTTTTGAAAAAATAACCTCTTTTTTTCCTCAGGGTGTCAAGTTGCTGTCCTTGCCTTCGATCCTGCGCATTCAGCTGAAAAGATTTCGGAATAACGCCAGTGCCACGCAAAAACTGAATTGCAAGGTTACCTTCCCAGAAACTTTTGACTTCTCTGAGATTGTTAATGATGCATTTTCCTCAGAATTTGCTCAGGTAATTATATTTCCTTTTAAACTGCTGAAATCCCAGCATTTTATCTTATCTGATATTCCTCAACCTTATGTTTTCCATACAGAGAGACTGCAGGTACACTTTGTTTGCAGTGGTAGTCCACTCTGGCCATGCAAAAGAGGGGCACTATACTGCTTTTGTCCGTCATATAGTGAACCAGTGCTGGTACTATACAGATGACAGCCACGTAAAACAGGTACTGCAAAACATACTACATCTCTGAAGTTAATTTATTTTATTCCTAGCTCATAAATGTGAAATGCTCTTGGTAAAATGTATAATTTCCAGTTAGACATAGTCTTAAATCCCTGTTTGAAAGCCTGTAAGAGTGTTCTGATTTGTTTTATTAGTACTGACTTTGTTCTCTTCAATTACTAAGGAAAGGGTTACATAGCTCTTGGTATTGTGTCATAATTGAGTTTCTTCTACATTCTTTGTTTAATTATGTGTCTGATTTGAATTTCATCACATAGACCTCCTGGGAAGAAGTAAAGACAGCCTATGGAGGCGGGTACAGGTAAATGATTTTTTTGTTGTTTCTATCTCTTTGTGTGTTCTGTAGAAAAGAAGCACATTAGATAATGTAGTCCTTTTAAATAAATTATTGCCATTTTTGCTTGTGATGAATGGAGAGACAGAACAAAAATCAAGCTAGTAGCAGCCTCCAGTTAGCCTAGCTTGGAATATAAACTTCCGTTAAGTTTCACAATAATTTTAACTGCAAAGAAGTATTCTAACACTTTATAATAGGAATGGTACAAAAATAATTTAAGCTAATCTTAAAACTTAACTATAATGTAACTGTGGTATTCCTCAGGGCAGTGTTTTGGATCAGCTGATGTTTTAAAGGAACTGTTTCTGATTTGGATGCATCAATGATAGATTTGGTACACTTGTAAAAATAAAAATTGTGATTTAAAAAATGATATTTGTCAAGACATCAGGCGTGTAGCAGCCTCCAGTTAGTTTAGCTTGAAATATAAATTTCTTTTAAGTTTCTCAACAATTATAACTGCAAAGAAGGTCACATTCTAACACTTAATAATAAGGCATTATACAAATAAATAAATAAATAAATGTGATCTGACCAGGACTATTTATCATGTAAAATTTAAATAAGATAGGACACATTATGCAAGAGGTGCTACTGGTGTCTTACAGTAGGTTGCGCTACAGCAAAACCATGAAATTAACATGTAAATGTGTAAAGGAGCAGATGTTGAGAATACATGTGAAATCTGAAGCAAATCAGATGTTTCAGATCAAAGCTAGAGTCACTTCCTGTCTCAAATGGCAAGATGTCATCTTGGTCGACATCTGCAGTAAGTCGTCCTTTAATCAGAACATGTCAGTGTTGTGGACAACTATTGAGGCCTGCACATGCAGGAAATCACCAAAATAAGACAAAAATCACCAGGAACTAAGAAGCCTTGAAATCTGGTTAGTTTTGGGGAATGATAAGATTCCCAAAAAGACAATTCTTTTGACTTGACTACAGATACAATAGGTCCTCACACCGAGGTCAGTGCTTGGGCCCAAACTAACCCCCCAACAGTTAATTATGTGCAATTGTGGTGTTCCTCAGGAAACTGTTTTGGATCAACTGATATTTTAAAGCCACTGTCTATGATTAGTGTCACTTATGGCTTTGATAAACATGAATTTAAACATGAATTTTTCTGATTAAAAATTTTATTTTTTCACAATTTCCTCTCCCAGTGTTTAAGTTAATGAGGATGCATTCAAAGTCAGTCTTGACAACCAAAAATGTATCATGGCATTCTAAGTATAAAACTGTGCATTACAGTGGCTTCAGGCCCAAGTTTTATACTGCTGTCACATTGAACTCACTGACTTGCAGTAAGAAATGAAATAAATGAACTTTGTTGAAATGTAACTGTTCCTTGGCATATAGAAAACAACTTTTAAAAAAAGATATGTTAGAAATGAAAACAACTTCCTTGGTCATAAAAGGAGCTTTTTTGACTTTTAGTATTAAATACCAGTAAACAAATTTCTGTGTTTAGTCTTGGTCATCCAATCACCTCTAACTTTAAAAAATGTGTATTAAATAAGTAAAACATGCCCTCAGCTAAAGTACCAAAATGCACGTGACTCCTCTTGGTCCTGCTTGAACCCACTCCAACATTGTTTTGTTAAAGTCATGGTATTTATTAATAACATTTAATGCCTGAATTGCTCGACTCCCACTGACATCATGCAGCTTTTATCCTCCTATTTGCGGACAAGGCTTCAGATCTTTACACAAAGCCTTATTGTTTTTCCGCAGCGATGATTAGAGACTAAAGGTGGCTGTGTTATTGCAAACTTTTGAACTCCAAAACAGAGGAAATCCATCCTGTCTGGGATGTTGTCTTGTCTTTCAGCAGTGTTTCCTCTTACATCTAGGGTTATATTTTCACTTTTTATTCCTGTTTATTATCCCAACACTGGCTCTATTTTGATCCCTTTTACTAATTGTTGAGCTGCATTTCCAGTCAGCAGTGTGGTCCTAAATTACTTTTGTTTCAACTACAAAAAGTTGGGAAAGGTACCAAAATTACTCGTGCGTACCATCCCATCTTTGTGGCAGCTTTCTGTTTGGATACCAAACTTACATACCAGCTATAAAGGGTAGACACTGCAGTCCATTCATTGGTTGAGATGAAAATTTGCCATGTTATAATCCCATGGATTTCAAGAGCCATTTCAAAGCTGTTTTTATTGGGAATAATGTCAAAGGTATTTATTGCTAATTCTGCCGTCACCAATGACATGTTAGCTAGCTAGCGGATGCTAACGTTAGCTAGCGCGCTGGCATGCTAACAGTACAACATCTGCTATGTCTCACATATGACATTCATTAAGGTGCAAAGTGTCCATCGTTCCACTCTCAAATCTCAGATATTTGAATGCGACCATAGCATAATGCATTCGAGTATACTTCTCAGTTTGAATGTTAGTTATGTACTCAAAGAATGTGGTGTTTAGTACAGATGTATGCAATTTGGGAAACACTTTTAGCTTTAACATCATGAGCTTTAGCAAATGTAGCTAAGAGCTTAAGCTAATCTAGCTAGTGAACATAGCATAAGTTAACATATCTTATGTAGCTATTGCTAGCTTAAGCTATGTAGCTATGTTACTTATGTCGCTAATATAGCTTCATTACCTTTAACCTTAGCTGCGTTAGAGTGTTTTCAAAAAGGACAAGCTTTTTTTCTCCGTAAGCAGACTGTTGACTCAGCTTTATTAAACATGTATTTAGGTTTTTCAGCTCAGGTTTTTGACTTTCAACATTTGGTATCCAAACCTTTACCTTAACCCTTACCCCTACTCCTACCGGGAGTTCATTCTGATTTTATTTGGAAAAGTTTTAGACCATATTTCCGTTCTGGTGAAGGCAGCTGCTGTCTGCAGCCAGGCTTTCTTGGCTAAACCAGAACAAGGCACGTGTGAACAGACACAGATCCTAATAGTGTGACATGATGGCAGTACAATGCAGGGAATCCTGGTAATTAGTTCAATGAAGAAGAAGAATGCAGCACAGTAAACAGATAGCAGCAATGGAGGGCATCCAGCATATTGTGTTTTACCCCTTTGGTTTGGTATCTTCCCAACTTTCCTTACCATACAGAGTCAAACTGAACTTGACTGCTTGTTTGAAAGCTCTAGAGGCCCAACCTTCTTTTTGTGATGTTGGTTTTAAGTAATGACTTCTGTCTACTTTTTTTTGCAGGCACACAGCTTACATGCTAATGTACCGAAGAGTTTCAGAAGCAGGAGGACATCAAGCTGAGAACTCTGCCTGAGGAGCAGATCCATGAGGCTGGGATCCTCGTGCAATGAACAGTGAACACGGAAATACTAAAAAATAGGAATATAAACACTTATTTACTCAGAATTATTTATTGTTATTCAAAATTTGTGACCTTATGTGGTAATGAATTTATTTTGAATCATTTTCTTACCTCTAAAAGCTCATTCAGATTTTTTACCACTATTGTAATGTCTTCCTGACACCAGTAGGTGGCATTAAAGACTCAAAACCATCATGGTTTTCCCACTCTCGGACCACACACACTGTGAACACACTCAGTCATACTGGGGGGTTGGTTTGAGGAGAATGCTTAGCTTAGATATTCACTGTGCAAAGGGAAATACCTGTTATTGGACTCAGTGCTCATTTTCCTGACACTGTTTTTGTTCTGTGTGAGTCACAAATGAGGACAAGGACATTTTCCCTCATTTGAGGTGCCAAAAAAGCGCACACAAAAAAAGCAGCTTCAGCATTTCCCTCTAAATGTTTTTAATGCAGTTCCTTACAACCTGCAAGCATTAGAAGTGTTACATCTTGCTTTTTGTACACCAAAACCTGTGCTTTATTAGCTCAAAATCTCTGCACCTAAGGTGCTGAAAAGTGTTTTGTATGTTGTTCTTTTTAAATTCACTTTGCCATAAAAGAGAGGTTAAATGTTGCATTCACAGCCAAAGTGCCTAAATGCTTGGTATTGGCTGTCAAAAAAGCCTCTAAAGTTCCCACTCGCTTTGCCAAGAGTCGGGGGACCATGTGAAATGGTGCCTATGTGCTGCAGAGCGCTGACAGAATGGAACATGTCTGCACAGTGCTACAGGCAGCAGGCCTCATGCTTAGTCATCTCACTGCCATGTAGCATGAAGCAGCTTTCTGTATACGGGGGGATCATCCTCCCACGTTCAGATCAAAGATCAAGGCTGGATGTGCACGTGGTGTTTCGATTTGAGTCAGTCATTGATATGTTTTGGTGAATCACATTCATTATGTGAGACATTTAAGCTCATCTCTCAAGTAGGTCTTATTAGTGGAATTAGCCATAATAACAAAGAGTATTGAAATATATCAGGAGGTGCTTTACCATTCATCAATGACATCAAATGTTGCAATCAGTCTGACCTATTTTAGATTGCATTATCATCTGTAATATAATTTTGGTAGAAGTGCTGAAATCATGTAAATGGTGCAGCCATGACCTCTGACACAGCTCTTATATTGTATTATACGTTCACTGATCACTTTATTAGGTATATGTGCTCATTAACACAAATAAAAGGATTACTGGACCACTTTGATATAACTCATGTTGAGTGTATTAAAGTTAAACCCTGTAGAGATTTACAGTCTGCAGCCAAACTGTAACTTTTCATTAGCTTGCTGCAGCTGGACAGAACTCACCATGGTTGCACAATGCAAAAAATAACTATTATTTACAGCTGTTTAAAGGCACGCAGAACATTACCTCACATTCCTAGATCCTGCCTAATACTAATTTTTGATTATTAATTCTCTGACTGAGGAAGGAAAGAGCGTGTATGCACTATTGTGCACAGAAGGAGAGGAAAAATGAGAAAATTGAATTTCCTCATCAGCCCTATTGTCACTTTTTGCTAGTTAAATGTGGAAACAATGCAGCTATGAATCACTTCCAGCGTGCAAGCATGCTGGAAAATGCTTGATCTGACCTGCTTCTTGTATAATGTGATTTCCTTAACTGACGGCATTAATGTCATATACCATGGACAGTTTTTGGGAAGATTTTACAGTAGTGTAAATTTGATTTTGGACCCTGATCTTGAGCATGTCTGTATGCTTAAATGCATTGGTTTTTGCCATGTGATTGACTGGTTAGATATTTGTGTTCATGAACAGTTGAACAGGTATACCTAATGAAGTGATCAGTGAGCGTATAACTTTGAATTTGAACTTCAAAAAGGAGTAGTGTGCATGCTTGGCACTTTTACTTTTGATTCTGTGGGTCTGCTGCAGATAACACATCTGCACTTTCACCTGACTGCAGGATCAGTGTAGGTAAGCTACATTTTGTAGCTGGTAAAGATAGAGGTACTTTGCTTTTTGAAATAAACTGTAAACTCCAGGGGTTGGGCACATTTAGGGCAATAAAAGCCCAATCTTCTGAATTATGAAGGAGTAGAAGTATAAAGTTGCAGTGGTATTAAAAAGTCTCATAAAATGCTACAGCCTCAGTGCTTTTTACTTTATGCCACTCTATGAAGTTTGTATAAAAAGTTAGATTTGGTGTATGGATCCTCGCTCACCAAACTCCTTGACCTCATTATTCAAAAGTGAAATTTTAGAATCAACATAAGGAGACAATAATGTGTATTTCCAAAGACCTGATCCTTCTCTTTCTTGGGTTTTAATCAATAATTCATGTGGTATGACCATGTGGGAAGTAGCTGCAACACAACCACCTATCCAGCTCCACCCTGACACTGAGCACATCACATACAATAACAATGTAATACATGACAAAAGTGACATCCCCTGAGACCACATGAATGTAATAATTTGGCTTTCTTTCGCAGCACGTGTGGCACATGCTCGAGGCTCTTTGTCTCCATTGTTTCAGGCGGAGCTCTGGACTATAGATGTGGTTACTCTGACTCTTTATGGCAGATCATAATCTCTGCTATTTATCTCAGTCAGATGTTCGCCAGTCAGCCAAGGACACCTTATGTAGTATTGTTTTGGCATATCATTTCTGCACCAGCAAGTGATTGACACAATAAATCAGTAAAACCACAAACTTAAGGAGTGCATGGGGTGTGAACAAAGTCCTGAAAAGCACGTAGGCAGTAGCTGGAAGATGATATTCCTTTTGGTTTTGCAGTGTGGCAGTTCTTAAACTGTTTTCTTTGGAGAATAAATTGAGATTCATTAATGCCTTTTAGTAACTGTTGACGTGTGTTTACCAGTTACTAGGTGAGCACACCACTGTGATGCGTCGAGGAGAAAATGGAACTTGAGAACCACTCTTAAATTTTCCCTTTTTTGTGCGGAGGATTTCACAGGCTTAGATAAATGTCTGTGTCTGACTTAAAGGTTTTCAACAGTGACAGCCAGCCAGCGAGTATTCCAGCTCTGTCTGTTTGATGGTCATCACCTATAATTTCATTTTATATCACTTGTCAGAGTTATTAAGTGACTTTCCTGCATGCTGTTCTGCCATAAAAAGGCAGAGAGCAGTCAGGGCGGAAGCAGTGAAAGTGCTATTATAACAGATATAAAGGTTGTGCATTAATTCTGTGCTTTATAGTTACCCGCTGGTTGCTCTACTTGAAAGTGCAGACTAAGATATCTCAAAAACGGCTCAGAATATTTATCTAAAATTTTGCATGACCAATAATAGTCTTAGGACCCTCACATTTTCTCCAGTGCCATTATGATGTTTATTTGCTTGGTTTTTGTCGAAATAATCCTTTGGATCTGGTCACATCTGCTTGTTTTTAACAAGTGTGACGTTTACATTGTGTCCTAAGATTCAAGATTTAGACTTTGCTTGGCACAACATTCCAAACTTCCTGTTCACACACAAATGATTACAGTGGCAAAAAATGTGTTAAAAAGGCAAAAAGTAGGCTGGAAGCAGCAACAATGGCTTAAAAGTGGCAAAAATGGGCAAGAAAGGTAGTGAAATTTGATTGCAGTGGCAAAAAAACGGGTGAAAGAGCATAAGTGGGTTAAAGTGGCAGAAATGGGCATACAAGGTGATGAAATTTGTTAAAAAGAGACAAAACTGTGTTAACAGAGGCAAAATAGGTGGAAAGTGCCCAGAATGGGCATATAAGGTGGTGAAATAGGATTATAAAGCAGCCAAAATTGGTCAAAAGGGGGAAAAAGTGATAAACAGAGGGGAACAAAATAGCTGGACAGGAGCAAGAATGGGTTTAGAGATGCAAAAAATGTGAGAATGGGTGTGAGCTAGGATTAAAAAGTGCCAAACGTTGGTCAAATGAGTAAAAAAAAAAAAAAAACGCACAAATGGTTAAAGGGGCTAAATACCAAAAAAAAAAAAAACAAGTCACTGACGTGGATGGATAGTGCCATTAAAACTGGAGGGCTTCCAGAGAATAGAGTGTCTACTGTTTATGGTTAAAAAGTTATATATCTTTAAATTACCTGTGTCTCTTTTTTGTGTACAACAATGGCAGTCTCAAAGTGCTAAGATAGAAAAGTGGGCAAAGTCTGATTAAACTGCAGATTTTCTACAACTACATCCATGCTAATTGCTGGAGCAGGTTAACAGAAGAGTAAAAACATCTTTTCGGTCATGAAAAGCTTACAGTGAGGCTTTTTGCTCATTCTTTAAATAAGAAATGGGTTCTAATCCTCATTAAACTGCCACTATACTATAGCTACATCCTAGCTAACCGCTACAGCCATTGCTAACAGGTCACAGTACAAGTTAACCCCGCCCACAGCTACCGCCTCACTCTCCTCAAATGAAGCTGATTGGTCAGAACCGTTTTCATTTCCTTGCAAACGTTGGGCATTGGAGCTTTGTAAGATGGATTTGCCTGACAACAGACTAGCAAAACCATCTGCCTTGTGGGGTTAAAAGTTTATTTGAATCTTTAAATTTTTAACTTTAAAAATTAAACTCTTCTTAAATGTATTAGAATATATGATCTAAAACGCTGAATATCCACAGAGAGGAGGTTTGATCCGGCAAGTCAGAAACTGAGCAGGTAAGCTAGTTAGCTTTAGTAGGAGTTTAGCTAGGCTTTCTTCTTCATTGTTAATGGCTTAAGGCTATTGCTGTGTTAGGTAATAGAAAATTATGACTGCCAAAATGTAAGTTTATCTACAGCATAGTATTTCAGTTGTAGATAATGGCAATGGAAAGCTGATAAGTAGATTTAGTTTAGATTTAGTTCAGTAGCTGTTATCAGTTAGCTTAACCTTTGTTATTGATAGCTGCAGGGTAGCTTGGTGTTTGGCTTTATTTTGAAGTTACTAGGGTATTAACATGCTCTTTATGTAATTCAAAGTGCTTGTCTGTTGCATTTTATCTCTTATTTCATAAAACTGACCCAAAGAACCTTTAGTAAGGATGTTGTTTTGCCTTTGTAGGACAGAGTTGGAGCTCTCTGCCATTCAGCTTTTGCAGGTTTCATGTTCTGGTTTTATTTATAACTTCTTTAAAAGGAACTTCATGCAATGTCTCTTCCCAGTTCCTCTTTCTTGTTTAGGCCAAAGATTGTGAATGGTGGCTGTTCTTGTTTGTGGTCTTCCCCTATGAGATTAGAAGATTTTCCCCCCATTATGAGACCCTCAAACAAGCCCCATCCTGACCACCCCCTATCTCCTCTAAGCCTGCTTAACAGCAAATCTTAGGATCTTTCAGAGGTGGCAGTAGCTTTCACGGCTATCCTTAGGTTACATAATGGCATTTTAAATAGAAAATAGTTCTTTTTTTTCTATGTTCAACATGCAGGCTGGGTGACCATGGTGATGTTTGCTTTGTAAATAGAGAAAAAATGACGGCAAATGTCTGCTGCATGACTTGTACTTTCCCCCTCACATTATAAAAATTGCTAAATCAGATAAAGGAGCAGAAAATTTATCCACATATTTCATCAAAAAAGGAAAGCGTGCATATTTTAAATGACCCAGATTCTTAAGTAGAAGTCTTTCATCTTATTTGATTTGTGGCCAGCAACTTGCATTTTTAAAACGGCTGCTATTGCATCATGTTTATCGCAGCAAGGAGGCGTTTCAAAGCTTTAGGTGTCAACGCATACATCAGCCTGCGAAAGCGCCACTGGGATTGCACTGGAATTTGTAGTATGAGCGATCATGTCGAGGAAGAGGCCTTATCTTTCCCCTGTGAGTTCATAAAATTTCCTCTCTGGTGGCGGTGGGAGAAGGGGAGCCTGGTCAACACAGATTCGCCTCTCTTCACATGTTGAAGTCATCCTCCCTGAGATTCTTGGCAGTCTGAGCATAATAAATACAACATCTGCTGAAGTTTCTAGGAAAAAAGGATGCTGAGTAGTCTAAGCTACTAAAAGTGTTCAGAAAATAAAACGTGCGGTTCAGAAATTGGACTTGAGCTGAGGTTGAGGTTCACTTTTATTTTGGTTGCAAGTGCTACTTAGCAGCTAATGATACATATCTTTCAGAGGTATTTATATTTACAAGCGGACTTCCAACTGAGACGGGTTGTCAGTATGTTACAGATGTTAGTTCTCACAGGAGGTGAGCGGAGGCCCCATGGTAATTGCAGTCATGACATGCATGGTTATATGACCTGATGCCCCACCCTTGTCTTCATAGTTCTGTCATTACCCTTCAGTTAGCACCTTATCTCAGCTCCTTATCATCAGACTCAGGATCCGCAGAAGATCAGCCGTCTTCTCAGATGCTGCTCAGGTTACAGGTGAAATGGCTTTACTGACGGGCCCCGGGTAACCGTCTGATGCCTCAAAGCGGGCTCCTGCTCTGACATGCACACCACCATGTTTGTGCATCCCTAAAGTGGTCGCGGTTCCTCTGATCCACCTGTTTTAATGTGTTTTTATTTATTCATTTGTGGTAAGTTTTAATGTCGCTGCAGCTGCCAGATAATAATTGAATGTCACTCCAATTAAGCGAGAATTCACTGCTGTTGTGACATGTCTGTGGAAGAACTCGTCTAAGAAATGATCAGATCCTATCATAATAAATCCTCTTCTTTACATGGCATCCCTCAAATTAAAAATCCTCCTTCGCTGGTCTCACTATATAGGAATGAATGGAATTGCACCTTGAGGCTAACTGCTGCCTCAACGTTCCAGCTCTCAGCTAGTGATAAGCCCACAACAACCTGTTAACTGCAGCAGACATGCATTTCGGCTCTGCTTGTGTATGCATGCCAATCAGTTGCTACATCAGCGCTCCAGTTAATGATTTGTACAGTAGAAGAAAAACCTGACAGGAGGAGAACTCACAACGAAACTGGCCTACATGCAAACAATGTCGTTTTTTCACTTCTCCTCGGTGCACCTTGCAATGTTTAAGAGATTTGACCTGTGCTCTGCTGCTCCATAAAATGGGCTGGGCACCTTGAGAAGTGAGCTATCCATTGTCAAACCTCTTTGACCTGCTCTCTCCTTCTGCCTCTCCTATTTCCGCACAAAGACTCTCTAATGCCAGGTAGCTGGCGCTGGCATTCCTGTTGCATTCCACCATGGGGAAGTTGCTGGGATCAGGATGAAAAATGCCTGAAACAAAGGCCTACTCTCATTCACAGGGTTTAGGGTTCTGTGGGAAAGTCCAGGCTGGACAGAGGTTGGATGGCAGAGGAATGCAAAGCGGGGCATAGCTCACACATTCTCTGCAGCACAGACGCAAAGACACATTGATAAGGTGGAGGTCTTCTTACAGAGGGGAGTCATGAAAGAGGATGACACTGTCCCACTTGTGTCATGTTTACAGACACTCACGTTATCCCATCTGCAGACATTATGGGTAAGACTATAATTGGATGTAAAGGCAGAAGCTTGGTCCATATCCCTGATACTCTTTACTGCATCTTTTATGGCATTAGTTGTCATTAAAGTCAGTGATTAAAGTTCACTTGTGGACCAAGTCAGCCTCGTTGAGGCTCATCTATGCTCTAGATTTGATGCGGATGTAAAGGAAGCTTTTTGGCTGTACTCTACGTGAATTTGTCTCTATTCTGCAAGCTTTCTAGAAGCATAGGACCAAACGTTGCAATTCCACCGGCAGTTATAAAGGGAAGTGTTCATCTAGACCAGCAAACCACTATGAAGTTGAATACTTTGGAAAACAACAGAAATTTCTGAGGGAATACTGACTGAGGTTAGCTCACCAGGGTGCAAGGACAGACCTCAGTAGAAATCTAGGCAGGGATCAGACAGATGCAGCAAGGAGATGTGGAGATCCATGTGAGACAAAGACCTGCAAAACAATATGGCTGCAGACCGCAGATCTAAGACATCCTCCCCTTGCAGACCATTACTGTGAGACACTCTAAAAACTCTAAAACTTTCTAAATAAAATCAGAAACATGCGCTAAGGGTTAAGGTAAGGGTTAGGCTACCAAAAATGTAAATCCAAAAACCTGACCTATAATTCTGTTTACAAAACATTTAATGAAGCTGAGTAAACTGTCTGCTTACAGGAAAAAAAGCTTCTTCTCCATGAACACATTTTAACATAGCTAATGCTAAAGCTAATATACTATGTAGATAATGTAGTTACAGAGTTAAATCTAAAGCTAGCAAAGCTACATTAGCTACATAAGATACATGGGTAACATAGAGCTATGCTATAAGTAGCTCTAGATAGCTAATGTAGCTAAAGCTAAAGCAACTGAAGCTATGTTAGCTACATTTATTATGATACAATTGCTAAAGCCAGACATGTTTAAGAAGTAGTTGTGCAAATGGTTTCAATTGACTTACGTTCTAACATTAACTATGCAGCTAACAAAGCTATGTTAGCTTCAGCGAAAGCTAACTAAGCTAAAGCTCGCCACTGTTCATGTAAGTACTTCTAAAATGGGTCTGTACGATGTAACCCTAGATTAGATATTTAACCTTGGTGCTAAGTCTTTAATGTTTGCTATGTGGTTATTTCATGAATGTCACAGCCAGGCTTTGTTCATGAATTAAACTGAATTAAATAAAACAGAAATGTCTATAATATATTGGCAAATTATGCCCATTACGTCCTGACAGAGCTGGCGTCTGACAGTAGTGGTCTGCATGAAGGGGCTTCTGAGATCTGTGGTTTGCAGCCAGACTCCTTGTGGCCTGAATGAACTTTTTTTAACATAACACACCAGCATAACAGACATGCAGTCATATGGGTTATGTGACAGTTGCATTGTTAAAAGGCATACGACTCTAATTTTGTCAAAGCTGGAGCATAAATAAGCATTTACATGGAAATCATCTCTAATGAACTTGTATGATTAGCTGCAGCTGGATATGTACAAAAACACAAAATAAACAGGAGGTAGCTAGCCAAAAATGCCAACCATTGATAAAATAAATAAAATGAAAGATCAACTAGTAATCCATTATTAAAAATCAACTTTGTTGAAAGAAGATTGATGAAAAGATTTACACCACCTAAATGACCCTGTCAGATTAGAAGCTATAGTTATAGAAACAGACCTAGACAGTTAGCTAGTAAATACAAAGTTGCTCGCTAACCCAAAACATCTTTGTGTTAAAAATAATTAAAAGGGTTGTTGTAGTGAGATTAGTAAGATTCCTACCACTATTTGTTGCCTTGTAGGATTAGAAGATAATGCCACCAACAAGCTAGCTTAACCTAGGCTAGCATCAAACAAGAAAGAACAGCTAGCCAAAAAAGTCTGGGCATAATTTCAAACAGAAGCTCACTAACAAGTAACTCTTATGCTCATCTTCTGACCTGTTATTGCTACGCTCCAACTGTTTAATTGACATTAAAGTGAGGAGTGTGGTTTGCTTTTATGTGAGGTTGATTGGTCAGACAACTTGACAGTGCTAAGCTGGTACTGTATCTTTGCTAGCACCATTACACAACTGAGGAGATAGTTTGGGGAGTTATTGTTTCAAAACAACAAATTGATATTCATAAAGTTGATCTTCCAATAAAAAAGATGCTATGGCATCTCTAAGTGAATTTGACTGAAAGAGCTAGCCTAACTCCTCTGTTTCCCCCCTGTTTGGTAGGCTAAGCTAACCTGCTGTAGCTTAACAATTAGCCAGGATCATTTAAGCTTGTCGAACCATTCATCAATCAAGAATGAAATTTCATTTGTGAGGGTATGAAGTCCATTCCTTTACCGCCTCATGCTGAGGTTAAGTGCCTGACCTTGGTTCACCCAGCCTCCCCTGAGTTGTAGCTATCTGGACCTGAGCTTGTAAAGATTTAGGGAGGAATTTACTGTCAAAGCTTTTCTCTCTTCCCAACAAATACCAGCAGATTCTAGGGGGGAGAAAAGACTTTGAAACAATGAAATTAAAGGAACTTTTAAATGGCAGTTGTAGCTTTTGCAGGTCAAATATATTTAGGACTCATAGAAATTAATTTGCAGTGTACAGTATCCTACTATGACCAAAAACCTGCAAAACCTTCTGGGTTCCTCTTAGTCTCTGAACTGTAACTCTCCCAGCAACTTTTACAAAAACTCTTCAACATGTTAGCACGCTAATGTTAGCTTAAATAGATCTCATTTCAAACTTTTACCCCTTTTCCCATCCCCTGTTTTTGGGCCCCTTGCCCCTCTTACCAGAGTTACAAGGGTAACAAAGAAACTACTTAAGCTTTGATGCTTGAGCAGCCATCTTGCTGAAGATTCGCAAGGACTTTTTGAAAACACTTGGTTAGAGCAAGCCACTAGAAAATACTCATTTGAAGGGCTGTGCATCACCGACACTTCACCCCAGCCCAACTAGAATTGGGTCACCCTACCCCTAGAAATGAAGCAAAAAAAAAACCCAAAAACAAAAAAAAAAATAGGGTTAGGGCTCAGTGTTAGTGTTTTGGGACAGTCTTATTCACGTTAGCCAAACTTGCCATATTAAATTTAGAAAGAAAACTCTTCCTTCGCTTTCATCAACATATGACCCACACAAACTGGCTTACAGTATGTTTCTGAATGTATACATAGCACCGAACAACACTAACCTCAGTGGTTTATGTCTCACTAAACACATAACCGAGGAGCACAACAGCTTGCAGATGAAAGTCAGACTTGAAGATGTGCTGTTAAACAGGAAGACTTCCTCACTATTGTCTGTAAGAATACTGTCAGCTGCAATTTCCACATTTCACTCATAACTTGCAGTTTGATCTACCAGTAAACAACATGTATCTGCATGTGAATGAATGCTGACACTTGTTGATAAATACTTTTCGTCAAAGGTTTTGTCTGATTTGATTCTTTTCTCATGGAGATAAAATCTCTGCAGAGCACACCTAAACAGTTAAAGCTGCCATTTGTTTATACTGTGAGCTGTGGCGGGCTATCAGCTCGTGTTAGATATCATCTCCAGAGTCTATACGTGGTGTGTGGTTGTGGGGGCGTTGGATATGGAGTATGTGGGGAAATGAGAGGAGATCTGTTGCGGCCCACATGCCCCTTTGGATTCTCTGATGTGGCTGCAAGACTTCCTAGGAAATGCAAGGCCTTCTGGGATAGCACTTAAGTCGTCTCTAGGGTTTATTGAGTGTCTTTGAGTACGCCTGATCGCACAACTAAATCTTTTTGTATCCAAAGCTGGGCACAGTGAAAGACTTTCAAAATCTAGACTGATTTTTATAATGTAAGAGACAAAAGACCACAAATTATGTTGATGTTTTTTTGTTTGTTTTTACAGAGTGTGGTGTTCAACCAGACCAACACAGCCCATCAAACATTGTGATAGTCCAATCTCGCTCATAGGTGACTGGCTGCAGAGAAACACATCGGGGCATCCCTAGCGAGCTGAATTGAATTTATTTCCTCTGCACTCTTAACAGACCTCACACCACAGGAAAAACTGTCAAGATAAGCTCTAGAAACAAGCACTACTCTGATCTTTGCTGACTTTGGTCGTAAGGAGGGAATCTGGCCCAAAATCAGCCTGATAATCTTGTAGCATGTACCCTGCCTTAGGGTCTTTTCTGCCACTCTCGGTATTGTTAAACCTCACTCTTTTGATTTATAAGTATGCTGTTGGCAGTCTGTGGTTTTCTGAAGAATCAGGGAGTGTCGCTTAAAAGGAAACGGGCACAAGCTTTAACAAACAGGTGATATTTTTCATACAAATCTGGCAGGTTCAGGACATACCAGAATTTCTGCCTCTGAAAACACACTATGAAAAGACCATGGCTTTCTCATGAGCTGTTATCAGTCTTATTCAAATATGGTGCTCATGAGATAAACAGTGAGCCGTAATCTTTGCTATCTTCTCTGTTTTACGCTACTATCAGGCTGTGATGCATTGTCGACTTCTCTGATGCGTAATAAGTTAGTAAATGAGAAAGAATGTCAGCGTTTAGGGATATTCAATACCATTTTTATGCTTTCCTGCTTTTTGTTAAGTGAATAAGGCTGCTGAGAGGCCCGGCCCCTCTCATCTGCAGCCTGTTATGTCGGAGCGGGAGGATGACATCATATTGGTCTCGGAGCGGCGGCTGGTAATTGGCCCGCTCTCCTCCTCCAGCGGCACGGGCCAAACAGAACACACAAGTGGAGCCAGGCAATGCAAGTCAGATGCACCGGGTTTTTCCAGAGTGGCTGGTGGGGCCTCAGTGCAGACTGAGAGCCAAGAGGCCTCGGAGAGGGGTGCAACGGTCCAACTGTAAATGTCAGAAATGAATGAAGGGCCTCAACTCGAAATGAAATCTGATATTAACGCGCCCCAGGCAAGCCTGTTTGATCTGCTGCACAATCCTCGGCTGTAGTCGTCTGGATAACTGCGCCTATTCTCTATGATATGACACTGCAAAAGCGTTTGCATGTGGAAGTTTTGTGAGAACCAACGTCAGTGAGCTCTCAGCCCACACAAAGTTCCATTACAGACTGAACCGCTGCACCTCTGGGCTGCTAGAGCCAACGATTGTTTGTAATATTAAAACAGGGGCACAATTTCTCAGCTCTGAAAAGATTCACATGCCTTAAAATGTGGATGCATTTCTCATGTTAGATGATGTAAAGCTCCACAAGGCATTATTCTGAAATTCTTTGCACATGTGAAAAATGGCCAGAGGTTGAAACATCTGGAAATAACATTGAAGCTCTCCAGGTTCAGATGTGTGTCCTGTAGACGAAAATCTCATCAGCAGGACAATAACATGAAAACCAAGTAATCCCATTATTTTTAAAGCACCTATTTGATGTGGCAGCATGAGTAAAACCTAATTGGTTGCAGTGGATGTGTGAATGAGCCCTGGCTTTACCCTGTGGCCAGTCTCACACGCTGTTGGATATCTCTTTTCTAATAAAGCACAGGCTTTATCTTTTATAGAGGCTGCTCAGTCATACCACCATGTTTTCTGCTATGTGGTGCTTGTAGTGCAAAACAGAGGTGCACTGATCTTGTGATTACATAGGCAGAGGATTATATAAACCTCTCTGTTATCATCCAAAAGAACAGTTGTGAGAACACGTTTGGTGTCTAAAGCCTGTGTGGGAAAACATGCGTTTCTGCTATGTCAAAAGAGGGTGCAGTGCTCGACGTGTTGGCACGTGCCCGTCTGCCTGTCTCTTGCCCATTGTTGTTTCCCCACATCAGTGACAGATAAATGGGTGTCAGCTGTGAACAGAAGGTCACATCATGCTTGTTGATGGTGAGAACATCAGAGTTCCTGTCACAGCCAAAAAAGCGACTCAGCATCTGTGGGTTAAAAACACTGACTGTGCAGAAAGCGTCTCTCGCTGAGATGAGTCTCTGAGTGCTTTCACTCTCAGTGTTCCTCAGGTGCTGCACTGAGCTGTGAAAACATGCGCTGTAATCACTCAGAGTGGGTGATTTTACCATGACGGAATAAATTCCCCTTCAGTTACATGTTTGTTGTTTCATAAAGTATTTACTTTAAGCTTATTAAAGAAAATCAGGTTTGTGTTTATAGTCATAACTGAAACAGCAGTCACACGTTCTTAAGATGAAGCAGCAGTAACTGAATTTTCCAAACCTACCTAGCCCTATGTGAAAAAGAGTAAAGAAAAGTAATTGCCCCCTAAACTAGGGCTGAACGATTTTGGAAAATTATCTAATTGCAATTTTTTTTCCAATATTGTGATTTCGCGATTTGATATACAATTATTCCTTAACTCTCTTTTACTCCTAACCAAGGGCTGAAAAATTCTTAAAAAATATCTAATTTGGGGTGCAGGTGGTTTAGTGGTTTAAGGCGTGCCCCATGTATGCGAACGGCCTGAGTTCAAGTCCAGCCTAAGGCCCTTTGCCGCATGTCTCTCCCCTGCTCTTGTTCCTGTTTCTGACTCTATCCACTGTCCTCTTCTATCAAATAAAGGCACAAAAATGCCCAAAAATAAATCTTTAAACATATCTAATCCTGATGATTTGGACTCGTATTGCAGATCAGATATAATTGTCACATTGGAGGGGTTTTGTCATTTTCATATTAAATAAGAAAAAAGAACAAAAATGAAGGTAGGATTTTTATAGACTATTCTAAAAATGAATTTGGCAGTTGAATGACTGCATGATATGTCATGCATAGCATCTCTGCTGCAAAAAAAAGTTCAGAACTGCTATTTTGACACAGATTTCAGGTCAAAGAAATATTGCACCCTCTGCGATTTGAAAATTGCAGCAGGCCATATAGCAATTTAATCTAATTTTTGATGAATTGCCCAGCCCTACCCTAAACCAAATACAGCAACAACTGCAAGCAAACATTTGCAATGACTTTCATTGACTATTTCACATCACTTTGGAGGAATTTTGTCCAACTCTTCTTTGCAGAAATTTTTTAAATTCAGCCACATTGAAAGATTTTCCAGCATGAACAGCCTGTTTAGTTCATGCTACGTATCTCAAACAGATTTAAGTCCAGATTTTGACTAAGCCACTCTAAAGCCATTCAGAGGTGGACTTACTGGTATGTTTTCGATCATTGTGCTGTTGCATAACCCAAGTGTGCTTCAGCTTGAGCTCACGAACAGATGGCCGGATGTTCTCCTTCAGGATTTTCTCGTAGGAGCAGAATTCATGGTTCCATCAATTCAACTATTGGTAAGTTGGTCTATGAATGAAATGTTGCGTTAGTTTTACGCCAGATGTAACAGGATACCAGCTTCAAAAAAGTTCATCTTATGTCTTGTGAGTCCACAGAATATTTCCCTCAAAGTCTTGGCGATTATTGAGATGTTCTTTTGGCAAATGTGAGATGAGCCTTTGCGCTCTTTTTAGTCAGCAGTAGTTTTTGGCCTTGAAACTCTCTCATGGATGCCATTTTCACCCAGTCTCTTTCTTTTTGTTGAATCATGAACTCTTGAGTCAAGTGAGGCCTGCAGGATTTTCGGGGTTCTTTTGTGATTTCCTGGATGAGTCGTCAGTGCGCCCTTTGTGTAATTTTGTTAGGTTAACAACTCCTGGGAAGGTTTGCCACTGTTCCAAGTTTTCTTTATTTGTGGATAACAGCTCTCACCATAGTTCACTGGAGTCTCAAAGCCTTGGAAATGGCTTTTTTTTTTTACCCTTTCCAGATTGATAGATGTGAATGACTTTGTTTCTTATCTCATGCTGTGCTGATTTTTGAGGTTCTATTTAAGGGTTTCTTGATTTAACAGGTCTGGCAGTAATCAGCAAGTGAAATTGAACTCAGCTTTCCAAAATACATGGTAAATCAAAGTTAATGTATGATTTAGTTCTATATTTCGTGTTAAAAATAGCACAGTGATTGCCTTGGACAGGTTGAAATCATCTACTGTGACTGCTTATTTTGAAAGATTTCCGCTGGCTGATCTGGTGCTGTATCATGTGTGTAGTGCCATTTCTTTTCCACGACAGTTAACTTCACTATTAGAGAGCCACGACCGTAATTCACGCTCTATCAATCACAGTCATTGCTGTGACACTGGAGGATTGTGAGGAATGTAGTGCTGTTGTTTGAGATGACGAATAAACCCTGTCTTTTCTAAAAGAAATCCAATAGTATCCTTGCGTGTGTCTTCTACATAACCATTTATCTTCATTCCACCATTTAAACCAACTTTTTTTGTAAAGTTATTAGATTAACTTGTAGCATTATCAGATTGAACGCAGAGGTTTGATGAGATCAGCCACTTAGAGACGTCACTGTGACACTCTAGAATTGTGAGTAATGTAGTACTGTTGACAACAGTTGCAAATAACCCTCACCAACAGACTGATCAAAAACCTGCGCAACTGTTGTGTAGTCCATCAGGATGACTTCTTTAAACCCAACGATCAGATTGAGGTTGGTGAAGACGGCTTTAAGCAGTATGATGTCATCACTGCTCTAGAAATGGACAATGAATATGATCTATGCATGATTGGAGAACCCAGTGAAGTTTGAGAAATCTCATGGTGTTAATAACTCCCTGGACACTGAGATCGTCCCAAAGTCTGACACTAAGGAGGAGGAGACTCACATCCATATTGTGGAAGGCTTTCTGCAACCAGTGTTTCTTTATTTCCATCCCATATGAAGGATGCAAAAAGGGGAGGTGCTCTAGGAACCATATGGTGCCAGATCCACCTGTCTGACCCACGTATTTGAATCAAGAACATCGAGACAAGAGTATCTGGCCACACCTGTTAATTAATGAATTCAGGTGTTTCAATCAGACCTGATGTCACCGGTGTATAAAACCAAGCACATAACCATGCAGTCTCCGTTTGCAAACATCTCTGATTTAAAATGGGTCGTACTGAAGGGGTCAGTGACTTCATGGTACTGTGATGGATTACAATAAGATGTCATCCCTGCTGGATATTCCCCAGTAAACTGTAAGCAGTATTACTAGGAAGTGGAAGCGTTTAGGAACAACAGCAACTCAGCCCCAAAGCAGAAGACCAAGTAAAATAACAGCATGGGGCCAACGGCTGCTTAGGCGCATGATATGTGAAAGTCGCCAATGCTCTGCTGATTCTGGGAGAGCCTGCATTGTGCCAACTGTGAGGTTTGGTGGAGAAAGGATAATGATGTGGGGCTGTTTTTCAGGGTCTGGGCTAGGAATCTTATCTCCAGTGAAGGGTGGTCTTAATGCTTCTGCATACTAAGACATTTCAGACAATGCCATGCTTCCAACTTTGTGGCAACCGTGGGGAAGGCTGTTTTCTGTTCTAACATGACTGCAACCCAGTGCACAAAGCAAGGACTATAAAGACATGGCTTGATGAGTTACATTTGAGGAAGGGTGTTTTTACATGAGATATGATTGAACAAAGTCATAAGAGGAACCTAATGGCCCCTATTTAAAATTTGGTTTGATTGCTCAAATTTGGTTGTGCAATGCAATGTTTCATAGTTTTTAATGACCACCACCTTCTTTACTCATGCATTGTTTAATACACAAGAGGAAGAAATATCACAAAGACTTAATATCTTCTCCTCTGAAGTCCCATGATGCATATTGAATTAGACTTTCAGCCATTTGAAGAAGTGTTTTCTCAAGTATTCATAAGACAGCAAAATTTTTGGTTGGTGTGAAACTGACTGATTATAATGACCTAGCATTTTTTACTTCCTCTGATCAGTCATCTGAGGACAGATGGCTGATTTTCAGTGGGCAGCTGCTGTGAATAAGTGACTCAAGGTGCTGCTTTAAGCTTGGTTTTAAATGTAAACTTAAAAGTAAAAATCTCTCAGAGACTTGTCTTTCATTTTTGCCGCTGCTGATGCACATTTCCCTGAGCATCCTCTCTGCCTCTCAGCTGGTGAGCTAGCTGCCGAGGCAGAAACTGTGCCGCAGGGAGGAAATGATTATAGCATAGGGGAATGCGTTATCACTTTCTCCCTCTTGAGCATGCTCACTCACAACCAGCTGAATGTCATATATTTGTGTTTCTTATCTGTAAGATGAGAAACAAGCACATTTCACAACGAATATGACACGTGTCCTCTGCATTTTTGAGATTCAAGCACTTCCTGGTGTCATGTCAAGATGACGAGCCCAGACTGGACTTGTGCAGAGAAATATCAAATGTCATGTTGGCTGTGGTGTGGCTGCACAGTGGAGGAGTCTATATCATGTTCCCCATCCATCACAGGCTGCTCTTAAAGGAAGCAGAGCCAGCTGTTGTTTGCCATTGATACCTTTGTTGTTCCTCTCTGTTAAACCGTGATAGTCTGCAGTCTGCCCCCTCAGCTGCTGTTGGTTCACTTTGGCCTGTCTGCTGCTCAAATTCCTGTCTCATTCTTTCTCACACAGAAATGTTGAACTTAAACCTGTCAGGTTGACTTCTGATCGTCAACTCAGGTGTTCATCTCAGAAATGTCAACTAACTAGCAGGTATGAGTAACCACAGAAGCAGAGGAGGAAACACTTCAAAGTTTGAAGACTTCTAGTCAAGCTAGAGAATATCATTTGAAAAACCTTCAGTTCTCAGACCGCCACTGTGAGATGCCGACTTTGTCTCAACAGAAGTGGCATAATATGCCAGTATAACATTTTAAAACTCTTAAAAATTCAACTATAATCATAAAAAAAGTCTTCCGGTGACATTCATGAAGTAGCCACATCGCAAACATTCCAGACTAAGAAACATAAATAAATGAAATTGGAAAAAATCAGTGGTCTAATCTGGGATTTGATAAAGTACGTTTAGAATTAGTCATGCGAACAGTGGCTCACTTTAGCTTTGTTAGCTTTAGCTAAAGATAACATAGCATTGCTAGTAACATAGTTGGTGTCACTTCTAGTGAGAGTAAGATGTAAGCCAGTGTTGTTAAGATAGCTTTAGCCAAAGGTAACAAAGCTAAAGTGAGCCAACCTTTGCGTCACTACTTCTAAAGATGTCTAGTTTTAGCAAACTTTGCTTTAGCTTTAGCTATATCATTTATGTAACTGCGTTAGCTATGTAATTTATGTGGCTATTTTGGCTTTGTTAGCTTAAGATTTAGCTACATAGTTATGTTATCTTCATACCTTGAGATTTAACTAAGTAAGCTACAGAGCTACATTAGCTATGTGGCAAACATATTCATTAGCTTGTTTTCATAGCTTGCGTAGCTTTGTTTGCTTTTGATTTAGCAACATTATCTTTGTAGTCAAAGAAGCTTTGTTAGCTTTAGCCGTAGTTACCTTATCTACTCAGCCAATGAGGCTGCATTAGCTTTAGTCTTAGCTACATTAGCTTCATTAGAGTGTTTTCATGGGGAACAAGCATTTTTCTTGCAATCAGACTGTTTACTTGGCTTTATTAAATGTTTCTTAATCAGGTTTTACAGGTCAGGTGTTTGATTTGTAACTTTTGGTGTTCTAACCATTACCTTAACTCCTTAACTCTAAGAAATATAAAAAAGTTTGCAAAATAAAAAGCAATAAAAAAATGCTTAGCCTCAAGTTGTATATGCTGATCATTTCTTTGAGTCTACTTTACTGATGGTGAGGTAGACTCAAAAATCTCAAAAAGCAACACATCATGCCGTTATCTAAAGAAATTCAAGAACAGATGAGAAACAAAGTCATTGACATCTATATGCATGAAAAGCGTTGCAAGGCCATTTCTAAGGCTTTGGGACTCCAGCAAACCACAGTGAGAGCCATTATCCACAAATGGAGAAATTTAAGAACAGTGGTGAACCTTCCCAGGAGTGGCCAGCTTACAAAAATGACTCCAGGGGTGTTTCAGCGACTCATTCAGGAGGTCACAAAAGAACCCAGAACATCTAAAGACCTGCAGGTCTCACTTGACTCAGTGAGAGTCAGTGTTCATGATTCAACAAAAAGAAAGAGACTGGGCAAAAATGTCATCCATGGGAGAGTTCCAAGACCAAAACCACTGCTGACAAAAAAGAATGCAAAGTCTTGACTCACATTTGTCAGAAAACATCTTGCTGATCCCCAAGACTTTTGGGAAAATATCCTGTGAACTAACGAGACATGTAGTCTGTACTGGAGATCCCTCCATTGTGGCTGAATATAAAACAATTCTGCAAAGAAGAGTGGGCCAAAATTCATCCACAGCAATGTGAAAGATTCATTGCCAGTTATCATAAACTCTTGTTTGCAGTTGTTGCCTCCACGAGTGGCACAACCAATTATTAGGTTTAGTGGTCAATTACTTTTTTTTCCACATAGAACCAGGTAGGTTTAGACAGATATTTTGTATTCACTCAGTTTATTTTTGTAACTCTAACCCTAATATTAAAATGTGTTTTATGGTCTGAAACATCTAAGTGTGTCAAATATGCAAAAATACGAAATTGGGAAGGGGGAAAATACTTACTCAAAGCACTGCGTAAAGTCCCCAATGTTGTGATGTGAGAATAAAGTCCATCACCATTATATTTGTATTAGCCACAGACTGAACTCAGGAAACCCTGGAGATTGCAAACATATACAGTCCCCTCCACATCTGAGAACACATATCAGTCTGACAGCCGGGACTGTAAAGGTGGAGAGAGGAGCCGCACCTTGAAAGCCCTGGCAACTTTTCATGTCGAGCAAACAGCCACATGTGTCAAACCATCTCCTCCCACGCTGCACATTTCACACATTCCTCGAGAATGTTTGCTTTTTTACCAGGTCAACAGAATGAATCCAGCATTGCATTGTGTGTCCCACTGGATTTATGCAGTTTGTTGGAGATCATTCTGTTTGACAATTTCATCATTTGCGACTCTTACTTTGCCCAGTCATCAGTTTTTCTGCTGGTGTGTTGAAACTTTTGCTTGTCTTAGTGAGTTTTTATGTCTTCACAAGCTAACCAGCCACCCTTTGCTTTCATTTCCTCAGTGACAGTGGGAATCCTGACCAAGGGCTTGAGCTCTGGCCGTGGCTCCAACCATGTGCCCCATTACTTCCTGTTATCAGTGATTACATAAGGTTCGGAAACAAAGACATCCTAGGTTGTTGGGGATATTTCCATGAGAATGGAATAATTGCACGTTGCATCATTTCACTCTCTTCAGTTGTTATTGTAAGATATGCAGTGGTTCTTGCATCCTGGATTAAAAATTCCACTCTACAGTCGTGAAAACATTTCTTTGGCTTTAATTTGCCATCACTGTAGTACCTGAGAAATGAGGGTTTGCATGTTTGAAGCATTTTTTGGCCATCCATCCAATTCTTATCAAGATACAAGGTAGCAGAGAAACTGACAATTAAAAGTTTATTTTCAGACAATTAGGCCTTTATTTAGAGGAGAGCTGAAAGGGTCCGAAACTGGGACACGGGCTGTATAAAATATAAAACAGTGCCTAAGTAATGCCAGCTATTTGGTTATTGAAGAAGGCTTTTGAGGCAGCATCTATATATTTTTTCATCAAAATGTTTGTTTACAAATGAGCACAGCAGCAACTCCTAGTGTCAAAAATAAGTACTGTAAAACAGTGAGGTACAAGCTTCACTTTTTTTATGATTGTTTCAGACTGGGTGTGTGGTAGCTGTGTAATAGCTGCATCATGGCTTGATTTTCATTTTGGGGTGCATGTGAATAAGTCAAGGTTTTCAGAATGCAAGCTTGAGAGCCACATTTCATGTGCCGAGAATGTAGAGAACAGAGGACTCGCCTATTTTACAATGAGCAGCACACTTCTCTGAGCTAAAAGAGATAGGAAAATAATATGTTGTGAATAGCGCTTTCTAAGTCCAGCCACAAATTCTCTTTTGGATAGAGGTCTGGGCTTTCACTTGGCCACACCAGAACATTCACCTTGTGGTCTTCAAACCTGTTCTGTCTAGCTTTCACTGTATGCTTCAGGTCATTGTATTGCTGCATAGTTAATGTTCTCCCAAGCCGTAGTAATCAAGACAAAATTGCACTCCAGGAATTTGTCATATTTTGCCGCATTCATTTTACCCTCTACCTTTATGAGCCTTCTAAGGCCAGCTGCCAAGAAGCATCCTCACAGCATGATGCTGCCACCAGCATGCTTCACATTGGGGATGGTGTGTTTGTGGTGATGTGCAATATTGGGGGACCCCTTGTTAGTTTTTTCAAAAGTGGCTTTCTCTTTACCTCTCTCCCATAAAGCTTTGCCTGGGGAAGAACCGGGGCAACAGTTGTCGTAAGCAGAGTCTCTCCCATCTCAGCTGCTGAAGCTTGTAACTCCTTCAGAGTAGTCATAGGTGTCTCGGTGGCCTCTCTTCACATGTCGCCTTCTTGCACGGTCTCTTAGTTTGTGAGCAGGGCCTGATCCAAGCAGATTCACACATTTGCCATGTTCCTTCCATTTATTAATGATGGATTTAACTGAACTCCGGGGGATGTTCAGTGCCTTGGATTTTTTTTATCCATACCCTGCCCTGTATTATACTTTTCAATAACCTTTCTGTGAGTTGCTCGGTTTGTTCTTTTGTCGTCATGGTGTAATGGTAGCCAGAAATACTGATTAACCAGTGAGTGGACCTTCCAGACACAGGTGTCCCTATACTACAATCACTTGAGACACATTCCCTGCACTCAAGTGATCCCAATCACACTAACTGTGTCAAAAAGGCAAATTTTATTGACCATGATTGATTTATAAAATCAGTTAAAGGATAAAACATCCAAGGGGGTGAATACTTTTCTGGGTACTGTATATCAGTCCAGATCAACATGTAGGACTGATATTCTATCAGATATTATTTTACTGCATAATATGATGTCCAACATGCACACTTGTGTGAGTAAACGACATAAAGGTCACTACAATGGGAAAGGTTCCCATTATGGTCAATATTGAGGATGCAGAAACATGACCGGAACTTTGGCCGACCTCTCCAGGGACAAGGCCTCGGTCCTGGGAAGCAGTCGCCAAAGATCAACTGGTCTATCGCTGCTTCAGGCCGCTGCAGCACTGTGAACCTCCTTCTTTCCCAGCGTGGGTCGGCCCACGACTGACATCTGAACAACCACTAGAATAAGTCTGGGTCCTCCCAGACTTTCGGTGGGAAGAATTGATGAGTTTCTCTTTGTTGACTCCAGGCAAAGAGGAAAAAGTTTTCTCCTGGGCGGTAACTATTATTAACAGTCCTGATAGACTACTAAACATGGCAGTCCTTGTGGGAATGTTTTTAGTTGGATCAAATGTCATGTTTCCAGGAGTGTGAAATGATTTTGTGTGTATGTAGCGTGTCGTGTCATGATCAGTCTGATCCACCTCTCATAGCTCGGGGGGCTCTTAGCCCGGTAACAAAGCCCTGGTATCTGGTTCTGCAAGGTTGTTATTTGATTAAGACTAATCTCATGGTTTTGATTTCAACTGGTTTTGTCTGGGGAGGAAGTAGAATTGCTCTCTTTCTGTGTTTAAATGAAAGCTCAGCCTGCTCAACTGGATTTTAAGTTCTGTGAGCTGAAAAAAGGGCTGCACCCAAAGAGAAGGAGAGCAAGCATGGGAAAATGCTGACCAAGCAGTTTTAGCATGACATATTACATGATAGAAGTGGCAATATTAAAGAAATGGCCTGACATTTTGTGAAAAAGACCTTTATTCCTCCCCTCTTTGAGCACTTATAAGACGATTGATACCCTTCCCATGGCTAAAACAGAAATGTTGCTAGAGTAAGATGACAATTTAACAAAAAACACTTTAGACTTAACCCAGCTCTGACCAGCGGTTCAAATCCAACTGCCAGTATTCTTAAAGGTCACATGTACAATTTTACATCTCATTTGAAAATCCATAGAAAACCCATGGTGGAAAAATGTCATTTTTATTTAATAGTGAAGGATACAGTGGAGTGTTTCTTGGCACAAGCAGGCAGCTGCTACTCAATCAAAAATAGTTGGACATAAATGGTGAGTTTCCACCAAGCAGTCCGGTATAGTTTGGTATGTTTTGGTATGGTTAACTCTGATCTTGCTTGTGTTTCCACAGCCATCCATAGCCTTACTTGGCAGGTGAGGGTGTAAGCCAGCAGTGTGTCTAGCTCCACCCTTTAGGGTCAGATAGGATCCTTTTACCCAAACAGAAATGGAGCAGCTGTGTCACAGTAGGTAGAGTGGGCCGACTCTCAACCAGAAGGTCGGGGGTTTGATCCCCAGCTCCTGCAGTCACATGTTGACAAGACAGACTGGCTGCAGACCACATCTCTCAGACAGCAGCTAACATACCTAAGGCTAATGCTAACAAACCTATGTAGGCTACATGGACAATGTAGCAACATAATAATGTAGCTAAGGTTAAAGCTAATTCATCTACATTAGCTGCATAAATAACATAGCTATGGATGCAAATCTAAAGCTAAGTCAGCTGTGTCCCCTTATGCCACATTTGCTTTTGCTTTAGCCATGTTATCTAGGTAGCTACAATATCTATGTAGCTTAAACAGTCCACTTGCAGGAAAAGAGCTTGTTTGCTAAAAAAACACTCTCACACAGCTAACATAGCTAAGGCTAAAGCTTACAAAGCTATGCAGACTACATGGATGATAGCTACACAGCTAAAGGAGCTAAGGTTGAAGCTGATGAAGCTACATTAGCAAGGTAAGCTATGTAGATAACATGGCTATGTAGCTAAATCTAAAGCTAACAAAGGTATGTTAGCTTATTCAATGTTCCCTTTTGCTTTAGCTACGTTAGCTATATAGCCACATTATCTATGAAGCTTAAACAGTTGACTTAAAAGGAAAAAGCTTGTTCTCCAAGAAATCTCTCTTACGCAGCTAACATAGCTAAGACTAAAGCTGACAAAGCTATGTTAGCTATCCAGACTACATAGATAATGTAGCTATGGTTAAAGGTAATGAAGCTACGTTAGCTATGAAAGCTACTTAAATTACATTGATATTTTGCTAAATCCAATGCTAACAAAGCTACACCAGCTTATGCTATGTTTACTTTTGCTTTAGCAACATTAGCTACATTATCTATTCAGCTTAAACAGTGCACTTGAAGGAAAAAGCTTGTCCTCCATGAAAACCTTCTATTGCAGCCAACATAGCTAAGGCTTATGCTAACAAAGCTATGTTAGTTATGTAAGCTACATAGATATTGCAGCTTAGGTTAGCTATGTGAGCTACATAGACAACATAGTTATGTAGCTTAATCCAAAGCTAACAAAGCTACATCAGCTTATGCTACATTTGCCTTTGCTTAAGCTATGTTAGCTATATAGCTGCATTATCTATGTAGTTTAAGCAGTACACTTAAGGGAAAACACTTGTCTTCCATGAAAACACTCTAGCGCAGCAACACTGCTAAGGCTTATGCTAACAAAGCTATGTTAGCTAGCCATGCAGCTAAGATTAAACCTTATGCAGCTACTTTAGCTATGTAAGCTACATAGATAACATAGCTATTTAGCTAAAGCTAATGCTAACAAAGCTACATAGGCTCATGCTACATTAGTTTTTGCCTTAGTTGTGCTAGTTTTGTAGCTACACTATCAATGTAGCTTACGTAGTTAACATACCACAAACAAAATGACCAGGGAGTGAACTGGATTGAAATTGCTACTGCATTGGATATAGGTAGCTATCAGCTAGCCACATCAGCTTGTTTATTTCTAAAGTTTTGTTTGACCTCAAAAGATCTCAGGTAGTCTGTGAACAGAATTTGCTTTTGTGTAGTGTGCTGAGTTTATCATCTTGTTCCACACTACACACTATACCAAGAAAATGGTCATTGTAAGTGTATATGTGGGGTCTCTTGAATTGAAAACAAAGGAACTGAGGTTTTAAAGATTCTTTAAGTGTGTATCGAAAATATTCAGTCTTGCAGACCTCCTAGCCTCAAGCATCATCTAGCCAGATGAAAGGAAACAAGGGTCTTGAGGAGTCTTGTACTGGACTCAGAGGCTTGCTAAGCATCTTTATTATTATATTTATTCTTTTTTATCATTTTGTCACAAACATGCTTTTAAATTTGTGCTGAATGTCCCTTCTTACCACAGAAGTATACTAGCAACCAATTAACCCTTGTCGGGTGGTGGACTGAGTAATGCCATACAGGAGAGGCTCATAAGGCTTTAGACGGAGGCTTTTTTTTTTTCTTCTTTTTTTGCAGTAGCTTAAGTATTAATAATGCTTATATTTTAACACTTTGAACGCTTGCCATAGTTGTTAACAGCTCAAGCATGGCCTTTTTGCCCATGTTCCTCTATGCAGAGATCACTACTTGCCCCCCCAAGGAGAGTTTATCCACATGTCATCTGCAAAGAACCTATTCTTCAAATTGTCAGAGTCTTCCTCTAACTTTGTAAATTATAGGAAGGGGCTTACAGATGTAATCTTTAAATCAGAGGATGGGACAGTTACTCAAGTTGTTTCTCATATTCTCACTCTTAAGTAGGAGATGAGATGATTTGAGCAATGCAGCCTGGTATGTGAAATCCCTTGGCATGGTCAGAGACAGGAACGCCCTGCTGGATACAGATTCAGGCTGATGGTACGGGCGCCACCAGGCAGGTTGGCCCCTCTGCTCCACTGGACCTTTAGTGGACCCCCCACCCAAAACAGGATCAAAGAATGGCTGGATGTCAGGGGTTCAATGGGAACGATGGCATCATCCGCCCTTGACCACAGCATCACCGTGCAAGCTCATGTCATGGTATTTCCTGCAGATAGGCTTGGTATGCCCCTTTTTGTCTTGCTTTTTTCATACTTGGGCTATCTGGAATGCCAAATTACACAATATGTGAGGGGAACGTTGGATTTCACCATCAGCTTAAGTGTTTGCATCGCAGACTGGGGTGGTTGAGCTAAGCGAGCCAAAGATTGACCAAAAAAATTGCTCTGTGGTTGAAGTGAAGTGGTCGTTCCAGGACTATATCATGCTATATGGCTCTGCTTCCTGTAATTTGCACACTCGTTCTTTGTCGTCTATGCTTAATTGGATAAATGTAGTCTGTTTTGCAATGGCATAGTCAGCCAAGAATGCTAGAATGGTTTCAATTTTAAGACAAAGTCATTACCTCACAGAAACAATATTTCCCACTCCCACTTCAATCTATTAAACTGACAATACTTCTCAGTCTGCATCTGGTCTGGCTACAGTTCATGGCTTGTTTCTCTATCTTGAGGATCATTATTGTGGCAGGCTACAACTCTCTCGCTGATAACAGGTTCATTTCCCATCCTTTTTTTTAATGCCCAAGATGTTTTGGAGGGGAAATTGGGGCCTTCTGAATCCCCCTGCTGAATTCAATCAAGCAATGAGAGCAATGAGGTGAATTAAGGCAGAAGCTGAGTCAGCCTTACAGAGGCCTCTTTATGCCGAAGTCGAGGGGGCCCAGGGTTAGCATGCATCACACACAGGAAAACACCAGGCAGCTCCCAGACAGTCGAGGCCCCAGCAGTCAACGTCTGAATCCCTCCCTGCTCACCGTTTATAAGGCGCATATCGCCTCGCTAGAGCCACTTTCAAAGAGCTTTCCTTCACATTGCGAGGCCCCCCATTTCCTCCCCGCTCTCAGGAGGGAAATGTAAGTGTGCAGGAGTGGAAATGTTGCAGAGTCGAAGGGAAGTGAACAGATGAAGACAGCAATGTTATTTGTGGAACAGTGAGGCCCATTGGCTTAAAATAAACTTACACAAAATGACTTGCTGGAAACTGCTCAGTCTTCTGTTGCTGGTTAATGCCCCGTTTTTCGATGGGTACAGAGAGAAGGGTATTAAGAGAAAGTTTTTTTTTTTGTTTCATCCAAGGTCATTTAGTGGCCAGCTGCATCTACCCCATGGGATCTGTCTTTCTATTGGACATCCTGTCGCTGATGAATTGTCACTCTTCTCATTCAAGATCACACAGAGGAAGCAGGCCACAGCCAGGGCACACCCACTCATCTTCTCTGACCAATCATCCCGCTCCAGTTGTCGAGCATCCTTCGCACTCAGAAAACCACAGCTGCCACAGGAGCTCCTCCGTCAGAATTTTTGTTTGTGTCCTTCCTTCCCTAATCTCTGACCACACACACTTGTTCGCTTGTGACAGGCAGCCGCTGCCTCTTGGCCCCGACCCAGCCCCCGACCCCCCTCGTCCCCTGCACCGCCCTAAGACATCTGTATGTTGTGAGGCGAATGAGCAGGAAAGCTGGGGGAACTTCAGAGTTGATTGCTGGAACAGAACAAGAGGGCCCCCACAGAAGAGTTATATAACAGTCAGAAATCTATGCTCACATGAAGAACACCACTCTCTTCTGCAGATGCATGCCGAACTCTCACACCGTGAACATGCACATTACTTCACATGCATGCATGTTACTTTAGTCTAGACTGACGCAAAACTCATCTTATCTAGATATCTAAGTGATTCTCTCTAGACATGAGGTTTGTTCACTGTGAAATTGAGAGGATGTGATCTCACCCAATTAAAATCCGGCCAATGTCGCTCGCTGCTTATGACTTAATCCAGGCTTCCCCTTTGTGCTGAATGTCCCCTCTAACCCACCACGTGTAGAAATGTTCTTCGAGGACTTGGGATAGGGATATTGGTTCTTTATAAAATCCAGGCAAACACCTCTTGCATATGTCTTAATCCACTTAAATAAATTAAAAATATTAAAACCACTCTGATTTGTCATAATGATGTAAAAGGCTGCAGAGAGCTAGCTTAACAACAGACAGAATAAGGAACCAGTTAGCAAAAAGTTAATTATAACGATGTGTTTTTTGCATCATCCAAACAAAAATAGATATTTATTATTGGGCATTAGAGAAGTCTTTAAACTTGATATTGTAACTACACACTATGAAAAAACAGTAGCCATTTTCCTCTTAAGCCACATCCAGGATGAGAGGTCACTTACTTAGCAGCAGTTAGCTTCAATGATAAGAAGAATCTTGCCATATCGTTTGGTGAATAAAAATTTATTTTGTATGTATGTACACGACCAACAGCTACATCAAATACGCTTGCTAGCTTTCAGCCAATCTATTGCTAAACTTACCATAGTTGGGGATTTTTCTATACTATTGTTAACTCAATCATCGTTGTCAGAATTTTAGCCAGAAAGTGGCTTCATGCTAATCTTGTCTAAGGTGAGTCAGTATTTTGATAACAAATTTTGTAAAAATAGGTACAATGCCTATCATTAGCTTTCAGCCAAAAGCTAGGGATCGGCTTGTCCTAACATCTTTTGTCTGAGGTAAGTAGGTTATGTGAAAGGCTATTTAGTAGCATTAAAATGGTTATTGAGATTGGCTGTTTGATAACTTAATGGGTATCAATAGCTACATCAGAAGAAGCTAACTTGAGCTTTCAGCAGCAAGGATGTGGTTTAAGGCTAGCATCTTTTGTCTAATTTGAGTTAGCATAAACCATCTGATAACTCAGTAGGTACCAATATCAGAAGAGGCTAACTTTAGCTTTCAACAGCTGAAAAAGTGTTTAGGTGAGTCAGCACAGGCTATTTGTTATAAGCACCTATAGTGACAACAAAAGAAGCTAACTTTAGCTTTCATCATATAGGATGGGTTAAATGCTATCAACTTTTTTAAGCGAGTCAGCATAGGCTATTTTATAACTTAGAGGGTACCCAAGCTACATCAAAAAAAGCTAACTTTAGCTTTCAATTGCACAGAAGTTCTTAAATGCTATAATATCTTATCCGAGGTGAGTTAGCATAGGCTTTTTGATAGATAGATAGATAGATAGATACTTTTTAATCTCAAAGAAAATTCAGCAACTTCATAGCAAAAGCTACATCAAAAGTGGCCAGCTTTAGCTTGCAATTGCTAGGAGGAGTTTAATACCAACATCTTTTTGTGAACTAGCATATGCCATTTGATATAAGCACCCATAGCTACATCAAAAGAGGCCAACTTTAGCTTTTAGCATCTTAGAGGGGTTAAATGCTTCTTCAAGTGAGTCAGCATAGGCTATTTTGTAACTTACAAGGTACCAAAGCTACATCAAAAGAGGCTAACTCTAGCTGTCAATGGCTAGGGATGTTTAATTCCATCGTCTTTTTGTGAATAAGCATATGCCATTTGATATAAGCACCAATATGGGGTGCTTTAAGTGGGGGCAACCTGAAGCAGCTCTACCAGGCTTATATTTTGACCTGTTTTAAGTTGTTTTTTAATATTTTTAGCTGGTTTCTAGCTTGTTTTCGACATCTTGTGTATGAGTGGAGTTTTAGGTCTGTGTTTTAGTATGTGAATGTTGGGTCAGTTTGCACAGTTTCATGCACTTTTATGCCACGTGACGCCATCATTAGCGCTTCTTCGTCATGAGGCGGCTGGACACAATGGCGGCCCACTCTCAGCTGTGAATTGTTACTTTCTCTGCAGACCTCCACTAAAGCAGATGTTCTGGGAGGAATACTGGCTGAGCTGTCCTCATCGTACAGCCTGAAAAAGGCGCCATCTCACTGGACCAGCGGGGACACAGAAGAGGATGAAGGGGAGGCCTAGATTGGAGTTTGAAACCCATGAGCCTTGACAAACTGCCGCCAGCTTCCTCAGCTGCCTACGGCCCAGCTCTCCAATGTCAAGTCCATCAGGAACAAGGTGGACTAGCTGGAGGTGCCTGCCAAATTCAAGCAGGAAATCAAAGAAATCTGCCTATTAGCATTCACTGATACTTGGTTTAGAGAAACAGTCCAGGACAAGGTTGTGTTAATAAGTGGGTGTGGTAGCCCATTTCGGCTGGACCAGACCCCCAAGATCAATGGGAGGAGCTGAAGATGGGAGTGTGCCTTTTCATCAATCAGAGGTATCGTAACACCGTTGTGGTCCAGGTAAAGCTTTGTACCCCTAATGTTAAACTGTTGACCATTTCACTTCGGCTGTATTACTTAATGTGCAAATTGCAACAACTTTTTTCAGCTCTCAACAGCTACAAAGTGGTTTAAAGAAGGTACCAAAGCTACGTCAAAATAGGCTAAATTTAGCCTCAATAGGAAGTGGTTTAATGCTAACATCCTTTATCTAACACAAGCAAAGTCTTGTCACGTGTGTCGTTTTAAGTTAAAATATGGTCTCATATAGATAGAAGAATATAGAAGTTTTTCCAATTGCTGATCAACAGAAAAGCAGTAAAATTACAGCTTTCTGTGAGGTTCTCTATTTCTTGGATTGGCAAAACTTGAACTCAGACGTAAAACTTAAGAGCAGCCGCCAATTTAATATAGTAAACATGTCAAAGCCAGGCTTGCTGTTGCCTGTTATTTACAGTAATTCATGCTAAACTGTGTTTTTGGGTATCTTTCTATTTTTACTCTCCACCAGAAAATTAGTAAAAGTATGAATAATTCTTCATGCAGTGTAGATAATTTAGCAGTAAAAGCCTAAATACCTTGTCCTAGCACCTTATAGAACCTCTTTTGTTTAAATCAGGCCCTCTTCCTCTCCCCTCCTCTGTCTGCTTTTACTCCTGAGTGCTTATTGGAGAAAAGGGCAATGTTCTCAGAGGCTCTGGTAGGAGTGAGGGATGCAAGCTGCTGGACGTCAGACTTGTATACAGACTTAATGGAGGAGGAGGATATGCAGCAGTGACCGGGGCCCAAACTGTAGAAAAGAAACCCTTTTGTGTTCACGACCCAGACGACTTTAAGCCAGGCCCGGATGTTGCTATCTGTCCCGTTATTGTCTCCTCAAATGTTGGCATTTAGGTTTGAATGACTGCTTTCAGTTTAGCCAAAACATTCCTGAGACAGAGTGTGGAAAACACCCTCTTTCTCCTGCACTGATTTGGCGACACTCCATTTGTTTTCCAATGTTGCTGGTGCTAATTAGCTGGTTGCACCACAGGGCGTCCAATCACATCTTTGGGATTGGTGGTGGGAGTTGCTAAGGCATTGAGGGAGTAGGATTAACACATCCAAAAAGTATAATTATGAGATGCTGGGTAGAGAGAGCAACAGCAGCTTTTAAATTAGGTCCTGTGCATGATATTTTTTCTGGAAAGCACCTTCCATGAGTGAGTGGCAGTGATGGGACGGCCTTGATGTGTGACAATCGCAATAGAGAGGCGCGCTCCACGCTGCTGATAGCCTGACCGAAATAGCATGCGAAAGACAAACATGCGGCAACACATGAACATGTATGATGCCTACTTTTCATGTTTGGGAATGGGTGTTTAGCGCGCTTCCAGGGGGGTGTAATCAGTTGATGTGAAAGCATATAGTATGCAAACATGTGACGGACAGAAGCCACTTTATCTCCTCCGCTGCCTAAGCTACACCAGCTATCACTCAGCGCTGGGAGGAGTGTTCGCTGCTGTTCACACCACAGCATTCCAGCCATAGCATCCTCTTCTCTACTGTCAGTAAACCCAAACAGCTAGCTTGACTCATAGCACATGGGCAACCTGTAATCAAGCTTGTCCCTGATACTGGCCTGTTCAAGTAAATCCTCTGTTTGTATCCGAGAGAGGCCTCCCTCATGGAGCGACTTACTTGATCTCGTTACAGGAAACACATAAGATGATGTTAAGCTTCAAACCGATCTGTGGGATTAAAGATCTTGACTATCGCCCTCCACCTCTTCTCTCTTTGTCTCTTTCTCTTGATCTGTGGCAGTCTGCCCATCTCCGGGCCCCTGTGCTCTGGTGGGTTCAGTGGACTGGTATGCAGCAGGAATCTTTGGATCAAGGTGATTTCACGCTCCTCCACGTTTTCCCAGGGCTTTGGGCGCTCTCTTTTACCTCTGTGCAGCCCGGAGTGTGTGATAGCGGCTGACATGTGTTATCATAGGACACATGCACTAACAGCAGCAGCAGGGTAAGGCTGCTTTATCTGTCTAACACCTCTGTTTCCCTCAAGTGTCATTCTTTGACTGTCTGGTATGGTCGGCTTCTTTGGCCTCTTGTGGCGAGACCCCCTTTGGACAAAAACACACTGGCCCGGAATTCACCAAACCCTCAATGAAGAGACAAAGGGATAACAATCAGACATGAAATCTCAATTCTAAGATGAATCCTCTCAAACTTACAACTCCCTCCTTTGAAGTAGAACTAATCTTGCTAACCTTGACATTCCCTCCGAGACAGTTCCCACTCTCACTTCACAGTCTGGTCTCATAATAGCTCCACAGTGCTCTTTTTTTCTCTCAATGAAACTCCATATCTCATTCAGCTCTCTGTGAAAGGAGGAAGTTAATGTAGCCAGTTTGACTCTTGTCATTCAGCTTGAAGACTTTAAATAAGCTCACACATGATCGGATGCAGTAAAATTAGATGCATGAAATGCTTATTTTGTGCATATTTTGCTGCCTTTGATAAGTATTAAGCCCTTACAGCTGCACAGAGAAAACAGACAGAACAGAAATGGCCTTCAGACATCTAAAGCGATGGGGAGTTGACAAACTCATGACTTCCTCTTCCATAATCCTACCTTTTTCAGATTGTCTTAGTAGGACAAAAACAAGCACTTTTAGACATCCCGGAGACACCGCAAGCACTCTCTGCAGACTTACTCACCCATCCTCAGACTTTCATCCTTTGGCATATGCCAAAGGAAGTCCTTTACGGAAAAAATTTCCCTGGAAAGGGATCAACATGCTGTCCACACCCTTTGGATAAGGATGTCTGCAGCATCACAGTAACTCCCATGGAGCCCGGCTCATGTGGCAAAGCTATGAACCGGTTTGAAGGACAGGGTAAGAGGGCTGTAGCCTAATGCATTTACTTTAAGCAGTCAGACTTACAACAAGGAAACTACAGTCTATTCCAAAAATGTTGGGGCGCTATGTAAAAACAGAATTCATTGGTTTGCAAATCTCATAAACCCATATTTTATATACAGTACAACATAAACAACATATCAGATGTTGAAACTGGGATGTACTACCATGTCATAAAAAATTAGCTCATTTTGAATTTGATGGCTGCAACTCATCTAAAAAAAAAAAGAAGGAATGAAGGACTCTAGCTGCTCAACAGTCCTGGGTCCTCTTTGACTATTAGTAGACTATTAGTACCAATTAATTTTCCAGCCTTTTGCTGCCTGTCCCAACTTTTTTGAGATATGTTGCTGCCATCAAATTCAAAAGATTTTACTGTTTTTTCATGAAATAATAAATTGTCTCACTTTTATATGTTGTTTTTGTTCTATTGTGAATAAAATATGGCTTTATGAAATATACTAATAATTGCATTCTGCTTATATTTACATTTTACACAGTGTCCCAACTTTTTTGGAAGTTAGGATGACCATAAAGGCTTTCATTATAAACACAAGAACTGTGTGTAGTCACACAGTTTTATTTGTTTTCTTTTCTTATCATTGTTTTAGCATTTCTACTATGATAGGTACCTATGAAGGTAAAGCTCACTCCACAAAGCTAATAATTTGCAAACTACTAATGACATAAATCTTCAGTGACATCATATAGAAAGCTATCAAACAAATCTAAATTGAATTCATTTCTTTCTTTCTTTTTTCTTTCTTTCTTCCTTTGTATGTTGCAGTGTTAGCACCTGGTTATGGATTATGGGGCCTTCAAATGTTGGTTGTGTTAACCATGCCATACTGCAGCTCTTTGCCCACACACTAACAGCAGAGAAAGAGCACATATATAAGATGCTTTGTTCGTTTTTGCTGTCCCTGATTCATTTATGCCCGGGGGCTACATCTGGATAAGAGATACGTGCTCCTTAGGCCGGACATAGCAGTGTCCTGATTTGTACCATAATAATGTAAACTGTCTGTGAGTTGTAAACTAAAGATGTGGCATTTTTCAAGTTTTGAACAGAGCAGTGTTCATGTTGATATTCATTCATATGCTGCCTAACTCAGATTTAACATACATTTTTCTGTCTTACAACACCCTAAACATATATTTTATTTATTTATTTTCATGTGGCATGAAACAAATAATAATATACCAAACTATTTAGTGACAGTTTTAACAACTTTGAAATCTTCACTTTTGGATTTTAATTGTTTCAATCTAATTTTAGTTGCCAGTTATTTTATATATTTTTTGTATTATTATTATTATTATTATTATTATTATGTAGCATTTTTAATTTTCTGTTTTATGTGTTTAGTTTTCTATTAGCTAAAAATACACATCCAGTAGCATAAAAAAGCCCTGATAGATACTAAACATTTTGATGTTTTAGTGTTGTAATGATGAAATCGTGATGTTTATATTATAATAAAAGATGTGTTTGACTGTTGTTGTTGTTATTATTATTTTATTGTTATTTTCTTAATCATTGTGGACAAAGTTGCTGTGTTTCACTCGACCATGAGTGTCAGCTGGAGTAAAAAGAAAGGATTAATTATGCTAGAATCCGATATTTTATCACTTCATTTCAAAATAAAATACCAATAATTACGGTTGCATTACCTTGACATTTAAGAACTTGCAAATTCCGGGACAAAGGTTTTTTAATGATCTTGCTAGCCTTAAAACGATACATTTTAATATTGTAACTCTATTTTAAATAAAACCACGCGAAAGTATTATAATTTGAATTTCTCACAATTAAAATGACATTTTTTTAAATAATGCAATAAATGTGTTCATTTACTTGGACGATTGTCACCTGGCATGTTTGGATGAAATGCTAAAATATGAAATTAATATAATTTAGATATCTAAAATATTTAGGAAACGTTTTTCAAAAGGAAATGCTTGATTCGGACAGAAAAATGTGCACGTCATGTCATTGACCCAAATTGAGACCCGCAATAATTAAGTGGCAGACGCTCTCAATTTCATGTTTACACTCACAAAATTAAAAGCTCCATCACAGACGTTGACTAAACGACGTTGACGTTGATTAAAATGTTTGTTTTAAGTTTTACGTCACTATCGGCGTGTCCGCCTCTTTCAAAGCATTGAAAAGAAATAGAGCTGGTAATGTTTGAATGAAAACGGCCGGAAATCAAACAAACAGTTCCCTGAAAAGCGAACAACCAACAGAGTAGTACCTGCGATGAGGCTGCTTTTAATTTGAAGGCAGCAGCCGGATGTTTCCTTTCCCGTTGTGTCCGCTTTGACTCCACTTTTAGAAGCGTAGAAGAAGAAGTCACAGAGAGGCAGCAGGACTGGAGCAAACCCAGCAGTCTCAGCCTCATGCTTCATCCTGGGCACTTCTCCTCCTCCTGTCCGCTGCTGAGAACATTGTGACACTATTTATTTTTATTATTATATCCAAAAAAATAAAGAATAATATAAAGGAGAGGAGGGGGAGAAGGGGGGCCGAGTCATGGAGCTTTATTGCCTGGAGTCGGACACAACCGTGAGAGCTCAGCCTGACCCAAACATCCTTTGTGATGACAGAGTGCTGCAAAGTTTATTAACTATTGAGGACAGGTTTTTACCTCAATGCTCGTATTTCCAGCGGGTCCAGAAGGATATTCAGCCTTATATGAGACGGATGGTTGCAGGCTGGATGCACGAGGTTTGTGAGCTTTTAATGCATTCATGTGCTAACCTGAATAAGCTAATTGGCGTTAATTTTGAATGTTCAAACGCTGTTTTTGTCCCATAAAGGTGTTATTCGTGAACATAAAGAGTTGTCATGGATGTTGACCTATTTGACAATTGAATGAGAATGACTCACCAAAGGCGTGGGAGAGTCGGAAATTCCAACACGAAGAAAAGCTGAGCTTCAAAGAAGTAGCCTAGCTTGATATTTACATTGGTTAACAGCTACTAACTTGGTATTCATGCTTACTAGCTAGCACAGGCGATAGAGGGGGTGTTAATCTTAATTTACATGATCGAAAATTCTACTTTTCATCTTTAAAATAATTTATATTAATTTTTTAAAATGACCCAGGCTTACAGGCTTTGCTTGGGCAACGTGCATGCAAAACCACTTTCATTTTTGAGGTCAAAACACCAAATTTTTCGAAATATCCTCTTTTATAAGCGTCGGAAACTCTTCTAGGACATTTTCTAAACATTATGCACACATTTTAAAGCTTCTGGGTAATTTATTAGGATTTTTAAATATTTTTTAAAGTCGGCAAAGCTCTTAACAAGGAAGAGGTGGTAAAGGGGGGTTTGCAGAGCGACTTCCTATTGAACTAATTTGTTTCTGCTTTGCTTTGACTTTGCAGCAGATGACTGATTAAAGACACATGAAAAAATAAGGAATTTATCTTTAGCTCAAAGATAACACAAGCACAGAAAGATCTAACACAGACCAACCCCTATCTTTAAATGCTTTTCTGCTTTTAAAGCTTCAACAATAAATTCTTTTAATATATTTCTCCTTTTAGAAATAATTTCAACATGTTTATCCATGTCCTTTCTGTCTCATTTTAGGTGTGTGAAGAGGAGAAGAGTAATGAAGACGTCTTCCCTTTAGCTATTAATTATTTGGACAGATTTTTAGCCGTGGTGGTCACAAGAAAGAGTTATCTGCAGCTTCTGGGAGCTGTGTGCATTTTTCTGGCTTCAAAGTTAAAGGACTGCAGGCCGCTATCAGCAGAAAAACTTTGCATGTACACAGACAACTCCATCACACCACGGGAACTGCTGGTAAGAGCTGGGATTTCCAAAAGCCCCATTCATTCGTGAGAGCACACAAACATGATGCCGTATTTTGGGATGATTTTATAATGCTTATGGCTGTATTGGTTCCACAGGAAGTATCCCATTTTCCTTATAAGCGGAGCTTGTGCACAGCACAGCCACATCCTTTCTTTGGATCCATGTGGACTGAAGGGGTGTGTGATGCCATCTAGTGCCAGTTATGCAGTAGAGAATTTGGATGTCTTGCACCGCATGGATTTCCTTAGTTTTCTTTAGATAAAGAAGGTTTTCACTAAAAGAAAAGGCAGCCATAATGCTCTTTAATCTTTCTGCCTTACGTCTATATGAGTATTTTACAAGACAACTATATCTCTTCCTGGCATTTACAAGAATATTTTTAATTCTTTCCTACTTACATGCAGCTTATTATACAAACCTTTAGACCAGTGAGTCACTCCACAACTTTCAGATCTTGTTTTTAGAGCAAACAACTTCATTTTGAAGTAGATCAAAAGCTTTTCAAAAACATTTTTATGGCATAAAATGTCAGAAAGCTTAAAAGTAATCATCCTAAATTTCCGAAGCCCAAGATGTCTATTAAAAGCATGTTTTATCTGCTCTAACCTTCCTAAAACAACTGATTTAAAGTAGGGATGCATGATATAGGATTTCTTAGGTTAACCGTTAATGCTGATACGTACAGAACAATTTTAGCCGATACAGATATTTAAATATAGTTCAGACGTGAAACTTCAGTACTTAAAACAAACAAATTAACAAATTTCAGTCCTCAAAACGTGCTTTAAAGTTTATGGAATTATAATGACTAAAGAAAAAGACTTAAGCTGACGTAGGTCTGTTGCTGCAGTGTAAAACTCCACTAATTGTTTGTTCCTACGATCAATATTTAAGGTTGATATAGGCAGATTTTGTAGTCAAAATATCAGTAGTAAATATGTGCAGAAATATCAGTATCTGCCGATACGATGTCATACCGATTATGTTGTGCATCCCTAATTTAAATCGGATTAAACAATCTGTGATCAATGTTCTCATTCAAGCTTGGTTTTGTGCTTTCAACCTTATTTCACAGTCTTCCTCGTTTGAGTTTACTTGGTTGCAATTAGAGTTGGTATATTTCTTTTGAGGTGGCAAGGTATCGGAAAGGAAGCACCAAAATCTGTCTTGTAATCCGGTAATGTAGGTATCAGATGTGTTGGTGCCAGTACTATGTTGGTATCAGATTTTGATACTGATCTAAATTTCTTCACCAGTAAGCATATGTGATGAAAAAGGAGCTGAATCGTTTAGGTCTTTGACAGTAAAATGGATTGTTTATGTTGATTTTTAATGCAAAATATATTTCTGTATTCAAATTTATTTAACCAAGAAAGCCTCATTGAGCTCAAGAATCTCATTTAAAATAGTGTCCTGGTTGCATGCAGCAGCTATTCAACAGTTTCAAACACAGATCAACCAATCCTAAGTCAGAGAGCACAAACTCATCAGTCAAAAACATCTAAAACCTGATACATCATTCTTCAACACCTTCAGTCTGCTTTTTAGAAGATTCAGAGACCAGATCCCCAGAAACAAAGCCTCCTGTAGAAGTTTCCATGCTACAGGAGCAGCGTACCTAAAACTCCTGTAACCCATCTTAAGACAGACTTTGGGAATATAGAGAGCAAAAATAAGTCTTGTGTCAGAGTCGCAGAGTGAAGGCTGTAGCTTTTAGTGGTTTTTTTTTACCTGAATCAAATCACACAAGCAAGATGGAAGCCGATTTAGAACAGGCTTATAAATAAGGGCATGCCAATGATTTAGCCTACGAGTGGTCACAGAAGACCACCTGACTCGATCAAACAGGGTTTAATGGTGAGTTAAGGACTTAAAATTTATTATAAACGTTATCACCCTGGGGTATACAGTATCTAAAGATTCAAAGCATTAAGAAGATGCATGCATATATAAGACATCACCATAATCAATCAGAGGCAGAAAAGTAGCAGAAACAAGTACTTTCTATCAGAAAAACACAATTAAAAACTCAGCTACAACTTTAAATTATTTACAAGATGCTAAACATGAAGCTTAAAAGTCAGTGAAAAATCAATCAAGGATCAAAACATTTCTAAGACAATGCAAACTCAATCACATCACGCTGAGACGTAGAGATAGAAGAAAGGATCAGCAACTTTTTCTTTAAGTTTGAAAACATCATATCTTTAGTTTTGTTGGGATTCGGAACCAGTTTTTACTCGCAGAGGTTTCTGTACAATATCAAAAGCTTTCCATAAGTGACAAGAGCCTGGTGCTGTGTAGGAGCAGAACAACACATGTCAGTTTCATCTGCATAGAAATGAAAATATGCATTTGATACATTTTGACTGTTAAAACAGTGGTCCCAAGACTGAGCCCTCAGGCACACCATTTTAACTATAAGACACTGAGAAGTAAGGCCTTCAGCCTACACACTGTGATCTGTTTAATTTTTTATTTTCAAACCAGTGAATAGATTTTTCTGACAAAATAGGCCCATAATTCCCTGGTTTCCTGATGAGAATTGTTTGCTCTTTTTATTATATGATGGTTTACCATGAAGTTGAGTTTCATGAAGCTAAGTCCAGCTAAATCCATTAGTTGATGCACGTTAAAGATAATTTGCATATTTGTTTTTCAGCCAAAATAATTTTGGTTCCAGATCCTGATATGAAAATTAGTCTTTCAGTTTTTATGGGATGGTTTACTTGAACATATTCAAGGTGTTCATATGACAAAATATGGTTCAAAGTCTACAGATTAAAAAGTAAAAGCGTGCATTAAAGCACTCTTTCACTATTTCTCATGCTTATTTCAAGAACTCTGGAAAATGAAGTATGAATTTGATGCCGCCTTAAAGAAAAAACTCATTCCCATTTATTGACTTGTCCAAATGCCAGCTAGTTGTGTCACTTCTAAACCTTTTTGAAATGAAAGGCAGCTCCACACGCTCTCTATACATCCTGCTGTGCTCTCTGCAGCTGTTTAGGGAAATGACATTTTGTCCCATTTGATGCTCCGCACTGTCGTAAAGACTCCAGATTCCTGGATATCCTGACAGGATGCTCAGAGAAGGCATCAGGAGACAGCAGGGGAAAGATGTTGCAGCTCTTCCTTATAATGAAAAACTCTGCTGCAGCTTCGGATGGAAGTTTTTAAGGGGTGGGGGCAGCTGTACAGGAAGTGAGCACATGCACCGACACCAAACCGCCGCCCTGCTCATTTCACAGTAAGCAGTCTGAGCACGGGCTACGTAGGTGGAACACAAGAGTGTGCTCTGCAGGGTATGTACAGGAAATCAGAGTAAATGGTGATTTTGATGAACCGTCCCTGATGGCTTTCACGATATATGCTTTTCACTGTAACACTTCTCTTTTAAGGAAATGAGAAGTTGATTCGATCAGCATTAATCATCAGTGTGGCAGTGGCCTTATGTTACATTTAACCTATCAGCTTTGATTACTTCTTCTGAAGTCTTCCAGTCAGTCTGTAACAGAACTGTATTAAATCCAAGTTTAAGGCAATACAAGAATCAATCTTAACTCAGTAATGCAACAGTGAAGTCAGTTTTTGGTGGCTTCCTTAAGAGGAACTATCAGCTCTAAAGGAAGTGATGCTTTAGATGGATTTTAGATTGGCCTGAAGGTGTTAGATCTGTTCATGGTGTCATATGACATCATGATCTTTGTTTGAAACTTTGAACTTACAATAGACGACTTTATTAGAGTTTTATCAAGATCTAAGATGTCAGGAAATGCTGCAGCTATGAAACCATCAAAGATCTCCAATGATAGTTCAAAGCAGTTTTTATTTAGAGTCGTCTTATGAGGAATTTTGGTTACAAAAATTAAGAGTTAGGTGTCTGATAAGGATTTGGGGTCACAAATATCGTACAATAAGAGACACGATACATGGCCCACAATAACAAGATCATGACAAGGGGATTCTGTGATAACTGTTGCTTTGTAAGGCAATCATGCCATAATATATTATTATATCTAATGAATATATAACTCCTCCAAAAAGGTAAAGAGCAGGATTAATGGATTTTTAGGTGTGGCGAGTCGGTGCTGTTTGGTGCATGTCTTCCCCCACTCTTTCTTCCCATGTTTCCTGTCTCTCCTCAGCTGTCCAACCATAAGAAAGACCAAAAACCCCCTCAGAGTATCTTAAAAAAACATCAGTATTTTCAATCCAAGTCATCTTAGATTAAGATGTGTGATGGATTGGGCAAAAGCTTATCCAGGGAGTGGCCATGGACATTCTAGAAATCTTAATGACTGCCCCAAAATTCTTGATTGTGATAGGATATGTGCTTTTTCAGAGGCAAGACTTGCACTGAATTGAAATTTTTGGGCTGTGTTGCAGGCTGCTGGTAGATCTTTTTGCATGGCCTATTTGCTTTTGTTTAGGGATGCACATTATTGGCATAGTATTGTCAGATATCAGCTAAAAAAGTTAAATATTAGGGCACAGATGGCTTAGCGGTCAGGTTGCGCCCCATGTACACGGGCCGTCTGAGTTAACGTCCAACCTGTGACTCCTTTCCTGCGTGTTTCTCCCTCACTCCCTCCTCCCTGTTTCTGACTCTATCCACTGTCCCACTCTCTAAATAAATGCATGTAAAAGCCCAAAAATTATAACTTAAAAAAATTTAAGTGTTTGTATTAACAGATATATAAATTTCTGGTAATATTTGCAGCTGATATATTGGATCTTACTGTGATTATTTTTCCTAATTTAAAATGCAATTATTTTTTAAGTTCCTTGACGTATGTATTTCTCAACAAACGAGCAATAAATTGTTCCGTATCATAACAAACACAATATTTAGCAGATTTAATTAAGGCTGAAGAATCTAGAAAAAAAATCTTATTGCAATTATTTTGACTCATTGCAAATTTGATGTGAAATGTGTTGAACTGAATTATCCTTTTGTGTCCTCATTTTCAGTAAGACAAACGTATATAAAATAGGGAACGTAGGATTATTTTTGCAAATTATTCTAGAAAAAATTGATAAATAAATGTTTGCATGATTATTTTTTGGGATATTTTGACAACGAAAGTAGTTCTTTCTATTAATTCATTTTTATTCATCATTATTTTACATATTTATGTTTTTTTACTCTTCCTATTTATTTATGACTTCCTTTTCAAAGCGTTAAGACTTTAATTTCAATAAAGGTGTGTAATGCAGATTTTGTCAATTTTTGAGTGACTGTTGAATAATCATGATTTCAATATTAATCATGATTGATTTTTTGCCATAACCAAACAGCCATTGTCAACATTGTAATTACTAGTCAGTTAAACTGATGAATGGCTGCTATAATGCTCTTTTTATAAGATTTGTTTTGGGGCTTTTTATGCCTTTATCTTTTATAGAGGAGGACAGTGGATAGAGTTGAAAACTGGGATGAGATAGTGGGAGAGAGAAGTGCAGGAAAGAGGCCACAGGACAGACTTAAACCAGACTTGGGCTGCCTGCATACATAGGGAGTGAAATAACCACTAGGACATCTGTGCCTGTTTTCTGGGCTTTGATGTCTTTATTATAGAGAAAGGACAGTGGATAGAACTGGAAATAGGGCTGAGAGAGCAAGGAATGACATGCAGGAAAGGAGCCACATGTTGGACTTGAACCTAGGCCACCTGTGCGAATGGGGAGCAATCTAACCCCTAGGCTCGACTGCACCCCTCTGTAATGCTCTACAGCCCAGATATATCACACTGTCTCGACTACAGAGGTATCTGACTCTAACCGGTTAGCTGGCTCCTCTTGTGCATCCCTACATTTTTATATGCCATACTTACTCCAGGCCACCCCAGTCTAAAATGCCACTGCAACAGAGATTTGTGATTCTTGACCCTGAGTTGAAAACTTTGTACTTCTGGAGAAGATTTAATTGTGCAACTATCTCTATTGTCTTGTGACTTTCTTGGTATACAGCTTAATCAAACCTCAGGGCAGCCATTAGATCGGCTCTCTCCTGAAAATGTTGTCAATGATTACTTTGAATGTTTGGGTGCAAATAAAGTCTCCATGGAGATTTTTATTGGTTCTTTGAATGCAGACGAAACAGTTGTGTTTTCCTAACCAACCTTTGTGCTCCAGTTAGACTCGCTACATCTTTATAGGCCTGCAAATGTCACTGTAAGATTTTTACATCACAAGAAACACAAGAAAGCTCACTTATGGTTCTCATGTGTGCAGCTATACCTTTTTATAGACACTTAGGTAACATCCTCCTTCTTGCTATTCTTACTCAGAGCTCTGCAGGCCAAACAGGAAAACATTAAACCTTGAGAGGAATCGGTGAAAACATCAACTCAACACACAGGAAATTAAATCATGAAAAGCGTCCACCTCCCTCACTTGTGCACAAGTCGACTGCATGAAGAGTCAGCTCTGTGCTGCCGCTGCCCCTGCAGTTGCAAACTCACTGTAACTGTTTTGAGGCTTGTGACAGGAAGGAAAGGGGCTTGCTGTCCTATTGGCAGGGCTTCTAAGCGGGGCAAAGCTTGTCACATGCCAGGCGATATGAATACAAAGGATGCGAGGAATGAGAAAGGCATGCAGATAATAAGATACAGTGAGGGGAGATAAAGTGGAGAAATGTTACTCTTCTTGCAGAGCCATTTCCTCTGGGAAAAGGGACGGGCTGTGATCTCTTTCACGGTCAATGGAGGCATGGCAGCACGCCATTTAACCCTCTGACTAAGTAGATTCTGAACTGCCTCTTTTTACCATTTTCCCTCTTTCTTTTAGGACTGGGAACTGGTCGTGCTGGGGAAGTTGAAGTGGAACATGGCCTCTGTTATCCCAAATGATTTTATAGAGCACATCATACGCAGACTCCCTCTCCCCAAAGACAAGCTGGCGATGGTCCGAAAACACACGCAGACGTTCATCGCCCTCTGTGCTACAGGTAACACAGCAGCTTGTGCCTTTTTTATCCGATTTCTCTTGGGCACATTCACTTTGCTATCCTTGCTCTGAAATATTCCCACACACACAAACATTCTCCCATCGTGAGTCATCTGTGACCTCTTTCTTCTCCCTGCATACTCCTCTGACTGCTTATCCACTCTCTAGTCTCCACACAGCTTGTAGCAGGGTATTTTTCCCCTCACAGCTGCTTGAAGTGGTAATTTCCATACTTCTCCTCTTAGTTCTTGGGAAAACGCCTATCAGAGCTGTGTTTAGATAACCCACATACACCGTTAACGATAGCGATTGTATCACGCTGTATCTCCCTCCATTAACACATGACTCAGGTGCATCTGAGCCTCCATCTTCTCAACCTGTTTTGTTTGTTGATATGGGAAAGGGTTGTCAGGATACAAAAGTTTTAAACTTTTGTGCAATTCTAGCCAAGACAGGGTGATTAATGTACCTGCTTCTGACATAAATAGAAGTCGTATGCTTCCAATTTTGCTTAACTTCTTGATTTTATTTTGCAAAAATTGCAAGAAAACTCAGCAAAGCTGCAAAGTCCAGCTTGTTTGACTAGTCCGAGGCCTCCGTACCGTGCTCAAGCATAACACACTTTGATTATGGCCCATGCACAAGCACAGGTGAGCAGTGTGGATACGACGTGCAATTGATTTGACAGCCCTTTGACAATCTTTAACACTGGCAGAATGTTAGAAAGCTATATCTGACTAAGTAAGCCTAAAAGTAAAATAAAGTTCCTATTCTCTGTGTTTTTCTCTCCTTGTTGAAGCTGCGTATCTCATCGTACAATACCACCTGTCCATGCTCAGGCCTGGTTGTGGTTGGCATAATGTAAAGTAAGAAGTAAATTAAGGCCAGCAGGGAACAAGGGAGGCGAGTCAATTATGCTTCAGCACAGTACTGACCCGAGTGTGAGTATGCCCTAAGGCTGTCAACTCGCTAGACATGCTAGAGACAAATCACAGAGGATTTCAAAATGTGGGCAAACGTGAGGACAGTTCAATTGATTTTTTGTCTTAACATCCTCTGAGCGTGCACATTTCTACCGTAAACAGATGAGAGAGACTTTCTACTGTAAACAGATGAGAGAGACTCCAGACAATTGAATTTCCCTGTGGGGATAAATAAAGTTATTGTATTGTATTGTATTGTATGATGCGACTCAGCTGGACTGTGAGACCTGCCCGTCTGTAGTAGCAATTTCAAAGCAAAGATTCTACATACATGCGTGATCACAGTGACTTCAGAAGAAAAACAAACATGGAGGATGATGGAAATCCTTGGCTGGATGTCCTGGCATGCGTTGATGAGACACTCTTAAAAAATATCACTTTTATGGCCAAAATATAAGAACAATCACTGGAAGAGTTACAGTGTGACAAAATATATCTCGACTTTGGATATGCCACCTCTGATCATCGGAGGGGGTTGCCAATGTTTTTGTGCAAATTAGCTTTTATTCTATACAGTTTAGACAGTTAGGCACGCTGCTTCTCCCTCTCTTTTACTCAAGGTGACTTTTTTCCCCCAGAAGATTTATTCTGGGGCTTTTTGCCTTTACTTTTAGAGCAGTGTTTCTCAACTGGTCAAGCCTCAGGACCCACCATCAGCTTTTCATTAAGAAATTGTAATCTAAATATCAGATATTTTTGGTCCAATTTTGACCAGCTTTTTGACCAATAGTACAGTCTGGACCTCCAGCAGTACGAGAAACTAGGGGTGCAACAGTACAGGTAACCCACGGTACGGTCCATACCTTGGTTTTTGGGCCTCAGTTTTGGGTTCAGTTTCGGTACGTGTTTTGTGCGTAAAGATAAGTTTATTTCTCCTGAAAGTATCTCTTTATTTTGTTTGTCAGTAAAAACTGCATTTTACAGTAAACAAATTCCAGTATCAATGGTATACTGAATAATATAACACTTTTTTTTTCAATTTTTTGTCCTTTATTCAGCTATAAGTCATAATCGCCAAGCATTCAGCTCTGTTTAGCAATGTTTAAACTAACTCTTCTTTTATTGAATAGGCTATCAATGCTTTAACACTGTTTATCTTGTCTAACTCTGACTCAGACTGTACATTTTAATGCTCTACAAATCAAACCTTTCATTCCAATAGTCTACCACATCTTTATTTTATTACACTATATACTCATTGCCACAATTACAATAATAATAAAAAAAAACATTTTCATTATTTTGAAAGTAGGCTACTTTAAACACAGTTTACAACAGACTGAGATATAAAGAGCTGCATCAGTAAAATTAAACTATTTCTCATCCTCTTTAAGGACATCCATATTTAAAACACTCAAAAGAAATCTTTCTGTCAATAACACGTTTGCACGTTAATTTAGAGTAATAGTTTATTTAATCGTTTTGTGCGCTTTTTTTTCTTATGAGCTTTGACAGTGTTGGATGTGATGCACAGATGAGCATTCATGTAAATGTGTGTGCATTGGTGAGCAAGTGTCTCTGCTCTGTGCTGTCAACAAATAGCAGGGTGTGTTTAAATAGGGCTTGAACTGTGTTTTTTGGAGCTTTCAGTGGACTCTATGGCGCTGAAAGAGAGTTTGTTTGGCTAAGTTTACCGCTGCAGTATACAACAGCCCGTCGCGCTAAACATGTTAAGCTTCTGATTGATGATAGCACAGCCAACAGCTGATGGATGTGTGATGGTGAGACGAGAAGGAGACATGACGCAGCGTGGAAACAAGTAGAGTCGCTCCACTGTCTTGTGTTTTGGAAGCGTTATATCAGGATGCTTACGCTATCTACAGTCTTCACTCCCTCGTCGTTATATTTGACGGCGAAACCGAAACTAACCCACACCACTGATTTGAATAAAGCTGGTGCTTCTTCTTCTTTTTTCCGCTTAAGTGTGAGAGCGGCAGTGTGAACCTGGCTTCAAAACAGTGTGAGAGGGGCCGTGTGGGTGGAGCAGCAACATTGATTGGACATTAACTCGTGGGGAGGGCTTTTCTCCTGCCAGGACAGACGCACATACAGACACACACAATGGCCTGAAAACCATCAGTGCAAAATGAATTATAAATTCGAAAATCTGCGGTCCACAAGGGCGTATTGTCCCGTGCAGAGTGGACCGAACGGTTCAATATTTTACAGAGTACCGTTGCGTTCCTACAAGAAAGGTGACAAATCAGAGAGCTAGGACAAAACAAGCATGTTTTAGATAAGTTTCATGGTCTTTTTTTGTGCAAATTTTGCATCTAGGAACATATTTATCACCCACTAAAGAGGGCTCAGAGACCCACTTTTGGGTCCCGACCCATCTGTTGAGAACCCCTGTTTTAGAGGACAGTAAAGTGGATAGTGAAGATAATCAGAAAAAAAGAGAGAGGGAGGGGGTTGCATGAAGCTAGGCTGCCTTCCTTGTAAGACTAACTTCTATCACATGGCCATTAGTACCCCCTCACAGGAGCTCAGTAACCTTCAAAACGCTTGGTACTTTCTGATGCTATTGATCACTAAATATAGAGATAAACTGCATCATTTTAAAACATGTGGCATCAAAACCTATCAAAGTATCAAACACTTTGACAACCTTAACAGGGAAGCCTTCAGTTCTTAAAGTCAGGGCAGTGATCCAACCATCTTCCTTCCTTCTCCCGTCCTTCTGTCCAAAATAAACTCAAGAAGCACAAACTCAGATGTCCCTTTAGGCCTCTCCGTAGGTGAATTTTCAAGGCATTCCTTCGCCTATACTAGGGATCCCTCTAATATTTTCATATCCTGGACAGAAACACTACTGCAAGATCACATAATACTCCTAAAATACAGCTCCGCCCTGTCGTAAGTCTCTTTCATCCGCTACCTGCTTTAACTAACTAAATGAAGGAAAAATAAAGGAGGTCACTTTTGTACACAAACACCAACACGGTCCAGTCAGGATCGTAACCACGTGTTTACCAGAGCTAGTTACTGCAACCAAAGGCTCCATCTTCAATGAGTTTCATGCCTCGTTTAAGACAGTTTAAGTGTCGCAGTCTTTTTTAAATTTGGGTGTGTTTCAGTGGTCGCCTCTGCTATTCATAAGCAGCTGCTTAAACTCGAGCACAAAGCAGCCACAGTGGGAGAAAAAAGAGAGGCCTGCTGTGGTTGTGCAGTAATGTAAATGTTTGGAGTTTTATATGGAGTCGAAATGTTATTCTTACGATGGAGGAGCTCCTCCTATGGACAGCTGCTCCCTGAAGGAGAAGATAGGCGTAGTGAAGCAGGCGGCTTTCCAGGGTTTAATCAAACCTATCAGGCCACCACTACTGGTTTCACTGGGATGTGACAATGTACTGGGGTGGACTTTGTGCAGCATTTCACAATTGCTTGTGCCAAGTCTTCCTTTTAAAGGTTAGTGTTGGTCACGTCCATGCACTTAGACCGGAAGAAGCTTGTGCATTAGTGGAAAAACCTCCAAGGGTTTTCCACATTTTTGAAGTATCTTCTTGTCCTAACCAGCCAAGTTTGGAGGATCTCCTGACTTTAGGACTCCTACATTTTTGGTGAGTTAGTCATTAGAAATCCTGTCTAAATCAGACAGCTGTGCTTTGTTGCCTCAGAAGTGTTGGAAAAAAAACTTTTAGATGAATATTTTGATGATGTGCAAGCTCATTAGCAAATGGAAATAACATAGCAAGGGTTTGATCATGCTTGAGGAGGAAGAGAACAGATTTATTTGCTTTGTTGTAAGCAGGAGTGGAAACCAGGTCATCAGGGAAAAGTTTGGGCCCTGTAGTTGTTAAAAATAAGGAAAATTGCCCATTTCTTTAAGCACTTTCTTCAAGAGATGCTCTTGTTTGTTTGGGCAAAAAAAAAGACAGTAACAGGTATGTCATGAATGATTAAAGAGCAAGAAAGCAAGGTATGATTCCTGTTAGCAAAGAAACCTGTGATAATAAATGGAAACAAACTTTGAACTTTTCCATGTGCGAAGAAGAATATTGGAGAAGCAGAGTGGGTTCGTTGTCCTAAGTGTACCCTACTCACCTTAAAATGAAGTTTGGGGCACAGATGGCCTAGTGGTTAAGTTGCGTGGCCTAGTGGTTAAGTTGTATGCAGGTGGTCCGGGTCCGAGCATCAACTGGAGGCCTGGGGGACACATGAGGCCCCAGATGGCTTCTTAGCCGGTCCTCTGGGATAATTAGATACAGAAAATTTGAGAAGGAAAAACTATGGCATGCTATCGTTGAACTTTTTTTAAAGTTTAAATAAAACCTTCAGTTTAGCGACTTTTAAAGAAGAAGCAAATAGGTATTGTATTTCTGTAATTTGGCATGGTAAAGAAATACTTCCTGTTTTGATTAAAGCTGTATTTTAAGGGTCTTTGAGAGTGAAATATTCCTTTCTGAGAATCAACACAAAAGATCTGTTTCCTGCATGTGTATTTGACCAATCATCACACACCTTATTTGCATCGAACTCAGTGATAGGCATCAAGAGGGCTCCAGAAATACGTAGCTAAAATTTCTCAGTCACCCCCTTGTGGCTGGCTTTGGTATAGGTGACAAGTATATTGCCTCTCTGTTAAAAGTTCCATTCATTTTTAAAAGAAAAAATATTTTTACAAGAATATGTTAATTCAATCAAAATATAGATTTTAGTTTAGCTTTTTTTAATGTCTGGCCCACACAGCGTCTGTCAAGAGAAAGCTGGCCCTTGTGTGAACCCCTGCTCTAGGGGGACAGCAAAGATCTCAGAGTAGTGCAAGGCTTTGTGTGCTATGAGGTTGGCAGAATTAAATTTGAACGTGTTCGCCCCTCAAACCTCGCTGGAACGCAGACGATCCAAACCAGTGGTGCATGCATTGTTTACAATATCTCAGGAACCATAAGGTGGATCTATACAGAGTAAATTTTGATCAGAAACTTACCTTTGTGCCCATCTATGGACAACACTTGGTGAACATTTTTAATCCAGGCATAAGCCCATGTTTATTTAGAGCTTTGATACTACAAATCAGTAAATAGTTATATCAAGGATAAAATGACTTTTTATCACGTTTTTTGTAATGAAAGACTTTGTGGTAGCCTGTTGGCCAATCACGATGCATCAATTTCTTCTTCTGTTGTTTTGTTGGTGGTAGAGACCAATCAGAGCCAACTAAAGACCAACAAGAGTTATGGTGCGTTCCATTTAATCTCAGAACTCGTAAATTCAGGAATGCACCCTTGTAATTCCGACCCGCCAATCATATCAAATGGAATGCATTCCATTTTCTGAGCTTTATCTGCCAGTTTAGAAAGCAAAGACAAAAATCGTCCTTTATGGCCCAACTAATGAAAACATCCCAAAATGGGATTCATGTGCATTTACACCCAGGAATTCCAGATGTGTGCATTTGTGTGAATTGGTTTTACGGCAATGTATTTTTTAGGTTGTTTTTATGTTTTCTCCTGATAGAGGAGGCCAGTAGGAACTGAATGCAGATGTGAAAAGGCGTGGTCATTTTTGGTCTTGGTGGGATTTGAATTAATTCTTAAAGATTCAATCTCTGTTTTGTTCTTTTACTTGATTTCTCTGGTCTTAGAGCATTTGATACAATCATCAAACATCCTTGCAGCACACGTATTCTGATAGTCCAGATTATCCTGAAAAAATAGATATCTTTGATGTAGTTGTGGTGAAAAGCGTGGAGATTCTACATGCCTTTTTGCATGTAGAATACATGCAAAAAACAGTAAAAACTGGCTTGGGTTTCCAAGGGTTTACAACTAAAATCATAATAAAATGCTATAAAACAGGTCAAACAAAGGTCTTTTTTTAGGAACAGCATATGTGGACCTATTTTATTATGGTTGTGTCAATGAAACAATTGAAATTGATGCTGATTTTTAACACCAGTGTGATACTTTCTTGCCTCGTTGGTTAAGGGGGGCTCAGCTTTTCTTAGCTACAGGCAGTGGGGCCTCCAGGGGAAAAGCTGGGAACCAGTGCTTTTAATGAACATTGAAGCTGGTGAAGTTTTTAGGTCTTTGAGACTACTGCTACTAAAACTGCCTTGGGTAAAGAAAATGTCTATAATTACTCATGTAAGTATGCTGAATATCAAACTGAAAGAAAATAGCTCCTTAACATACTGGCCATTTCTCTCTCATTCAGAGATAAAACATCATTATAGAAGTAGTAAGTAAATTCATTCATAAAACAGGATGTCAGCCACGCCTCTTTCCTCCTTTATGAGTCTTCTCATATGCCCTATTAAAGTTCCTATGTCAATGTTTTAAGAGGAAGCTCTTTGCTGGGAACAGAAAGCATCCCTGAGGAAGACTCCTGCTGGTCAGACAAGATACTTTTGGAGAACAGCCCCGGGGATTCCCACTGAAATGAAAAAAACTAGAGGCTGAAAGAAGGTTTCATTCACAGCCACATCGTGATCTGTTTAAAAGCAGCTCAGGCTCCGTGCTTGTGGAGGTGTTCTCTCCTCTTCCACCCCCTCTATTCAGGCCTGTTGTCGCTTAAACTGTTGGATTTGCTATGTAGGGGTGGGTTCTGGAAGTCATTGTGGAGCGAGTAGGAGGATTCCTGCTCTGCTTTTCTAATCAGAGATGAAGTGTAGGAAACCGTGCAGGTTACACGGTGCAGCTATGTCTGTTGTAATCCATACTGGGATTGTCAGGATACCAGAACTGTGACTTCAGGAGAAAACTAGTAAAATTCTAACAACATTCATAACTGTTTTGATACCCTGGCAACAAAAATAGATGTCCAAGGCACTTTAATAACTAGTGATTTGTGCTGTTTGAGTAACAAAAATTGCAGGCATCTCCCTCACTATCAAATAATCAGAATCTGACAACCGTAATCCAGACTGTGGGAATGTGCGGGATGTCTGTGGGAATGTGGAGAATACATACGGCAGAGAATCGGATGTTTGCTCCTCTCATACTTCCTCTGGTCTGATTAAACATGGTTTCCGTTCACCACTTTTGCCCTAAGCTTCTCTTTAACAAATTGCACATTAAAACAGACTCCTCATCCCTCCCCAGATGACCGCCTTGCCATGAACCCTCCTTCCATGATCGCCACAGGCAGCATGGGAGCCGCTATCTGCGGCCTGCAGCTGGACCACACTGACCAGAGGCTGAGTCGAGATAACCTGACAGACCTGCTCGCTAAGATCACCAACACAGAAGTGGTGAGTACGAGGAAATCCATACCTTCCAGGAGTAACGATCCAGCAGTTTTAGTGCCTCACAACAATGCTCTCTTAGTAATATTCATTGCAACATCTCACGACAGCAGAATAAAAGGCCTTTTAGTAAACAACAGCGATGACTTCAGTAGTGGCAGATTGAAGCGATTTACTTTTCATGGAGAGAGAGGCAGAGTGAGCGTTTGGCTCTTGGCTGTGGAGCCAGACTGCTGCTATAAAGAGCAGCGGCAGAGGGAATGGCTTCTTAAAAGTCAGAGCCCACATTCTTGTGGTAGGACACATGCAATTCCTTAGCATGGCTCCGACATGAGCAGCGTGCCCCTCCTGGTGGAGGAACATGTTCGTAATGAAGTTGAGGAGGGTCTTTTCCAGAGTAAAGGCCAGGAGGAACAAAAAGTTATTCAAGATGGTTGATTTTTTTTTTTTTTCACATCACTGAAGACAATATTAAACTCTTTGACTCAGTATTTGGGCTCAATAAAAGTTACTATGTGAGTGAATGAAAATTTGGAATACTTGAGCATATTACTCTAATGAATTACCTCTAATGAATTAGGCTTTAGGCTCTTGTGATAAAATCATAAAATGTGAATTTCAGAAAAATATCAGTAACTTGAATTGTGTTCCAGGAAATACAGACAGGTCACCTGCTTTTGCTTATAATGCACAATTAAGAAACTTAGGATAATTTAGTCATATTTTTAGAGTACAGGAAATACAAAAAGTGCCCAGTTTGCACTGATTAATTAAAAACTTTTGGTCCAATTTATTTTCAGTGTACAGATGAAAAGCAAGTAATGAAGAGATTTATGAAGAGTATTTTTAAAGAATGCAAGTGTGCATAAATGAGCATTTTACATGACTTGGTACTTTCAAGGGATGCAGGATATTACCGGTATGATATTTGATGTATTGGCTTTAAATATTAGCTGTAATAAGGCAGAACCAACAAGCAGTTGGTTTAAAGCAGCTTTAAACTTTAAGGCCTGTTCTGAAGACTATACTTTTAGTTTTTTATATTGGTATCAACATTGTTATTGGCTGAATTGATTGGTAAATATTTTTGAATCTGAAAACTGTAAAAATCGAATGTTGTGCATCCCTAAAGTATTCTATAGACTTGGCTGTATAATACCAGTGCTCGTGTCATGAATTGACTACCATAGACTGATTTAGATCGGTTCATTTGTTTTATTTAGCATTTTTTATACAATGTTAAACTCAATTTTCTTTATAGGAGATGAGAACAAAAAATAAAAAAACAAAGATGCACACATGTATGAAAATTAAAGGCGTAATTAAAAACGCCCCTGCATAAACCTTGCACCAGCGCTCACTTTCAAACATTATTGTTGGAGCATGATTTTGTAACGTTGGAAACGACAGATTATATAACCTTGCAAAGCAGATGAATTTGCCAGACTCCATGTCAGTCATCAGGCAAATCCATCTTGAAAAGCTCCAATCCACAACATTTGTGCTGTTTGGACCAATCAACATCATTTGGGGAGAATGAGGCGGTAGCTATGGGCGGGGTTTGGCTGTACTAGCCAAATGCAATGGCTGCCTCCAGTGTGGTGATTAGCTCGGATGTAGCTAAAACATAGCGGCAGTTTTATCACTTCCACATTAAACAAATAGCAAAATAACACTTAAAGCTTTTCATGATTGAAAAGATGTTTTCGCTCTTCTGCCGACCTGCTTCAGCACGAGTTTGTGAGAGTTACGGGGTTGGTTAGTTGTTGAGTGAGTGGTTGTATATGGTTGGCAGTGGAGTGATTAGCTCGGACGTTGCCGCAGCGGCAGTTTTGTCAACATATCTCTATTAAAACAAGATGAAAGAGCCACACTGGATGCTTTTCATGAAATAAAAAATGTTTTCACTCTTCTCCGGGTCTGCTCGGCATGAGCTTGTGAACGTTATGGGTGGGGTAACCAATGGCTGCTGCTGTGGTAACTATTAGCTCAGACGTAGCTGTAGGAAAGCGACAATTTAACCGGAACTGGACCACATTTTCCTTTGAAACTAGAACAAACAGTCACATCAAAAGCTTGTCTTGGCAGAGAAGATGTTATTGCAAGTCTCCCTACTGCCCTTGGCATAGATTTACTCACCAAAGAGCTCCACCATTCACAAATACGGCAGCAGTAGCCTGTCTGTTCAGGAGAAGGAAATATGTACTTACCTAGTCTTGTTGCTCTGGTTGGCCTGTCACAAATGTTGAATTGCCTTCTGAGAATTTTTTCAAAAGTCCTGCCTTTCCCAAACCCTTTCGAAAGGAGCTTTCCAAGATAAATGTGTAATATATATGAAAGATATATGAACCAGTTGTCTAGGCGTGCCAGGTTAAAGCTCTGATGGAAGTCGAGATTTGAATTAATAACGATAGCAACGTTCCCGACATGCTCACTGTGCTTTAGGGTGATAATAAAAAGGATATAAATTTTGATATTTTAAAAAAATAAGTAATTAAAAGCAGAAATCACCTAAGTAGCTTGGATATCTTGCCTCTATCTACTTGAATATATATCATACTTTATTCCTGTACAATTTAATATACTATACTATACCATGTAAGAACTTAAAACTGTGGACTTCAAGTCATGGATAAATCAGAATGAGTCTTTAATTTTGCCTGTTATTTAAGCTTTTACAAACTTATGCAAGGCATAATTATGACTATTTTCTATACAGGATGGATTTTAAGAGTACATTTTATTTTTACATTTTAAATGAACATTTATTTTGCCTTTATTAAGAGGGCAGGACTGTGGATTAAGTCAGATACAGGTCTAGAATGGAGGCAGTTAATGAGGGGCAGCTACAGCCCTGCACATGGGTTGAACCATATAACCCATGAGCTAGACCAGCACCCCTAAAGTAGCCATTTAATAAATAAACACCTCCTATTTAGCAGCACAATCAGGCTTAAAAAATACTACTAATGCCATATTTGTGCATGTGTGTGCGTTTATTGTTGAGTCATTGTTACATCAAAGAGCTGGTTAAACAGTACGACATTCAAATGGTCCACAGCCAGTGGGTTGAAGGAATAACACAGTTGCCTCCTTAGCTTGTGGTTACGTTACCATGGAGATAAGGGCCCCGCAACGCAGCCGTCACAACAGGCACTCCGACTGCAGCCCATCGGGTTCCAATTATCCGTACATTTCAAAGGAATGTTGGCCTCTTTGCGAGCCTTGCTTCATTCTTTTAAGGGTCCTGCAGCCGGCCCAGTGAGGCAGACCTCCCACATCCTCCTCACAGACCTGCAGAGGGACGCAGACACAGACAGAGACCGAGAGAGAGGGAGAGGATCCCCTTTCACAGGACAAGTTGTCCAAAAACATCCGGTCCCCTTGTCCTATTTTCTGTTTTACACCCAAACTCAGAGGGTCAGGGTGCAGTAGGTCAAAGCCATTTCCTCTAGACCTCCACATGGGACTGACCGTGCTGTAAACCCAAAACGGAGGGGAGGTGGAGGAAGGGACTTTCAGAGCCACCTTTTCTGCTCCCTGAGAGACCACAGGGCTCTTTTTTAGGCCCCTTCACGTTGCTCATACCTCAGACATGCACAGGTCTCATGTCAGAGAGGATTCCTGTGCCCACCGTGTCACTCTCTGCTCAGTGTTGTTGGTGTTGCGGCGTGCTGGTACCCATTGTTCTGCTCATTATGCAGACAGGACCACCTACCTCAACACACATAATTCCCTGCTGGTATTCCATGCATGTGACCAGAGCCATTCAACAACTGGCGCATCAGATGAGAAAAGTTTTTTGCACGCTAATGTCTGCTGCAGGTGCAGCAATTAATCCTTTTGGTGTCCTTTTCTTGATTGGACAGATTACCAAAAAATGTTTTTTAAATCAGAATATTACCATGTAGTATGAAGAGACAAGTCAAGAGTGTTATGTGGAGTTAGAAAGACATTTTTAAAACAGATCATTGATAAGAATCTGCAGAACATACAAAGAAATGTTACATTAGCTTATTTACTTTATGTTCAGCTTATTTTTGCATAGAGGTGCAGTATGCAAACCAACAACTGACTGCTGGTAGATCAGTGAAAAGTGTAGGAATGTATATTATTTAGCTTATGATGGGATGCCAGTTTAGCGCAGCTGATGGAGCAGGTACCCATGCACAGAGGCTGCAGTCCTCAACACACTAGTCACAGGATTGAGTCCCAGTCCTGGCACTGGGTTAGGTGCATGTCTTCCCCCATTCTTCCTTCATGTATTTCCTGTTTCTCTTTAGCTTTCCTGTCCATTAAAGCCAAAAGAAAAAGCCTGAAAAACAGACTCACAATATGTAAACTCCTTCACCATAAAGGTGTATTGATTAAACATTGAGCCACGATTCTTGCTTCACTGATAAATTTCGTACAGTGTGGGAGAAAAGCTGTTAAAGTGGCGATGCCTTCCAGCTTTGTGCTTCAAGCTACTCCCAAAGCATTTTCAGATGCCCTTTAGTAAACACTGTACATCTAAAAGAGTTCAGTTTTTATTGAGAGAACTTCTCTTCTCAAAACATCTCCATGACAACATTTATGTAACATCCAGCATTTCCATGGCAACGATAAACATATCATGATCATAGCAGCTCCAGCAGGGGGGCCACTGTGACAAACGAACCGTTACAGCTATAAAAAGTAAGAATTTCTTTGGCTTTGAAAACTGTTGGAGATATTTGAGTTACTTAGCTAAGACATATATATAACATACGCTATGTGGACAGAAGTATTTGGACATCTGATCATGACACAAACAGGGACTGCAATGACATTGTATTCAAATACTTTAATAAAGAGTTTCCCCCCTTTTGCAACTATAACAGCTTCCACTCTTATTGCAAGGCTTTGATCAAGATCTCTGACTGTTTCTGTGGGAATTTGTACCCATTCAGTCTGTAGAGCATTTATGCAGTCAGGCACTGATGTTGGACAAGAAGGCATGGCTTGCAGTCTCTGTTACAGTTCATCTCAAAGGTGCTCGATAGGGTTGAGGTCAGGGCTCTGTGTGACCAGTCACTGGGGCACAGTCATGTTGGAATCGAAAAGGGCATTCCCCAAACTGTTGCCACACAGTCGAAAGCATAGCATTGTCTGAAATGTCTCTGTATGCTGAAACATTAAGACACCTGTGGAATCAGCAGAGTGTTGGTGATTTTTAGGCACCATAGTCTTAGCAGTCTTTGACCCTGCCCTGTGATTTTACGTGGTCTTCTACTTTGTGGCTGAGTTGCTGTTGTTCTTAAACACTTCCACTTGACCTTATATACTTGTGCACCGGGTCTGATTGAAGTATCTGAATTCCATAATTAAATGGTATGGCCAAAATACTTTGGGCCATGTAGTGTACATGTAGTCAACTTTGAATAAATTTACATATTGTACCTTTAACCTGCTTGAAAGTATAGATTTGGGGTCTTAAAAACATTTTTTTGAATGAAGAATAAATGGAACAAGGCAACAAAACAAATACGGGGATGAAGCTTACTTTTCTGAACATGCAAATGTATTTTGTTTTAGTGCATTTGTAGATTTGTTTAATTGCAAAGCAAAAACAAAAAGAGATTTGTATTTTTACAACATTAAACTGTGTATTACAGCTCTAAATGCTGATACCCCCAAACAATTGTCTATCATTGCAATGCCTGTTTGATTCTTGTTTTATTTTTGGCTTGTGGCGACTTAAGAAATCTCACTTTTATCCAAGTCTGAGTTGAAAAAATTACAGTGGATGTTGCTTTAACAGAAAACAGACATGAATGTCTACAAAGCCAGCTTAAATGAACCTTGACCCCATGGCTTTGTCTGTATTTAACAGGCTAACCTGTCCAACAGGCATTTAACCACGAGCAAAACCATGAGCTGAAGTACGTGTATGAGTAATGACGTCTGACCCTTTCTTGTTCCAGGACTGTTTGAGGGCCTGCCAGGAGCAAATAGAGCGTGTGCTGGCCACCAGCCTGCAGCAGGGCCAGCAGTGCCGGCAGGAGGCGGCCATCCGAGCAGGCAGCAAGGCGAGAGAGCAGCAGGACCAGTCCAGCACCCCCACAGACGTACGGGACGTCAACTTATGAACCCTCTCCCGGCTCACATACACACCGCTCATGCCTGTGTACCAATGAACTGAGAGGGAGCGAGGGGGGCTGCCAGTATGAGGACGCCACATGATTGATGGTGTGACAATCAAATGAACTGTTAGAATATAAGAAATTTCTAGTTTTTCTCCTTTTTTACCCTGTTCATACATGGCTGGGTGTCCTTTCATGTTATCCAACAAGCTATTTAAAAAAAACGGTTAAAAACTTGATAGCGCCTAAAGGTCTCCCAGAGCGGAAACCTGAATATATTTTCATACTTGAAAAAAACAGCATAATTATATGAAATATGCATATTTCTTTTGATACAACCTAGCATAAATAAATATAATAAATATTGTATATTTAGTTAGCTTTTAGTTATGTTACTCTTTTATCGTCTTTAGTGAGCAGTTATCAATTCCCAGATTGATTGAGAACTTTGATTCACACTCATTTGTGCAGGAAACTTCCTATAGCAGTGATTTAAGTGAAACAGCACTTGGCATTTAAACAAAGCTGATAGCCTAACAGCGGGGCGCTACCATAGCTAGCTGCTATCTCTCTCTCTCTCTCTCTATCATACTGTGCACCTGTAGCACTGCTTCCTATTTATGCTGAGAAGTGAGGCCGGAGTGGGCTGGGCCTGCTCACAGAGGGAGCTGTTGGAGGTCTTTATTTCACTGCTAAATCCACAGTTTGATATAGGATCACGTTTGTTATAGTTTAGATAGGCTACATTATTGATCTGTTCCTGCTCTAGCTTGTTAAAGAGCATTAAAGCTGTGTAATAGAGGAGTTTAATGCTCAGCTGGACAGTACTGATGTCATGTTAAAGGAAGATTTTGCAAGTTTTTATGAGGTTTGCGAGGAATTGAATGCAGTGTAAGGGGTTCTTAAGTGGTTTTTCAAGAAAGGCAATGCAAGTGGGGAAAGGTTGGATTGATTGCAACATAGCGAGGGAAGTTAACTTAAGCTATACGTTTCTGCAGTTGCTCATACTTGAGTGACACAAGAGGAGGAGAAAGAAGCGGAGTAATCCCCAATGATGTCAGGGGAACACTTTTAGGTCTGCTGCAGATTTATCAATTTTGACCATATATTCTTGAGAGCAGATATCGATGCACTTTTAAAAACACACTCCTTAAGATCGGTAAGGGGAAAGTGGTTGAGGAGAGTTGAGTGGGTTTTAGGGTCATTTTTTAATTTTTCTTTTAAGTTATTTGATTTTTTTTTTTTTTTTCTTTTTTTTGGGGCTGGATTCCCATGGGGTAACGCACGTTGTCTTGAAAGCTATGCCCCGATAGCTGAGTAGACGTAGGAAAATTGGTGTAATAGTATATAAACTAAGGAAAGCCAAGTCACTTATAGACTTAGATTTTTTTTAATTCAGTGCGATTATTTAACCTTGAACTTGAATTTTTTTCATTCATAGCCTAAACCTTCCAATAGTTCTAAGAGTTAAACACATACTGTCTCCTAATATACTCTTCCTTGTTTTTGTTTTGCTCTTTTTACGTTAACTGCTCTCTGATCTGAAGTTTTTCTCCATCGTAGACATTGCTAAGTTTTGGGTTTACATGGCGGGAAAGTGTGATTGTATATAACAAACTCTTCCACATGCAGAAGTCCTACAAATCCTCATTACATTTTAGAACGTTCCTAAATTGTGTTCCTGCATATTCTGTTGTGCAAAAACGCCAAATGTTGTTCCAAAAAAAGTGCTTTAAACAGAAAAAATGTTTATGCTTTTATGGTTTTGTGTATAATTCAAAAGAGATGATTCCAAAGTGAGACAACAAGATTATACACATCATTCTCTTGCTGCTATGAAGCTTTTCTTTTCTAGTCTTACACAAAGAGGCCTTATGTGATTCACTTGTGTGCTGCTATATTATGAAATGTTGGATTTGTAACTTTTTTTTTTTTTTTTTTTTTTTTGCTTCTCTGTTGTATGTGTACCGGAGGGAACGTAACAGATGGTGCGGGACTGGAAGTACTTGTTTATTGATCTTTTTGATTAGCATGTTTAACTCTTTTTTGTATCTTTATATGCTATCATATTCTTGCTGCTTCTTTGTTTGTGTACCTCAGGTTTAATTGGATGGATAGAGCGAGAGCCCAACTCGCATTACCTCATCAAAACATCACACCACATACACTTTGTTTTTTTTTGTTTTCACTCTGAATTCGTTCAACGGGTTTCACTTTTTTTTCTGTCTGGATGAGAGGAAAGATGGTGCTTCTTCTCTTTAAATCAAATAATGTCTTCCACTGTTCATTCATAAGTGCTTAGACTTTAAAATAGGTTATTTCACATTTAAATGTCAAAAACAGCCTGTGCTGAATGTTTTATGTGTATTGGAAAGACAAAAAAAAGTTTCTGTTTCCTTCCTGGGAGTTTTATCAGCATGTTCATTGGAGTAAAATGAAATGTTTATTTTTGAGGTACCCATTTGGTCAAATTTTAAACCACAGGAATGTTTTTGTCATTGTTCAGTGTGGTTGTTATTCGAAACTCCTCTCCCGTGATCCCAATGTGCAACCACACAGCGTACCTCAAATATTTCTCATAAATAAAATTGGCCAAAATCATGTGACTTGTTTTTTTGTCTTCTTCTGCCACTGAGCAGACGAATAATTCAGGGCGTCTTCAGGAATTCTGTTCATATGACAATGGTGGTAATGTTTATTTGGGAAGGGACAGTGGATATTTGTACAGCAAGATGGTGCCTAGTAGTCTCACAGTTAGTGAATAGGGGATCGCCTGAGTGCAGTGAATGTGTCTCAATGGACTGTAGTTTAAAGACACCTGTGTCTGGAAGGTCCAGTCTGTGGTTAGTCAGTATTCCTGACAACCATGACACCATGAAGTCAAAAGAACACTCCAACTCAGAGAAAAGTTTAATGAAAAGTTTAAGTCAGGGGTTGGATACAAAAATAGTTCCATGGAAGACATATGGCACGTGTAAATCTGCCTAGATCAGGCCATCCTCACAAACTGAGTGACCATGCAAGAAGGAGACTAGCGAGAGAGGCCACCAGGACACCTATGACTACTCTGAAGGAAGCTTCAGCAGCTGAGATGGGAGAGACTCTGAATACAACACCCATTGCCCTGGTTCTTCACCTGTCAAAGCTTTATGGGAGAGTGGCATGTTGAAGAAAACTCATATTAAATCTGTACTCAACAAAAAGCATGTGGGAGAATTCATGGTAAAGGGGAAAAAAGTTCTTTGCTCTGATGAGACCAAAATGGTGCTTTCTGACCATCAGCTTTATTTGGCAGACATCAAACACTGTACATCAGCGCAAACGCACCATCTCCACTGTGAAGCACTCTGGTGGCAGCATCATGCTGTGGGGATGCTTCTTGGCTGGAAGTCTAGTAAAGTAGAGGGTGAAATGAATGTGTCCACATGAGAACTATGTCTTGGGAGTAGAATTATTTTCCAGCATGATAATGACCTGTAGCACACAGCGAAAGCTAGAGGAGAAACGGTCTAAAGACAAGGTGAATGTTCTAGAGTGGCCGAGTCAAAGCCCAGACCTCAGTTCAATAGAGAATTTGTGTGTGGACTTGAAAAAGGTCATTCACACCCAATCCCTGTGCAACCAAACAGAGCTTGAGAAGTTTTGCAAAGAAGGTAAATAAAGATTATACCCACCTCTGCGGGCACCACTAAACCCCTGGATTTTGCTTAAAACATATGATATGCAAAGAGGACACAAACAAATCTCAAAGCCAATAAATAAATACCTACCTTCTTATGTATAAACGTAACACAAATAAATCAAATACACTGCCTGGCCAAAAAAATAGTCGCCACCAAGAAAAGGTCACACACTCTAATATTTCGTTGGACCGCCTTTAGCTTTGATTACAGCATGCATTCGCTGTGGCATGGTTTCGATAAGCTTCTGCAATGCCACAAGATTTATTTCCATCCAGTGTTGCATTAATTTTTCCCCAAGATCTTGTATTGATGATGGGAGAGTCTAACCACTGTGCAAAACCTTCTCCAACACATCCTAAAGATTCTCAGTGGGGTTAAGGTCTGGACTCCGTGGTGGCCAATCCATGTGTGAAAATGATGTCTCATGCTCACTGAACCACTCTTTCACAATTTGAGCCCGATGAATCCTGGCATTGTCATCTTGGAATATGCGTGTGCCGTTAGGGAAGAAAAAAATTAATTGATGGAATAACCTGGTCATTCAGTATATTCAGGTAGTCAGCTGACCTCATTCTTTGGGCACATAATGTTGCTGAACCTAGACCTGACCAACTGCAGCAACCCCAGATCATAGCACTGCCCCCACAGGCTTGTACAGTAAGCACTAGGCATGATGGGTGTATCACTTCACCTGCCTCTCTTCTTACCCTGATGCGCCCATCACTCTGGAACAGGGTAAATTTGGACTCGTCAGACCACATGACCGTCTTCCATTCCTCCAGAGTCCAATCTTTATGCTCCCTAGCAAACTGAAGCCTTTTTTTCCGGTTAGCCTTACTGATTAGTGGTTTTCTTAAGGCTACACAGCTGTTCAGTCCCAATCCCTTGAGTTCCCTTCGCATTGTGCTTGTGAAAATGCTCTTACTTTCACTATTAAACATAACCCTGAGTTCTACTGTTGTTTTTCTTCGATTTGATTTGGCCAAACGTTTAAGTGATCGCCGATCACGATCATTCAGGATTGTGTTCCGACCACATTTCTTCCTGGAAGGCGATGGTTCCCCACTATCCTTCCAGTTTTTAATAATGCATTGGACAGTTCTTAACCCAATTTTAGTAGTTTCTGCAGTCTCCTTAGATGTTTTCTCTGCTTAATGCATGCCAATGATTTGACCCTTCTTAAACAGACTAACATCTCTTCCACGACCACAGGATGTGTCTTTCGACATGGTTGTTTAAGAAATGAGAAGTTACTCATTGCATCAGCTGGGGTTAAATACTTGTCGCCAGCTGAAAGATAATCGCCCATGCAGTAATTATCCAATAGGAGGCTCGTACCTATTTGCTTAGTTAAATCCAGGGTGGGACTTTTGTTTTTTGGCCTGGCAGTGTATATGCAAACCTTAAAAGTAGTACTGCGCATAAGATACAGCATACAAAACACATGCTATCAAATTAATGATGTGCATGTGTTACATCCTAAAATTTGTGGCTCAACAACTGGAATGGAAAATGGGCTGTTTTCTCAGCCATGTCACAGTCCAGTTAGAGAGAAAAGGTCTTCACCATTTTACAAACCATTCACACAAAGCTACTAAAGTTGAACAGTTTCAGTTTTGGGTTGTGCTTGTTTGAAATAATAATAAAAACACACTGTATGATAAATCGTAGAACTACTTGTTAGGATCCCAATTAATTGTACCCTAAAGCACAGATAGACTTCCTGGAGTCCATACAAAAAAACATACAGGGAAATCAGACATACATTCAAAATAATGTAGCACCACAATTCACCACCATTGCATGGTTTTCCTTTTATTATGCCATTAAAATGGATTCCACAAATAATGTTTGGCATAAAATTCTAAGTTTCCTTTATTTGTGTTCGGCTAGGCCAGTTAAATAATACTCTGCAGCTCTGCAATGCGATTACATTTGCGTCATGACGCGTGTCCCCACGTCACACAGCTGCGTGGCTCATTACGTCAGCTGCGCAAAGTCAGACCAGGAAGTAGTCACACAACTGCGGGTGAAAATGTTTACATTCAGTTTGACTTTCGTGCGACAGTAAGTAGATATCTTTGGATTAAATTTTTCTTTATATGTTTAGACACTTGAACGTGGAAAATCTGAAGGCTTGAAATAATTCAGAGGCAGTTTTCTGTCAGCTTGTTCCGAAGCACAGCGGCTGAATTAGAACTGTTGAGAGTTTACAAGGACAAGACTGCTAACTTTGAAACGTCGTTACCATTTACCTGCTAAATTAGCTGAATATTTGTTCACAGTATTCCTGTCTTGTTACATTAAAAAGCACTGAAGTGGTTAAATGTAATTCATTGTCTTTGCTTTATTTGCCTACAGTGGAGAAACACCATACAACAGGGAAAAGCTACTGCAAGGTACCAAATATCTGAGCTATTAGCTTCTTTATTTATTTATTTGTTTCAAATCTGCTGTTCCCTCATGAAAACAACAGTATATATTCTAGGTTTATATCTTAAACCACTATGAAACTTGAATTGATAGTTCGCATTGAACAAGTACAAACCTAATTCCAAAAAACTTGGGACGCTGTGTAAAATATAAATAAAAACAATGCAATAATTCTCAAATCTCATTAACCCATATCTTATTCACAATAGAACATAAACAACATATTGGATGTTGAAACAGATATTTTACCACTTCATGAAAAATGTTAGCTCACTTTGATGGCAGCATCTTTCAAAAGTAGGGACAGGGCAACAAAAGGCTAGAAAAGGAAGTGGTACTGCTATATATAAACAACTGCTATAAACAACTGGAGGAGCATTTTGCAGCATATTAGGTAATTGGCTACAGGTCAGTAACATGACTGGGTAAAAAAGGAGCATTTTAAAGAAGCACAGTCTCTTAAAGATGGGCAGGGGTTTACCAAACTGAGAAACTGAAGCTAAAAAATGTGGAACAATTTCAGAAAAATATGCCTCAACTTAAAAATAGCAAAGCTGGAATATCCCACCATCTACAAAACATAATATTAGCAAGATTCAGAGAATCTGGGGCTTATTGGTTAGGTTGTGCCCCATGTACGCAGGCCTGTGGCTCCTTTCCCGCATGTCTCTCCCCCACACTTCTGTCCCTGTTTCAGATTCTGCCCACTGTCCTTCACTGTCAATAAAGGCATAAAAAGCCAAAGAAATATGTGTCATTTACATTGTCATTTAGCAGACACTTTTGTTCACAGCATGGACATCTTGGACAGGTGTCCACGGTGTTAAGGACCTTGTCCAAGGTTCCAAGGACTCTGATCAGGATTCGAACCCAAATTTCCTGTAACAAAAGCAGAAAAACCACCGAGCTTTTCAGCTCATTATATCTAGAAAAACAAGATTCAGAGAATCTGGGGAAATCTCTGTGCTAAAGGGATAAGGCAGAACGTTAATGTTGGATGCTAATGATCTTCGGGCCCTCACAGCACTGGAAATCACTACATTGGCTCAGGAACTCCACCAGAATTCATTGTCACCACAGTTTACTGTGCCATCCACAAATGCAAGATAAAGCTGTATCATGCAATGAGGAAGCATTGTGAACAAGATCCAGAAACCCCATTATCTTCTCAGGGCCGAAGCTTGTTTAAAATGGACTGAGGAGGGGCGCACAGATAGCCTAGTAGTCTAGGGCGCTACCCATGTACATGGGCGGCCCAGGTTGGAATCCGGCCTGTGGCCCTTTCCCCCACTCTCTCTCCCATTTCTTACACTCTCCACTGTCCTCCTCTATAGAATAAAGGCACGAAAAGCCTAAAAATAAATCTTTAAAAACAATGGACTGAGGAAAAATGGACAACTGTTCTGTGGTCAGATGAATCCAAATTTGACATAATTTTTGGGATTGCGTTAGTGCCTATGGTGTGGGCAGCTTACACATCTGCAAGGCACAATCAGTGCTAAAAAAATGCTGAACCACATGCTCCATCCTTCATTATAGCATGGCTTCACTGTAGAAGAGTCCAAATGCTGAACTGGCCTGCCTACAGTCCAGACCTTTCACCAATAAAAAACATTTGGCGCATTATAAAAAAAAAATTTCCAGCAAAAAAGACCCGGGACTGATGGGCAGCTAAAGTCCAACATCAGACAAGAATGGGACAGCATTCCTCTCCCAAAACTCCAGCAACCAGTCTCCTCACTTCCCACAGAGTGTTGTTAACGGAAGGATGAGTTTATGAGATTTCATCATTGCATTCTTTTTTATTTTCATTTTACACAGCGTCCCAACTTTTTCAGGAATTGGGATTGTAAATATAAAACAGACAAATCATATATAAATACACCATAGATCTATCCATGCTGAAACCCGGTCTGTTTTTAGGACAAGGTGTGGACACGTCCTTATCAGAGACAGGTGTTCAACAGGGGGAGGCGGTGGGACGATACCTCAGAGACGTCCCATTCAACAATGTGTTTGTCAGTAACCTCCAAAGAGCTGTACAGGTAAGGCTTTTATTTGTTGTTGTTTGTTGGTGTCATGTCAAAGTGAGGGAGGATTACTAGACATCTTACTGTGAAACAGCAGCTGAAAATGAGAATGTGTACAAGTAAAGCCTGGCTATGTACTTATTTGGCAGTACTGAGACTTTCTTGAGGGTACCACCATGACTTGTGACTTCTTGTATGGATTGTTTATCAAACCCCCAGAAGTAAAGTACTTTCTTTTCCAAACCAATTATTACATCAGTGTCATTGTACTAAGGTTATTTAAAACCTATCAAATGTCCTCCAGCCAATTCCCACACTTTTTTTTTTTTAATAAGCTATCATTATCTTAGCTAACTCTTTCATGATAACATACCTCCATACCTCTTTGTCATTATGCATGTGAAGTAGTGCAGGCTTAATCTCCTGAGAACATCTGAAGGCTACACTGGAACTATACACCACATATGAGACTAAGGTCTTTGCTGCCTTCAGGTGCATTTTTTAGTGCTATAGCTGAATTATTATATTTAAGTACAGTAGATTTAAAAAGTCTGCACAACCCTGTTAAATGTCACATTTTTGCAATGTTAAAGTAAGGCCAAGATATGTAATTTCAGAGCCTTTTACACCTTTAATGTAACATATAGCATATACAGTTGAATTGATTAACAGTCAAAATCTTTTCAGAGGAAATCCTGAAAAACATCAAATAAACTCCTGGCTGAATATATACGAACACCCCTAGACTAATACATCATTAAAGCACCTCTTGATTTTATCACAGCATTATGTCTTTTAGGTAGGAGTCTATCAGCGTAGTCTATCTCAACTTGGCAAAATGGGCCCTCTAATCCTAGCAGACGCACTCAGAATCCTAAGACTATCAGGACATTTCCTGTTCACAGCCCTTCTCATGTAACCCAACAGATTTTCAGCAAGATTCAGATTTGGAGTCTGTCTTGGCTCTTTTATAGATTTACAACCCTTGTTCCAAAAAAGTTGGGGCACTGTGTAAAATATAAATAAAAACAGAATCCGTTGACTGTCAAATCGCGTAAACCCAGAGAGACAGGGCCATGTTTACCATGATGTTGTATCCTCTCTTCTCTTAACAACAGTCTGTAAACATCTGAGAAATGAGGAGAACAGTTGCTGGAGTTTTGGGAGAGGAATGTTGTCCCGTTCTTGTCTGATGTAGGATTCTAGCTGTTCAACAGTCCCGGGTCTTCTTTGCCGGAATTTTCCTCTTATGATCCACCAAATGTTGTCTATTGGTGAAAGGTCTGGACTGCAAGCACGTCAGTTCACATCTGGACTCTTCTAGTATGAAGCCATGCTGTTGTGATGGATGCAGTGTGTGGTTTAGCACCGTCTTGCTGAAATATGCAAGGCCTTCCCTGAAAGACGTTGTCTGGATGGGAGCATAGTTGCTCTTAAACCTCTACATACCTGTATATCAACAGGCACTTATACAACCCCATATCATCAGAGATGCAGGCTTTTGACCTGTACCTTGGTAACAAGCTGGATGGTCTCTTTGCTCTGTAGTCCACGGGACACAGCGTGCATGGTTTAAAAAAAACAAAAAAGGAAGAGAATTTAATTAATCTGACCACAGAACAGTTTTCCATTTTTCATGAAGCGGTGAATTGTCTCAGTTTCAACATCTGGTATGTTGTTGATGGTTTTTTTTTTTTTGTAAATATGATACATTTTACAAAGCGCCCCAGCTTTTTTAGAATTGGGGTTGTAGATGTATGCTCTTGGGTCATTGTCCAATGAAATGTGAGATTCACTTTCTCTTCAGCTTTCTGGCAGATACCTGAAGATTTAGTGCCCCAGCTGACTGGTATTTAGATCTTTTCATAATTCCTTATACCTAAACTTAACCCTAGTTCCAGCTAGAGTGAGCGACATCATGCTTTAAGGCTGTTTTTGTAAAGTGGTGAGGAATAGGGGTTAGGTGACACACCATGTACAGAGGCTACAGTCTTCAAAGCAGGTAGCCTAGGTTTGTGCCCTACCTGTAGCTGCTTTCCTACATGTCTTTCCTGATTATCCTGTCAAATAAAGGAGTAAAAGACCCAAAATAAGTCTAGAAAATGTTAAGTTATTATGACCTAGCATTAAGATAGTCTTCATGACAACTGAAGCTTCAAACTCCTAAATTAGTTTAGGCATACTGTAACTGTTAAACCTTAAAGACGAGTAGCTTTAGTTTATCTTCCATCAGGAACATGTTATCATGTCAGAGCAGTCTCATGTCTGTGCTGTTTTCTCCTGATTGTGAAGAAAATTGAAAAAAACAGGATGCATGTGAGAGACTTCCAGTCCTGATATAAAATAGTTCTCTGAGCACTCATGTCCGGTGGTCTTTGACTCACCAATGCTGACAAAGTATTAATGACTTTCAGTTTGACCATGGCAGATTCTTTTTGTTTGGAGTCAGTAATTTCCAGTGTTGGCTTCCTCTCTTAGACAGCTGAACTCATCGTGAAGAACAATACTCACTGCTCTGGCATGGAGATGGTTTTGGAGCCGCTACTCAGAGAGAGGGTAAGATCTGCTGTCTTTGCATAGTGCTGTGAGAAAGTATTTACCCCCTTCCTGATTTCTTTTCTTGTGCCTTTTTGTTACACCTAAATGCTTCAGATCATCAAACTAATTTTGATATCACACAAAGATCACCTGAGTAAATATGAAATGCAGTTTTTGAATGATCATTTCATTTATTGCGGAAAAAAAATATCCAAACCTACCTGACCCTATGTGAAGTAGTATTGCCCCCTAAACCTAATGACTGGTTTTGCCACCCTTGGTGGCAACAACTGCAAATCAGCATTTGTGATAACTGACAATGAGTTTTCACATCACTGTGGAGGAATTTTGGCCCACTCTTCTTTTTAGAATTTTTTTCAGTTTAGCCATATTGGAGGGTTTTTGAGCATTAATGTCCTGTTTAAGGTCATGCTACAGCATCTCAATCAGATTTAAGTCTGGACTTTGACAAGGCCACTCCAAAACCTAAATTTTTATGCCATTCAGAGGTGGACCTGCTGTTGTGTTTCGAAACATTGACCTGCTGTATAACCCAATTGCGCTTGAGCTCAAGGTCATGAACTAATGGCCAGACATTCTCCCTCTGGATTTTCTGGTAGAGATCAGAATTCATGGTTTCATCAATTATAGCAAATCACCCAGGTCCCAAGGCAGCCCCAGACCATCACACTACCACCACCGTGTTTGACTTTTAGTGTGATGCTCTTTTCATGAAATGCTGTATTAGTTTTACGCCAGATGTAGCGTGGCACCACCTTCCAAAGAAGTTCAGCTTTAGTCTTGTCAGTCCACAGAATATTTTCCCAAAAGTCTCGGGAATCAGCAAGATGTTTTCTGACAAATGTGAGTCAAAACTTTGTGTTCTTTTTTGTCAGCAGTGGTTTTAGCCTTGGAACTCTCCCATGATGCCATTTTCGCCCAGTCTCTTTCTTATTGTTTAATCATGAACACTGAGCTTAACTGAGGCCATTGAGGCCTACAGGTCTAAGTGTTGTTCTGGGTTCTTTTGTGACCTCCTGGATGCACTCTTGGAGTAATTTTGGTAGGCCAGCACTCCTTGGAAAATTCACCACTATTCAAAGTTCTCCATTTGTGGATAATGGCTCTCACTGTGGTTCACTGGAGCCCCAAGGCATTAGAAATGGCTTTGTAACCCTTTCAAGACTGATAGATGTCAGTGACTGTTTCTCATCTGTTCTTGAATGTCTTTTAATTGCACCGTGATGTGTTACTTTTGAGCTCCTTTTAGCCTCTTTCTCTTTGAATTTCTTGAGTCAACAGTTCTGGCAATAATCAGGCCTGGGTGTAGCTAGGGACATTGAACTTAGTTTTCCTAGAACTGTGATTAATCACAATTTTGGGGGGGGTGAAGGGGGGGCTGCTTTTTTACATAGGGCCAGGTAGGTAAATGAAATGATCATTTAAAAACTGCATTTTTTATTTATACGGGTTATCTTTGTCTAGTGTTAGAATTTGTTTGAATTGAAACATTCAAGTGTTTTTCACAGCACTGTACCTCTCAGGAATACAAAGTCATGGTGTGATAGTTTTTCATAGCCCTAAATTGTTGGGTTTTTTTGAATTTAGGGTTTTGGCGTTTGTGAAGGACGTCCCAAAGAGGACTTGAAGAACATGGCTAACGCTTCTGGCCAGTCATGTCGTGACTTCACCCCTCCAGGAGGAGAGACTTTGGATCAGGTGAGTCAGACTTTTTCAAACAGCTGCTTTGTAACTCTAGGTCCAGAGAGTATTACTAGTGCAACAGCACAGACCAGTGGTCAGTTTTGGTACTGCATCAAAAAGATTGTACAAGGTGCAGAGAGAAATCTGTTAAGGTGATTAGTGCAAATAAGGAAACTTGAGAATTTGTGTGAATTGTTTGACAATAATTTGACTTGTCTTTTGAAAGAAAAAAACTTTTATTGATGGATTTATTCATGAATTTGAGAACAAAAGCAGCTAAATCTCACTCTGAAGCAGTTGCCAAACCTTTTTTGGGGCATTTTTTGTGCTTGAAATGCCTCCAAAAGCTTTCAGCTATTGAAAGGGTTGATCATTTATTCAGTAATCATATCAGTTTAACTTGAATGTAATGCGTCAAAGAAGAAAACAAACTAACCAAATAGCAAAACAAGCTTTTATTCTATCAGTGAACTGTTAGTGTGCTTTGACATGCTTGGGTTTAAGGTACCGGCAAAATCATTAGTGTTAATTCTACTCTCATATGTTAAATTTAAGACTGTTGCTGAGTTTAGATAACTCTCACAGGTTCTGAGTTAAAATTACTTTCTGGAAATTGTAAATATTTTAACTCTCTTGTAGTGTTAACTTTTAACATCTGTAGTGTCATTTTTTTTCTCATTAAAGTGTACTTTTAACACAACAATCTGTTACCTCTTTTCCTCCCAGGTATAATTTGTAAATATTTACAATTTTATTTATTGAGGGTTGGAAAGTAACTGATTACATTTACTCAAATTACTGTAATTGAGTAGTTTTTGTGTACTTGTACTCCTTGGAGTACATTTTTAAATTGGTGCTTTTACTGCTACATAAGCAAGTTTTAACCAGAGTAACTGTACTTTTGCTTAAGGACAATACTCGTGTTTTTCCCCATTTCTGTTGACTACACAGTAGCACATAGAGAGAGAATGATTCCACATGAACAGATAAACCCAAAACAGATAAAACTGGAGTGTAGAAATCTCATTGTTAAAGATTTCAGAGTTGATTTTTACTCCCAAAGTGTAATTTTAACCTCACTCTGAGTGAACTGGCCTTCACTGTTGGAGTATTTAGACAGTCCTGATCAGTCAGCTGATCTAAGCTCCTGTCACTGCTATGTCAAATATGGGGGATGTGTGGATGGAGTTTCCCATCATGCCCTTGGGCAGAGTGTTTAAATGTGTTTAGTTGTGTTTGGACATTCCCTGTTGTACATTTATACACATTTGCACTATGAGTGAAGTTATCCACTGAGTTAGAGTTCTCACCTGTGACATTAGGTGCTCCTAAAGGACCCATAGTGCATTAATATGTATGACTTTGTAATGATGTTGACTCTGTGCTTTGTTCTTGTTATTTTTTCAAGATTATTTGGGGGGCATTTTGCCTTTATTTGACAGGACAGCTGAAGAGAGAGAGGGAAATTTTGGTGAGTGGGAAAGGGGGAAGACTTGCACCAAACATGCACAGAGACTGTAAATCGATCCATGACCAGTGCATAGAGGAATACAGCCTCTGGATTTGGGCGCCTGCTCTACGAACTGCACTAGGCTGGCGACCAACTATTTAACACTTTAAAAGTGTAGTTTAACTATATGAAGTTTGGACCAACATAGACACCCTTGAAGTGTTAATTTGTCTTTAACTTATAAGGACCAATAAGGAGAGATCATATCACAACTCCTCGGAAGCTACTCAGTACTTGAAGTTAACTTTAAATCAAATGATTTTTACCTCTACTTGCAAGATTTATAGACCTGCAATTTTATTTTTACTTAGGTACATTTTAACCACAGTAGTTGTACGTTTACTCGCGTACAATCGTTGCGTCAGTTTTCCACCTCTGTTGGCACATTGCAACATTCACTTCATACTCCTTAAAGACTCCATCAGGTAGAACGCCTGTGTGAAGTCAGGTGCCTTCTGCCAAGAGCTGAGAAAGAGAAAAAATACAGAGCTAGGAAATACTATTCGATGTAATCAGCACACCACCCATTAGCATGAACCATGACTTGCCACAGGATGGGAGTGACTAGCTCAGTGATAACTTCACTCATGGTGCAGAAGTGTAATCAAAAGTAACAATAATCCATCATAAACATGAGTGAAGGAATCCCAACAGTGATCACTGCACAACAGGTAACATCTAAATAAATATGTATACTTCTAAAATAATATATAAATCAAAAGCACATCTAAACACTCTGCCCAAAGACATGATGGGAAAACTCGACTCGACTGACAGAGTTGGACTAACACGGGGTCAATACTGTCAAATAACCTCAACACTGAAGGTCATTTTTTTTCAGAATGGAGTGAAAGTTTCCCTTAGGGAGTTAAAATCAACTCTGAAATGTTTGATACTTAAATATCCAGCTGTTGCTGTGTATTTTCTGGTTAAAACTTCTCCCCTTAGCTCTGGTTTATATCAAATTATTTCCAGGTGAGGCTGCGATTCAAAAAATTCCTCAAAGCCCTTTACAAACGAATGCTTGATGAGCACGGCTGCTCGGAACCGCACGCTCCTGCAGGAGCTTCAGAAGCTGCAAATGGGACTTCTGCTGCCGCCTCAGACGTTGCACTTGATGGTTCTGCTGACGACGGTCTCCAGGGAGTGTCGGTCCACACGCTGGTCGTGAGTCACGGCGCTTACATCCGTGTCGCCCATAAACACCTTGTGGAGGACTTAGCCAGCTCTCTGCCCGCCGGGGTGAAGATGTCCCACCTGTTTGCACCCTGTCCGAACACGGGGATCAGCCGGTTTATCCTCACTCTCAGCCAATCTGAATCCGGTTCTCCTGTCCTGTCGGCTGCTTGCTGCGTCTTTACAAACAGGAAGACCCACCTGGATGACCTCTCAGATGCTGAATAATGTGAAAGGAAGAAAAGAGGGGGTGGCATGGCTGATGGGAACAATTACGAACACTAAAGGGAAACTAAAATAAAAGACCTCAGAGTTACCGCAGGTAGCTTTATACATAAATACACAGGGTAAGCTGTTTTTTCTAAATACTCAAGGGTTTGAATGTGTTCAGTAGTACTGTACTCCTCATTCTTCCAACAGTGGGCCAGCACATGTCATAATTTATTTTTAATTCCATCACCTCTTTATCATTTTATGCCAAAGTCGGAACAGTTCCATATACAATTTTAAGAACTGCATGTGTGCGGGGTGATCACCTTGTTTCATTTCCTGTTTCTGCTCGTTTACTCGTGCAATATGAAATCACTGTATCTTTGAGTTTTATACATATTTATAGATGACAAAAATAACTGCAAAAAGACATCTATGACATTTGTATTTGTTTTTAGGTGCTACATATTCATGCGTGTTTATTTCAGGACCTCTTAGTGTTGTCTATTTTTAGAGTTTTATTCCCAGATGAATGCTTGAGACTTGAAGCCCCTCATGGCTTTCATAATTCAAAAACAACATGATTTGTTAGCGCCAAAGTGCAAGGTAAAATAAACCTTAAAATAACACAAAGGAATTTAATATTCTGCTACAACACATATCAAGGAATCATAGAAAATCTCCACCCAGACGTTTGTGTTGCACAGTATTTATGAAGTGCTTGTTCAAATGGGATTTGATGTGTCATTGTATTTCCATTAAATTTCTACCTACTGATGAGTACACAAGTGAAGTATGCTGCCATCTCCAGTTCTGTGCTGCTTGTTTTATTTGTGCAATATAAAATGACAATACTGACTTGTGTTGAGTGATGTTTTTGTGTCATTTTGTTGAAACTTTCTAAACAAGAGTGTTTTTTTTTGTCATTTATTCAGTTAGAGCTCCAGAGTAATCTATGAATGAAGGGTTCAAAAAGAAGACCTTCCAGTAAAGAGGTTATTATTCTGGTACATAAAATATATATATGAAGTGGTAGAGACCCTTTCATTCAAAACTCAGGTTCCAAAAAAGTTGGGACACTGTGTTAAATGTAAATAAAAACTGATTGAAACGATTTGCAAAACCCTTAAACCCATATTTTATTCACAATAGAATCATTAAAACATCAGATGTTGAAACTGTGGCATTTTATCTTTTTTTTTTCAAATTATTAGCTAATTTTGAAACTAATTTGCCTCTCAGAAGTAAAGATGGTTAGAGGTTCAGCAATCTGCAAAAAATGCATCTTAAAGGGGTCATATTATGCAAGAATGGCTTTTTTAAGGCTTTTCTAACAAAAATATGTGCCCTGTCCACAATCCCCTCAAGCACCATAACCCGCTAATATTTTTCATGAAATGGTCAAATGTCTCAGTTCCAACTTCTGATATGATTATGTTGTATTATGAATAAAATATGAGTTTGATTTGCAAATCATTGCGTTCTGTTTATGTTAGCAGTTTACACAGTGCCCCAACTTTTTTGGAACTGGGGCTGTATTTGAACCTTTCCCAAATCTGTGATCCCTGAAGTCCCTGCAATGACAGCCCATCAGGGTGTGGAATATAACAGCAAACTCATGTGTATACGAGTTTGAATAAATGACACAACACATTTATTTATTTTATTTAATTCCAGCATCTTTTTATTTACAAGTCCTACTCACACATTCAAAGACAAACCATGTTTTCTGTATTTACATTAAAAAGTAAACCATTCTTATAAATACCATAAATAACAAAAAAGGAATGGAATTAAATAAATAAATACTCTTTGGCATTGGTTGTCATGTTAGTTGGTGGTGCCCGGCACCTGAAGAGAAAGAACTCAAATTTGATATCAAGCTTACTGCCCTGTAAAGGTCACTTACCCTGTGTTTATATTCCTTCAAGTCATGAATTACACTGTACAAATACAGACACATTAACACAACAAATAAGCCTACTGCAGATGTATTAATTTGACTATTTAACTAAGCTAAGCAGTTTATAATAAAGGGAGAACTTACACCTAACTCTACTAAATACAGCATTTACATATTCATGTCTGCTAGTTTGACACGAGGGCCGTAGTTAGGCCCCTGAATTTAGCATGTCAGTTTGGGTTTATCAGACCAGCTGTAAAAACCAGAATGAAAAGAGACTTAAGAAAAGGGAAAAAGCTCAACTACAGTCAGCAAGGACGAGGAATGAATGCAGTCTCTCTCTCTCTCCAAGCAACATGCGTTATTGATCAGATGAACCAGGTAAAAGCACATATCTTCATTGATTTAAAGCTCCTGTGACATTTTTTTGGCTGGATTCTGGCGCCCCCAAGTGGATGTTCCATCTCTTTGCTGATCTTGTCTTTTGCATACATAGGTAATGTTATAAGGTAAATCTTATCCTGCTCAATTTTAACAGTGAAAATACCACTTAGTTACCTTATTTGATGTGAAATTTCTATAAACAAAGAAACAGTCATCAGAGTCATCAGTATTAATGTTGGTCTGTTTCAGAAACACTCCTCACATGAGCTTTAAATTAAATCTGATATAAAATCAAATGACATACAAGGATCTTCAACACTATACATTTGTGCAAAGGGGGCTGTAAATATAGTCTAAGAGTCTGTACATCTATTTACAATCACTGTTTTTTACTGGATAATTGAGGACTGAAAAGTATATTTTCCCATCACCTAAGGCCTCATGTCCAAGACACCTCTAGATCTAGTCAATGTACAGTGCTTAACAAATTTATTAGACCACCCTAACCCTAACCAAAGTAAGGTTTATGCCACAGCTGCCCTGAATTAACAGCATTGGTAATTACCAAAATCAGTTTTTATGTTTCTGCAATGGTTAATACAAGCTCTTTAACCCAAATGATATTTTTAATGCTAAAATATAATTATTATTGTTATCCATGAATTTTCAAATTTACTGATTTACAAAAAACTGAAAAAATAGTAAAGCACATTATTATTTTTTGATTAATATGTCAAATTATAGTTATTTACTTGCATTCCTGAACAGAAAAATGAGTTTTAGTGGTTGAATGTTATGCTTGATTAATTTCTGACTTCTCAGAGAAGCCCAGTGAGCCGGCTCAGATTTGGGTGAATTCAGTTTAAAATTCCTCATTCCTGTTCAAATTGGTAAAACGTGGAGAGCTCACTGAAAATGAAAGAGTGCGCATTAAAGCACTTCATGATGCTGGATGGTCTCTGAGACAAATATGACAGGTGGTCTAATAGATTTGTTAAGCACTGTAGGTGTGCATCAGATGTGAGGTACATGTTTAAATTTATTTTCAATGATTAAGGTGTGTGTTTGGAGTGTAAATACCTAGCCAAGAATGAATAAAGTAGCATCAAGTAGATTCTGGTTATCTAAAAATTCCCTGGGGAGCAGTGCTAATTTTGACACCTGATTTTAAGTTGAGTCTGGAAAAATGTTGGCAAGTTTCAGCCACATTTGAGTCATTTCTACCCTCTAGTTTTATTCTAGTTTAGTCAATGAAAAATAAAACAGTTTAGTCCAGTTCTAATCCATAAATATATTACATTATAGTCAAACTTTTAGTCCAAACATTTATTCTCTTAGCCTGAACCCGGTGCCTAATCACACACTTGTGTGTTCTATACAACCTGCCAAACCTGGATCCCTGCTTTCTACAGCTGAGAGGCAGAAGGGCTACAGATACATGGGTGTAGCACAGGGGAGAAAAAGGGTACTGATTACCTGGGCCCACAGTAGGGAGGGGCCCTTGAGAAGCCTGCAATGAAAAGTGTTTTTATTTTTTTTTTCTTAGTAATTGGAGTCATTATTGAATCAAAAGAGACCAAATGAATCAATCAGCAGACTGAAATTTGTGTCAAATAGAATAAAATAAAAAAACGGTGGGGGGGCATCTCTTCCTTTAGAAATGTCAACTGTGCAGTCCAGCACCGCAAAATAATGCAAGTAAATGTAATTTCACCATAGTCAAATACATTGCTGATAAATGGGGAAATTATGGTTCAAAAATACATATTTTTAAAACTGATGCAACATTTGTTGCTTGGCTATCTGGTTAAGGGGGGCCCTGTGTAGTATTCTTTTTGGGGGCCAAAAATCCTTAGCTACGCCCCTGTGTGGATACGCTGTATTTTGACGGATTTAGCCACGGGGAGGAATGTCATGGATTCTGAATGTCTGACAAAAACTAAATTACATTTAAGTCTTAGCCTCTTTGACCAAAACTAAACTTACTTTTTGTCCTTTTTTTCATCAAAGATTTATTATTCGCTAGTCTTAGTCCAGTCTTGAGTTGGAGTTGGTCTTGCTTTTAGGACCACAGGCCCTAACAGCAAGACCATAGCCCCTCAAAAGTCCGCCAAAATCTTCATATCTATTCAATTATAGCCAGATAGATCCCTGTAGACCAGTAGTTCCTTATTCTTTTAGTCCAAGGCACACTGTACGGCTGTATGGTCATCTGCAAAAAAGCCTCCCTAACACATGGTACATCATAAAAGCGCAACCAAGCATTATTGCTGTAACTACACAACTACAGATGAAAGAATATAGAATAAAGAGGCTGTTTTACATGGATATGAGTGTGGTGTGCCTTTGGAGGTTTGGCTTCATCTTAGGTGTGCCGTAGGCCAAAAGGTTTGAAGACTAAGAGGCTAAATGTAGGTCTTCTGTAGGAAATTCATGCCAAGACCTGTTTTCTTAGGGTTTAATCAGGTAAACATTTAAAATCAGTGTTATTTTTTGACAGCAATGTGTCACTTTTTTCATGTGGGTCTTGGGGGATCAGCTTTTCTTACATATGAATGGGGGGCTCCAATGAAAAAGGCTGGAATTGCATTCATGAATTGTGTGGTTAAATGGCATGTAATAAATAAAGTGTATGATCTGTAGCATTAATGAAGTGAGCTCATATTTCTATAAGTTGTTAGAGAGACATGTTTAGATATTTAGATCTGGTGGGTTTGAGCTGATGGACAAGTACTGGTGAGTATTTATATTTCAGGTTTGGCTATGTTCTGGGGGTCCTGCAATTATCCAGCATCATTAGCAAAGAAAAGATGCTTCAACATATTAAATCACGTGATTTGATTGCGTTTAAGGATACAGAGAAGAGCCTCAGCCTAGTCTTTGGTCGAAGATTACAAATTGTTAAAACTCTCCCTGGACTTAAGTCTGATATAAGGATTTTTCCTTCATATGAGTTGAACTTTGATCGACTTAGATTAAAGCAACCATTTCGTATTTAATTCACCCCATGGTTCCGGAGCTCCGTGGGCTGCCCTGGTTGAATGACAGCACGTTCCAGGGGTCGTGGGCGGCCGGAGCCAGCTGCGTCTCCCGGGACACGTTGCGCCCATCGTCCCCGGCCTCCAACTCCACCTCCACCTCCAGCTCCAGGTCCGCGTCGTCGTTCTCCGGCACTGCCCGGGAGTCCGAGCCCTCCTCGGTCCTGCTCAACAGGACGTTGAGCGGGTCGGAGGGATCCACCTCCTGGTTCCTCTTCTCCCTGACCAGGAGGCGCTCCAGCGGGACCGTGTTCTTCCTGGGCAGGAAGATGGAGGTCTGGGGAAGGTTCTGGCCCACAGCGAACACCTGCCGGGAGCCCTCCAGGTTGAAGAGGATGCCGGTGCGAGTGGAGTAGTACACGTCCCGGTTGTTCTCCAGAAGTCTGTGGTTGAAGAGGCAGTCCTCCCTGTTGCAGACGGGCTGGAAAAAGTAAGGAGAACGGGAGGAAATAAAGTAAGATTCAAAATATTCTCAGAGATGTATATATTTTTAAAGACTAATCTTGTTATTAAAGCTTTATTCATATTTATTTATATAAGTGAATGTGCAAGGAGATAGGACTAGATCCCAGCACAATCTGACTTTTCTTTCTTTGAAAGTCTTAAAAAGTACAACTAATTGAAATATTTATAAATATCTGACAAAAAGAACAGGATTACAAATAAAACTGGTATAAAAATGACTGGAATTATCATACATTTCTTCTATTTTAAGGGCAAATAAGCGCAAGTTTCCAACGTATCTGCGATCTTTATTGCTCGGTACATTTTCTCTTATTTAAAGGATCATATGAGCTAAATAGAAATTAAACAACTTAAGAAAAGCGGGAAAACGTTTCCTTCAATTGATCTTTTTTTCTTGGTATCAGAGAAACCATAGAAAAGGGGAAAAGGGAAACAATTTGCGTTAAAATGGAAGAAACTTCGTGCGTAAAAGCGCGTAATTGGAGAGAAAGCTATGCGTAACGTCTCAAATGAAGTACAAATTTAACTTTTTTGTCTAGCTACGGTAAGAATAAAATCAGACAAATGAAAAAAAAGTCAAATAAATATATGGTGCAACGTGATAAAGTTGTGCGTAACAGAAGGAAACCATCTGGAATGCGCGTAAAATGCGTAAAAGTCTTGCCAAGGCTCTCATATAGGAGCGACACGTCTCTGGAAGTTAAGTAAAAGTTATCGATTGCATTTAGGGTGAAAATTAGCGGAATTTAAATGAACTTGTTGCTTACAGAGCTGAATGGGTTGCCCTCCACATCCATACACAGGTAACGGTTACTTTTGACTCCGAAGATGGCGACGCGCTCTCTCGCTTCAGATTTCAGTAAAATCACACCTGCAGGGCAGAAAAAAATCGTTTTAGATTGTTAAAAACAGAATTTAAATACCAAAATAAATAAATAAAATAAAAAATGTGATTCAAGGAAAGTCGCATCTTACTGTATGAACTCCTGACGGTGGTTTTACGCACGGTGCCATCCAGCCTGATCTCCAAGTAGAAGTTATTGAGATCTGTGGAGGTCTGCAGGTGGATGTATCTCCTCGGGTTCCCCCAGTTAGACCCAACCAGCGGGGATGGATTCGGAGCTGTTTCCCCAAGAGGAAATCCCTGAAGAACGGCGAGGAAAAGCGCCAGCACGGTGTCCCTCATCCCCAGTCTCCTGTTGACGTCCATCCTGGAGCAGAAAAAAATTCACGCCTTCCTCTGCGAGCGGCTGGAAGTGTTCAGATGCTCTGTTGTCCCAAAGTTTGCAGACAGTTCCTATTTAAAGCCCCCCGAGTGCCACTCCTGCTCACATCCTTTGAGTAAAAAAAAGAAACTCGCCCCCAAAGCAGATGTGCGGCTTTGCTGCAGCGGAAGGGCCACTTCCACCTCTGTCTGTTTATCCTGATGCTCTTGGTCAGACAGGACTCTTATTTTTGGAGACACGTCTTGACTCATCCACCTTAAACCTTATTCTCAGACTATTTCCTAATGGTCCAGAGTCCACAAGTGCAGGTTCTTTGTTTTGTAAGCACACGGTGTGTTGAGCAATATATAAAAAGAAAAAAGCAAGGGCAGACCAGTGTAAATTATTATATCAAATTGAGCATGCAATGTGCCGTTCGTTTAAGTTGGAATGGTAAAATATTGATCATTTAATTCAAAATAAACAAAGCCTCTTGTTAATAACCTTGCAATTCTGGTTGACTAAGTAAGACTGAAAACTCCATGTTTAGTCAGTGTGAGAAGGTAGTTCCGTTACCAGCTTTTACGCACAAACGTACCACTTCCAACAAGTCACCAGCAGAGGGAGCCACTTCCTTATTCAGTTCTGGTTCACCGTGAGACTCGAAGTCAAACTTATTTTGCAAAACTATATATAGATAAAGTAGTTACAGCACAGGACTCATTTCACTGTAGACCAATGTGAAGGAAAAAGAGTACGCCCTATTTTACAATAAATTAAACTCACAACCCTCTCCAAATAGCTGAAATCACTATTCTTTAGTACAGCTCAGCCTATTAGCTTGTATTCTGCTCCAGTACTTTTACTGTAGTCCACTTCATGCTTTATATGTTACTTCCACGTGTAGATTTAGGCCACATTTACCTGCCGGTTTCTACTTTTGTTTTTGGCTCATGACGCCTCGCATCAACAGCATATAGGGTTATAACACCTTTACATGGTTTCAAGTGCTTTTTTATGGTCCTACGTGACAGATATCCGCCCTAAACCTCTCACAAGTCTTAAATGACCTTGTAGTCTACTTTTATTTAGCTCTATTGCATTTGATTTTATGAGGGAAAAGCTAACAAAGCTAACAAAGTTAGGTTAGCAAGTAGAAAATGTATTAATGCAGCCAACATGGCTAAATATAAAGCTGACAAAGCTACATTAGCTTAGTACACTATATAGGTAATTGTAGCTACATAATAATTTAGCCCAAGCTACAGCTAACAAAGCTAAGCTAGCAAAGATAAAGTAGCTATGTAGCTAACAGAAAATCTAGAACTTACACAGCTTTGCTAGCTACAGAGGTGATGTAGCTACATAACAGATGTAGATAAAGCTAATTAAGCTACATTTACTAAATAAAGTAGCTACATAGCTTACATAGCAAAAGCTAAGCTAGTAAAGCTGTATTAGCTATGTAGCTAATGTAACTACATAGATAATGCAGCTAAAACTTAAAATCTAACAAAGCCAGGTTAGCTAAGTAGAAAACATAGGTATGCAGTTAATGTAGCTAAATCTTAAGCTGATGAAGCTATGTTAGCTATGTAGCTAAATAACTAAAGCAAAAGAAGTTATGCTAGCTATGTTAGATTAGACTACATTTGCTAAAGCTAGACACATTGCAGAGGTAGTTATGCGAATGTGGCTTGCTTTAGCTTTGTTAGCTTTGGCTAAAGAAAGCATAGCTACATTTGCTTACATGGTAACATTAACTACGCAGCTAGTGAAGGTATATTAGCTTTAGCTACAGCTAACGACGCTAAAGTGAGCCACTGTTTGCATAACTATTTCTCAAACAGGTCTAGACATAATTTAATTCTCAGTTAGACATCAGATCTTTTATCTGCTTTATTTAAAATGTTTCTTAGTCTGTAATGTTTTCACTTTCGTTACTTCATGAATGTAACTGCCAGACTTTGTTTATGAATAAAGTTGAATATTTAAATAGACCTTCTTAAATGTTGTACTTGCAAATTATGTCACTCCCATTCTTACAGATGTGGCATCTCACAGTAATGGTCTGCAAGAGGGGCTGTCTGAGATCTGTGGTCTGCAGCCAGACCCCTCTCCAGTGTTCTGCAGTGTTCGTTTAATCCTGTAGTTACTTTAAAGTAAGTGAAGGTCTGAATAACTCCTGCATGCATAGAAAAAGACACTAAGAACAACCAGTTAAAAAAAAACTTTTATTGTTATCTCAGGAATACAGTAGACTGCTGTGCACAGCACATACGTACAAAAATAAAAGGAAAAAACTTTAATATCCTTACTTAGCATTGTCTTGTTTTTCAGAAACAAAATAACTGAAGTTTGTTTCGTCTTCATTTACAGTCATCAGCAAACCAAAACTAAGGCAGAGGGTGAGGTATATGAGAACAGAGATGAGAGGAATAGAGCGAAGCCTCACTCCCTTTCACAGACGGAGTAAAGAAAAAAACACATGAAGCACACACCCCTGATTAAGATCCAGGCTCGGGCATGCTAAAGGATCATGACACTTTATAAAAAGATATTCCTCACCGTGACTGAAATGTAAATTGATAGCTGTGGAAAGGAAAAAGAGACTACAGAAATCTGGGCAAAACTTTTGGTCGAAGCTGAAAGTTGAGCTTTTTTAGGGATCCAGCTCTAGTTCTAGACAGAAAACAATAGCTTAATTAGGATCAAGATGTTGTCAGTAAGGTGCTGCTAAAGATGTCAGACATCTTGATTGTGGGCTGGCATGAAAAGTGCTTGTTGGTGCATGCGCAGTATTCACCTGCTGCTGAAAATGGTAGATTTTTTTGTATGCAGTGATAACTTTAACATCTACGGCTGCTGGAAATGGAAAAAGGGGATTTTTTTTAATGCTTTATCAGTCAAAAATGATGATTTACTCCAGACAAGAAGTGTGATTCTGTCATGTTTCATTCAGCCTCCTGTGCAGCAGCAACAAGTCCTTGAAAAACTTGCATTTCAGCAGAATCAAGATGTCCTTGGAATTGAAAAAAAACCTCTACACCTGTGAGGAAAAATACTGTTAAAGCTGGCTTGAAATGAGCAGCAGCTGATACTGTGTCAGTATGAAGGGTGTTCAGGCCGTGCTCAGCAGCAGCAGCCTCCTGAGGATATGCTGTGGTGCCATCCTGCAGGATTTGAGTGCAGCAGCAGCAGAGGTGAGGCTCTGCATGACTCTGCTCCTCACACACTGCATTAACTCTGCAGATGTCCCCTCCCCAGAAATATCCCAACACCGGTGCTTGGAAAGGGGAGGGAATGAGCTGCATTTTAAAGAGGTGGAGCTCTTAATTTTGAGGATTGTTTGGAGGAAAATTTTGCAGATTTGAGACCAATGAGAGCAACTTGTTAGAAGATTTTTGGATCAAAAAGATACTTTAAATTCCTGTTTCATAGACCAACAAAGCCAACTGCCATGGCCACTAGGGTCGAGGCCAAGGCTGGTCCGTGACTCTGACCTTGAACTAAAAAAGGCTGAAAGGAGAGGAGGAAGCTCCTGGGTTACAGCCGGAATCCCAAGGTCCCTGCCTGCAGCGGGTGAGGAGGGGTGCAGGAGATGGGTAGAGGTGGGGGCTCAGGTATGTGGGAGGCTGCCTGTCATCCTGGCAGATCCACATTCCTGCAGGAGGTCTGACGAACAACAAAGACAGCGGTGCCGGCCTGCTCGCTTACGTCTTTTCCTGGATTGAAATAGTCCTGCTTCCTCTCAGAAGGCAGGGACGGACGGAGGAGAGATTCAGGTTTTCAAGTAAACAGCTGCAGAAGTTATGTGGACAGATGCACGCTATGAGGATTCTTAGAAACCCAGCGAAGCATCCTGAGAATATGCTACATGATATTTACCGTGCTGCTCCAGCAGTAAAAAAACTTTCTTACTGCTCATTTTAAGCAGAGTAAAACAGCAGGTATGAGGGAACTTCTCATGCCTCCATCTGCACTGTCCTTCACATCTTCAGGGCACATCATTGACTCATCCGTAATTGCATTTAAATCTGCCTCAGGCTCCAAACACCTCGCTGCCACTGCAGTGCTGCTGCAGAGCACACAAGCAGGCAAGCTGAGGGAAAGTGTCCCAGAGGACGCAAAAAACTCCACCAAGTGAAATTAAAGAGACAAAACTGTAAGGGGACGATTCAAACATTTAGGCACCATCATCGATGGTTTTCTGTGCAACCTGATCTCTTTTTGCCTTAACGGGGCAACTGCAAAGCAGCGTTAAAAAGCTCCTGAATTCTTCTTCTTTTACATTTGCGTCTATTTACATCGTTTTTCTTGGACATCATGTTCAACAGCAGCTAAAGCTTTAAAAAACAGCAGCCCACTTTACTGTAGGAGCTCTTTTCAGGACAATGTGCAGTTTCTACGCAAATCTATCCGCTCCGTCGATTTCTTGTGCAAGCCAGGTTCGAATAGAAAATTTTTCTCCATGCTTGGATAGAAAAGTATTCCACCCTGTTTATGAGCCACATAGTCAAACTTATGGCCTCGCTCCAGCTTCCATGGCCGACCGCTCTCTGGTCTCTACCACAGATTGTATATTACTTAATCGATCTAATTACAGAAAAGAAAATAAACCAGAGATAGTCCACTCCCCCTCCTCCTTCTGAGGCCCTCTGCGGAGTGTCAGCCCTATTTCTGACTCCAGCGGGTGTCTCTTACATGCAAGTTTAAGGGGGCCACAAGTGGGAACACCAAGGCACCTTTAAATCGTGCAGCAAAGGTAGTGCATTTAAGTTTTTAACCCCAACTGCCGGACACGGAGCAGTGAGCCGTCAAGCGCTTTTGAAAGATTCAAATAATTATAAACCTAGCAGATACTTCAGCAAAAAGTCCATGCATCCCTTATTCTAGTAAAGTGGTTCTTTGAGGTAATAAAAAGTATTCGTTTCACTCTTTAAAAGCACAGGATACAGCTCATCCCTCATCTCGAAAAAGGAAGTGACACGTCGTTCGGTTACAGCAAGCACCAAGGTAAAGTGAGACAGGCAAAGGCGTCAGCTCTCCCCCATCCATAAAAACAATAAGCAGCACGGTACATATACAAAGATAGCTATCCAAATATACAGATATATAAACAGAATAAATATTTGTGTTTTCTCTCGCAGTCTGTCGGCTTGTGTGTATATCATGACTTTGCATTTCTGTGTTACCTGGAAGAACATCCACATGTGCAAATAAGTGAGTTATTGCCATTTTTTCTCATAGCCGCGGGAGGAAATGTGTGACAGTCATGGCGGTGGTGGCCTTGTTGCCTCTCTTTACGCGACCATGCTTGCTGAGGGCGATATAAAAGCCCTTGTAAACAAAAGACTCGTAGGCGTTGTAGTTGTTGGGCAGCAAAGTCTCCTTGAACTTGCACTCGTCCACGAAGAATCTCTAAAAAAACAACCACATAGAAAGAGAGAGAAGGAGAGAGAGGGTTTGAGTCAATCTCATGATAGCACAGGATGATCATCACAACATATGCATGGTTTGTGCGTGACCTTTACTTTGGCAGACAGCCGGCCTACAAAGCATGCTTTGAGGGAAACTGGAGGAGGTGGCATGTTGTTGCAAAAAGAAATGCACCCTTTCCAAAGCAGATACCAGCCTGCTGCTTTAACTCACAGATAATCCCTAATGATTAAAATAAGTTATGATGGACTGCTGAACTATTTGTACAGCATTAAGAAACACAGACACCATAGGACTGAGTCTCAAAGTTTGATTATACACCAATAAGATGCATGATTCTAACCACGTTTAGAGAAAAGAAGTAAGGTTTTTATACTGACAAAGACAGAGCTCTGAGTAAGATTTTAAATTAACCTTTCCTCTCACAATTCGAATTTTAAGGAGTTAAATCAAAAGCATTAAAGGATAAAACTTTAATATTATGCTTTATATTAAAAAAGCACTATTAAAGAGGAAGAGAAAAGGGTTAAAGTCATGCAGGAATATTTAAAAATACCTCATAGTATTATGGTTTGATTGCTTGCTCTGTGTCAGATCCTATCAAAGTTAACTCCCTAATTTCCTTTTATCATTTATTTTAAATGACCACTGTTCTCTTTGCAATAGAGCTAAATGATCTCCAAAAGGGTAAGTACAACTCAACAGGACAGTTTGTAAGCTATTTTTTTAAAGCCATTTTGCCTCCTGGACACATTGTCATAAACAGATTGTCAAACATTAACCCTGCGGTGCACAGTCAAACTCTAAAGGTTTTTTCAGCACATCTTTGGCTTTAAGAATATGTGTGCTGCAGTAATGTCACTTGCATTACTACAAACACAAAAGTAAAACTTAACAGAAATGAAAACTTGTTGTTCTCCCATCTCTTGGGGACTAAAAAGTGAAAAAAAAAAATCCTTCTGTGATAAAAAAAATTAGCAAAATAATCACATATATACAAAAAAGTAATATATGCTTAGCATTTTGTAGGAAAAGGGCAGTTGAGGGTTACAACTTAACTGAAATGATGAGTAACTGCATTGAGCATGATATTAATCTGCAAAGAGGAATGAAGGCTGGCAGAGCTAACTGCTAACTTAAGCTGCACTCTACTCAGCATACCTAGCATGACCCTGTGAGGAATTTGACTGTTTTCTGAGCATTTTCTCCATTTCAGACTAGTCGGCTAAACAAATAGAGTTAAGCCACCAAGGAACATCCTTGGCTAGAAAAAGTAAAATTACCGGGTTAGTCTGATTAAACTATGAATTAAGCTAAATGCTAACATGATAGTCCAACTCACATTATACCATGTGGAATTTCCCTATGTCAGATTGGCACACCTGGACAATGCAGTTTGAGATCACTTTTCTCTAGCATGTATACACCTCAATAACACCCAAACTGGACTAGGTGTTCTGCACATGCTCCATAGCCTCTAGGCTAGGCTTTGACACAGAAGCTAAACAGTAGAAATGCTAATCACGGCAGGACTAGTGTCATTTTTCTTCTAGGATCGCCATAAGGTAGAGCAGGCATGTCCAGGGGGGTAAATTAGTAGGGCTGACAGCTTCCATTCGATTGGTCGATTGTTTGGTTGAAAAGCTTTTGTCCGACCAATATCACCCAAGTCGGCCACATTACAACATAAAGCTTGCACTTGATTGTATTGCGCTTCTTAGTTTCTGGCACAGTGTGATGCTAATTATAATTCTGTAGACAAACATTGTGACAAGAAGAATTAAATGAAATGGGGATTTTTTTTAAGTTTAAATTGAGACAACCCTGATGGTATGGTAAATATTCTGGCAACCCAAAACAAAACAAAGCAGTGTCTTTTTTTTAATGACATCTTGATAGCTTACTGCAGCAAATAGCAGTACCAATGGCATTCCAGGAGCAGAGCCAGTAGTAGCCAGGGCCAACCAGGGCCCCTGAAATCTGATTGGCCTCCCTTAAATCCTTACAATGACTAAGCATACCTTAACCTTTATTAGATTGCGTTTACTAATTTCCTTAAGCTGGGGTATATCGCAGTGGCCCCACCATCCTTTTATTTTTCTGTATTTCGCCCTCAGTGGAAAAAGTGTGGACACCTCTGAGCTACTTGCACGTGCTCATCTGAACCGTACAAGAGAAAAGCAGATCTAGATCTTCACCATATGACACACAGCGGTTTCACTGCTTGCTAACTTGTTAGCAAAGTTAAATGGAAGAAGACACTCTGGGCATGCTCAATAGCATCCACGATGGACTTTCACCCCGAGGCTAAATACTAGGCATAGCAGAAGTCGACTTGTCATCTGCTTTCAAATAAAACCATAAGGTAGAGGGATAGAGTGCATTACATTTGGGCCAAAAGTAAAACCATGCTTTCACTTTTGCACACTCAGCCAGTTAGCCGCCTGCTGACTTTTTAGTATGGTCAAACAGAAGGAAGATCATGGTAACTAGCTGTAGTGGGGTATAATGCCACCTATGCACTGGGGCATGAATGAAGCAAACATGCTCCAGCGATGCATGAATACAAGCACAGTAGTCCACTTAAATTACCTAACTGCCAAGCTACAACTGTAGCTCAACTTTACTAATTATGTCAACACACTGAATGATGGTTTTTAAAGCTGTGAGGAGGTTTTAACTTCTGAAAAAGAGTGAAATTAATAAAGATGCCTCTGTATGACCTAAAAGAGCAAACAAACCATAAGCAATGAGATATATTATTTGTATATAGTTAGCATGAATTTCTGAAACCTCTACAACATGGTAGGCGTCAGATGGCATGAACTGCATGCTCCTAATATGGTCTCTTTTTATGTATTTTCCATGGCAGAGATTAGAATTGAGTGATACATTCAACCATTACAGATGGCATTTTAAAAAAATCATGCACAGGAAAAAATATTAGCATAGATAACAGATGTACCAACTTGTCAACAGGAGGTGCCAAAATCAACAAAATCCAAAAAATCTTTACAGGAGCTTTACATATTCATATTTGAGGCAAACAGAGGATACTTGAGCTCTACGGAAAGGATAAGCGCTCAGTGAAGAAGTCCCTAAACCCAGTTTAATCCTTTTTATATTCTTGGGCAGCAAAAAGCCATCACTTCACCAGGGTTGTCAGATGGGAACATCCCCAATTACGACACCTCCAGAGGGCTGAACAGTGATCTCCAGTCTCTGTTGTTTTAATTTGTAAATCTGACAGAGAAGCTCATCTTATGCACAGCTTATTATTACTTACAGATACAGGCCAGAGCAAAGCTAAATGTTAGAAGCCAGTAGTTAAATTATAAAATACTCTCTAGTTTCTGTATTGTTCATTTGCATTTATGGCAGATCACTGTGAGCTACTGATCTGCTTTGATGCTCTCAGTAGGAATAAATAAGATAGACATAAAGATTTAAATAGTGTGTAAATACACGTAAGCACAGACTATAGTGACTAAATTGTGCTCTGCATTGCTTGCTTTAATAGAAGATAAATCATCCGACTCCTCAGGCTGCTTGTTTGTTTGCAGTGCAGCATTATTTAAACACAGCACTACTCCTGGCCCATATCTCTGACCTTGCTCTGTTTGTTAGTATTTATGTCCTTGTGCTGCTTAGCTCCAGTGTTTTTTCTCCTGAGATCAATAAGGTTTTCTCTTATTGTAGCGTATCATACTTAAAGCTCCTGTGAGGAGTTTTCACCTGGTTATGGAACAGGTTTAAATTAATACTGATGCCTCTTTATGGGGCACAATGGCAAAGAAGATAATCAGCAACAAGATTTGTTGCTTTATATGGCTGTTTAGTGATGCCTAAAACTGTTTGGGGGAGGGGAAGTGACAACCTTTTTTAGTTGAGGAGAAAATTTAACGCAACTGCTGCATTTAACTAGTAAAAATGCAAGGAATGGGGCACTGGTAGCCTCTTTTGGGGATTTTTTTTACCCTTTAAAGTACCATCGTCACATGTGAAGGGCAATAACCGTACTTCGTCCAGGGGGCGCCAAAATCAACATGAGCCAAAAACGTCCTCAGAGAAGCTTTAAGCTGAATTTTTATGGTGCTCTATCTGAGTATCTCTAGGCAGCCCAATTTTCCAGGTTTTATGGTACACTTGTTCATAGAGAGGGTTTTTGCTGCTAATTTTTATTTTAGCTTTATTAGCGTTTGTGGCAAGAGGTGGACAAAGCGGGCAAATGGGTTTGAATACCTTCTGTAAATATTTTGCATCATCATGGTGATGTGCATTGCCTTTGACTCATTTTTGCCTTTTGGATTTCATAATTTTATCATCGTTCTGATTGATAAACTTTTAAACTTATCAGGACATCATTCTGATTTTTTATGTGAACAAGTAACAAATTTCCAGTCTCTCGGCTGCACTTTTCAATCTTTACGCTTCTGTTTTCCTACATCTCAGAGAGAAATACTGCATTTTTTACTACATTAGTTCATTGGATTAAAGTGAAAAAATACTTTAGAGATGTCTCATAATACATATGAATAATAGGAAAAATAAAGGCATCAGTAATACATTAAGAGCATAATGTTCTTGAACGCATCACAAACAACAGCCACCTCTCATGTTCATATTAGAAAACAAAAAAAGACAGAAATAAAGTGTATATATACAGTAATTATATATATAAATTATATATATATAAATATATAGTCACTGAGTTAAGCGCTGCCATATAATTGGGATCAGCTGATCTCATGCAAGCCCTCATCAGCTGACGCCTACCTGATTAGCTTCTTAGCACATGATTGGCTAATTGCACTCATGCTCACATATCTAAGCTGCTCTAACTCTGCCTCTCTTTGCTGCCCCCTCTGCTAACCAGTTTTTGTAAACCTCCTCCACCCCAGCTCCTCCTTTACTCTTCTTTTGACTTAATCAGTGTCATTCTGTTGTTACTAATGCCTGCTCTGCTGTGGGTGAACAGCCAAATATAAGTAACAGCAATAAGTTCCAATCAATAACTGTTAACATAGAAAATATTTATAACCACAAATCATGTGTTTCTTAACAAAGTGGACCTGCCCGAGCTGTTGAGAGCCTAAACAAATTTTACAATTTACTGGGACTGAGCATTTAGGAAATACTTGTGATTTTAGCCCAGGGCCATCACATTGTCATTAGAATCCCGATTTTAAAGAAATAAATGTGGAGTTTTGAGTTTGGTTTCTCGTACATTTCTGACTTTCTAATGTTGTAAATGTATGTTTTATAACCTTGAATTTTTCTCCCTAACTTATGGCTTTTTGAACTTAAAAATTCTCTAACCCTACACTTTCATAGGCTTGAGCCTGCCCTGACTTTAAGTGACAGTTATGGATATACTCTAATAGCCCCAAGAGGGCATGCATCCATGCAGTTTATTTAACTCCAGGTTTCTGCAATAACAGTTACCTTTAGTTGTTTCCTTAAGGTTCTGATTTATTTATCATATTATTGTGGAAAAGCAACACTGAAAAAAAGAAAAAGAAAAAAAGCAACGCCAGTTTCTTACTCTTTTCACTGCGTTGTCTCCTCTAAACAAAAGATAAAATCGCAAAAATAAATAAATAAATAAATAAAAAATAAATATATATATGGATGTATTGCCATTTTAGGACTTCCACAGCCAGTTTCTTACCACCGCCTCGTCCCATTCAAATAAAGGCAAAAAACAATAAAATACATTTTCAAAAATAATTAGAACTTCCGTGGCCAGTTTCTTACTATTTCCTCCGTCCTCTCCAAAAAAGGCAAAACGTTAGAAAATAAATCTTAAAAATAACACGTATGTTTTGGCTGCCTAAGGCTTCCATAGCCAGTTTCTTACTCTTACCACTGCCTTGTCCCATTCAAATAAAGGCAAAAAAAAAAAAAAAAAAAACAATAAAAGAAATCTTAAAAAATAATAAGAACTTCTGTGGGCAGTTTCTTACTATTTCCTCTGTCCTCTCCTCTCCAAAAAAGGCAAAACGTTATAAAATAAATCTAAAAAAAATTACATGTATGTTATGGCTGTTTGGGGCTTCCGTAGCCAATTTCACACCATTTCCACTGTCCTGTTTCCTCAAAATACAATGCAGAAAGTGAGAAAATAAATCTTAATAAAATAAATGTATGAATGTATTTTCAGCCTAGGGTTACCGTGGCTAGTTTCCAACTCTTTCCACTGCCTTTTAACCTCACAAAAAAGACAAAAAGCTAAATCTTTGAAAATAAATTACAGCTTCAACAGCAAGTTTGTTACTCTTTCCTCAGTCATCTCCTCTGCAAATAAAGGCAAAAAAGACAACAATAAAACTTAAAAAAAAAAATGTATGGATGAATTAGGGCTTCTGTAGCCGGTTTCCTACTCTTTCCACCCTCGAAAGAAAGGCAAAAAGCTAGATAATAATCTTAAACAATTAATGTATGGGTGCGTTGTCTGCTTAGGGCTTCCATACATCTCTCCTTCAATAAGAATTCTTTTTCTTTCCTCAGTTAACTATCACTCAGCTAGTTAAACTCGTGTTATTTTCTGCTTTTTGTGTGCAGTACTTTGGCTTGTCATGGAGAACTTTCCTGCTGTGGTATCTGAGTCCAGGATGTGGCAAAGAGCAGAACATTTTGAAGAATCCTCCATTGGGACCCCTGTGAAACCCCCCCTATCATCAGAGCATATTAATAAACACAACAGTGCTCATAAACCCACAGGATGCAGCAGCTCCATGAACTCATCTTACACCGAGCAGGATGTGTGCGTATATGTGTGCGCGCGCGCACAAACGTACCGTTCCGTATAACCTTCCCCTGCTGTTCATTGCGACAAACAGCTGACTCCTCACTCCGAACAGGCTGATGACTCCTCGGTCCACGGTGGAGATCTCTATGAGACCTAGAGGAGACACAGAGTTAGGAGGGTGTCACACACAGAGGGTGGCCTCTGCAGCACTGATGGGTGGAACCCTGCAGGTGCATTGCGACTGGATGATGCTTCCTCTCTGTGTGAACATGCACCTTTGTGCAGTTTAAGCATTCAGATGTCCTGTGCTTTACTGCCTACTGAGTGCGTGTTTGTGAGTGAGTGTGCCCTGCTGCAGGGTAAAAATAAGTGAGCGTCTAAACTGGTCCAAGCATTCATGTCATGTTTTTGGCTTGGGAGGATATTTCGCACTGCACGGATGCGAGGCTCAGTACACTGTTTTTGCTTTCGGAAACTTTCAACCACGCCGACACCTCTTATTAAATATCATGCAGGACAAGTGACCCGCGCTAACTTTCACACAGCCATGCACGCGCGCATTGGGTTACGCTCTTTTTCTGGGTCCGAGTGCAAACTCACTGTATTGGTTCTCATTGTGTGCTCCGCTTATCCTGCCGTCCGGGAGCACCTGCAGGTGAAACCCAATGCCCACGTTGCAGTAGAGTCGCCGCACTCGTTTGATGCCCTGCAAATAGTCACTCTCCCAGTTCAGCTCCGATTTCCCCCCGGCTATACCCAGATAGGAGCGCGAGAAAAGCGTCTCCCACTTCTTTTCCAATAAAGTCGCATTAGTCCTGCTTGGAATCGGATAAGAAGAAGCGATCCCCCAGAGAGAAGTCCACAGTACAAGAACTGCTGGCAGCGTCCAGTGCGTCCTGGCCCCGCTGGACATACTGTAGAGGCACCTTTGCGCAACGGCCATCCAGTTTACCTTCGGGGCACGTGGTCAAAGTTACCTGCCCTAAAAATGCAACTCTTCTTATGTTTTCTCCTTTGGCATGGTGGCGGTAAAGGCTGACTTGGGGATCAAGGCAGATCAAGGCCCCATAGCCCGAGATGTAAGCAGCAGCAGCAGCAGGAGGAGGAGGAGGAGAGGCACGGAGCGCGTCGGAGCTTGATTTGGTGCCGGTGGCGATGATCATCTTTCGCCGCTCCGCGCCTCTGTTCAGGCAACGCTGGCAGTGGAGGGGACTCACCACTCACCGCAAAACCAGCTCACCTTGCCCGACTCTCACATCCTAAAATGACATCACTGTGACTTCACCGCTGCGCCCCCCCATCAAAAGTAGGAGATGGGAGGAGGAGGAGGAGAGAGGGAGAGAGAGAGAGAGAGAGTTACAGGACCCCAGCAGCAGCAGTTCTGATAGGAATGATGGGGGGTGCAGCACCTTCACATCAGCGGCAAACAAGCGAGACAGAAGCTGGTGAAGCGTTTCCTGTGGTACTTTTCAAAATAAAAACCCTCATACCATACCAAACAGTGCAATAAAATGCCAGGAGGTACAGTAACACACTCTTCAACATATGGTACAATCCAACAAATGAATTATGGTTTAGTAGGTACAATGCAAGACAAAAAGAATCGTATGATGCAAAAGGCAAAAGCAATACAATATAATATGATAAAAAAGACACAATATAGTAGGCTCCAATAAGATAGGCCTATAACACTGCACAAGACAATACGAAATGATAAAATATATTATACAATACAACACAATACAATACAGTATGGTGGCAACTACAAAATACCAGCACCCCTAAACCTAGTGTCTGAACAAACATAACAAAACCTACGTGCAAAAACTGGTGCCTCAAACAGTTCCACAACACAAGCTCTACAGACTCAATGAGGTCAAACACCAAACAAAGCTGCATGTCAAATGTTAGCAGTCCAGGCTTTTATAGTGAAGAGGCTGCAGGTGCTGTCTTCTGATCCGCTGATTGGTTCCCTTCTGCAGTAAGGCTTTTCCAGGCAACCCAGGTGTACGGTGTACATTTTGGGACATTCTCAGGTCTAATTGTAAGGTGTCAGGTGTCATACGAAAAAGCATCAGGTATCAGGAAAAAAGGCGTCAGTTCTCGGGAAAAACACCTTTTAATTGACATCTTTTTTATGGCTGCTTTTTACCAGAGACCTGACGCCTTTTTGCCTGATGCCTGTTTCCTGGGACCTGACACGTTTTTTTTTTTTTCCTGACATCTTTTTTATGGCACCTTCCTTCCTGATGCCTTTTTTTCCTCAGACCTGATGCCTTTTTCCCTGACATCTTTTTCCTGACATCTCTTTTCCTGATGCTTTTTTCCTGACACCTTTTTTACTGAGCCCTGACACCTTCTTTTCCCTGAGACCTCATACCTTTTTTCCTGAGACCATAATCCTTCTTTTCTCATGCCTTTTTTCCTGATGCCTTTTTTTTCCTGAGACTTGATTCCTTTTTTCCTGAGACCTGATGCCTTTATGCCCAATGCCTTTTTTCCTGAGACCTGACACCTTTTTTCTTGAGACCTGATGCCTTTTTTCCTGAGACCTGACGCCTTTTTGCCTGATGCCTTTTTCCTGATACCTGACATTTTTTTTTCCCCTGACATTTTTTTTTATGGTATCTTCTTTCCTGATGCCTTTTTTTCCCTGAGACCTGATGCCTTTTTCCCTGGCATCTTTTTCCTGATGCCTTCGTCCATAAATCCTTTTTTTCCTCAGACCTGAAGCCTTTTTCCTGATGCCCATTTTCCTGACATCTCTTTTCCTGATGCTTTTTTTCCTGACGCCTTTTTTACTGAGCCCTGAAGCCTTTTTTTCCCCGGAGACCTCGTGCCTTTTTTCCTGAGACCTTAATCCTTCTTTTCCTAAGCCTTTTTTCCTGATGCCTTTGTTTTTCTGAACCCTGACACCTTTTTTTCCTGACGCTGTTTTTCCTGAGGTCTTTTTTCTCAACACCTTTTTTTCCTGAGACCTGGTGCTTTTACATTTGAAACCTCACTCCGAGACCTGAGGATGTACAGGTGTACATTTTAGGACACACTGGGGCTTATCAAATAAGAAGCACACAGGTGTAGTATTGCTGTAAGTTGGCATGGTAAATCCATACCTATCAGTCCATTATTGCCTAAAATTATAATTTTTTTCAATCAATTTTCCTCTTATTGCTCATTAAGAGTTTCATTTCTCTTCCTGAGAATCTAAAAAACAGATCTGTATCCTGGGCAATACAGATTTGTTGCACTAATAAAGGCTACAAAATTCCCTCATTTTAGAGAAAGAGTAACTATATATTAACTAGAATATTTGACTAGAGCTTCAGAAATATGTCCCTAAAATATCTCAATAGCCCCCTTGTGGCTGACTGCAGGATAGGCAATACAGATTTGTTGCACTAATAAAGGCTACAAAATTCCCTCATTTTGAGAAAGAGTAACTATATATTAACTAGAATATTTGACTAGACCAAAATATTGATTTTATTTAATTTTATTCCAATGTCAGGCCCTGCAGTATCTGTCAAAAAAATGGCCCTTTTACAAATGCAGTTGATGATCCCTGCAGTATATTAAGACTTGCAACTTTCTCACCCAAAATGTGTACATATGATAATTTACAGCGAACAAATGTTCCTAAAACCAGTGGTTTATAAAGGGTTATAAAAGTGTACTTTAATTGTGAAGGTAAACTAACCTATTTTATCAGTCTTCCTCTCTCTAAATGTGTCTGACTTCACGCAGCTCTTCCTCACATGGGAGACCTGCAGAAGGGGAGGGTGTGTGAGTTTCATTGGCGTTGAGCAATCATGGGATGGATGGATGGATACTGTGTCCAGAACCCAAATCGGGACGGTGGTCATATGTCCTGGCAGCCTGCTGCCTTATTTAGAAGGAAGGTGTAAAAACAGTCACAGCCAGTCACAGGGGAGCAAGTGGCAATCCTGTCTGACACTTCCTTAGCTGTTTGTTCAGGAAGTTTACATAACCAAGTATTTTGCATGGTCAGATTGCGTGTTATTATTATAAGAAACACACCCTGCAAATGACAGGAAAACGCCATGATGATCAGTGATTGCATTTAACTCAGGTCATAGTTAAGCAAATGCAGGGAATGACCTGCAGTTTATGATTGCAACAAGCCAGAAATCACAATTTTACTTCAGAAAAAAAACAAATTTCTGCTTCTTTTTGTCACTAAAGTCCAAGCTGAGTGCACTGAGTTCGACCTCCTTTACATCCCTGTTTGCATCCCAACCTCTGTGGTACCAGTATAGGGCGATAAAGACTCAGGGGAATTCCCAGCGCGTCAGAGAGCACCAGGCTCTGGGGCCCAAAGGTGCGCACTGCTGCCAGGGAGCCTTAGGCCCACCTTAGCAACCAGAGAGGACTTGTTGGTGGTAAACAGAAGAGGCAAGACGACCCATGATGGAAAACCAACAAACAAACAAAACATGTAATGCAACCTATAGTTAGGAGATTTATAAATTACTACATTAATGTACATGTTTAAGTCATTAAAGTAACATATTTAAAACTAAAACCATAAATGTTTCTGAAGTTTTGTCATGCCTTTCTCTTCAGATTTTAGCATATTAGAAAGGTGTTATTAGCAAAAAGCAGCCTCAGCGTCACGCCTGTTTAACACTATTAGCTGAATTAATCTGAGGAGCTCAGCAGTGGCTCATTAACAGTGCCCACTCTCCATTGATTGAAGTTACACCCTGTCAATAACCCAGTAGTTTTGTCTATTCAGGCTCTTGGTAGCCTTGGATTGCATAGCCATGTGCTTACGCAGCAAATCAAGAGGCTGTGTCATTAATTTGCTATTCAGTGTGGTCCAGACTATCTGCTCCAGTGGCACGAGGATATCAGGATCTTTCCTCTCTCGAAGTGTAGTATTCTATGTTTGAGCACCAATCATTTACTTTGACATTATTGCTGCACTACTGTTTGTTTTTGCCTCTATTGCTCAAAGACTTGGTGTTGACTAGAATTACCAGCATGTTCTGTGATGCTGTCTTGAGCATAGTGGTGCTTTGATGCTAACAGCATTCAGCTAACAGGCTCACAATAAAAGTTAAAAAAGTGCATGTTTACTGGAATAATGTTGCTCGAGTCTCAAGTCTGTTGGATTGATCATCGACAGATAGAAAGAGCAAATGTAGAGCAAGTTTTCTGATAGAAAAAAAGCAACGCTTCGCAATTCAACACAAGTCAAATCTTCCTTAAAGCTTCCATGGAGATCTGAACCAGGGGGTAGGGGCATGACAAAGTGTGGACAGCATGCTGCAGAAAGTGTCTTTTTGATATTGTTAATTGCAGAGATTACTGATGAGTAATTATTTTGATAAACATGAGAAAGCAGGATACGATTTTTTTTTTTGGTTAAAGAAAAATACAGCTTACCTGTGTTTTCCACAGGATCCATGTCTGCAGCATTCCACCTGAACTGCAGTTTTGCTCTGGTGGACTGTGCTTGTCCCCAACTACAAGGTCTGGTTCTGAAGCTCAGCTCAGCTCAGCTCAGCTCAAATGTCCTGTATTAAAAAAAAATGAGGTTCAGTGGTAAACTAGGGCTGAGAGGTAAGAATTATAACTGTGATTAAAGGGGACATATTATACAAAAACCCCCTCATGATGTCAGGTGGGGTGTTAGCACCGCCCCGGGGTTCAGTTGGCCCTCCCCGCTTGGAAGAACATTCCGCCTCCTCTCCTGTTTCGCCTTTCAGCTACAAGATGAGAGAAGGATCCATTAAGCCAAATCCATTTCCTGAGAGGGGCGGAATCAGACAGCTCATTAACTTTTAAAGCCACAGACACAGAAATGGCTTGTTCTGAGCAAGGCTGTAGCAGAGGGTCTTTCAGACTAGGGCTGAACGATTAAGGAAAATAATCTAATTGCGATTTTTTTTTTTTACCCAATATTGCAATTTGAAATGCGATTATTCCTTAAGTTCCCCATCGTATGTATTTTCCAACAAACACAAGCGATAAAAAATTCTATATTTCAACCAAAAAAATATTAGACTAAACAAGGGCTGAAAATTTTTGAAAAAATACCGAACTATGATGATTTTGACTTGTATTGCAAACTACATATGAATTGTTGTATTGTCATTCTCATATTTAATAAGAAAAAGTATAAAAATGAAGAAAGTAGGAGTTTTTGTAGACCATTCTAAAAAAGGCACTTGAGTTATTACATAACTATATAATGCATAACATCTCCGCTGCAAAAAAAAAAAAAAAAAAAAAAAGAACTGGTATTTTGACATAAATTTCAGGTGAAAGAAGTATTGCACCTTCTGTGATTTGAAAATTGCAGCAGGCCATATTGCAATTTAGTTTAATTTTTGATTAATTGCCCAGCCCTATTTCAGACATGGAAAAATCCAATACTGTTGTGGTTTTTCAACAACGGACTTCACAGGCATGTTTTAGGGACATCTGAGACCAAAATCAACTTGTCTTAAAAGGGTAATATATGTCCCCTTTAATCTCCAAATATCTATGGTTAATTGTAATTAATCTAATTTTTGTTGCATTTTAGGGTTTCAAGATTCAAGATATAAGGGGGCCATTCAAAAAAATAAAAAAACATTTCTCTGTCACCAACAATTAAAATAAGAATATAAATAGAGATCGTATAGAGATAAAGAAAAAAGAAAGCTTCTGTGTAACCAACAAGAAATTTAAATCAGTCTATATACAGAATCAACCTATATAAAAAAAATCAACCTATATACAACAGTCTTTAGTGCAAAAAATATAAACTGGAAGCTTATTGGCAGGTTTTAGTGCAATGTGACAGCAGTTTGTTGAGATGTACAAAATGTGCAAAAAACTGATTTCACAGTTTTGCATCTAAAACTGTCACTGAAGAAACAATAGGAGCAGTAACATTTCACCAGCAGCCTCGACCTGTTTTACTCTACACCTTGAACAAAAGATGGCGCCACAATTTTTTGTGTTCTTAATCAGAGCTGCTACTACAGCAGCTGAGATGGACAAAACAGCTGCTATCTCGGGGAAACACTCCACCAACTGCTACTGGCGGAAGTTCACCAGAGAAGTGGCCTAAAGTGCCGTGGCACGGTGTATCCATGGGCGTCTCCCCACTGCTGGTGTGGGTTTGTTCATAGAAAATAATTGTAAAGATCCATGTGACAAGCGTCAGATAGCACAATAAGAAACCTCAAGTAGATTGAAGATTATGACCTTAACTTAAAAAAGGGGAAAAAGGAACCTATCACAAGGTGCAGATGACTTCTGACCAGTCCACTGAGCTGTGTGAGATTTTTGAGAGGGGTCTAGCTGCAGACCACAGATCTCAGACGCTCCCTATTGCAGACCACTACTGTGAGACGTTTCCTATGTAAGAAAGGACATAGGTTGCTGGTACAATGTTTAGGAAGTTACTTCATAAAATAACCACATTGCAAACATTACTGACAAAGCATCATTTCAAAATGAAACAGAGAAAACTCAGAGGTGTAATCCAGGTTTAAAGTAGGCTATGTATAGACCTGTTTTAGATGTAGCATGACTGATGGTTTGCTTTAGCTTCGTTAGCTGTAGCTAACACAGTTGGCTGTGCCGTCCACAAATGCAGGTTAAAGCAAAGAAGAAGCGATAGATTGAACACGATCCAGAAATGTTGGTGTCTTCTCTGGGCCAAAGCTCATTCAAGATGGGCTGAGGCAAAATGGAAAACTGTTCTGTAGTCAGATGGATCAAAATTTGTTATTCTATTTGAAACCGTGGATGCCGTGTCCTGTAGACTAAAGAAGAATGGACCCACCCAGCAGCTAGAACCCTAAATTCCTCTCCAAAACTCCAGCAACTGGTTTAAAGAAGAGGAGATGCTTCACAGTGGTAAACATGGCCCTGTTCCTACTCTTTTTTAGGTCAAAAAATGAGCTAATAATTTTCATCAAATGGTACATTTTTCAGTTTCAATCTGACATGTTCTTTATGATCTATTGCAAATAAAATGTGGGATTATAAGATCTGCAAATCATTGCATCCTCTTTTTATTCATATTTCTACAATGAGGGTGGTAGCATTTAGAGGTGGAAACTTGGCATCATAACATCCTAAATTGATTTTGGACTCTCCTTGAATGGGCTAAAGTAGAAGATGAGAAACTAGACTGAAGCAGAGAAATGTGTCTGCACTTCACTATTGTCAGATCAGCTGTCTCTGCTGTAATTATAGGATCTTTTTAGTACACAGACACAACACTCACAATCACACACATCAATCACAAAGTGGACGAGAGGGAACAGGCATACTAACAGCTTTTGTCCACATTACAAAGGTGTAAGTAACTGGATACAGGAGGACGTAAAGCTCCTTCAATTACTGTTTTATTAAAGTGGGCTTTAAAAGACAATATGGAAACAACAGCTGGAGCGGGACCCAGAGACTGACGGGGGATTTCTCTGGAATGACATCGGGACAGACGAGCAATAATACTCAGACTCAGTGTTTGTGTAGAGACGACACACCAAGGCTGAAAGACAAAGTATCACAGGATTACAATTAGAAAATCACAGCGCTTAAGGACGTTTATATCATTCATACACAATCATCTCAGATGAAATGGTTTCATGTGGTGAAATGAGTTTACAAATTAGGATACCATTTTAGAACCAAGTAAGACCGTTAATAGGTCATAGAGTCGACTCCCATTGCTGTGTGTTGAGCCTAGATGACAGAACGTCGATGTAAATGCCTAAAGATTTTCAAGAAAATTCCCCAAATTTCAAAGCAAATTCCCCCTAAATAAATGTACAGATTTCCAGAAATTTAAAAATACATTTCCCCAAATTCAATGAAAATGATGGAAGCATCCAAATTCCCTGAAGTTTCCATTATTCCAAAATTCTTTAAAATTTGAAGCAAATTTTCCCCAAAACTTTCAGGGAAACTCTCCAAAATATACAATCACATTCCTTAAATTTCCATGAATACTTGAAAACTTCTAATCCCCCCTAATTACAAACAAATTTCCCAAATTTTCATGAAAATGCTTGAAAAGATATAAACAAATTTCCCCAAACATCAAAATAAATTTCTCAAATTACCTTGAAAATGCAAAAATAAATAAATAATAATAATAGTAAAAAAAAACAAAAAAATTCTTAAGCATATGACTATTCCCCATAACAGTTTCAACTAGAAAAGCACTCAGAGAGCGCAGGCCTCTGCCATCAGCCCTATCTCCCAACAGTGAAGATTCCTTTAAAAACATTCCTGGATCCGGACGGTGATCTGGATCACTCCCAAAATCTAATTCGCCAATTACTCCCTCCTAAGTGGGGTGGATACACAGTGAGGCAAAGCATTGGCTTCCCTATGTGTGGAAGTCATGTCAGAGGGTGAATATTCCTCTATTCCTCCCAGCATTGTGAGTATTCTCGCTACAATTCGCTGTCTTTCTCTCTGTTACGCTCCGACTCGTCTCCTTAACCGCGTGTGCATCTTTCAAACTCTGTAAACTCCAAAACTTTGGTTAAGTAACTCATGTCCGCCATTTCCTGGTGTAAAGTGGTAACAGTATGGCCCTATCTCCCAATAGTACAGAATCCTTTATAAAATTCCTGGATCTAGATGGTGATCCGGATCAGTCCCAAAATCTAATCAGTTCTTCCTTATGCCATTTCTGACATTTCCTGAAAATCTGTCCATGACTTTTTGAGTTATGTTGCTAACAAACTAACAAAAAAAAAAAAAAAAAAAAAAAAAAAACTACTGTGTAAATGCCTTAAAGTTTTCTGGAAATTCACACATATTTCAAAGCAAATCTCCCTAAAATTTACAATTTAAAAATTTCCAGAAATCTAAAAAGTACTTTTCCCAAATTCAACCAAAATGACAGTAAAACCTAAACAAATTCCTAAAATTTCCACAAAAATTCTTTAAAGATAAAAACAAATTTCCCCAAACTAATTTCAAAAATTCACAAATATATCTGAAAATTCCCATTAAATCCCCCTAATTCCCATGAAAATGAAAAAAAAAAATAATAATTTATGAATAATAAATAAAAACAAAAATTAAAAGCAAATCTCCCAAAGTTTTCAGTGAAATTCTCCAAAAGATACAATCACAGCCTCTTAATTTCAATGAGAATACCTGACAATTCTCGTTAAAATTCCCCAAAAATTACAAATAAAATTCCCAATCTCCATGTAAATGCCTGAAAATTCATTAAAAATTTCTCCAAACATTCAACAAAATTTCCTAAATGTCCATGGAAAATAAAATAAAGTCTAAGCAAAAAAAAAAAAAAAACCCTCCCAAAATGTTGACCAAACTCTCTGAAATATAAAAAAATAATCCCCTTAATTTAACTGAAAATACTGAAAAAAACCCAGTCACATCCCCCCAAAAGTACTAAAACTATACCAGATTTCTATGAAAATTTTCAAACAAATTTCCCCATCCAAAGAAATTTTCCCAATTCCCAAGGAAATTAAAAATTAATTGATAAATTAATTAAAAAAAAAAAATCCAAGTTTTCAGTGAAAACCTCCAAAAATATGAGAATATATCCCCTAAATTTCAATGAAAATACTTGAAAATTTCCAACCAATTCTCTGAAATATCCAAACAGCAATTTCTCTCACCATCTCAGCTAAATTACAGAAATGATTACTCTGTTGTAGTAAAGCTGAAATGTAATTCCTCATGATCGTTCTAGGTCTCAGGAGGTTAAAGTAATGACAGTATAAAATTGATAGCTATAGTTGTTCAGTCATTTGCAAAAACATGCATGAATGTCTGATGATTGTTTATTTATTTAAAACCTCATTGCGATCATAACCTCCTTTACTACATTTTCCTGGCCTAGACAGGCAGCAGCACCCTCTTGGAATGGAGAGCTTCAGAACAACAGAATTACTGAACATGTGTTTAGATAATTGACTGGATAAGTCCGGTAATGGCTCGATCTGCTGCTGGTTTTACCAGAGAAGACCAAGCAGAACGCTCCGTCCTCTGGGTAACATGAATGTCTGTTTAGTATTTCATGGCGGTCCATCAGATACATGCTTCATTTGGAAGAAAAGAGGCTTAAATCCATTTTAGCAAGTTGTATAGCAATGCTGTGTTTCCATGAGTGCTTTTATGGGTGTTTGAAGTGACTCTGACTCTTCATATAACATTTACTTCCAACAAACCGAGCCTCTGATAGTTTCTGCAACCCCCGGTAGGAGTAAGAAAACTTTACATTATTGATCTGATGGCAGCAATCGATGGAAACCAATTGGATTTTATTCTGAGGGAGTGGGGGCTTGTAAAATAGTAACAGTACCACCCTGAATGGAGCATGGAGCTCAGATTTTTGCTGAGCCAGCTTATGTATAATTCAACAGCCTAAAACTGCACAGGGTTCTGCTCTTTTCCTATGCTTGCTGCTTTGTAAAGTCGTGACACTGAGAGTAGCAGCAAACCCTGGGGGAGCCTGATACAAACTGACATGGCTTGTCACAAGAACATATGCAGGAGCCGTACGATCTGCTCTGCTTCTTGTATAATTATCATGTCAAGCTTTGAGCGGACGGAGAGAGGCCTGTCAGAAGGGAGAGTTCCCAGTAAAAATATCTTTTCAAGGGTAAAGCTTGTGCACCTTGCACAGAAAGATGTCTGTGCTGCTAAATTGGGCATGGAGTGACTAAGGGGAAAACAGCAAAGCAGAGGTGACTGCAACAGTAGTTACAATTCCAACCAATGACACAGCAAATTTTGTTTTACTGTGAATCTGAATCAATAGAGACCAGTCTGACTGTTGTTTGGAGGGCTATCAGAAAGAAACACATGGCAGTTAAAGAGAGATATTACATCTCTTTGAAGAATTAAACTAACTCTATATTTTAAAAGTTTCAGCTCTTTAAAAAGGAGCCTGGATTTTTTTATTGCAAAGCATAAATGTCTAAAGACCCATTGGGCAAAAAGGAACATTAAATTATGCAATAAAAAGAGGAAAAGCCATACATCCTTGCACTCTGAATGATGGGGAAAGCCTCACATCAGGACCATTGATCTACATTTAAGCCTAGTAATCACATCACATCCCAAGAGAGCTGAAAGATGTGGAAAGAAACGTCTGTTTAACAAGATGAGATCAAACAGTTCAGTGAGCCTTACATGGGGAGCCGTTACTGCGGGGTGTGCAAGCTCAGCAGGGTTGTCAGTAGTCAGTAGTGTTGTAATCTCCATTAAATGTAGGCACGTGATCAGACTGAGGCGTCGTTCTGGTTTCAGTCTGAAGTACGAGTAGTACTGTCCACTGGTGATTCAACTGGCATGCATTGTATGCAGGAAAAAGTCCATCCGCAGAGTTAGAAGTTGAATATTTACCACTGTGATGCAATGTCATTTTAGGGTGCACTCATACTGGGTTAACTATGCCATGCCCAAGCATGTCAGCAAGGCCGTTCATAAGGGGGGATAAAGGCAAGAGCTTTCTGGAACCCAGCCAGAATGAGCCCATGGAGGTCAGCAAAATCATAGTCCACTGTAGAGTTAAGCTGTGATGACAATATTTTATTTCTAACTTGAAGAATAACCACTCTTATCACAGAAACAAAAATTATTTTCATTTATCTATGTTGTATCACAATACATGCTTTTTCAAAATGTAAACTCCTTACCTTAAAACAAATTCACCTTTTAATTGGAGATGTTAATGATGTGGATGGGCACACTGAACTAAACAGTTAGGAAAGTAATGTCCAACTTCATACTAAGGCCAGAATGTGCACAAACATTATGATGACAGAAAATAAAATTTGGATACTGAGACAATGCTTTTTAGAATAATTATGAAAAGAGACAAAATGGGTTAAAAGTGGCAAATAAAACCAAACAAACTGTGGGTTAAGATGGCTAATAAAAAGCAAAAATAGGCAAAAAAAAAAAAAAAATTTTGCAGAACTGGGCAAAAGTGGTTTGAAGGTGAAAAAAAGGTTAAAAGGGGCAAAAAATGGGCAAAATGGCATAAAAGAAAAAACAGCGGGTTAAGGTGGCAAAAAAGTGGCAGAAAAAAAGGCAAAACCCATTGCAAAAATGGGCAAAAATTGGTTCAAAGTGGCAAAGAATGATTGAACATGGGGAAAAATAGGCATGAAATGGAAAAAATGGTTGAAGAGTGGCAAAAAAGTTGCAAAATGTGTTAAAGTGGAGAAAAAGTGGCAAAAAAGGGTTAAGAATGGGCAAAAAGCAGCAATTACGTGAAAAAAATGGGAAAAGGGCATAAAGTGTCAAAAATGGGCAAAATAAAGCTAAAATGGGTTAAAAGTGGCATAAAAGAGAGAAAAGCAGGTCAAGGTGGCAAAAAAGTGTCAAAAATAGTGGCAAAAATAGGCAAAAACCATTACAGAAATGGGCAAAAATTTGTGTAAGTGGGCAAAATGGCCATAAAGTGGCAAACAATGGGTAAAGAGGGGCAAAAAAGTGGGAAAATTTGTTAATGTGGCATTAAAAAGTGGCAAAAATGGGTTAAAAATGGGCAAAAAGTGGCAATACTCGGCAAATATGGGGAAAATTTGTAAAAAAAAAAACTGGCAAAAAAATGGCAAAACGTGGCTAAAACTATTGAAAATTGACAAAAAGACAGCAGAAATGGGTAAAAAGTAGCAAAAAAATACAAAAAAACTGAAAGAAAGTGGCATGAATGGGTAAAAAAAGGCAAAAATGAGTCAAAAAAGGCATAAAGTGGCAAAATTTGGGGGGGGGGGGGGGCAACAATGGGATTAAAGTGGGAAAATGTTTCAAAAAAGTGGTAAAAATGGTTGAAGAGTGACAAAAAGAACTGGCAACAATGGGCAAAATGGTTTAAAACTGGCAAAAAGAAGCAGCAATAATGAATGGAAAAAGTGGTTGAACCCAGTAACACCTTAACAAGCTTTTCAGCTCCAGAATGAAATAACTGTCAGTGAGGGTGCTAGCACCAATGCTACTGATCCAACACACATGCACTGATAATAATAAATCACAACTGGGGAGGGCTTGTTCTCTCTGTTTTTAAGGGGCCCAAACAATTCTGTGAGCAGGACTGCATGTCAGACCCTGTGACACCTGCAAACGTAATAACAGTTTCCTACTGCAAACCACTACATTTGCAGGGATTTATTTTGTACGTGGGAAGGAAAAAATCCCTTTCTCTTAATGCTGTATTAACTTCCCACAATATGAAAAATTAAAGTTATGGTCATTGTTGTGGCATTTTTACAACCACAATTGGGTTCAGGTCACCTTAGGCTCAAGTCCAATAAAATAGTTCATTTTTGTTTTTATCACCTGAGTGCAGTGAATGTGTCTCAAGTGTTTGTGAACATCCCCTTGAGTTCAGTACAACCCATCATCAAGAAATGGAAGGAATATGGCACATGTGTAAATCTGCTTACTGTAGATCAGGCCATCCTCACAAACTGAGTGACTGTGCAAGAAGGAGACTAGCGAGAGGATGACAAGACACCTATGACTACTCTGAGGAAGTTACAAGCTTCAGCAGCTGAGATGGGAGAGATGCAACAACTGTTCCCCATGTTCACCAGTCAAAGCTTTTTGGGAGAGTGGCAAAGAGAAAGCCACTGTAGAAGAAAACTCATTAAATCTTGACTGGAGTTCACCAAAAGGCATGAGGGAGACTCCATGGTCAAGTGGAAGAAAGTTCTTTGGTATGATGAGACTAAAATTATGCTTTTTGGCCATCAGACAAGAAACACAGCACATCACCACAAACACACCATCCTCAATGTGAAGCAGAGTGGTGGCAGCATCATGCTGTGGGGATGCTTCTCAGCAGTCAGCCCTTGAAGGCTTGTAAAGATAGAAAGTAAAATGTATGCGGCAAAACATAGGAAAATCCTGAAGGACAGTCTTATTCAGTCTGCTACGGCTTGGGAGATTTATTTTCCAGCAAGATAGTAACCCAAAGCATACAGTGAAACCTACACAGTAATGGTTTAAAGACAACAAGGTGAATGTTCTGGAGTGGCTGAGACAAAGTCCAGACCTCAATCCAATAGAAAATTTGTGGCTGGACTTGAAAGGGGCTGCTCTTATTGTCTTTTCTGAGGACTTTAGGGGTCAGTTGCGTTTGGTGATCTGAATCCCAATGATAAAAGGCTTTTTTTCCTAAAGGGTAAATCTACTAATGTAATATAACCTGCCAACAAACACATTAAATTAACAAGTGTTACTGTGACGAAGCAAGCAAGGATTGATTATTTTTAGAGTATTAGACCTGCGGCGTTAAGGATACAATCTCCTAAAAAGCTCAAACTGAGTCACTTTCTTGGACGACTTCCATTCAAACAAATAATGTGTTTTCTTTCTTGCTGCTTAGCCTCATATAGGTTATGGGGACAATGTGGTAAATGTATGATTGGGTCTTCTTACACCAACATCTCCCTCAAGTTAAAACCTGGCAGACCTACTTGTGGCCACGAGGAAAGCTTTGTTTACGTGGCTGCCATGCTCAAGAGCCAGGCAGTTTGGTTTATGGCTGCAGGAAGAGATAGAGATCAGAGGAGGTGTCAGCTGCTGAGTCGGCTGCTGATTCCCCTCTGGCTCCTCTTCCCTCTCTCCCAGGAACCCAACACCAGGCCAGGCCACCAGGACGGAGCAGGAGAATGCGAGGAATTCTCTCAACACATTTGCTCACTGCTTTGCACGTTCTCACCCCTCCAGGATGTGAAGAGTCCCGCCGGCCGTGAGGATGCGACCACCTTGCTCCACGGTGTCTGAGCGCGAGGTTGGAGCAAGAGGCGGCAACGAGTGGAGGATCAATGCAATTTGGCTGATGGGAAGAGGAGAGCGTCAGGAATGGTACACCGCTGAGAGAGTGAGTCATCCTGGACTGAGCTGCTGTCATTGGGCCAGAACAACAAAGATACGACCATTTATTTTAGTCATGGCCCCTGGTGGATGAAATCTAAAGCCCTGAGGAGTTGATCAAAGGTTCTGGCATGCTGCCGGTCCTGGAGAGCAACGTTAAAACAACAACATCCAAGAATGATCCAGAAGAATCTGTGTCAGGTCATCATTTATCCAGAGTCATCAGTAAAATCTACCCAAATATCTGGGCCATAGTAAAAAGTTACATGAATATGGGACAGGAATGGACCAAAAATACATTCACATTCATTTAATATGAGGATATTTTCAATGAAATTAGGGCTCGGTACAAAACCCTCCAAATCCTCCAATGGTATGTCTTCAAATGGCACTTTTGTTTCAACTGTACACCGTATTTTAACATAGAGTCTCAGTGACGTCACCCATTGATGGAAGTGACCCAGTTGAAATGCTCTCTCAAACTAAGGGTGTTTTCACACCTGGACCGTTTGGAGAAATTGTTGTAAATCAAATGGGAATTCCATCTTTGGCCCAGTACATTTGGACATTAGGGAACAAGACAACTGAACCCTTTTTTGGAACAAAACAACAAAGTCAAGATCTCTTGGCTTGCTTGAAATCAAACCCTGGAGCAGTCTGTTTGCAGTGAGAACGCAATCGATCTTGCAACTGGAACAAATCAGTGGCCGAGTTATCACCAGTAGTACATAAACAGCAGTAGCAGCAATAGTAATACAGCTATCAGGCAATTCTGTTTACATCTGATGGTAAAATAGTAGGAACTAGGGCTGCAAGCAGCACTGAGCAGGCTCTTGCACCCTAGTGCACGACCAGGTAAAATTTTAAGCCAGTCAGATGTTTCATATGAGAGTTATGCCAACTTCCTGTCAAAATGGTGCGATTTTACGAGAATTGCAAGGCCTATGCCCAAAACTTCCTTCAGTGGAAACGCATTCAAAGCGCAATTGTACTTAATCGAAATTTAAGAAATATTGCTTTTATTTTGCGAAAAACTGTAATGGAAACCCAGCTACTGTCAGATGCCAGTACAGAAAGCTTTGATGAGATGTTTGCACTTGGAATTTTGTATCCTTGCAAAGCAGATGGATTTGCCAGACTCCATCTCTGTCGTCAGGCCAATCCATCCTGAAAAGCTCCAATCCACAACATTTGTGTCACACAGAACACTGTTTGGTCCAATCAGCGCCATTAAAGGAGAACAAAGTAGTAGCTATGGGCGGTGTTTAGTTGTATAAGCCATTTGCAATGGCTGTGTCCTGTGCTGTGATTAGCTTGACTGTAGCTACGACATAGCAACAGGTTAATCAGAATTGCACTTTTCTGTATGAAATAAAAAATAAAAACAACACTAAAAGCTTTTCATGGTGGAGAAGATGCTTCGGCATGGGTTTGTGAGTGGTTGTATACAATGGCTGCTAGTGGAGTGATTAGCTTGGACTTAGCCACAGCCACAGTTTTGTCAGAACTCGACCACATGTCTTTATCAAAACAAGGGCAGAGAGCAACAGTGAAAGCTTCTCATGACGGAAGAGATGTTGTTGCTCTTCTCCCGGGGTTGGGGATCATTCCAGGTGGGGTTTTCAGTGCCTGCTACTGCAGTACCTTTTAGCTCAGATGCAGCTGTAGGACAGTGGCAGTTTAATCGGAACTGGACCACACTCTTTTAAACACGTACTAAGAGCAACAACGAAAGCTTGTTTTGGCAGAGAAGATGTGTTTGCGCTTCTCTTGACCGGCCTTGGCATGACTTTTTTCACCCTGGAGCTCTGCCATTTACGACTATGGCAGCAGTAGTCCCTCAGCTCAGAAAAAATACATTCAAATTTTTCCAATCACCTGCCGAGAATTTTTTTGAAAAGTCCTGCCCTTCCCAAACGCTTTCTATGGGAACTTTCCCAGAATGTGAAATATATCCATACAGTAGATATATGAAACAGTTGATCTGGCGTGTCAGGTTAGGAATTTGGGAGTGTTTAAAATTTTTTTGGGACATTTGATTTGAAATTTTAGGGGAGAATTGCTTTTGAAATTGGGGGAACTTTCTAAAAAAAAAAAAAACAAAAAAAAAAAAACAGAAATATACATTTATTTTTTCAGGGTTTTTATTGTAATGTTTGGGCTTTATTATAAAGTTTTGCTAAAAAAAATTGCGGAATAGTTTGGAAAAAATGGGGCATTTTCTATGAAATACTCTAAAAAAAAATGTTAAAGATATATCACAGAAATTTTAGATAGTTTCTTTGGAATCTGAGGTGATTTGGAGGGGATTGGATTGGAGGTAACTTTAAGTGGAAATTATCTACATTCTTGGCCTTAACAGGTGGTCCATCATCAAAATATCAAGGAAACTGACACCACCATACCTCTCCACCATTTCTTAATGACCGAAGACCTCCAACAACTGACCAGCTGGCCTTCACATAGCTAAAACATATGCTCATAATTCTACCATGTGCTGTATTTTCTTCATAAACAGGACTTTCAGGAGATTTGCAGATGTCATTTTGTAAATTCTTGTTTAAAGACAAGGCTGAGATTTTAAACTTATCTGCTTATTCTAAGTAAGTGGGAGAAACAAATATTTTCTGAAGAAAACCTCAGGTCTCAGGAAGTTAAGCAGGTTGTCTGACAGTCAGAACTACCATGTCGACTCTCCTTCTACACTGTTATAGAAATGATCCTGCCATACTTCCACTCATCCCTCTCACATGTGGACATCGCCCTCTGGTGTCCACCAGATGTTAAGACATCCAGTCCTGCCTGTCTGAGGGATGATAACTCACTGCATTGCAGCACTGGGATGCTGGCATGTGGTTTGACTCTGATTGATGCCACTTTGTTCTGAAAAAAACTTTCCTAAAAGTTCACATTTTGTGCAGCAGATATCTACTGCATAGCGTACAGTTGCAAAATGGCTTGAGTTGTGTTAGTATGTATTTACAAAACGTTATTTCATGCATATTGTGCTGCCAGATGGTTCTCCTAACATAGTAAAGAAAAGTGTGTCACCTCTGCATTGCAGCTAGATTGTCTCTGGAGTATCAAAATAAAATACAACAAGCTAACAGCATCATTTGATCACTAACGGACCTCTTAGTCAGAGCTGTATCTCACAATGACTGGCCTTAGCTCTGTTTTGGCACACAGCCTCGTTTAACAGTGAAAAGTTGTGACTATTTTTACAATCTGACACAGATTACATGTTCATGAAGCAGCTCAGCTCCTTGTGAGGAGTCTCCGCTGTCAGAGGTATGTACACACTTCTTGGTTATCAAACATGGCCGTGTGCTCCGTGCTGAGAATCTGATCCAGCTGATCCATCAACAAATGAGGCAGCAGTGAGCGCAGTGCATCCCAGGCATGACGAGTCATGAGTCACCGAGGTCTCATGTGCTCGTGTCCTTCTGCCAGTGACCTCCCTGTTAAAAGGTCACACTAATGAGACTGCTCCCTGCGTGCCCTTTGAGTGCCACATCGGAGAGCAGGACACAATGCTGCGTTACAGATGCTATTTTGAATGAGTGTCATGGTGTTAAACTGGCTGGGTTGAATAATTTCGGGCCCTTTGATGCTGTTTATATCCCTGTGGTCCTGTCAACACATAAAATCATTCTGCAGATTCCTCATCTAGGGTTTAATATTGAAGATAACGCTGTCCAAGAACACCTACAGCGATGTTTAGTCATAGTGATTCAGCAAAGAGGAAGTTTTCAAAAGCTTTTTGCTCTACTCCTGCACAATCTTGTTACATCGCTCCTTCCTGGCAGTCCTTTAACTGGGGTCAGGTCACTAAAGGGCTCCCTTGACACATATGAAGCCTTAACAGATAATTAAGAGAGAGCTCCACAAATGCTAAAAGTCTGTCAAATCAGCCTCTGTTTCCATGTCTTCAGTTTTTAATCTTTTAAATTTGCTGACTGAAGTTATATCTTGTGAAGCATTAAATCATAGTTATCATTTGCAAAAATTGCTAATGACTTTTAAGTCTCAATCTGGTAGAGCTCCTAAAGTGTCGTGAAAGAATTTGCAGAGAAACTAGAAAAAACTCACAACTTTACATTGCTTAATACCATTAAAATAAAAAATATAGTAAGGAAACTTATAACAACTTTATTTTGCCTCAATTGCTGATTTATGACACTGAAGAACTGATTAAAGGAAATCAGGGACAATACTCGTGGTTAAAATAAATTATAAAAAACACAACAAATAACCATCTACTCTTGATAGAACCATTATATATTTATGTTATTGTACAAGCTTGTGAGTCACAGTACTGTGCCAACTGCTGGAAAGAGCACTACCTTTTAGTCCAGTCATTCTTGTTCTACATCTTGTTTCAAATTTGGCCTTATGACCTGACTTAGCCCCTTTTTTTTTTTTTTTTAGCCTAAAGTTAGTTTAAGACAGCGTTTTTAATAAAGAAGTGGATTGGCTTTAACCCCCCCCCCCCTCTATTTACCAAATGAATGACTTCACTCAGACTTTGTCAAATAATTCAGTGGTCTAAGACGTGATCTTTACCCATGCCGATCAAATTAGCAGGGGGTTATGGAAAGGGTTCCGTATTTTTGTTTGATTGTATGTGTACAAGATAACTGAACGGAAAGGCGGATCTTCACCAAACTTTCAGGGAATATTGGGATAGTGACAGGGAAGAATCGATTAGATTTTGGTGATGATCCACGCACCCGTTTGGTTTTTCTTGGACTTCAAAATTTTGAACACCATGGTAATCAATGGGAGCATGAGTTCCTCGGTGGCGCTGCTTAGGCGTGGGTCTGCCGTCTCAGATGGCCGTTCTAGTTTGTTATTGTTTTGCTTGAGAGCCCCATGTTGGTGGAATATACAGTACTATGTGTAGCTTTTAGGCATGCTAGGGCCAAAATTAGCCTGCTGCCACCGCAACCTGGCCCCAGATGAAAGAAAATGGATGGACTGTTTTACCAGTAAAAAGGTTGACTTTTTAAGATTTTCTACAGTAACCTGTAAGATTGCCAAAGTAGTCAATACTTTTTGATAGTGTTTCAAAATGATAAAATCTCTGCTATTTAATGATGCTTGGGATTTTGAAGAACAGAAACAATAGCTTCAGATTTTCAGTCTTATTTTCAATCGATCTAAATTGCACAATACATTGGCAATGTTTTGGTACTGCAACAGTGTGCAGGTGTTTGCCTACAATCTTTGGTAATCAAAGGAGGGAAACTACTACTCACAGCCTATATGTTGTTGGGCTATCAATGTTGTTTGAGTTTTACTGATATAATATTGAAGTTTAAAGTTTTGGTGTTGTGACATCTCTGTTAACAATCCCACACTTTCTTAAATCTCACTGCAGCTATCCGTTTCTCCGGTTTCTCATCCCCCATGAAAGTTTCTCTGCGGCTGCCGCGTGTGTACTTAAAAAAAAAAAAAAAAAGAAAAGTCAGTGAAAGCATGCACTTAAGAAGACGAGGTCTCAGAAAACAAACTCCGGAAGCCACTGATTGACAGACGTGTCTGCCCACTCTGGTTCCCTGGCTGAGGCCGTGGCCGCTGTGGCTGTGCTGTGGTTGCCACTGGTCCATGTCTGCAGACTTCTGAGGAAGGCAAGGCCATTTCTAGGTTACAACAACACCGCTGCACTGACACTGCAACGCCGGATATCCGAAACACTTCGGAACTCATCAAGACAGATTTAGTTTGAGGCTTGTAAATAACTGGTGCCCCCTGCAGAAAAGCGATGCATCTTCTCATTGACAGAGCATTTTGTCTTTGTGACGAGCCAAAAATAACACACATATCACTACGTTTATGAGTAGAAAATGGAACAATGCACCTATTTTGGAGTGTTTTATAATGTTTACAGCAGTTGTGAAAGTATTATAAGCGCCCTACCTAAAATATGTCAATAGTAAAAGAACCTATTTTTTCTTTGCACTGTGAGGAATGTAAACAACAACACTGCAGCGTCCGGAACAGCCATACAAGGTCAGCGGTGCTGGACTGAGAGAGCCCCACACAAACTACCACTCTGAGAGGCCTTACAGTACATAATGATGGCATTCACATCAGTGGTTGAGGGGGAAAACTGCCTCCTGACCACATCCAACTAACAAACTCAAATTAAGTCAAATGATGAGCTCACCACTGCCAACGAGACTATCCAGCAGGATGTTTGAATCCAATATACCGCCTCCATGTGCCAATGAAAGACAGTTATGTGTTTGTAAAATTTCCTCAAGTAAAACAGGTGTATTAAGTCTTACACTACATGGACCAAAGGTTTTTACACCAACGGGGATTATAATGAATTTTATTAAAATACATAAACTTTAATATGGAGTTGCCTGCCCTTTTGTAGCTTTAACAGCTTCCACCCTTCTTAGAAGGCTTTCCACAAGATTTTGGAGTGCATTTAGGGGAATTTATGTCCAGCAGAGCATTTATGATGTTGGACGAGAAGGCCTGGCTTGAAGTCCCCGTTCCATATCTGAAAGGTGATCAATGGGGTTGAGGTCAGGGCTGGATGTAGGCCAGTCAAGTTCCATGTCTTTACAGTCCTTGCTTCGTGGTGCACAGTCATGTTGAAATAGAAAGCTGCCATCCCCAAACTGTTGCCACACTGTTGGAGGAAAGCATTGTCCAAAATGTCTTTTTATGCTGAAGCATTAAGATTGCCCCTCATTGGAGATAAGGAGTCTAGCCCAGACACAGAGAAACAGCCCCACACCATTATGCCTCCTCCCTATCAGAACTTTTCAACTATGGAATTAGCAGAGCGTTGGTGACATTTACACGCCGTGCGCCTCAGCAGTCATGCTCTGTGATTTTACATGGTCTTCCGCTTTGTGGATGAGTTGCTGTTGTTCCTAAATGCTTCCACTTTCTAGTTGACTGTGGTATATCCAGCAGGGATGAAATTTCATGAACTGTCTTATTGCAAAAGTGGCATCCATCACAGTGCCACATTTGAAGTCACTGAGTTCTTCACAACGACCCATTTTGTTTCACAAATGTTTGCAAGTGGAGACTGCATGGCTAGGTGATTGATTTTATACACCTGTGACAACAGGTCTGATTGAAACACCTTAATTCAATAATGAACAGTTGTGACCAAATATTTTTGTCCATTTAAAGACTATGTAAAGTGAAATAAATCTATATTTAGGTTTGCTGTATGAGAGGTCACTGAGTTATGAACCCCCAGGTCATATTTCAGTCAGATAAAACATCTCTAAGTTTATAAAATTAAGCTCCAAAATCATGAAAAATTGGGCAGTAAAATCTGCTCTAGGATGGTGTGGGCATGTCTGTTGAATGACATGAAGCCACGCCCACTCAGGAGAAAAACGATCCTTTCAGATTTTACAATTGCCGCTATCTGAATGGAGAAAAGCTCTCATGCTATTAACCTGCCCATTGAGCTTACATTGACCTTATGATCAACGCACAGCTGCCTGGCTCTGTGCCAGGGAAGAAACAAAGTCTGTTTTCTGACTCAAATCTCTGTTATGATGCTTTAAATAAGCTATATGCCACTGTGGCTGATAGATTTGGCAAATTTACCTCACAATGAACAAAAAACAGCAATTAACTGCCTGTTAACTTTCAATTAAGGCAGTGGCATCAGCTAACAACAGACTGTATTGAGTTGAACTGCTCTCTGATTTTCTATAGTAGTGTTAGGGGGGCGGGGTCATTCCCCATTATGGGCTGGTGACATCACCAGCCCACATATTGGCCTCGCCCAAATTAAACCAAGCCAGGAAAGAGGTGAAAAACTTACTCAATGTTCAACAATATTCCAACATATCTACTATGTTAAGACACAAATTTTGGATTTCACTTTAGAGGGTCTTTAATAATACCAGAAAAATTAAACACACCATATTTGTGTAACAGAAGGCTCTCAATCAAAACAATAATAAAAAAATGACAAAAAATTATATATAATTTAATTATATAAGCTCCATATTTTTAATTACTTATGCAAATCAGGACTCGGTTATATAATAAACTGTAGTCCATGGCATCTATAAATATGTTCAAGGATTGGCTGATCTGGACATGGTACTGGTACCAACACATCCGATACTTCATTTTGATACCTTTTGTACTGAAGGAAAGCAAGAAATATGAATTTTTGTGATTTATGTATTTAATTACACCAGATTTCTTTTCTTATTCCATTTTCGACTGATGTCTTATAAAGATATTTCTGCGAATCATTTACAATACCCATACTGCTTTTAGTCTCCTGTGGACTTTCAACACACTTTTTTCTCTCAAAAGTATCAATTCAGGTACTGTTTAGCTACCGGGATGGTATAAAAAGTATCCACTGAGCACCAGTATCAGCAAAACCCAATTGATACTGACCCTACTGATTAGATATTTACGTAAATGAAGTGGCTGGGGACTGTGTTATTTATTTATATCTTAAATACCTTTTGTATCTAATAGCTACCCTTTCAATAGAGCCTTTTAGCTCAAGAATGTAATTACACAAATGGGGTTGACAATAAAAAATCCTATTTATTGTGTATTTCTAAAAACTGTCTTCTTGATGTGCTGTTTCTTATTTAACTAATTATTACTTCCCTGTTATTCTCTCATAAGTCATATATTAAAAATCTTATTGCAATTTGTTAAACATGTTACATAATGTTAAGTAATATTTTATTTATAGATAGCATATATATTGCCAACAAGTGCTTAAAAAGATTTAAAACGTTTTTTTAATTGTATAACTGACATGCTTTGTTGTCCCTTTCAGCACACTTTGGTTGCAGCCACAGGAATGTGATGTAAGTACACCACTGCTCCTTAAAGTCTCATTTCAATTTATGATGCAAGTCATCAGTCACCTGCGCCTTGTGTCATCAAAAATGTACCTTCGTACATTTCCCTTCAGGTGACAGAAAGCACAGCTGATGACAGCGAATAATTGTTGGCCACCACAAGTAAGCAGATCAAAATAGAAACTAAATTAAGATGAAATGAGCAAATAACGTAAACAACCTTAAACCAGGGGTATCTAAACTATGGCTCAGGGGCCAAATGTGGCCCACGGTCCAATTTTGATTGGCCCGCAGCAAATCCTAGAAATAAAATGAAAAATGGCCCACATTTGAACATGAAGCATGTGCTTAAATATACTGTACTTCATAATTTCAGCCCAAGGTGGTGCTACCATGCTAATTCTGTAAACAAACATTTGACAGGAAGAACCTTTTGATGTGTTTTTTTTTTTTTTGTGGCTACACTGAGACAACACTCAACATGGTAAACATACCGCCAACCAAAATGATGACAATATCTTGTTTTCTAACTCCCTGATGGGTTACAGCAGCAAATAGCAGTACCAATAATCTTCCAGAGGCGGAGTCAGTGGTAGTTGAAATCTGATTGCCCCCCCAAAAAACCTGGACATGATTGTCTATTTGCCTTGCAGGCCATAAAATCGACTATTTAGTGTTAGTTCATGCAGGCCACGGAGTTGAGCACTGCCATAATCACCCAAGTTCTCGGCTGAATGCCAGCACACTTTTGGCAAATCACCGTCATTCTTCCTTATTTAAACTTCTCTTGCCTGGCCACACTGTCGTTCTTTCTGCAAGCTGCTCTCACAACCCTCCTCCACCCCAGCTCCTCCATCATTCTGCCTCTGACTTAATCAGTGTCATTCTGTTACCAGTGAACTAGTAATTTAAGTATTTAAGCATACGCTGTCACTAAGCGTATCTAAGCCTGTACTACATTGGTTTTAAAAACTTTCATATACCTCACCTTGTGGATATTAAAGTGGCCCCAACATCCTAATATATTCCTGTGCGTGGCCCTCAGGGAAAAAGTTTGGATACCCCTGCTTTAAACTGTGACTTGTGGTCAAAAATCTAGTTAAGCACAGCTCTTATTTGCTGTTATGAGTATTTTGTGTTGAAATTTTGTATGTGCATAATGGTCTTCAGCACTTCTTTTAGAGTTTCTCCTTGAAGCTCCGGGTGGCATGCATTAAAATACAGTGTAGCATATATATACATATCTTTTCTCTGCCAAGGATCACGTGCATTTGTTTGGGAACATGCAGTGAAGTATAACAGTGGAGGCAGAGCAATTTTCCCTCCAGCAACATAGGTTTAAAAGGCTTCCTGTGTAGAGTTAAAAAGAGATGTATACATGGAGGACAGCCAGGACGGATTGTCATCTTGTGATTAAGTTTTGGATTCCTCAGGTGTTTTGCGAGTCACCTCTGCTTCCACAGCTGCTGTAATGTTGTCTGGAAAGCAATATAAACACGTATATGGCTGGTTGGAAGCGTGATGTTTTGACCGCAGTGTTTGCATGACTGGATCTGATATTTTGGTCACGCCTGTAGGCAGCACTGGAGGAGTTCAGGAATGTGTGACCGCAGGGCACTTTGGCCCCACGGCTGCACGTCTTCCTCCCTTGTCTGGGGCCGAAGACACGGACCATCACACTCCTGAACGTCTCCTCCAGGTCCACTGTGTGACAAACCGCAGCCGACTGCCACCCACACGCAAGCTGGAAAATGACAACCCTCTGCTCGGGATGGCTGCTGTTGCCTTAGAAGTGCAGTAAAAATGGAGCAATTTCACTTTTTGCTGCACTTCAGAGAGAGTCATGATTGTTTCCGCCCTGAATGTGGGCGGCTGTGTGGCTGAGGACATGTCATGTTCATGTCAATCAGCAGGTTGGAGTCTGTACCTCTGTGATCAAGGGCACTGCAGCATCAGACTCTTACTGCCATCTTCTGGACTGGTTCACCAAATTCACTCTTAAAGATGCCACTCACATGACCTGCAAACAGGGAAAGAGAAACATCTTTAAGTAACAGTTTTGTTGAAATACTCTCAATAAATTAAAGGTTGAAATTGCATGTGCAATTCACCAGTAGAGGGTGCTATCTGCTCCTGTTATCTTTTATTTTGTGTTTAGCTGAAGCAGTAGCACTTATTATTGTCATTTTTATTAAGAAAAAATTGCTTTTAAATCGCTTTACAACCTCAGAATGAAATACTACTATTTATACCTGAAAAGAAAACTAAGGACAAGGGATATTTTGCATCTTTATCTGGAAGAAAACTAAAAAAAAAATAACTTTAATTATTCATGAAATGAGTTCAATTTACAAAAACAGTTTAAAACCATGATAAAATCCTATCCCAGTACCTTAATACGTATCTTATTGTGAGTTGTCTCTTAAATCCCCAGGTTTGGCACTGGTTTATGATCTGCAAAAATAGATCAGGAAGATGCTGTTACACTCATGTCGATTTTAAATGTTTTTATTCATGAGCAATTACTCTTTTTATTCATTATTTAATTCTAAAATACACTCTATACTTTGTAATAAATATACATTTGTTTCCTTTAAATATATTTTTATGTGAGAGATGTTTATTTTTCCACACACCTACATGTTTGGCAGCACGGTACTGCAGTGGTGGGATGATGAGTTTCAACTTTAGCTCCGTCTCAAAATATCTTTCACTGGAAAAAGGGAACATTTACTTAGAACAGGAAACACCGATACACCACGATGCTGTCCACAGCGTCAACTTTTTGGAATGAAAATGAAGGTACAAAACTTCTAGTTTAAAGTTTGGAGCTTGACAGTCTAGCTAAGCATGCATAAAATGTAGACTTAAACCTATGCTGTCTTTAAAGATCTGACACTGATGGTATTATGTAATAACTTAGATAAAGGTCATAAATTACTTGCAAAACAGATGGCTTGGCCAGACTCCATGTCTGTCATCAGGCAAATCCATCTCGCAAAGCTTGAATCTACAACTTTTGAACAAGAGCTGAAAACGGTTCTGACCAATCAGAGTGATTTAAGGACAACGAGGCAGTAGCTACAGGCAGGGGTCAAGTTAAACTGGAAGCCAATAGCAATGGCTTCTCCTGGTGTAGCAATTACCTCATATGTAGCTATCGTATAGTGACAGTTTTATCAGAACTGGACCACAATTATTCATTAAATAAAGAGCAAAGAACAGCCCTGATAGCTCCTAACAAGGGAGAAAATGTTGTCATTACTCTTTTGACCTGCTTGTACATGAGCTTGTGATCCTTACAGGTGGGGTTTAGTTGTACTGCAAGCTGATGTAGCTGTAGAAAAACTGCAGTTTAATCAGACCTTGACCACACTGCTTTATTAAAACAAGAGAAAAAAGCCATGCCGGAACCTTCTCTTGGCAGCAAGCGCTAACCTGTACAGCTCAGGTTAGCAGTGGAGCAGAGCATGCCTACTACCTCATTTTGTATTGTTGCTCTGATTGGCTCATCAAGAATGTGACTGACAGAACGTTTGTCCAAACCCTTTCCGAAACTTTTGAAAAGTGCTGCCCTTCCCAAACGCTTTGTATGGAAGGTTTCCCAGATGAATGTTCAATATATCCACACAATGAACATATGTAAAAAACTGTACTTCACATAAAACAAAAATTAAAGCTACTTTGAGATCCCCGAGAAAGCAGTAGGCTATTACGTTTGTGCTGATTTGTGTTATATGAAAAAGATGGACCCTGCTTCTTTTAATGGTCAAATGTATAGCTTATCAAGATTGTTTCCTATATACATAAATATTAATATCATTTTTTTCATGTTCTAAGATGCTTTAAAAAAGAACTCTCCAGAGCTTTAAAAAAGGTAGGTATAAGAATTCACCTGTGGCCTCCACTGAGTTCATGTGCAATAATAACACTGACTATTAAAAATGTATAATTTTTAATTTCTATCACTTAAAATAATGTTGTACCATGAAGCTGATGTTTATTGATTGATTTGTTAGGGGCAGTATAACGTGCTTTGCTAGCTTAACTATGTATTCTGTCTTTTCTAGCTTACAACATTGAAAACGAGACTCGTTTTTGAAATTAAATCACATTATTTGGAGTCCATGTTAAGTATTATCTACATCAGGTCTGGCATTACTGTAAAAAGTTAAATTTCTGACCAACTTTAAGAACAGTTTTCCTCTTGAACCCATCAAAATATACCTACCGTTACACTTCAAAACCACTCGAGAAGCAGATTCGACAAAATTTACATTTCAAGAAAAATGTGTTTACTGACCTATGAATATTCAACCCCACGCTCCTTAAGAATACCACGCTATCTTGTCTTAATATTTTTAAGACGAGTTTTAAAAAATATTTTAAAACTTACCGTAAAACCGAATCAGCTATCTGTTCACAAAAAAACTGGTCAACAAGACGTCACCTTACGTCACGTCCGGCTACGTGCCCCTCTGTTCAGGCGGGCTTGTTGAAAACATAACAGGTCTTCCATTCCGTTAGCTGTGTTATAAAAAGTGCAATTAATTTGATATTTATACGCGTGGTTTATCTTAGGTGGATATATTTATTCAGTGGCTTAACGAACAAATGTTAGCATTCAGATCAATGTCCATTAAGCTAGGTCAGCAAACACAAGCTTTGTTGTTGGTGTTGACATAACAGCTAGCTGTTGAGGTTCGCTAACTGAATAAAAGGCGTTTTAAACTCTTAACTTCTACAAGCAATGGACCGACCAGCAAGGTTTGTAAACAGCTTTTGTGACCCTTGTTTATTGTTGCTGATAATGTGAATTTCTGTGATGCTAACATGTTGTTTACTTACAGGAAGAGCAAGGTTGTGAATTACTGTGAAGCCCAGGACTTTGACGATGGTGAGAAGCTTTGACTATCTGTCCTACTTAAAGAGCTGTCCTTGACACCTTTAAAACAAGCTGCTGATTCTGAAAACAGTTTGATTAAAATATTAAGATATCTACATTAAGAAGAAAATCAAACTGATTGTCTGATTGATATCTTCTGCTGATACAGGCTGATACTGACAGCATCTATAAACTAAAATAGGCAGATACTGACAGCCAATATTAACTTTTACTAACAGCTAATATAGGCTGATATTTATAGACCATAAACCAAAATAGCAGAGTACTAACAGCCTATATTAACTTTTATTTACAGTTAAAATAGGCTGATATTTAAAGCCGATACTAATATTTACACCCGATATAGACTTTTTCATTGCTGTTTAAATCAAAATAGGCTGATACTGACTGCCAGTGTTAATAATATAGCAGATATTACATGAAAGTTACACCTGATGTAGGCTGATATATAGACATATACATGCTGATACTTACAGCTGATATAAGCCTTTATCATGTGTAAATAACAGTTAATATTTAAAGCTGATATAGATAGACCAAAATAGGCCGATACTCATAGCTAATACAGCCTGAAATTTACTTCTGATATTGGCTGATATTCACAGCTGATATAGACCACATAAGTGGATAATAACAGTCAATATTATATTTACAGATGGTTTAGGCCGATATTCACAGCCGATTTAAGCCAAAACAGTTGAGTACTTGCAGTCAATTTTAACGTAGATTTTAGCTGATATAGGCTGATATTTTCAGCTGATTTAAGCTAAGATATTTACAGCATATTTTGACTGAAACTTACACCTGATATATAGACCGAAATATGCTGATATTCACAGGTGATATTAATTGATATTTAGGCCTATATTTGAAGATGATATTCACAGCTGATATAAACCAAAATAAGCTGACACTTGAAATTGATATTAACATATACAGTCCCCTCCAAAAGTATTGGAATGGTAAGCTTAATTCCTTTATTTTAGCTGTAGACTGAAAAAATTTGGGTTTGACACAAAAAGATGGATATTAATGAGACAAGAGGTCAACATTTCAGCTTTCATTTCCAGGTGTTTACATCTGGATCGGATACAAAGTTTAGGAGATAACTTTATTTGTACATTTTTAGGTGACCAAAAGTATTGGAACAGATAGACTTTAAGCAGATTAGAGTGAATAAGACTTAATATTTACTTGGAAATCCTTTTCTTGCAATACCTGCATCAAGTTTGTGATCCACTGACATCACCAAACCTTTGCATTCTTCTTTTTTTCCACACTTTTCCAGCCTTTCACCACAGCCTCTTTCAGTTGTTGTTTGTTTTGGGGGGTTTCTTCCTTCAGTCTCCTCTTTAACAGGTTAAATGCATGCTCTATAGGGTTTAAGTCTGGAGACTGACTTGACCAATCTAACCTTCCACTTCTTGCCTCTGATGAACTCCTTTGTTGTTTTGGTAGTGTGTTTGGGTCATTATCTTGCTACATGATGAAGTATCTCCCAATCCATTTGGTTGCATCTTTCTTAAAATTGGCAGACAAAATGTTTCTGTAGACTTCTAAGTTCATTTCTGCTATCACCATGTGTTACATTATCAATGTTGATTAATGAGCCCGTCCCAGAAGAAGCCATGCAAGCCCAAGCCATGACATTACATCCTCTGTGTTTCACAGTGTGAATGTTTGAATGAGCATGCATGTTTGGGATCACAAGCAGATCCTTTCTTACTAAAAACTTTAGTCTTTCCATCACTTTGGTAAAGGTTCATCTTTGTCTCATCAGTCCAAAAAACTTTGCTCAGAAGGTTTGTGGGTGGTCTCTGTACTTTTTGGGAAATTCCAGCCTGACCTTCTTGTTGTGCTTGCTAAAGAGTGGTTTCTTCTGGTGTAGCCTCTGTACTTTTGTTCATGAAGTCTTCTGTGAACAGTAGATGGTGATACCTTCACTCCTGTCCTCTGGAGGTTATTGCTGATGTCACTAACAGTTGTTTTATGGTCTTTCTTTACAGTTCTCACAATGTTTCTGTCATCAACTGCTACTGTTTTCCTTGGTCTACCCATTCAGCATCTGTTACTTCATACACCAGTGGTTTCTTTCTTCTTCAGGACATTCCTAATGGTTGTACTGGCTATGGCCAATGTTTGTGCAAAAGCTCTGATGAATTTACCATCTTCTCTCAGCTTCACAGTTGCTTGTTTTCACCCATAGACAGCTCTCTAGTTTTCATGTTGGTTACACCTCTCAACTATAAATGCAGTCTCCAAAGGCAAAACCCAAATCTGCATTCAGCGCTATTTATCGATTGAATAATCAATGTCATTGGACACACCTGGGCAACAAAACACACCTAACAGTCATATGTTCCAATACTTTTGCTCACATGAAAAATGGGTGGGTTAAAATAAGGAGTGCTTTCTTCAAAGTGGTTCATCGGATCCAGACAAATACCTGGAAATAAAAGCTGAAATGTTGATCTCCTGTCTCATATTCATCTTTTGATGTCAACCCCAAATGTTTTTAGTTTACAGCAAAAATAGAGGAATTTGGCCCACTGTTCCAATACTTTTGTAGGGGACTGTATTTACAGCTGATATAGGCTGATTTTTACCACCAATATTGACTCATATTTGCACCTGATATAGACCTATATTTACAGCTTATATAGACCAAAACAGGATGAAATTTTCAGTCTATGTTAACTTTCATTTACTGCCTAAGTAGTCTGATATTTCCAGTTAATTAATCGGTTGTAAATATTTGCAGAAATTTTCATATCTGCGTATAACAATATCATGCTAAGAATATTGTACATCCCTAACAAAAACAGAAGTCCTTGGTACCCAACATTGTGTAATTTCTTGTTTTTAAGCACCAGAACATGCAACAAACTACTGACTTTTATAACTTCTTAAAGTAACTTCAATAGAATGGCCACTGTACATAGCATTTACTTGTGACAGGAGATGTTCTAGCTGTCTTGCCTGTTGATGTTTGTTACAACTCAGTTTCTGTCTTTATTTGTATATAGCACCAATTTATAATAACTGTTATCGCAAGACACTTTACAAAGAGGGCAGGTCAGGACAGTACTCTTTGTTATAAAGACGCAACATAAATCCACCATGAGCACAGCATTAAGCAACAGTTAGCATAGTTACAAAGATAAGGAACATGCTTGCTTTTATAAGCAGAAACCTTGAGCAGAATCAGACTCATGCTGTGTTGGGGATGGGAGGGGAGGCAGAAGGTAGAGAGACGGAGAGAAACAGATCAACAGCAGTGAATGAAGAAGATAAATTTACGGCTTCCCTGGCCATAATCTAACTAAATCTTTATTTCTTAATATGGTTACAGTAGCAGTTATTCATACACTTACACATTTTCAGGCTTTTTCCCACCATCAACACATCTTTGTGTTCCCTCTTTATGTCGTTCCAGATGAAGATTTTGCCTGTGCGAAGGCTCCACCCAGTAAAAAGGCGAGAGAAGACGTGAAGCAGGAGCACAAGAGACCATCAAGCAGGTCATCCAGTCAGGAGTCCAACAACTCTCAAAACGCTATGAGCCAGAAAAGCAGGTAGAATAAAATAAATGTGATGAGAGAACTATACACATATACATATGTCTGGGAACTATATGAAATATATTGCATTACGGAGAGGAGAAGCAAACTTTGATTTGGGTTTGTGCAAAAAAATCAAAGTGCAGATGCTTCAAATCTGCTCTTAGATAGTGAGAAATGCACCAACCTTCTGTGCTGGTATTGACTTTATTGGATGAAAATCAGCAGCTGAACAAACTGGAAACATTTTCAACTGCTACTAGAGAGTCCTGTTTGTCCAACACATTTACTGCCATCAGCAACATCATTAATTATGTTATAATGACTCTAATAAAATATGACATATGTCAATGAGTGCTACTTCTTTTCCTTAAACAAACAGATTATATGGGAGGACACTTTGTAGGTATTGGATGGGTGTGTGTGGGTTTTGGGATTAAAGCATTAGCTACACCTCAGCCTTGAAGGAAAACAGTAGTTACAGCCAGCCAAAGATAAACAATCACAATAAAATTAAAATGATTTATCATTGAGTCCTAAAGTTTAAATGCATGCATTTTTGGAGGTTTCTGAGTAAAATGAAAACTACTACTAATCATGATTCTGATTTCACAGGAGACCACTGGATGAGCGATTACATGATCGAGATCTAGAAGCAGCAATAGCTCTATCCTTGCTCAATAATACACATGAGAAACAGGACACATCTCTGATTACTAAAGGTAAACTGGGCTTAAACTGGGAAAAACCTACATGTAGTTCTCTGCTGTTAATGAGTTATCATCATACATTCATGTTTGATTTTCAAGCAGATGTCAAGGTTCAAGGGCCAGTAGATGAAAACACAGATCCATCTTCTCTTCACATTTCAAACTGCAGCGTGGATGCAGCAGTTTTGGGTAACTCCCCCTATTCCATTGCCTCATTTGCACACACTGTTCTTCAGTTTTGTAAAATAATGAGTTTTACCATTAATATTTTTTTCCTCAGGATTGGATGAAATCACACCAGAGAAAGAGTCACATGCTCCATCCAGACAAAGAAAAGCTGCCGCTGTTGAGCAGAAAAAAAAGGCAAATGATGAAGATGATGACTATGAGCCCAAAATGACACCAGGTAGCCACACAGTTATCTCTCCGTAAAGTTTGTCTTCACTGTTTGTCTTGTTACTCAAAAAAAATTAAATTTTAATAATGCCTTGCTAGATTCAGACAGTGATGAAGAATTCAGTGAGCCGTCTGAGAGTGAAGACGAGGAGTTCACAGTGAAGAAGGCGAGCAAAGCAAAAAAGAAAGAGAAAGTTACCAAGGCCAAACAGCCCCAGGCTGCTGCCAAGAAAGAAAAGCAGCCAGCGAAACCATTGAAAACCAAATCACAGGCAGCAGGTTTGTCATCACTCATGATTGAGCTTGGGGTTGTCTGGGATTTTAAACTTAGATTGTCAGTGGTAAAAATCCTAAATTACTGATACTCAGTTTTATAGTACAACTACAGACTAGAGATCCAGGCACACAATATTGACTTATTTCTTGTTGTTTGAAACAATGCAGGTAAACTTCCTGCACAAGTCAAAATCTTAGACAGCCCATCTCTTTTTTCACTTGTAGCATTTTTGGATAAAAATCTGACTAAAGATCTAAAACTTTTAAAGCTTTGTTACATTTTGATACTATTGATCCTTGAAATAACAGATTTTATCTTAAAGTATGATAACAAGAAGTATCATAGCTCTGACAACCTTACAGTGTGATCATCGTTAAGACTTTTTTCTCACAGCAGCTTCGCCACCAGTGAGGAGTCCTTCAACTGCAAAACCAGCACCCAAAAGACCCACTCCAACATCTGCGGTCTCAAAGTCAAAACCCATAATGTCTTCGAGTCCAGCAGGGGGCAGAATACCTAAGTGGAACCCACCAGGTCGAGTAACTTTGGACTATTAAGCTGTTTTCATATATGCTTGAAAATTTCATTAGCTCTGTTTATGCACACCTGTGGAAAAAATTCCTGGATATTTTACTGCAGCTCTCACACATGCATACCCAGCCTTCACACTGATATTCCACCAACAGGCTGGCAAGAAGAAGTTTGAATGAAAAATTAGTCTGTTTGCACAAGCAGCTCACCCTCAGAGTTTTAGGACATTTTCAGGACTTCTGTGTGTGGGTGAAAACAACTTTGGACAATTGAAAAATATATCACTAAAATGCTCATGGGATTTCGCTTTTTTTTTTTTTTTCCCCCCAGGTCAAATTGGTCGAAGTCCCACCTCGTCCAACGCTCCAGCAGGAAAGTCTCCAGGTCAGGGTCTGCGGCTCGGTCTGTCCCGTCTGGTCCGAGTTAAACCTCTGCATCCAAGCGTTACAAGCCACTGACTGATCATCTGAGGTTGCTCCTGACTGTGTAAGCTTAGGGCAGATTTGTTATCCTTTACCTTAATTCCTCATTTTAAAAAACTATGGTTATAAATAGTCAGAATCACTTTACATACTAAAGGATTTTCATGATACTTTTTATATGAAGCTGTGGGCCAGTGTGCTCTTTTAGTGTAATTTGGTCAAATATAGTAGGAAAAAGTCCACAACAGAGACTGTCCTTTTCACTTTTCATGAGTGCTGGTGTCTGGAGATTATTTCTTCATCAGATTTTTTTTGTTGGTTTTGTTCTTCTGAGTGTGAGTGAGTGTTTGTGGGTTTAAATCAGATTTTTCCCGCTTTGTCCCATTGTGAGTTCAGACTGTATATTATGTACATACATGAAAATAAAAATTAAAAGAAGTTTAATGTTTTTTTTTTTTTGTATTTCTAGGGTATAATGCAAACTGAAAAGTTTTTATGAGCTGATAGGACTTTTAGCAGCTCTCATGGTGCTCATAGTGGATCACTGTTGAATCTCTGTAAACAATGAAACAAATACTGGAGGATGGATCCGGTCATCTTGAAAAATATTAGCTTGAAGGGAGGAAACTGTTCGCTTTGGTTGTACTGTTTTCAAAGGATAATAATCAACTGAAAAGTCTGTCAGTTAGGGCAAATGATCACATCAAAGGAGGGAGTTTTTAGTTTTGAAATAGTTGCTAAAGAGAGAGCCTCACGCTGCAGCCAGATCCTGCAGCTGAGTTGGCTTCCTGTAACAGCTCTGAAAACTTGCCCATGCAGCTAACAGTCTCTCAGGAGATGCAGATGAAATGACACATTTAGATGGTTCAAGGATGCAGCATCCTGTTTGTGTTTTAGAAGTACAACTCCTAGCAAGGTGTCATTATACAAGCCACGTCATTTGAATGTGTCGTGTCCTGTGAGGGGTTAGAGTTTCAAGAACTCCACTATTATAAAATATACTTTCACATTTAGTGTTCCTCTCCATCCATTCAGCTTCATTCATTGATTGACATGCTGCATGGTCCTTCTCCTCTGTAGTCTCCTGGACACAGTCCATGGTTTCTAAAATAATAGACAATAATTTCTGGAGGTTTTCCTTGAGCCCATGCATTTCTGTGGGCTTCAGCCTTACTGTAACTACATGTCCAAGTGCAGACATTAGTCATAGTCAAAGCAACGGAGTAAATAAAATAGATAAATGCATGTCTGCTTAGGGCTTCCATACAGGAGTACTACTGTCTACAGGTTTTCCACTGTTATGTTTATCATTTATGTGACAAAAATAGGAAAATTCCTTGTATGTACACATCCATAGAGGATCAGTGTGTGTGTTGGGATTTGTGAGTGTGAGAGCAAAGGGTGTGGAGAGAGAGAGAGAGAGCACCTGAAATTAGGTGAGTTCCTCCTCCTCCTTGTCGGTGTAAAGTGATGGCATTCACACAAGCAGAAGGATGAGGGCAGGCTGGATCAAAGGACCTCTTCTCGTCTTTGCCGGGGGGGCTCTTTTGTTTTACCTCAGCTCTATTAAAGATGAGGTCCACACCCACTCAGAGAAGCTGCAGAGAGCCCACCATAATGACTCCATCAAGGGGCAGGGGATGCTCCAGAGGATGGAGAAGATGGAGGCCAGCATCAACCGGCTGTGTGAGTCCCTTTTGTAAGAAAATTCCAGAAGAGGGTCCGTAAATTAATTTCATGATCAAGTGAGAATTTAATCTGTGATTTGCATTTAAGTGACTGGCTGAATTTGTACATCTTTACTTTTTAAAAACCATGATCAAAATCGTGGTGTATAAGGACCAAAACATAAAGAGGATCAGTTAATGTTTGTACAAAAAAGTTTTGGTTAAAAAAGTAATTGAGATTATAAAGTTGTTTATGTAGACGAAATCAAGTTGAGTTTAAAAATTGTCACATTTTGACTAAAATAAGTCACATTTTAATATCCTAAATTCTCAGCGGTGTAAAGTCAAAGCTTTACAAGAAACAAAGCTGAGGACAGTGGTTGGATTTTTGACTTTATAGCTTCAAAAATTCTACGTTCTAGTTCACTTACATTTCCAGCTTCTAAAGTAAAAAAAATCTATTTTTTCTCTTGTAAACTAATGACTATTTAAACTTGAGAATATTTAGTTTTTTCTTGAAAAGTAATGGATCCTCTCATATTTTTTTTTCTCATCATCATAGTGTTGGATAGTTTATACATAAGGCAGCCACAAGTAGCTATCTCTTAAAAAACAGAAATGCTTTGTTTTGTGGAGGATCTGTTTGTTTAGCGATACATTACTTCTTCACTACAGAAATCTTAAAAAGAGAAGTAAAGACAACTTCTTTGTCTGTAGTGACTCTGATGGATAAAACTGAAAAGAGGGAGCCAGTGGCGGAGAGGAAAACAGAGGTGAAGATGGAGAAGAAGGTGGTGAGGAAGCTGTACCCAAACTCGCCTCTGTTCAAAAGATGGGGAGAAGAGCTGTCAGAGGAGGAGCAGAAAGAGGCCGAGGGGATGTATCAGAGTTACGGCTACAACGCCTTCCTCAGTGACCGGCTGCCCCTCGACAGACAAATCCCAGACACCCGGCCTAAAAAGTAAGTCTGATCTCCTGACAGGAAGACCAGGGAAGTCACAATTTTACTGACACTTAAAGATCTTACTTTAAACTTTCCTCAGCGGTGCAAAAAGAATAATACCTCACAGAATCAAATGAAAAACTGTTGGAAATATTTAAGTTGATTTAGGCATTTAACTTTAAGAATATATAGAACTAGTCAGTTTTTAAATAAACATAGACATTTACAGCACAACTTCTAAGTTACTGTACATTTAATACTAAAAGGTAAAGAGGAAATTTACCCTCTTTTCAATTAAGTACAACCCCACATCCAAAAAAGTTGGGACACTGTAAAATGTCAATTAAAAACAGAATGCAATGATTTGCAAATCTCATATAGCTCTATTTTATTCACAGTAGAATATAAACAGCAAATCAGATGTTGAAACGGAGACATTTTACCAGTTCATAAAAATAATTAGCTAATTTTCAATTTGATGGCAGCAACACATCTGTCAAAAGTAGGGACAGGGTAACAAAAGGCTGGAAAAGTAAGTGAAACAGCTGGTTGAACATTTTGAAACTAAATAGGTACATTTACGATGGATCAGTAACATGACTGGGTATAAAAGTGGTATTTTAGCGAGGCAGAGTCTCTCAGAAGCAAAGATGGGTAGAGGTACTCTTAACCAGTGTTTCCCAACCATTTTTCCTTGGCACCCCTCCTAGGACTGTTAAGCAGATAGAATCCTACATCAGACAAGAATGGGATAACATCCCTCCCCCAGTTTTCAGTGAAATTAGACATTAAGGAGCAAAAAGGCACTAATTGCAGACCTCAGTTGCTCCATTATTAAGGTGTTAAAGCTGACAACCTTGATTCATGCATTTGTTGATCTCTCCGTTACAACAATGACTTCTCCATAAAAACTACAACAAAAAGAAAAACTGCATTTCTTATTCCTCTTCCCAGATGTGCTGAGAAAAAGTACCCAAAGGATCTTCCTACCATCAGCGTTGTCTTAATCTACCTGAATGAGGCTCTGTCCATCATTAAAAGAGCAATCCGCAGCATCATAGACAAGACACCAGCTCGACTGCTGAAGGAAATCATACTGGTGGATGATTACAGCAGCAACGGTTAGTCAACATTTAGCTTTCAGCTTGTCAGTCTGTTGCAATTTAGATGTAATATGTGATCTGTCAAAGTGTAAATCCCAATAAAAAATGTTGTGACATAAAATGTGAATGAAAACAGAATGTAGTCATTTGGGAAAAATAAAATACCTGGACAGGTAAGTTGACTTGCTAGATGTTACACCAAAAAAGTAACAGATACCGGGTATGACACCCAGTGGGAAATAAAGTTAAAAAAACAGGTAGATTTCAGATGAGTTGAGCTGGTACCACATGGTGGAAAGGCACCAAAAGATACTAAAAGAGCGACTAAGACTATTGAATTAACTGAATAGAAAATCTTTATCTTGCAGAGGATTTGAAGGGGAAACTTGATGAATACATCGTCTCCATAAATGAAGAGCGTCCAGGTCTGGTGAAGAGAGTTCGACATTCGGCGCAGCTCGGGCTCACCCAGGCCAGACTGTCGGGGTGGAAGGTTGCTGTCGGGGACGTGGTGGCCATCTTGGATGCTCACATAGAAGTCCATGTGCAGTGGTTGGTTTAAGTATTGACATTATACACATAGACACAGCCTGCTGCTTTATATGAGTCCACCATGTTGGTAGAAACAGAAACTATTAGTTTTCAGAATAAAAAGTCCAGCATATTGGGACATCAAAAAGGCATTCCTGCAGTTGTCATAGTGATTTAACCCACTGCCACAGAGTTTGTAAATTTACAAGTTGCTGGTTGCTCTTTTTGAGATGGTGACTGATAAATCAAGTCCATAATTCTCCACATACAAAAATGTGTTATTGCCACAGCACAGAGTCAAACATGTTTGTCCAAAACCTTGGACAGATGTTTTAACCTGTAAAATACTAAATATATGATCTGTGCTACAGTTCAACCAGTTACTGTGTGAACTAGTGGCTTAAGCTGACTTGTATTTGCTTTCATAGCTGACCTGCCTCAACCGTAGTCAGCATAGCTGGTAGTGACGATAATCCTGTAACTGATTTGTTTTGTTTGTCCAGGGCAGAGCCGTTGCTAGCTCGTCTGAAGGAGGATCGCACTGTCATTCTGACGCCAGTGTTTGACAAAGTCAATTTTGATGACTTGACACTAACTCCATATAACGTTTATGCACATGGCTTTGACTGGGCTCTGTGGTGCACATATGTTTCTTTCAGTCCTGAGTGGTACACTTTGAATGACAATTCTCAACTTGGAAAGTAAGTTAAACATTTTAAGTTTCACTTCAACCAAAACAGACAAAAATGTATGAAATTTTGGCAAGTGTGTGCACTGACTCAGCCATCATAGAAGGTTTTACAATTATTGCTAATACACGTATCATATCCTGCCCTCAGGAGCCCCTCCATCATGGGGATTCTTGTGGCCGATCGCAAGTTCTTTGGAGAAATTGGGAGTCTTGATGGTGGAATGAAAATATATGGTGGGGAAAATGTGGAGCTGGGCATCCGGGTAAGAGTTTAAAGAGGAGTCCCAAATTTGCTGAGGATCTGAAGGGTTGTTCTGAATTATTGTCGTTGTTTACATGCTATCAGAGACTCTCTAAAAATGCAATTTAAATTTTTTTGAGATATCAACTTTTAAAAAAGCCATGAAACTTGGTTTCAGTTATCCTCTGACTTTACTGGTGGTGCTACCACAGGAATATTGTTGACTTCAAAAATGTCACACTGAAAATACAATATGAAATCTAGAGACATTTAAATGTTTTGTCTACAGAGTGCTAAGTAGCAAGTAGTGACATCTCTGAGGCTGTACATCAAGCCAAATACTAACATCAACATGCTAGCTTGTTCTGCCTATGTGGCTGAAAATGTTACGTCAAGAGCGCTAAATAGCTAGTAATTACATCTCTGTGAGGCTATATTAAAGGTGCAGTGTGTAAAATTGGGACTATCAACATCTAACAGTCAATTCTGGAGTGTGATGATCATTTCTCTGGTGATAACTGTGGGAACCAGTGAAGTTTAAAAATCAATACATGCTTAACTGTTATTTGGTTCCTTCTATGGTGCCATAGAAACAGGCAAAATGCAAAAATCCAAGATGGCAGCGTCCTTGGAGGGGACCCTCCCTATGTATGAATAAAAGGCTTATTCTGAGTTAATTTAAAACATAAATTTAAAAAATGTGTTATGTTTCATTTTAACCAAGCTTGTTTTACTAAATGCTACTAGGCTAAATATTACACACTGCACCTTTAAGCTTAATGCGAATGTAAACAAGCTAACTTGTTTTTCTTCCAAACTGTTCTGTTGCCTACAGACTACTGGCTAGTAACTACATCTCTGTGAGGCTAAGCAAGCTTACTGCTAATATCAAAATGCCTGCTTAATCTGTTACAAAGCTGGAAAGGTTTGTTGCCTATAGTGCTACATAGCTAGTAGCTGCATCTCTGTAAGGCTGTACATCAAGCTAACTGCTTATGTCAACATGCTAACTTGTTCTGATAATGAAGCTTAAAAGGTTTGTTGCCTACAGAGTGCTAAATATGTCATTATGCTTGTTTGTATGGCTGTTTATTGTTTGTAACTTTTTTAACTGTGCTGCTGCCTGTCTTGGCCAGGAGACTCTTGAAAAAGATTTTCATTAAATGAGGTCTGGTTGAAGAAGGGTTAAGTAGAATAAAAGATCTCTGTGAGGCTGTACATCATGCTAACTGCTAGTGCCAACACACTAACTTATTCCACGTGTGAAGCTTAAAAGGTCTGATGCCCAATTACTACTATATAGCTAGTAGCAACGTCTCTGTGTTTCAATTTCAAGCCCAATGCTAATGTCAACAAGCTAACTTGTTCTGCTCATGAAGTTGAAAAAGGTCTGTTGCCTACATAGAGCTGAATAGTAAGCAGCTACTTCTCTGTGAGGCTGTACATCAAGCTAACTGCTAATATCAATATGCAAACTTGTTCTGCTCATGCAGCTGAAAGGTCTTGTTTACAAGAATGCTGTCATTAGCAGTTAGCTTTCAGTATGCTAACCCTAAAATGTTTTGGTTTCTGAGGTTGGAATATTACATTGGAGAGGTCTCACACGAATGCAAATTCAAAACGCTTTGCAAAAAGAAAAAAACACAACAGCATTGGAGAAAAACACAAAAACAAAAGTTCACTACACAAATACAAAACCTTGCTGCAGCGCATGAATACAAACATTCAGCGTCACACATGGATACATAAACTCGGCACAGCGCGGAGGCAAACAGATTCCACAACAGCACAAAAATATGACAACTTGGCGCAGCAGATGCAAATAAAGTCAGGTCACAACGAAAGTGGGGCCATTATTAGGGACGGACCTGCTAACATGCTAACGGCTCCGTTAGCAATAAAGTTACATACAACACTGCTACTCAAAATAATTTCTGTACTCACAGTATGTAATTTTTAGTGGTTTTTTTGTGATTTTTTGATAACTGTAACCTCCTGTACAGTTTAATATGTATGTAAACAACTATCTTAATCAAATTGATCGAGTCCATTCATTTGTCTGACAGCTTATGTCATGCATATCGGACCCCAAATGTAGCTGTCCGCGCTGTCTGCCGGTTAAAATTACTTCTAAAACTTATCGATTACAAAATAAAATGTGCAAGAAGTGGGCCTGACGAATGAACAGTGTTTATTTACTTAAATTACTCTATCCAAGCATGTCTTCAGTTAGTTTGCGTTGTGGTACGTAACTCTATTGCTAACGGAGCCGTTAGCACGTTAGCAGGTCCATCCCTAATAATGGCCCCACTTCTGTTGTGACCTGACTTTTTATTTGCATCTGCTGCGCCAAGTTGTTGTATTTTTGTGCTGTTGTGGAATCTGTTTGCCTCCGCGCTGTGCCGAGTTTATGTAACCATGCACTGCGCTGGGTGTTTGTATTCATGCGCTGCAGCAAGTTTTTGTATTTGTGTTTTTCTCAAATGTCGTTGTGTTTTTTCTTTTTGCAAAGCGTTTTGAATTTGCATTCGTGTGAGACCCCTCGGCCACCGTAGAATATTGTTGACTAATACAGGGTGTTAGCAAGCTTTTCATCACTAGACTTTAGTTTTGTAAGCAGGTAACATACAGGCCCACGTGCCCAGATTGCATAAAACTAGGCTATGTAAAGCAACACAGGTGCGAAAAAGATTGAACTAGCATGGTTTTTATAAGTGCTTCTTTATTATGATATTTGATCAATTATTGAGAGCCCTTTTGATGTATTCTGAGACATTATAAGACTAGGAGGGGAATTTTGCCTTCACACATTATCATATGTGTGTAGTGTGCATGCAGCATTTGAGAACTTCTTTCACTGCCTTGGGAAATTTTAACTTTTGCCTGAAACAGTGAATGCATGAGGTCTGTGTTTCAAATGCCTTAAATAACCTGTGCTGTTTTTACAGGTGTGGCTCTGTGGTGGGAGCATAGAAGTTGTACCCTGCTCTAGAATCGCCCACATTGAGCGAAATATAAAGCCTTACTTTCCAGATTTTGATAAGATGGTAAAACGCAATGCACTGAGAGTGGCAGAGGTGTGGATGGATGAATATAAACACAATGTTAACATATTCTGGAATCTCCCCTTTGATGTAAGCAGCACCATTTGCTCATATCATGCCTACATTGTGCATCTTCTACCCTATCAAAGTAGTTTTCTTAGTTACCTCTGCATCCCATCCCACAGAATCATGGGATAGATATTGGAGATGTGTCTGAGAGGAAAAAGCTGAGGGAGAAACTGAATTGCAAGCCCTTTAAATGGTATCTGGAGAATGTTTTTCCTGCGCTGATTCCTGTGAAGGACCTGATAGCCTATGGAGTGGTGAGTAGAAGCAATATTAGATATTTCTATCAAATGTCAGAAGCCTTTTTTAGGACTTACAGTAGGGCATTATTCATAATCATGACATTTATTTTAAAGCTCTAAATGACCAACTCATAGCATATCTAAAAGAAGCATGTCAGTCTTGTTTGTCTTAGCATAATCTCTAGGATCACTTGTATTTGTCCAGGACTGTCTCTGAAAACACATTAATTGTCACAACAGGAACTCATAGCTCATAATTAGAAATAAAGCTGCTGCTTTGGGAGAGAACGCCAGGGAACATTTTGTGCTAGTAATCTCATTCGTTGAGCTTTCTCCAAGTTTCTTTGGATGAGTTGAATACAGGTACATCCAAAAAAATTGAATATCATGAAAAAGTTCAATATTTTTTGTCACTCATTTCAGAAAGTGAAACCCATATATTAGAGAGACTCATTACACATAGAGTGAAATATTTCCAGCCTATATTTTATTAAAGTTTTGATGATTATGGCTTACAGATAATGAAAACCCAAAATGTACTGTCTCAGAAAATTAGAATATTCCATTAGATCAATAAAAAAGGATATTTTAAACAGAAATGTCAGGTTTCTGAAAAATACATTATTTCTATGCACCCAATACTTGGTTGGGCCTTCTTTTGCATGAATTACTGCATCAATGCGGCGTGACATGGAGACGATCAGCCTGTGGCACTGCTCAGGTGTAATGGAAGCCCAGGTTGCTTTGATTGCGGCCTTCAGGTCATCTCTATTGCTGGGTCTGGTGTCTCTCATCTTCCTCTTGACAATACCGCATAAATTCTCTATGGGATTCAGGTCAGGCCAGTTTGCTGACCAATCAAGCACAGTAACACCATGGCCATTGAACCAGCTTTTGGTACCTTTGGCAGTGTGGGCAGGTGCCAAGTCCTACTGGAAAATGAAATCAGCATCTCCATAAAGCTTGTCAGCAGAAGGAAGCATAAAGTGCTCTAAAATTTCCTGGTAGATGGCTGTGTTGACTGTGGACTTCAGAAAACACAGTGTACCAATACCAGCAGATGTCATGGCAGCTCAAATCATCACTGACTGTGGAAAATTCACACTGGACTTCAAGCAACGTGGATTCTGTGCCTCTCCACTCTTCCTCCAGACTCTGGGACCTTGATTTCAAAATCTACTCTCATCTGAAAAGAGGACTTTGGACCACTGAGCAACAGTCCAGTTCTTGTTCTCCACAGCCCAGGTAAGACACTTCTGACGTTGTCTCTGGTTCGGGAGTGGCTTGACACGAGGAATGCGACATTTGTAACCCATGTCTAGGATTTGTCTGTGCATAGTGGCTCTTGGTGCGCTGACTCCAGCCTCAGTCCACTCCTTGTGAAGCTCCCCCAAATTCTTGAATGGATTTTGCTTGACAGTCCTCAAGGCTGTGGTTCTCCCTTATGCTGGTGCACCTTTTCCTACCACACTTTTTCCTTCCTCTCAACTTTCTATGAATATGCTTGGATACAGCACTCTGTGAACAACCAGCTTCTTTAGCAATGACCTTTTGTGGCTTACCCTCCTTGTGCAGGGTGTCAGTGACTGTCTTCTGGACATCTGTCAAGTCTGCAGTCTTCCCCATGATTGTGTAGCCTACTGACCCAGACTGAGAGACCATTTAAAGGCTCAGGAAACCTTTGCAGGGGGTCTGAGTTAGTTAGCTGATTAGGGTGTGACACCATGACTTTCCAATGTTGAACTTTTCCACAATATTCTAATTTTCTGAGACTGAATTTGGGGTTTTCATTATCTGTAAGCCATAATCATCAAATTTTCAAGAAATAAAGGCTTGAAATATATTTCACTCTATGTGTAATGAGTCTCTCTAATATATGGGTTTCACTTTCTGAAGTGAGTGGCAAAAAATATTGAACTTTTTCATTATAAACTAATTTTTTGAGATGTACCTGTAATCACAAATGGATAGCTCCTTAGAGGTTTCCATGTTCAGGGTGGACCATGGATTGAAACAGCAAGAAATGCCGATAGGCAGACTTGGTGAGAATGTGTACACTGGACAAATGGTGAGCGAGTGTTGCAGTCATCATGCATGTAGTTGGGTTAAATGCTACTTTTTAGGCCTCCAGTCAGTCAGTCAACTGTGCATACTTCTGTCCTGTCTGAACGGTTTAAGGGAATTTCTTCAAATTTTAGAATAATGTCCACCCTGACTCAAGGATGAACTGTTTTGATTTGGAAAGTCATAGATGGAGGCAATGGTTCCTTGTGGACATCCCTTGTTTTTGTAGCTGATATCTCAAGAATGCTTGAGACACTGTTTACTCTGATCCAGAGAGAAATGGTTATTTTTGGGTAGTAGGTCCAGGCCACTGGCCCTTATGGACACACTTTTTTTTAAACTTGATATCTCAAGAATGCTTTGAGGGTTTTTTGTAAACTTTGGATTAATGTCCACTCTGGCTCTAGGATAAACTGTTTAGATTTTGGAGGTCATATGACGGGGCCATTGGTTCTTCTGGGCATACCTTGTTTGTTTAAAAAAAAAAAAAAAAAAAAAAAAAAAAAAGCAATTTCCCTTTGAGGAATGTCTTTCAAACTTTAGAATAATGTCCACTCTGGCTCAAAGATGAACTGATTAAATTTAGGGATTATAGGACAAAGCCATAGGTCCTTATAGACATCCCTTGGTTTTGAACATGATGTCTCAAGAAAGCTTTAAGAGCTTTTCTTCAAACTTTGCAATAATGTCCTCTCTGACTCTAGGATGAACTGTTTAGATTTTGGAGGTCATAGGTCAGGGCCATTGATCCTTATGGGCATCCCTTTGTTATGAACATGATATCAAAGAATGTTTGAAAGGCTTTTCTTCAAACTCTGGAAATTTGTCCACCCTGACCCAAGGAGGAAGTCATTATTGTTGGTCATAGTGCATAGGTAGCCTCTGGTCCTCATGGACACCCCTTGTTTGTGGACATAATATGTCAGTGTTTTGAGGGAGTTTCTTTGAACTTGGGAGAATGTTCACTCTGACTCCTCTTTGAACTCCTCTTTGAGTTTGGAGGTTATAGGTCAGGGCCATTGATCCTTATGAGCATAGATTGTTTGTAAAAGCAATATCGCTGTGAGGAATGTCTTTCAAACTTTGAAATAATGTCCACTCTGTCTCAGAGATGAACTGATTAGATTTAGGAATCATAGGACAAGTTCATTATCTCTTCTTTTTACATAATATCCAAAATCACTTTAAGGGCTTTTATTCAAACTTTTTAATGACATTCACTGTGAATTGGGAATGGCCCCAGACTTTCTTCTTGACCTACTGATGTACTTTCAGCGTCTTGCTCTTGCAAACCTTCAGCTGCCATGCGGTAATTCTTGTATTGCCTGCAAATATTTTCTATGTTGAGACTGTGTAAATATCCACTTTCAAACAGATGTAAAAGCAAAGAATTAAGTTACTTTACATCATACATACTTCATCACATGGCTAAACATTTGTTTTGTTTGCCATATAACTGTTTGCTCCGTTTATTTAAAGAGTGACTTTCTGTTTTTCTTCTGTTGGCAGCTGAAAAATAAACTGACGCCAGATCTCTGTGTTGACCAAGGTCCAATGCCAGGAAACACACCCATACTGTACCCATGCCATAGCTTCACCCCTCAGGTTTGATGGGAGATTAAACTGCTTGTATACAGGGTCTGTTTTATTGTCATTTTACATGCAATACTGGTTTTTTTCCCTGCAGTTTTGTTACTATCAAACTGATGGACAAATCTTTATTGGTCAGTTGAAATCTCATAAGTACAGCAGCAATCGCTGTCTGGTAGATACCACCTTAGGATCTGACCCAGGACTTTACGAGTGCGAAACAGCACTGCAGGAAAATTTCAACATGCTGTGGGATTTTAAACAGGTAGGTATTGCATTTTAGGGCCTGTCTCCATAGACTGTTTTTTTATGCTGGCAGTGCCCATGATCTGTTTGAAAGTGCTTCTCACCATCATTTATTGTTTGCTTAACTCTGTAGTATCTCTAAGGTCTGTTTACAATTGCTCCAATGTGTTCACAATTTTCCTTTATTAAAAAAACATCACCAAGAAAACATGAAGACAATGTGCAGGATTCGTGTCCTGATATTTAAAAGTTAAGATTAAGCTTCAGTTTTCTCATATTTTATGCTGCAATTACATTGATGTACAAATTACCATGGTGATTAACATTTACAGTCCCTCTAAAAAGTATCACCTCTTGGATGTTTTACCCTTTTATTGATTTTATAAATCAATCATGGTCAATATAATTTGGCCTTTTTGACAAAATAAAAAAAAATCTTTAATGTAAAAGTGAAAACAGATTTCTGCAAAGTTTTGTCAATTGAATACAATTATGTAAGGTAAAATAAGTGGATAAATATTCACCCCCTAGAAAGTGACTCATCATGTGTGGTTGTTAAATAAAGACACGTGTCTGGAAGGTCCATTCACTGGCTAATCAGTATTCCTGGCTACCATTACACCATGGAGACATAAGAACACTCCAAGCAACTCAGAGAAAATATTCATGCAGTCTTTTATTTTACATTAAATATTTTTTAATTGACATTACTTTGTAGAAATCTGTTTCTCTTTGACATTAAAGAGTTTTTTTGTCATTTTTTTCTGTCAAAGAAGCCATGTAAGATTGACCATGATTGATTTATCGATTCAATAAAAGGGTAAAGCTTCGAAGGGGTAAATACTTTTTATACACTGTAGCTAAAAGGCCATTGTTTTTGGGCCTCATGTTCATCCATTACTCTCCAGCCTTTCTTGTGAACATGACCTATATTCAGAGCCCTTTGAGGGTTTTTTGGTTTTTTGTTTGTTTCAAACTTTGCACAAATGCTCAGTCTCACTCAAGGATTCAATGACTGGATTTTGGAAGTCTGTGATTAAGGTCATAAGGCCTAACAATTCTTGGACATAGTGACTATGGGACTAGGCCTCTATTGAGAGGTCCGTCCAGAGGAGTAGAAATGCAATATCAATGTGTTTGTTTTTTTTTATTCCAAGGGTGGACAAATCCAAAACAGAAAAACAAAGAGATGTATTGAAGCTGCTTTTGACTCTGATGGCTCTTACAAGCTTGTTGTTCAGCAATGTACAGGTCAGAGCTGGACTATACAACATGTAATTGAAGAAACCTGGAAGACTGGAGAACAAAAAGAAAAGATACTGTAAGTAACAAGCCAAACCATTACAAATGGCTTCTATTCTTTGGGAAAGTTTAGCATTCAGCTGTCAATGACTTGGATATTCTAGATTTTAAATATGTCTGAGAAAAGTTGTGAAAAGGATCACTTGTGTTTAATTTCATTTAACTTTGGTATATCGACGAATGCTATTATTGGTACATAGTGTGAGCTAGCACTGATTAAAGAAAAACTTTTAAATGAATACTCAGCAGAGGTAAGTCAAGAAGAAGGCTAATTCACTGCTCTTTTGCAGTTTCCAGATACAGGGAGAATTGTTCAAAAAGTCCAGTGCTCTTAAAACACATGATTTGCTTAATTCTGTTTCTTTTTTTTTTGTTTGTTTGTTTTGCCTCCAAGGATCAAGTGAAGAGTTGCTGCTGGTTACCCTTTTAGATGTCTGCAAAGGTTTAAACATTCACAAACATCATTCAAGTCAAACAGGATCCAGAGATTTGCTGGTCATGAATGATCAACGATGAAAGCATCCCATTTTTTCTGCCACATGGCGAGACCTGTGTCCTTCAGATGAGATGGCAGGGAGCTGAACCTGATGGAGGAAGAAGAATAATTTAATGTGGAAAAAAAAACTGTTAAACTTGGACTTCATTTAATGCTGCAGATACTAATAGAAATGTTACTTTGATGAAAACACACCACTTCTTTAAACCAGTGATACAACCAGATGAAAACAGCAGCCAAAAAGTGAAACTGTATTAAAGTGAATGACAGTGATTGTAACTCCAGTTAGCATGAGATTAAAGTGATTGTTTTCTAAATCTTAAGAGATTTTTTATCTGTTAGAGACCCTACACATGAAGATAAAAAAATCAGGCACTGAACAGTTTTGACTGTACTGTGTGTGGTGTGCTCCGATAATCACAACACAGCACACCACACACATCATGATTCTGTCCCACAACCGAACTAGAATCTTGTCCTCCAAGCCAGAAACCTTGCGTGATCACACGTGATCTAACAAAAACGAAGCAGAAAAAACAGCCACAACCGAAAAACAAAACACGCAACATGGAAGAGGACATACAAGAAGAGAGGAATGATGGTGTTCTTGGGACTATTTTTAATGGAAAAATCCCGAACTAAAAAAAAAAGGCTGGAAAAAAACCCTGGAGACAGCGCAAAAACGGATTTTATAGTCTACTGGGCAAGCTAATGGCTGGTGTTATTAGCTTAGTAACAATAAAGCCTAAACGTACCTTAGCTAATTTAATATTTACGCCTGCGTCCTTGTCCCTCATTCAGCTCGCTTCTTGATTGGCTACATTCCATTCCACGTCACAATTCACAGAGTCATGACTCGGGTGTCGTTGGCTTTCCCCACACATGAAGATTTTGGGTCGTAAATATTGAACAAGTTTAATATTTATGATTGTCGGTCCCAACCATTTTCGGAGCCGATTATCGGGACAAATTCACTCTTAACACACCTCAGACCACAGGATAATCTTATAGGATAATCTTATAAGACCTAAGATAATGGGGCGTTTGCCGTCCTTGGTCGGGAAGGGGGACAATCGGGACAAAAACAGCCCCATTATCTTTATGTGGGTACCCCCGCTTTAGCCTAGCTAGTGTAATGTGGGCCTTCCCTAAGGAACGCCAAGGAACTTCTGGGGAGGTTTGGCATGATAATACATTACCTTGAAACAATCTGGTAGCTAACCTCTGCAATGTGTTGGCAAAAAGGATAGATTTTAGTAAGTACAGAAAAGAGGAGACAGATTCAGCAGTGTGACTATCGCTGTTTTAAGTTTGAATTTTCCCAGATTAGTTCAGATAATCCTTCAAGGCCCCAGTTATAATTTGCCTTTATTCCTGATATTTCTATTTGGTGGTGTGGCTGTTCTAGGATCAACCTGCCCTTTCACAAGCCTACCTATCAAGCAGGGCCAGCAAATGCCTGCCTTTCCTGTGCATACAAGAAAAGCCTGAGGCAGGGAGAGAAGCAGCATAAACCCTAGAGCAGAGCAGGCATCAGTGACAACAGAGTGACACCCCAGGAGCTGGGGTGAAGGATGGTTGCAAAAAGTGGCTTGCAAAGGGAGCAGAAAAGCATAGCCAGGCTAGAGCAGGTTAAATATGGCAGTATGAGTTCAATTAGCCAATAGCATGCCTAGAGTGAATCAGCCGATATCAGCTGATCTCAGTTACATGGCAACGCCTGATTCCATGACCTGCCTAAACTCCCGCTATATGCTTGTTTTTGAAAAACAGAATGCATGCCAGGAAAGCTATAAGAAATAACTAAATCTTGATGCATACTTAGAAGAATGTTCTGAATTCAGCCATTAAGGTCTGGCCATAAAGTAGGTATCAAAATAGCTTTTTAAATGCTTATTAAATAGATTTCACAGAGATTACCAGCAGGCTCAGGTTTACTTTTAAAAGCTCCATTAAAACCACAAGTACAAGAGAATTAAGATCAACTGTCTCTCACCTGATAGAGTTAGCAGCAAGCTCTTTCAGAGTGCCCAGATTTGCCTTTAACCCTCCGATGCCAACAAAGGCTTCGTAAAAGTCGTAGGAGAGGCCTGCGGTGCCAAACATAGATGGGTCATCAGAGCTGATCACCAAAGGGTGGCCCTCTGACATCAGCACAGCTGCAGGGTGGTTCCTGAGGTCTGAGACCAGCTTCAGCACCTGAAGAATGGAGATAAAACAAAACCATAGACCAATCACACAAGTGCTGAATAAAAATATGAAGGCTTCTATTCTTGAAAGTTGCATGAACAGATTTTGGTTAATCCACTCAGTGGGACTGTGATCTAACAATTTAAAATGTAATCATAATGATATGAAACTGGGGTTTCTGTCTGCAACACTTAGGCTCATCTAAGCAGCATCAGTATTTTTAAATTTTTTGCCTTATTATGTTTGTTTATGGATATTTCTATTGTAGACAACCTAATTCAACCATACCATTTGGATGATATTTAGCAACATGTATGCCTTTGTTATGTCGTTGACACAGGGTTTAAATTAGTTTATCTTTTTTTATTTTTACCCCTCCACCTCTGGTGTAATTATGTGTGAGAGTGAAGGTTTGAATCCTTGGATTGGGTTGTAGATTTTGTTTTTGAGTTGGTAATATGTTATCATGAAATGTGTAAATAAAGATAAGAAATAAATAAAGGCAGATGTTTGTATTAGATTGAGTGTCAGTGAACATCCACAAGAAACCTTAAACAAACCCTCTGCAGACTTTTTAGGATGTTTCTATTATTAACAGATTTCTTGTCAAAGCTTTGTTGGCTTAGCTAGAAATGAGCCAGTGAATGTCAGTTCAAAACGGCCCTCCATCCAATGTTTTTACTAAACAGGTGATTAAATTAATTCTTAATTAACTCTTATTTAAAATGGCGCTACCTATGGTGTATTTACGATGGAAAAAAGCTGTTAAAAGTTGGTTTGCACTGTGAGCTACTTGGAAAGCATTCTGAGATCATTTCCAGGGTGGACTAGTAGGAGCAATTCTCATTTCCCATTATGAGAAATTCATCCATGAAACCAAAACGTCTATTCACTGTTAAGTAGATTCATGTTTAATTTAGTTGGCTATTTAGTTTAATTATTAATTAATATGAGTTCTATGACAGAAGTCCATGAGGTCTAGAGGTTCGGCATTTAAAAATGCTCTATTTGCAAATATCAATGGCTTATCTGACCTGGTTTGAGATGGGGCACAGCTCTACAGCCACACTTCTTTTCCTTGAAAGTTCTTTGGCGAGCGGATGATGCGCCAAAGCGTAGCCATGCCCAATACGTGTGGTATTGAAGAGAAGGGCATCAAGGATGTTTTGATCTACCTCTGTGCCTTCATCATCTGGAAAGAAACACGACACATTCAAAGTGTTAATTATGAAAGCATCTCCAGAGGAATAGTTCTTTTTACTAGTCATCCCCTGACCTGTCTCCCCTGCATGAAAGAAGTACGGCAGCGTGACCCCCAGTTCAGCTGGCAGAGAAAGGGCCTCCCTGAAGAACCAAAGAGTCCTCCCACTGTCCTCCCTGCCAACCTGCAAACAGTCCCACAACAAATTATTACCACTTAACAAACACTTATGTTGTATCAAATAAGAGACTCAATCACTTCCCACCATATCAAATCCTGCGATAACATCTGGGAAGTCCTTCTGCAGCTGAATGGCTTCTTTCACTGCTGCTTTTACATCAGATACTCCCAAAGCCCTACAGAAATCAAAGGCCATTATGGACTGAAAACCTCTATGAGTAGGCCTAAAATTTGACTCATGAGCATAAAACTTAAAACACATTTTAACAGATATTCAGAGAGAAAGATGGTTATCCCATATGAATCTCTCCAGAGTTTTTGTTTTTAAGCTACTTCAGTTAGAGTTCTTCTGATACTGAAATGCTAGCTAGCTTAGAAAAGCCTCTCTCTCTGCCAAAGTAGGCTAATTAACACATTACACCTTCATTTATATTAAAATACCAGATCTGTTAATCTGTCAAAGGTAGCAGTACAGAACAAAAATAGATCAGTAATCGCTAGCTAGCAACTACTGATTTGAAAACAAGTGCAGCATTTGAGCTAAAGTGAAGCTACAACAATGTAACTTCATCTGTCGCAGAAACGGAATACTCTCACAGTATTTATACCAAATGTGCCGTCATATTGTGGATGTAGTATGCTCCAAATTCATAATATGCAATTTTGTGTATGCATGAGTGATCTATGGGTGAAAACTGGGCAGAGTTTTAGCTTACTGGCTAGCCAACAAATGGCATAAAAATGATCAAGGTAAGTGTGCTGTAATATGTTTTAAATGTGATTGAATAACACCCAAATAACTAAATAACAGTATTATGAATGTGTGTTTATTATTGAATTCCATTTATGGACCAACAGTCATGCTAGCTTCTCGCTAGCTTAGCTAACGAAGGTTAGACTGGAAATACTTCCCAGACCGCATACTTCTGTGAGTATACGTAAACTCAGCACAGAGCACTTAATCGCAGAACGTTAGTATTATCCCAAATTACGTACTGCCATTTTGCACTTAAATTACGCGGTTTAACTGCCTCAGGGTTTTTTTTTTTCCTCCTACTTCTTTAAGAGCAAGTTATTAACAGACGTTTGGCATTTATAATCAATAATAAGAAAATAAGATTCAGAAAATAATTTTTAGGATAAAACTTTAAGTCTTATTAAAGTGTATTTTCCATGGAAGTATATTAAAACAGTTCAGTACCTGTGTACAGAAATTATGATACGGGCCCCAAGAAAGTCTGGATGATCTGCCATAAATTTCTTTGTAACTTCTTGAAACATTCTTATGGTCCAGACCTTATCATGAATGGTTCCATCAAGTTCATATGTCTGAAACACAAGAAGAGGTTGACAATTAGCCTTACATCAAATACTAATATTTCTGTTGTGGTGGTACAGGAGTTTTGGATCAGGTGTGAATTAAAAAACAAACAAACCCTGGAGAGACCACTCCTAAGTTCCAGATACATGATGTTGTCATGCTGAAGTTCCTCTAAGCCCTTGTAGATGTAGTCTCTTAGCACAGGGGCGTGTGTTACAAGCCCTGCAGCTGCAATAAAGGCTCGCTCAAACTTCTCCCAAACAACATCCTGGTTTGGATACTGTCCATCTGGATCCTCAGTGAACAGTGTGAGGTGCTGCATTAAACTAAAAAGTACCACAAATAATTATTTTCTATTCTGTTTTTTCACCAGTGATCATCATTCATCAAAAATGTGAAAGACAGGGACTACTCACACTACCTGTTATCAAAAGCAGTAGGGTCTCCTATTTTTGTTCTCAGTCTCTGAAGTAGCTGCCAGTAGAAGCAGTCCCATCGCGGAAACGGCTGACGGTCTGAGAAGAAGAAGCGGACCGAGTTGTCCCACGTGAAGCAGATGTAACAGTTTGGCCTGTAGGTGACGTTTTTCACCAGCCACTCAACGCCAACCAGAGTGGAGCCGTGGATGTGGAGGGCTGCACCTGTTGTCATAACAAGATAAAAGCTCAAACTCAAGCTCATGCTCTGAGCTTTAACAGTAGAATTAATGTAGAGATGTTGGTGCTTTTGGTTCAGTTCATCCACTTAAGGATGCTCTTCATGGTGTTTCCTTAAGTATGTCCTTAAATATTTGCTTAACCATGTACTTAAGTGTGTATTGAAGCATGTTCTTAAATATTTACATGTGCTTAAGTATGAACACTACATGGAAAAAAGTATTTGGCCACACCTGTTAATCATTGAATTCAGGTGTTTCAATCGGACTGTTGCCTCAGGTGTATAAAATCAAGCGCCTTGCCATGCAGCTTTCATTTGCAGACATTTGTGATACAAACTGGGTCATTCTGAAGAGCTCAGTGACTTCAAACGTGGTATTGTGATAAGGATGCCTTTGCAATAAGACAGTGAAATTTCATCCCTGTTTGATAGTCCACAGTCAACTGTAAGTAATAGTATTAGAAAGTGGAAGCATTTAGGAACAACAGCAACTCTGCTATGAAGCTGAAGACCACGTACAATCAGAGTGAGGTCAGGGTGAGTAAAGTCACCAGTGCTCCGCTGATTCCATAGAAGAAGAAGTCAGAACTTCCACTGGTATCAATGTAAACACAGAAACTGTCCAACACCAAGTCCAAGCATACTTACATGCATACTTACATACACACTTAAGCACACTAGTAACTACACAGTTAGATGCATACTATTTTTAAGCAGACATTTAAGTGCACATTTAAGGACATAAGGCAGGGGTGTCCAAACTTTACCACTGTGGGCCACATGTTGATATATAATCACATCTAAGAATAGTGGGGCCACTTTCATATACCACACCTTGAGATACTAAAGTTACAAACCAATCTAATGTAGATTAAGATATTCTTAGTGATTGAGTGTGCCCACATGGCTATGTAGTGGTTGACAAGGCAAATAGACAATCAATTTAAGGATTTTGGGAAGGCCAGTCAGATTTCAGGGGAACCTGGTTGGCCCTGGCTACTCACCTGGAACACTATTGGTGTTGCTATTTAGTGGGGTAATTATTTAGAGCATTATAAATCAAGATAATGTTATTCATTTGGTTGCCAATATGTTTATCATTTACAGTGTCATCCTAGTGTAGTCAAAAAACATCAAATGATTCTTGTCAAAATGTTTGTTTACAGTTTAGCATGGTCACACTGCCTTGTGCTGAACTAAGAAGTACAAGCTTCATGTTCTAATGTGGGCCATATTCATTTTATATTCATAATTTGCCATGGGCCAATCAAAAGTGAGCCGCAGGCCGCATTTGGCCCTCAAGGCCATAGTTTGGACACCTCTGACATAAAGACATACATACATGAATATAAACATGGAATTGCGTTTTTCACCTTTTGGCATCTTCTGCAGCATTTTGAAAACCGAGCTCTTCTCAATGAGCGGCTTTGCTTTGAAAAAGTGGATAGCAGGTGGGAAATGAGCAGCAGACATCTCCTGCTCCTTTAGCTGATGGAGGTAATCATCCAGCTTCTGTTCAGCTGGTGTCAGGGCCACTCTTCCCCCAGTTTGTCTTGATGCCTCCTCACGCATTAGTAGGTCCCTCTTAGCTGGGTCAGGCATCGCATCGGTCACTCTTACAAACCACAGCAGGGACACATAAGTGACCACGGTCTGGAGGAGTGAGAGCACCATGTCCTTATGTGCCACAGGGGGGTGCTAGAACATCATCACACCCTTCATACAAGCAGGATCACTTTATTTAAGTCTGAAAAGAAGGAAAACTGTGTCAGACATAGACTAATTACAATTAATGCTTTCTTCCTGGAAGGACATGTTGCTTTGGATTCTTTTAGTGGGTAGATAAATTCAACAAACTTGTGCTAAACTCATCCACACAGACGCACGTTGTTGAGGCATTACGGAGCTGACAGAGACCATTAAGTAGCCTAAGTGTGACTGCTACGGTCAAAATTAACCACAAGAAAAGTGGAGGAAAGCGATAAAAAACCGTGTTCTTTAAAGTAAAAATGACAAGGAAGCAGAAATCCTCAAATGTGACATTAAAACGTTAAAAGACTTACAAGGATCAAGAGCCTCCTCTGTCTGCTGTCCCAGCTCGGCCGTCCCGTCAAAAGACTCTGCCTGTTTTCCACAAAAGCTTCCGCTTTCAGTCAAGCATGTCAGCAAAACGCTTGCAGGAACTGGATAATTGGGGCATTTTTGTCTGACAAATACCATGTGATAAACTAATGGATAAAGCATGAATGGTCGGTGTTGCAAAATGGAGTAAGACTGGACGTTTCTTAACAAGAAAGGAGCTGAAACTGATACTAATGATTTATATTTTATTAGGTTTTACATTTCCACAATAATACATTTGCAGTTTGAAACACAATCAACAAAAGAAAAGACAAAAAAGAAAACAACAACAACCACCACACATACGTATAATTTAATCTGGAGACCTCATATACATACAGTGCACCCTTTGGAATGATAACTCCCACGCTTTCAGAACATGACAGAACATCAATAAATTAACTTGGTGAGGTTATGTGCGGCCTTCAGTTATGTTTCAGGGGTGATGTTTTTCTCTCTGTGATTGGTTGGAGCAGACACCCATTATCAACACAATGCCCCATACAACTTAGAATGTGACGCAGAGGTTACTGAAACTGGGAAATCCGTGACAAAGATACTCTGTTAGTAATGAATATGGATCCAGTTAGAGGACAATGTGGTAAACATCCAGCCAATCCTGTTGTTCCGGACTAATCAGCGTAAACTGAGACCCCATCAATAGGAAGCAGCGGAGTAAACGAGCCATTACAGCCGTGCAGAATGCATCGTGTACGTCTGTAATGTTAAGTTGCAGCTTTAATGATGTCCCTTGATGCAAAGAAAAATACAGAAATACATCACACAACAACAATGCATCTCTTTCGCATCAGAAATTGGTTTCACAGACAGAGGAATGACGTCTTTCATATGACAAAATAAAAAATAAAAAGATGGAGTTTTTCTCTGTTGCACTGAAGCCACTCAGTCCATAAACTTGCGATTCGGGTTGGCACCGAAGAGAGCAACTCGGATTTCAGGCATCATCTGACACAGACACAGAAGCACAGACGGTATGAATAAGATGAGTCACTTTCCCTATTTATCATCAAAATGCCCTTGAGGATAAGAACTGAGTTAACACTTTTAAAGACTAATTCTGTAAACACAAAGAACAAAATGTTCAGAAGCAAGGACTTGAAAATATTAAAAACATTAAACTTGTTCTCTTGAAATAGAGCTTTGTTTTGTGCCTACTTATCAGTTATAGTTTAGCTCTGTCTATTTATAATGGTTCTTTTGATAACTTGTGATGGTTAGCTTAATTATATCTGGGGTTTTTTTTCTTTCTTTTCTTTTTTTTTTTTGGTGTATGGGCTCTCTTGCTGTTAGTGTTTGCGTTTTTTTATGTCGAGGTTCTTTGTTTTTTTCCATGCTGGTTTTAGTTTTAAATGTCAAATCAATTTGTCAAATAAATAGAAATTAGTATGATTATGATGACAAATCTGAAATTCAAATTAAAAGAAAGTGTTTTCTGATCATTAATAAACAAGGCACACTTCATTAAGCACATACTTCAGTGCTCTCTACATTAGGGGTGAGTATTGGCAAGAACCTCACGATACAATATGCATCACGATACTTGGGTCATGATACGATAGTATCACAATATATCAGGATATCATGATATTGTGATATGTTGTGATATTCTACACAGTTAACTAAGAAAAATATAGAGATGATGTATATGTAAATCACACAATACATTGGTGGTGTTCCTGCCATATTTCACAGCAGCAAGACAGAGCTTGCAACAGCATTTCCTTTCTCTAACTCGCTGTTTGTGCTCCCCGTTCTAACTTTGAAGCCAAAATGCTTCCAACCGTCTGCTTTGACTTGTGCAGGTGTTGTTACTTTGTCAGCCATGTTCGCTCCTTTCACCTATGCACTCTGACTGCTTCTACAGGAAATGCCGCAGCAACATACAGCAGAGTAGCTCTTCGACGCCATCTACCGCAGTGGAGGTGCAGAAGTTGTATTTTACTAACAGCTAAAATATGAATTTATATTTTTTACAAAAAAATCGATATTAAGAGTTGAAGTATCGATATTGTATCGGATGTCAAAGTATCACGATATATTGCCATATCAATATTTTTTCACAGCTCTACTCTACATTATGCACACACTTGATTTAGTACAAACGACCTTAGTATGTATTTAATACTATGTTTTTGACAGTATGTATTTTACATACTATATTAAGTATACATTTTAATTAAGTACATATTAGATTAATAATGTACTAGAACAAGTATAAACTTGATTAAGTATGTACCATCTTAGGTTTGTAATAGATTAAGTATGCATTAAATAACTGCCTGCTTAAGTACATACTAGAGTATGTCTGAGCTTAATTGAGTTTGTACAAAATTATGTTTTCAGGTCAGTACAAGATTAATTAGCACTTGATAAAGTACATTCCCGATCTAGTGTGCACTTGATTTCATGTGTAGTAAATGAAGTATGCATTTGATAAGGTGCTACAATATATTTTGCACTTGAACAAATGTGTACTTGATTGAGTATATACTTGATCAAGTACACACTAGATAAAGAACATACTTGATCAAGTACGTACAAGATTAAGTATATACTTGATAAAGTGCATACTTGTTAATCGACATACTTAATTACGGACGTACGAGATCAAGTATATACTTGATGCGGTAAGTACCAGATTAAGTATTTACTTGTTCAAGTACCTACTAGATGAAATATACTTGATCATGTATGTACTAATTGAAGTATTTACTTGATCGAATACGTACCAGATATGCACTTGAACAAATGTGTACTTGATTAAAGTATATACTTGATCAAGTACACACTAGATAAAGAACACACTTGATCAAGTACATACAAAATGAAGAATATACTTATTCAAGTATTTACTAAATTAAATACACTGTATAAACTTCATGCAGTATGTATGTGTATACTTGTTCAAGTACCTACTAGACCAAGTTTAAACTTGATCAAGTACATACCAGATAAAGTATATACTTGATCAAGTATGTTCAAGATTAAGTATCGACTTGATTTTGTATGTACTAGATGAAGCGCAATCTTGATCAAGAACATAACAGATTTAGTATTTACTCATTTAAGGACATACAAGATGAAGTATATACTTGATTAGGTTTGTACAAGCTGAAGTATTTACTTGATCAGGTATGTACTAGATTAAGAATACACGTGATCATGTATGCACCAGATGAAGTATATTCATGATCAAATATGTACTTGAGTATGTACTAAGGGGTATTTCTGTATTTTTACAGCTGGGTTGTACATGGCAATGCACATGGCAATAGAAATGGAATTATTCACAGAGATTTCAGTGTGTGTTGCCACTTAAAGGAGAGGGCACTGAGGACCCTGGCAAGGAAGCTAGGCTTTACAGTATCACAGACAGGTACAGTTTTCTATTTTTACCTAAAGAAAACTTAACTTATTTAAGTAGAAATCTGAGCTGAAATATTTAGTCTTAGTTTAGTATGTTGTTGTAGTCTCTGCCTCGTTGTATTGTCATATACTGTTAGGCTTCATTAATCTTATATATTTGTTGTGTTTGTAGCGTTTGCACAAAGTAAACTGCAAATACATGAATAGAAGTCTTGTTTGAAAAAGTCAAATGAACAAAGCCACACAATAAATTCATAAGACAAACTCATAAAACGCACTTCATCCTGTCATGAAAAGTTTTGAAATCTTGCTAACGTGAAAGCTACGCTAATCTGCTTTTGTCAAAGTCATCCTCTTACACAAGCTCGGCTTTTCTTTAACCGTTTATTCAATTTTACACCAACAGTTGTTTGTTCTTTTGGTGATTATTCTGGTGGTTTGAACTTGATGCAACTATAAAAGCATTCATGTTCAAGACAGCCATGGCTCAGAAATCTAATAAAGTAAAAGCAGAAAAATACACAGTGTTCTTAATTTAATAGGCTGTGGTATTAAGTGCATGACAGTATTTCAGTGACTACAAGTTGATTTTAGATGTATTTCTCACTTTCTTTATGTTCACTTTTCCTCTGGGTTCTTCTTAGATAAAAATGGGGAAAAGGTGTTTTTCTGGCTTTTAAATACTTCTGAATATAGAATAAAAGCAAGAACCAATTTTAAAAAACAATAAAGTCATTTAACTTTGAAAAAGAACTAAATGAAAGCATCACTCATGTTATTACTGTCACATTTAATTTATCCAATTTATTAAACACTACACTCCATATTATTATTATTATTATTATACACTCCATATTAAGGGAGGATGTTGTTTTGCCTTAAATGTTTAGAGCACCCAAGGAACATCAAGAACTTTTCAACATGAAAATAAAGAGGAGGGATAAAACAAGAAATACAGTAACAGTAATGTACAAATAGAGGCTGAAAACTGAGTTATGAATTTAATTCTGATACAGAAGAATAAGAGGCAGCCTGTGAAGCCCTTCCTACCTGCTGAGCCATGAGGTCCAGTCTGCTCTCCAGGGTGTTGGACACTTTGATTTTACCATCAGCGTTATAGATCTCCACACCTCCAGAACTGAAGAAAGATGAACCAAAATGAGACAATGCAATTTTTTTTTTTTTTACCATATGAAGATTGAAATTTAAAGTGCATAGGTGGCTGCTTACACGTCTGCAGGGATGAAGTTGTCCTGATCGATGCGGACCTCCAGGTTGCTTTTCACTGCTGCCTTATAGATGGGAATATTCCTCTGAATGGATGCCTGATACAAAAGAGTCACAATTAAACATATTTTAACATGTATCCTGAACTGATTTGGTTAACAAAATTGATTTGTCTGTCTTAATATGCATAGAGGAAGAAGTTTTTGATCTTTATAATCACAAACTAAAAGTTTAAATTTAAGCACGTCTGTTTATTTACTCACCTGTACGAGCTGGAAGTCCTGTTTACGGCAGCGAATGGTCACTTTAGGCTCCAATAGCTGATAGAATCCCTGTTGTGATGAGAGAACATAGACTGGTTATCAAACGGATTTAACACAGCATTTTTATCCATTATAGCAGAGGGAGCAAGCTTATTTGATACAATTAGTTTAAGCTAGTAGAGCTGAAGTAGGGGGGAAAATCAGAGTAACTCATGATGCACTGTGATAAAATATGATACGATACAAACTGATACAATGCGGTAAGATACCATCTGATCTGAGCTGATACCTTCGGTTATACAATACAATAGGATAGGAAACCAAATGATACAATACAATACGAGCTGATCAAATATATTGCAATATGATACAATATGATACAAAACAATACGATGCGGTGCACTGGATGCAATTCAATCAATGAGATGTGATATGTTCAGATATAATATGATACAATATGATGCAATGCAATGATGTTATGATGTGATACAATGCAATACCATGCCATGCAGTGTGATAAGATGCAATGCGACATGATGCAATGTGATGCGACGGATACGACGTGATGCTCTGAGATACGATATGATGCGATACGATACCTATGATGTGATGTGGTGGATGTGATTAGATCAATGCGATACAACATGATATGATTGAATGCTTTGATCGCTGCAATACAATATGGTGCGATGCGATGGATGAATGGATGAATGCAATATGATTCGATTTGATTCAACTGATACAATATGAAAGGAAATGTTACTATATATAAATTATGATACATTTCGATATCACTGGATTTATTATGATAGGCTGCACTGGGTGCGATGCAATCAATGATATGCAATATCTGTACCATGTGATACAATTCAACGCCAAATGACACAATGCAATGCAATTCAATGCAATGCAATAGAATATGATGCGCTCATTGCGATGTGATGGGAAATAATATGATATGATGCCTACATAGCCAAAATGATGACGATACAGCAATTCTGCATTTATTAATATAGAAATTATACAATGACACTTGAAATGAAATGTGATAAGTTAAGATACGATGTGACATGATGCATTGCAATGCGATATGATATGATGCAATCCAATACAATGCAAGACAATACGATACAACACAATATGATGCGATGCAATGTGATGCGATGCTATATGATACCATACCTAAGGTGTGATTTGATCAATGTGATACAATATGATGCAATACGGTATGTTATGATATGATGCAATGCCATGTGTTGCGCTGGATGTAATTTGATGGATGCAATGTGACACATTATGATTCAATACAATGCAATTGCAATTTGATTGATGTACAAAAGTACTAAAGGATATCTTACTAAATAGTAAATAAGTATACATTACGATATGGTATTTCATGATATGATAAGACGGGCTGCACTGGGCTGGGTGCGATTTGAACACTGCTATGTGATACGTTACGATGCAATTCTATATGATATGATATGATGCACTCATTGCGATATGATGGATTATGATACAATATGATACCTACATGGTCACAACAATATGACAATATGGTGGTTCTGTATTTTTTAATTTAGAAATTATACGACACATGAAAATGAAACTCTTGTGACTTTTTAAATATTTGTTTGTGCAAAGAAGTACACTCTGACTCAAGAATAATTTGATTAGAATTTGCACGCCATGTGTCAAAGGTCTTTAGGCCTCATGTTTGCCAATAAGATTTCAACAAATCACACTAGGATTAAAAACCACCCCAGCCCCATTCTCTGTCTTACTGATCTTTAATTCTAACACATTTTGTGTTGAATGAATGGTTTCTTTACAGACTACAGTAACTTACAGCAGATTTTCTTCTCACAACACATGCTTCTGATTCTCTCAGATACGTAACCTGACACGCCAGATGGATTTGTTTCACACATCCATCTGGGAAAGCTTCAATAGCAAAAGTTTGAGAAAAGGCAGATGATTTGAAAAACCCTTGGAGTATGATTGGGTGAACGTTCTGTCTGTCACATCTCTATGGGGAAATCAGAGCAACAAAGCACGTGATGTAGCCGCTAGCAAGATGCGCATGCGCAGCTACTGAGGAATATCGTGAAACATGGCGACTATAGACATGTAAGTACTTGACTTTTGCCGTTTTTGAAAAGAAAACAACTCACTGCTGTTCTTTGTTCTTCTTTTAACAAAGAAATGTCGTCAAGTTCTGATAAAACTGGCGCTTTAGCAGCATCCACACTAATCTCTTCCTCCATAACTGCACCAGCTCTTCCTGCTGCTTGTTTATGTCACGACTCTGCTGCGCCTGAAAGTACTGCCCCTCGTAGCTGATTGGTCCTGTCACTTTGAGCTTTACAAGATGGATTTGCCAGTGAAAAACAAGGAAACAGGTGTATCCATCTGCTTTGCAAGGTTATCAGACACGAGGATTTAGAATAACTAACAAACCCTCTCTCGCTGTTTACCCTGTCCTTTTACTAACACAAATACCTCCATGTATAAACAAAGAAAAACCAAATCAGCCTGCATTACTTTAAAATTGTGTTATCTAATAAACTAGCCATTGTAGAACAGATGATAAACTTACCTGTAAGATCAATCCGTCCATCAGAGCTGGATACCTGGCCGGGTCTTTTGCCACACTAGCGAGCCGCTGGCGGGCCTCATTCAGCATTTCCTAAAGTCACACATCAACATATAAACTCTCTGTATCTCTTATCTTTAGTTAAATATTACAGGATACATTTAACCTGCTGCTCACCGAGATCATGTCATCACGGGCCTTCAGCACCTTCAGTCGAGCCTGGTTCATCAGGTTGGACATTTGGCTGTAAAAGGGACAAATCACAAACACATTGGATCTGTTTAGATTTCTATGTTTGTCTGCTGGAGACAGTTTGGTGCCACGTTACAATAAGAGCCATTGTGGGGAGAGGCAGCTTAATAAAATTAGGAGAGACTCGCTGTCACGCATACAGATATTTCTTTGTTTTTAAAAGGTTGGGATCAGGAAAAGGAAGACTTCATGAGTCCTGTGATTTCCCTCAATGACTCACATTTTCTTCTGCTGCTCGATCTGCTTCTCTTTCTTCTCGTAGTACTCCATTATCTTCAGCCTCTGAGTCTGCACCAGACGGCCCTTCTCGATGTTGAACTCTTCCTCGGCCTGCAGGAGAAGACACAGTTTACTCAGCAGGAAATTCTTTATTGTTTATCATTGATCAGGCCATGAGGGGTGAGCACAGGTCCTCTTTGCAGGGTGAAATGTGACATGAAAGATGCTTATTTTCCCCAAATATCAGGTATCAGAAGGGGTTTCAAATGGTGTTACATGCTGTTTAAATATTTTCACTGGTTTGTTCAACATACCTGTCTTAGTTTGAGTAAAGTATTTTGACAAAACCTTAAGATGTTGTCAGATAAGGGGTGCAATGGCACTGTTAAGGATTTCAAGCACATATTAGTGGGCATTTAACTTAAAAATTGAGGTCAACCAGATTTCCAACCTTGTCTGGTTAAAAGAAAAGGCAATAATTGATACGAACAATAATTGTGGTAAAAAAAAAACAACAACAACAACAAAAAACAAATCTGGGGTGTTGGTGACCAAAAATGAACGCTAAACATTAAAAACAATAAAAATACTACATTTTTGAAAAAAATAGTGATGAACAGGAAAAGCTAAAAATCTGAGGCAACGCCTCCAGAATGAATATAATAATATCATGAAATGCACGTCTTTTTACTGTGATAACTGGTAAATCAAAAATTGTGGTTTTAATGGGTTTCAATGGGGCATTTTTGGTCCTGAACACCCTGAGTGTAAGTGTAGAGCTTATTATTGACATGTTACAGGATCTAATATCAACATTTCAAAACTCTTTTGAAAAAAATGTAACCTCCAAAATGTCAGCATTAACACAGTCACAATAATCCTAAAAAGGAAACAAAAAATGACCAAAAAGGTGCAAAATGGCCTTAAATGTTACACTAAGGGAGCTACCAATGCGGGGATGTTTTTCACTTTATCTTACGTTGTATCAACAAAACATTTACGTCTGTCAGTCTTTGACTTTTCCTAAAAGTTTTTTGTAGTACCTTGTGTTGTTTAAGTTTGTTTGCATAATTCCAAATTTCAAAAATAGCCATTTATACCTAGAACTACCATGCGTGTAAATATACTCCCCTAGAAAGCCCTGATTTTCCCCGATCTATTTCATGCCAGGAGATAAACAATAAACAAAGCTATGAAAATGCCTTCTGTCCATTGTTGCACCACATAATCAGAAGTCATAGACTAACCCTCAACATAGACACCACTGGTAACAGAAAAGAGAATCTTATTGTGTGGTGTCAGCAGATTTAATAAATGCATTGAGTGGAGAAGAATCTGATGGTGGGGACGTTTCAGGACTGAGAGTTTTGGATGTGACAGAGATTCAATTCTCTTTCTGTGGTTACTCAGCTGTTTATTGTCTGAGGTTAAATAAATAGTCTTGATCAGCATTCTTTATAAAAATCACTGCTCTCTAATATGGATCAATTTTACCGGCTGGCAGTTTTAGGTATACAGAAAGACTGATCAGTGATATTACATTATTATTGTGATTTCTTTATAAAACCAGCCATGTTAAACCCACATTTGTAGGATAACAGGACTAAATGTAAAACTTGTAGGTTTCTTATAATTGCTGAACCATCTTCATTCTTTAATTGTAATGATCTTCTGAATTTTCAAGATGAACTTTAACATAAATAATCCAGATCAAAAGGGGTGGGTGTTTGTTAGATAGTCAGATTGTTTGATAGTCAGGCTTTATGATGTGATGATGATGAGGAGTGCATTGTGTTACTGTAACTGCACGGCTTGTTCTGTGTTATTGCAAACGCCACATTTTGATCTATGGAACTGTGGGGAAGACTGCCAGATAATAACAAAAATAAGAGTAATAATGTCTGATTTAAATCGGATCTAAGCTGGCTAAAAGAGAGACCTTGCTTTCCCTCTAATCTGGACTGAAAGATGGACTGATGTCACTTACAGATTAATGACAACATTGTGTTTCTTCAAAATCAAAGCTGTATGTTTCTGGTGAAAAACTGTTCATCATTGCTGTTAGAAATGTTTTTTTCTTCTGTATCCCTTGAATTTTTTCGAATAATACATGTTTATATTTACTTTTAGATCTTGTGTTTGCATGTGACCCTCATGAACAGGAAGAAACTATTTTGGAAATGGCTAAGATCAAACTGATTAACAAACTACATAACAAGTAGAAGAGAAAAGCTCTCCTAACAGTCACTTTTTATGTGTGTTTAGTGCCCTCTAGTGACAAATCTAACACATGACAATCTTTGATTCTAAAGACTGAATGCTATTACTCTTGAATGTGGAATCAGTAAAAAATAACCCGTGTGAAATGTGTTTGATAATGTCTAGACTGTGTGTAATGTTTTACACAGGAATGTCTTGAAAACGTGATTCTTCCATACTCCTTCTGATACCCTTCTACTAAAATAGGCATTGTATCTACACAAACCTTTCCCAAAATTAAGTACATCGTAGCTTAATTTGAGACCTGAAAATCTTATGGAGCCCTGCCCCAGTGGAGCCTGGGACGCATCTCTCTCTACCTCACGTTAATCCCAAAGTTTAAATCTTGGTGTAAAAGTCGACAGTGATTTTAAATGAGATCAACAAAAATATGCTTTTGAATCCAGGTTTTATCATTTGAGGCTTTTATCCAAGATTAAACTGTTTTTATCTTTAAGTGACTTGGGGTGAGGGATTCATGCTTTTATTATACACTACTTGGACTACTGTAATACACTGCAGCCAATATGCCCACTCTTTCATGTTTACAGTTAGTCCAAAATGCTGTATTTTAACAGGTACTCAAAAACATGAAAATGGCATCCTATTCATTTTAAGATTTATTTTAAAAATCTACTGTTTGTTTTTAAATCAGCATCCCAGTACATTCGGACCTCTTAAATGTCTACACCCCCTTGCCATCCCTGAGGTCTGCTGATCAGCTTCACCTCCCTAAAAGCAGATTAAAAAACGGAGGTGATTGAGCTTTTTCTGAGGTGGCTCCTAAATTGTGGAACAAACTATCTCTTCAAATCACAACGTCCCCTACTCTACCTACTTTTACATCCCTTTTTAAAACTTATTTTTATTCTTTGGCTTTAAAATGCCCTTTTATGTCATTTATTTGCTTAATCCCTGTGTTGTTATGGCTTTTATTTGTTTATGCTTTTTAGTATTAGGATTGGTATTACCTAAGGACCTCTGATCATTTATGAATTACCCCCTGACATCAGTGTTTTTACAGAATTTACAGACATTCCTAAAGGAAACATCAAGGTCTTGCAAGACAGCAGCAATGAAAACACACAGTGAAATTTTAATTCACTGGTCCTGCAAGCTGCACGTACGTAACTGAAGCTGATCAGACAGAGAAGAAGAGAAAGACAGTCCAGCATCCCTCCTCCTAATGTACGCTGAATATTAAAGTTTCCTGTCATTTTTAATAACTTTTATGTAGTTGAAACTGTGGATATTATTCTGCACTCTATAAATTTTGGGTCATTACAGATAACAGCCTTCCTCCTCGGCCTGATCAGCTGTTGTAGCTTTATCCCTGAGTGAAAGCGACACTCTTCAAACCTAAAATTGTGTTATGCATGAAATAAAAAAAATGACATGGACATAAAATCAGGCAGTAGAAAAGAGAACCTGTAGGATGAAGAGCTGAAGCATTTGGTGTATTGAGAGAGCAGTGGTGCACGCATGTACATTCGGACTGTAGAGTTTAGATCGATAAATCAAATAAAATAAAGCCATTTTTGAACATAAGATGAAATTAACTGAAAGAAAAGCACTATTAATAACCTATTTGTGTCAAAATGCCGCCTCTATTATTATTATTTTTTTAATCGGAAAAAGGAGCAGAAAAAGCCACACGAATCTTTAAAAAAAGGCACAATTAACACCCTAAATTACAGAGATGCCGATTCGCATGGGATTACAATTACCCGTGGACCTCTCTGTGCGCTGAAACATGGTCGGTAATTTCCTTTAGAATTTCTTCAAATAACATGCACAGACGTCCTGTGTGATTATCACAAATTACAAGAGGTCTCTAGGAAATACTAATCCTGTGCAAATGGGGCTTTTATTGCAGAGATGTGGGCAACATTGTGATGGTTGACAATGCATTTGGCACAGTTTCGCCACCTTGAAGAGTCTTGTCTGCATTCTTGTCGATTTGAAACAAAAATCATTACTAAACTGTTTTGTCTAGGAGTTGTTCTTTGTGTTTGTGTTTGAATAAAATATCTGAATACTGCCCCCACCAGGTGTAGCTTTACCACATTGCTTGTATACCTTTGCATCAATTTCTTCTGCCTTCTCATTGGCCTCCTGTTCAATGAAGGCCATCATGTGCTTGATCTGCAGAAAAAAAAAGAAGAAAAATCAGAAAAATATCACCTTTAAATTCGCATACATCAATTTTAATGCTGTTTATAATCTAAACTTCTGTGTGAAGCCTTGTCCTTAGTGTTAAATTGTCTTGTCAGTCTAAATGAAACTCTCTCCTCACCCATCTGTGAACTCAGTCACTGTGGTGAGGAATGTTTATGTACAATTGTAATTAACACAAGCCCCAAACTAACATATCTCTACCCCATAGTTTTCATTTACATGGCTGGCTTTTACAGCACACACTGAGTCCTTCCTTACAGGTTATTTCCAGAGTTTGCTAAGATTTCCCATGAACTGAAGTGGCTCACTCTGAGTTCCTCATTAGGCCCTGGCATGTGTTCATCATGTGATCATCTGGAAGTATGACCCTCTCCCTCACAACCAATACATCCATGAATCAACATGGCTTCTTTTGCCACAAACAACCTCCAGAGTCATTCAGAATCATACAGTTAGCTTTACTGGCTTGTGTGCCTCTATGTTAATTTCCCTGCTAGCCTCCTGAAGCTCCTTCAATGTCATTCAGCTCAGTACTCAGACTTGCAGACAGAATTTCAGCAGTCAGAGAAGACTATGTATGTTGTGTTAAGATAATCAGCAGTGCTAAATGTTCTTAACAATAACAGGGCATAACAATAGTGATTTGTGTCATTTTTCAAGGTTAAATCGCTTCATTACCTGCTTCTGAACGTCAGCATCGCTAAGCGCCATGGTTTCAGCTGTCAAAGATCCGCACGGGCCTGCGATGAAAAAAATGACAAAAACACAGAAAAATCAAAATTTAAGAAATAAAAGACGGTGGAAATAAAATTATGGAGGTTTGAATTTGGCACTGAGAAAGCAGAGGCGATAAAAATATACCCGAAAATCACAAACGAGAAGGTATGAATTAATCGCTGCAGTCGTGACTCGTAAAGATGTCTACGGAGGATCAGCTGATGCACCACGTCATGTGATGTTTACTTCCGGCCGAGCAGCCAATCAGGAGAGAGGACGCGAGCCAAGCTTATCCGAGTGTAGAGCAGAGGAAAACAGGGAAATAACAGGATTGAGAGGACATTTAAGCATTTGAACGGTTTATTTAACTAGAGGAAATATTGAAATGACTACTATTTACCCCTTTACAAAATAACTGAAGCCATAATCATTTTTAAACGTAACTTTTGTAACAAGAGTATTGATTTTTGGATTAACAGTGATTTTAGTTGCTTTTTTAAAGTCAGTTACTCATAACTTTGTCAGGAAAAGTGTTTTATTATTATTTTAAAATGTTTTTTGTGTGTGTTTTTTTATTTGTTTAGGCAAGATTGGATGAAATGGTCCAAGTTTTACTTATGCCACCCTCAAGGTCAGGAAAAATATGACAGAAACTATCCAAATGCCAAAAAAGTTAGGGCGCTGTGTAAAATGCAAATAGAACCAAAATTCAATGATTTTCAAAATCATGAACCCATTTGTTATTTGCCATTTCATTAAAAATATTAACTCATTTTAAATTTGATGGCATCACATCTCAAAAAAGTAGGGAAGGGGAAACAAAAGGCTGGAAAAGTAAGTGGCATGAATGAAAAATAGCTGGAGGATTATTTGCAACTAATAAGGCTAATCGTTAACAGGTCAGTAACATGACTGGCTTTGAATGGAGCATTTTGGAGGTGGAGTCTCTCAGACATAAAGACGGGGAGTGGTTCCCCAATCTGTGAAAAACTGTGTCTGAAAATTGTGGAGCAATTTCAGAAAAATGCTCCTATCATCCATAGTCCATAATATCATATAAAGATTCAGAGAATCTGGAGACATCTCTGTGTGCAAGAGACTAGGCCAAAGTACAATACTGGATGCTCGTGATCTTTGTGCCCTCAGACAGCACTGCATTCAAAACTGACAAGGAAATCACTGCATGGGCTCGTGAACAGAAATCTTTGTTTGCTGTGCCATCCACAAATGCAAGTTAAAACTGCCATGCAAAGAAGAAACCACATGTAAACATGGATCAGAAAAAATACTGTCTTCTCTGGGCTAAAGCTCATTAAAATGAAGTGAGAAAAATGGATTAATCTGAACACAGAACAGTTTTCTATTTTGCCTCAGTCTATTTTAAATGCAGTTTTGCCTGGAGAAGACAGCAGTGTTTCTGGATCGTCACACTTGCTTCTTCTTTGCATGACACAACTTTATCCTTCATTCATGAATGGCATGGTTAACTGTGTTGACAGAAAATGATTTTCTTATTTTCCAGTACAAAATCAGGCCTGGTTTTTACACGCATCCAATACTGACCTTTTGCCCTGTCACTTGTGCTAAAGGATTTCTCCAGATACTCTGAATCTTTCGTTGATATTATGGACAGTAGATGGAGGGATATTCAAAGTCTTAAAATTTACACTGAGAAATATTTTTCTGAAATGTTACAACATTTTTAGATGCAGTTTTTTGCAGATTGGTGAACCTCTGTCAGTCTTTACTTCTGAGAGACTCTGCCTCACTACAAAACCCCTTTTATACTCAGTCATGTTACTGACCTGTTGTGAATTAACCTATTAAGTTGCAAAAATGCTCATCAAGCTGCTTTTTCCCCATTTTTACCACTTACTTTTCCAGCTGTATTGTCCCTGTCCCTACTTTTTTGAGATGTGTTTGCCATCAAATTCAAAATGAGCTAATATCTTTCATGAAATGTTAAAATGCACAGTGTCCCAACTTTTTTGGAACTAGGGTTTTACAACAGAATTGATAAATAGTGTTTTATTGCACAGAAAGAAAACATGAGGAATAAAAAGAACAAAATAGAGGTTATCTGAACACGTCCAACAGATGGCAGCAGGTCAGGTCAAAGGTTTTAATCTGATGGAGTGTCACTGCTGTGAGAGTACACCTCATTAAACCCTCTTGGCAGACTTTCCAGTCTGGTAACGTGTCTCTCCAGCAGAGGGAAGTAGAACTTGGAAAGGTTATAGTTTTAGAAATAGCTCTTCTCCCAGTCTGGCACGCGTTTTCCACTCAGTGTCACCGGCTCATGGCACACAGAAGACTCACTGATAAACTGCTGTTTGGACAGAGAACATGAAACACCACATTTTATCCAGACACCACCTCAGAGTAAAGCCTGATTCACAAGATCTGACTTTTATTCCCTTCTTTCCACTACAAACAGACAGCAAACCCACTATTACAGCTCTGTGGCCAAGTGTTATGTCACAGATTTGGGAAGAGGAGGGTGTGAGGGAGAAAGAGAGGGAGGGAGAGGGGAGGGAGGGAGAGATTTTTGCACAGCTTGTCCACCTTGTTGCTCCTGTGGCAGCTCCAGCATGCATGTCAGCCTTCCTGTTGTTTTGATCTGAACGCAAATCTCACGTTGATCTTCTCATCCAGCAGCTCGATTAGCGGGAGGACGCAGGTATGCTGGGACATTTTGTTTCTTTTCATTAGCATGGAGGAAAGATTTCAGGAAAGAAAGGAGAGATCACTGAGCTTTAGATGAACATTTGATCTAATTGCACCATGCTTTGTTAAAAATCTGTTATCTGTAAACATGTCAGGGCTTGAAAGGTCACTACAGGTCACCCAAGGGCGAAATCTCACCTCGCACAATTATCTTTGAGCTAATTTTCTCTTATCAACCATTAACCCCTTCTCTCACATTGAAGGACTTTTTGTTAGCAGGTATTAACTTTTCTTGTGTCACACATTAACACAGAAAGAGTGCCCTAAAGTTCCCTTATCATTAAACCTCAGCTACAGTCTGTTATGGCAGGGATAGGATCAATGGGAAATCCAATTACTCAAGTAGGCCAGAGAAGTACAGGAGTGGAAAAGATTGATTGATTTCTAAGAGGGCACAGACGCTCGAATGTGTCAGAAAGAAGTCTGCACGACGCTCAGCATGATGCAGACAATTTGGCAGAGACTGTTGTGAAATTAGTGACGTCTGGGAGGCGTCTGCTCCGGTCTGGAGTGAGGCCTAATCATGAGAGAATTGATCATAACCTGCACTTTACCTGAAGAAGTATTCACAAGTGTGGATCTGAGCTGTAAAAATAAACTTGGCTGTTATTAATGAAGTGATCTGGCCTCATTCTGAGCTGAAAATGTTCATTCAAGGCCTCATAAGCCTTTTATTGATTCTGTTTAGCCGCTATTGCACAAAAGTTGTTGCATAACAAGCAAGAAAAATGTTTGCTTTCCCATCTGAGGTTTCAGCAAAAGAAATAGTGTTTTATCAAAGTGAGAACAAATGCAGCAACAAACTTTTTCTTTTTGCAGAAACATAAATACGATTCGTTAAAGACAAACCAAAACAAAGCAATAATGCTGTCAGCATTAGCGCATTAATCATGGTAAGATTACAGTAAGAAAAAAATCATTAAAAGCTCTAATTGCATTAATTATGTGCTATTATGTCCTTTAAGGCACACTGTAGTTAAGCTACCCTACTGGGTCAGCTGGATGCTTCCCATCTTAGCTCCCACAGTGATGGGAAATAAGGTCAACGCCGCTCCTGAGAAAGTGTCATTTCACTCTAAAAACTCACGGTCAGCTCAGTAGATGAGTTTAAATTCGAATTTATTTATTTGATAGGGACGATGCAGTTTAACATAGTTTATAACAGAGCACGAATCTGATGTGCTGCACAGAGAGTTTACAGCAATTGCTAATTTCCAACAAATAACAGTCAAAAATAACTCTCCAACTTGTGATATCAAACACTTCACTTTTTATTCTTCACATTAGCTGCTCTTAATCACTTTCAATGTATAGCAAGTTCGATGTACAACATGCATGTACAGAATGACTCCAGTGAGTCCCACTTCCTGTCCCCCAGCTGACATTCAGGATCATGTGATTGCTAACAACCTATAGCGTAGCTTCCCAAGTGCACATACTTTATGAAGGGGCAACACAGACCGAAATCTCTGGAGGCTAATGCCACAACTATTGCTGAGTAAAAATACTGAAATATCCCTTTAAGATAATGTTTCAATCAAAAGGTCTTACTTTCAAAATAAAATAAGGTTAATCTTAACAGGAAGTACAGCAGCCTCATCTCACACAGTGCAAATTACAAGGTAGAGATATTAGAGGTGTTATGTTTTTTTGTATTTGTTCCAAAACGTCACAGTTCGGTGCGACGATTATGTCCAAGCAACTTAAAAAAAAGGGGGGGGGGGATAATATAACAGTATTTACCACCAATCCAGGTGGCAGTAATACCAGTGTTTGCTAACCGCTATTAAACCACAGGCGAAGAAGAAGATGTAGCCGGAATATTAAAACCATAGACTGTAGAAAGAATTGAACAAAGCCTGTGTGACGTCAGCCATCTGCTTACAATAGGTGGACTCAAACTGCTCTTGAAGCCAATCCACAGTGGCTTCCATATTGAAATCTCTGTCCCAACTGAACTTTGGATCAACCTAACAGCCCACCCACTAAGCGCGACTTCCTGCCAGCTAGCTGGCATTCTGGTTGACAGAAATGTAGCGTTTGCCTGTCGAGCTATCTGTCAATCAAATGAGACGTGCCAATCAGTGCGCAGTGAGGTTTTTCCTAAATTGATCGAAACAATTGTGGTACAAGAAAATGTAACCCCCCGTACAGTGGGAGCACATGAAGACATTAGCTAATGAGACACTTTTTTTTTTTTTAACCAGGCTGTGAACCAGTTTATTTCTCGTGTAAAAAAACGACTTTTTAACATGTGTTGAGGCGGAACTTCCGGTGTTCCTGCAGCCAGCCTCAAGTGGACACTTGCGGTATTGCAATTTTTTGCACTTCCACATTGGCTTCATTTTTCAGGACTAGAGGTTGCTGCTTGATTAAAACACATGAAGAAGAAAAGTGGGCTCTAGCCTGGCTCCCTCTGTAAGCTGCAAGAGAGGCAGAGCAGTGAGGCCCATCCTCTTCAGTCTTCCTATCTCTGCACTGTTTTTAAACAAGCCTCTGGATATGGAATCAGAGAGGCCTAAAGATGTTACCACTGCTAATATACATTTTAAAGACTATTCATGGACTGGTAGAAGCAGACAACACTGACAACAAATATGTTAAGCTCCCTGCTCAGGCTCCATTGCAGTGTCTCTTCCAGTGTTTACATGAGCTAGTCAGTGATCTATTACTGACGAACGTGAGTAAGAATCCACTGCATCAGCTTTTTATTAAAAAACGGTGTGACAGCACACTTCATAATCATACATTTGTTATATAGCTCCACAACACACGCATTTTAATTTGCATTTTATGTTGTGTTTATTTTTACTTGTCAAATCAAGAGATATTAGATTGTTTTCTACGTTGCCTTTCACTTTACATATGTTTTTGTTTTCCACTTTTTTGTCTCATGGAATTGATATTTTGAACATGTCAAAAGGTATGCACTAACACTGGTAAAAGGAAAAAATTATAATAGTAGGTGAGGGGTATCTAGGGTTATAAATCTTGTTTTTTTTTTAATCCATTAACTGAACCCGTACCAAACCGTGACCCCAAAACCGAGGTACGAACTGTACCGTGACCTCTGTGAACTGTTACACCCTAAGAGATACAAAAAACATTTCTGCTTATTTTTCCACTTTGAGTGGATTACAAATACAAAGAAAGTAACTAAACTGGAAGTCCTGACAAGTCCCATGCTTCTATTTATATGAAAATTAAACCTTGAAGTACAGTTTATAAAATGTAGATGTTTGCATTCAGGAAACATTTCACAATAATAACTACTCACTGTTTCACATTCGGATAATTTAGTGAAGCACAGAAACATACTTATGTCATTATTAACTTAGCTATGTGTCATTTAAGAGCACAATGAAAAGTGCTTTACTGATGCATTAATAATGTATCAATAAAGCATTTAAAGGTCATCTTTGTAAATTAATTCTTTTTGGATCATAAAATAAGTATTAACTGACGCTTAATTAAAGCAGTATTGTCATTATAAACTCTAATTTGCATTTTTTTTAATCCCCAAATCAAGATACTGGTAGGAACAGACTCACATTGTACTAACAATATGCAAATCTGCTTTTAAATTTAAAATAATTAGGCTTTAAACACGGAATTGAAACTGCAATTAACTCCTACTAACCATCAAAATGTAGCCAATAATCATGTTTAAAAAGTGTTTGGCATCCCTACAATAAACTTTATCGAAAAATGAAGAAAAAAAAGAAAAAAGGAAAATCTTACTGAAGATGTAAAAAAGGGAAGTTTTATTCAGATGATGTAGACAGTGGAAAATTTTACTAGACGGCTAGAAGATCCTAAAGGGGAAACAGAGGAACCAAAGAAAAAAGGAAGTACATTCAAAGTGCAAACTTCAGTTTTGTTTGTACTCCCAACCTAAACACGTCATATAACAGTGGACGTAGCAACAGGGTGTCTTAAGTGAAGCTAAAATATGGAGCACCCCCAGCTGACTGGCCGAAGTTAGAAACCCTGCTTCATCTATCTTCAGATCGGGAATGAATCAAACTACAGAGTTAAAATACATGTGTTAGAGATACATAACCGGGTACGTCAGATAGACCGTTTCATCTATCTATCTACTGTACACATCAATCTGGGAAACCTATAAAAAAAATCCTCATAAGTTGATTGGATGAACAGACTGATTGTCTGTCACAACTATTAAAAAACAATCAGAGCAACGAGACAAAATGAGGTAACAGGCTGGTGCAGTTACAGTAAGTGAGCTCGGCTGTAAGATGCTGTCGTTCCAACAGTGGAGTTTGTTGGTGGGTAAAACTCATGCCGAGGCCAACCGGGAGAAGTGCAAAAACATCCTCCCCACCAAGACAAGCTTTCAATGTGTCTTTTTACTTCTCTTTAAATAAAGAAATGCTGTCCAGGTCTGATTTAAAAAAAAAAAGGTTGCTAAAGCTACATCTGAGCTGATAGCCTCATTAGTGGCAGTTACTAATTCTGGCTTGGAATACAACTAAACCCCACCTGCAACTAGAAACTCATGAGTGAAAGAGGAAGAGTGAAAGTATCTTCTCTGCCCTGAAAACCTGTCCGTGCTATTTTTTTGGACTTCCTTGCTCTTGTTTTGATTAAAAAAATGTGGTCCAGTTCCGATCAAATTGCTACTATACCATAGAAACTTCAGAGCTACACTGGCGGTAGCCATTGCTACCTGACACTACAACTAAACCCTGACCGAAGCTACCGCCTTTTTTCAGATTACAGCTTTGCAAGGTGGAGCTGCCTAGTGACGGACATGAAATCTGGCTTAGGCTGGCCACACACTACAGGATTCCAATTTTTAGCCAAGATTTGACCCCCACAACGATTGTGGGGGCGTATACCGACTGGAGCCTCGTCGCAAACGATTGTCTGACTAGTCTGCATGTGTGTGGTGTCAACACCATTAATTTACTGCTCCAAATTGCATCGTAGCCTCCCAGACCTTGAATCTGTTTGATATTTACGATTCTAGGTCGTAGTGCTGCCTATGGAGTACCCACAATAAGAGCGAGCACACCGGGTAGCGCCACCAGACAGATCATACGTACTTTCACTGCTCACAACCTTAAACACAACTGTACCTTAATTCCAGCCAGGATTTCATCCTGAGTCTTTCCCTTTTTTTATGATTTTTGCTGCACCTGTAACACACTAAAAGACACAAAAGACATTAGTGGGTTTTTTTCTGAAGTCACATGATCACACAAGTTCATAGGCAGATCAGCAGGTGTGTGGTCTCCAGTGATCTGAAAGTCTGGCTTAGTCATCTAATGTGTGTGTTCAGAGGATTAAAGATGAATAATCTTTGGAAACTGTCCTGAAGTCTGTGGTCTCCCACAGTTTAAAAATCGTTTCAGATTAAAAAATCGTCTCGTGTGTAGCCGGCCTTATCTATTGGCTTGAAAGGCTAGAACAAAAAGACCAAGTTTCCAGGGCTGCAAGGTCATCCTTTAGATTGTCACAGTCATACTACTTCCTACCTGCCCTATAGGCCCACTAAGATGATAATCAGGCTCCTGTTATTGTTCAAGGTATCACTAATATTTAATTTTGCTTCATCAATAACAGGATTACAGTTGATTACCATTTAAAAATGTTTTTTTCTAGCTACAAAAGTAATATTTACAAAATTATTCTATTAATAAACTCTATTTTAGCTTAAATCCTTGAAAATTTAGAATGAAATATAAATAACTGCCTTTTCTGACATGAAAGAATAGTAATAATTATCTAAAAAAGTAAAAAGAAGACATTGGCTTTGCTGGAAACGACATACTTTCACACAGTTTATGCTGACGGTCTTTTCAATCTGAATCAATTTTTTCGGACAAACTTTTTTCAAATCTGCCAAAGAGAGAAACAATCACATGTTCTAATCATGTCTGCACTGATGTAACTATCGTTCGTCAGTTTTTTCAGAACAGGTTCAATTCTTTGCATTTTTTAGCATCAGTCCAAGTCATTTAAAAAGGTGATTGATTTTTCAAAGCAGCAGCTGCTGCTCCCTTTTCGCTCCCTCACTTTCTCTAATTTTCACAGATATTACAAACAACATGCGTCAGACTCAGTATGCAAGGCTTGAGTGCAGGGTTTTTTATTGGATTACTGACCTGACAAATCTTAAAATAATGTGCTCAGTGTGCAAAGTCCTTAAGTGTTATAAGGAAAGTACAATTCAGATTTAATACAGTAAAATCAAAGGTTGAGCAGAATTGATTGTAAGTTGTTGGATAACATAAAGACAGTTGATATCTTAGCCAACAAAGCTTGGACTGGAAATACGTGAATGATGAAATTCTGTAAGCCACTGACTTTTTCCAGCCTTGTGAGGCAACACTGGCCTAAAACAAATAAAAAAAAACCACACAGACAGGTGACACGTTGTGAACGTGATACAGCGATCTACATAGTGAAGAGCGAGTGCTGAGAGTCTATTCTGGGCCTGGCGTGGCGTGGGGGTGAATACTTTCTGCAATCAAAGCTGATACGTGACACAAGAGTTGAAAAGGGTCACCTTGAGACTGATTTTATATTTGCAGTCACGCTTACAGTCATCATTTGTAAACTGGAAAATGTTTTTGTCTTAAATTAGGATTTTGCATGCAGGGGTATGTTTGAATAAGTAGACAGTTGAAGTTTAGATGTTTCTCATGTTACATAAAAAGATTCCACTTCCATTTCATTTTCCTGCTCCTGTGTCATGTGAAATCACTGAAATAGCTTCCACTCCAGGCTGACAGATGGACATGTATATGGCGCCTAAACATAGTAAGATATGCAGGTCGAGGCTATAGATAGTCACAGCCGCAGCAATACAGAGCAGACAGTGAGCAACATTTTCCAGCCACAGCCCCATTGATGTCACAGAGATCACGGACCTGTTGACAAATTAGTCTGATGAATGTTGTAGCCCACTAAACCAAGAATTTAGGGATTTGTTGTAAATATTCTCACACTCTGAAACTTTGGACCAATCACTGATGCCAGGAAAATTAGACAAATTTGTATGAATTGATGTCTGTGCTGTTACAGGGTGTTTTCATACAGGGCCAACAAATTACACGAAAGTTCTTAAAGTATCAAAAACACCAGTGAAAGTGTGCTGTTGGCCATTGTTCTTCAGTGTCTTTTTCCTCTCACAGTGCTCAGTGTTTCAGAGCACTTCTATCTGCCAATTATTTTCAAGACAGTCTTACTGCAGTACGCAGACCTCAGACCACCACTGTGAGACGCCATCATCAGAATAGAAATACACACTCAAACTTCCAAAGTGACATCGGAATAAACTTCTAATTAGGCTTAGGGTAAGGATACTGAAAGTTAAAAGTCAAAAACCTTCTCTATAAAATGTTTAATAAAGCTGAATAAACAGTGCTTACAGGAAATAAACTTGTCCCCCATGAAAACATTCAAACACAGCTAAATTAGCTCAGACTAAAACTAACAAAGCAATATTATCTTAGTAAGCCACATAAGTAAAGTAGCTAATGTAGATGAAGCTACTGAAGCTGTGTTTGCTTCCTTAGAATGTGCTACAGCAGGGGCCAGATTCTGGATTTAGGTCTAAGCTGAGGGCCTAACAGGGTCAACATTTAACCATAACTATCAACCTCATTTTCACCAGTAATAAAATATGAAAAAAAACAAAAAAAAAAAACAGCACTGATGATAAATAATTTGGAAATTTAAAAAAGTAAAAATGATAAGTTTAAAGGCTCAAATCTTAGATAAAAATTCCAATTTATTAGTTCAAAAGATCAGAACAGGATATTAAAAATAGAAAAATAATGTTTTTAAAGAGCCAATATACTAGGAGACAGTTAAAATCGTTAGTTTGAAAGGACAAAATATGAGATCAAATTTGAAATCATGAGTTTAAAAGTCAAAATTTGACTTAAAATTTTTAAATTGTGAGTCAAAATATGGGATTAAAAAGCCAAAAATTAGGAGTTTAAAATGTCAAAATATGACCTAGAATTCAAAATGATGAGTTAAAAAGTTAAACTATGACTTAAATTCCAATTCGGAAGTGTAAAAGGTCAAAATATGATATGAAACGTAAAAATTATTCATTCAAAACGTCAAAATATGAGAAAAAAAAATTGAAATCATGTTTTTAAAAGTCAAAATATGGGATTAAAAACCCAAAGTAAGGAGTTGAAAAGGTCTAAATATGACTTAAAATATAAAATTGGGAATCTCAAAGATAAAAATTTGACATATAAAGTGCAAATTCTGAGTTGAAAAGGTCAAAGAATGAAATTAAAAGTCAAAATCATAAGTTTGAGTTGTGATCTTGAGAAGCAAAATTGAAAAAATGAAATAAAACGCATATTAATTTCTTTCCCAACATTCTGAGCTTTTATGAAATCTCTTTTATTTTTCAGATTTTTACGGCTTGACAAGGATATTTTAAATAATCAAGGTGAAGTTTACATTATTATACTCGAGGAAATCTGCAGACCTCTTAGAGGTGGGTCAGTTAAAATACAAATATGATATGATCTTGAGGGCCAGATATAATCATTCCAATGGCCGGATTTGGCCCCCGGGCCTTGAGTTTTACACCCGTGTGCTACATTGATCGTCAAGTCCTCCAGGCTAAAGAGAAAAGGACCATCCAGATTGTTACTAATGTGGAGCTCAAAAGCCAGCATTTGTGATGATGAGGGGGTGTATTTGTGCCCTAAAATGGGTCACTTACACAGCTGTGAAGGCAACAATAATACCAAGAGGTTTATAAAGGTTTTGGAGCAATGTATGCGTCCATCCAAATGGTGTCTTTTTCAGGGATGCCCATGCTTATTCCAGTAAAAAAAAAAAAAAAAAAAAAAAAAAAAAATGGTTAAAAATGCTCTACTTTTGACAATATAAAATTTGAACCCAGCACATCTGAGCAGTTTAAGATTTGTGCAACAAGCAAGAAGAAGAAAGAAATCTACTTTAAGCACTTGCTGTTTTCCTGTTCCAACTTTTTTGGAACATGTTGAGGGAATTGATCCAGAATTCCATTAAAAACTGAATATAAGTTGAAAATGTTTTGCCAGTAACTGTATTCTAATTGTTTACATTCTACACAACATCCCAACTTTTATGGAACTGTGGTTTGTCTGTTTTTTGCAGTTCTAATTTTGAAGATTCTACTTTCAGATAGAGAATAGTAAATAAGTAAGACTTGTTAATGTTGAACCAAACAGACCAGCATGGTTGGGTTTCTACTAACTGCTTTGTAATTCTCTCTGTAGCCCCAGCCTTCATTCTGGAGGGAAAGGCCCCAGTTGAGTCCAGGAGGGGGGACGGAGGAGCTGGGGAGGCCAGCTCTCTCAGCCCCAGCCCTGCCGCTCTGCCTGTAGCCCAAACAGAGAGCCCCGGGCCCTGGCAGAGCGAGAGCCTGCTGGCAGAGTCTTGGTCTACGATGGGCGACGTGGATCCTGAGGACACGAAGAGCCTGGACAGCAGTGATGGGGCGGTTCAGACCGGAGAGGAGAACCACTCCTCCAACTCTGACATGGTCCATTTGGAGCGAGAGGAGGCTGAAATGCTCGAGGAGGCGGAGGAGGAGGCAGAGGAGGAGGTGGAGGAAGAGGATGAGCTGCAGTCCAGCGTGTTGAGCGTTCTGGGTGGAGAGAGGGAGCTGGTTGAGTTGAGGGAGGAGGAGAAGGACCTCCAGGCCCCTGAAACTGAGGGCCTCCTGGTGTCAGCGGAGGAGCCACGAGTAGAGAGGGAGCCTGCAGAGTTCATGCAGGTGGTCCCTCCAATGGCTCTGCCTCCTCTACCTATCGTCAGGCTCCATCCACCCTCCACAACATCCACGCCAATCCCTTCAACCACGACCTCTGAAGCTGAGGAGCCTTACACCTCTGAGGGGCTCCATCCACCGTTCATCTTTGCACCGATGGAAGTCAAGCCGCCGACTGAGAGGCAGGAGCAGCAAAAATTCTCACAGATTCCCCTCTCGGATGTGGAGGAACATTCTCCCGAGGCGCCTGAAGCAGCGGTAGAAAAGTCGGAGCCCTCACCTCCACCAAAGACTAAAAAACCTTGCAGCTCTACCCAGCTGCTGTTCAGAAACGCTGCATTAGTGGCTGTAGTAGGAGTTATAGCATATGGCGCAGTATCCCTCTGCAGGAAGTAGAAACCCTTTCCCCTATCCCAGAATCCCTCTCCAACACAGGTCTTTGTTTTTAATGTATTCCAAAAGAAATATTCCACTTCTGGATTTTACAACCTTTGTATTGTACTTCTTATTAGATGCATTAATTTGATATTTTTGGAATCACTTGTGCTACCTCAGCTCACAGCAGAGCTCATGGCCTTTGTTCTTTCTGTATGTAATAGATTTCTGAGGAATTGTAGCCAATATTATGCAAATCTGGAATGTAAAATCAACCTTGTATGGTACAATTTTAAAGAATCCTGAAACTTGTTCTGAGTTTCTTTGTGTCGTTGTGTCTCTTATAACATCATAGAATTGGATAACAGTTACACTTGAAATGCCATCTGGGGACAAATAAAGGTTTTTGAATTTGAATTTGAACTCTCATGTTACTTTAGACTTCAACAAATACCTGCAACATGAGATTTTCTCTGGGGGAAAAAATCCCTTTGGCAGCTCCCTATATACAAATGTTTACTTTCAATTCGTTCATTTACTATCCAAAGGCTGCTTTGCTAACGTAAGAGGAAGTTTTAGGCCCTGTCCACACGGAAAAGAAAACAATATATTGCTTTTTCATTTTGAAAAAGTTTTCCGTAAAGACGGGATTGTTTCAGGAAAAACCTGCGTAAGCACAGATCCACTGAAAATGACTGAAAACGCTGTAGTGCATATGCCAAGCCTGAACGTTTATTGCTGCCACGGAAATGCACCAAAAGAGAGAAGATCACAGAAAACCAACACGAACTTTCTTCTAGTTAGCCTTCTGGTTGTTCTCTGCATTGGATTTAAGAACATATGATGTATGCGTTTTGCGGTGGTGGTAAAGGAGCATCAGATATTGCTGTAAAAGGCATAACAAGCTCAGTACTCCTGTAATCAACCATTGCTGTTTTGGCCGGACCCACGCAGGCGTCTTAAGAGAGCTACGCTATGTGTAACATAATTGTTTCAAGAAAGATGCGGCTGGCTGTCCACATGGAGACGAAACGGTAGTCATTTACTGATTTGTGCACTCTGGGACCTGTTTTCAAAAAGTACAGTCACCCAAAACGCCGTTTCCATGTGGATAAAACGCCAAAAAACTTTTGCGTATACTCCTGAATTCGTCTCTGTGTGAACAGGGCCTTAGTGTAGTCCACAGAAGAAGATAAGTTAAATGATAGGTATGATTTAAGAGAGCCAGCATGTAGGAATTCTTGCAAAGAATAAACAACGGCATCAGCATAAAGGTGTAATTTAGAATTAAGCAATGAGGAAGATTAACAGTGGTCCAAGAATTGGGGAACCCCTTTGTTTAAGACAGAATTAAAAGGTGGGGAATTTTCATTTTTTACACAAAACAGTGAATAAAACAGAGTTTATTCACTATGAATTTTGGGCTATTTAAGTGGGAGTTTAAGTGTAACCTAGTACTGAAAAAAATAAGTCAAATAACAGATATGATTTCAGAGAGCCAGCATGAAGGAAATCTGCATATGAAAAAACTGTGGTGTCATCAGCATAAAGATGTAAAGTGCAATAGTGCAATGAGGAAGATTAACAGTGGTACAAGTACTGAAACCCCTTTGTTTCAGAAAGAATTAAATACTACATTTTTAACCTTTAAACAATGTTAACAACAAAATATACATTTTTAAACCACATACAACAATTTTTGAATAAAAATTCTAATGAGTAGTTTGCTGAAAATGGAGATTTGAATGCTTGCACACAAGAACAATCATACCTGTTAGATAAATGATATGATTTAACAGAGCCAACATGAAGGAAATCTGGATAAGAATAAACAACAGTGTCATCACTTCATTATAAAGATTACAGTTGTGTGATACCTTTGGAATTAAGAGGTAAAACATTTTAAATTTTTGAACAACTTAAACAAGAAAAATACATTTTTAAAAACACTTTAAAAAATCTAAATTCAAATTAGAAGGTTGGAAAAAAATCACATACTTGCACATAAGTTAAAATCAGGAAAATTAAAGGGCTACTCCAGCTGAATAACAGCCCCTTTTTTTGTCTCTTATTGACACAGGCAGAAATCAGCATTGGCTATTGAAAACTTAACAACATGTATGTTGAAAATGGGACTTCAACCATTTCATGAAAGATATTTGCTCGTTTTGATTTTGATGGCAGTAACACATCTCAAAAAGAATGGATAGGGCAACAAAAGACTAGAAAAGTGGTGCTAATGAAAACAGCTGGAAGAGACTTTTACAACTAGCGAACAGGCCAGGGGTGTCAAACTCAATCACAGCGGGGCACAAATCTGAATTTAGGTCTAACCTGAAGGCCCAACAGGGAAAACATTTTTGTTATTTCAATTTTAACCATAAACTGTACATGTAATTTTTTACAGGTAATTAACTAAGGGGGAAAAACTGATGATAAATGAATTTGAGATTTTTTTAGAGTCAAAATGATAAGTTTAAAGGCTCAAAATCTGAAATAAAATGTAAAATATTAGTTCAAAAGGTCAGAACACAAAAACAAAAGCCAAAATAATGTTTTCAAAAGACAAACATTTGAGATAGAAAACCATGTGTTTAAATTCAAAATATGGGATAAAATTCAAAATATTAGTTTAAAAGGTCAAAATATGAGATTAAATTTGAAATTATGATCTTGAATTTTCAAAATACGACTTGAAATTCAAAATTGAAATCTAAAAGTTCACAATATGAGATAAAAAGTCAAAATCCTAAGTTTAAGTCATTATTTTAAGATGCAAATTGAAAATATCAAATGAAAACACAAATTCATGTCCCTCCCTCATTCCTTACTTTCTCAATATTTTTACTTTTTCAAATCTGTATGACTTAACAAAGGATATTTTAAATATCTGAGGTTACATTTTTATTTCTATACTGGAGGAAATCTGCAGACCTCAGACTTACGGGCCAGTTCCAATTTAAATATGACATGATCCTGCGGGCTGAGTAAAACTGCACCACGGACCGGATTTGGCCCCCAAGCCTCAAGTCTGACACCCCTGAAATAGGCTAATAGATTAGTTACATTTCTAGGTATAAAAGGAACATTTTAGAGTGGCAGAGTTTCTTAGAAGTAATGATGGGCAGAGGTTCACCAATCTGTGAAAAACTGTGTCTGAATAAGTTGGGACAATTTAAAAAACATTCCTCAAAGTAAAAATTGCTTTGAATATTTTGAAGAGGGATATTTTAATTAATTTTCATTAAACTTGTGTACTTTATATGTAGTCTGCTATATCTTATATGTATTTTACTGTCTTGTTTAGATGTTGACCTAACATCTTATTTTGTTACCTTAGCTGTGTCATTATTTTAACCTGGACGTGAAAGGGACTGCTGAAGCAGCACTTCAGTTCTAGACATTAAAAGTACAGCTGTTGGACTCAACATAAAAAAGCCAGTTTTTTATCAGGATCCCATGGTCATAAAAGTTCTTATCAGGAGCTCGGCACAGTGCTACTGTGAGATAATTTATGCACGACTAACACAAGTATGGTCAAGTGCATACGAGTGCACAGCAGGCTGGCCACACTTGAGGTTTGATAGGTAGTCTGGTCAACATCTACGGCAGGAACAGGCTGACATCTGAAACCTTCTTTGACGCAAGTAATTATGGAGAAAGCACTGCCGATTACCTATGTGTTCTTTAAAAAACGCAACAGATGAAGACTAGAAATAAGGGTGGTCATGAAGGCAACAGTCGGACACACACACTGTCATTTTTTAAAGGAAAGGTGAAGCGTTTGCTCCAATCAGATTTGCACAAGCATCCTGGAGAGTCAAAAGAGTATAAGAACGGCGTTCTGAAATCAGCTATTCAGATGTTTTGTCGACAGCAACTCAGGTTTTTTGTGGTATCTCAGAAATCTCAGAAATCTCGAAGGTCGTTATTGAATGCTGGATGCTGGAGCCAAAATGGAAAACTGTTCTGTGGTCAGATGAATCCAGGTTGCTATCATCACACAGTTCAAAAGCTGCATCTCTGATGGTATGTGGTTGCATTAGTGCCTATAGCATGGGCAGCTTACACATCTGGAAAGGCACAATCAATGCGGGAAAGTAGATCACGGCTTTAGATCAACATATGCTCCCATCCAGATATCTCTTTCAGGGCTGCCTGCAGACCAGACTTTCCACCAAAAGAAAACATTTGGTGCATCGTGAAATGAAAAATCAGACAGAAGATCCAGGACTGTTCAGCAGCAAGAATCCTACCTAATGGGCTGATAAGCCTTCAAACATCTGTAACAATAAAGCTCATTTGCACTGCTCAAAATGTTCTGATAATTTTCAGATAATGGCATGGATTTCATGCCAATGTGTGCCTTAGCTGGACAATAAACCATTCTGTGCCGACTGGTGTGAACCCTGACAAAACACCTGATCAAACAAACCAAAAAGCAACAAGGAGATCTGTTTTTATGCCATGAAAGTTTTTCTGTCTTCCATTTATGTTTGATCAGTCATTCTGTAAATATTAGGTACTTTTTTAAGCATAGATAAATTCTTTAACTCCCCCTGTGGACATTTTTCTATGAAATCAGGTTAAAATTGTGCCCTTTGGACTCAGCCCTCCTCTGTGGGTAGGCCTTTATTTTTGCAGGCACATGACATGTTTACTTTACTGCTCTGTCCTGCCCTCTGCTGGTCAGTGAGCCACATTCCAGTTGTTTTAGCCATGCAAAACCAACATCAACCAACAGACAACACTGCCATGATGTGCTAGTAGCAAAACTACTAAAGAATAAAACTCAAATAAAGCTTAAAAGTGTATGAAACTTTCACAAATCCTATAGTATTTACTGTAATAACAATGAAACCGTTTTAATGCAGACGTGTTGCAGATCTGTTTATCACTTTCCCCCTGATGCTCTCCCCCTGCACACGAACATGATCTCGTAGATAAAGATTATAACTCTGTGGTCACAGCAGCATGCAGCCCAATATAGACTCATTATGCACCAGTGGCTTTGACACTTCTTGATTTTCATCGAGTACCAGTAAATAAGGAAGAACAATAGTGTTGACTGTGCTGCGGTCAGCCTGCCGTTCCCACATCGGTGCCAGCAAACACGCAGCTATTGAATAAAGAAGAGGAAGGAAAGTGCTTCTTTGTTTGGAGGTATAAAGCTACAGCAAGTCTGCTCTGCATGAAAGTAAACTGTACCAGATTTAAAGACAAAAATCAATCTCTTTACCTGCACGCCTCTCTTCCCTTTCTACACATATAATCTTCTAACCACATAATAGGCCGCCGTTTACTGACACACTCATTAAAATGATCAAGTAACAGTAAAATATTGAAGTAAAAGACATGATGATAGATAGATAGATAGATAGATAGATAGATAGATAGAAAGACAGATAGAAAGACAGATAGATCCCGAAGGAAATTCGAGTTTCAGCTGTTCCATTATACAGGTAACAAGGACAGTAAAAAAACAATAAGATCTAATCAAAAACAGCAAAACAGCTCTGTTGTGTAGATGTGCAGAAAGCAGGCAGAAAAAATATAAAAGAAAAAGATATATACAAATATACAAGGACAGTGTGTAACTGTTTCAGGCCAATAAAATAAAATAAATAACATCAGAAGCAGGATACCTTGAGGTGAACATGTGAGGAGATACAGTCTTGAATAAATATATAAACATATGGACACAGTATGCTTCAGCATACCAAAAGATTTTGGACAATTCCATGCTCCCAACTTTGTGGAAAGAGTTTGAGGATGGCTCCTTCCTGCTCCAACATGACTGTCCACCAGTGCACAAAGCAAGGTCCATAAAGACATGGATGAGAGAGTCTGGTGTGGATGAACTTGACTGGCCTGCACAGAGTCGTGACCTCAACCCGATAGAACACCTTTAGGATGAATTAGAGCGGACACTGAGAGCCAGGCCTTGTCATCCAACATCAGTGTGTGACCTCACAAATGTGCATCTGGAAGAATGGTCAAAAATTCCCATAAACACACTCCTAAACCTTGTGGAAAGCCTTCCCAGAAGGGCTGAAGCTGTTACAGCTGCAAAGGTTGGACTGACGTCATATTAAACCCTATAGATTAAGAATGGGATGTCACTTAAGTTCAATTGCGAGTCAAGGCAGGAGAGCAAATACTTTTGGCAATATAGTGTAGATAGGTAGGTAGGTAGGCACCATTGTGCATGTAGTGGATTTTTTTTTACTACTTTTCTGTAACTTCAACACTGAAAGAAAACTCCAAGGCACTCATATGCACATTTTTATTCGTTAACATTAATAATCTAAAATCATAATAGCATATTTCATACTTTCCATCATGTCTATTCAGCATTCTTGCACTTTTTTTACATCACATCCAGGTGATCAGCATGGCCTGTGCTCATAGATATCTCCAGATTTATTGACTTTTTTGATGATAATATGGACTGTAAGTTGGGATATTCAACATCTTAGTGATTTTACATCAGGGAACTTTTGTCTGAAAGTTTTCTGACATTTTTAGATGCACTTTTGGACAGATGAGTGAACCTCTGCCCATGTTTCCTTCAGAGAGACTCTGCCTCTCTAAAATGCACCTTTAATACCAAGTCACATTACTGATCTGTTGACAGTTAATCTTATTAGCTCCTGATATATTTAAATCTAAAATATGTGTTTATGAGATTTGAAAATCCTTTCTTTCTGTTTTTTTTTTTTTACATTTTACACTGTGCCCATACTTGTATCATGAGCTACCATGACCTGTGGTTAATTCAAGCTACATAACACATGGAAGTGTTGAAAGTTTTCTCAGACCCCACTGCGGGAAGCCTGAACAGCAGCACACATCTGTGAGGCCTGAGCTGCACGCCGACAGGTTGTGGTCTGAAATTTACGGTGTTGATCTGAAAAAAGTTCCCCCCTGAATAGAACGAGAGAAAGGTGGAGAGGGTGAGTGGACGAGGTTTGTGGTTCTTTGTTTTTTTTTTTATCAGGGTGCTGCACCGGCAGGAAACACGCCCACACTCACACACGGACATTTGCATGCACGCACCCACGGACACTCCTTCCTCCCCGTACAAACACACTAAATAAACACAATGGTAATTTACTGTGATAAGGTGTTTTTCTTTGGGGAGAAAAACAGTTAAGAAAATACTGAGGCTGATCAGATTAAATGGCTTTAAAAGAAGCCATCAGGTCACTCCACTGATGTAATATCACCCCTTATGGCATCGCTGTAATCTGTGCATCTCCATTTCTTTGTTTCCATCAGGTTTCCAGCTCAGCCCTGACAGTCGCCACACTACAACTGGGCAGAAAGGGGAACTTCAGGTGCGAGTCGGTTGATATTTAAAACTGCACGCTAGAGATAAATGAACTTCTCAAAAAAGCTTGTGTTTATTTGAACAGGGAGGGGGGGTTGGCTTTGACCTGAGAAAAAACAAGCAGAGTGTGAGTTCAACAGCGATGACCACAATATTAACCATTAACCTTTACAGGCACACTTATCTGAAACTCTTTATGGCATTCTGCTCAATTGGAAAACCAAATTATCTCAGCTTTTATTCTAATGGGGTTTTGGTAACACAACCAGCCTTTATACACTTGTGGAGAGCACGGCATGGAGCTTACTTAATGACTTCTTTTATGTAGGAACTTGCATGAAAACCATGGAGTGAACTGCAGAGTGATGCAGCTTTTAAAGATGGTGAAATAAACTTTTTAAAGGCGTTTTAAAGCAGTAGATACAACATTACAAGAATGATGGGACACTTTTATTTATGTTTTGCAGTTGGGAAAAGAAGGGAATATTATTCACAGTCAACTGTAAATTATGTTATTAGAAAGTTGAAGCGTTTAGGAACAACAGCAAATCAGCCATGAGACGAAGACCATGTGAAATCCCAGAGTGGGTTCAATGACTGCTAGGGTGCATAGTGCGTCATAGTCGCCAACGCTTGTTGATTCCATGGCTCAAGAACAGAATTTCCACTGGCATTAATGTAAGCATAAAAACTTCAACAGGAGCTTCATGGAATGGATTTCTATGGCCAAACAACTGCATGCAAGCCTCTCATGACCGAGTCAAATGCAAGAAATTGGATGGAGTGGTGTAAAGCAGCCTCACACTGGACTGCCAAATAGGCAGGAGTCCAGGTTTGGCGGATGCCGGGAGAACGTTAGCTGCCTGACTCCACTGTGCCAAATGTAAAGTTTGGTCTAGTAGGGTTAATGGTATGGGGCTGTTTCTCAGGGTTTAGGCTAGGCCCCATATCTCCAGGCCAGCGTGGTGAATGTACAGGTCACAACATTTTGGAGTTGTTGGATTTTGTATTTGATAAGTTTGATGAGGGAAAGCAAAAATTCCGTCTGCTAAAATAGCGTTCACGGTGCAGCTGGTTGAACGGTCCCCCCAGATCTAGAAACAGCTTGAACCGACAACTAAAGAAAATGGACCTATTACTAAGACAATAGAAATTATGGCAATGGGCGAATTTGCCAAAATGTTGAAGTATCCCTCTAAACTTATGTTTTTCATATATTGAACTTTTTGATTTATAATTGTGATTTTTAATTCCATAATTTAAAATTTTAGATGCACAATTTAAAGTTCAAACTCATATTTTGATCTTTAAAACTCATTATTTCAACTGTAAGCTCATTTTTTGACCTTGTCAATGCCTAACTCTAACTTTTAATCCTATATTTTGAACTTTTAGACTCAGAATTTAAAATTCCAACTCATATTTTGACCTTTAAAACTCATGATTTTGACCTTAATCTCAAATTTTTAACTTTTAGACACACAGTATAAAATTGTTTCTCATATCTTGGCATTTTAAACTTCTGATTTTGGATTTTATCTTATATTTTGACCTTTAAAACTCACATTTTGACTTTTCTGTCATATTTTAATCTTTTAGACTTACAATTTAAAATTCAAACTCGTATTTTTCCCAGTAAAACTCATGATATCAAATATGATCTAATATTTTGACCGTTTCAACTTATTTCAAATTTATGTTTTATTTGGACCTTTAAAACTTATGTTCTAAAATTGTATCTCATATTTTGATCTTTCAAACTCATCATTTAGAATTTCATCACATATTTTAAACTTAAAACTCATGCTTTTGACTTTTATCTAAGATTTTGACCTTTTAAACGCATGATTTGAAAATTTATCTCATATATTTTACTTTTAATTTGGTGTTTTGACTTATTGAACACATACATTTGAATTTCTATTTCAGATTTTGAGCCTTCAAACTAATCATTTTGAGTTTTACAAAATTTTTTAAATCATTAATCATCAGTGTCGAATTGCTTTTTTTCATTTATTACTGAGGAAAATGAGGTTGACAGTTTGAGGTTAAATGTTGACCCTGTTAGGCTCTCAGGTTAGACCTAAATTCAGAATCTGGCCCCTGCTGTGATTGAGTTTGACACTCATGATTTACAGGCTTAAATTCTTAAGCAACCATTTTTAAAAATCAAAAGCAAAAACCTTTCCATGATCTCTAAGATATGTATGATTATTATTAATATTTTATTTACTGTTGCAATGTGAGGGATGTAAATGCTTCCTACTTCTCTTGTTTGTTGAATATTGTCCTTTTTTTCTTATTAAGATGTAACAGCAGACTTAAAGGGGTTTTCTAAAATTTATAAAGGTTTTATTGTTAGTTTTCAATGACTCAAGATAAAGATTTGCTTTAAAATTGACCTTTTAAGTGACCAAAGATAAGTGTTATTGGATTTATTATAAGCTAGTGGTTGCTATTGTTCAGCCACAGTCTCATATCATACAGACTTTTCATGCAAATATTTATTTATTTACTTTACCTCTTTTTTAGCTAGAAAACAATGGAACACAGTTACAAATTTCCTGCAGCTCTATAGGTTCAAATTTCAATTTTCAGATAAACATATTACTGAACAGCACACATAATAAACTTGAATGTTAGATACATATCTCGCCCGGTATGCAAATTCTCAGGTCAGAAAGAGAATTGATGGTATTCCTGGGTTGAGAGTGCAATAAAGGAGGTTTTTGTTGTCCACAGATTGTGATCTTAACCCTGAGAGGAGAGTGTGATGTTCAGATGTGTATCTGTGCTTCCAGAAAAAGAAGAAGTGAATGTTACTTTAAACCATTTAAATGACCGGCCTCTCTTACCTGTCGATAAGGCTGAACAGGTGGAGAGGTCTGACATGGAGGCCTATATATACCTGTCCAAATGCTGCACACCTGCATGAGAGTAAGACAGAGACAGTTCTAAGACAGGCCTTCACAGAGGGAAACAGACAGACGTGCAACATGGTGAGTCTGGGGGATGCTTAGACTCTGTCATATGCAGGTGTATCATCTTTGTTTGCATTTAAATATTGTTTAAAACTAAAGTAAATTAATGTGATTTTCTTGTTTTCCAGACCTCCTTGGACAGCGACATCAACCAACACTTCCAGGATGCGATTGATGTGATTCAACAGCATTCAAATAACTCATATTATGACTCAGGTGACTACAGCCATTAAAATGAATCATATCAATCAAAGTTTTTCACTCTTTTATTGTGTAATAAAAGCAGTTTTGATGAATGATTGATGTAGGTGTAGGTGTAATGATCACCTTTTTGTCCTTCCAGAATACACATACTATGAGACCCTGGGTCCCTGCTGCCTCGTCACGCACCCGTCTGATGTGGCTCCCCCGGTGTATGAGTGGAACGACATGGCTGTAAGTAACAGGGAAAAGATGAAGACGAGGAAAGGGTCCACTTTAGGATACAGGTGCAGATCATAAATTTGACTAATATTTGACTGAACAAATAATATTTACTGTTCCACACAATTAATGATATTAAGTCACAATCAGCTTGAACATATTAAGTTTAATGATTTTATTTTGGTTTATCTTACAACAAACTTATGGGCTAATTTAACTGGATTTCATATGCATAAGGTGATCTTGAAGGGATATTTCGGTATTTTTGAAGTTCGGTTGTACGAGGTACTTTGTAATACAAATGTGTGTTGCCCTTTTAATCTCCTATGTCCCAGCCTCCTTAAACTCAGGACACATTTAAATTAAATACTCATTTATTGAGAACTTTGAATTGTGAGGTGAATATTCCAATCCTAAACCTCTAAATCAAATTTCATTAGAATAATACTGTCACAATTTGCATCAAAATTTTCTGTTGCATTTTTTTAGAAATACCTATTTAATATATAAGAAAATACACATTTATTTTGGAGATTTTTTCTACCAGAACACTGCTGTCACCACCAAATGAGGGCTGTCCATAATATGGAGTGCTTAAAAAATTTATTAGACCACCACCCAAAGTAAGGTTTATGCCACTGCTGCCGTAAATTAACAGCATTGGTAATTACCAAAATCATTTTTTATGTTTCTGCAATGGTTAATACACCAATATGTAGAAGCTCTTTAACCCAAATGATATTTTTAATGCTAAAATATAATTATTATTTTTATCCATGAATTTTCAAATTTACTGATTTACAAAAGAACTGCAAACATTGTACAGCACATTATTACTTCTTGATTAATATGTCAAATTATAGTTATTTACTTGCATTCCTGAACAGAAAAAATTAGTTTAAGTGGTTGAATGTTATGCTTGATTAATTTCTGACTTCTCAGAGAAGCCCAGTGAGCCAGCTCAAATTTGGGGAGAAAAAGGTGAATTCAGTTTGAAATTCCTCATTCCTCCAAAGTTAGTGCTGCTAACATTTTTAAACGTCTTAAATGAACAAACATACATTTGAATAAGTCAATAAATCAATGGATCCTTTGATCCTTCTTGTGTTTAAAGGACTGTCAATAATAGTTGGTATAGGCTGTGATACATTAAATTTAAGACAAAAAAAAGAGATTTAAAAAAATATGAAAATAATATAATTTTAAAACTAAATACATCATATGCAAATTATTATACGTGTTTTTTAGAGCATTGTATGATATTTATGATTGATGAGGTGTGCTGTAACACCGTTTAATTTAAACAAAACAAAACAAAACAAAAAAAGAGCCGTTGCAGTGGTCACTCCTGAAAAATCCTGACTCCTGTATGTCAGTGAAGTATCCCCGACTAGCTCATGGTAACACGGGAAAAGACGTTACTACAGAGACTGAGCAGGGCGCTTAAAAACACGTTTGTCATCGGCGTTTTCTACCTCTACCGGTCCGTGTATAGTCTTTGAAATGTATCAGCAACGGTAAAAATCTTTGACCCTGTCGGCTGTCACATCCGGAGGCTTTTTGAAAACAGTGCGGAGATAAGTAGACGGAGAAAAGCGCAGCAGGAGGCAGTAGCGAACTTTTCTTCTTCGTGTGTTGATTTGTTGCCTACTTCCTCTTCTTCGTTGGTGGTTTAATAGCGGTTAGTCAACACTTAGCAATACCAAAATATACCATAAAACTGTTGTCACCACCAAATGAGTGCTGTCATTACTGCATCATGGCATAGTTCTAAGAAATAGAAAAAATTAAACCATTTATTATGATGTTTGATAATGTTTATTTGAAATTAATTCAAACTAATCCATCCTTACTTTTGAAAACAGTTCAAATAAATATATGTCTTTAAAACAAAAAAATATGGTTACTTATAGTGAAACGTCCCTAAAATTATGTTTAATTAGATATTTTTAAGTCTTATAGTAGCACAGCTTATATCACATGTATCAGTTGTATGTGTAATGAGAAGAGCATAGGGGAAAAGATGCAGAGAAGTTCTTTTTTTCTCTTTATTCATTATTTTTCTCTTCCAGCAGCAGCCTTGGCCTCAGGTCATTCCTGAAGTCTCCCTTGGTCACACGATGCAGACTGAGGTCCCTCAGTTTTACTCAGTTTTACCACCACAGAGAAATAGCAAAGGTGGGTAGAATTCTATAGCCTCACAGGTTCAGTCCCATTTGTACATTTCAAATCCACCCCTCAGTTTTACCACTTTTTTTCAACATTTAACCCATTTTTGCTACTTTTTGCCCATTTCTGCTACATCTTTTTGTCTATGTCAATCAATTTTTGGTGCTTTTTGCTCAGCTTTGAACATTTCACCAATTTGTTGCCCATTTTGCCTCTTATTTTCTATTAGTCCCACTTCATTTTCCCTCTTCGTTTTTATCACGTTTTACCTCTTTTTTTTTTTTTCACTTTCTTTGCAACTTTTAATCCATAATTGCTTCTTTGTGCCATACATTTTTGTCTCTTTCAACCCATTTCTGGCATTTTTTACTCAGTTTTGCCAGTTAATCCATTTTGTTTTTTGCCATTTTGCCTCTTTCCTCCTATTTATCCCACTTCTTTTGGTCACTTTCAACCCACTTGGTCACTTTTTGCCATTTGCCCTATTTTGCCACTTTTTTCTCTTTTTTTTTTTTTTTTTTTTTTTTGACTTTTGCCCGTTTCTGCCACTTTTTTGTTGCTACTTTTAACCCATGTTTGTACCTTTTTGCCGCTGCTTTTTGTCACTTTTGACTTGTTTTTGACCAATTCTTGCAGCTTTTTTTTTTTTTTACCTTATTGTTGTCCCATTTTTGCCCCTTTGACCCCTTTTTTTGCCACTTTTTCATCACTTTTCACCACTTCTTTCTGCCACTTTTGTCATCTATTTTGCTGAATTTTTGCCCTGTTTCTGCCACTTTCCCCCCATGTTTCCCACTTTTTGCTACTTTTTTGATTTTGCTGACATCTATGTGCCCCCAGTTTGGCTGGGCCCTTGAAAGCTATCCCTCGTATGGGTGGCCTCAGTCAGTGGTACTCGGTCTTCAGTGCTGATTGGCTATTAAACATGTGATATCTATCAAATCAGATTGTGCTGTGGGTAGGAAAATTGGTTAGACTGGGGAGAGAGATTTAGAGCAGCAAAGCTAATTTCTAATTGATTGGCAAAGTGGGAAGGCAAAGGGATGTATTGGGATTGTGCCAAAGTAATATCAGTTTAAGTTTTTCTATTCTTGCATCCCTGATTCTAGCCTGTTCTCTCTTCAGGTCGTAAGAAGCTCAGACTCTATGAATACCTCCACGAAGCTCTGAACGACCCCAACATGGGTGACACCATCCAGTGGACAGACAGCAGCAGCGGCACCTTTCACTTCATCTCCAAGAACAAGGAGAAGCTGGCTGAGTGCTGGGGCCAACGCAAGGGCAACCGCAAGACCATGACCTACCAGAAGATGGCCAGAGCTCTGAGAAACTACAGCCGCACTGGTGAGATCATGAAAGTGAGGCGCAAACTCACCTACCAGTTCAACCCCGACATCCTGCACCGACTCGGCTCCACGCACGTGACCATGCACTTGCCGGGGCACCACACCCAGGAGGAGGGGAGCACGTGGCAGCAGAGCACGGCGGAGCAGAGCTTCTGTGGGCCTGCAGCCATGGAGAGGCACAGACACAGCTGTTTCAGACACTTCCAGCTGCAGGAGGATTACGACCTGGCCTCCAGCTTCACCTCACACAGCATCACCCCGCTGTAAGCTGGAGGACGGGTTGATCAACAGCTTCCTAAAAACTGCTCATCTGCTGCTGCCAAACACTCACCATCCACAGCACATGCATGAATGGATCTGCTTTGTTTAATAGAACATCATGTAGGACAACACATGTTAATTTTCACTTCAACACATATGGATTTAGGAATTTGATTTTTTTTTAAATATCCCTGAGCATAACTACTAAAAATGATCAATTTGACTGTTGTTCCTCAAAATCAACCACTAACGTTACAGAATGCGTTGTTTTATTCTGCAATAATAGAGAGATTAAAAATGCAATTATAATGGGAGTAAATGGGAGCACAATTTTATATCCGACACGACAAAAAATAATCATGCTTTAAAATAATTTTTTTGTTAATCTTTGACACATCCAAGGTTACAATTTTCCAAAGCCCCCTGTCATATATTATATAGAAAATAACTCATTATATGTGTGTGATTTTAACAGAAAACAGTGGCATCATGGATTCAAACAGGCATTAAAAGGGTTAAAAATCCTGAAATAATTAAATATTTGGTAGTTCTGATAAGGACTGAAGTTCATTAAAAGATTTTAGCCAAAAAAGTGAAAAGTATAAATTTGTAATATCTTTATAGCAGTTTGGTTAGTGCACATTAATTTTTTGCTTATGAGGGAGCAACATTTAAATCAGACACTATACAAAAAATATATATATATATTTTTTTAGAAAATAAAGAATTTTCTGTAATTTTTCCATTAAAAAATCAGTTAAACCATTAATATCCCCAAATATCCCAATATTTGGTAGCTTTGGTCAGCACTGAAGTGGCTGAAAAAATTAATCAAAGACTTTAGGGGACATATTTTTATATAACTTTTATAACATTTTCAAATTAATATTTTTCAAAGTGAACATTTTTGTCCTGAAAGGCTTATTTGGGTCATGAATCTCAATTATATAGTCGGGTTAAGAGTAAGTATTTAGTCAGAAACAATCCCCCTTTTTTAACTCTGGAGAGCTGAATTAAACTAAAGTGATTTTTTTTAAATTTATTCTAAAAATGTGGAAAAAAATATGAACATGCAAAGAAAAAGAAACAGTCAAGCACATGAGTCCTATACTATCTCCGTTTGTCATGTGTGTACTAATCTAACTAGCATACATTGTGTTTAATAATTAATATTTAATAAACATAAAAATGAATTAATTAAAAGAAAATAATCAAATATATAATAATAAAATAATGATTTGAAATAAAATAAATAATAATTTAATAGTTTACTTTCTTGAATTGGTCAAATTATTGACCAGTGAGATTAGACAATGTTTACAGCACTAATGATCTGTGTAGCCTTCTAATTCACATTATACACATTAGAACAATAGTGCCATTAAAACATGTTTTTTGTTACCACATTTAAGGTCTTTTCTGTATTTTTATTTTTACACTGTAACCTGATTAAATACTTGTAACTTAAAAAAACTGTAAATGTACTGTAAATACTTGTAAACAATAAAAAGAAAAAAGAAACTACTATTGAATGAATCAATGTTTTTCATCTGTTTCTAACACTTTGAAATGACTGCACATTATAAAGCATTATTGAAGATTTAACCTGTCATCTATAAAGCATCATTACATATGTGTCATTCATAAACTGAAATAAAATGCTTTATCAATTCAATTGTAAAGTATTAGTAACCTTTACTCTTACAGTACTTTTAGTAATGTTAAGTTAATGCTTTACCAATGCATAAATAAAGCATTTATAGCAATGTCGGGCCAAAGCTCATTCAAAATGGAGAGAGGCAAATGGAAAACTGTTCTGTGGTAAGATGAATGAAAATTTGAATTTTTCACCCACTGACCATGAGTTGAATCAATGCCAATGGCATGGGCAGTGTTAGTACATCATACAAATAAGCAAATTATGCATTATAAATGAGGATAAAACCTTTTTTTTTTTTTTAAACTAATGCTGTATTAATGAGGAGTTGAGTATTTACAGATGATAAACCAGTGTTTTAGTAAAGGTTAATGGTGTATAGTTATTGTAAAATGTTTCAAAATTTCCTCCTTTACATGTGACCATTTGCAAAAATCAAGCAGTAATTATACATTAAAATTAATAATTATTTAAAGTTAACAAATCATTATTAACCTGTATTTTTCTCAAGCAATGTTTTCTTAATTTCAGGATTTATACTAAAACACACATATCGTAAAGTTCAGGTTAGGGGGGCAGGGGGCAGCCCAGATGGGCATGAGGATTCAAGAGGGCACCTGGTAAGCCCACCAGGAGAGTAGGCCGGGCCTGGAGGGCTGCCAGTATGGAGCAAGGAGATGAGGTCTGGATGGCCTCTGACGGAAAACGGGAGCTTGGGTCAGCCGGACCTCCAATGGGGACTCAGGGGAACCAGGGTGGACAGGGTGCAGGAGGTGGGAGGCACTCAGTCGGGACAGGGTGCAGGAGGCACTCAGCTGGGACAGGATGCAGGAGGCGCTAAGCTGGGACAGGATGCAGGAGGCACTAAGCTGAGACAGGAGGCTGACAGTGCTCAGCGGGGACTGGAGGCTGACTTCGCTCAGCCTGGCAGGATGCAGGAGGCGCTCAGCTGGGACAGGAGGCTGACGGTGCTCAGCCGGGACAGGTGACATGGGGCTCTGCGGCACTGCAAACAGGATGGGGCACTGGGGGCTTGAGGCCTGGGCGGGGATACCGGCTGCTGAGGCTTGGGATGGGAGGCAGACTGCTTAGGCATGAGCTGGTGAGGCTTTGGCTGCTGAGGCATGGGCTTGGATGCTGGTTGCTGAGGCTCTGGGCTGGGACTGTTGAGCGAGGATCAATAGATACAGTGAGACTGATGAACCAGAAACCGGAAGTTGTCCTGGGGTATGTCGACTGGGTGTCCTTTGACGACCTCCACAATGGCCAAAACGGTCCATTTATAAAATGGCTCCATTTTAGCTCAGTTCATTCTGTCATAAAGTGGCCAAAACAAAAATGGACCCTAGTGCAGATCTAACAAAATTAAAACATAATTTTTTAGAATAAAAGTCTGAGTAAGAATAGATAGATAGATAGATAGACAGACAGACAGACAGACAGACAGATAGACAGATAGACAGATAGATAGATAGGTAGATACTGACATTTTAATCTAAAATCTAATTCATGAATGTTCTTTTACTAAAATGTGTTGTAAGAGTTGAAAGATTTGGCAGCATCTCCATTGTAGTAAAATATTACAACAACCCTGAGAAAAAAAAGTGACATTCAGACACATCCTTTGAGAAAAATATGGCGTTGAAGAGTGTTTTTTCCTGAGGAGGGAATAGCTGCTGCCCGCAGGCCGACTCTTATCTGCTGCAGCGGGGAGGATGTGGTCAGTGCTGGGGTGCTTTGTTGATGGGTTGTTGGTGTCGAGGCTTTGTGGGATGGGGGTCACTTTCCTGTGAGCACTGGAGAAGAGAACACATGGCAGTGTGCAGGCTCCTGTTTGGGGGGTGGATGGGTATAAGAAGAGTCTGGGGTCTGGAGGAGTCAGACTGGAAGGAGACGAGACTTAAACATGATGGTAAAGAGCTGAAAAGAATGACAATCTTTAAAGATGTGAAATTATGATGAATTCTCTGATTTTGAATTCTTTTCTTTTGTAGGATTTTTACATGGACCCTCATTCTGACTTGGAGGTGATTTTGGACTTCCTTGAGGAGTACTACAGACAAAACACAGGAGAAATAGGTAAGAAGAAAGCACAAGACTTTAAATAAAATACTCAATGTTGAATTTTATCTCTAAATTTTTGCTTTTTTGCAGCAGAAAAGGTGAACTGGGCGGCAAATGAAGGGTCATGTGAGCAACCCTGGATGCACAGTGAGCCACCTGTAAGTTTTAAGTCCTTTTCTCCACATAAAAAGCTGAAATACTGATCTAAAACGCCTTTACAGTCGTTCAGGATTGTAATTTTCTCTTCTTCCTTTCATCATTAATCACCAAACCTGCACTTTAGCCTTTACCGGCACACAACGCCCCACCACCATTCAATCAAAACACAACAGCATTATTGTCTGAGCCAAACTTTGTATCAACACGGCAGCCGCCCAAAGCAGCAGAGAGAGGTGAGTTCTCCTTTTTCTGGTCACTAGATACTGTTAAAGCCTTGTCTGCTTGTAGCCTGAGGGCAACAAAACAAAGAGAGCAAATAAGAGACCTTCCCTTTACTGTAAAACAATGGCACTGTGCACTGAGTAGCTGTTTTTACATATCTATCAGATAACCGCAGTGTTTACTGCTCTACTCGCCGCATCCCAACAGTGAAGAGATTTTCTGGGAATTGCTGCATTTGAGGAAATGATGAAATATTTACCAAGCAGCTTTAACTGTTTGATTTGAAATCCCTTAATTCCATTTTCTGTCACAGGTAGAAAGGTGCGACTCTTCCACTTCCTCTTTGAGATGCTGGAGGATCCAAACATGGCCCACTGTGTCTCCTGGGTGCCAGCGGCCGCCGGCGTCTTTCGCTTCTCCTCCACCAATAAGGATGAGGTGGCGGCGTTGTGGGGGCAGAGGAAGGGCAACAAGAGGCCGATGACGTACCAGAAGATGTCCCGCGCCCTGAGGAACTACGCCAGATCTGGAGAGATCTTCAAGGTGAAGAAGAAGCTCACCTACCAGTTCAGCCGAGACACCCTGGCACGACTGCAGAGCTGTCATAAAGGAGGAATCTAACAAGGACTTCTTTTGTGTATATTATTATTATTATAGTGTTTTTTATTCCATATCTTATGATAAAATGCTGTATTTTCTGCTTTCCCATTTTTTAAACTATCATTTTTGTATTTCTCATTTACATATAAGCATTGAAAACTCATTTTTCTTGAAGTTGGAGCTTGTATGACGTTTTCTTTGTAACGAAGGAATAAAAAAGAAATGTTTTACTCTGCTATTCTTTCATAATTTTTTGTATCTGTATCTCATCAAATTGAAAGTGAAACAGAAAAGTTAATTATGCACTAATAGCATCAGAAATACAGCTGAAACTACACGTTTATATACACTCCATAAAAAGACACCTAACCTTTGTTTTCTTACCGTCAGACATTAAACCAGACAAAACTTTTCCTGTTTTAGGTCAGTTAAGATTACCACAATTATTTCTATTTGCTAAATGCCAGAATAATGAGAGAGAATCTTTAATTACTTTCTTCAAAGTCTGAAGTTTACATACATTTCTTTAGCATTTGGTGGCATTGCCATTAAACTGTATGACATGGGTCAAACATTGGGTCAACCTTCTTGCGAGAGTTTGCTGGCATTTTGGCCCATTCCCCTGTCAGAACTGGTGTAACTGAGTCAGTTTGTGGTGATCACTCCATAACATTAACTTTGTTGTCCTTAAGCCACTTTGTAACTAATTTGGCAGTATGCTTAGGGTCTTTGTCCATTTGAAAGACCCATTTGCGCCCAGGCTTTAACTTCCTGGCTGATGTCTTGAGATGTTGTTCAATATGTCACACACACCACACCACATTCCAAATTATTATGCAAATAATATTTTTTTCTCTGATTTTCCTAAATAGTCAATGCAGATGACAGGGATTGTGGAGAGACTGAAGTTGACCACGGTCATGTGTTTTGGACTTGTCCCCTCATTTAGTCTTTCTGAAAGGAGGTGGCAGCAATTATTTCAAAAAATTTTTGGTTTTACTATCAGTACATTTACATCTCTCTATCTTGGACGTTTCCAAGATGGTCTCACTTGCAATGTTACCTATCTCCTAAAAGTCTTACTTGTTGTGAGCAAAAAAGCCATTACAAAGGGCTGGTTACAGAAAAATTGTCCAACGGCCGGTCTCTTTGTTAGCATTGTAAAACAGTTGCATCATTTGGAACAGATGACTTATTCTATACGACTTCAAAAAGACTTTGGAGCGAAACAGTGGGAAAAATGGAACATTTATTTAGCCGAATAATGTTTACTGGTGTTTTGATGACTGTCACATGTGCATGTATGTCAGTATGGGTATGTATATGGGTGTATGTGTATACATACATATATGTATGTGTGCATGGTTAATACAATGGTAATAGTTTTTGTACATTTCATTTGAATGAGGCAATTTTGTTGCCCTTAAGTTTGGACCAATCCAAGACCTCATGATTATCTGTTTTTGTTTTGTTTTGTTTTGTTTTTACTGTACCTGCAATTGTGTTCTATCTAAAAACTATAAATAAAAAGTAAAAAAAAAAAAAACATACTGAAAAAACCTCCCCACGATAACTATTTTATTTCAAAAATAAAAACTCAAAATGTACTGTACCATCCTGTTATTATGCACAACACAGTTTAAAAACATTTTTGTAGGTTGAAAAGAACTGAAAAATGGCCATTTGTTGAATGTTCAGCATTAGGAGGTCATATTTCTGGGTTTAAAAGCTACTTCAATCAAAAACATCTTAACAGGCCAAGTTATATGTTTACATGGGACACCTTCTTTGATATCACCTTCCATTGAACTTGTGAGTTTTTGCTTGAATTTCTTTGCAAGTTGTCAGAATAGCCTCCCAGAGCTGCTGTTTTGATGTGACCTGCCTCCCACCCTCATAGATATTTAGCTTGAGGATGCTCTAAAGGTTCTCAATAGGGTTGAGGGGGCAACACCATGAGTCTCTCTCCTTTTATGCTCATAGCAGCCAATGACACAGAGGTATTCTTTGAAGCATGAGATGGCGCATTGTCATGACAGAAGGCACGGTTCTTCTTTTTGTACCATGGAAGAAAGTGGTCAGTCAGAAACTCTATATACTTTGCCGAGGTCATTTTCACATCTTCAGGGACCCTAAAGGGGCCTATCAGCTCTCTCAATTATTGGGAGGCTAATCACAAGATTTTGGAGTGTTTTTATGGGAATGTGTGCCCATTCATTCTGTAGAGTATTTATGAGGTCAGACAATGATGTTGGACCAGAAGGTCTGGCTCGCAGTCTCCATTCCAGTTTATCCTAAAGGTGCTTGATAGGGTTGAAGTCAGGGCTCTGTGCTGGCCATTAAAGTGCTTCCACACCAAACTCATCAAACTATGTCTTTATAGTCCATAATTTGTGCACAGGGGTACAGTCATGTTGGAATAAAAAAGGGCCTTCCAATTGCTGAAATACATCCAAACTTCAAAAATACTGAAATATCCCTTTATCATTCCCACTTTTAGTCCCTAGATGTCCTGAAGCCTTGCTGGGAAAATTTATGCTGACACTGAAAGAAACACTTTGGCATCCCTATATGCCTCTTCCTTTCTTATACAAAGTGTCTCAGTGCATTCATTTCTCTGTGTGCTCTTGTGTTTGATGACATTTAGGAACCAGAGGGTGTCACTGTAGTCCATCTCAAGGCCTCTGGCTGCTCCTTTCCCCTTTCCTTTCCTGTGTGGCCTGACCTCATGGCTAAATCACCTCTGTGATGTGCACTCACGGCCGTCCAGGGTAATACCAAATGGTTTTGTGCTCTTTGTAGCAGACCCACGTGATACCTCCTCCTAAGCCTAGTATTTACTGCTGGAGCCCACTCCAGGTTATAAATGGGCTAACTGATCTATGGGTGTCTGTTACCAAGAAAGGCCACATACTTCCAACACAATTAGCAAATCAGTCATTTGAGGAAAGAGTCGACTCTTCGCTAAAAGCTTTAAAATTGCATGACATGCTTTAACTAGCAGTATATAGATCTGATTTTGTAGTGACGCTGGGAATTACTAAGAACTGTCCGAGAATTTAAGGCTGCATTCCTGCCCACTGACCGCATCCGTTCCCCCTGAAATAGGCCTTATGTTTTGTCTTGCCTGCCTAGTTGGGTTGTCTGAGGTATTAGTCGAGCATGTTTTAAGTGTACTTCCATGTCACGGTCGTTACATGCTCAGTGAGTTCCTTAGATTCTCTGCTGGAGCTTGGTAATGAACATCTAAAGAAGCATAAGGGTTGTCCTGTTAAATCCTAACAATCACATCAAAATGATTTATGACCTGTGTGACATCCTAAAAAGACCCATTAGGACTGAAGTGGGCACTTTCACAATGAAAATCTTATTTTATGATAGAAACACATGTCATATGTCAAGGTTTATAACAGCTTTCTAAGTATAGGCCACAGAACCACCACCCAAGCATCTCCCCACTATTTATTTGTCGAGTTGGAAAGCCGGCTGTTCTCGGACAGCATTCCCCTTGGATTAAATTGATATCTGGCAACTGGCATCAAGTCCCTGCATGTCATCCCAAACCTTTCTTTTATGATCAATCCACAATATGTTTGGTATCATCTGTGATTGTCTGGGGTATTACATCAGCTGCACACCTGTGAAAATGAGCATGTGTCACTCTTTAATAAGTCTCCCCCTAAAACCCCAGTCCCCTCATCTTCACCTCCTGCCTCTGTGGTGCAATAAGGATACTCACCTCCGATGCCCCACTGATGACTGATGGCTGACACAGAGGAAGTGATGATGGTAAATCAGATTCTGAAGCTCCTGTTTCGAAGTTTAGCTGGTTATTAAGCAGAGAGATTGATATCAATGCTTCTCTTTGAGCTAGAAACACAAATAAAACCATCAACATTAGAGCTGAAGTTTAAGTTTGACATTATTGGACTATCCTAATGTTGTCCAAATGTAGCCTATACTAATATCCACTTATGTACTAAGACAGGGGGCAAGGGGTGCAATTATCCCCCTTGGTGACTTGAGGTATGAATATAATGCTGGAAAAGTGCCCTCTAGGCTGCCTCTACTCTACAAACACAGTGAAGTGCCCTCTAGGGTTCCCTTCAAGTGGGCAAAATATGACAAAATGTCCTTAAAAGGCTGCTCTTCCAGGGGAAAAATGTGGGAAAGTGATGTCTTGCCATCTTGTGTGCTATCTTACAGTAGACATGGTAGAGTGCCCTCTAGGGTGTCTTCCAATGTATAAAACATGCTAAAGTGCCCTCTAGGTTACTCTTCCATAGGTCAAAACTCGATAAAGTGCTCTCTAAGGTGCCTTTTCAGTGGACAAATCATAGTAGTGTTCTCTTGGGTGTCTTTAGGTGTACAAAATGTGATAAAATGCCCTCTGGGATGTTCTACCGATGGATAAAACATAATATAGTGGCCTTGTAAGTTTCTCTTCCAGTGGTCAAAACTTGGCAAAGGCCCTTACAGTGCACAAATATAGTGAAATGTAAATGATAATGTGTCCTCTATTTTCTCTTGTCCCTCAAACATCCAGGGTCTGCCACTGCCAATATCGTTTTCACAGTAAATATAAAGTAAAAAAAAAAAAAAAACCTGTAGTTAGCTTAGCTTAGCATTGCATGAACACGGATAAAAGCAGCTAGCCTAGATCTGTCACACCATTACAAATGTTGGCCAGCCAGTATCTCTAAAGCGCTCTAATGAAGTTTTCTCTTAAATCTGTATTTTAAAAGGAATCCCAAAATTGATTCTTTTTAAACAGGAGAGTTAAAGTGATGGACTACCTTTGGGCAGGCAGCAGAAATGTTAGCACTTACCTACTTTTAGAAGGATTAAACCAACAAGGTAAGGTGTAAAATGCTATGGAACTGAGCCTTGGAGGTGCTAGTACGTAGCTAGCTGACTGTCATGCTAGCAGTCTTTCTACCATAAGCTAAGCTAAGCTGGCTTCTATCTATAGCTTTAAATTCATTGCATTGTAGTACTGTTGGACTTCTAGTTCAGCTTTACATGATAACAAATCAAGATTTCAACACATAGTCTGACTTTATTAAATCTCTTTCATTGAAACTTCAGAGGTAGATGACTATTTTAAAGCTAAAACAAGCATCTGGTTAGCTTAGGTTAGCAAAATAAGTCAGAGAAGCAGACATCATAGCTCTGTTAAACCATAACTGCTTTTTTGCTCATGAGCAACTCTAAAGTTCTAATAAACTTGTATACATTTTTTTAAACCATACAAAAACAGAATCTCAAAAATTGATACCATTGAAGAGAGCTTAAGTGATATCAACATTTCTACACAACTTTTCAAGAACTAAACCAACACAATATTACATAACCTTTTGGCAAAAGCATAGCAAGCCATTCCTCCTTGCTTATAGTTTTTTTGCTAAGCAAAGCTAACTACTTAACCAGCCTTCTTGTCCAACTCTCATAAAAACAAATCGTCTAAAAGTAATTGATATTTCTGAATCTCCTATAGCATTAATGCTGTTTTCAAATTTGTATGGCACTTTCAAAGCTGAAACAAGTCACTGTTTAGCTTGCTACAGCACAAGGACAGGGGGCAGCAGCTAAACTTGTTCTGCTAAAGCTCTTTGAAAGACTTGGTATTTTGTCTTTATGCAGTAGTAAGAGGTTAATGTAGTGAACTATTTATAGCCTGTACTAGTTTAGTTGGGATTCAACTTAAAAAGATGGATAAAAAACTGAGCATTTTTAGGTGCTGTTAGGTACATTTTATAATCTTTGGCTAAAGTATACCTGTTCCTCTTTGCTTTGTCTTGTTGCTATGCAAAGCTAACCGGCTGCTAGCTAAAAGTTTGAAGTATTATGCTTCTTTCTGATAGATAGATAGATAGATAGATAGACAGATAGATAGATAGATAGGTACGTTGTTAATCCTAAGGAAAATTCAAGATATATTTTATTCGAAAAATGTTGAGCTACTGCTCTAATTTGAGCTTCATTTAAGTGAAAACTGCCACAGTGAGACACTGTATCTGCCAGGATGTAAATCCACATCAAACTTTAAAGATAAAATCAGATTAAACTTCTGGTTAGGGTTAGGGTAAGAGTTAGGATACCAAAATTTAAAAGTCAAAAACCTGACCTGCCAAACCTGATAACAAAAGTTTAAGAATATTGAGTAAACAGTCTGCTTACTCTAAAAAAACTTTTCCTCCACAAAAATACTCTTAAAAGTTTAGCTAACATAGCTTAGGGTTAAGCTAACTGAGCTACAAAAGCTGCATAGCTAACATCGCTAATCAGCTAAATCGAATGTTAACAAAGCAACATTAGCTATGTAGGTTTAGTAGCTACATAACTAACAGAGGTAAAGCTGACTTAGCTCTGTTAGATATGTTAGATTATGCTATGTTTACTAAGGCTAGAAGTGGCTTTGCAAATGGTGGCATGCTTTACCTGCATAAGCTTTAGCCAAAGCTAATGTAGCCACAATGACTTAAGTATGCAGCTAGCTAAGCTTTGTTAGTTTTTGATTTAGTTTACAAAGCTAAAGTGAGCCACCGTTCATGTAACTACTTCTAAAACAGGTCTATACATGATTTAATCCCTCTGACCTTTTCTCTGTTTTATTTATGAAATGTTGCTTGGTGTTTAATTTTTTGCAATGTGGTTATTAGAGGAATGTGACTGTCAGACTTTATGAATGAAGTTTAATGCATAAAGCCTCCTAGAATGGAGATATTTTGGTGGATTTATGCTAATGCATAAAGCCTCCTAGAATGGAGATATTTTGGTGGATTTATGCTAAAATTGGGGTCTGCTGCAGAACTCGTATTTTGTCAAATAAAAACAATGTATGATAAAGATTCTTGCAGCTAACGGCTGTTTAACAACCTCTGTGTATAGGGTATATAATGACCATAAACTGATTTGAAAGTGCTGATCATACTTGGTATTGCAGTCTGAACACTGGCATGGGACAGTGATGCAACAGTACCTCTGGGACAGAGCTGTACTGTCCACTACAGAGAGAGGAGGAGCGTGCCACCTCTCTATATAAGGCCTGAAAGCCTGTCCCCCCTGGATCTGTCACTGGTCCTCCTCTCTTCCCCCCACTGAGATTTTCCAAACGGTATCCCTGTGCCCTCCTCATCTCCCATCACTCTGGTCCGAGGAGTTCTGGAGATTTTTTGCTCGTCTTCTGCCTTATCATCATTTCCCTTCTTGGACCTCTTGGTCTTCTTACCTGGCCTCCTGTAGGGTCACATTACTCTGAAGGCACCTACCTACCTGCACCTTTTCACTCCTTGAAGGTTTTCTTGGGACACGGCTCAAGATGCCAGAGCCCACAAAGAAAGGTAGGAGTGTTGACAGGGAGGATGGATTATCATTTTGCCTCTTGCAGTAAGATCAAACCATAAAACACCCAAAATAACATGACTTCGACTTCTCAACTGAGTAATTCCATTTCAAAGTGTTTTGCCTTGTTAAAAGTAGCAGTTCAGTTTTTAGTCCTTGCCTGCAGAGTCAATACTTGTAGAAAGCTCCATCACTTTACAGCTCATCTGCCAGCTTGTTCATAGGAATCCTCAAAGTGACTTTCACAGTGGTATTGTATTACTGATGCATGCGTTTCTACCATCCCGGGGGGCAAGAGAAGATTTGGGGTTTATGAGCAGATACTATTGTTGCCAGGGGGGTTGGCATACTGGATTGTTCCCAGTGATCCAGCTGGAGAAAGACCCAGTGATGAATCGTAGACCAGGAATGTTGATGAGTGCTGTGTTGGACATGAGTTAAGACCTGCAAAGGATGATGTGATGTTGATGAACAAAGCTGTACAGGGATAAATAACAACCCGATTGTGTTTGTCCTCTATGATTGATTGGATGGACCCTCCGTGTGCAACTACATTCAGCATCTTAACCCATCCCCAGTCCCACCCTCCTGTTGGATCTCTCCTCCACTCCATAGCGTCACTCATATGCACCGCCATGCCTATCAACATTCCCTTCTAATCCGCCCTTGTCTGTCATTACGATATGGTATTACTCCCACCCTCCCCATTAGTTTAGCTCTATGGGGGTCTGCTGTCAACTCAGACATGACCATGTAGAGAAAATGGAACATTTTGTTGGGATCTTGGAAGCCTTGATGGCGAGAGCTGATACAAGTTGTTTATACTCTCATTATCCTCCAGCGGGCCTATAATATGTCTTGGCGCTTCCAGACACATTGGGTATAATTTGCACATGGAAACAATTATCTCTACATGAGACGTCTATTTCTTGCCCATCTTATTTGAAAGAGGAACTGCTATTGCACTTATTTTTTGCATTATTTGGGTTCTTTGACAGGTTTTGCCGCTTTTTAGGTTAGTTTTCCTGGTCTAAAAAGATGCATTCCTTGTTCCTCGGAACAAACTTTGGACTACTTTTATGCACCTCTCAAAAACTTCCAATCTTTGCTTAATGGGAGCTCTTTTAGTGACAAGGGAAGGACCTTCGAACCCAAGTCTCATTCCTTGTGTCTTCCCAAATGCCATCCCAATCATTTTTGGGTCATCAGTGGTTGAAAAGAGTTTGCAACAGTCATACTTCCTGAAGTCATGCAACATTCATCTTGGTCTTAATCCTTATGCCCTTTTGTACCGTTGATAGTCCACAGTGCAGTTGCCCCATCCAGCACCATAAACATCCCTGATCCCCTATGAGACAAACCTAAGAGGAAATAGAGGCAGCAGATTCCAGCCTGCTACAAACACTACCCATAAATAGCCCCATAGCCCAGAGCAGCAGATAAACCACAGTAGAAAAGTATTGTTCTTAAAATGAGTCTGAACAGCTGAAGAGAAGAAGGCCAGTACTGTTGTTTTAGACACCCCACTCCCGAGCCTTTAAAAAGTCCGAACCAGAGATGACGGGCTGGCTGAGTCGCCTGCGGATCTCTTGGGACCGGGATTCTTGTCCCTGGAATAGTTCAGAATGAGTGCACTTTTAATCCCCATCCCTTGTTCCCTGCCACCCAACCCCTCCTCCTCTCCTTGCACCAAAACGGACATCTCTCTGTGCCACTGCCTCTTCATGATGGATCAAACACCTCTCCGTTAAACCTATGACCCTGTGCCTAGAGGCCTTAGCGTACCCCCTGCTGCCACTCATTTTGGGGTTTCAAGACCATGTCTTCACCTCACTGCCACTCAGGCCCATCACTTTCTGTCTTCTGCGGCTTCGCGTTACACAATACCACCTCATAAATCGGACCCATGCTCAGACAGATGGAAGGCCTGTCAGCAGGTAATTGGCACCCAAGTGCCACTCTCACCTTTCATCAGATACTTAGAGACTTCAGGAAGCTCCCTGTTAAAGTTTTTGCTTGACCAGAATAACCACAAACAAGAGGTCGGATAAAAAAAGAATCACAACAAGAGTATCATCAACGTAGACTCTAGTTTATCAAAGCAATAAAGGTCTATGTAGGGAAAAAATGAAGCTGCCCGCACATTGGCTCATGCTGAAGTCTGTATGAGCCCTTCTGTCTGCACGCCAGCGGGGGCAACAGCTGAAAATACCTGCAGGGCTGTCAGCTGCACTGGGAGTCCTCAGAGGTAAAACAAAACCTTTCTCCAGTCTCATTATCTCCATGTTGATGAGACAGAGATGCAATTCTCGGGTGCATGATGTGACACTACAGGATTGTGGCCCGGTGGCCAGTGGCGCATTGTTTTGAAGTGAGGTGGGAGTACAGCTAAATTTGACAGGGAACGCTCTCAGGGAATCATTACTAACAGAGGCTTATCTGTAGGTAAGGAGCAATGGGAGACTAGGGATGTCAAAAAGTAGGCAAGGACAGACATGGGATTGAGGTGTCAGTGTTTATAGGTAAGATGCACACAGATGGCAGTGAGAAACGGTAGCCTTTACAGAAGGAGCTGTAGTTTCATAGTATAGGGATTTCAAAGACCAATCAGGCTGGTATTGTACATGTTTTCAGCTAATTTGGAATAAAATAGGAAAACTTAATATACAAGGATGCTGGGCTTGGCTGTTGGCATTTAATTTATCTTTAAATTCTGGCAAAACACCACAACATTATTACGGCTTTAAATAAGAGGCAACCCAAAAGGTGATTCTTGAGAATCCATTGGCTTTTTCCTTTAAAACCAACAACTGCCGACGCTGTATGGAAAATATGATTTATAACAGTAATGACAGAGACAGTCATTGGATTTCCAAAGGCAGTCAGCTGTAATCTATTGTAAGTAGCAATGATCCCCGAACACGCTTTTTTCCTAGGCAGTCTGACTGAAGATTGTAGATCTCAGACATCCTCTCTTGCAGACCATTGCTATAAGACAACATCGCTGTCTGAAAGAAAGGGCCCAATTTTGCCAGCACAACATATTTCGAGGTTTAGATTTTTTTGTTCAATTTAACTTTATTCATAAACAGACATTCATGAAGTAACTACATTTTAAACATTAAAGAATAAGCAACATATTTATAAATAAAACAGAGAAAAAGGTCAGAGGTCTAACTAAGGTGTAAATTATGTATAGGTGTATGTTGGTACCATAAATAAATATATTTTTTTGGAGCCCTGCAGTGTGCGAGACGTCTTTCTGTTCTCTGTTAGTCTCCTTTTCGGCTCGGCACCTGCCCACCTAGGTTTGGTTGTAGGCTTTTTTCTTCCTTTAAATGATATAGCTATAGACCTGTTTATAGAGAAGATAAACAAATGGTGGCTTACTTTAGCTGTGTTAGCTTTAAAAGCTAACATAGCTATGCTAGCTATGTAGTTGGCGTTACTACATAAGCCAATGTAGCTCTTCATAAACCAATGTAGCTAAGTAAGCTAAAGCCATGTAATCTTTAGCAAACGTGACTAAGGCTTACATGCCCATATAAATTATGTAGACAGCATAGCTACATAGCTTACAAAGCTAATGTTAGCTTCGCAGCTTTGATAGTATAGATTTCCGTGACCCTTGTGAGCTTTGGCTTTAGCTTTGTTAGCTACATAGTGATGTAATCTACGAAGCTTACACAGCTAACTAAAGCTACGTAAGCTATATTTGCTACATTAGAATGTTTTTATAGAGAACAAGCTTTTTCCTGTAAACAGACTGTTTACTCAGCTTTACAACTGCAGTTCTCAGATGCCCCCACTTGCAGACCACCGCGGTAAGAGGCAGCATCTGCCAGAATGAAATACAAGCTGAAACTTTAGAAATAAAAACAGATTTAAATTGCGGTTAGGGAAGGAGCAAGGGGTTAAGGTAAGGGTTAGGATGCCAAAAGTTCAAAGTCACAAACCTGACCTGCATAAAACTAAAACGTTTGATAAAGCCAAGAAAACAGTCTGCTTGCAGGGGGGAAAAAACCTTGTGGTCCATAAAAACTGTAATGCATCCAACATAGCTCAGTTTAAAGCTAAAGGAGGTACGTTATCTATGTAGGTAAGGTGGCTACAAAGCTTTTTTAGCTAAATCTAAAGTGAACAAAGCTATGTTAGCTATGCACGTTATGTAGTTACATTTAAAGCTATTGAAGCTATATTAGCTACAAAGTTATGCAGATTAGGTAGCTATAGCTAAAGCTAACATAGCTAGCTGCAAACAGCTACATTGTCTTACATAGAGACATTAACTACATAGCTAGCAAAGCTATGCTAGCTTTGGCTGAAGATAAAGCTAAAGTGAGCCACCATTGGCATAACTATTTCTAAAACGGGTCTTTACATAACTTTAATCTCAGATTGGACTTCAGTTATTATTCTGTAATGATTGCAGTGTGGTTATTTTATGACTGTAACTGTCAGACTTTGTTTATGAAAAAGTTAACCACAACACATTGCACCATACTGACAGAGGCGCCATCACACAGTAGAGGTCTGAATCAGACTGCAGTCTGAGATCTGCTGCCTGAGAGATTTCCAGTAGCACTTGGGAAAACATCAGGAAATTTCCCTGTGAAGGGTCATGTTGGCCTAAAACGTATCCTACCATTCCATTACAACAAAAATCAGGTCACTGTAGCCCTAGATATGAATGTGGAAAATGCAGGGGTAGTCCAAGACAAGTGAGGAATTGAGATTATGCCATACATGCTTTAAATATACACAATCACAACCCAATAGGTACTGATGGACAGTTGTCAGAGAGAGGGCCAGCCCAGGCACATAGGAATTCAATGCCTCCCTCAAGGGCACTTAGCAATGCTCAGGAAGAGAACTGGTACCTTTCCAGTGACCAGGCCAATTTCCAATCGTTGGTCCCTATAAGGATTTCTACAGATATGGATACTTCATGCTTGCATGCTTGCCCGGGTCCCAGTCCTTACATAGCAGGCAAACAGTAACTGTATAATAAGGGATTTTACCTGTTTAGGAGATTAGTTTCATGTTTATGTTGCAAAGAAAAAGTTTAATCCATCATTACTTCTAAATGTACAAGAAAAGCAAGTTGCAACTTGGTAGTCACTATCTAATCAACTTAACAATAGGGAAAAGTAGCCAGCTGTAATTAAGTGACTAATTGGCCACTTGTATGACAGCTGGCACTTGTAGAAAGCCATGTCCAAACTGGGACTTGAACCAGCATCCCCCTAGATTCCAACCCAGCCCTCCTATGGACTGAGCTTCTGCTGCTTCATGAAGCACTGCAGCATTTACAGTACCATCCAAAAATGGACTGATTGCCTCCAAGCCTCATGACGGCATCAACAGGCCACATTAAAATGGAATGTCTTGATTACATTCCCAAGTCAGCTCAATTTATATCTCTACATCAAACCCTGATTCCTTGGGCATTATCCAATTGATGGCAGGAATTAGGCCAGGTCACCCGAGGCCTTGTCTTTAAAACTATTTATATATATATATATATATATATATATGTGTGTGTGTGTGTGTGTGTATTTTTTTTAAAGAAGCACTTCTGGACAGAAAGTGCTTGGGATTGTTCAGTAGTTCACCCAGTCATCCAGTTAGCTGGAGTCCAATTGCGAATAGTGTGAGGCTATGAAATAGTTGCCTTGTTTATGTTTTCCATTAATTATGCGGTGGCAGCTTAACATTCAAGGTGAGCAAAGGCTTTGCTCACCTTTTGATGTGTTATACTTGAAAGCAGGCAACCCAAAGAGTTTGCTGGGCCCCTGAAAAACCAAGTGAATGGGCCCTCCCCAGTGGGAATTTATTGATGATATCATTGCATGTGTTTTCAATCATTAGCGCCTAGTTGGTGTCTTTTTGTATAGTTACCTCATTTTGGAGCTGAAAATTGTGTCAAGCAATTATAGGCTTTAAATGTTGAAATTAATTATTTATGCCATTTTAACCAAATTTCACCACTCTTAACCCATTTTGCCACTTTTAACCCATTTCCAAAACTTTTTCCATTAATTTCTGACACTTTGAACCCATTTTCCTCATGTAACCATTAGTTACCACTTTTCATCACTTTTTCCACCCAGTCATTGTCATTTCAGAACGATTTGTCATTTTAAACCCACTTTTGCCACTATTTCTGCCCATTTTTGCCACTTTAGACCATTTTTTTCCACTTTTTGCCCATATTTTCCACTTTAATCCCCTTTTCTCCCATTTTGTCCAACCAGTTTTACCCATTTTTTCTCTTTGTGCCCATTTTTGCTACTTTAGACCCATGTTTGCCAGTTTTTATCCACTTTCTGCTACTTTCTCTGCCCATTTTTGACATTAATCCAATTTTGAAACTTCAGAATCAAATTTCTTCACTTTTTTCTTCCTAGTTTTGCCACTTAAAACCCATTTTCCACTTTGACCACATTTTTACCACTTGTAGTACATTTTTGCCACTTTTTAACCCCTCTTTACTACCAGTTACACCTCTTTTCACCACCTTTTGAGTTATTTTCACTACTTATTCCAAAAACTTTTGCCACTTTGTAACCATTTTTACTTGCTTTGTAAAATTTTGCTTTTTTGAAACCCTTTTTTCCACTTTTTATTCCCTTTTCACAATTTCCACTTTTCCCTTTTTCCCCCTTTTCACTATTTCCACCTATGTTGGCATTTTCAAATCAATTTTAACTACTTTTTTTTACTATTACTAATGACTCTTTAACCATATTTTCCTTTTCTTTGTACATTTTTTCCCCTTTTTGACCCATATTTGCCACTTTAAACATGACCTGTTTTAAGAAAGGGAGATTACAATTTTAAAAATCTAAATTTTTCTACAGTATAAACTCTCACTCTCTCTTATATGAGTGGTTATTATTTAGGTAAAAATGCATTGTTATGACAGCTTGACTTTACAATGGATCTTGATTTTCCTGACCATCCAGCTGGCCCTCAGAAAGCTCGGCCCTTTATGGGTAACCTTTCTTAAGAGGCGATGGGTACTTTTTCAGCTTACTTGTCTTTATGATCCAAAGCCTTCCAAAGTTTAGGAAAGTTTGTAATGACAACTTTAAGCTCAATATTTAAGTTCTTGATCATGGTATTTCTGTAGCATTTATACACTCGACTTGTGCTTTAATTATTGCAAAGCTCTGGAGGCCAGCCTTGAGTCTTGTCTTGAAACCTTCCTACTACATTTACTTTGGAAAAGTCTTACTAATCTGAGGGACATGGAAAGGGCAAGCCACTCCAGATCTGTCATGACTAGTCTGAAGCTCACGAATACTAGACAAAGTCCCTGACTTTGTGCTCCACTAACCCACTTATAACATCACAGGTCAATATTTCAACTTTTGTCATTGCATGCTAAGGGTCACATGGATGCTTTGATGTGTTGAGGTCCTGCATTGAGTCCTGTTACAGGTTCTGAACGTCTTATCAAGATGTCTCTCCCAACACCCCCTTATATTAGTTTAAGTCTAGACGAGGCAGAGGGCAAACAAATGGTGTGTCATGGGGGCCTTGATCATAATCAGTTAAGACTACATGCTGTCTGAGACTGTGGAGCCATCCAGAGATGATATGGCTTAGCTTTGAATGAATATCAATGTACAAGTCAATGAGCACAAACAGACAGAGGTTTACGTACTTTGTTATGCTGATTACATTGAAGACATGTACAATCTCATCATGTTTAACAGTGTTTTTTTTTTCCTTTTCTCTAGATGAGACACCAAACAGCCAGCCAGAAGGTGAGTGAATGACGTTGCAGCTCTAATCTCCACCTGTCTGACAGATTAGAGCTGCTTAATGTATGCATAAGAGCAGAAACATGTTGTATAGTAGGGTAGTGTAGTATTTGAGGAGAAACCAACATGGAAGGGAATTCCTCTGTCGAAGTGTGCTCATCATGTTTGCACTAAGGTTCACAGGTTAAAGCTGAGCATGTCTACACATGTAACATGACGATTACAACTCTGAACTCGGCGTGAATGTGCAAACACAGTGGCATAGTAGTGTAAATGTGGAGCCAATAGTCGGCAGTATGGACATGATGCCATGCTCTAAAGCGATCTGTAGCGAAGACCGAGCTGTCAGCATCTCTGACATTCCTCTCGCCAGCCAGCTGATCCCCCTCTGTTGATTCAGCTGACGCCTCAGCCGCCCTGGCTGCCCAATGTGAGCAAGGTGCTGGCATGCAATTGGCTTTTTGCCGGCGCTGGGGTTTGACCTTGGAGCTGCAGCATCTTGGGGCTCCATCATGGCCAGGGAGGATGTCAGCTTTTATAGGGTTCGACTAAAAACACCCTAATAGTAAATTATAGCCTGGAGAACGATCGAAGATTTTAGTTGTATAAGACAGTAGTGCACTGATTCATGATTCCATCCGCATTATTAGGCAGGTAAGTTAAAAATGTAAAAACTCACCGATACACTTTTGCCAGCTAAAACATCTGGGCACTATTTGACCAATTTCTCAATTTGGAGAGAGGAATCAGGCTGCAGACCGCAGATTTCTAACATTCTTTCTTGCAGAGCATTACTGTGAGACACCTCCCCTGTCAGAACAGAAGTGACATAATTTGCCAGTAAACATATTTCCTGTTTTAGATTTAGCTTTAACTTTATTCATAAACAAAGTGTGGCAGTTACATTCAAGAAATAACCACATTACAACCGTTGCAGGCTCACAAACTTTACATAAATAAAACAGAGAAAAAGATCAGAGATCTAATCTGGGATTGAATTATGTAATACATTATTATATAGACCCATTAGTGAGGTAGTTACGGCTCACTGTAGCTTAAGCTAACAAAGCTATAGCAAGCCCCCACCTGGGAACAACTATTAAAAAGATCTTGCTTTAGCAAACAAAACATTAGCTACATAGCTACACTATGTAGCTGAGGCAGATTTGTGAGCTTTAGCTATGTATGCGTCATACCTTGCGTAGCTAATGTAGCTTTGTTATCTTTAGCCTTAGCTATGTTAGCTGCATTATAATGTTTTCCTGGCGGACAAGCTCATCTACTATAAGCTGTTTTCTTAAAACAGGTAATCACTTTGTTTTATTAGCTTTAGCTAATTATAGCATAGCTATGCTAGCTATGTGGATAAGGTTACAATGTAAGCCAATAAAGCTAAAGCTAACAAAGCTAAAGCATGCCATCATTCGCATAACTACTTCTACAAATGATCTCAGTTAAGCAAACACTACCTATGCTGAAGTAGCATAAACCTACTGAAGCTAACTCTGTTAGCGTTAGCTATGTAGCATATGTAGCTATGTAGCCAACTTAGCTAACCCACATAAAAAGGGTTGATATTTACAGGCTTTTTAAGGCAATAAGTTCAGGCAAGACAAAATGGTTAAAAAATAGCTCAGGGCTTGAAGTGTTGATCCAGTCTTATTTTTAAAGTTTTAGCATGTATTTCCGTCCTTACAGAGGTGACATCTCACAGTAGTGGTCTGTAAGAGGGGGTGTCTGGAATTGCTATCTGTAGCCAGACTGTCTTGAAATTGGAAGCTTCAGTACTCCGATTAAATCCAAATACTTAAAGGTAGTTTCTTAAGGAACTTGCATTACACATCCTGGTTAAGCCATTTTAAGTGCAATTCTTCTTACCGTTGCTCGCAGAAACATTAATACTTTAGGTAAGAAACGACTGCAAAACAATGACTGACAATGCACGACACTTTCAGCAAGTGTTGCGGTGTTAATATAACAATCAACATATAAATCCTACCCCTTGACGCCTGCATGATAAGTACCCATCGTACAAACACCACAACGCCTTGATGGAAGTAAAAAGTACGAGGTGGAATCTGGCCTTGATACTATTTTAAATTTGTGTGTATTTCAACCTTAATGACCTTAATCTTGGCGTATTAACAGCACACTCTAAACAGTTAATAGCACCATGTGGTAGCATAGAACAGGACAGTATATCTTTGCTGTATTAAATTAGACTGTCTCCTGAGAAAATGTCATGAGTTTTGAATTCCCAGGGAGGTGGGTGAGTCTGTTTTGTGTGACTCCTGACTTGTCTGACTGTTTTATGGATGCTGATCTGAGTGCGAGGTTGAGAGAGGCATTGCAGATGCAGAAGCTTTGTGCTTTTGAAAGCAGCTGTGTCATCCACAACTATATTTGTCACATGCTCAGAAAGTGTTGCCCCAGACAGTAATGGTGTCCTGCCCCTTCCTGAGATTTCCCTGGAGGTTTCTCCACCCCCAGGTGGGTATCCCTGATGCCCCCTTCCACTTGGGTCAGAATGTTTGCACATCACACTCACATCACGTGTTGGATTGGTGTGTGCCGACACAGTTTTATTTCTTCTTAATTCACCCTGTGAGGCCTGAAACTGCATTTTTGCATACATATGACTTCAGATCACGCTGTATGTTCACACATAGTTAGCTGGTAGGCATCCACCTCACTGCAGAGCACATGTCCACATGCCTGCATTGTTTGAATGCATTTGCCTTAGCACTAGGTGCTGTTACTAACTTCTGCTGTGGCTGTCTTTGTATTTTAACTGTATGACCTATTGAATCATCATACAGGAAGCCAAAGAGGTATGAGGGAAGTTGGGTTTTACTGACTCCATTGGCTATCTGTCAACTTTTAATGGTACAAGCAAGCAGTTCATTTCGTATAGTGGTTGAGTCGGTACATCCCTGCTTCCTTGATCCCTTCATTGTATGAGTATAAAATGACCAGATAAATGCTGAATATTGGATGCAAGTAAAACATGAGACTATCCATCAATTTAGTCCAGAAAGGAGTTATAAACATTGGATCTATTTTCCTGATAATTCACACAAAATTTTCATTTGCCAAGAGAATTGAAACCTCCAGATTCTGGGTTAGCCAGAATGCTAGCACCAATGCTATTAATAAAACACATATGCACTGATATCATTAATAAATCACAACCAAGGAAGGCCCATTCACTGAGTTTTTAGTGGACCCAGGCAATCCTGAGGGCAGGCCTGCCTGGATGGTACACTTGGAAACTTAGTGTTGTGGCGATCTGGTTATTTGATATTCATACATGTACTGTTTGAGCAAGCGTTGTCTTGCTGGGCTGTTGTGCTTGATGCTTGCTGCTTCAGCCTGGCGCTTTGTCTGCTGTACAGAGGCAGTAGCAGAGGGGCAAGAGCCAGTAGAGACTGATGGGAAGCAGCCAGAGCCCGCAGAGCCTGAGCCAGTTCAGGCTGTGGTGGCTCCGGAGCCGAGTCCCAAACCTGAGAACAGCTCAAACCAACTAGAGCCTGCAGAGCCTGAGCCAGTTCAAGCTGTGGTTGTGGCTCCGGAGCCGAGTCCCGAAGCTGTGAACGGCTCAGACCAACCAGAGCCTGTTGTAGAGCCTGTCGTAGAGCCTGTTATAGAGCCTGTTGTAGAGCCTGAGCCAGTTCAGGCTGTGGTCGTGGCTCCGGAGCCTAGTCCCGAAGCAGTGAATGGTTTAGACCAACCAGAGTCTGTTGTAGAGCCTGAGCCAGTTCAGGTTGTGGTGGCTCCAGAGCCCAGTCCTGCCAAGAACTGCTCAGACCAACCAAAGCCGGTCGAGGTTGGGGTAAAAGAGCAAGCAAAGTCCGCTAACACCACTGACAAGGGAGAAGGCTCTTGCTCTCCCCCACCTCCTGGTAAGTATATCTCTTACATGTTAATCAGTCCCATGTCTCTCTGAAATGCATGCTTACCCCTTGACTTTTTTAGGTGCTACTGCAACAAGCCCTGTTAGCGGTACTAGTAATTCCAGTAGCACAATACATAGCTGAGCAGCATGGCAAACTCTTTATTTGATCCCAAACGTAGACTTACCTCCAATTGGATGCTAAAGGATTGCCTTAACTTCTGTGTTGATAATGCTATGGACTCCACTTACGTGTCAAAGCCATGCACTGACTTTTTATTTTATTTTGTGCTTTTGTGGCTTCACTTGCATGCAGACTTCAAAGAAATAGTTGCACTTCAGGGCTTCATGGTTTCAAGAAGTCTTAGAAATAATAGACTAATAAATAAGGACTAATAGATGAAGTACTCATCAAATTCTGAAATGGCAAACTGAAGGTGATGCAAAGTGTTCGCACGGTGAGTGGTCAAACCAAATTCCTTTGAATATAACCTAGAACCATGAAATTAAAAGCCAAAAGACACAAAAACAACAAATGTCCAGGTTTCCTTGATTTTCCAAAGATTCTTTGAAGTTACACCAAATCCCCAGCTTTGTTGGCTTGCTCATGAGCATCTTCTACAATAAAGACTGATTTTAATGTTACACCTTGTGCAGCTTGTGCTTTTGTCACTGCAGCTTCAGAAGAAGCTTTCACAACACCATACATTTTACAGACAAACAGCACTTAGGGTCTTACAGAGCTCAAGTCAAAGTAATCCATGAGATTTCAGTCTCATTTTTCTTGTCCAAGAGCTGCATGCCATGTTCCATTCATTTAAGTCTTGTCTCGCATGTCTTCAAGGCCTTGTCGGCCTGCCAGTCTTGTGTCTTGTTGGCCTGCCAGTGGAGCATTTTGATAGGTGGGTGTATTTGTCAATGACACCTTTATTGCAGATGATGATGATGCTGCAGCCACTACCCCATCCCCAACACCCCGACCAGGTTGGTACCCATAACAACCCTCACAACTTCCAAAATTCATTCAACTTTACCTCACTCAGTGAGGACAGCTCTGGTCTAAAAAGGACTCCTATGGCCTACTTAGTCTCTCTGAAGATTGCTAAAGTATTCTTAGCTAACAGTGTGGAGAGGCGATAGCTGGTCAGGTACAGTGTGTTGATTATTTAGGGATACAAGAGAAGCAAAATCTAACCTTTCATTGGTTCATTAGTTTGGCTTTTTGGTTTGTAATGTAGATCTGAGTGTTACATGACCTGGTTTGTATTCTAGTCTAGAAAGGCTTAAAACTACTCCTAAGTTGAAACACTATCTCTATTGCAATCTGTATACATTTCTAACTGTTGCACTGACATACATGTATTTAATCTGTGATTTTTACATTCAAAATTCTTACAAGCACATCGTCCTTTATTAAGTCAACTCAAATAAAGGTTTAGATGTGAAATGCTATTTCACATGTATATATACAATATAAATACATGGTTGCTTTTTGTGTACTTAAATAAACATGTGCATATTGAGGCCCTGGAGTCCCAAAATTTGAAAACTATGATATTTTGTCCACAAGATTATTTTTGTGTGTAGAAGTAATCATCTTGTGTGCACAAGATATTTTTATTGTGTGCACAAGTTTAAAACTCGTACGCAAAATTTATAGTTTTACCCTTTTTGTGACTTCGAGGCTCTGTATGTGCTTATTATTGTAAACTGTATTGTTTAAAGTCTTGTCTTTCTACAAAAAAGGGAATGCTGCTAAAGGTTAGCTAACAAAAATGTTGTTTTTATGTCCTTGGACAGTTTCATAGTAATAATTGTTATGCTCCAACATAACAGTTTTTTGATTATATTTTTTCAATATAGTTTGACAGTATATATAAAATTGAGTTCATATTCCTAAAACAAGCCTTGTTTCTTTAAAGAAAAAAATCCTTTTTTTCTTTAAAGAAACAATCATGTTAACAAATTGCTAATGTAGCACTTCTAAATTTTCTGGAAATTGGCATTCCTTTTTGTGTTGATACATTTACTTTATTGTCATTAACTTCAATAAAAAAGAACTCAAATATTTGGAAATTCACTCATTTGCTGTCTTATCAATGCTTTTCTCAGTACCAAGCTAGCTGTTTGAGTGAGAGCATAGGTATTTAGCCTAGCTTAACAACTGGAAGCAAAAGGTGGGAAAGTGTTGAATAAAACTAAATATCTTTCAGTGATTTAAAAATGCAATTAGCCCTTAGCCAAATTTACCCAAGAGCTAGCTGTTTTTTTTATTATCTTCAGTAAACTGCACGGTCATGTTTGCTGACTGCTGGTCTCAGCTACATTTTGGTATCTTACAGGGTTATTTTAGTATTTTTTAAATTTGGGTTGTGTGAGGTACTTGGCATTGTAGTACAATTAGCCTCCAGTGATTTCAGTGAGCGTTGCCCCTTCAAACAGGATGTGCTTGGGGAAGCTAGGCTATGCAGCACTACAGACAGGTATTGCTGCTCCATGTAATTTAGCAAGTTTTAGATAAAAATTGGCCATAAAACAATGTTGGCCCAACTGTATGCTATATTGAACATTTGAAGCATTTTATTTTTAATCTAGAAAGCCTATGTGTTTGGCACTATAACTTTTGGCTACATGCTCTTTAGCCTCAGTGTATCTGAGCTGTTACCATCTCTGGGCTTTGTTAGAGAGACAAACACCAAATTAAGCTCAAACTAATTTTTCAGCTCAGCTGACAAAATGTTTTAAGAAGGTAAACACAGCATGCTGACCGTAACTTTTGTAATTATTAGCCATTAGAATAATGAAGCAATAGTTATAAACTTACCTGAAGTGAAGTTGGGGCATGGGCTCAGTTTCCAAACCTACACCACTAGGTTAGCTAACCAGTCTCCACTAAAGTTTCTCTCCCTGGCTGTGTTTGAAACCACTCACTCATTCCCTACTCCCTATCCACTATATAGTGAGCAGTATAGTGGACTACAGAGTGGACTCCACTACAAAGCACAAAAATGATTTCGGACACTACTCTGGCTGCGGGAAATGACGTCATTGCCCTCTCACAATTAAAACGTTTCGCAACAACGGCTTGTAGATTTCGATAACAACTACTGAGGATCGAAATTAACGGTATAATTTCACTGAAAACTGATACTGAATGTAATGTATTTTCCCCCCAAAATAAAAATACTAAAAGATAGAAAAGCTTGTGTTTTCAGTGGCAAATAGGGTGTATTTTTGTGTATAATGTAACTTATTTTTGCATAAAGATTATGATCTCATGTCTTTTAATCCTCAGAGTTACTCAGTTTTAAATGCTTAGCATTTTCTTACAGATTTAGTTAAAACCAACACACAAAAAAGTATTAAATTAAGTTTTTATATGTGTTCCTGTGCCCCTCTCATTCGTCCGTCATGTTAGGGAGCAGCAACCGCTATGCATGATGGTAAATATTGCTGGGCTAGTGGGAATCAGTTGTTCACTACTTTTCAAAATGCATTGTGGTATGAGTGCGCTATATACTGAATAACAATGCTTACTCAGAATTCGGACACCACTATAAAATGGCGTATTCACGATATAGTGCCCTATATAGTGAATAGGGAGTGATTTTGGACACAGCCCCTGTCTTTCTTTCTCCATCTGTAGATGTTCCTCCGTGTACTTCAGGTCATAAAAGTATCCCCTGGATATCCTCATTAAATGGCTCTAGTCAAAATCGCTCATTTCAGTTTTGTTTTAGCTTAGTCACTTCTTGTTTCCTGTGACAAAGCCTGCAGACCTAACCAGCTAGCTAATTTTTACCTAAAACTTGGTAAGTTGGACAGAGCAGCTATACTGGTAGTGCTATATAGCCTAGCTTTCCCAAGCGCATCCTGTTTGAAGAGGCAACACTCACTGAGGTAACTGGAGGCTAATGGCACTATTGCCAAGGATCTCTTCACTCCAACTTCTGAAATACCTAAATATCTCTTTGTTTGTGTGAATAGTGGCAGTTGAAGCAAACATTTATACTAAATACATGCATGATAAACACTAAATTGCATCAAAGCAAGACAGCTTGTAGCTGAGTAAAGGCTGAGGAGCTAAGCTAACTTTCCCCTCTGCATTTTGCCTTCATGCTAGGCTATGCTAAACACTGTGCTACCACTGTATTAAAAACAAATTTCTTCTACTAATTTAAGTCTTAGTGAAGGCTCATTCATGTTTCTAATACTCACACGGATATTTAGGAGCCTTCAATCCGTGTTCTGTATTTTCTATCAGGTTTTTTGTTAATTTTCTTGAAGCTAACGAATGGACCAAACATAGCAGTTCCATTGTGAACTGTTGGGGCAGTATGGAAAGCCATTTAAACATATGTTTGATATCGGTACTATCGACTGTTGTTTAGCTCTACTATTACTCATTTTTTTAGTACTAGTACTCATTTTTGGCCCACTAGTATGCGGCTAGGCCTCACTATTAAAGCAAAGTGTTACTACTAGTACTTCTTGTAAAATTAAAAATATCTACTTCTACTAGCAGACTGCTTTCGAGTTTACTAGAAGAACTCATAGAGTGAAAAGTCTTTACTATTGCTACCAGTAAGCGCAGAAATACCCACTGTTACTACTAGTACACATGTTTTTGAGCTGACTAGTAGAACTAGTAGAGAGTAGAACTGTTTGAGCTAAAAAATGTAAGTATGTGGGTATTGACGGTTGGGTCGTTATGTACGAATCTCACTACATACGTAAAAGGAACATAAATGAGCCCTAAAGCAGCAAATTAGTGAATTTACCAAAAAATTTGGAAGAGTAGTGTTATTTCAGTGACATTTTTAGTTCACTAAAAGTCATGTGACCTTTTTGACTCTTAGAGACTAGACCATGGAAAGTAGCTGTTAAATCTGATTAATCTCAATGAAAATTGTGCTTTTTTTCACAGAAGAGGCCAGTACACTCAAGAAACTCTCAATTGAGCTGCCTAGTAAGATCCCTCTGTTAAATCTTACCACCATTTTAGATTTTAGTTCACTCAAATTTAGAGTTAAGGCCAGTCTGAACGTAGAAAACATGGTGATGACATGTTTATTTCTAGATATTTTTGTGTGTTTAGAATCTAGCTTCTTTTAAAAGAAGAAAACAAAGGTTTATCCATGCTAACATATTAGGATACATCATATCATACATCATTATGCTTGTTAGACTTTCACTGGGTTATGTGATCATGCTCTTTGTTTTCAGTACACATAAATTGATCATTTATGTGATTACATCTGGAATTCTGTTCATTCATCTGTTCATCTTAACAGTCAAACCAATGCATAAGAGTTTTAATATATCAGACCTCTGATTCAGAATTCCTTGAAACGTTGCTTGTCTATCTGTTATTGCTTGTTGCTTTGACTTTCTCTGAGTGTGTGCTTGCTTCAGTGGACTTTACAGTACTATTTCTTACAATATGCTGTAAATTTCTCTCTGTCTTTGTTTAGATGATAGCGTCCCTTTGCCAGAAATGGGGAGAAAAGACTCAGGTAATAAAATAGTGGCCTTAAAACAAGACTTATGTGGTAACTATGCTCATTTTTTCATACAGTCGACCGGTATCCAGAATATGGCTCCTCCAGTTTCCTGTCATTGCTGGTCATGTTGAGCCATGCTAGCATTTTGTTAGCATAACCCCGGTTCATTTTTCCAATGACTATTCAACAAGGAGGTGTGTTTTCTTGACATAGCCCCAATTTCTTGGGGTTCCTGACTGCATTCATGGACATTTGGGCAATTTAAAGGATTAGAACATTTTCAGGTAGTACTTGATGGATAGCTTCCAGCAGTCAGCTGGCCCAAACAACTTCTAACAACTTTAAAGGCTAACTTTTCATACTTTATATTCAGACTTCCCTTTGAAAAGAAGACTGGAGCTCTGGAAAAACAAGAACAAGTTGCTGGAAACGGAACTCACACGTCTTTCTTGTGTTTTATGTTGTCTGTTTCATGCTTTCCATGTTGCAAAATGCTTAAATTCTAATGCTGAATGAGTTGTGATGGCTGAAAGTGAAAGACTGTGTGCGTCTTATTCTCCACTGGTAAAGTAAGGCTAAGACTGTCAGATCAAAAGTGAAAGGTGGGTGTGTGAATTCTTCAACTGTATTGCTATATATTTTCTTGCATAATGGCCACTGTGTCATGAATGTGTTTCTCCTAACTGACCAGTGTGGTCACTGGGAGAGGGCCAGCCTCCTGAGGAACTGGAAAAGCCGATTGACACTCCACCACGGTCCACCCTGCTGATAGAGAGTCCCCAAAGTGCCTCTGTGACTGTGGGTGAGTAAATGCATAACTAGACATCATGAAGGCAGAGTCATAGATGCTTTTCAGGAGTAAGCGAGTGCTTGGGAAATTAAAATGTTACACTAAATGTCACATAGTTGGGTATTCTTCCATTCAGTGCTGTTGGCTATTGCTAGATCATCAATGCCTGCCAAAAGTCCCCAGTGTCCTGATTGTTAATGTGAATGTTAAAAAAAACACTCCCTATGGAAAAATATTGGTAAGTAATAACTTCCCAAAAAGAAAGTAAAGTCACTTTTCCTTTTGGTTTGTCTTTCTCAGCTCTGTTTTCACGCTGTTGGGGCAGAGATCCCACACATTCAGCTTGTTTATGTGTCATTCAGCAGCTCATAAATGTTTCATATATTTGTGTCTCATTGCAAGAGTGCTACTAAAGGAGAAATAACACATGTCAAACTGAAGGAAATATTTCATAGGCCTAAAAAGACAGATAATCAAACAGGAGATGCATATTGTCACTTCTAGTGATATCAGAATCTTGTTTGCAGATGTTAATCATCACTTGAACTGGGTTAGCTTTGGCTTAGGTAAGGTTAGGTTAGGCTAGGCTTAGGTTCTGTTTGGCTTTGGTTATGTAAAGTTCAGTAAGGCAAGACTTCAGTTAGGTGTGGTTCAGTTTGGTTAAGTGAAATCTGGTAGGTTAGGCTTGGGTCAGGTTAGGGTAGGGTAGGCTTAGGTTAGGTTTAGGTAATATAAGGCTTAGTTTAGGTTAGGTTTGGCTTGGTAAGGTTAGTTCAAGTTGGGGTGAGGTTAGGATAAGTAAGGCTTAGGTTAGGCTAAGGAAATGTTAGCCTTAGGTTAGGTTCAGTTAGGTAAGGCATAGGCTATGTTGGGTTAGGTTTGGCAGGGCAGGTAAGGTTAGGCTAAGGCCAGGTTAGGTTAGGGTAAGGTTAGGTGGGGTTAGGCTTAGATCAGGGTTAGGTCAGGTTAGTCTTTGGTTATGGTAGGTAAGACTTAGTGTAAGCTCAGGCAATTTTAGGTTTAGGTTAGGCTTATGAAAGACTTAAATCAGGCAAGGTTTGGTTAGCATAAGTAAGGTTAAGGTAAGACTTAAAATAGGTTAGTTTAGTTTAGTTTGGATTAGGTTTCGGTAAGGTTTGAATAAGGTTAGGTTGGATTGAGGTAAGGTTTAGGTAATGTTAGCCTTAGACTTGGCTTTGGTAAGGTTAGTTTAGTTTAGGTCAGGTTAGGTTAAGGAAAGGCTTAGGTTGGGTTTTTGTCACATTTAGGGTAGGCTTAAATTAGATTAGGTTAGTTTTCAGAACTAAGCGTCCTGAGTAAAAAAAAAAATATATATATTTTTTTAGTTTTCTCTCAAAGCGCTCTTTGGTGATTGTGAGTCGGGTTAGTGTTAGTGCTTGTCAATGCCACTTCACCCATCAAAATGAAGAAGGGTTAGGATTACGTTACCACCTCTGTCAACAACAATTGAGCCTTGGAAACGTATATGTCTCATTTCTTTTAGGGTACTAATTCCAGGTGTAAACCTGCTGTTGTTTATTGTTTATTATTTATTGATTGGACTTATGTACTGTTTGATTGAAAGGTGGAGACATAACCTTTATTGCCAAGGTGGAGGCCAAAGATCTTCTCCGCAAACCAACAGTCAAGTGGTTCAAAGGAAAATGGATGGACCTGGCCAGCAAGACGGGGAAGCACTTACAGCTGAAAGAGACATTTGATCGCCAGACCAAGGTATTGTACAGCTAAACACCAACCTTTTCCAGCCCTCTGTCAAAGCAACAACTCCCAGTTCCATGCTAATGGTGGTTTCATATCTATACTGGCAGATCCACACATTTGAGATGCATATCATCAAAGCCAAAGAAAACTATGCCGGAAACTACAGGTGTGAAGTCACCTACAAGGACAAGTTTGACAGCTGCTCCTTTGACTTGGAAGTTAAAGGTTTGTTAGAGCATCAAAAGTGCTTTCAATTCATCCCAACATAGCCACAGAATACAGACAGAGCATATGTGTTTTTACTGTCTTACAGAGGCTGAACAAGGCTCACAGAATATTGATATTCGATCAGCTTTCAAAAGAAGGTAAAATAAGGATTGTGTGCTGCAGATATGTTATTACCAAGGAGTCAACAGTATGATAACAGTATTCAGCTAAGTTTTAACTCCAAAGAATAGGATCTCTGACAATTTAGTACTAATAAAAAAATAAGTAGAGAAATAGAAAGTGCAATGCACATTTCATCTTTTGCTGTAGTACTCTAAGTGTGACATGATGGTTGTGATAATGTCATTCACCTTTTATTAAAGGTAATTACAATTCAACCAGTCAGCTCAATGTGTAACCAAAGGCCAACTCTTGCCTTTAAAATCTCCCTCCAAACAATGTGTCTGCAAAGCAATGCAAAGCATCCCAGTGTCCCAATGTTGCTGCTCAGTAATGTTGCTTCAACATTACTATGACAATGTTGCCTGGGACTGCTCATGAAGCATCTTACACAAAATGCCTTGTGTCAAGTTTTTATCTGCATAGACATAAAAAAGGACAGGGACTTTGTGTAAGCACCAATCATGTGTTAGCCTAAAGCTAATGGATTGATTGGCTTCTGAGCTTTTGCTTTGCGTTGCTGTATTAGCATTGTTTTATAGTGCAACTGTTTTAAGTCTGATTAAATCTTTATTAATCTCTCCTTGTTAACAACAGCAGTGAAGGACAAGAGGATGCAGGAGAGCTTGACTTTAGTGGTCTCCTTAAACATAGGTGAGAACCACATCCCCACCCCTGAGTGGATTTTTGTCCTTTTCAGCATTTCAAGCCCCTGTTTTTGGATGTGCTTCTTTTCTCATTTTTTCCAAATATTTTCAACTTTGTACTTTAGGTTAGTGTTAAAGTGGCAACCACATATTTATAGATTTAACATACACCAACAGAGGTTTTCAAAGTCTGGCTTCCACTCAAACAACAGAGCAAAACTGTGCCACATTTGAACCTGAAATAAAGAAATTCATAGTGTAGCAATAAGTCAATTTTAATGGATTTTGCAGGATGCATATTTGTGGGGTCAGTTTGTTGGCTACAGTACATTTGTGTTTAACAGGCTATATTTTTCTATATATGGTCAAATGGCACCATTAAAGACACCTAAATTATCCATTAGCATTTCCTGTTCACTATTTAGTTTGCTTTTGAACATTCAGATACCAAGTGGTAATCCAAAGTACAACTATAGTGAGTACTGTGGACGATTTGCTATCCCATAGCTAAGGCTCCATAGGAAGGTGGTCTATAATGCCTTCATTCAGATTGGTATGGCAGATACTGCAGGTACTGGCATGCATCAAAGATCGCCCTAGTAACTAATGTGATCTGCAGTAGTCCACCAGTAAGCAAGAAGTAGGTAAGAAGTGTTGGAGTGACTGTTCCTCAGTAGGTAGAATTGGTCGTCCTGCAATCGGAATGTTATGGGTTCAATCCCCAGCTCCTGCAGGCACTTGTCGATGTGTCTTTGTGCAAGACACTTAACCCTAATTTGCTAAAAGTAATTTACATTTGAAAAAAATCACCCTTTTTGCATTACTTTTCTAAATTCAGGCTAATATGTCCTGATTTATTTGTCTTAACAGTGGCATTACTGCACTCAGAATGCACAGAGAGACAGCAACAGTAAGCCTGAGAACTTTAAAAATGATGTATCGGGACTGATTTGCGGAAGAGGTGGGAAAATGACGTCTAATTGCATGTCCTCTTGGTATCTGAGTGCCCAAAGCAGACTGTTAATGCAAAATGTAAGCAGGGTTAAAGATGAACGGATAAAACATCCTGTTTCTGGGGTGCGCTGGTAGTCGAGTGGTTAAGGCGCGCACCACGTAAGCGGACAGCCCGGGTGCTAATCCAGCCTGAGGCCCTTTGCCGCATGTCTCTCCCCACTCTTATCCCTGTTTCTGAGTCCATCCACTATCCTCCTCTATTCAATAAAGACACATAAAATGCCCCAAAACAAATCTTTAAAAAACAACATCCTGTTTCTATGGTAGTTTGAGTAATTAGAGGAACTACTTGTCCATAATTTCTTCTTTGATTTTTGTCTGATTAGGACATTAGAGTTTCTAACTCTGAATCTAAAAGTTTGAGTAGACTATGAGAAGGTTGGGCAAATTTTGACGCGAGTTGTGGCAAAGTTGTGACACCATTGCCTCATGCACTTTTCAACTCTGTGCAGTTTGAAAACCTCTGTGCTATACCAAAGCTACCTGGGTGGCTCAGTCAACACCATCATACATGCCTAAGACACCACGGAGCATTTAACAGAGCACAAATAGTCCTAGGCAGTGACACCAGTGTTCACCAGTTAAATTACCCATTTATTGTGGGCTTGTCTCTTCTCTCCCCTACATATTCAGAAATCAAAGGTTAGTAGAGAGAAACCAATAGGTTTTTAAACGATTAGACCTTACTGCGGGTGAGTAATCCTGTAGAATCCCCAGCATGACGTGTAGCTCTAGGAATTGGACGAGCAAGAGTGTTGGCCTACTGTAGTACGGTAACACTTCATTTGAAGGCAGCATTCCTAACCGCTCCCTCAGCAAACATTAACGATTGAAATGGGCCTTGAACTGTAAATGATTTGGTGTTATTTCTTCACTTTTGGTGAAGTAAAACACCACCGTTTCAAAGCACCATTTTGAATCATTAATGTTGGCTTTTGGGCCATAAGGAAATGAGGCTGTAAAATAGTGTTATCGCTACATTGTCATTTTGTTTCAGCCTGGAAATACAAGGCAAATACAACCATGTTTAATTCAGCTTTCTTTGTAATTGCCTGGAAATAAACACAAAGAAATAAAGACATAGAATGAAGTCAGATTTGATGCTATTTACGTCCAACCTTTCTGACATTTGGGAAAATGTCTTAAAAGGAAAGGGCTGACTGAATGTTCTTTATACACAGTGATGGATACATTCATGTCAAGGGCGATGTGTTTCTAACTGACATCTCACTAATCTAACATGTCCGGGAGACCTTTTCATCATCTGACCATGTTGGAGCATCTCTGAAGTGATAACTTAAACCAACAACAAACAAAGGGATGGGCCAGTTCAGATGAGTAATAAAAAAAGACATGAAATAATTGCTTATTAATCAATTTTTGTGTTGCAGGTTACCTCTAAGTCCTTGCATGCTGCTTATAAGCATGGGCAGGTTTATTTTTACAGTGTTTTAGATGAAATTATTTTTCTCTTAAGTTAAAAAAGTTGTTTTTTTATGTCCCTGCATTTGTCTGCTATTGAGCCATACACTACTAATCAACCCCATGCTTTTATTTGAAAAAAAGAAAGATATCTTCTCCTTTATTTAGCTCCCCTTTAATGTTCTCCTTCATGTATCAATGCATACCAGAAACCTATAATAATTATGATTAATCAGGAGTTACCCTAAATATTATCATAACAATCAGACCTCAGTAACGACTGTATATTTAGATGGACAAAGCAACAGCCATCTGGGAGTGAAGCCAAGATATTAAGAGCTCCCCCTGCTGGATGGCTGCAGCATAGGTCATAAACCCCATAAAGTCCATATTAACAGATGGGACATGGGTCTAACTTTACAGTTAAAAGACACATCAAACAAATTTCTGTCAAAACTGGATTCAGTTGCTATAGTTAGTTCTTATTATTCTGATTAATGCCCCAGTGTTCATTTTTTAAGGTATTTTTGTTTCAGTATTAAAAAGAGTGAATTGGATGTGAAGATTGAAAGCTCTAGTAACAACTTCAGTTCTATGGCTTTGTAAAACAGATAGGGAGAATAGAGGAGGACAGACAAGAGGAAATGTGATGAAATCAACAGAGTTAGGGTTAGGCTAAACATAACCCCAATCCTACGGTGGACTAGAGGTTAGATTAGCTGACAAAGCCTGAGACTGGCCCAGTGCGACCTGGCCCAGCCCAGAGCTTGGTCAGGCCAGAATACCCCCTCCCCTCAGGCCCAGGCTGGGTCAAAGGAAGTAAGAGAAGTCTTTTGATAAAACTTCCAGTCAAACAGCTTATTTACTAAAAATAACATAACTGTTTAATTAATCATTAATATAATTAGCAAGAAAAGCTGTTCAGAAGTGGCGCTGCCAGCCAGATTCACCTGATTGGCGCAGTGGGGAACTAGCAAGAGAGAGAGAGCAACTCAGGGAACAGCATTGCAGACTGCAGTCTCCCAGCCAGCATGTCCATGTGGGCCCTGCATGGGTCATATGCAGGCTGCAATATGGGTTCCATGCTTGTCAGTGGCCCAACCATTGCCCATGTGAACTCCATATAGGCCCCATCTCTAGAGGTCCCAGCTAGATCCCACTTGAAGTTCACATGGGCGATCACAGGTGGGCTACCATGGAAACCATGGACAAGCTCACATGCATCCTGCATATAACCCGTATGGGGCTCACATGGATGTACTGGCTGGGCTATTAATGGACTGATGCTCTACAAAAATCTCTGTGTGTTCAGAGCTCATTGATGTGTGTGCGTCTGCTTGTCATCCTCACTGCTCTGTTTATCATAAACAGTAACAGGCCATGTCTGTAATACATGCTGTTGTTCTGTGCTCAAAATTGTAGTTTAAAACTTTATCTATAGCAGCCAACTCACTGAAAAGTTTTGCATTCAAAGTAGGCTTGGCCTGGACTGGACCAGGACAGAGAGAGAACTTGAAATGGCTTTAGTAGGGTTGAGCTGGATTTTTTTAGGTCCAGTCTAATCTTTGCTTTGGACTGTACCAACCTGAGGGATTTATCACTAAACTAAATGTGTGCTTCTGTCAGCAGAGGCAGGTGCTACACCAGCACAAAGGTCAGCATCAGTGACTAATATTTTTGCCACAACAAAAAGACCTATGGTAATGAAACTTGGGTAATGACCAAAAGGGTTAGGGATCATGGATTCAAGCAGTCAGAATAAGTGTCTGTTAGTCCTAGAGATAAGGCAGGGAGCTTGGAATATCTGATCAGGATGCCTCCTGGGGAAGATCTAAAACTCACTGGAGGGATTACGTAGCCTGGTGAATGCCTCAGAATCCCCCAGGAGGTGCTGAAAACACTGATGAGGGAGGGAAGACAGGGTTGACTTGCTTTGCCTGCTGCCTCCACAACCTGACTCCTGATAAAAGAGAGAAAATGAATTTGTTGATATTTAATTTAGACTTTTTACGATCCATTTTACTTCTTTAGTGATCACTTTAAAATAGAATCCTGTTGACATGTCCTTGACCCTGCATGGTTAACTTTCTAAGCAAATACAGGAACACTTCTATTCCTAACTTACCTGTGCTTTCACTCCTTTAAAATTACAATAACACCCCCTGAAGCTAATTCCAACACAAACACAACACGCCCATCCCTTTGTGTGACATGTCCTGAGGAACGGTTTGCAAAGAATCATGACAAGAAAATCAAATTTCCAAAAGCAATGAAAGCTAGGTATTAAAAAGTAATCCAATTGCATAATGGTGAACCTTAGTTCCTCAAGACAAGTTGCAAACACCTGCCTATGACTCCTACCCTTACACTTGTCCATCATACCTGGCACCATTAGGGAGCCGAAACAGCAGGACGATACTCCTGAGATCGACGTGTGGGAAATCCTGAGGAACGCAAAACCAGATGAGTATGAGAAGATCGCCTTTATGTATGGCATCACAGACCTGAGGGGTCTGCTGAGGAGGATGAAGAAGATCCCAAAAGAGGAGAAGAAAAGCGAAGGTGAGCCAAACTGTTCATGCAAAAATGGGCGGTGAACTTTGGTCAAAAGCAAAATCTGGACCTTGGTTTTTATCCTTTCTTTAAAAAGCATTTGCAAAGAAACTGGAGCCTGCGTACCAGGTGGATAAAGGTGGAAAGATTCGCTTGGTGGTTGATCTGGCCGACCCCACGGTTGATCTGAAGTGGTACAAGAACGGGCAGGAAATCAGACCATCTCCCAAGTATGTGACTTCTGTTTCTTCTGTCTATCTTCTGTGTCCTCTCCCCTTCAACACTGCACAAATGAAAACCGTTTTAGTTCTGAAAATGCGTTTCATTTGTGGGATTCTTTACTGATTGTTTGGTAGATTGTGTTTTCATTTTGTCACCAATGAAAAACACAATGGTTCACATGGTAAAGCTAAAAAACATACAACAAAGAAATATTTACACAAATTAGCCAGTAGAAAATAGCTTAGAAAGACAATACCTCAGCGTATGCTTACATCACTCTCACAGTTTACTTTATGAGTCCAGTCTACTCTACTGTGAACCATTACCAATGAAAAAATAACGTTTTTCTCGGCTCTAATGTGGCTCTTATCAGCTCCATACAGTCTCACATACATGTAAGTACATGCACAGTACTGTATATAAGTTCCCAGAGCTACATTTGGGTGTAAATGCGGTGTCTGATGTAGATTGTTGTCTTTATTTGCCATTAACTGCTTTATATGTCCTCCGCACAGGAAAAAGGTGGTACCTCCTTCAAAGGTCTTTAACTAAGTTTGGCTTTGGAACCGACTAAATAGATTTCAAATAAGAAAATTATCTAGGGCTGCAAGCAGCACTGAAGGGCCCTCCACCCCAGTGCATGTTGGGGTATTTTGCAATCGTGGGTGTGTAGCAACCCGTGCAGTGTGCTGCAGTACAGCAGAGAAACCATGTAGATCCTCCCAGGACTGTCTTTGAGTTAGAAATAATGAGCATATTGCACTTTGTATGTGAGGTAGTACTGGTTGTCAACAGTAGGTGGCAGTATGACAAAGCCAGATGCTAATTTGTCGAAGTGACAGGACAGGTATTTATTTTTAGGTAAAATTCAAACAAGATTGGATGTTTTATGTTAGAGATGTTATTGGCTCCTCCCAATAGGTAGCACTATAGCACAACCAGAAATTTGTACATTTGAAAATTTGTACATTTGAAGCAAATCAGATGTTTATATGACACTTCAACTTCCTGCTAAATGGCGAGATATAGTAATGCCTATAATCCCCTTTAATGAAATATGTCAGTGTTGTGGAGAAAATTTGAAGCCCTTCTTTGAAAATCTTTAAGTATTTTCAAGTCGTTAAGTACAATAAGGGTTATACAGAAAAGACCTAAGTGTGTGACTTCCTGTTGCCAGTTGGGGGCACTTTCATGAGATGTCTGCATGTAGGCATTTTCATTGTGAAACTGCTGCTTTGCCATAAAATTTGGAAGAACACAGAATAATTTATCCCAAAGTCACGATGGGATTTAGTGAATATGCACAAAAAAGAGGCTTTGTTTTTCTCGTTGCCACATGGGGGCACTGTGATAGAAAGTGGGATCAAGGGCACGAATATATTCAAGTTAAATGTGGGATCATCCCTGTGATGTTTGGCGATGATAGTTAAAAGCACTGAAAAGTTATATGAAATCATCATTTAAACTCTGGCCCCTGGTCACTGCCTTATTTCCAGGTAGTCTAGAATGAATCTGGAGTCAATCCAATGAAATTCCTTGTGCAAGAATGTTAAAATGTGAAAATTGGCGAAACCACGTGCACGACTTGCACAAAACAACTATCAGATAAGTATTTCTATGGGGTGAGATATTTAGCATGTAAAGACCCCCAAAACAAGCTGCAAAGATACATGGATTACAAACTTAAAATTGTTGCAAACTGGATGAAGATATAGTCTAAACATAACTTCTGTTCAAAGCCATGCAAAGTTAAAGCCATCTGGGAGGTTATTGCTGTTTTCTGGTCTTGGTCTCCGAGGCTCCCTGTTCCGAAGACTCCACTCTCTCTCTCTCTCTCTTTTGACACTACTGTCGACTACATATTCCCCTCTTGGCATGATCTCTCTCTGTCTTTGTGTGTTTGTCTACCTCCTGTCTGCCATAATCACTTCCTGTGTACTCCCTGTGCTCCGGCCCCATTCTGGCTCCTCTGCTGACCTTTAGTCAAAGGAAGTAAGTTCATCCATCCATTCTCCACGCCAGAGTTTTGGTGTGATCCTTCCTCATTTTCTAGCCTGAACACTGGGTTTGTGAAGTGGATGTGATGCATGCTTGGTAAATAAGGATGCTGCATTCATGAGAATTGACCCATGAGAATTGACCCTGTGATGTGACTGACTTTTGATTATAATTTATATAATACATTTTTTCTTAACTTTGCCTCAGTGAAAGATAAGGACAAATAAAGAGGGGCTTCTGGTTGGTGGGTCAGCCAACAAAGGGTCAATTACTCCCATGGTCAATTAAAATCAGAGATAATTTGTGAGGTTTTGTTTTCTTTTTTCCTTTTTTCTTTCTGTTTTTTTGCACATCCCTATCTTAGGACAACTGCATTTTGACTCATATGGTGTAACTTTGGAGCACAATTATGTGATTAATGGACTTCCTGTTTAGGTACATTTTTGAGCATAAAGGCACACAGAGGATTATGGTCATCAACAACTGCACCCTGAGTGATGATGCAGCTTATTCTGTAGCTGCAGGAGATGAGAAATGTTCAACAGAGCTGTTTGTCAAAGGTATCTAGATGAAGTGGAAATCTTCATTGAGCTTATAAAGAACTACAAACCACAAAATATACAACTGTTTTGCCATTCTACTTCAGTTTCTTATGTCTTTCTCCCCTAAAGAGCTGCCAGTTAAGATCGTTAAGGAGCTTGAGCCTGTGAAGACCACTGTGAATGAGAGGATTGAGCTGGAGTGTGAAGTGTCAGAGGAGGGCGCTCAAGTCAAATGGTAAGACTATATGAAAGTATGTATTTGAACATTCACCACATATTTTCCACAACATCTCATCTCACATCTCAGATGTTTAAGGTTGATTGAACTGCCTTCCTTTACGGCAGAATAAAGAAGCTGGTTTGTTAAAATGAAATAAAGCCAATGCTAATGTTAAATATTGCTGTAAATACAACCTCAATTACAAAAAAGTTTGGCTGCTTTGCTAAATGTTGATAAAAATGTAATCCAATGGTTTGCAAATCTGATAAGCCCATATTTTATTCACAGTAGAACATAAACACCATATCAGGCGTTGACACTGAGACGTTTTAACATTTCATGGAAAATACTTGCTCATTTTGAATTTGATGGCAGCAGTGCATCTCAAAAAAGTAGGGACGATGCAACAAAAGACTGGAAAAGTAAGTGGTAAAAATGAAAAAACAGCTAGAGGAGCATTTTGCAACTAATAAGTTTAGTTAATGGTAACGGGCCAGAAACAGGACTAGGTATAAAAAGAGCATTTTAGAGAGGAAGAGTCTCTCAGAAATAAAGATGGGCAGAGGTTCACCAATCTGCCAAAAACTGCATCTCAGAAGTGTAAAAAATGTTGTTGTATCATGCCCAGAAGAAAACATTGTTGTCTCATTTAAAATGGACTGATGCAAAATGGAAAACTGTTCTGTGGTCAGATGAATCAAAATTGGAAATCCTTTTTGAAAACCACAGATTCCCTGTATGTATTTATTTGATTTTGAATGACATGGCTTTACTTTAATAATTTATTTTAAATTATTTTGCAGACCCCCAAGCTGTGGCTCGTGGACCCCTAGGGGTCCCCAGACCCTAGTTTGAGAACTACCGAATTACGATACTTTGCAATACCATACGTTACAACACAAAACAATACAAAACAATACGACAAGACATGGCATGATACGTCACAACACGACACAATACAATATGATATGGTATGACACGTCACAACATGATAGGATACAACACAATAAGATGCACCAATAAAATATGATATGATACCCTAATCCTCATGAACAACATTTGTGAACATTCCAAAGCACAAAAAAGATGCCATACAATAAAAAATATTGTGATTCAATATGATGCGATATAGGTGACACTGTGCCATACAGCCAATATGTTATGAAGGATAATATACTCAAAGACAAGATTACATTATGAACCATATAATGCTCTTTATAAAATACAAAAGAGGATACTTTCTCAGTCCACACGTAAGAAAATTATCAGTGTTTACCAATGAATTTTTTTGATAAAACGCTCATAAAACAACAATGGAATACTCAAGTGTATGTTTAGCTTTTTGCTAGCTTTGTCACATAATATACAAAGTATGTTTGTATTCTAAATGCTTTTTACTCCTTTAGGATGAAGAACGGTGTTGAAGTCCCAACAGGGGTTCGCTCCAGATACAGAGTAAAGAGTGAAGGAACAAAGCACTACTTGGTAATTGATGATGCCTCCAGGGAGGACACTGGGACATACTCCATCATGGCCACTGGTGGCACATCTGAGGCTCACGTACAGGTTGACTGTATGTAGCATTCCAGTCATTTTTCATTTCTTCTAATTTACATGCTTTTAAGATAAAACAGCATTAATTTATCTGTGTTGCTTCACACAATTCTTTTACTTTGAATCAGTGAAACCACTGAAAATATACCAGGACCTACAGGATATCACAGTGCTGCTTGGCCAACCCCTCAAGCTGCACTGTGAGATTTACCCAGGCAATGTCCCAGGTCGTTGGTACAGGAATGGGCAGCTGATCCAGCCCAGTGACCGCATCACCATTATACATAGAAACAAGTATGTAATCTCTCTCAAGCTTTGTTCATTTATAACTTGATGTACTAACGAAAATAACTTTTTTCCCCAGGGTCCATCGTCTTGAAACTGAAGCTAGCTCCCTTCACGATGCCGGAGATTACACTTTCGTACCCGAGGGATATTCACAGAGCCTGACAGCCAAAATTCACATCATTGGTAAACTATCAATGCTGTATTTGTGTGTGTGTGGGGGGGGGGTGTTACAAAAATGTGGGTTTTGTTAAACTCTAATGTGTTTTAACTTTCTGCAGACCCACCAAGAGTGCACTTGGACAGCTTGAACTTCCCAGACAACACAGTGACAATAGTGGCAGGAAACAAACTCCGCCTGGAGATTCCCATCAGTGGAGAACCAGCACCCAGGGTGGTGTGGATGAAGGGAGAAAGGGTGAGCATGAATTTTCAGAAAAGTCACAATTATTTTGTTGACCCCCTGCCCTCTTGAAGGCTTTCCAAACCCTTTTGGTGTGAATTTTGTGGAAATTATTGCCCATTCTGTAAAGCATGTACGAGGTCAGGCACTGATGTTGGGCAAAAATGTCTGGCTTATTCCAGACCGGACCCATCAAACAATGTCTTCATAGTTTTGCTTTGTGCACTGGGGCACAGCCATGTTGGAATAGAAGGGGCCTTCCCCAAACTATTGCCACAAAGTTAGAAGCATAGCATTGTCCAGAATGTCTTGGTATGCTGAAACATTAAGATTGTCCTTCACTGGATATAAAGTTCCTCGCCCAAACCCTGAAAAAAAACCACGACCCTCTTCCTTCCACATCTACCATGCAGTACAGAGGATAAAATGTGTTCCCCCTGCACTGATACAATCCTTTTTAAAGAGACAAAAGAGATAAAGACTTTCCTGTACAACTCCACTTGCAACTTCACTGTACTCACAGTTGCATTCATATCTTTTGCATGCCTCAGTTTACATAAATTATGTCCAAGTCCACCTCTTCAAGTGGAGTGAGGCACAGCACAAGACACTGGTGGACTCAAAGGGGGGGCAGGAGGCTGATTGCCCCCCTAGGACTTTAAAGTTGGAAAAAAAACTGTGAAAGTTTACCTGGAAGGTTAAGGTGATAAAGTGTCATTTAGAAAGCCCTAAATATAGACAAAAATGGGCAAAATGCCTTTTTAGTGGAGAAAATTTAGCAAGGTAGCCTCTTTGGAGCTTTCTTAGTTGGGAAAATTTGAGAAAGTGCCCACTTTGGTGCCCTAAATAGGGAAAAAAATTGATAGAATACTTTTTTAACAGCCAAAATTTGACAGTGACCTTAGAGGGCAAAAGTTGACAAAACTTGTGCGCTGGACTGGAGCTTCACAGCATGCAGAAGGCGCCCTCTTTATGAATTCTGCCCCTGCCCTTCAGACATCCTAAGTCCACTATTGGTGCCCAAGTACAGTGCATATATGTTCATATTGATCAAATGAGCAGGACTTTGGGGTCAAGTATACTTGGATCCAGGACCAGTTCCCTAATGTGTAACCACCCTAAGTGTCCAAGTTTTTAAGTTCTATTCTTAGACATGGCTTAAAATTTTGAGCCTGGTACCTGTCCTCTTCCCTCTGAGATTGTTTATTTCCATCTTCTCTGTCTTAGGTAATTCTCGAGTCCGGCCATCGTGTCCGAGCTGAAACATACGGCGACCAGACAAGCCTGACAATTGACATCACAGAGCGGGAGGACACCGGTAACTATAAGATAGTCCTGCAGAATGAAGCTGGTGAAGCCACGGCCAGTGTCAAAGTCAAGGTTGTAGGTAAGCTATCCAAAATATAACAGAAGAGCAAACTGAAAAAGTGCTTGTCAGGTCCTTTACATGGCTGTGTTGTTATCTACAGACATCCCTGACCCTCCAGAGGCTCCCTTGGTCCCAGAAGTGGGTGGAGATTGGTGCTCCATGACATGGGAACCACCTAAATACGATGGAGGTTCACCAATATTAGGTAAACAATGTATCTGCTTTGTTAAAGTAGGTTAAATGTGTGTTAGAGTGAGACATCAGGTGTCTGACTTCTCTCTAAAGGCTACTTTATTGAGAGGAAGAAGAAACAGAGCTCCAGATGGATGAGGCTGAACTTTGACTTGATCAAAGAAACAACATTCGAACCCAAGAAGATGATTGAAGGAGTTCCCTATGAAGTGCGGGTCTTTGCAGTCAATGCCATTGGCGTGTCCAAGCCAAGCGAACCATCAAAGGCCTTTACTCCCCTTGGTGAGTCGCCCCAACGTCTCCATAGATAGCCACTGTTGAAACTGTCCTTTGAACTGTTATCGTTAGTGTCCAGGAAATCCTCTACAAGGCTTCAGTTTATCTAACATCAACAGTAATGGGGGATATTTCAAAGAGTGGGCCTCTGATAGTGTTGTATGATCTGCCCTTGGTACCCTGGCGAAACAGCTGTTCCTCCCTAGACCCCACCATCCCAAGCATTCTGACTGTGACCTCCACCAGACACGCAAGAGCTTTAGAAGATATTAAATATGTCTTTATAATGGCTGCCAAATCATCTGAGGATTAGAGGTTTAGGAGATCAGGTCTGTCAGAGGGTTCAATAGGAGTAAGATATGATTCAGAATACAAGAATAGAAGGCAGGAACTGGGGACTAATGAGATCTGAAATGGAGATTGATAGCGTACCAGCTAGAGAATGAGGCGCCTTGCTTCCATGTTCCTGACTTGCCAAAATGGATGCTTTCCGATCTGGTTCATAGCCATTGTTGGAGAACAATTGATGAATGGCTCTTCTGATCTTTGAAACTGTCATCCCCACTCAGCTGTGACCAGTGAGCCCACCATGTTGGTTGTGGACGATGTCACCGACTCCACAGTGACCGTAAAATGGCGTCCTCCAGAAACCATTGGAGCTGCCGGCCTGGACGGATACTTGGTGGAGTACTGCATAGAAGGCGGTGAGAAATAATCCACAGGATCCAAGAACATTGGTGATGGTTGAGTGAAAAACTGAAAAATCATTGGGTTTTCACTTTGACGTAATGGCCTTTCATAATGTTCACGACAACAGAAAATTAAGAGCTTTTGCAACCCAACGTCATTCCTGAAATGTGTGAAAATCTTGCTTGAAAGGAACAGGGTTGTACCACTTGTGGTTCAAACATGCCTGATGGCAAAATTATTAATCACAGTTACATATTGCCAACTTGAAGCCAAGATGGAAAGGTAGCTATCATACAGTAGTATTAGAAACAATCCCTAGAATATATGGTACTTGGGAGAGAATTTCACCTTGGCAAGCCTCTACACACAATATTATCTTTAACCTCCTAGCACCTTATGTGTACATATGAGGACATTACACTTTGGCTTTCCTACAACATAGATAACCTTAAGTAATCTGTTGACATTTTCAAAGATTTTCATGAAAATTTGAGGGAATTTATTTGGACATTTGGGAATTTTTTGGGAAAGTAAGTTGCTTGAAATGTTGGGAGAATTTGCTATACATTTTCAGGAATTTTCATGCAAAGTTTTTTCATGGAAATTCGGTAAATGTATTTTATTTTGGGGAAATGTATTATTATTATTATTTTATTTTATTTTTTTGATGAATTTGTTCTGAGATTTATTTTTTTCTAATTTGGGAAAATTCTTGAAATTCTTTTGTAAATTTGAATGGGAACTTCATAGGCTGTGTGCTTTTGAATTTTTCAAGAATTTCCAGAAAGTTTAGGGATTTAATTAGGATATTTTGGTAAATTTGCTCCAAGGAGCAAATTTTGAAGTGTGTCAATGTAGGCTTTTGGGGGAAATATTTCCAATAATTTTTGGTATCATGGAAAATTTTGATTGGGAACTTTATGCAGGGAAATATTTGAAATTTTCAAGAATTCTAAAGGAAATTTCAAGGAATAATCTGGATGTTCTGGGAAATTTGTTTTAAGTTATTTGCTGTATCTTCATGAATTATCACAGACATATAAGGGACTTACTTTGTGTATTTTGAGAAATCTGCTTGAAATTTTATGAATATTGTCATGAAACTTTAGGGATATGTTTGTATGTTTGGAAGATTTTTAGTAGATGTTTTGGGAGGACTTTGATTTGAATGTTTTGTTTTTTTTTTTAGTATTTTCACAGGAATTGGGGAAATTCATTTGGATGTTTGGGGTATTTGGACATGTTTGGCATTTTTGTGGAAATTTGGAAAATGTATTTGTAATTTTTGGAAATTTCATTTGAATTTTTTTGAAGGAATTTGCTTGAAGAATTTTTGGTAATTTTGGAAATCTCATGGTAAATTTTTGATTATTTGATTGGGATCTTTGTGGGCAGGGTTGTCCTTTGAAGAATTTTCAAGAATTTAATGGAAATTTCAGGGAATTTATTTTGTTTGTTAGAGAAAATTTTCTGTCATTTTGGGAAGTTTTTTTTTGTGTAAATTTTGGGGATTTTGAGATTACATTTTAGAGATTTTTGGGAAATTTGAAAATGTGCACATTTAGGGCACATTCCAATCAATTATATATATATATATATATATATATATATATATATATATATATATATATATATATATATATAGTTATATATATGGGACACTTTTACATTTTGTTTCTGCAACTTGATGACACGTCAATGCTTACATGTTTACACTGACACAAATGAAATTACTATGCTTAGATACTGGCACTTCCTTACCTCTTAAAATAGAATATTACCAAGATGTTGTTGACCCTTTTCAGTCACTATAAAATACAATAGTAAACCTGTAAGTCATAGTCAACTAAATCTTAATTTGGACCGGAAATATCCATTTTAATTAGAGTACACAAAAATTGATTGACTTCTGTTTATTCTACAGCTGATGATTGGATAGTATCCAACTCAGAGCTGACGGAGAAGACTAAGTACACCATCACTGGGCTGACTCCAGGGTCTAAAATCTTAGTTCGAGTTCGAGCCATCAATGCTGCTGGTGCCAGCGCTCCACGGACCCTTCAGCACTCCATCTTGGTCAAAGAAGTTATTGGTGAGCTCAGGAAACTACTCTTAGGATTACTTTTCTTACTTTGCTGACTACATTTGAATGTTTTTGAGTTGGAGATTATCAAGAAAGATATTAACTGTAAAATTTCTATAATCAACTATCTCTTATACAATCAGTGGTCTGTTTTCTCTTCAGAACCGCCCAAGATCCGTGTCCCACGACACTTGAAGCAGACGTACACTCGAAGAGTTGGTGAAGCAGTCAACCTTGTTGTGCCATTTATGGTAACTGAGTCGCCAAATCCATCCATGTACATATATCCATGACTAGAGGATTAATCTCTGTGTGATGGTTGCAGGGCAAACCAAGGCCAAAGGTTACCTGGGTGAAAGAAGGCAAGCCAATAGACCCTGCACACGTCAGCATCCGAAACACAGACTGTGACAGCATCATCTTTATTCGTAAAGCCGAGCGCAGCCACTCTGGAAAGTATGAGATGACTGTTCAAGTTGAAAACCATGTGGACACAGCCATTATTGACATTCAGATTGTAGGTGAGTGCATGGATCCTGCTTTTTCAGGGTGACTGTCCTGATTTTCTACTTTTCTACTATTACTATTTTGGCTCATTCCAAATCCTACCCTTCATTTTTAAGTGCCTCTTTCCCCTAAGCAGAGTAACGGGGGAAGGGGTGAAATCTTCCCCTATCAAATAGGACAACCGTCTAAGACTCTGATACGTCATTAGCAGTGGTTGATGGAAAACTATGTTAACAGTCGTGACCACATTTCCAATGTGCTATCATGTAGTCATATGGAAATGTCCCTTGTTTGGGCTTTTATAGAAAGAAAAATGATAGAAAGGCAAGAAATGGGCAAAAATAGGTAGAAATGCTGTGAAAAGTGGTCAAAAGATGTCAAGAATAGGTTAAAAGGGGCATAAATTGGTTAAAGTGGCAAGAATGGGTTAAAAGAGGTTATGGTTGGTGGAAAAAAAGTGGTGGAAAGCTGTTTAAGAATGGCATGAATGGGTTAAAGTGGCAAAATTGGGTTAAAAGAGGTTAAGGTTGGTGGAAAAAAGTGGTGAAAAGCAGTTAAAGAGTAGCAAAAGCTGGTTAAAAGTGTTAATTGGTTTTGAAAGGCAAGAAAGGGGGAAAATGGGTTGAAAGTGGAAAAAATGTGGCACAAATGGGCAGAAACATTGATGTTTGCAAACTTCTTTCATCACTCGAGCAGCTCATGCTGATAAGGCATGAGGCATGACACTTGGAGTATGGGTCTGGGAAATCTCAGTTTAAAAGGCCATGTACCCCCACCACTTCAGCCAACCCTTCCATTCAACAAAAATTTGGACACCCAACGTCTAGACATGAATATGTAAAACATAGGGTTAGACCTTTAGGTTGGGTCTTTGTCATCTTTGGACATGTTTATCAAACTACTAACAAAACATACAGGGGCATACCCTTGATATTTAACTTGTCCTTTGTACTTCCCTTATTGCTGCTTCTAAGTCTTGAAACAATCATTTTTCAACCTGTAGGGTAATGATCCTGATATTTTCTACTTGTTAGACCTACCTGGACCTCCTCAGTGTGTAACCATTGAAGACGTTTGGGGAGGTAATGTGGCTCTGGTCTGGACTCCTCCGAGAGACAACGGCAACGCTCCAATCACAGGATACACCATTCAAAAAGCAGACAAAAAGACAATGGTACCAGATCAGTTTTTACAAAAACAGTTGAATTTCAATATTTAAACTAACACAACTCAATTTGTTTTATAGGAATGGTACACATGCATCGAACACTACCATCGCACTTGCATCACCATCACAGAGCTGGTGGTTGGGAACGAGTACTTCTTCAGGATCTTCTCAGAGAACATGTGCGGCTTAAGTGAAGCTGCCACCCAAACCAAAAAGAGCGCCCTAATTGTCAAAGAAGGTAACACTGACTGGCCCATAATGACTCAATATTATTTCTGATGAGGGAAAATGTTTCCAAAGTGAAAGCTTTGGAACAAATCACACAGATTAAAGTTTAAAATATTCATAAAGTTGATGTTTTACTGTCCTACCATGTCTTCCACAGGTGTTACCTGAAAGGTACTGTCAGTGATGTTTTCCACCCTAAAGTGAGCCTGCTTTTACAGCTCACTTTGAAAGCTTACAAGGGTCGGGCTATGACTGACAGGCCCTTGAACTGTGGTGTCGTATACTCAGTCGTTTATAAACCAAAATACATTGTCTTTCCCTCATCACATAGGGATTTCCCCACATGATACCGCTCAGCACCAGTATCATGCACAACCCCATTCCTTTACCATTCCCCCCACAGGCATGCAGGTGAAAACGCACGAGTACAATGACCACGACTTCAAGGAGGCGCCAAAGTTCACACAGCCACTGATCAACACTTTTGCCATCGCTGGTTACAACGCTACTCTTAATTGTAGCGTCCGTGCCAATCCAAGGGTAGGTGGGAGAACCACAGGTAAAAGTAAAGATTGTGCATTATGAGATACGGTCAGCTATATGTGTACAGTCCTGTTCAGTCCAGTTTTTAAATGGTGATTTCGATTATTAAGGAAGAAAGACATCCAAACCTATCTGGCCCTATGTGAAATAGTAGTTGCACCCTAAACCTAATAACTGATTGTGCCACCCTAGGCAGCACCTGCAAGCATTGAGTGGTTGAGCCACTTGAGGTGGTTTGAACATTTTATCAGGATGCCTCCTGGGAGGAGACCCCAGGGCAGACCCAGAACTTGCTTGAAGGATTATATTTCCTCTCTCACCTCCTCCGAATACCTCACGAGGAACCCGAAATCATTGCTGGGGTGAGGGTCAACTGGGTTGACTTACTTAATCTGCTGCCACAGTGACCAACCCTCGGATAAGCGGAAGATGTTTGAATGGCATTGAGTCTTCCATATTGTAGTGGAGGAATTTTGACCCACTTGTCTTTGCAGAATTGTTTTAATTCAGTTACATTCAAGGGTTTTCGAGCATGAGCCTGTTTACGGCCATCCCATCAACTCGATTTAAGTCCAGACTAAGCAGTCCACTCCAAAACCTTCTGTTTTTTAAGCCATTCAGAGGTGGAGTTGCTAGTGTGTTTTTTCAGAGCATTGTCCCAGGTGTGCTTGAGCTTGAGGTCAAAAACTGATGACCGTACATTCTCCTTCAGGATTTCCTGGTAAAGAGCAGAATTCATGGTTCCATAAGTTACAGCAAGTCAAAAGCAAAGTAGCTCCAGACCATCATACTACCACCATGATGATGATGTTGTTTTTCTGAAATGCTGTGTTAGTAGTTTTATGCCAGATGTAAGAGGACACTACCATCCAAAAGGTTCAACTTTAGTCCCATCACTTCTACCAAATATTTTCCCAAAAGTCTTGGTGATCATCAAGATGTTTTTCGGCATGTGACAAGCCTCTGTGTTCTGTTTGTCCAGCAGTGGTTCTGGCCTTTGTACTCTCCTATAGATGCCATTTTTGCCCAGTCTCCTTATTTTTTGAATCATAAACACTGACCTTAACTGAGTCAAGTGAGGTCTGCAGATCTTTAGATGTTGTTCTGGGTTCTTTTGTGACCTCCTGGATGAGTCATGATGCACTGTAAGAGTAAACTTAGCTGGTTGGCCATCCTGGGATTTGCCACTCTTTAAAGTTCTCGCCATTTGTGGGTAATGGCTCTTTAATGGTTCACTGGAGCCCCAAAGGCTCAGAAATGGCTGTGTACCCCTTTTCAGACTAATAGATGTAAATGAATTCTCATCTGTTCTTGAATTTCATGACTTTCACCTAAGGTCAGTTAGGTTAAGTGGCTTTTTTCCCCCAGTAGATAAAAATATTATTTAAAAACTGCACTTTGTATTCACTTGGGTTATCTTTGCCTAATATTAAAATTTGTTTGATGATCTGAAACATTAAAGTGATACAACTGCAAAAAAATAAGAAAGATGATGTGTTTAAGCACTAAATCTGTTTATGTATTGCCAAAGATTTTTGTTTATGAAAGTAATATATCAAAGATGAGACTTTTCTTTTATTATTAATCTTTTTTGAATCCATATCTTCAATTAATATTGCAAATAATACTACACTAAAATGGGCTTTGAGAACATCGCCAAATAAAATGCAATTAACATGGTTTTGCAGGTTTTTTTGGCTAGCATCAGACTGATTAGATAAATAACTGAACTTATTGTGATTAACACAATGCATTTCAAATATCCATCATAGTTTACCCACCAAGGTTTGTTTCAGTATTGATTAACTCTAACAAATGACATAATTATTGGTGTAGGCCTTTACTAGAGATTTTCACTATTTCCAGATCTCAGCAACTATGGTGAGTTCTCAAAAGTCAAATCCATGAATTTTGATCCAAGTTAAACTGGATTTTAATTATGCTGATAAGGCGTGGCATCCAACATAAAGATAATCTACTGAGGTAACATCATGCCGTTGATGTTTCTGTTGTCTGACTGCAGCCCAAAGTGATCTGGATGAAGAACAAGATAGCCATCCTTGACGACCCACGCTACCGCATGTTCAGCAACCAGGGAGTATGTACTCTTGAGATCAGGAAGCCCAGCCCCTACGATGGCGGCATGTACACCTGCAAGGCCATCAACGACCTGGGAGAGGCCCAAGTGGACTGCAAGCTAGAGGTCAAAGGTCAGTGGAAAATCAACTTTTGAAAACCAACGTTAATGGGTAATTGTTGTGAATGAACTGTGCTAGCAGTCTACCGAAGGGCTGACCACATAGGAAGTGGACATGTAAGTATTATGAAATGGTTGCACCAGCTATTCATATATTTAATATTTCTTATAGCTATTCAAAGTTGTTACATTAAAACTTAAATATGTCTTACCGAAAGGACAGTTTTGTAGCTCTTTCCACATACAAGCAATTGATTATGAAACAGGAAGTAACTATAGCATCCAAACTCAAAGGTGATTTAAACAACACCTTGGTGATAAATTATAGTTAACCACCAGACATTAGGAAATTTAGATTTAAATTTCTTATAACTCTGACTACACAATAAAAATGGGTGTTAGAATTAGTGGCAGTTTTCTATGGACTGGGAGAGACATTTATCAGATTGTTACCTAGTGTAGGGTCACTGAGGCAGATATAATCAATAATGTTAATCAATAATTAATAATAAATAAATAATCAATCATGTTCGCAAAACAATTTCTAACTTTAAATTGACCATACATGTTTTTAAAACCAGGGTCCTAGTTCTTTCTCTCAGTCATTTTCTGTTCCTTGTATTTCCTCCTTCAAGGTGAATGATAGTTTATCTTGTTAATGTTAGCTTTGACAGTTAGCTTTCTTAACTAATCAGTAGTAAAAACTTGTAGCTGCCTGGTTTGGCAATTCTGTGAAAACTAATCTTTTTGCTGTGGGGGAGGGAAGTCAGCTTAGTTAATTAGCTTACCTGGCTAATCAGCATTAAAAACCAGTAGCTGCCAGGTATAGAGACTTTGTTAAAACTAATTTCTTTGTTTTACAAGAATTGAAGGTAGATTAGTCAGTTAGCTTATTTGGCTAATTAGCAGTAAAAAAGTAGTAGCTGCTGGGTGAAGAAACTAAAAAACGAATTCTTTATTTAAAGAGAAGTTAGATTAGTCAATTAGCTTATTTGGCTAATTAGCAGTAAAAACTAGTAGCTACTGGATGTGTGAGTTCTGTGAAATCGAATATCTTTGTTTAAAGAAGTGTAGCCTTTTTCAAAATGTCTGTATGTTTTCATCATGGAAAGTGATATACTAGATTGCTACCATAAACTTTGTAAGTTAGCTCACTTTTCAGTAAAGCACGGCAACTATCTATAAAGTTATCTTTCCCAAAGAAAAAGTAGGTGAGGTGTAGCCATTTCAGACATTTTCTTTTGTTTCATAAGTTCATATATTAACTAGCTAATGTTAACTTTGGCACTTAGCTCACTTAGCCCAGCAAACTAGTAGTAAAAAGTGGCAGTTATTAGTTGTAAGGATTTTATATGGACTAATGTCTACATATAACAAGTATGCAAGAAGTAGGTTTTTAGATATGAGCATTCTTTATTTCTTTCCTTTTTACAGGAAAAGATAAAATAATAGGAAGCTAACTTTTTCCATCTGTTTACCTACAACTGGGGGCTACTAATAAGAGCAACCCATCTGGGTGTTTTGCCCAAACAATACCAGCTCTCCCCATCTCTGGGTGAAAACTTTCCATCAAAATGTGTGTTGGATCTTAAATGTGGCTAACAAATTTTGGATGTGTGAAGAAGCAGCTAAAAGGAAGGCAGACTACAGCTCCAGTTGTCAAAGTGCAATTGCTAGCTTAAAGTCATTGAGAATACAGCACTGGTTTTAACCACTTTACATTTCGCTAGTTTCAGCCCAAAGACACAGAGGTCTTCTGACACAGTTTTATTATTTCACAATAAAAACATGCCTTAAATTGGTGCTTTTAATTGTTGAAGGCACCAAACACAACAAAATAGTTTTTGATTGCGTTATCACTGCTGTTCTCTAATCTACCAGCATTCACTCTTAACGCCTTGTTTCCATTTAGCCTATGTATATGATTGATGTCCATATATCCTTATAAATACAGATGATACCTCCCAATGACTTAGCTAATTGCTGGTTTAAAAAAAAAGGTCAGTTGAACGCCATATTGGGGACTTGGTGGATGTTGTAAAGTTAGCATGCTAGCACCCTTGCTAGCTAACATGCTATTAGCAACAGCAACACGTTTTGTTCAAGAAAAAGGCATTTAAGGCAAAATACGTTTGTTTTATTGAAGCAAATATTGTTAACATGAAATAAGTTGCGCAAAGTGCGCGAAAGTAGACAATTTTTTTCATTATAATCTCCTACTCTCTGTGAGACGTATACTGCTATAAAGGAGAGGAAAACAGATGCAGTTAAACTGCATGTGAGGTACATCTGTTTCATTTATGTAATGCAATGTTTCCCACTTAAGTTAAAACGTTACACCTATCTATTTAAACCTATGAACAGCAGGTGCAACCGCCCCTCAGACCATTTAAAAACAGATAAATAAGAATAATGACATGATAATAATCTGTTCATTTGTGTGTTGTGCACATAATATCTGATGACAATTTCTAATTTCCACCACATGTAAAGGTTTATCCCCCCATGTTTCAGCCATCATGTTCATCATCACAACACGCCACCTCAACACACAGTCTTAACATACAAGGTTGTGGTGTTTGTGTTGTCTGAGACTATTTTCCAGACTCCAGCGTCCTCTTATGCCACACGGTTAACTCCTCATATAAGAGTTCAGTAATATCTAAACAGTATTCCCTGGTACACACATATAACTCCATGTAAACATTTTGTTAACCCCTCTTCTCTTCTCTCTCCCCCAGTCCAAACTCAAGAATTGTGAATGTATGTTCTCATATAAGGTAAGCTTTCATATGGTTTTGGCATATGAAGCTTATGTCATTCATTATGCATTTTTCAGCCAGCTTGTACCCTCGCTTTCTCAGTCCAAAGTTGGCTTTCCTTCCTTAGACCCAGAGAAAAAAATCTGGCATTAATGAATCAAGGCTGGCATGACAGCTTCTGCCCAAGTTACTCCTCAGTTCTGCTCAGCTGGCTGAATTAAATAACCCCGTTTGAATGTTGTATTTGACTGCCATATCTTTGGTGTGAATTCAAAGACTACCTCATGTATTTTGTGCCACAGATAAGGTGAGTAAACCATTTCCAAAATCGCTAACCATTCCAGAAAAGCTTTTTTGGAACCTGGGACTGAGTTTAATGCTATGTTGATGCCATGGACAAGGCCTTCTTTATGCTGTTATCAGAAAATGTATGAACGCTAAGCAAAGCTTACTAACACTGAATATTGTTTTTGGAGCTGAGTGATGTCGTGTGAATGTACAAAAGAGAGAGTTCAGTTTCTCTATATCAGGGGTGTCCAAACTGTGGCCCAGGGGACAAATGCGTCCCTCGGTCTAATTCTGATTGGCCCGCAGCAAATTTTAGAAATAAAAATGAAATATGGCCCAAATTTGAGCGTGGAGCTTGTGCTCGGCTGTATTGCACTTCCTAGTTTCAGCATAAGACGGCCCTAACATGCTAATTCTGTAAATAAACATCTCAACAAGCAGAATTTAATGATGTTTTTTGTGACTAAACTAAAGACAAGACTGTACAAAGTAAAACTATGGGCAATCAGAATAATAACATCTTGTTTTCTAACACCCTGATGAGTTTTGGCAGCAAGTATCAGTACCAACAATATTTCAGGGGCTGAGCTCGTGGCAGCAAGGGCCAAACAGGGCCCCTTGAAATCTGATTGGAATCCCCAAAAACCTGGAAATGATTTTTTAGCCATTAAATTGAGCTTTTAGTGTTAGTAAAAGCAGGCTACGGGGTCAAGCCCTGATCAGCTGATCTAATGCAAGACCTCATCAGCTGATGGTCAGCTGATTTTCCTTAAGCATGCTATTGGCCAATGCTCTCATGCTGCCTTATTCACACTGTTTTTGCCTGGCCAGAGAGCTGCTCTTGCAACCCTCCTCCACCCAAGCTCCTCCTTTATTCTGCTTCTGACGGAAACACTGCCTAGTGGATATCAAAGTGGCCCCAATATCCATTTATATTTCTGTATGTGGCCGTCGGTGGAAAAAGTTTGGACACCCCTGTTCTATATTAATCACTGAACAGTGGCGAGAGGGAATACTTCATACTTCACTATCATGAAAAGGTAGAGTTTGTTAGATGAGTCATTTAATCATGAAATATAAAGGTTTCACCAAAGTTTGAGAGAAATTACAAGTTTTTTTCCCCCAGAAACTTCAACAATATCAGATACAGTTTCACATTATACATTGTTACCCTAGTGTATGACAAATCATAATAATTAAAGATGCAACGATTGTGAAAATCAGAGCCAATACTGATGTTTTAAGAAACATTTTAAGCTGATGCTGATACCAATGCTTTTCATTACTTCTTTTGTTGTAGAACTTCCACTATGCCAGTATTTTCTCTCATGTTTGACCATGAAAAGGATCAGTTTGTCCAAAAGGCGGCTAAAAATCTTCTTTGAATCAGCTGTTTAGAGCAAAGTGCATCACCATCTCTGCTGCCACTGTGGTTGTTGATATTATTTGCAATATGGTTAAGACGAGGCATTTGCTGCTGTTTTTATTGATTTATCCAATGCATTTGATATGGTTGATCATGGTCTTCTCACTGAGACAAAAGGGATCCCAAAAGGATCAGTTCTTGGTCTTATTTCATTTTACAGAGTAATTTATATTAATAATGTTTCCTCCTTAGCAGACTGTGTTTCAGCTTTATAAAGGCAATACTATTTTACATTGCTCTGCTGATCTTGTACAGCTACAGGGCCTATGAAAAGTATGCATCCCCATTGATGTTTTACCTCTTTATTGCTCTAATAAATTAATCATGGTCAATATGATTCAGCGTTTTTTAGAACAAAAAAGTCAGTATTTAGTAGCTGCAATCATAGCCTTGACTCTGTGTGGATAGGTCTCAATCAAGCTTGCACATCTGGATAAAATTGCACACTGCAATTTTACACCATTCCTCTTTGCAAGCTCTGTCAGACTTCATGGGGATAGGGCAGTGTGCAACCAGCACAAGTTAAATTTTGAGTGCATGGTTATCACTGTTCTCTCACTCAGCATCAATATGCATTAAAGTGTCGATACAGTTGCCTTAAATAAGTATCTTAATACTTATTCCTCCAGTGTTAGCATATGAAAGATTACTAAAGGTAGCATCTGTTTCATTAATCTGACATAGGTCAAATATGCTGCACTTGCACTGTACTCAGTGAAATCAACTTTGCTTCTGCAAGCTTGTGCAAAGTTACACTCTGAATGTGCCTTGAGCTGTTTTCACCTTCTTTCTCTCCTATTAGCCTCCTCTATTTACATTCTGTTTGTTCATCCTGATCGGCCTCTAGCTCCTCTTCCCCCCTGCTCTTCTTCCTCTCTCCACATCTGCATCTACTTCCCCCCACAATATTATGACAGGCTTTATTTTCTCTTGCTCCTCAGGAGGCTTCACCTTTTACGAACTCATGCAACGCGGAGTGCCCCTGCATCTGATTGACAAGTACATGAACGAGCACAAGATTGTCGAGCAGGAGAAGTAAAAATAAAATGGACAGAACACAATGAGACACTTTAGTTTTGCAGACGTCTGCTGCCACAAGTGACCCTTTTCTCTCACCGACTGATTGGAGGGATGGGGGGGAGGGGTGAACTGTCCCATCGTGTGGCATGCTGTGTGCAGTTTTGGAGCTAGTTACCATAGAAAATACTCACATTTTTCTCACCCACCTGTGTTTTCAAGACTCTGTTTCAGCTCAGAAGCATGTCCGCAGTGTTTTGGTTCTCTCTTTATTGAGTTCATGCAGTATGTAAAAACAATATATAAAACAGTGACATAAACATACAGTATTAATATGTTGATTGTTATTGGGAGTGTCTGTTGAAAGTGATTTCTGGTTTATAAAGAAGAGAAAATGGAACGTAGAAACCTAAAGTTTGATGTTTGTAAGGTGTGTCAGGACTTATAAATGGCAAGAAAAATGAAACAAGCGCAAATACATGTTGGATTCATGAATGTGAAACGCCTCAAAAGATAAATCTAATAATAACTGGTCATTTCACCTTTTTTCTGTGTAGGTTACAAGGGAAGGATGTAGAGGTTTCACCAGCCCATATTCTGCATGACAAATTAAGCTTTTTGGATTCATGTTGGACTTGAAGTTTCATTAATGCCCAGTCATGCGCATGCCTTTTTAATTATCACCCATGAATGACAATAAAAATTAATGTAAAAACAATGTGTTTTTTGTTTTGACTTCTCTTTTTAGTTAATTGGTAAAAAAAAATATGTCCTTTGCCAATATGTTGGGTTGATACGTACTCTTTATCTTCAGCTTGATCAGTGGGCCTCTGGCTGTTCTACATATAGTTTTGCAAGTTATAAGATAAGGCCCAATATTCAGCTATTTAAAAAAAATGAAGGATTAAGCTATATTTTAACTGTGAAGTACTCACATTCTTGGTAATTTTAGCGTTAGTTTTACTTTTTTTTTTTTTTTAAGATTTATTTTGGGCCTTTTCATGCCTTTATTTGATAGAGGAAGGACAGTGGATAGACTCAGGAACAGGGAAGAAAGTGGGGAGACACATGCAGTAAAGGGCCACAGGCCAGATTCAAACCTGGGCCGTTGTGTACGTGGGGAGGGCCTTAAACCACTCGACCACCTGCGTACCCTGTTAGTCTATTTTTTATGACTTGCATTTTTATTTTGTAATAAACAAATCATTCATAACACACATTAAAAAACCCAACATAATAAATAAATAATATTTATAATGTATTTATAATAAAACATATATTTATGTCTCCTTCCTAATCCATCAAAAAAAGTCTAATTTTAGGTTAAATTAGTAAAAAGAGAATTTTAAGCACTTAGCTATTTTTAACCATTTACTGAACTTTCAAAAGTTTTAAAATTTTAGAACCTGTGTTACTTCTTGTTGTAAAAGACAGCATCAGTCTCAGAGGGTTAATAAAAATCCATTTAAACTTCTTAAAAAATGCAAGCAGTTAATAATATGAATTAAGAATTTTTTAAATCAATGGTTTGCGAGGGCAATCTTTTTTTGTGAAGGGGGGGATTTCTGGGGGACACATGCACCCATGCACATTGTATTTCTTGTTATGCCCCTGGAGATCATCAACTTACAGTCAATGCACAAAATAAGTAAAAGTAATTTGTGTATTAAGTATTTTAACCTTCTTGTTACTGCTATTTAAACTCAAAAGAATTCTTCGCTGGGACACATATTTGGTCTTCACTCTTTCTTTTTTTTGAAAGGTGGGATTCTGGGTGGACTTGTGGACCCATGCCCACAATACTTCTTGTTACAACCCTGGAGATCATCCTCCATGCCTAAAATATTTATTTTTAATTTTTATAACCATGTACTTACGGTCATTTAAACTCAGTAGAAATCCTTGCCGACACATATTGCATATTCATATCTTTTTTTTGAGGGGGGGAATTCTGGGGGGACAGGTGGACCAATGCCCACCATATTTCTTGTCACGCCCCTGGAAATCATCCCCTACACTTTATGCATAGAATAAAATAACAATTTGTTTGTCTATTTTTATAACCTTGTACTTACGGTCATTTAAACGCAGTTTAATTCTTTGCTGGGATACACATTAGCTCTTCATATCGTCTTTACTAGCTGGTACTTTCCTTTTTCAGTTGTATTCGCGCCAACGGCAAAAATTTGACGTTAAATATCTGACATTACGGTAACGACACGGCTATACTTTCCTTGGTGTAAATATGGTATTTCGTACTCTTAAATACAGCTTATTTTCAACAAATTATCCTAAAAGTGGTCTAATGTTGACATTTTTCGTTTAAACTTCCCGGTCCTTCGCTTTATTATTCCCTTCCGGCCTGTCGCTTCCTGCCGAGACGCAACTCGATCAGAAACGTACAGACTATCGACAACTCATGGTTCCGCTGTGAAAATGGCAGCTAGTCATCTAGCTATAAATGCCAAATGAGCAGCTATATTTTAGAGTCGGCGGAGAGAAGATAGCCTAGTTTTAACCACTACCCGACAGCATTGGGAGGTTTGTGAGAGGTATTTGAGGAGTGACTTGGCAGAAACACAATGCCACATTTCCTGTGGCCAGAGCCGCTGTCACCCGCTCAACTTAAGCGGTTAGAGGAGCATAAATACAGCGCCTCTGGTCGGTCCTTGTTTGAGCCTCCGTGTCAGATCTACTGGAACTGGCTCATCCAACAAACACCGACATGGATCGCACCAAACACCCTGACCATAGTTGGACTGTTGGTCAACATCATCACCACGGTGGTGCTTGTGTATTATTGTCCCACGGCAACAGAGGAGGTGAGTAAAGCGACCTTGGCCAAAGTTTCTACTCGCTGGCTAGCCTTAATTACGTGCCCTTTTCTGGTATGGGAGGAACGCGAAACCTCCATTCATAAATTGCGTAAGTTAAAGTTGCGTAGCCTACTGTGCCAACTTCACATCGTCAAAAGCCACGATGGTGTACACTGCTTGAAAGATCAGAATCTACTTGTTTTTTTTAGGCCTGTGTGTATATTTGACAGCTTATTATACTTTAAATACGGTGGGTTTCCATTGTTGAGGTCATGTATCTCGCTTATTTCTGCAGCGAGGTATTTTGGGACATGGCTCAGACAATAACAAACCAACCACTCCTAAAAGGGGGGATTTTACTCAAGTTTTCCTCTGATTTTGACCAAAAAGGCATGCCGAATTGGTGCCCTTTACTTTAGGATTCGGTGCATATGTCAACTAGTATGCTACAGTGTTTACATGGCTTGTATATAAGATAACACGCTAAATTGTCAGATTTTTAATAGGACTACATGAGACAAGACTCCTCCGCCCATCTGTACCCTTCTGCGCGTGTTTATAGAAAGTTATAAAACAAGTAGGTAACAAGTAATAAAACAATTTGAAGCCAAAAATGTTCGGCCTTATTTTTAGAAATGACCTCAGATTAAGCTAAATTGTAGTCTATCATTTGCTTAATTCAGTGCTTTCCAAAGTGTGGGCCCTTGAGGTCATTTACACTAAATAAAATCCACAAAAGGGATTTTAAAAATTGTTTTAACCACTCATTTAAATACTTTAAACCTCAAAATTTAAGCCATAGAATATCATTGGTGGAAATCCCATGACTTTTTAAAACTTTTGTCACTTTTCTACATGTTTCTGAATTATTATGGTGACAAGCAAGGTCAATGAAGTGTCCATTTATGGTAAAAAAAAAAAAAAGTTTCCATAGAGTGTATATATGTATAAAAAGGCCATTTATGGAAAAAAACATAGAAGGTTAAACAAGTATTTACTTAAACATTTTAAAATATGGTGGTACCACCAGTTTTATCTTATAATATCATTATGATATAATAATACAAAATATTCAATTACCAGGTGAATTTGACAGCGATGAGATGTGCATTAAAAATGAAAACTGATTTATGTAATTTAAGTATAATAAAACTGTTATTCTGGTGTAAAACAGACATAAATCAGATATATTTCACTTATATACCATTTATTTTCCTTTTGATTCCATTAGAGAAATCACATATTTTGAATGTCTAAATGAACTTAAGAAAAAATAAGTCTCAAAGTGAAACAAAAACTGATATAAACCACACAAACCTATTTTAGTGTTATTAATTGACCAAAAGTCCCTCCTATTTCAATAATAAGACCTTTGAAATTTCTATAAATTAGTAAAAATTACCACTGGATCACTCTTTCATTTTTCCACAAATCTGAAGCAACATCTAACTACACTACTAAGTACTGTTATCCCATATATAATGAGTTGTTGTGCATAAAATACCCCTAGTATGGTTGCTGGATGAATTGGCCACATGTCTAATATAGACATCATTTTACACCCCTAAATGGGTGTATGTTCTCATATGGTCCCTCAGTTTTTCAGGCTAAAATTTGAGTAATTTCTAACAAAACTAATCATGCCATTTAGCACTACTAGTCACCCTTCTCACATGTGAGATTCATCACCTTATCATGGTTCGTTACGGTGTTAGGACAGTGTGTTTTGGACTAAAACTGATGTAAAACTGCATTTTGCGAGTTCTGAAAGAAACAGGAAGTTTGAGACTCTCTGGGCAACTTCTTATTGGTCAGATGCTGTGATGTCATTTTCTGTGATGTTGAGTGACCTCCACTGATTGGCTGAGAAAAATCATTCCTTCCTTCAGATCATGAAGGAAGTCTGCTGAGGTGACCGTATTTGGTCAAATAAAGAAATGGGTTCAAGTCCCAGAATCAAATAAACACAGCCAGAAGATTTGACTGTTGTGTCAACTTTTGATCATTTTTGTCTGATTGACAAAACCGGTGTCATGGTTTAACTGCTGTTTGATTAACTGGCAACACTCGGTCTAATATTCCACTACAATGCATCATAATTTTGAGAAAGTCTACGTCTCTAGAAAGGAATTCTTTGTATATGAAGTAAAACCATTGAGGAGTTTACTTTAAACCCCAGCTTTAATCTATCACTACAGTACTCTAATACATCCTGAAACCATTATTTGACCCTTGGTGCACTTAATTTTTGTCAGCATGTTGACTGTTGATCCAGCAGGGAATGCAAAGGTGTGCATTTATCAGATTTACACCTTTGTCCAACTTGACTATCAGAGCATTGTGACTAAGTCCACAGTCGAAGCATTCATGCTGTTACTGTCAAATTCCACAAGTGCAAAGGCCTTTCAGTTTCCTTGATTAATTATTTAGCATTAATAAGGGAAAGCTGGCCCTAGTCCACGTATTCCCATTGGCTGTAAATTTATAACAGTCTCATGCCTTTGCAGGTAAACACATTTTAAAGGTTTTTTTCTCCAGAGTTTGACCCCTGATAACCCTAAACAAGCAAACTCTGTCCCCACCAGTCCATGAGGCATTTAGGACACAGATTTCTGAAGAAAACAGCAGGGTCACTGAACATGTAGCACAGCGTGGGATTCTTCAAACTTTGCAAACACAAGACCATCTTTGTCTGACAAGGACAAGCACACAAACAACACACAATGTAATGGTTCAAGCACCAAGTTGGCGAGCCTGAGTGTCCAGATGGTCTATAACCTCCACCCTAGTAAGAGGAACTGAGTCACTCCAGTCAGCAGGAATCTCTTCTTCTTCTTCTTGGACTGCACAGTCTGCACGCACATACACAAAGGATTTATGCGTCCTATTGTGACAAACTACAAATATTTTTTTACTTTTAAACGGTAACATTTGTATCAGAATATATATGTTTAAAAATACAGCCCCAATTTCGAAAAAGTTGGGGCGCTGGGTAAAATGTAAAAATAACGTGATTGCAATGATTTTCAAATCTCATTACCCATATTTTTATTCGCAATAGAACATAACGCATTAGATGAAACTGAGACATTTTACTATTTCGTGAAAGAATTAGTTTGGGGAGAGGAATATGGTCCCATTCTTTTTTAATGTAAGGTTTCAGCTGCTGAACAGTCCTGGGTCTTCTTTGCCAGATTTTTAATTCTATGATGCAGCAAATGTTTTGACACGGTCCTTGGTTTCCAAAAACAATTTCAAATTTTGTTTAATCTGACCGCAGAACAGTTTTCCTTTTTGCCTCTGTCCATTTTAAATGAGCTTTGGCCCAGAGAAGGCATTTCTTGATTAGGATCTTTTATGGCTTCATCTTTGCATGATACAGCTTTAACTTGCATTTATGGAAAGCATAGTGACCTGTGTTGACAGGCATTGATTTCTGGAAGGGTTTCTGAGCCTTGATTTCCAGTACAGAATCATGCCTGTTTTTAATGCAGTGCCGCCCAAGGGCCCAAAGGCCCAAGGGCCCAAGGGAAGATCATAAGCATCCAATATTGATGTTCAGCCTTGTCCCTTGCACACAGAGACTTCTCTGTTCTCTGAATCTTTTGATGATATATTATGCTGTAGATGGTGGGATATTCAAAGTATTTTCAATTCCAAAAAATTTAAAGTGCTCCTCTAGCTGTTTTTCATAAGTACCACTTTCCGTTCCAGCCTTTTGTTGGTGGAGGCTAAAGAGGCTAAGACCAAGATATTATGATTCCATCTGCCTTCCAGCATGCACTCTAATGAATTAAGATGCAGTTCATCAGTCACGTGCCTTCAAAACAAAGAGATCATCCAAAACTGTCTGTCAACACACTCCGCTGTGCCACCCACAAATGCAAGTTAAAGGTGTATCATGCAAAGATGAAGCAACATAAGAACACGATCCACACAGCCTTCACAGGGCCAGAGCTCATTTAAAACGTCCTGAGGCAAAATGGAAAACTGTTCTGTGGTCAGATGAATCAAAATTTATAATTATTTTTGAAAACCATGGACGTAGTCAAAACATTTGGTGCATCATAGAATAAAAGGACTGTTGAGTAGCTAGACACCTACATCAGACAAGAATGGGACAACACTCCTCTCCCAAAACTCAAGCGACTAGTCTCCTCACTGCCCAGACGTTTACAAACTGTTGTCAAATGGCAAGGGGATGCTAACCTTGCAAAGCAGATGGAAATGCCCGTTTCCGTGTTTCTCACTGGCAAATCCATCTTGCAGAGCTCCCGTCTGAACCGTTTGGGCCCGGTAAGAAAGTGACAGGACCAATCAGCGTCGAGGGGCAGTACTTTTGGGTGCGGAGGACTTGTGATGTACGCAAGCAGCAACAAGAGGCCAGTGCAATTATGGCACAAGAGATTAGCGTGGATGCTGCTAAAGCACCAGTTTTATCAGAACTTGACGACATTTCTTCGTTTAAAGAAGAACAAAGAACAGATCTGAATTGGCGGCTACATCACGTGTTTTGTTGCTCTTATTGGCCCGTAAAGATGTAACAGACAGAACGTTCATCTAATCACCCTCCTTTTTTTTTCAAAGCTTCTGCTCTTTCCCAAACACTGTCTATGAGTGGTTTTCTGGATGGATGTGTGAAACAAATCCATCTGGCATGTCAGGTTAAGGTGATGCTGCATAATGGTAAACATGATACTGTCCCTACTTTTTTGAGATGTGTTGCTGCCGTTAAATTAAAAATTGAGCTAATATTTTCATGAAATGATAAAATGTCTCAGTTTCAACATCTGTTATGTTTATGTTCTGTTGTAAATAAAATCAGGGTTTATGAGTTTTACAAATCATTGCTTTTTGTTTTGATTTACATTCAATACAATGTCCCAACTTTTTTGGAACTGGGGTTGTACACGCCAAAAGATCAAATAAGTTCTGGAGAAACCAAAGAATCGTGAGAACATAAAATAAGAGGTAAAATGAGGTGAAAGCCTGTAAAACTGGCACAGTGGGTTTACATGCTGGGCATGTTACAGCTTGTTTGTATTAACTGCTTCATCCTGAGAATAGAAACACAGCTCATCTTCATATCTTTCTATGTTTAATTTTCGTTTAGTGATGCACAATATTTTAAGCATAATATTACTATCAACAGATGACAGCTTAAAAAGTTCATTATAACTTTTGACAAGTATGAAGAGTTCTGAAGAAATATTCGGCCTTACATATTGGCATGAATGTACAGTGCTAAGTTTATGGAGTTTTAAAAAGAACCAACAGACCTACTTCAGCACTTGGGAAGGATTAGGGATGCACCAATGTGTCAGCTTGATGTTGGTGTTGGCAAAATATTCTCAATATGCAATATTGCATTTTTGCATATTTGCAATATTTTCATAAAGAAGCCTAACCAAGGATTTTCTGACCTATTGTACTTGTAAAATGACTCAAACTGTACTTCTCTTTCCATTATAATGTTTATTTTCCCACTATTTGTTTCAGCTTTCATACGTTTTGTTTCATAAAGTAGGATACCATGGTCTCCTTATGAGATTGAATCACTAAACAAAGTCTATCTTTCCTCCTTATCCTGCAGGCTCCATCATGGGCGTTTCTCATGAGCGCTATGGGCCTCTTCATCTACCAGTCTCTGGACGCCATCGACGGGAAGCAGGCTAGGAGGACAAACAGCAGCTCGCCGCTCGGGGAGCTCTTTGATCACGGCTGCGATGCCGTCTCTACAGGTGGCTTTACAGCACAGAGAACAGCTGAACCCTATTCTGTTTTTAATGATTGTTCTGATTCATGACTATGTCCTCGTCTCTCTTCAGTCTTCGTCGCTGTGGGAACGTGCATCTCATGTGGAATAGGAAGATACTCAAACTGGATGTTTTTCTGTGGGTTCATCGGGATGTTTTTGTTCTTCTGCGCTCACTGGCAGACCTATGTGTCAGGAACACTCCGCTTTGGCCTGTAGGTCTTATTTAATTATTCCATATCAATGCAGATGATGCTGGTGTTCATTATTTTTAAGAGCTCTTTCTCTTTCCTGTTATTTCCTCTCAGGATTGATGTCACAGAGGTGCAGTTTGCCATCATAATCATGTATTTAATGTCAGCTTTCGGGGGCGTCAGCCTCTGGCAAACAACGGTAACTGAGAATTTTCTTTTTTTTTTTTTAATACCTAACAAACTCAGAAAAACTCATTTCACCTTGAGTGTTTAGTCCCCCTTTTTTGTTTTCAATTAACACCTATTAGTTCCTACTTTTTAGTCATCCTTGTAGTCTTAAAATAGACTTTGTGTTTTACTTTTACTCTGTGCTGCCTTTGGAGGCTTCACTTAACATCACATGACAGAAGTGAGAAGGTAAATATGGATAGCTAACGCCATGGTATCAGGTCATCTATTGGACATGATCTGGCTCAAAACAGCTGATGTCACGCACTTTTTTTATGCTTTGCCCTCCCATCATGCTCAGCATGCCTGCAGCTTTTATGTAATCAACCTTTCTATAAGAGGAATGCTTTGTTTCTGGACTCCGATTTGACCTCTACGTGTTTCCGTAGTTGCCTGTCATTGGACTGCAGCTGTACATGTTCCCCATCATGGGCATCATAGGAGGGGCCCTCTACTCGTGCTACAACTACTTTCATGTTATTTTGAACGGAGGTGTCGGCAAAAATGGCTCCACGGTGGCTGTAAGTTCACACATTACATAAAAAAGATTTGTTAAGTCAGTTTGCAAAGAAATAAACGATGTACACTTTATGTCATCCCTTTTGTACAGGACACCAGTGTGCTGAGTCCTGGTTTGCATATCAGCCTCATCCTCACCTTGGCCTTCATCATTTTTAAGAAGTCCTCCACCCAGTTGTTTGAGCATCATCCTTGTTTGTACCTCCTCGCCTTTGGCATGGTCATCTCCAAGATCTCCAACAAACTGGTGGTATGTTTATTATCTCTTTATTGATACCTGAGCTATGGCTGTTACTAATGGGAACTACAGAATAATTGTAGAACAAATCACACAATATGGATACCTGTTTTGATGCCACTTTGACAAAGCCTGAAATCCCAATTTTGGGACCTGATGTCTTCACTTGGCAAAAATTGCAAGCAAATTCATGCACATTGTCTAAATTGCACAAATGCATTGATAGCGTTTATGTACTTGAATGTAACAAAGGTATTTGTGCAATTTAGGTTGAGTCTAGGTGTCTGCTCTTAACTTGAATATGTCAAAAATAGAATCAGCTTTACTGGCCAAGTATGCTTTTGCAACGAAGAAAATAAAAACTTTAATATGGAGTTGGAACCCATTTGCAGCTATTACAGCCTCCACTCTTCTTGAAAGACTTTCCAGCTTCGTAGCTGTTGTTCCTAAACGCTTCCACTTTATGATAATATCACTTACAGTTGACTGTGGAATATCCAGCAGGAACGAAATTTTACAAACTGTCTTATTGTAAAGATAGCATCCATCATAGTGCCACGCTTCAAGTCACTGAGCTCTTCAGAACGACACATTTTGTATCATAAATGTTTGCAAATGAAGGCTGCATGGCTAGGTGATTGATTTTATACACCTGAGGTTACAGGTCTGATTGAAACACCTGAATTCAATAATTAAATTCAATCATGTGGCCAAATACTTTTGTCCATCTAGTGTATATTATAATGTATAATTCATATACATATATATAGTATCTAAAGAGCCTGTGCCTATGCCACTGAAATGCATTTTTTAAACAAACTTTATTGAATAATGCTTTAGCTTTTGCATCTCATATAAGCCAGCTTTTAGCTTTTGTTCTTTTGTTTAATCTTTAAGTTTTTCTCTCTTGTGTGCTTCTCTGTAGATCGCACACATGACGAAGAGCGAACTTTACCTCCCTGACACAGCCTTCATAGGCCCAGGCCTCCTCTTCCTCAACCAGTACTTCAACAGCTTCATTGATGAACACATAGTCCTCTGGGTGGCTATGGTAAGTGAGCGACGCATTTGTAGTGGCCTGATTGGTTCCTTTTTATAAAATTTCTAAAAGTTTTAGAAGTCAAGAGAGACAAATGTTGGACAATTTTGCAGACGGACTACGATGTGGGATATTTTAGGTTTTTTTGGATACTGGAGTGTTACATAAACCGTCCATCGATTATCCATGAAGCCCATGACTCAACCTAAAAATGGAACTTAACCTTCAGAGGCCGTTGAAGGATAAAGACAGTATTGCTGCTGAACCAGAAAAACATTTCATAACTAATGCTGTTTATTATTTACTGGCCGCACCTATCAGAGCTTTATGTTCTATGACAACATCGTGAAAAAGGGTGTGGAGAGATGCTGCAAAAACCTGCAGGACAGGTTAGCTTTGATGACTCACAGGAAAAATTGTCGATTGTTTACACATGTAGAGTGGAAGGATTTCAATCTGAGTCTCTGGAATCAGCTGGTTTTCACTTCTCCCATCTAATCAGGCGCTAATTGCTTGTGTAGTGCATAGTTCAGTTCACAGTTCATGTTGAATTGACTGGAGGTAAAACCTGCTGTGTAATCTTTGACACTTGTTATCTTGCTTTAAAAACAGGGTTTCTTACTTATTTTCTTTTTATATGAATCAACAAAGATGGGTGTTCTTTCAAATTTACACCACCTTCAAATTCTATCTGAAAATCAGCCATAAATTCCACTTTGTTTTAACATGACTGATAAAAAACCAAGGGGAGCAATAGTTGTAAAATAATTATACATTCATTTAGAATTAAAAAAAACAACTGAGATTTAAAATGACTTTACCTTAATTTAAGACCATTTTTTTTCCATTACTTTCACTGGTGCCAGGTTGGAGTGCAGTTCTATCACCAGATGGTGGCTCAGACTTGTCTTTTAGCAGAGTTTTGTTTTGACCAAAAATGAAATCCACAGATCCCCTGAAGGTCCTGTTTCTGCAGAAAATACGGCACCAGATCGGTTTTGTATAATTTTTTTTTTTTTTTTTTTTTTTTTTTTGTCTGTGTCAGTCAGTTTGATGGGGTCCTCAGTCAGTAAAAAATGGTTTCGGTGATTGAGAGAGGTACGGTGGACTAATTTCGGTGATGGACCATAAGCCAAGCATGGCCAAAATTTACACTAGAAGTTCAGAAATTATCACATGAATTCCCTAAAATTTCAAAGAAATTACCTGAAATTTCTGTGAAAATTCTTGAACATAATTTGTTGAAGTACTCCATAGTATGTACTCAAAAATTTCTTCAGATCAACCCAAATTTTTAATCGAAACTTTATTGTAAAGCCTAAAAATTCCAATAACAATTTCCCTTCAAATTCCATGTACATTCATGGAAAATTTAAAGAGTTTTCCCAAAATTTTAAAGCAGATTCCCCCTAAAACTCTTGCCAAGTCCCATGAAATTCACAAATGAATTCCCCCGAACTTCAAAATTTTCTGAAATTTCCATGAAAATTAAAAAAAGGACACCCCCAGTTCCCAATCAAAATTTACAATTAACTTTGTCATATTTCCATGAAAACCCCAAAATTTCAAAGTTTTCCCAAGAACAAATTCAAATCTGTTTCCCCCTAATTATGTAGAAATTTCCATAGAGCTTGAAAATCTCGAAAGAAATTCCCCCAAAACATCCAAAAAAAATTCCTGAATTGTCTTGAAAAAGCCAAAAATTTTCAAATCAAAATTCTTTCAGAACTTCCAGTGAAACTATCAAAAAAAAAACAGACACATTCCAAGATTTTCCATGAAAATACTTAAAAATTTCCAAGCCAGTTCCCCCCAAATTTCTAAATTCCCTATAAAGTCCATTAAAATTTGTAAGAACACCCCAACTCCCATTTCCCAATCAAGTCCCAAAATTTACAAACAATATTCTCAAATTTCCGTGAAACCCCCCCCCCCAAAAAAAGGAAAATTCAGAGTATATTACCCCAAGAATTTCAAATCAGATTTCCAAAAATTATTTACAAATTTCTGTGAAATACCTCAGAATTTCAAAAAATAAATAAATAAATAAAATGCCCAAAGCATCCAAACAAATTTCTCAAATTGCCATGACAATCCCAAAAACTTTCAAAGCCATTCACCCCAATTTCAACAAATACATCCCGCAAACTTCCAGATTTCCTGAAATTTCCATGAAAATTTCAAAGAACACATCCCCCAATTTCTAAATCAAACTCCCAAAATTTTCAAATAACTTCAACGATAATACCCCAAATTTCAAAGCAAATTCCCCCAAGAAATTTAAATCAAATTCCCCAATACACCACAAAAAGGTCTAAAATTGCCATGAAATGCCAAAAACCTTCAAACCAAATTTCCTCCAAAAATTCCAATGAAACTAAACAAAATATTCAAACATATCACCAAATTTTCCATGACAGTACATAAAAATAGCGAAGCAAATTTTCCACAAATATATATATTAAAAAAAAAAATCCCTATCATGTCCATAAAAATTCTCAAAAATTTCAAAGCAAATTCTCTCAACATTTCAAGCAAATGACGTTAAACTTCAATGGGCATTCCTGACAATATTCTCAAAAGTTTTCAGCAGAAAATATTTCTACATTGTAGGAAAGCCAGGATTTCCTCATGTGTCCATAAAGGGTCTGTCGGTTAAAGACAAGTAGGCGACATTATTACATCTTATCAATAATCTTATTTATAAGATTTTCTATCTTTGTATATCTAACTTACCAGTCAGGGTCTGCACATAAGTGGCCAATAACAGCGACTCTGTACAACCTCAAATTGTGCATCATTCAGCTTCCTTACTTGTGTTGGCAGACGTCTGTTCTTCCTTCTCTGACTCCCCTTCCTCCCCTAGAAAGTAATGAGAGCTCAGTGGCTGTGTGGTGGGGTGTGCAGGTCTACTTTCAAACTGTTTTGGGATGTTTATTGATCGTCCATTCTGAGTCTGACATAACCAGCTTAGTAGAACAGTCTGCTGTGCAGCTTTATATAAAATGTACTATTGGAAAAATATTTTCTTGTTCAAAGGCTTTAAGTTCCACTTAAGCCAAAAGAAAGAATTTAATCTTATAAAATATCAGCTTTTAGATAATAAAAATATAAATTTGTAGTAGTTTCTGGCACCTTTGTAGGTTTTTTACTGATGTTTATTTGTTTTGACCAGCATTTTTCATTGTCCTATGCTGTTTCCATCTTTAATATTTATGAGCTCCACAGTGCCTTTAATGGACTCTCTTGACTCCTCTCCCTCTCTCCTCAGGTCTTCTCCTTCCTGGATCTAGCCCGCTACTGCACGGGCGTGTGCCTCCAGATCGCCTCCCACCTTCGCATCCGAGTCTTTAGCATCACACCGCCAAGCCAAGCCCACCGAGACTGACGGCTTGCCCGGCGGGAGGAGGCGGGGGGAGACGCAGATCTCTCCCCGCTCCTGAAAGCAGATGACAGCGAGGGGAGACCCTCGACCCCGAGCCTCGACAAAGTGACCACTTCGGAGTGAAACTGCCTCACCCACCCTATGTAGAACAAAAAAACAAACCAAAAAATAACAAAGACTTCTAAAAGGCTTTGAAAAGCATGGATCTATTTGAGTTAGCAAGCTGAATTCCACATTGGCTGTTGGAGTCGATAAGTTCTTAATTTAAACTTTGGTGCATTTTGTCAGAAAATAAGGAAGATTTTTACATTGTCATGCTTTTTCAACTAAAATACCAAAAAATGAATCTTACAGGTGCTTTACAGCTTGGGCAAGTATCAAAGAATTCCCATCTGCTTTAGGATATGCATCAAACCTGTAGATTGTTCTTTATTTGAGACAAAAGCTGTGCATCCACCAAGCAGTCCAGCCCAGCTTGGTTTGGTATCATTATTTGCGTTTCCTGGTCAAAAGTTTAGGACGTCACCAAAACACCTGATCCTGTACTGTCCTACTTTTTAGCACCCTTCTGTTATGGTGCTAAAGAGTGGAACTAGACTCACTGCAGTCCATTGATTGGTCAGAAGGACCATAATTTTCCATGGGACAGTGGTAACATGGACAAAGACAAAAACGCCATCTTTAGTATTGCCTTAAGAGGCTAGCTAGCTACGCCTTTTGAACTGCTTTTCTCCCTCATCTTGTCATAAACATGTTTGTTAAGGAAATGGTGATGTTCCAAATGCAAAAACGACCTGTACTGTCTTACTTTTTTGGAACCTCTCTGTTTGGGCCCCAAGGTTACCTATCCAACCCTAAAGAGTGGAACTAGTCCCATCATTGGTCGAGGGAACCGTCACTTCCTGTGTGACACCAGTAGTAATGGCCAGCCACAAACCACCATGTTTAGAGATTAGAGTTTGGCTACTACTTTTTAACTGCTTTTCTCCAGTTTGTCATTAACATACTTTCACAGGCTACGGTGATGTACTGTTTAGCAAACAGACCTTGTAAAGTACTGCTTGGATTGATATATCGAATTTATTCAAGACGACAAGTGGCAAGTGTAGTGATATGTCATTTGCAAATTAGTTGGGACACTGAGGGGGTTTTTGTCCCTTTCCTATTTTTCAATATACAGTACTGTGCAGAACTTTTAGGTACTTTTTAGGGCCAAAAATTGAGCCTGAAGTAAGGCATAGATGTGTCGAGTAAGCCACCACCAGTCAGGCTGGAAGGAGGATTGACACAGCCCTGGTTGTGCTTTGGATGCTTTTGCATATCATCAGGGGCAAGGGAGAAAAAACTGATAGATAAAAAAAAAAAAAAACATCCAAAGACCACACAAGATGGATGTGGCTCTAAAAAGTGGAACTGGGCTCACTGCAGTCCAGTGATTGGTCAAAATAACCATCATTTCCTGTGCGACAGCAGTAATAATTGACAATCACAAAAACGGCATGCATTAGGAGGTTAGCTCCTACTTTTTAACTGCTTTTTCCCTCATTTTGACCTTGTGAAGTAATGGTAGGATAGAAATAGCTCAGTTCAAGACATAAAGAGACATCATAGTGATGTGTCATTTGCAAACATCTTTGTTTTTGCTTGGTAAACATAAAAAAAGCCAAAATGTCACAAAATAAAGAGCTGTTTGAGGTTTGAAAGCCTGGCTCTAGAACTGAAGAACTGAGCTAAGAAGATCCAGATCCCATAAAAGCCATAATTCCCTTCACTATGAGTGAAGCTGGATAGACATTGGTTGTGGAAACACAAGCAAAATCAGGGTTTACTGTGCCAAACCATGCCAAACTCACCTTGGCGACAGAGTGTTTGTGAAGGGGAGAACCTATCAGAATAAACCCGGAGAGCAATTGGACAACCATTCAGTCCGAGTCCCAAAACAGGACGTGGTAACCCGGTTGGGAGACAAACAAAAACATCTTTACCACCATCTTCTTTTGAAAGCATACCCATTCATAGCTTCTTTTCACTTGCTACCATTGTTTACAGGCTTGCAGTTCAACTTATCCATGCCTTGGTTTTGGTCTGAACAGAAACAAGCATGTCAGCTCAAAGCTTTCTAAGACGGATCTGCCTGATGACAGACATGGAATCTGGCCAGTCCCTATGCTTTGAAAGGTTGCTCCCAAACCAGACTGCTTGGTGGAAATGCACCAAAATATGCTGACATAAAAAAGCTAAATCTCTTTGATGATTGCCCAAACTGAATGTATAGCCTGTTAAGTTTTCGTAATCTTTTGTTCGTATTTATTAATGAATGTGTCTAAATCTGAAATGATCAGGGCTTAAAATCGGATTTTAAAATGACCTTTAAAACCTCATAATTTCTAATGACGTTTGCAATGTGGGTTGGCAGGGTGTTATGGCTTTGTGCAGGGGTGACAGTCGGTGTTAGTGCTGAAAACGACGACACGTTTTCTACAAGGCTTCTCTTGCATACATCTTTATGTTGTTTGTTTCTTTGTCACTCATCTCATTCCACAATCCTGGAAAAAAAGAAAACTCTGGCCTTTGGAGCGCCGTCGACTGATGAAGCATTAACACGTGGCTTGTTCTGCTTTCTCTGTTCTTCTCCCTGAAGGGCTAAATGTTAATTTTTTGTGATTGTACAGTTCAACTGAAGACGCCTTAATATTTTTGTTGTAATTACTGTTAAACTTGTGAATATTTAAAACCGCTTTGTACGTTTTGTTTTTCCACGGAAGTATCGTACCACACGCAGCAATCATAAAAATACACTACCACAGGACATTTTTTTAACTGTTCACCCATATCTTTACCCATACAGAAATACAAAATGTATAGATGACTGGAAAACTTCAAAGATTTGTTGGATTATCAATCATTTTGTAATGATTTATTATCAGTGACTAGAGTAATCTGACATACACGTTCAGGTTTAGTGGGATAAAAAGGGAAATGACTTTAGTGCCGGTAATTCATGTAAGGGTAAAAATGTTATATTTTAAAAATAAAGTGATCTTTTCTCAGATTCTGCTCATGCAGGATGACAGACATAGAAGATGATTTTTCATAATTTATGATGGACTTTTGAAACTATGCATTGAGTAAGAACTTTTGATTTCAACACCATATTGCACTGTACTATAAGACAGAAAAACACCTTTCTACTAACAGATAAGAGTGGAAAAGATTGTAATAAAGAAGATATTTTTCATGCAAAACAGTGTCAGTGTTTTTTGATAGAAGTAATCAAAGTATTTGCTTAAGAAGTCAAAATACAGCCTGTAAAATACCTCATTGCTGGTCCCTTCCAACCCGTACATATGGTCATGATACGGGTCGTGACTGAAAGAGCTGAATCCTTATCTCTACAAGCAGTCAAAGGCAAGGCTTTAGGACTCCAGTGAACAACAGTGAGAGTCATTACCCACAAATTGAGAAAACTGATAGGTCTAAATCAGTAGTTCTCAATGGTGTGGCAAGGCACACTAGTGTGCCTTGAGGCAGGTCAAAGTGTGCCTTGGGGATCTGGCTGGGCCACTTAAAAAACCCCAGAGAATGGGCCCTCCCAGTCATGATTTATTGATGACATCAGTATATGTGTGTTGGATCAGTAGCATTGGTGCTAAAATCCTGGCTAACAGTTACCTCAGTTGGCAAGCTATTATTGAGTTGAAATTGGTGTTAAACTTATTAATTCATGCTACTTTTAAACAATTTTTTAAACAATTTTTTTTACCCATTTTGCCACTTATTTTGACAACTTTAACCCTTTTTGCCACTTTTAATTTATTTCATTATTATTTGACGGGTTCAACCCATTTTTGCCACCCCCTTTGTTTATTTTCACTCACTTTGCCTTTGTCTGGCCACCTTTTTGTCCAATTTTGCCCATTTTTTTTTAATCACTTTTAACCCTTTTTTACTACCTTTTTACAACATTTAACCCTTTTGGCCACTTGTAAACCATTTTTGCCACCTTTTTGCCACCTTTCAACCCATTTTTTGGCCCCTTATGCCAATTGTTAACCATTTTTGACTTTGTCTTACCACTTTTTGTCCAGTTTTTTTTATCATGTTAACCAATTTTTGCCACCTTTTGACCACTTTTGCCACCCCCAGTTGGCTGGAGCCCAGAAACCTCTCCCCATTATTCCCCCTTATGGGCCACCTTGACTGCTATATTGTTTAAAAAGTCTATTTTGTATTGATATGGATATGGTGTGCCTAGAGATTTTGGCTTTAACCTTAGGTGTGCCTTGGGCAGAGAAAGTTTGAAAACCACTGGTCTTGCTTGCACATCTGGACACTGCAATTTTACACCATTCCTTTTTGCAAAACTGCTCAAGCTCTGTGAGTTTGCACAGGGATTGGCTGTTAACAGCCCTTTTCAAGTCCAGCCGCAAATTCTCTGTTGGGCTGGGGTCTGGGCTTTGACTCTTTAACTCAAGAACATTCACAATGTTGTCTTTAGAGCACTGGTTCTCAACTGGTCAGGCATCAGGATCCACCTCCTCCTTAATAGAAATCACAACCTAATATTTAGAAAAAAAAAATCTTCATTTATTCCATAGATTTTGTCGTCACTGGTTAGTCAGTATTCCTGGCTACCGTTACACCATCAAGACATAAGAACATTCCAAAAAATGTTCATGTTCGGACTCTAAGTAAAACAAATTATTGAACAAAGGAATGGGACAAAACAAACATGTCAACAAAAGCACATCATTACTTAAGGATTTGCATGCATCCTATTTTACTCAATTTTTCCGAGATTACATGGAAATTTGGTCATTTCTCCAAGAATTTCCTTGTTATCTTGGGTAACCCAGCTACATTTCCCAACAAAAGGGAGAGAAATGGGTAGAAATGTTGAGAAATTATTGTATTTTCTCTTAGGGCTTCCATAGTTAGAGTTTTTGCCACATTTTTTTCCCTGGCATACATTCATGACCTGCTTTTGGATCCCGACCCATCAGCTGAGAACCACTGCTTCAAACCATTTCTGTGCAGCTTTTGCTTCCGAGTCATTATCCTTCAGGATCTGCCGCTATTTTGCCGCATTCATTTTACCCTCTACTTTTACAAGCTGGCTGGGCTTGCAAGGGCTGGCTGCTGAGAAGCATCCCCACAGCATGATGCTGCCACCACCGTGTTTCACAGTGTGCCAAATATACCGTCTTGTCAAAAAAGCACCATTTTGATCTCATCAGACCAAAAAACCTTCTTCCACTTGACCATGGCCTCCCCCACATGCTTTTTTGGTGAACTATAGCGGAGATTTAATGAGTTTCCTCTCCCATAAAACTTTGATTACTCACTCTTACCCCCAAAATGACAAAAACACAGAGTTGACTGAACCAAATCACATTTTATTTCAGTCTGAGGAGCCGCTCAACTGATGCAATCCAAGAGATTACAAGATATGCTGCTTACTGTGTCTCTGGCTAATATCATTGTGTTCATTATTATTACACCAAATACTGACAGTCTTCTGCAGTCACTTCTATTTTGTCTTTATATTAAAGAACTTTGTAAAACAGATACAGGGAGGGTAAAACTGGAACAAGTGTTATCTGAGGCTGTGTTTACATTCTGGAGCGTTGATATTCAGATGCATCAGTCACTATGTTCACCTTCACAATAATACAATCAAAATAAGTTACACAACATGCTGAGGAGGTCTGAATTTCAGACAGCAGCGAGCCTGTCGAGTCCCACAGGGACACACTAACAGGTGGCTGTGGACACTCATCACTTAAATGAAGCAAAAACAATCATTTACATCTGAACCACATTTAGAGTGATAATCACATAATCCTATTTCCCGTTCATTCTTATTTTTGATCGCCAGATTACAAAGGGATGAGGCAGATATTTAAAAAAAAACAACAACACAAAAACGTTCAAACAAGCAGGAATGAACACGAAGGCACTTCAAGTTTTCATGGTTTCACAGAGAAAAGTACAACACCTGACAGTATTCTGATTCTTCCTATATATATTTGTCCTCTTTTTCCTTAAAATAAAGCCAGTGCAGTGAAAGTTTAAAACATCAGGGCTACAAGTACCAATTTATTTCACTATCAGGCATGGTGAAACTGTGAAAATATTCCCATAACAGTTTCCCAGAACCAAAGGCAATGCTAACCAAAATTCATTACCTTTTAATTATCTAACAAAGAAAAAGTGAAAAAACTTCAACAAAGGAGATGGTACCTAGGTCCTGAGTGGACATGAATCTACTTTTTAATGCTCTCCATTTTCCTCAAGATCTCAACTAACTGTAAAATCCAATGAATAATACGCACTTGATTTTTTTTTAATTTGTATTTTGGGGCTTATTATACTTTAATTAGACAGAAAGGTAGGAACAAACATGCTGCACACAAACTATCAACTAGGCCATGAAAAGCCTCAAGATAATTTTATAAAACCTCTCTTTTTCAAGTTGGGTGCATTCTTCCTTGGGTAATGATGGCATCGTTACTGCACGAGACTGGATGTGATTGCAAGTTAAGCCCCATTTCATGTGTGTTGCAAGCATCTGCTTTACTGTGCAAAGCATGCTGGGATACATGCAAAAGTCTGGCCGTGGCCCTTTTTAACTAACTTTGGACTCAAGTGGAAAAGGGGCTTGAGCTGTTCAACCCTTCTTCTTGTCACTGTTTACGCCACATGTTGTTCCCCACTCTCTCAATCTTGTTTTTCAGCTTTATCCACTGTCTGATCTCCCCCCAAAAAAGACAAAAAACCCCTAAAAGATAAATCTTAAAAAAAAAAAAAAAAAAAAAAAGTGATGGTTTGTTTGAAAAGACAAGTGGCCTGTGGAAGTGTGTCTGTACTTCACAACTATCACCATAGGATTAGAGCTTGACAACCTTACCGGAAGCTAGTGGGATTACTAAACCCACATGGCAAAAACAGAAGTAACTGAAAGAACCAGACAGCTGTGAAGAAACTGAATGTTGTGGACTTTGCGGAAAGGAACAGAAACATTTATGTAGGAAGATGGAGTATTTGTTTTTTTTACCAAAAAAGACAGCATCTTAAATACTGATCTTACATGCACATGTGAACTATCCACCTTATTCCTGGGGATCTACTGTCACTACGAATGTAGCATAGTTAATTCTGACACCTATTTTTAATTTTAGTCTCAGCGTTAGTCTTCAGATTAAATGTCTTTTAGGTTTTGTCACATTTTAGTCATTTAGCCATCATCCTTTACCATACCAACCTACCTAATCAAGACCTAAAAGTGCAAAAACAGTGGACGCTAGTGGCAAGGGAGAACTGTGTGCCAGGTTGTCAAGATTATGGAGGCTCCAGCAACTTTTAAATCTGACTTGTAGAAGCACTTGGCAAACCATCGCCCTGGAAGGATTCATGAAGATGTGAAGAGCCAGACTAAAAGATCCTACAACAATTCCACTTCTTATCGACAGCATGAGGGCTCAACAGATCACAAGGTGTATCAATGATTCTATCGCCTAGATCAGGGGTGTCCAAACTATGGCCCAGGGGTAATAACACACTGGAGTCAACGACAAAGTATATATTTCTAAGCCTAATGTAAGCCTACAGGACTGTTTTGCACATGTTGTAATATTTAAAGTCCAATTTAATGCCAGCGCCACTTTTCCCAAGTCTTTATTTGTTATTTTGGGATTATTTTTTGATAGTTCAATAAATACTATGCCATGGCAGCTGAGGTATTATCGTAGCATTAGATTTTAATACTGTTGCATCCCTATTAATATGTAATTTGAGATTTACCAGACTGAAGAGTGGCCCAAGTAAATCATGAATATTCATATAACTCACACATTTAAAGAGGGACTAGTTAGTGAAATAAGAATTTCAGCAAATCCAAAAAACTAAAGAGAGAAATGTTAAAGCTCTGACTGAGCTTCAGTGAAGAATATATGGTCATGTCCTAACTCCTTTGATAAATGCGATCATCCTTATTACTCTGCAAATACTGATATAAAGCTTTTAAAGTTAGCTAAAAATACTAGAGTACCTTATCAGGGGAAATGTCTTCATTTTTTCTTTGGAGTAGAAGGTTGAGGAATAACATCATCCCATTTCAGGTGTAACAGGTGACGTCTACATGTTTAATCTCCAAATCGCTCTAATAATCAGGATCTGTATTTCGTTACAATACAAAGTCCTAGTATGAAAGAAAGCACTGGAAGCCACACCCACATTTCAAGAAAATAACTAAAAATAAGAGATTATCCCACTATGATGGTTTAATTTATTATCACTGAATAATAAAACTAGATTTTGGGGGTAGTGTGATAACTTTCTAGATGGGTCACAGTGATATGGCATGTCCTGTTGTCACTGGGGGCAACTTTGGTGGTGAGAGATAAAATATAAGATACATGTCCACTCAGGGCCTCCGTAGGTACCAGCTAAAGTTTGGCTTTTTTCCTTTAAGAGTAACCTCAAACAGGCTGATTATTAGTTTAGTACCAGGTTTTTCTCTCACTCCTCAAACTGATTAATCTGTAAATCTTTTGAGTTTTTAACACAAAAGTTTTGTTGATCTTGAGGCTTGATGAACACGCAGACACCAACAAACCCACATACATTATGAGTCCTGACCTCCTGCTATCAGATGTTTCACACTTTAACAGCACATCAATCAGAGGCCTGGTGAGGGCAGGACACGAGGCGAGGGGTGCGGTGTGAGGGAGTGTTTGTTTTCCTGTGTGTTAAGAGTGACGGTTGTACAAAAGTCCCCCTGCAGCGGAGGAGAAGAAGATTTACAGCCTTCTTCTTACTGGCTTCCATTCCTTATGGCCGCCAGCCCCATCCATCATCTTCTGGAAAAATGTTTCATCACCATCTCTCATGAGTCTGCTGTATTCTCCGGCTGTGCTGATGCAACACAAGCACTGGGGGGGACTTCAGATTCCCGTTTCCACCCAGTTCCCCTGGTCTGAATCCTCTCCCAGTCCCTACTGAGCAGGAGAGAGGTTGGAGAGGTGGGAGTGTAGTGAGGAGAGGAGAGGGGAGTCTTCCTCCTTCAGACCCGCTCGGAGTTGCTGTCCCTGTTCACTCTGCGTCTGGGGAACAGCTTTCGCTTTAGCAGAATCAGCTAAAGAGGGAGAGGAAAAGGCGGAATTACAAACTGCAGGCAGCTAAAGGAAGACAAAAAATCCCTGAGATGCCCCTTAGCAAGAGATATACAGCACCGATTTAAAAAAATCCCACTGTATTTTATTCACAATACAACATAAACAACATATCAGAATTTGAAACTGAGACATTTTATCATTTCATTTCTGAATTTGATGGCTGCAAAAGGTCTCAAAAAAGTAGAGAAGGGGCAACAAATGGCTGGAAAAGTAAGTGATACTAATGAAGTTAAGGTGAGCAGAGGTTAATCTATCTGCAAAAAACTGTGTCTTAAATTGTGGAATATCATCTACAGTCCATAATATCATCAGAAGATTCAGAGAATCTGGAGAAATCTCTGTACACAAGGGGCAAGGCCAAAGGTCAGTATTGGATGCTGGGGATCTTCGGGGCCCTCATTAGGCACTGCACTGAAAACAGGCATGATTCTGAACTATAAATCACTGCAGAAATCATCGTCTGTCAACACAGTTCACCATGCCATCCACAAATGCAAATTAAAGCAAAGAAGAAGCCATGAAAAACACAATCCAGAAATACCACTGTCTTCGCTGGACCAAAGCCCATTTAAAATGGACTGAGACAACATCGAAAACTGTTCTGTGGTCAGATGAATCAAAATATGAAATTCTTTTTGGAAACCGTGAATACCTGTCTCTAATAGAAAATAATTGAGACATCATAAAGCAAAAATAAACAGTGAAGAAGAACCGGGACCTTAGAGCAGGAAGAATCCAACATCAGACAAGAATGGGACAACATTCCTTTCCCAAAACTCCAGCAACTCCTCACTTCCAAGATGTTTAAAGATGGTTGTAAAATAAGAGGGGACGCTTTAACTTAATGAGATAACGGGGCCGTCTATACAGGGACGAGTTGAGCATATGCAAAATCGTATTGGTGTATTCACCCACATGGAACCGGCGTTTTCGAAGCGTGAAACGCTACTTTTTGACAGCTGGTCTCAGAGTGAACATGTATGTATAGGCCACCCTTGCGTCTCCCTGTCTACCACCAAGTGCATCTTTCCTGAAAAGATCATATCATAGTCTCCTTAACCCTGCCACCAACAACAATAATGACAGATTACATTTTTGTTTGTGCAGCAGAAGCAACTGTGCTTATTTTGGCTCAGAAAGCAAAATCTTCTGCTCCTCTACTACCACTGTGAGCAACAAATTATCATAGAGAACAGCACAGATCCACCGTGGAGTGCAACCAGAAGGACAGGAGAAAGTTTTGGGTGCACTTGATCCATAATCGATGGAGCGCATGTTTTGATGCTCTATTACAAAACCTTAATTCAAAAATTCATGTGCTGGTGACCTTGTGCCTCGTGTACAGAGACTGCAATCCTCCAAGCAGATGACCTGGGTTAAAGTATGACCTGTGGCTCCATCATGTGATTCCCCCCTCTCTTACCCTGATTTCCTACTCTATCCGCTAACCTATACCCATCAAAAAAGAAGAAAGGAATGATTGCATCAGCAAAGTTGAGTCATTTAGTGCTCTGTGCATGTTACAAGCAAATCTCAAATGGTAGCATTATTAAACAGAACCCTTGCATGTGTTTCCAGGCTTTTAAACCTTTTTTTTAAACAAATACACAAGATAGAAAGTGCTGATCCAAAAGCAAACAGTTATCATTAAGACAGAGTCAGGCCTGAAACGTTAAAAACAGCCATTTTCAAAGTATACTGGTGTGTTCAGTGAGATCAACTAGAGAACAAATGCTCCAAAAGTACTGATTTTTCAGAGTCAGATAATGAAGACTTTGGTGCTCAAATGGACTCTGATATCTCAGGCAACTGGTAACCCAGGAAGCAGAGATAATCTTAGAAGTAGGACAGCGGATCCCTTAGGATTGACTTTTGATCTCTCTAATCTAAACTGTACAAAGCTCACTCCTGTTTCTCTATCTTAATAACTTGGGCAGCAGCACAGCAAGGCTCTTGCGGTGCCAAGAGGACTTCAAAAGTCTGTTTCGTGGTGGCAACAGAGACACTGGACCAGTGTGACACATGCCTAACTGGTACCAGAGGTCCCACGGGTGGTTGAGGAGGAAATTCTCCAAAGGTCACTGCAACTATTAACCTTTGTTTAGATTCATGGAGGAGAAACTGGAAACCTTTGGATTAGAGATGTGGCATACAACAGCTCAATGCCTAGCCAAGGTCGAGTACGCAATGACCGGCATTTCTGTTTGACTTCTGCAGAACAATCCTGCTTTTAAATTCTTGGCTTGAGCATCCTTTTCCCTTTTCTCCAGCTTAAAATCTCCTAAACAAAAAATATCTAACCAAAGTACTGCAGATCAGAGTTAACAAAGACAGACAGGTCTTCCTTTTCTCTGCTGGTGGTTTTTCACTTCTGTAAAGTCAGTCCCTGGCTCAGCAGAATACACCAGAACATTTGATACGGATGCATCTCCAGTTAAAATATCAGTGAGGAAGCGCCTGTATCATAGCTCAAGTGTGAATCATGGAAACAGAGAGATGTGTGTGCAAATATCCAGCGTGTCTTTATCTGAATGTGTAAATAAAATGTGTGTGGCAAGAAGTGGGAACACTGACCTGTTCGGCGAAGAATGACATGACAGTGAAAATGACGAGTGTCACAAGGACACAGTGGGTCCAGAACTTCAGTTTGTCCCGGTACACTCGCCTAGGAAAAGACACATTTTTAGTTATTTGGCGTAGATCATCCCAACACATAGACGTGCAAAAGTAAAACACATCAGGGCTGGGAGATATGGACCTAAATCCAAGTCTTTATATCTATATACTACTTTATTTCCATTAACCACTTAAAAACTCTCATACCGGGCTTCCTACAACCTTACTGCTAAGCTACTGCTAAGCTTCTTGTGTTTACGTCCGGGGAAGTGCCGGGAGAAAGCTCATGCTGAAAGGCAGCAGTCATTAACTAAAGCTACAGTGACCTCTAGTGTGGGAGGTTCATTACAGTTAAAAAAAGCATCATAGTTCAGGAGTTCAAGCCCCTTTTTATAAAAAATGATCGGTAATTAGTTTGACCAAATCAGAAATCTTGCGCTAACAAGTTTAACTGTTTAACCGCGCAAATCTCTAAGCTGAATAGCAATACACAAAAATATATAGTATATCTATGTTTTTCTGTAGATTTGACTCTAGAAAAGTCAAACAGAATTGAAACTGATTTCAAGTCCTAGACATGCAATATTGGGCAATTTCTCAGTTTTAGCTAACTCCTACTTGCTGTCTATATGGCGCAAAAACACTGGTATCATATGGTTGTCAACACTTTTTGTATTCTTTAACACCATGTGTTTTAAATCAGAAAATCTCCATTATTTAATGATTGGTGGTATCAGAAAGCACAGAAACAAAGGGGGAAGTGGATTCTTCTTTAAAACATACTTAAAAGACAATTACTTCTTGTGTCACTTGGTAACAATGAATCTGAGAGTAATTCAACATGATTTGTGGTGTTCCCCAAGGCTCAATTCTTCTTTTTCTGTTTACTATCTACATGCTACCACTAACTCAGATTCTAGAGTATCATAACATCTAATTTCTATGCAGATGACATACAACAGTATACCCCAGTGTCATCATATAACTGCAGTCCATTACACTAACTGAGAAGCTTTATCGAAGATGGACTGAAATTTCAGACGGTTAAAGTGCTTTGCAGAACTTTTAGGCATGTTTGGGCCAAAAATTGAGGCTAAGGTAATGTGCATAATGGTGAGCACTCTGGTGGTTCTCTGGATGCCTTTGCATATTACCAGGGGCATGGGAAAATAGCCTGTTGAAAAAATAAAAGCCCACATCTTTAGGGTAGAGTAAAGGGTGGATGTGGGGAGTAAGCATGACCTACAGTACAGTCCAGGTGGAGAGGAGGGTTGCCACAAGCCAGTGGTCATGCTGTGGCTATCACTGAAAACTGCTGGCAGTCTCCTGGCATATGACAAGGGGTGTAAAGACCCAGGACAAAAGAGATGCCGCTGAGCTTGACTTTGGCTGCCAAGCAACAAACACGTGTTGAGCTCCAAAATACCCATCTGATCTTTTAGTCCCTTCGAACTGCTCAGGCCCTCTGAGACAGGTTCACTTACTGAAAATTGGGTGGAACTAGCAAGTAGTGAGGTAAACTCATTCTTACCAGTTCCATCCTCTTTTCCAAATGCAGCCAAAATCAAGCTCGACGGCATCTTTTCTGCTCTGGCCTTTTCATCCCTGATTATACGCTGGTGGTTTTTGGGTCCTTGGGACATCCACAGTAGGACCAGGGGATTGTGGCGACCCTACTCCATGCTTGGCTGTACTTACTCACCATATCCACTCCTTAATGCACCCTAAAGGTGTGGACTTTTTTATTTTTTCCAACAGATTATTTCCAAAGCCCCTGGTTCCAGAGCATGACCTGGGTTGTGTCAATCCTCCTTCAGGTGGCTGTTCCCCACATCTACGCCTTACTTCAGCCTCAATTTTTGGCTCAAATATGCCTTAAAGTTCTGCAGAGTATTATATATGCAATTTAGCCAGTGTTTTCTGATAAAGATAATGCTGAAGATTTGTGGGTGTTTTTAAAGGAGTTTGCCTTCATTCTTTCTATAAGGTATCATTATTTGATTCTAAATAATACAAATGCTCCTTAAATCTACTTAAATTAAAAAAATCTAGTTTCCAATTAGTCTTTACAATTCAAAAAGATAATCTTGTGGTCAAACACATTACTGTTAGTGGTTCTTACTGTAAACAATCTTTTTACTGAGCATTATCTTAATAAGATCAATGTTGTCTTACACCTATTCTTTTTGAAAACGAACCTCTCTAACTTAAAATATAGAAAATCTTAAACACATGCCTTTTTTTTGACTGATTAATGTCAGAGGTAGCTGTTCATTTATGTAACAAGAAGGAAGCGTGCAGTATGCAGAGGGCAGCAGGGCAACAAGGTGACATCACCCAACACCATGTGCCAGCTACTTCACTGACCCTGGCTGAAGAGGGGGGTGTGGAGGTGTAGATGAAGTGGAGGAGGCGCAGCTATGTGAGGATCTTCTAAGTGTCTTACAGCTAGCGACTGATCTGAAGCAGCTTGGTCTAATTTTAAAGCCTCCATGTGAGGCGGGCATTCTTAAGCTGAAGCCCCTTGAATACAGGAGCAAGACCTCTGACAAAAGCCCTCTAAAGCCCCCCTGAGGGATTCCCACCGCTCTAACCTGGCAACCCTCTGTGCAATGTGGGGACAGATACAGATTCTTAATTTAGGCTGTTTGGGAAAAAGAGGGCAGGATAAAATACCTGCTCATGTGCAGCAAGGACTCTGGTGCAGTGATGATATTTTGTGTTTAATAGTTATGGTTCATACAAAGGCATCTGTATAGAAGGTACACTACTGACAAAACGTTTCTGACCCCTTCCTGATTTCTTTCTTTCTTTTTTGCATATTTGCATATCTGTTTTCAGATCATTTGTTTGATGATCTGAAAGATTTAAGTGTGACAAAAATGCCAAAATATGCAGAACTCTTGACCTTAATGTAGTCATAACAGATCAAAAGTGTTTTGAATGTAAAAGTTTTCCTCCTACCATTCCTGGAGCTCTTCCATATGCAGGAACCTGTTGCGATACTCTCTGGGCAGTTCAAACTGTGAAGGCAGAGGGAACATGGACTCATAGAAGTCTCTGAGCACTGCTTTCACTGTGGCAGCGTCTTTATGGCTGTGGTCGATGTTATCATTCAGACAGATGAACTTCCTGATGGAAAATAAAGACGTAGAGACAGGCCAGAAAAAAATCATTTTAGATGAACTCACAAGTTGTCATGAAGAAGATGGACAACACAACGCCTCTTAAAAGTAAAGCCAATTAATTTATAGCTCCCTCTACTGACTGGCTGCTATTTAGGTAATACCAACTGCCTCCATGTTAACAGATGGGGCAGGGGGCAAACTTTGTGATTAAAAATGCATCAGACCTGCTTTCTGTTGTTAGAGCTAATTTTAACCATGCTGATTTATGAACAAATGCATATTTTTGGCAAAGTTTCTTTTTAGTTTGTCATTTCTCACAATAAAAAGAAGTGAATAGCAATGATTGAAAGCTCTGTTGCCAAATACAGCTCTTGTGGTGCTGTGTTCACCAGATCAGCGGCATAGAGTTGTATCAGCAAGAAAAAGCAACAATCACTGACACTAGAGCCAATAAACTTTCAATAGTTCTGCTTCAAAATCTCCACCAAATAGCTCTGAATTTACTGGAAAATTTCCTTTCCGAAATCCACACAAATTTCTAAAATTAAAGGAGTTACCTTAAAAAAATGTGAAAATTCTTAAACATATTTTAAAGTATCCCATGAAAAGTACCCCAAAATCTCTTCAAATATTCCCAAAATGTTACAGTTAAACTTAATCATAAAGCCTAAATATTCAATAAATAATACCCCCAAAATTCTGGAAAATTTTCAGGCAAATTTCTAAACATTTCAAAGCAAATCTTCCCTAAAAGCTTTCATCAAATCACAAATGCATTCCCTAAAATCCATGAAAATAATGGATAATTTCCCCAAATGACCAAACAAATCTCCAGAACTGCTCAAAAATTCCCTGCCCAAAATTCTGATCAAATTCCCAAAAACATACAAATAAATTTCCCAAATGCCCAGAATACCTAAAAAAACATTAAAACTGAATTCCTCTGGAAAACTCATATAAAAGTCCTACATTTTAGAAAAACATTTACTAAATATCCATGAAATTTCCAAACAAATTCCCCAAATCATCCAGACATATTTCCCAAGTTCCCTTGAAAACGCCCAAAAAGTTCCAAGCAAATTTCCTCCCCAACTTCCAATAAAATGCTCCAAATAAACACATATAACCCCCAAATTTTCCATGAAATACTAGAGCATTTCCAAGCAAATTCCCAAAATATATATTTTTTAAAATCTAGAATTCCCATGAAAATGTAAAAAAGTTCAAGCCAACTGTCCCCCTAAACTTCCAATAAAACTCTCCAAAATAAACAAATATATCCTCAAAATTTCCATGGAAATACTAGAGCATTTTCCTGCTAATTCCCCCAATTATCCAACAAATCGTCCCAAATTCCCATGAAAATGCCCCCCCCCCAAAAAAAAAAAACTTCAAGAAAATTGAACCTTAAATTTGATACAAAATTCCCCAAAAATATAAATAAATTTCCTATACTTTTCATAAAAATGCCATGCCCCTTAACTTTCATTAAAACCCTCCAAAATAAACAAATATATCCCCCAAATTTCCAGGGAAAGTAGAGTATTTTCAAGCAAATTCCCCCAAATATCTAAAAAGATATCAAATTCCTTAAAATTCCTGACAATTTCAAAGCAAATTCCCCAACATTTCATGCATATTACTTGAATTAAATTGACACTTTGGACAATAATGTACAAAAATTCTAACAGCAGAAATTGTTATTATTATGTTGCAGGGAAGCCTAACTGTAATGTCCTCAAATGTACATGCAGGGTCTTAGGAGATTATTATCAAATAAATGGTTGAATCACAGAAAAAACACAAAAAATCCAGAGTGCTTCTTACCTTGGATTCTTCCTGATGTCATCTAACTGTCCGACCACATGGGACACATTTGTTCGCACCATTTTGAACGCTATCTCCTCCTCCCCCATGATCTCGAACCTGTACATCAGAGAAGCTTAACAAGGGAAACTCTGCCAAAGGTATGCAACTGTCAAATGCAATGATGGCACATGGATCTTACTTGTACTTATTCTGGTCTCTAAAGGCTTTGTGGATGCGCTCTGTGATGGGCTTACAGTGCAGGATGAGGCCTTTTGTTACAGGAGGCTGTAGAAGGACAGAATATCAGCCAGATAATTTAACTTCTATAGTGTTTCATTAGTTTTAAAGCTGATATATAATATATGATGAATTACGTGGAGATATTGCTACAAAACAGCAGTTTAGAGCTGTCAGTTTTCTAACTCACCATGCTGGGGTCATAATATGCCTCCTGTGTTGGGCTCACCAGGTGGAGCTGGGTCAGGTTAGTCGGTAGAGACTTTGAGCAGTTTATCAACATCTGCTCCAGGCCAGTCAGATCCTAAATAATACACAAGACGGATAAAAAATTACACATAAGAACTGGAATCTGTATATTATTATTAAAGGGTTTAAATGCAAACAGTGTGAAATCTTTGACCGACCTGCAGGCTTAGCGGCAGTTCATGAATTCTCGTAGCGAGAGTTCGAATCTCTCGGTCAGAAAGGACGCCTGAGTGATCTGTATCAATCTCATCAAACACCTCAGACACGTTGAGCTGCTGCTGAGCGCTCATCAGGAAGTAGAAGTATGAAAAGGCGAACTGCATGTCTTCTGAGTGGCGAACACGGTGTGCTGATGTCTTGTCGAACTCCTCTGGGAATCTAAGTAAAAAGAGGAGCAGTTAACATAACGCATCGTCATAAATAACTAAAGATCTGAACAAAGAATCTGGATCAAGCGTACGTGTCCTGCAGCTCCTGCATGATGAGACGGTCGATCATGTGCGGCATGTGTGCTGGGACTTTGCGGGACGTGAATCCGAACTGGCTGTTGAGCAGCTTGTTGACGTAGCGCAACGAGTCAGCGAAAGTGTCCTTCAGCTTTCGACCGGTAGCGGCGCCATCAGTCTCATATGACAACTCTCTTTGTAGACGCTCCTCCTCCTAGAGAGTCATCACAAAAAATATATGTATTAGAAATTAGAGATGATGAAAAGTTTAAACACTAGCCAGTCACCAGAGATTACTGTTAAGTCTTTTCAATTGTGACTTTTGAATAAAAGACATAAATGTGATTAGCTGTTAGGAACCTGCTACACCCATTACAGCAATTTCAGTCCAGCTTCTCTCCATGTCAGTTTGTGGAAAATCATATAAAATCTCATGTTGTTGCCAAAATAAACAAGCTGATCCAACATTTCTGACATCCATCTGGCGTTATGCTTACCATCATTGCAATGGCTGTGTTTGCTGTGCTTTCTCCTTTGGTTGGTTTAGTTTGGTTAGTAAATTTATCTTTTTTATACATATTATAGGTAGTAGTTTCAAATAAGATTAAATTAAAGAATCAGAATGCTAAACTGGCATAACAGTGGAAGTTACCTCGAGCAGTCCTTGGAAGTATTTCTTCCTCTCCCAGGGCAGGAAGCCTCTGTCTGATGACGTGAAGTGCTGGAGTCTCCTCCTCACCGCACCTCCTCCTGCGGCGTCCCCTGGTTCTCCCTGATTTTCTGTGCTCTTGCCTTTGGCAATGCTTCCTAACAGTTTGGAAATCATCGGCTTTTCGATTCCAGCGTTTAGCTTATATTGTTTGGGGGTCATGGGTTCCTTCGTCTGCTGATCATCAATCTGAACTGTAATAAGAGGAGTGACTGGTTTCTTCTGCACAGCTGTGTCTTCCTTGGGTATTTCTTCCTTTACCCTCTGACTTTTTTGGTTGATATTTACAGATTTTGCTTTTACAGGTTCTTCTCCTTCAATCTTCTCTCCTTCTAGGCCTTTGGAAGGTTTTCCCTTGACTTTAGCTGCACCTTCATTGTCAGGATGTGACTCTTTAGTCTTCTGCTCTACTTTATAAGCTTTCAGTATTTCAGCCTTTGTGAGGTTATAACCCTTCATGGTTATGTCCCCAATGAGGAGCTTTTCCTCCAGTTTTTGCAGCTCGCTGCGCAAAGCAGCAGGAAGCAGCGAGACGTTCAGGGACGGAACTTCTATGACAACTTCAGAATCACCAGGCTGCTTCTTCTGGATCTTTGGAGCGCGTTTGTCCTCAGGAATATCCGAGAAAGGGAAGACCGGCTCTGGAGTAGGGGTCGGTGTTGGTTCTTTGGCCCCGTCTTTGCTCGCTGCACGGGAAAGGTTAGCCTGAGGAACCACACGGGTGTCAACAGCTACAGTGAAGCCCATCGTGAACTCTGTGTCATCGTCCCTCTGGAAGGTGAGGTTGTACTGGATTTGAGTGGCGTTTTGGCCGGAGTGTAGTAGCAGGTGGATGGTCTTCCATTTGTTGGCGACAGAGGTGTGGCGAACGGCGTTGTTGTCGCTGACGTGAGCCTCTGAAACTCGTCGAGCCAGCTTGCCGAAGCTGAAATACGGCCGGGTTTCACCCACAGGGAGGGTATAAAGACTTTGATTCCTCAGGAGGGTCACACGGTAAAGCTCTCCAAAGTGCTCTACAACAACAACAACAACAAAAAAACATTTTAAAAACCATGGCTGATGACTGATTTAAAAGTTCATAAAAAAGCACTAACAAGTGTAATTTTACTCACCTGTGCCACAGTCTCCCACATCAAAACCACAAGTGAGCACGTTGCAGGCCTGGTCACAGAACTTGTCTGCCAACCAGGAGTTAGCGCAGCCTTGATTGCAGTACGACGTCCCCCCGAGACCTCCTAGTCCTCCTGCAAACTGCCACACCTGCCCACCAGCTCCTCCAGGCACACCGCCACCAACCCCAGCTGCAAACCGACTGTTCCCTGCTGTACCTGTTTGAGAAAAATGGGACATATTAGCATCGAGTGAAGTAAACCAGCCTCTTTATACAAAGGCGGTGATGCTCTCTTCACCAAGGCAGTCTCCTCCGTCCCAGTCACAGGCAGAGTTGTTGCAGGCTTTGTCACAGTAGCCATCTTTGATCCAGGATCCTGGGCAGCCCTCTGCACAGTTGGGGACAGGCCAGGTAAGATACACCTGCAGGGACATGAGGAAAGCAGTGGTAAAAGGTTGATTCCAAAGACCTCTTCGTAAGGGATTTAATACTCTTACCTTCTGCCCTTTGGAGTGGCTGTAGAAGTCGTCCGGCCAGACTTCTTTACCAAACATCACATCATCGTTGAGGTAAATGAACTTCTGAGAGAGTCCTGGGATTCGATGGATGTGTGTCTCTATGGCAGGGGAGCTGAAAGTGGGAAGATGACTGTGGTTCTGGAAGATATCCTGGATGTATACCAAAACACGGAAAACATTAAATTAAATTACAAATTGAAATAAAAGTCTTACAGCTCAGAATAACTATGAAAAAGTTAAATAACTGTTTGGGTCTGTTTGCAGTTCGATCAAAACCATGACAAATGCTGGGAGTGTGTGATACTAAATCTGAGAAATGACTGAAGTAACCGTCAGATTACCTTGTGCGTGACGACCGTCACTCTGGGGTTATCCAGGTTGAGCCATGAGGGAATCTGCCCATTGGTGACTATGAAGATATGCCGAACCCATGGAGCGTGTCTTTCCACGGAGCGCAGAGAGTAGCGGAGCTCTTCATTGTCCTCAAATCTGCTGGCGGACACGTCTTCATCTTGTTTGGACTGAGGAGGGGGAAAAAAGGGGTTAAAATAACAATTACTGGCACACTTCCTTGTTTTAATAACACATATTATTGATTTAAGGTGTTTCAATCAGTTTGGTGGAGGACAGATAATGGTATGGGGCTGTTTTCCAGTGAAGGGTAACCTCAATGCTTCAACATATCAACATATTTTGGACAATACTATGCTTCCAACTTTGTGGCAACAGTTTGCAGAAGTCCCTTTTCTAACATGGCTGTGCCACAGTGCTCAAAGCAAGGACTATAAAGACATGATTTAATGGGTTCTGTGTGGAAGAACTTGACTGGCTTCATCAAGCACCATTAGGATGACCTGGAACGGAGATAGCAAGCGAGGCCTTCATCAGCATCAGCACCTGACCTCATAAATGCTCTACAGAAAGAGTGGACTCAAATTCCCACAGAAACCTTCCATAATGTTAGGGAAAGCCTTCCAAAAAGAGTGGAGGATGTTATAGCTGCAAAAAGGGGCCAACTCCATAATAAAGTACATGTATTTGAATATAATGTCATTACAGTCTCTGCTGGTGTAATGGTCAGGTGTCCGAATACTTTTGTCCATTTAGCGTATGTTCTGTTTAGATGTTCTGTTGGTTTAGCAACCATTGGGTTTTAAAAATGCCTTTAAAATGTCATATCAGATCTAGGAGGAAGGGAGGATAAGACATGTCCACTCCCTCCTTCCTTCTGTCCCTTATCAGCCACAACATCTGCCATAATGCCATAACCATTAAAGCAGATTTACCACAAGCTACTTAAGTGTGAAACATTGATATATGGTCATGTAGAAGACACAATTTGTCAAGAGAATAATTATTTCTGCCAGTATATATATTGGCAGAATATATCATAATTCAGCCTTAAATATCAACACAACTATTTGTATTAACTGTGTTGTGCTGAAAAATCACATTTAACATTTCAACAGTCGTTAACTAGTATAATGGGAATGAGGTCTACCTGTGAGATGGCAGTGAGGTCCCAGAACAAGTACGCAGGACTGATAGTTAACTCTTTCCCATCCAGGGTCAGGTTCTTCTTAGCCTGCTGGGTCAGGTCGGTGAAATCCTGCGGGGTTTTGAGGTGGAGCAGGGCGATGCTGGCTTCAGAGTACAACTCAAACTGAGAGGAAGATAAGAAGAAAACAGGAAATCTTCATTACTTGACACAGGACAGTAGTAATGTGGACTTAGAGACAATGAACCCTGTGTAGGGTTGTCACAACCCCAGAATCTGAACTTCAATCTGACTCTTGTTAAAATTAAATAACACTGACACCACTACAACTTAAATATAAATTCTGGGCACATAGATTGGTAGTTTTTAATTAATGTTTTGGCACCAGTCAGTCAAGGTGATGGGTTTATTTGTTAACACCGTCATTGCACAACGTTGTCATACATTAAGTGAAATGAAAGAAAATTAGGTTATAATTCAAGTTCATTAAAATAAATAATTATGATAACAAACCAGTGGAATTCGTGGAAATTTTGAGGATGTGATTGTATGTTTCATTTGAAGTTTTGGGAGAAATTTGCTTTGAATTCTTAAGGTATTTTAATATGAATTTGAGAAATTTGTTTGGCGGAATTTGTTTTGAAATTTTGGGCTTTTTCGTGTAAATTTGGGAATTCAATTGTAAGTTTTTAAGGGAATTTGCTTTGAAATTTTTAGGTATTTTCACAGAAAAGGGGGAAAATATACAAGTAAATTTGGGGAATTTGATTGGAAATTTGGCCTTTTAAAATTTTAAACAATTTTCATTGAAATGTCAGGGAACATGTTTGGATGCTCTGGGGAGTTTCTGCAATTTTTATTACATTTGTGTGAATACCTTTATAAATTCAAGGAATTTTATAAGAAATTTTAGATATTTAAAGAAATTTTCATAAAATCTTAGAAATTTATCAACAAACTTTTGGGAGTTAGACTGGGTTTTTTTGGGATGGGGGATGAGGTCCTTCAAATTTTTTCAAAAACGTCATGGAAATTCAGGGAATTTGGATGTCGGGGAATTTTCTGTCATTTTCATGGGATTCTACAAAATTTAATTGTAGATTTTGGGGAATTTTATGAGAAAATTTAGGGGAACTTTGCTTTGAAATTTTGAGGATTTTGCTTCACAAACTTCTGGAGTTCACATGGAAATTTTGGGGGAATTTTTATTAGAATGTAAGAGTCACTGAAACAGTTGGCAGGGTATATGCAGGAATCTTGAAGTTAATTTCAATACCTTTTTAAGACTTTTTCAAGACCTTCTCAATATTTTTTAATACCTCACCGCCACTTCAAGCTGTAACCATTTACATCAGTGATATTTTTAACTTAAAGACTATAGACCACCATGATACAACAAAATTCAAATAGGCTGGGATAGTAAATCTTCGTGCTTCTGAATTTCCACCCGCCCGCTCGCTCTGGCGCTCTCAGAGACAATTTACGAACGCACCCACAATAGCCTAGTTTTTTATGTACCTGTTCATCTTTGTTTTTTAATAAAATGAATAAATTCACACATATTTATGATGTTTTTGGGACTCAAACTCTTGGATTTGAAAAATACTTTCAAAATTTAAGACTTTATAAAGTCGTGATAAGACTTTTTAATAATTTTTAAGGGTCTTAATTTTCCCAAAATTAATTTATCACCTTTTAATACTTTTCAAGACCCCGCAGATACCCTGGTTGGGGAATATTTGAAGAAATTTTTGGGTTCTTTAAGAATACTTTACTGACTTTACTTTAAAAATATGTTAAAGAATTTTCACAGAAATTTTCAATAATTCTTTTTTTATTTTGGAGCATTTGTGTGGATTATGGAATTTAAAATTTCCAAGAAATTCAGAACTTTAAGTGTAAATTTTGTTGCTCCATGGTCAAAATAAGGTAATTTCTTACTTACTAAAGACCTCCAATAACTAACAGACTGGCTGACACAAAGTCAAAATACCTGCTCTAAAACCTAACCAGTGTGGTATTTTCTGTAGAGGACAGGACATTCAGGAGGTTTTGGACATAATTTTTGGTCAAAGCTACTTCCTGTTCAACTTATCCGGTCCTACTGATTCCAAATAAGTGGGAGAAACTACAAATGCATTCTAAACAAAAGATCTCAGGAGCTTAAAGTCCTTTAAATCTGAAGTATGACCCAGAGACTAAACTAAAAATTCAAGTAAAAAACAAGCCAATACTGTCTTGTCTCTCTGTATAGCTTCCTCTCTGTAAATCACTAAATCTGCGGAGCGCCCTTTCATGTAAAAAGCAGAAATCATTCAATATACTGTGGGAACTTCCTGAACAGCAGCTTCTCAGACTTAAAGTCACATGACCAGGGACGTGGTCTAGCCACAGTGCCAAGCTTGTGACAGAGACCTTCAGTCCATCATAGAGACAAGAGGATCTAACCTTTTGAACCTGCAGCTAAAAAGGTCAGATCAACACACCTATGATGTCCGTGTAGATGTGCTCAGTGGCTGTCGAAGCACAGAAGTTTCTGGGTGTTTGTTTGTGTGAGCTGAGGTGAGAGTTTGGAAAATTCACTGATGTCATTTTCTCCACGGAAGTGTGGCTCCCAGTCGGAACTCCGGGCAGCTATGCGAGGCACTGGTGGACTCTCTGTGGTCATGTTTGTTTGAGTGTGATGCATGTGAGACAGAACCCCTTGGCCTTGCCCATTCAAACCATCTGCCCCTGCCTCTCTCATCTTTTAAACTGTAAGCCTGCCAGGAAAAGACTCACCCCGTCTCACCCCACCTCCTCCAAAAAATGAACCCAAACATCCCGCCTGAACTCGTGCTGCGCCTCGACTCGCTCGGTTTTCTCGGCTTCTGTTTTTAGGTGAGGAGGATTAGCTGTGTCTTATAAACCCGGCGGGGAGCAGCCAGGAGACAGCGAGCCAGGGATCACATTGCTCATCTTTGTTATAGCTCTCTTTATAGTGCTGATAATGCTCGAACACATGCACACAAAGCAGAGGTGTGAGGTGGCCCCTCAACGGCACGTGCCTGACCGCTCCCAAGAGTAAACAACTGTATATGCACTAATATTGCATAAGGATGGCATCTTTTTTCATTATAGTTCTGTACTATACACTATAGTTTTGAACGATAGTTCAAGATCTAGCATGACTAAAATGTCACAAGATTTCTTGTTTTATTGAAAAATGTCTTGTGAGATTGACAGGAAACAACTGACATGTTAGGAGAACACAGAATTGTCTGTATAGATGCTGCTAAATGCATTAAATCCTGCCATTACCTGAGGGACAACCAATCAGTCTCTTCCCAACAAACACACTGAATTTTATTTATTTTACTTTTAATTATTATTATTGTTTTTTTATTTAAAAAATTATTTTGATTTCTATTATTTTTTAGTCTTATTGTTTTCTGTTATAATCAGATTTTTTGTGGAAATTTGTGGAAATATTTTACATTCAAGTTTATAGTATGTGTAAATATTTAATGCATTTTTATTTTTTACACTGCTTTGTCAGTAACTGATCTGTTCATGCCAATAAAGCACATTGAAATTGAAATTGACAGGCCGGACTACTTCAATACAGTTTCAAATCTGGGGTATGTGTGACCAGAGTCCCCCATCATGCCCTTGGGTAGATTGTTGAGATATATATTAGAAGTTTTTTAGATATATTTATATGTGTTTGGGTATTGTTGTATTGTTAGACACATTTGCATCCTGGGTGAAGCTATCCACTGAGTTAGAGTTCCCACCTGCTCTTGCAAGAGGAGACCAACCTTGGTACAAATTTTAGTTAATGCTACCAATGTTACTTATGCTCTGAAACTATCATTACTGCATCAGTTTGATAACTTTATAATCCCTCTTCTTTAAATCCAAAACTACAGCAACTTTTTCAACAAGCAGAGTCCCAAAATGTTCACGTGACCTTTTAAGCATGAATGTACTAGTCAACACAGTGATTTACCGTTTTGCAGCATGCAGAGCTGAACGCTTGCAATACGCTTCAGCAAACTAAAAAGAAAGCCTAAAGAAAACGGGTCAACATGACCGTTTCAGTTTTGTATGACCACAATTTCAGGCAGCACACAAATACGACAGTATTTGAGGCATGAGGTCAAGAAGAGAGAAGCCCAGTGGGCAGCAGTTATTCCTCACCACATTAACATGTCCCGTGTGAGTTTTACTGTAAAGTCTGTGGGCACTGAGGCTTGTGTGTGACTCCAGAGACAACAGAAATTATAATCAGTGTGGAAATGATTGAGTTGATACTCTGGGTAAACCAATTAATTCTGCGGTGAGTGATATTTTTAACAGATGGATAGAGATGTTTTGTGGTGCAGCTGACGCTTCCTGCATCCTGCCATCGGGCCAACAGGTCAGTCTGACAATCAGAATGTCCTTTGGCTTTTTTAAGCTTATTTGTTCACCAGTTTGTTGTTACTTTGGTCTAACTTGTTCTTGTTTTGAATGTGGTATGTGCTTGTCTGTTTGCATATTCAGTGATGTAAAACCAAACTATAAGACCTTGTATGTGCCCCATACTGCATTTGGACTATAAACTGATACTGATCCTGTAGCCCCACAAAGGTCGAACAGGCCGCCAAGCAGGCGGCCGGTTATCAAGACCATCCTGCAGCTCCTTTCCAGCATATCATTACCTACTGTCCTGATGTCCTACTCCACCCCCTGTCCTATCAAAATAAAGGCAAAAGCCCAAAAATAAATCTTTAAATATAGATAAATAAAGAGTGAAATGTTAAATAGTATTTTGTATGTAAAGACAGCAACTTACATAAGTTATCATGTAAATGTTCATTTTTCCCATGATTTACCTCAGACAGTTAAATTTTCCATATATCAGAATGTCACTAAATAAAACTACTAAAGCAGTGATACTCAACGCGTGGCTCTTGAGCCACATGTGGCTTTTTGTGATGATTTTTGGCTCTTTTATGTGTCAATTTAGAGAATTATTCACCCTGAAAACCTCAAAAAAGGGAAACTTTGACCTCAGAAATTATCTATTGTAAGTCAAGGTAACCAGTTTGTTTCCCACACTTCTTTAGCAGGATTTAATTGTCAACCTTTATTTTTTGTCTGTTTATTTCCATTGCCCATATTTGCAATTTTTTGCCCAATTTCCCATCTCTTTGCCATTTTTTAATATTTTTTTTCTGCTTTTAGCCAATTTTAGCCACTTTTGTCCTGTTTTTGCTCTTCATCACCAGTTTTTGCCGACTTATCCTTCTTTTTGCTATCTGGAATTTTTTGCCCTTTTTCCCCAAATGCCCATTTTTCCCGACTTTCACTGCTTTTAACTTATTTTTGCCACTGTTTTAAACCTTTTTCTCCCATTTTTGCCCATTTTTTGGACATTTTTTGTTGTTTTTCCCCTTTTATGCCATTTTTTGCCATTTTTCATTTCAAAAACGACAAAAGTCGTGTACTTACATGTCTATAGTTGCCATGTTTCGCGTAAGTCCTCGGTAGCTGCGCACGCGCAGCTCGATAGCGGCTACGTCACGTGTTTTGTTACTCTTATTGGCCCATAGAGATGTGACAGACAGAACGTCCAATCACACTCCAACTTTTTTTCAAAGCCTCTGCCTTTTCCAAAACATTTCCTATTGAAGCTTTCCCAGATGGATGTGTGAAACACATCCATCTGACGTGAAAGGTTAACTAAAGCCTACTTTTTGCAATTTTCAATTTTTTCCCCTTTTTCGCCCATTTTTCCAAACTTTTGCTGCTTTTAGCCTATTTTGCCACTTCAATCCTGTTTTTGCTTTTCATCACCAGTTTTAGCCACTTTGTCCTGCTTTTTGTTGTTTTTCCCCTTTTATGCCATTTTTTGCCATTTTTTCCACTCTGTTACTTATTGCTCATTTTCCCCACCTTTTGCTAGTTATAGCCCTTTTTTGCCACTTTTTTCAAATTTTTTGCTCTTTATCATCAGTTTTGGCCACTTTTATCCTGCTTTTCGCCATTTTCAATTTTTTCCCCTTTTTTGCCACTTTACGCCCATTTTTTCCCCATCTTTCCACCCTGCTGCGTTTTGTCCATTTTCCCACCTTTTTGCTGCTGTTTGCCCATTTCTGCCACCTTTAACTCATTGTTTTGTCACTTCTCACCCATTTAGCCACTTTTCACCCAGTTTTTTCCAATTTATGCCGATTATGCCACTTTTCACTTTTTTGCCATTTTTAACTTATTTTTACTGCCACTTAGATCGTTGCTCTTGCAAAGGTATTTTTCAATAATTCTGCTCTAACTGAGCAGGGTTGAGTGACACTGTATTAAAGGGAGCTGTCTAGTGTGAACCTTATTGTCTCTGTAAGACTTCAAGAGATCCTTGGTATGCCAAAGTTTGGGAACCCCACTACAGGTCAGATTCATCATGCTATTATTGCTCTTATCCCTCTCTCTCTGTAGAGTCAGTAGCTCTTAAACCACAGTCTCAACAGCTGAATCACCCTCAGGATTATTAAAGCATCTATCTATCTCTCTAGCGATCTAAAGCCCACACTGTATGACAAATTAAAAACTTTGCTTCGTAGTGAAGATGAGACACCTTGTGGTGGACCGCAGAGCCCACATATAAACAATACCCGCTGACACAAACACATCAGCAGACTTGTACCCAAACACAGACAGCAGGACTCGGCAGATGATCGAGGTTGTGGGGCAGCTTTCATCACCATGGCGCTGGCTCTAACACCGGCTATAAATACCGACCGTCTCTCACTGCTGAACCTCTCCCTCCACACTATGCACATCATCCCTCTTTCATAGAATCCGCTCAGCGACACCAGGAAACACCTTGAAATCCAAACCATGCATTGTGTGGCGTCCCGTCTACCAAGAAACCACTCCAGCCAAAAACATTTTCCATCACTTTTTCCTGGACTCATGCGTCCCTGAGTCCTCTCTACCTCATACCTTCTATTTTAACACTCTTTTGTAGCTCTGATATAAACCAAACTATGGACTCCAGCAGGTAAAGTGAGGCATAAACAAACATGTAAGTGATGGCAGGAGGGTGTGTCCAAGAGTGCAGGGAAGGTCAGTCAAATCCTTGTGACCTTTCAGTGTGCTGGCTGGCGCCACGCCACTCCAAACAGTTGTTCTAATGTTAACCCCCACACCGCCAGCTAAGGTTACAGCCCAAATGCCGCCGGTTATTATCACATGACCTGGAGACAGACGCAGGGGATGATGGGACGACTGGGTCTGATGATGATATGTAGGTTAAACACTGTTAACCTACATGTCGACACCTACAGTTACAGAGAGTTTGACCGAGCTGAAGCTGCTACATCACTTAGTAGTGCTAAAGGGCTTTAGATACAAGTTCATCATGTAAACAATAATATCAATGAACTTTCAGACCATAGCAACCATGCTTTCTAATGCTATCAGAATAAATTCAATATTTTAATGACAACAAAATCAAACTTCTTAGTAGGACTGTATATAATCCATGGCTTAAAGATCTGGACGTATTAAAGCAAACACAACATGCAGGAGGTCACAAAAGAACCCAGAACAACATCTAAAAGCCTGTAGGTCACAGTGAGAGCCATTATCCACAGTTGGGAAAACTTGGAACTGTGATGAACATCCCCAGAAAGGGCCGTCCTGCCAAACTACTCCAGGTGGGCATTGATGACTCATCTGGAAAGTCTTAAAAGAGCCCAAAACAACATCTAGACCTGCTGGTCACAGTGAGAGCCATAATCCACAAATGGAGAAAATTTTGAACCATGGCAAACCCCAGGAGTGGCTGGCCTGCCAAAATTACCCCAAGAGTGCATCAACGGCTCATCCAGGAGGTCACAAAAGAACCCAACCAACATTCAAATGCCCTGAAAATTTTGAACGATGCCCCAAATTAAAAAAAAAAAAAACTACCAGACCATCTACTCCAGGGCATCCTTCCCAGCTTTACTCGACTCAGACTCTCTTTGCACAGGAGACTCCTGGTGTTTTTAACAATAAAGACAGTTTAGTGTTGGTTTAAGTATCGGCTAAAATAATGACATATCAAATATTGGCAAAAATCCAGTACCATGCCCCCTTACTTTATAACAAAAAACCTACAAAGGACAAAAATATATATATATTTTAAGTATTATTTTAAATTATTTCTTTCACTTAACTTTATTTTTTGATTCACTGCATTTTTAAATATTATTTTTTCATTTTTTAATGATTGGTTTTTGCCCTTGTTTGAGGAATTTAGGTCTTAAAATGTCTGTCTTTAATAAAGCTATTCTTTCAGGATTAAAATCATTAATTGAAATACAACTCGCTCCAAATTAATGTTGGATCGGACGCCATGCAGCTGTAGTCACTCTATTTATACTGTAATATTATATATATATTACATTACATTAGGATAAAAATACAGCAGAGGTTTAGCAAGTAATTGTCATAAATGTCATGCATTGTGCTAAGATATTTCTCAATTAAGAAAAATACAAAAAAGGAAACTAAAATTAGAGTATAAACCATTCGTTAAGCTTCACCAAAACAGAGACATGCCAAAATTTCCTCTGCTAAAAATGTAGAAGAGAAGCAAAAAGAAGGGGATAAGGAGTAGAGTAGTAGTCATGGATTAAATTAGTAACTGATCAGATTCAGGCAACTTTATTTACTCTTAACAACAATCACTCACTCTTAAGATAAACTATGAAAAGGGGATATCGAGTTTTCACCCCCCACTGACTGTAAAGCTGATGCATAACCCCTTTGTGTAGCATTTAGTGCAGACAAAGGCACTTACAAAAGATGTTATCTAATCAGCCGCTCATCAATTCTAATCAGCCATGTGAGTTTGTTATCGGAAGAAGAGACAAACGCTTGACTCATGCTGGTGAGACAGGGTCACTCCACTCTGCTTTGTTTTCCTGGATTATTTCAGAGTAATCCACGCTCGTTAGAGACATTCCTCCATCTCAAAATATAAAGCAGAGTTCTGATTAAGGAAAATTATTAGATACACAAGCCACGAGCCACCAAGCTAAACACAAGCCCTTTATCCACATCACAGCATAACTGTTTAAAATAGAAAAAGCCCGTATTTAGCAGGACAGTGCAACCTCCTCTCCTCTCCTCTCCGGGGAGGATTTAACTTTTAGATCTGATGCTAATAGGATGTATAAAAAGATCAAAAACCTTATTTGAGCACACATGAGTATGAAGAAGAGGTCTGTGGTAATTATGACAGAGCAACATCCTTTAGCTCTGTTATAAAGAGCTGTGACAGCGACATCTGGTGGCAATGTCTGTTACATTCAGGTTTCCTCCTCACATTCCTTTAAGAAAACCCTTCTTATCAAGACCTACTGACTGTATCAGATTAACATCAATGTCTTTGTTGTACAAAGAAACACAGCCAGTTTCTACATTTAAAAAAAAATATGTGGAAAATCCCCATGTAGGCTGCAACTCTTGTGCAATGCACTCTGGGTAAGTGATGGCATATGATTGCATTCTTTCTCTTCCAACATCTTTCTGATTGCACTCACCTCAGTCTACATTACAGTAACTTCTTTCTCTCTTCACTAAAACTTCACTCAGGGCAAATTAAATAATAAGGAACCATGTGTCAGCATCTCTACCCAGAGTGCATTGCACAACAATGGCAGCCTACCTGTAAATATGTCGTTAAAATTTTCTCTAAACTTAGAAAATAAGGGATTCTTAGTATAACGTATGTATAAGATAAACTGCTGTTAATCTAATAAAGTAATTATGTCTTAATGTGCAGGGTTCCTATGAAAATCACTGATATATACGGGAAATTTATCTAGCTAAAGTGGGTAAAACATTTAACAAAAGACCTCAACAAGTTAAAGGTGTTCACCTTACATTCATTTACTGTGCGACTCCGCCACCTGCTGGACGCAAAGGTAAACTTCCTCCTCATCAGACACCTTTCGGTGTTCTACAATATCCTAATTGACCAATAATGTCTTCATATCTATTCATTTATTCTGGTATTTTCTTTAGTGGGTGAGAGGCGGGGTACAACCTGGACAGGTCAATCACAGGACTGCAACCAGGATCTAAAAACTCACCTGCATCAGATGTGACTTTAAAGTAAACATGCTACATGTCATTAGCTGTTAGCTACATCCATTATGATAGTAATCTCAGTCCAACTCCTCCCTTTGTCAATTCAGCAGGTTTTACCAGCCACGTTGTGTAAACACTCATGATGTCGCCACAAATCAAGAAGTTGGGCCTCCATTTCTGATCCATCTAATTTTATTCTGCTTGTTTACACGGCTGTTGTTGTGCTTCCTCCTTCGGTCAGCTTGCATCCCCACACAACAGGATTTCTGTTTGTAAAAAATTAACTTATTTTCAATTTCAAGTCATAGCAGATCTGATTTTCTTCTGAGAAGACTGGAGAGAAAAATATCTCTCTTAACACACCAGGGGTGGAAAGGTTCTAATTACATTTACTCAGACCACTACAATTGAGAAGCATTTTTGTGTACTTATACTTTTAAAATCAGTCATTTTACTTTTATTTATTGTACTCTATCACATTTAAAGAAATACAAAGTACTGGCAACAATATTAAAACTAAAAGCCAAAATGAGGAAATCCAAGCTTTGTGCCAACAACTAAATCCAAAATTAAGTCTCATGTAGATATGAGTGTTTTCACATGTTTACAGCAACTGTATTCCAGCAAATCTAGTGTGTTAAGACACAAATTCTGGATTTCATTTTACAGGGTCTTTAAGGAAAAATCATATCTTACTGTACAAGCCGTTTAGGTATCAAAAGTAGCTACTCAGTACTTTGAGAACACTTTGAAATATCTACTGTCTATCTTTACTTGAGTAGATTTCTAGACCTGTACTTTTACCACTACTACAGTACATTTGAACAAAGTAACTGTGCTTTTACTTGAGTATGTCTTCCTGTACTTCTTCCACTTCTGCTTCACACCACAGGAAAATCTGGCAGTATAATCCTTAGAACCCTACAATAATCAGGCTTTTGCTGACTTTTATGTAGCCGTTACTATTTCACTTCTACACTTCTGATCAGCTGAAACTACATAATCAACTAGAATGGCCGTCTGAGGCGGCAGACCCACGCCTAAGCAGCGCCACCGAGGAACTTACGCTCCCATTGATTACTATGGTGTTCAAAATTTCGAAGTCTGAGAAAAACCGAACGGGTGCGCAGATCATCACCAAAATCTAATCGATTCTTCCCTGTCACCATCCCAAATATTCCCTGAAAGTTTGGTGAAGATCTGACTTTCGTTCTTGAGTTATCTTGTACACATACAAACAAAGAAACAAACAAAGATATGGAACCCTTTACATAACCCCCTGCCGATTTCATCTGCATGGGTAATTATTATCAAAGATCATATATAATGGTGAGAGCCTCCACTCTGTAGCACATTGGTGCAACAAGAGTTTCAGTCGTTCACAGAGTGATACATCAGAGTGTCTGCTTCACCTGTTTGATCTTGCTGTTGATTACAGACGGCAGTTTGACTCTCAGCTGCTCCGTCTCCTTAAAGGATGCCGGGAAGCCACTCAGATAAGCCAGAGACTGCATCTTGATCAGACCCGGAGCCTCTTTATCGGTAGTCTGCAGAACAAACAGCACAAATACACACATGACTTATCCATAATTACACATTGGGGTGTTCAATTAACTGTCACATATACACAAAAGAAGGCTGCGCTATCACAGCAAGAAAGACATTAGAGTGATTTGTTGCTTTATTGAACTGTTTAATTAGCTTTTAATACAAAAAAACATTCATGTGACTCACCAGGTAACATCTGGAAGCGGAGAACTTCTGGTCCTCTGTGGACACATCTGTATACGCTTTATCAGCTGTAAAGAACAATTAAAAGGGGCAGCATAGTTAGAAAAATATTAGATATGAAGCTTTATCTATCTTCAGCTCTGTGTTGTAAGTGAAATAACGTACGTTTCTATTTCAATTTCATCCCCTGAAACTCTACTTTGTTTCTGTTTCCATTACCTTAAAACAAGCCCTGTCATTTCTAATGTATTTATCAATTTCTCTATCACAGACCAGAGCTGTCTTTTTGCAGCCACTCTTGCAAGAAGAGGAGCGCTTACCTGATGTGTTTTCCTTCACTGTTTTTCTTGAGAACCCTGACATTGTGATCTAATCAATCAATGTATTAAAAACAGTTTACTTACTTACTTGCTGCTAGGTTAAATTACCCATAAGTCCTTAAACCAGACAAACCAGACTGACCAGGGAAACAGAAAATACATGGCCAAACACCAAACGGAGACAGCACTGACATCTGCTTTATCAGCAAGTATAAGCAATTTGACTTTTGTTGTTTAACTTTCTGTGTACAACCCATTTTACATGGTATTCCAGCAAATTACGTAGTACAAAAATAGATAAGTTCCTGCTGCTTTTACTGGGTTAAACTGAGTCATAACAACTGCATTTGAAGTGTGTAATTTGATTTTCTATTTTATTTAAAAAATGAAGATATTTGATGCCTGATAACTGTCTGCCTGAGAGACTTGACCTTTGTTGACAGTTTTACTCTCCTTATGTCCAGTCCCTGATGTCTTTATTGCTTGTATTCATTGGCTTGTTTATTGAACTGTTGCAAATATTTTTTACTTTTATTAACTCTGATTTAAAGTTGTCTCCTTTCAAACTTTCTAAGCCTCTATGCCAGCGTGTATGCCAGTGGTTCTCAGATGTTGTGAGTTAAGTCTAGGTGCATTTGAAAAGTTGTATAACCATACATTATTACTACAACTATACAGCAACTAAAGATTCTGTCATGCAGCATTGCATGCTCACTGTCCGTCTGTCATCTGTTAAATCTGCATTTCTCTGCCCTGTATATTGAGTGTTTTCCCCATGTAAAAACATGACATCTCATGCTTTTACTTTGAAAGTGGAGAATTGCAGGTATGGTGCCTTGTATTGAATAGGCTCTTAACAGCTGTGAGCTACATAGTTTTCTCTCTATGTTAGCACAAGTCAGACCATAACATTTCAGAAATGGATACTATTCATGCATCACACTCTCCACTTTGTAAAACAAGCTAACAAGTTTGGTGAGTGAGGAAAGTTGAAGAAAATTAAGAATATCTTCTGGTAGGACACTCCTGGAGCCTTGTCATCCTCTGTGCAACCTCTTTCCTTGTTACTTGTCCATCTCAATATGAGCAACAGAGAGGAAAATAAGAATAGGATGTTGGGGGAAAAACCTTGTTCCATTAAGCTGCATTGAACTCAGTTGCTCACAGGCTGTCAGGATACCATAGAAAGAATGTAACTAAAATGATTTTCAGTTGGGACATGTGTTTAAGAGGCTATTTTGCAAGGACATGAATATGGTGTGCCTTGGGCCAAAAACGTTTTGAAAACTACTGCCCTAGGCATCGTGTTTTTGACTTGTCAGATGAAAGATAAAATATCTTGAGCACCCTTTGAGGCATTTTCTCCAGTGGTGTAAGGCATATTTACACTGAACTGTGGAGCAGTGGAAACATGTATGGCAGTTGTATGGCAGCCAGATGGGCGAGTCTGAGGCCTTGTCCATGCGGAAATGAAAACGTTATCTTTCTGTTTGGTTTTGAAAAAGTTTTCTGTACATACGAGGTTATTTCAGGAAATGTCCACGTAAGCACGGAACAACTGAACACGACTGAAAACGCTGTAGTATCTATGCCAAGCCCGTAAGTGGCGCTGTAACACTGCCATGGAAATGCACCAAAAGAGAGAAGAAGATCACAGAAAACTGACACAAACTTTCTCCTAGTTGCCCTTCTGGTTGTTCTCTGCATTGGCTTTAAGAACATCTGGTGTATTCTGTTCGCCATGGTGATAAAGAAACATCAGATTTTGATGTAAAAGTCATAATAAGCTCAATGGCTTCTGCTGCACAAACACAACCCTGTAATCCGCCATTGCTGTTTTGGTTCGACATGCGCCTGCGGCATAAGTGTGCTACGCTATGTGTGACGTAATCATTTCAAGAAAGATGCGGATGGCTGTCCACAAACGGGACGGGGACCTGGTTTCAAAAAGTAGCATTTACGGCCTCCCAAAATGCCATTTCTGTCTTGAGGGACTTACAAAGATGAAACGCCAAAACGACTAAAAACTTCTGCATATACCCCTGAATTTGTCTCAGTGTGGACAGGGCCTGAGGTTGAGTCTGTATTTGAATATAATATCATTACAGTCCCCGTTGGTGTAATCGTCAGGCGGATGAATACTTTTGTCTAGATAGCATATCTTGCCAAAAAGAAAACCTCTTACTGTTTCTTTGTCCTAAATAATTAAATTCCTAATAAATTTTTTAGCTGTTTATGCTGTGCTGTAAATATTCTGAAGCCCTTTTGGGAGCCTTTTTAAATAAAACATGCCATAAATAACTCTGTTTTCTTGTAAATCATCAACTTCACATTTTCCTCCATCATGCTGCAGCTGTTTCTGTGATGTTGAATTCTTGCCCACACACTGCAGATTTCTCACACCCTGGTTACTCATTAATCAGACTGCCAATAACATTTTTTGCACTTAAATTTTTTCCTATATTTGTGATAATCTGTGCTGCGTTCAGCTTTCAAAACCCTTAGTCATTTTTCCTACATGCTGCTTTAAACCTTCATTTTCTCATCTTATTTCCTACTTTAGAGTATTTTACCATCAGCTTGCGAATGAAAGACGACCACAGAGGCGGTGGTGGACGGCTGGAAGGGTTTGCTCATCAGCAGCAGCTCTTTGGCGGCAGAGAAGGCAGGCGAGAGTGTCGGCAGCTCTTTGAGCGTGACGTTGGCTGGCAGAGCAGGGTCCAGAGCCAGCATGGGCGCCAGGATGCAGTGAGACAGCAGACATTCTGGTTTAACACTGAAAACAAAACACAGGAAGAGAGACATCATGTTTAATTAATTTATCTTTGCTATCAGATAAACTTCTCGAACTTGTGGTATTGCACTTTAAACGTGTCAAATGAGTCATGGTAACACCTTCAGCAAACAGTTTCCTTTGTGGGAATGTTGCAACGAGAACTTCTGGGTGAGCAGTTAAGACTCACAGAAGTGTGTGTGTGTATATGTGTGTGGGGGGGGCACTTTGGTGGTCAAAACAGGAAATTGCAACCCTGAAGTCTTCTCCAGAGCTGATCATTTGACATTCAATAATATATATCTTTTAAAAAATGCTTCATCTTCATTTCCCCCTAGTTGAGCATAGCCCACCTCCTGTCTTGCTTAGTATATACCTACATAACACCTGTCAAGAGTTTGGATTTCATCTCCTCGTGGTATAACCCACATTAGCTCTGCAATTCAACATCTATATCCCACACAGTGCTGTGAAAAAGCATTCACCCAGCTTTAAGGGAAAAAAGCCATCCAAACCTATCTGACCCTGTGTGAAGAACTAATTGATCCCTAAACCTAATAACTGGTTGTGCTGCCCTTGGTGGTAACAGCTACATGCAAGCGTTGGTGATAACTGGCAATGAGTCTTTCACATTACTGTGGAGGAATGTTCACCCACTCTTGTTTGCAGAAATGTTTAAACTCAGCCACATTTTAGGGTTTTCAAGCATAAACAGCTTGTTTCAGACCACTCCAAAACTGCCATTTTTTAAGCTGTTCAGAGGTGGACTTCCTGGTGTATTTCGGATCATTTTCCTGCTGCATAACTCAAGTGTGTTTGAGCTTGAGGTCATGAACTAATGGCTGGACATTCTCCCTCAGGAGTTTCAGGTAGAGAGCAGAATTCATAACCTTGCAAAACAGATGGGTATGCCCATTTCCGTGTTTCTCACTGGCGAATCCATCTTGCAAAGCTCCAGCTGAACCATTTGGGCCTGGCTGGAAAGTGGCAGGACCAATCAGCAACGAGGGGCAATACTTTTGGGCGCGGCGGAGTCATGACGTAAGCAAGCAGCAACAGGAGGCTGGTGCAATTATGGCGGAAGACATTAGTGTGGATGCTGCTAAAGTGCCAGTTTTATCAGAACTTGACGACATTTCTTTGTTAATAAAAGAACAAAGAACAGCATTAAGTTGTTTTCTTTTCAAAAATGACAAAAGTCGTGTACCAACATGTTTACAGTCACCATGGTTCACAATATGCAGTTCTATATGAAGTTTATTCCTCGGTAGTGGCGATGACTTCATGTGTTTAGTTGCTCTGATTGGCCCGTAAAGATGTGATAGACAGAACGTTCCTCCAATCACCCTCCTAGTTTGTTTTTTTAAGGCTCTGCCCTTTTCCAAACATAGTACATCAAAGGTTTTCTAGATGGACGTGTGAAACAAATCCATCTGGCGTGTCAGGTTATAGAATTCATGGTTCCATCAATTATGCCAAGCAGCCATGAGATTACCACCATGTTCGACTGTTGGTGTGATGTTCTTTTCATGAAATGCTGAGTTACATCAGATGTAACGGGGCAACACCTTCCAAAAAAGTTCAACTTTTGTCTCGCCAGTCCACAGAATATTTCCCCCAAAGCCTGGGGCATCAGCAAGATGTTTTTTGCAAATGTTAAACAAGCCTTTGCTTTCATTTTGCTCAACAGTGGTTTTGGCCTTGGAATTCTCCCATGAATGTCATCTTTCCCAGTCTTTTTCTTGTTGTTGAGTCATGAACACTGACCTTAGCTGAGTGAAGTGAGGCCAGCAGGTCTTTAGATGATCATAAAGATGTTTTTGGCAAATGTGAAATGAGGCTTCTTGTTCTTTCTGGTCAGCAGTGGTTTCGGCCTTGCAAGTCTCCCATGGATGCTGTGCCCTCTTGGAGTAATTCTGGTAGGACGGCCAGTCCTGGGAAGGTCCATACCTGTTCCAAGTTTTCTCCATTTGTGGACAATGGCTCGAACCATGACCAGCAGGTCTTTAGATGTTGTTTTGGGCTCTTTTAAGACTTCCCGGATGAGCCATCAATGCCCTCTTGGAGTAATTTTGGTAGGAGGGCCATTGCTGGGAAAGTTCATTACAGTTCCAAATTTTTCCCATTTTTGGATAATGGCTCTCACCATTCCCAAAAGGTCTTTAGATGTTGTTTTGGGACCTCCAGGATGAGTCGTCAATGCACTCTCTTGGAGTAATTTTGGTAGGACTGCTACTCACGGGAAGATTTGCCGCTGGTACAAGTTTTCTCCATTTGTGGATAATAGCTCACACCATGACCAGCAGGTCTTTAGATGTTGTTTAGGGTTCCTTTGTGACCTCCTATTTGAGTTGACAATTCACTTTTGGAGTAATTTTGGTCGGCCGGCCACTCCTGGGAAGGTTCACTACAGGTACAAGTTTTCTCCATTTGTGGGAAATGGCTCTCAGCACGGTTCACTGGAGTCCAAAAGCCTTAGAAATGGCTTTGTAAGTCCCTCCAGACTGTTAAATGACAGTGCCTTTGTTTCTCATCTATTCTTGAATTTCTTTTGATTGCAGCATGATGTGTTGTTTTTATAAGATCTTTCAGCCTACCTCACTTTGTCAGACAGGCTCTAGTTAAGGGATTTCTTGATTCTGGCAGCAATCAGGGCTGGGTTTGGCTAGTGAAATTGAACTCAGCTTTCCAGAACACAGATAATTCATGATATAACAACTGTTCTATTAATCTATTTAGTTTTGATTTTACAAAATTTACTAGAATATCTCCAGACTCACCTGTCTTTTGGCACTTCAGTTGTCTCACTTGAATTTTTCCCCAGACGTTCCCTGAGTGAATCAAAAAATAAAAACAGATTATTTCAATGATATGCTACAGCCCTCTGCATTACAAGAAAACAGTATACCTTCAATATTCTAACCTTTTCTACCACGCTTAAAAAAATAAGATAAGATGTACTTTAGTTTTCCAAAACTTTGAAGAGAAAAGAGGGAAAGATCAACAAGCAAAATAACTCTCCCCTGGGATATTCCAACCTTTGGTCTCTCTTCTTCTGGGGCAATGTCTGAAGAGTCAGAGTGGCAATGCTACACGTTTCATTTGACTGTACTCATTAAAAAAAAAACCTGAAAGTACTTGAGGGTATTTGCTTCGAAATGCTTAGTTTCACTGTTCTACTTCTCTTGCACAAACAATGCAGTCACACACTACCTCAGAGCTCTCTGTTCCTCCTCCAGTTGCTCTTTGACCGCCTTCAGCTCCTTCAGCAGAGCCGTGTCTGTGCCGTTCACCCATGTGTACACCACGTCAATAGGCATAGGCAGACAGAGCCTACAAAAATAAAAACGCTCATATCACTCAGGACAGCGCTCAAACTGCAAAGCCCTGACCCTGTTTCCATTCCCCAGTGCAAAATTTCCTCTTGTCTTAGTTTAGATTTTGCTCATGCATGGTTACACCTCGTCTAGTTCTTTGGGATTCCTCTGAAGGAAAAGGAAGGGTACAGACAGTCTTAAGTGGCATTAAGATAGGCTTCTGCAGGGTGCTCTTTTATATATTTATTTATGACTTCTGAGACCAACTCAGGAAGATTCTGAGAGATAGCGACAAAAATAGGCATCAACAGTGACACAGTGGTGATACTGACGTGTTTTTTTTGTAATAGGTTAAAAATAGCATTCATAAGAAGCACAGAGCTTCTCTTTACTCACCTGCTTTGAAATGATTTTCCACCAACATTGTCCCTATAGGAATCAAACAGCACATGATACTGGTCCCGACTCCACTCCACCACCACCTAAATGAAGAGAAAGGAAATGATACAACATAATGGAAAGTAGTGTATACTCAGGGGTTGGGCACAGTTTTAACTAGATAACTGTACTTTTAGATGAGTGTAATATCCATCTGCTTTTCTGCTTCTGTTACTACAAAGTAGCACGTAGAGAGACAACCATGCCTTGGGCAGAGTGTTTAGATGTCAATATTTGTTTAGGATGTGTTTGGATATTCCCTGTTGTACAGCGGTTCCATATGGGGCTCTTTTGCTCATATTTCCAGTTTATTTTTATTTATTTTTATGTGAGACATATTTGCACCACGAGTGAAGTTATCCACTGAATTTGAGTTCTTGCCTGCGATTTTTTTTTTAGGAGTTCCTAAAAGGGGCTTAGAGTGTATTTTTCTTCAGTATGCATTGCCTTGCTATGAGGTTGACTCTCTTCTTTGTTCTTGCTAAAGTTATTAGCTCCGTCTTATTGTAAAACATTGAACAAGGGGTGTCCCGATCCTGATCACATGTATCAGATCATAGCTGATATGAGCATTTTAATGGTTTGATCTCCACCACTCTGATCCAATCAGCTCAGCCAATCATTTACAGCACCTGCCGTGAACTGAGCACAATTTGCAACAGGCCATAAATGCGCCAGAGCAGAAGTAGCAACGTTAGCCACCCCATGGCTAAAAAGTCAGCGGTATGGAAATACTTCAAACTTGAGAGCTAAGCGAGGCAGTAGCAGCAGGGCTGTGCACTACTAATACTACCAATTTGATCCAACATCTCTGATCTAAACATGCAACAGCATACGGTGATTCACTTTAACAACAGAGGAGAAGGAAGCATAGGGTTGGGTATGTTATGTTTTTTTCCTGATACCACTGCTAAACTGATATGTTTTATAAGGTGTCTGAATTGATACTTTTGAGATTTTTAAAAAGAGTTGAAAGTCAGCAGGAGAAAAAAAGCTGTCTGGGTATCTTAAATGATTGATAGAAATATATTCACTAGATGCTAGTCAACCATAGGACACACAAATCACTTAAAGTCCATAACATACTTCTTGTCTTTGGGGATGGAAGGGGGTCACACTGGGGAGGCAGAGGTAGTATAACTATTTGTGTTGTAATTCGGTCTGTCAGGTATCAGATGTGTTGGTACTGGTATTATGTTGGTACTGGATTTCGATACTCATCCCTACTGAAGCTATAAACTCTGGATTTTAAGAAGAAAGATAAATATCCTCAAGTGAGAAATAAAGCAAAACAGATCTAAGGTGATAGAGATGTTGGCTTTCCCAAACAAGAACGTTTACTTTATTTTAAGGTAACCGTGTTAAAGAAATAAGAGTGAGGAAAAAGTTCTGCAGCAGCTCCAGTTGTACTTCAGAAACTGGGCTGTGATAACAAGAGTGCCTTGTATTTGATATTCAGATGTTTTCATTCACATCTCAGGTTAAACGGCAACATTTGAACAAGGATTGTTGATTTAAATCTGATTCATTTGTTTTTGACGCTATTCCTATCCTTTTAAGCTGGGTTATTTGAATTCCCTTTTTAATTCATGTTTTCAGGTCAAGCTGATTTGACCACTTTAAGTGGACTTTTGATTCTGATTAAATTCAAACACTGCACTATGTGAATATGTAACTTTATTTTGACTTATTATTAAAGTGAAACAGAGCTATTACACTGTTCTGAGTAGTAATTTGATTTCACAACAATGTTAGCTGTACTAATTTGAAATGAATAAGCTTGAGACTTCTGGTGCTTAGTCTGTTGACTCAAGTTATTTTAGTAAACAACACCAATGAAACTCTAATCTAAGGGAACATCTGATCGGTAGATACTCAATACTAGAAAAATCAGTTTCTTTGTTCAAGCAGGATCTTCACAGGTAAACAGCTCAAAGTCGTACAACTTTAGGGGTCCTTTATAACAACTCTTACCTCATTAAATAATCAATCAATTATAGTAAAAATAGAAATAATAATGGATCAAAATGTTACAAACAAATACCGGTAAACCAAGTACGTTGGGGCTCAGAATGAAGGGACCATTTCTTGAGAAACGTTGAGGCTTTAAAGTGAAAGACGCACAGCTTCATGTTTTAATTATGCCGAAATAACAAGCATACAATATTTATTGCTATTTTGTTTTAGCTACATGTCTAATGATATGCAGGTTTATTTACAAGCTAGATTACTTTAAACAGCCCATTATCTGACAGGGATCTGGTGCGGCAGTGCCTCAATTCAAAACGAGCCTACACTAAAAACAGCTGGGGTAAACGGTTCACTAAGCTGAGTAAACAACCGTTAAAACGGCTATACAGTGGCTGGGGTAAAGGAAACGGAGTGACCTACCTCTCCAAACTGAAAGGCGGAAACTATCATGAGAACGAGCCCCCCGAAGCAGAGGTAGAGCCCATATCGGTGGGACAGACAGGTGTACGTCTGCCTCTGTAACAGCTTCAGCACCGAGTTCACGACTACCATGGTTCTCCTGGGCGAAGCATAGCGATGCATTCATTCAAAAAACGCAAGTTAACGCACTAAACAGGGAAAGTAAACATCGCAAGCGACCTGAATATGTCAGCTGACTACCAGCTCGACTGCATGACACATGACAGCCATACATTTCAGACTTCCTCGACGTTGGTGACGCCGCCTCAGCTCGGCTGTGTCCCCGCTCTCTGGAGTTTGTCGCCCCCTGCTGGTCGGCGGAGTTTACAATGACAAAAATACACAACACTATACATTACTAAACAAAAACATCACAAAAAACAATGATACAATATCAGGGTATATTATACAGAGGAAACATTAAACATGCCTATTACCTTTATTAAGTCAACACTCTGTCTTATGTATAACAGATCTACATTAAGGGGTAAAAACATCTCAGTTCCATATTGGAGAAAATTCAAAATAGTTTCCCATGAAGGTAAGGAAACTTATGGACACTATAGAGGAATACAAACTACAAGAAAAGCCCTAGTACTTTATTTTCTTTCTTTTTTTGTGTGTGCACTGCTTATTTATTATTATCTAATTTTCTATTTTGAAATTTGACCTAATTATATTGAACATGCACCTGTGCCTAAATTTTATGTTTGACTTAGATCTAAATGCCACACTGTTTGCATTTGCAACCTTGTTAATGAAGTAAAGTTTCCCACGCAGGTTGCCATTTTGTGCAATGCATTCTGGGTAGTAATGTCAACTAGCTCCATTGTTCCTCTTCCCTCATATTTTCATATATACTCTCATCAGACTCCTCTTTGCTAAAACTACATTTGGGTGTAAGTTTGAAAAGGTCTCACAGATGAAACAACATGACCAGTGCAGTGTAGGCATATGACTTCACTACCCAGAAAACCTTGCACAAAACTGCAGCCTACATGCAGACTATTTATTTGAATTCTCCAGTATGGAACATTGGTGTTTTTCTATACAAAATATAGAAAATATTTATAGTGTCAAAGTTTCTTACCGTGCATTTTTTTTCCATTTTCAGAGGCCTGCTCTGTCTGCTTCTAGAGTTGCGCATGCCTTATGGGGAACACTTGCATTTATATTTTAGACCATTTGATAAATGTTCTGTTTAATGCTCAAATTACAGGTAACCAACTCTGTTTTCCTGCTCCTTGAACACTGAAGATGGAGGCCACCACCAGAGTGAAGCCCTATTGTCCTAACAATAATATTTTTGGCTAAATGTAAAAATAGCACCCTTTATTCCTGTGTTTGTGACATAATGATGAAAGAAAATTAATCCTGAAGATGCACTCAAAACATTACTTGGTGTTTCTCTTAACAGAGTGTGCAAACCACCTCTCAGATGTCTGCAGGCTACTGCTGTCTGACCTCACCACTGTCAGGACAGAAATACAAGCAAAAACATCCTCCATGAACTAACTCCAATGCAGCTATGAAAGCTATGCTGGCAAAGTAAATACTGATAAAGCTAATATAGTTGTAATATAATAATATATTATGTAATACAGCTGGTCGATATTATTCTTTAAGCCCACTGCTTAGCCCACTATAAGTCTCAGTGTTTTTATTTTACAAACCTCGTTTATTTTTGTGTGTTTGGGATTTTCATTATTATTACTTACTTGTATAATGACTATTAAGTGCTAAACCGATTAATCAAAATCCGTTTTATGTGAAAGTGAATGCCTTTTATTCAGTAGACCCATAAATCCCTCCTATACCCGTACATGTTTATGAGGACGCCTTGCCTCTGGCAATATGGCGGCCACATTGACGTATCGCGGCATTGGAGTGTGAAAACAGTCAATGAGGCGTTCGTGTATGTTGTGTTTTTACTGAATATCTTAGTACACTAAACGTTGTTTCGATTTTTATACTGTGTAGATATGCTAGTTTTACGACAAGCCCATTTCCCATTGCCAATTTTGTACATCGACTCTATCCTTTTCCTCACCGGGTTGAGAGGGTCTGGGTGCTCGGTAATCGATTGCCATGTCTGCACTGCATGCGTCATCTCTCCGCGTGCGTGCAATGAAGGCATGCAGCTGAAGTCCCACATAAACGCTGTAAACATTTAGCTTTTCCAGGGAAAATTGGACCGAAATGGCACCGACAGCTCAAAAAATGAAGAAAGGGGATTTTACACGGGAAGATGGCAACTGGAAGAACTCAAAAAACAAGACACAGGGTGTCAAGAAGAAGAGGAAATGGATCCCCGAGACTAAATTATTCGAAGGGAGCGTGAAGGAAGGTAAGGATAGGTGGAAACACACTATAACAGAACGGATTTGTATATTTATATTTCTACTACACATCTATTTATTATCGATAAATATGACTTTACACTGAATATTTTTAATTTTGGTGTTTATTAATGTTTACATACGTCTGGTCCATGCTATGTTTTTAACTAGCAACATGTTAGCACTATGAGCACTCAGGACCCTCAGTCCATAAAAAGATTTCATCATCCAAAACCAGCCTTTTTTAAAACAGCAACATAGTAAAATGAGATGTTTCTTAAACTTTTAAAATTATGTACGTTTATTGTAAACTATTCACTGGCTGGCTGGCGAGCTCTATTGAGAGCAGCAGTGCATCATGGGTTGTGTTTGCATGACCTTGTTTGTGCTCTTCTTCCTGTGCTTCAAATTTCTGGTAAACCTAGTTTATCTCTGGGGATTTCTCACATGCTATGTATTTGAAACGCACTATATCCTCAGTGTGATGTCACACTTACCCTTAATTTTCAATTATGCAGTGATCCACACACAAAGCACAAACCTTGCAAAGTCCCACTGCTCATGCTCCAATCTGGCTCCAAGATACACGTCAGGGCTATTTTTGCAAAGGCTGCTGCAAAAAAGTATCAATCACATCATTCAGATCAACCCAGCCTGGAGGAAAAATGTGCAAAGCATCCAGTCAGCTGAAAAAATACAACATTATGCATGAATTCCTGACTGTATCTCATCACTGTATCAACATCAAGTCTCATCCTTTATCACAAGCCACAGGTCATCAGTCGATCAGAGGATCAAAGAGAAAACAACACAGTTGACAGGTTTTTTGTGTGAAAAACCACAGGATTTTATGTGGAGATAATCATGTGTTTTGTGTCTTTAGGTCAGGGCTTTGCTTTTAAAAGGAAGCAGAAAGTCAAACATGAGTACAACAAGCTGCTGCGGAAGGAAAAGAAAAAAAACCCAAAGATGAAATCACTGTACGAGGAGGAATACCCAGAACACCTCAAACATCTGTACGTGGCAGAGGCAGAGAAGCTGAGGAACGAGGCGTGGACTCATAGAATGAACAGGAGTAAACTGAGAATGAAAGCTCTGGAGAAAGAGGAGGGAGAAAGAGGTGAAAATGAGGAAGCTGGTGACCCGGATCCAGAGGCAACAGGGGGATCAGAGCTGACGGATTCTGTCTCAGGGAACGCAGAAGTACCGGCAGCTCCAGAGAAAGAAAGGTGAGAGGTGTGGAGTTGCTGCTGCATGACGTAAATCTCACATAAGATCGAGAGATTTTGATGGAGAATGTGGGGATGTTATGACTATAAGTAATGTTTTTTCGCCTGTCTCTTATAAATATGTTTTGTTTTTCTTTTTTGATTGCCAGCTGCTTATATACAGGCATTATTCCTCTTTTTTGGACTCTTAAAGCACCTGTACCGTAAATACCTGAATAGACACTCATCATTATTTAAGTGGCTGCTGGCTTGATGGAGGTTTTCCAAACAGCAGTACACTTAGCTAGCATTAGTCACATTTTTAAATCAGTGGATGATTTTAAATATGAATGGTGCTTGATTTTGACTGTTTTCTGAGTGTTTTTACACCTTCAGATTAGTCTGTTAATCTGACTTTAATTCACATCTTACAGACTTTAGAATAGTTAGAACTAGAAACAACCCCAGTCTCCATCCTCAGGGGAATTAATGTTTGAATAAAAAAAAAGTTTAGTCTTTTTGTTTTGTTTTATATATAAACTTTACACCGTTTCTACACTACTCTGCTGCAGTCTTCCAATCAGCAACCGCATGAGGAAAAAAATGCTGAAGAAGACGTCCTTCCAGAAGACAAAAGAAGAATTTGAGGCCATCAGGGAAAAACGGAAAAAGAAGAAAGAGGTGACACACTTTTTTCCCTCAATATTGTTAATTTCACAAAATGAAAATTCATATTTTGTATTACCTGTGGTGTGATGCTGCTGTTTTTGCCTCCTTTGCATTCATTTTTTTGTTCAATCACAGGAGTACCTGAAGAACAAGCAGCAGAGAGAGGAAGCCATCGAGAGATACAACCAGAAAAAGAAGGAGACGTTTCAGATGCTGAGCAAAAAGACAAAGAAAGGACAGCCTAACCTGAACCTCCAGATGGAGTATTTGCTTCAAAAAATCCAAGGAACTGGAAAATGACTGTCATCAGTGCTGAGACTGAACCATCAGTGGGATCAGAGTGGGCCGTGCCTCTGTTTGACTACTTTGTTAAAGACATTGTTTAAAAAAAGGCATTTAGGAGGGTGCTTTTCACACAACAATCAACTTTTTTCAATCTATCAAGGTGGTGATTAGTCAGTTCACATTCAAAAATTCACTGTATTCTACCACCTAATGCTAGTGTGCATTTTCAGCCTCCCCCACAAGAGGGCGCCATAAAATAAGGGAGGGGAAATGAAGATATCATGAGTTTCTTGAGAAGTGCTTTTATTTTGAAATGACCAATAAAAAAACTGTTCAAGGCTTACTGCCATTGCACCAAATACAAAATTATTGAATAAGAATTTAGCAGCCAACAAGTATTATTGCTTTCATCAACTTTTATGTGAAAAAAGGTAAAAATAATGTGAGGTTTATGATGATTTTGGCTCCTCTCATGGACAATATGGAACCTTTATCTCTGCTGATTTTGTACTCTGCTTTTGTAAGTGATGTTTTCAAACGAAGTGTCTTTTTTAACCTCAAAGACACATCAGAAATTATGACATAGAGATTGTCAATCTGTATGACTATGCCCATGGTCTAACTTCCTCTAATCCCTCAGTTGGTGTAAAATAAATAGTTACATTCAGGGGGTTTGTGACTAAAAAATGACAGCATACATAAATAACAATAACACTGATAAAACTTGATGTTTTTTACAACTTCTTGCCTGTTCATTTTTTTAAAATGAAGATCAGACCTGATCATTAAAATCATATAATGATGATTTGGGGGGGAATTTAACCCTTTAAATGACAGCTTTAGTGCTAAACCCCTGAGATTTATAATGTAGAATACACAAGAAATTAGATATTTTTCATATACTACATGCTATTTGGGCTTCCTTGAAGAGAATCATTACAGCCTTAATATATGGTAATTATGAGCAGCAACTTTGATTTTTATTCAATGTCAAGATTTGAATAAATTGTTACACTTAGGGTGTAAGTGGCCAAAAATAGAAGTGATATATAAATAGCAATACAATTCTCAACATAAAAAAATCCACTTTTTCAAAATCAATATTAATTGAAGATCATTCCTGATTAAAAAGATAAGATTTTGATAGATTTTTGGGAATTTGACCCTTAAACGTGAGTTTAAATGCAAAAACCCAGAAGTTTGTAAAAGAAAAAATAAAATCATATATTAAATGCAAATTGGATTTCCTTGAAGGGGAATATAGCAGACTGAAATATGTTCTGAATTAGCAACAACTTTGATTTCTGTTCACATTTTTACCTTGTAATATTTAATTAACTGTGACACTTGGGCTGTAAGTGTCCAAAAATGGACGCCATACATAAATATCAATTAAAAAAAATACTTTATTTTTTAATCCGTGTTTTGCATTAATTTTGTAATCAGGATCAGCCTCAGTCATAAATATCAAATATTTTTAATTTTTAGGAATTTGACCCTTTAGATGTCAGTATTAAAAACACTTGTTTTTGTAATGTAAAAAAATATAACAGGTCATACACTACATGCAAACTGGGTTATCTTGAAAGGATTATCACAGCCTGAAACATGTTTAAAATGAGCAATGATTTTGATGTTTATGTATCATAATTTTTTTGCTTTTAAGATTCTCATTGTTAGAATAGTAAACCTACAGAAAACCAGGAAAAAGGATGCAACTTCCCCAGTGTACCAACAAAGGGAAAATGGCAAACATTTGGTGACGAACAGGAAAACCTGCATATTTTAAGCAATGGCTCCAGAATGAAAGCCTGGCATGTAACCACGATGGCAGGAAGATAAAAATTGTAATTTTAGTTGGTTTCAATGGGGCGTTTTTAATCAATAACAGCCTGAGTGAAAACAAAAAGTGTACAGAGTGTATTATTGACCTAAAACTATGATATTTAATAATAATGTCTGTATATGAGGGCATTAGGCTTATCTTACTGCACAACTCAAAATATTTTTTCTATTCTATGCTCTGAAACAAGCTCACAAACAGCACAACACATCTCAGGAAGGCCCAAAATTGAATGAAAATTCTTGAAATTTCAAGCAAATTCCACAAAATTTCAGAGAAAATTCTGTCCAAAATTTCCAATGAAATTCCCCTCAAATAACAAATATAAGTTTACATTCAAATTTACAGAATATTTCCAAGCAATTCCCATAATTCCATCACATTTCCATAAAAATTAAGGAAATTTTCAAAAGTAAATACCCCCCAAATTTATAAATAAATTCCCCGAAAAATGTCAAAGTGCCTCCTCCAAAAACCTCAAATCAAACTCTCCAAAATTTACAAACATATCCACAAATATTGTTTTGAAATTTTTAAAGCAGATTCCCCCAACTTTCAAAGCAAATTACTTCGACCTCTATGGACATACTGGACAATTATTTCCAATATTCTGATGGCAGAAGTTGTTAATGTGTTTTTGGGAAGCCATATGTGTGCAGGGTCACAGGAGGTTAAAGGGATATTTCAGTATTTCAGCTGGTTGTACGGGCCAGGAAGCTAAGCTATATAGCATAACAGATGGGTACAGTTTCTCTACAATATTTAGTGAGTTTTTCATAATAATGTGCCACAAAACAATGTTGGCTCAAACATGCACAGTATCAAAAAAAACTGAAGCGTTTAATTTTCCATCCAGAAAGCCTCTGAGTTTTTGTCACTATTTTGCAATGCAAGAGCACGTAAACAGTAGCCAAAGCCTGCATTGTAAAATAGAGACCAAAACACAGAGGCTCTGTGGATTAAAAAATTATATGCTTCAAAATGTTTTGATAGTGTGTACGTTGGAGCCAGCATTGTTTTGTGGCACATTTATAACAAAAGCTCACTAAATTCTGCAGAGAAACTGTACCCATCTGTTTCTCTGTATAGCCTAGCCTCCTGGCTAGTGAGTCCTTCTTAAGGGAGCAATGCTTACTAGAACCACTGGAGGCTAATGCCACTACTACTGCTACGTACCTCCTACAGCTCAAGTTCAACAATACTGAAATATCCCTTTCATAAGCTCTAATTTGGGTGGGTTTCATAACCAGATAAAAACTCATCACAGGAGCTTTAAACCCACATTATTCATGCTACTGCGGCTGCTTACGTCATAGTAACAGACGATGTAAACACTGCAGCCTCCAAGAAGCCCAGATCTCTGGACCACCATCCCTTCCTCTCTCTCAGAGCAGGAGCAGCAGCCTGTTTATGTGTATGTGTGCTAAGACGCAGGCTGCCCTCCCTCAGGCTGCTTCCTCCTGACATCACATGGTTGCAGAATGACTTCTCAAACTTTCATCTGTGAGCCAAGACTTCCTAAACAGAGAGCGCGGACAGACTGCTGCTCTGTTGATGGTGAGAGTGGAAAAAAGCTTTTCAGGGTCTTATTCTTCCATCTTTTTTTGAAAGGTAAGACTATTTCAGTTTGTTTCTGATCACTTTAAAGGAAAGATTTGTGTTTTAGAGCAATGCAATGTTGAATTTGGGGAACATTTAGAGGAAAGAAGTACTTATATTTAATATTTTTAGTATTGCAGAGGCAAAAACTTTATCATACTTTTAACCTTCCTTATGAGGAGAGTAGAATAACTGAGGCCTGTGAGGAAAATATAACTTGAATGTGCTTGAAATTTCTGTTTTACATATTTTATGTTGAAGTTCCCTTTTGAGATATCTATTTTTAGTTAAATCAAACTTTTCATACACTTGGGCCTCAATAATGAACATCTGCATCTATCACTAGGTGCTTATTTGAAATTAGGAAGACAGAAGTTGCACTGTTTTTAGGGCACGTAGGCGATAGCGTTCCCATACAGTCGTTCAGGCATTATACCGTCATGTGTTCTGTATGGCTAGGTATTAAGATAATCCTTTACACTGTGTTTACATACCTTCTTGTACTTGCTCATTAGAAAGGGGAAGTACTATGTAGTTGTAACAAGTGTGGTACTGTTGCATTATTATGCAGACTTGTGTAACTGATAGTTTGATTAAAATTCACCTTCCTCATGCTTCAGTAACTATCTCTCTGTCTTTCAGGAGCCTGGAAACTCTTCTGAGTTTATATAAAAGCCCCCCAAAAATCTTATCAACAATCTCATTCTTCTATCCCCTGTCATCATGGTGACTGTAAAAGCCCCAGAGCACTGGATACAGAGTCAGTAAGGAGTCTCCTAATGCCTGATTTCACCCCTCACCATTGCTAAAGTACATGCTGAGTATACTTCCAGCTGCTCGAGTGTAAGACAGAAAGTTTAAAAAGGAGTCCCAGACATGGAGGAGGAGAGGGACCAGATGAATGGACTGAGCCCAGCGAGGAAAAGCTCCACCTGGGGTCGAATCGCCCTGCTGGAGAAAACCAAGGAGTTCTTCAGGACCTGTGATGTGGAGGGCAAAGGCTTCATTACCCGCACCGATATGAGGGTTAGAGAAGAAGGACATGTTTGTGTGTATGTGTGAGTGGTTGGAGTGAGAAGTCAAGGTAAATCTAGAATATTCATTAAACCGATAAATGGTTCGGTCACACATTCATCCCAGGGCCCAAGAATAAGGACTGCTATTGCCATTGCTGACTGGTATTTTTAATGGCAAACAAAGATAACTATGACTATGAAGAGGAACTCCTGAATAGGTTGGTTGATTCAGTAAAAGTTCCCTAGTTCTTGGATGTCACATTCATGGCTATTACTCTCCACTGTAATGGTTGCCATTGCCAGATGTTAAATTAGTTGCAAAGATGGGAGTCAATAGAGTAGATACTGATTTCTTATATCCCGAAGTTTAAACTCAAAATCAATTTTTGAATTAACCGGGGGAAATTCCCAGTAGATGATCTCAATGATTTCTAGGTTGCCATTGCCAGCTGTTTCAGGCTATTGGAGACAAAACTGTAGGCCAAGTTTTCCCCTCAACAGTGTTTATATTGGTTAGATTTTTGAGAGATGATCTGCTACTTTGAATTGATGTATTTAGTTGTTGACCTCAAAGAGACATTTTTAACTCTAACATTTTTGTTGCCTGGTCGCTATTGTCAGCTGTTTTTGCGAAAATATGCCAATTTGCCAATCAACCATAGGAAATTGCCAAGTTGTCAAGATAAGGCTAATTGTACCAATAATCAAGAAGATTTAATTACATGATCAATTGATTTAAACTGTGATTTTGTCTAAAGTAACATTTTCAAGGTTGCCATTGTCTGCTTGCAAGGAAGTTGACAGTCAAGCAAAGGAAATTGGTTGCAAAGATGGCAGTCAATAGGGTAGATACAGATTTTTCAATATCCCAAAGTTTAAACTCAGAATCTTTTTTTTTTTAATTAACAGGGGGATATTCCCACCAGTAGATGATCTCAGTGACTTCTAGGTTGCCATTGTCAGCTGTTTCAGGTCGTCAAAGGCGAAATTGTTGGCCAAGTTTTCCAGTCAGCAGGGATTATATTGGTTAGATTCTTGAAAAGTGATTTCTAAGTTTTCATTAGTTATGTCTGCCCCGTTTAAACCGACAGTTGTTATTAGGGTACGGAAATTACAAGTAGGAAATTAGAAGCCATCTAATAACTTTAAATTATAATATCTTAAGCTGAAACAAATGCCTGTGCTTTGCAGTTAAATATGCAAGATGCTGCTACCATTTTGAAAAATGGCAATGTTTTTTTATTCTTTTGTTTGCAGACAGGGCTAACTATTTTTACCATTTAAAAACAGGTAAAGGAAAAATATGCTGGAACCCAGCCAAACAAACAAAGATATTTGGGGACCATATTTACACAACGGTTAGTTGCCAACTTGGGAAAAACTTTCAAAGTTAGAGTTGATCCCTGTCCCTTTAAAATGCTTAAAACCTTTGAGTGGCACTGGCTATAAAGGAAATAACATTAAATTAAACATATTTCATACCAAACAAAGCAAGTTAATAAAATTTCCAGAATGGCACTTATGTTTATCTCTTCTATTTTGCTGTTATTTCTCTGCTTTTTTAGTCAAAAAGGTTTTATTTTTCCTAGATATACAGTGCTTTAACACTTTAAAAATGCATGGATGCTCTGTGAGTGCATTGGCCTCCACTAAGGTAAACAACAGATGAATAGGACCCTCTTTTACCAGCAGTATAATGTAGTGTCCTGCAGTGAATGTAGGCAGAAAACATTTAATGTCACAGCTGTTGCTTTTGCTTGATTCTGTGATATTTTTTTCCATTACACCCCCTTTGTTAAAGAAGCTCTTCACCCACTCAACATTTTCATACAGCCCAGTGAAGCACCATTGATGGAAATGTTTATGAGAATAGTTTCAGCTCACCCGCACACAGAAATACATCTACTCTAAGAGCAATACACATACGCCTCCTCAAAGAGCTAACAATGTCCAAGCTGTGATGGTTAATTAGGACGGAGCCCTTGTGAGCATCATGCCTGTTGTTGCTGTTTTTTTGTGTAGAGCGTTTCCAAGAAAAGCTCCGCACAGTGAAACATAAAACTGCCGTAAGGTGCCAGAGTTTATTCTGCTAGATTTATAGCAATACAAAGCAAGATATGGCACTCAATTTGGCACATCTATTGATTTAGTTAAAAGTTATAGTTTGAAATTTACTCTCCAATCGTGCTCCAGTTTCACCCATTGTCTGTCAGGTGTTATAAATCCTGTCCAGTTTAGATCAGTGTGACTGCATTTTAAAATCCTATGTGTTTATGTTTTCCTGGCAGAGACTCCACAGAGAGCTGCCTCTGTCTGCAGAGGAGCTGGAGGATGTGTTTGACTCTTTGGATACAGACCACAAGGGTTACCTCACGCTGGAGGCATTCTCCTCTGGATTCAGTAGGTTTCCTCCTGTCTAAACCTCAATTGTTTTCTTATTCTTGTATTAATCTAAGACAGGCTGTCCATTGCAGAGTGACAGTGGGCTTCAATTTGGAGAGGCCCTTATGGATAATAAGCATGTTAGGCTATTTGCAGTTGAAGACTGTCAAAGCTGTAATAAAGGGTATACTAGCTAAAGTTAAACATTAATGATAAATGTAGCATAACACTGTAAAAGTAGATTGGAGTTGTAAAGTCCAACTGCTTTAAGTAATGTCAGTAACAGCAGTATCAAAAAATAGTTTTAACTAGCAGTGTCAACATTTGCTAGCATTAGCTAAGACCTGCCATACAACACCAAGGTGAGACACTAGTAGCAATAGCTGATTGTTGGCATTATTCCATAATTCCATGATATTCCATTATTCCATGCTTCATAATATGACATAGTTTACCCAAGGAAGTCTAGCTGCAGACTGCAGCTCACAGACACCCCCTCTTGCAAACCACCACTGTGGGCCTCGCCTCTGTTAGGACAGAAATACAACAAAAAGACAAGATGTGTTATTTATTCCGATCAGCCTTACCAGTCCAGCATTATAATATTAACAGTAATTGGCTAACATTACAGGATCAGCATAAACATAACGTTATGCTATTGATGCTCTCATCGCATCCCAAATCACATAGTTCTGTACAAAAGGCTAAATACTTTGAGAACAGTGTGCAAAGTAAATTCCAATACAGTCAAACGCAGCGTGCTACAGGCACACTCAAAAACATACAAGAAAGGTGTATGGAACGGTGGATATTTAGCATCTAATGAGCGCCATATTAGAGACTTACCAGATATTGTACTGTTAGCATGCTAGCGCGCAAGCTAACGTTAGCATCTGCTCGCTAGCTAACATGTTGGTAACAGCAGCACATTTCAATCATGAAAATGGCATTTAAGGCAAAATAAGTTTGTTTTATTCAAGTGAATAATATTAACATAGAATACAAGTTACATAAATTCAATAGCGAGTGAATATAGCCATCAAATTTAGATAATTATTGCCTAACTGTCAAGCTACTGCTAACAGCCAAAGATATGTTTAACATTTTGAAGAATAAAATTAGCCTACCTTTAAAATGCATTTCGCTCTTGCTTTGGTATCTCTTTACCTCACAAGTGCTTAATGCATTTACTGTATCAATAAATGTGTCATGTATCAATGTATCAATTTTGATATTACAAAAAGGTCTGTGATTGTTGACCAACTACAGAAAAGTTAGATAGCAAATCAATGTAGTCACAATATAGTCTCTATTTAAAGTTGCTAGCATTATCCTTCATGAGCTCATACTGAATCAACCTGTAGCATATTTCTGAAGAAAACTTGCTTTTTATTGGTTTAGATAAGGACCTTTTATTTTTGGAGCTCATTTTAACTGTTAACTATTGCTTGTGCTAAGACTGTTAGCGTACTGTTTATTGTGTAAGGCAATTATTTCCTACAGTTTTTTGGGGGGGTCTACATTGAACACTTTTTATTGTTTAGGTACTTTTTCACTTCCAATTCAAGGTGTTAAACAAGAAGGACGACAAGTAGTACGCTATGTTTGAGAAATGTACCTTCAGGCTAAAGTTAATGCCCAGATGCTGTTAGGTGTTTGGTAGTTATACTGCTGCCACCCTTTAACATAGCCATGCTTTTTTCTAATGTGGTGCATCTTAGGTCAGTTCCTGCATGGTCGGAGGATTTCTGTAGCTGATGACCAAATTCAAGCCCCAGGCTCCGTCTTTAGGGCAAAGGAGGCGTTTTATCAGTACCAATGGGAATCTAAGCTGTCGGGAGTCGAAGACGAAGAGGAGAGGCACTTCTGCATGCTGCTGGAAAGCCTGGGTGCCATCAATGTGTTTGAAGAGTGAGTATAATCTGAACTGAAGCTCATTTTTGTGTTTTTTTTTTTTTTTAAACAGGTTTTTGGATATCCTTGTGTCTTCAACTGCCCATACTTAAAATGAGGGACACAAATACAAGGGTTTCTTTAGCTAAAATATGCCATTGCCTTACTACAGTCCAGGTGAGGTGCGAAGTCTTTGGGCCCAGCTCCGGCGAGATGAGCCTCACCTTCTGACCAATTTTGAAGAGTTCTTGGCCAGGGTGACCCATCAGATCAAAGAAGCCCACCAGGAGAAGAAGGAGATGGAGAGCGCCCTCCAGAGGTTAGATGAGATCTGACAAGGTTGTTTGAAATATTACAGATGACTGTTGCTTGTGATGTTAACTAGTGTCAGCTGTCTTCCCTCAGTACATCAATAACTGGATTGTTTAGCAAAAAGAGATAAACAAGATGTTTTATACATGTTAATCCACTTTACTAGATCAGGAGCAACCTTAAGTTGTAACTTACTAACACTAGTTAGCTAACGTTACAGAATAGGAACATCTACATGACATTATCCCAACTTTACTAGCAATATTATATTAGGAAGTTTGCTATTAGGTAATATTATAGCCACTTACCATTACCAGAACCTTACAAACAGTCAGAATTCAAGTGTTTTTGCTTACCTTCAAGCATATTTAAGTATTACTTGTGATTCTCAATGGGTTAAATTGCTAGTGTTGTCATAGTCCACAGAGTCAAATCCAAAGAAGGCTTTTTTCATACTTGACCCCTGATGTAAGAAACTAGATATAAAATAGTCCCAGATTATGTGGATATATTGAGTTGCTCTTCCAGACACTCCAAGCACACCTTTAAACTATGTTGAAGTAATGAATTAGGCCACAATTTCATAGTGATGGACTAAAAAGACTCAGCCCAGGTGAAAGTTTGTCTCACTGGGAGTAGCCTAGCCACTATAAGAGGGGTTTTCTGATTGATGGGCCAGCGGACCAATAAGAGAGCCAGTAAAGAGTCATTTGCTTTTTTTGGGCATATTCCTTCTTCTATGGGTAAAATAAAGGATGTGAGAAGCATATGGGCATGTCAGTAGCTCAATCTGTAAAGACTTTGGTTGGGATGGTTGGGTTCAACTCCTGCTTGAACCCAATCTGGAAATGGATCTGGTAGCTGGTGAGGTGCTAGTTCACCTTCTGAGTGAGTTCAGACTGGGCATGTAAGATGTGCATCTTTATTGTTTTCATGTAGAGCTTTTAGACTGACTGTGCAAGTGCCACATGTCTTACTAGACAGATACGCATGTCTCGGCTGGAGAATCTAGAGAGTAGAGGGCTCGCCTATTTTTTCCAAGGGTTGCGCACCACTCTAGGCCAAAATAGACAGGAAAATGATTATTCGATAGGATATTTACCTTGTTTTAGCAGATAAACATCCACAACCATTTGTTACAAGCTGAAATGCACCTGTCTGATCAAGTTGTTCTCTGAGCTTTAACTATTGAGGGAGCTTTCTGTTTCTGCACTGGTAGAATATGGCACAGGCAAGATAAACACTGTATGAACGTACCTCCAGTCTATGATTTTCAAAGTAAAAGCTCAATTTTGCATTTCCTCTGAGAAAATACTTGTTTGTAAAAAGTGCTTTTAATCTGATTTTTTCCTGGCTCAGTTCAGTTATGCAATGAATCAAGTAACTTGTACAGAGATTTGGTCAAAGGAGCATTTTTTTGTACAGTATATGCATGTATTTCATCTGTGCATAGCATGTTTGTTAACAGAGTGTAGGAACTGAATTTAGGCTGCAGGGAATGAAGGCTCCTGGTTCAAATCCTAGTTGGACTGAGCCTTACTGTGCAGAGTTTGCATGTTCTCCCTATGTATCCCTTGGCTGGTTTACTGCAGGTACTTCCTCCAATAGTACAAAGACATGCTTGTTAGATTCACTAGCCTGTGCCTGGTTGTAAGTCTCTATATGGCAACCCTGTGATGGACTGGCAGCCAGTCAAGGGTGTACCCTGCTTCTTGCCAAATGACAGCAGGATCAACTCCAGCCCTTGTGACCCCAAAGGGACTAGCAATATAAATAATGGATAGATGGAGAAATTGAATTTCCTCTTGAGGGATTAATAAAGTATACCTGCTTCTTAATAAAAGGAAATTATAGTAAAAGTGCAGTGTGGGTTCGAGATTATATTTCTTCCCAGACTTAAAGTTCTTTAGAGCCATCTTTGTCATTGACATAATTGTAGGTCTCTGTTTGAGAGTGTTTACATGGATTTACCTGTAATTCTCTGTAAAACAACTCCTTCATCCATGTCACAGGACCATTAATCTCAAGGCTGACCCCCTCTGCATGCATGCAAATCCATTCATACCATGTTTTTGAAGGGGACATGAATGCAGTAAAAAATATAAAAGACTGTATTTGATATGCTATAGCCCATGAGATTGGGAGTTGCACGTTTAAAGATAATGTAAAAGTTCAGTGTCAGAGGGTTTCAGGCTTCTCTAGAACATAAATATTATAGTTCTCCCATGGTACTACATGGTACAGATTATTTTTCCACTGGACTTCACTAATTGGCTGTTTGAGTCTTAACAATTGTCAGAGGGGATGTAAATACCAGTCAGAATTCTTTTGAAAATCAAGCTGAATGAATGCATGCGTGTGCCTGTGTTGACATGTTACAGGTACAGAGGGTTTAATACGACCTTAAGCTCAGTGTAGACAACAAGGCTGTTCTGTTCAGGATAGGTCATTATGTCAAACATACAGGCTTTCAGTGATTAACCATCACGATTGTCTTTAATATGAAGTACTGTCTCTGTCTTTACAGGAGGGCTGCAACACACGATAGTGAAATCCGCAATCTGTACGAAGAGATGGAGGCGCAGATCAAAAATGAGAAAGACAGACTGCTTCTAAAGGTGAAAGAAATCAAACTCACCCAAAAGCCTAACTTTTGCCCCTAAAAAGCATAAATAAATATGATCTAAGAGAGAAAATGTAGCATTTTTTGGTAGAACATAACAGAATCTGAAAGCCAGGATGTTGTTAGAATTTCTGTTTTCTGCAGAAGCCTTAAGTTGGGTCTCAATCAGTCTTGCACGTGTGGACACTGCAGTTTTACTCCATTCTTCTTTGCCAAACTGCTCAAGCTCTGTGAGGTTGTTATTGGGATCTGACGTGAACAGCACTTTTCAAGTCCAGCCACAAATTCTCTACTGGATTAAGGTCTGAGCTTTGACTTGGCTCTCCAGAACATTCACCTTGTTGTCTTTAAACCATTACTGTGTAGCTTTCTCTGTATGCTTCAAGTCATTGTCTTGCTGGAAAATAAATCTTCTCCCAAGCTGTAGTTCTCTTGCAGACTGAGTAAGATTGTCCTTCAATTTTCTATATTTTGCCACATTCATTTGACCCTCTACCTTCACAAGCCTTCCATGGCCAGCAGCTGAGAAGCATCCTCACAGCATGATGCTGCCACCACCGTGCTTCACAGTGGGGATGGTGTTTGTGCTGATACGCAGTGTTTGTTGTCTGCCAAATACAGCGTCTTGTCTGATGGCCTAAAAGCACCATGTTAGTCTCATCAGATCTCATCCATTTGATCATGGAGTCTCCCACATGACTTTTGGCAAACCAGATTTAATGAGTTCTTCAACAGTGGTTTTCTCTTTGCCACTCTTCTATAAAACTTTGACTGGTGAAGAACCCAGGAACCAGCTGTTGTATGCAGAGTCTATCCCATCTCAGCTGCTGAAGCTTTTAACTCCTTCAGAGGAGTCATGGGTGACTTGGTGGCCTCTCTCACTTGTCTCCTTGATCTAGACAGTTTACTCTGGTGTCATATTGCTTCCATTTATTGATGATGAATTTAACTGAACTCTCAAGGGTGTTCAGTGCCTTGGAAATGGGAATGTTTCGTAACCATCCCCTGATTTATACTTTTCACTTACCTTTTCTCTGAGTTGCTTTGAGTGTCTTTTTGTCTCCATGGTATAATGGTAGCCAGGAACATTTATTAACCAGGGACTGGACCTTCCAGACACATGTATCTTTATACTACAATCATTTGAGACACGTTCACTGCACTCAGATGATCCCTATTTCACTTATTGTGAGACTACTACCACCAAATGGCTGGATCTATGTTTAATTAGGTCAGTCACTTTAAAGGGAATGATATTTATGAAATTAATCATTTTACATAACATTTTTAATTTAATTTACATAATTTTGTAGAAATTTGTTTTCATTTTAACAATAAATATATTTTAAAATTTCTTTTGTCAATAAGCCACATTATATATTGGCAATGATTTATTCATAAAATCAGTAAAAGGGTAAAACATCCAAGGGTGTGAATACTTATCATAGGCACTGTATTTAAAGCTCCCTTGAGGGGTGTTAATTTTGTTAGGTATACGTTTTTGCCTCTCCATGGCATTAAGAAGCAAATGGGACCTGGCACAGGAAAACATCATCAGAGATAAAAGGTGTAACTCTGTCCACATGAGGGTGCCAAAATTGATACATGCAACATTTTCCTCACAGAGCTTTAAATTCTGAAATTGGCAGTGTTTGCTGGATGTAGGTGAAGGCATAAAGAATTTTTAGCATTTTACATCAAGGAAAAAGTATTTTTCATGCCTTAAAGCATCTCTGGTGGTGTCTTTAACCTGTATCATGTATGTACTTACTTCCTTAAACCATCAACCTCTGTGCTTTTGGCCATGCAGGACTCAGAGCGTCTTCAGGTGCGCAGTCAGGAACTGGAGGACCAACTGTCTGCAAAAGAGAAGGAGCTGGAACTTCTTTTCCAGAAGCAGAAGAGAGTGAGTCTCATGATTCAAGTTAATTTAACACAATGGTATTAAACATTCTCAGCGATCCTCTTTCATGGTCTTAGTGAAGAATGGAGCGACTTTTTGTCCTTTGGACCTCTTTCTCCTGCTACAGTAAACAAGTCAGCTCAATATAGATGCATGGACTTGCTTTTCCAAGTCCTGCTGAAGAATTGGTCCTTCAATCCTAGAAATATTTATCAGCTGATTTTAGGCCAACTTTATTTCTTTATATGTTATTCAAAATCCATGTCCTGGGACCATGACTACACCCAGATATCTGGCTTTGTCAGGGGCTTTTTTGGTCATTTGGAACCCTTAGGCTAAGTGACCCTTCCCCATTTGGCTGTAGGCGATCATAGCTAGAAAACACAATATTATGAGGTATCATTTTTCTGATAACAAAGCCAAAGAAAATCTCCTCTTTGACTAGCATCATCACTCAGACTCAACATATTTCCAGTCTTGGTTTGCTTTTTTAAAGTATGCTAACTTTTGGTGCAATATCTCCTCTTCTGCTTCAAATCATACATACCTGTTATCTGTTGTTCCAATATGTCTATACCTAACTGGGATATCCAGGGACTTTTTGGTGACCAAAATCAATTCTGATGCTTTTTTATCACCTTATTTATAATTTAAATGCACGTCTTAATTGCTGGAATAGATCCAAGACATGACGTAACTTAAATGCGATGCACCTGACTATATCTTGAGGGCCTTTGAGCGTGAGGCCTACCTTTTGCTAATGGTAAAACCACCTATGGGCTTGGTCAGTTGTTTTCAACTTTCGTTATTTGTTGACCTGTATTCACTCCTCCTTGGCTCCAAAAGCAATGAAATCTGTTTTCTTGAAGAAAGCGATGGCACCTCTCCTTGCTGATTTGCTAACTGTATTTACCCAGTGCTTGTATGAGCCATGGTCGCCTTGTAATTATGAAGTGAAGATCTGTATGTCATCTGCATAGTGTTGGTAACTTATCTTGTTATTTTGAATGATCTGAGCAAGTGGAAGCAGTAAATGTTAAAATAACAGGCCACATCACAAAGCCTTGGGGAACTCCACCTGTCATTCTTTGCTGTAGATGCAAAGAAGTCCCTTTTCTTTAGTTTATGCTGTGGCAGAAAGTTCCACCAAGTATCCCGTCAGTCAGGTGATATAGTGTGGTCAACTGTGTCAAAGCAGCACTGAGACTCAGCATGTTAGAGACTAAATATATATTGAAAAAGAAGGAATGTTTGATAGATCAAAGTTTAAAGAAAGGAACCCAAGCATGGACGGTATTAGTCATTCCCTCTAGATTACCAGCATATTAGGGAGGGATTTAAAAAGCAGTCATGCAGTCCCACTGTAAATACACTTTAAGTGCACTGCACCAGCATAAGCACCCTTCATTCCCTTTAATATTCCCCTCCATCCCTCTCCCCATAGTTAGAGAATCAGTGTCTGGAGCTGAACAGCGAGAAGCAGGAGAGCCAAGTGGAGAACGTCAAGCTGAAGATGACCAACGACGAGCTGTCCCGTGCGCTGGAGAGCACCAGCCAGGAGCTGGTGCTGGCACAGGAGCAGCTGGCCATGCTGCAGGAGCAGGCGGCGCGGCTGCAGCAGGAGAAAGAAATGTGGGTACATGTTTTGTTGCTTACAGTTGATTATTACTGTGAATGATTTGAGAGTATTTTCTTGATTCCGGTCTGTGTCAAAGATATTGTTATCTCATCTGCTTAAAGCTTCTCTGAGCAACTCTCAGCTTCTGTCTGTTTTGGCGCCCCCTGTGGACAAAGCAGGAAACCTTATCTCTTACCTGATTTTGCTTTGCATATGTTTAGATGGTGTTTCTTACGGAAAGAGTATGAATCCGTACATTTTGTTTGCTTAATTTTTCTGAGTTTTAGTTGTTTTTTTAATCTACCATCTTATGATAAAACAGTTGTTTTCCAGTGATATTAAGTTTATTCCAGTCTTTTTCTTGGTATCTTGAGAGTATGACTTTTCATAATGGATAAACTTCTGTTTTCCCCCCAAGATAACAGGATAAATCTGTTAAAACAAGAGAAATTTAGTCATTATCAATAGGAGAACTGAGCAAATGAAGTGTATGAACATGTGTCTGCTGAAGACTCCTTTACTTCTGGACTAAAAATCTCAGCCTGCTTTATTTCAAATGTCTAACATGCAACTCACAATTAATTTTTTTGTGTAGAGATAAATGAAAAAGGCTTTTCCTTCAGCTTGCTTTCATCTCATCGTGTGACACCTACCAGGTTACCTGGTATATAAAATGAATAATTATTAATATTAAGTATCATCTTTGTTGTCTCTTTTGCTTTACTAGATCATATAGAGCAATGTTTATTTTTTTTTAACTTTTTTTCCCAAAGTACACCTAAAACCATGCCAAAAATTCAAGGCACACCATATCCATATCCATGCAAAACAGCTGCCTCAACATGTTACTGTATTTTTACAGGGATACGCAACATTGGATTATTGGAAATATCTGACATGGCAATTTATTACAGATTCATTTAAGTCAATACTGATATTAAAATATGTAGTTCTGAGGTAAAACTTCAGTCCCTATAACACACTAAAGGCATGATGATGACCAAAAACAGCATCGGTTAATGAAGGTCTACAGGTCCTGATATCTACAGCAGATGTCAGCGGATACTTACAGGTTTTTAGGCAGATATTTACAGTTTTTATAGGCTGATATTTCCAACAGTTATAGGCAATATCTACAGCCGATATAGGCAGATATATCCAACAGATAGGCGGATATTTACAGCCGATATAGGGCAATATTTCAGCACATATAGGCGGATATTTACAGCCAATATAGGGAGCTATTTCCAACACATATAGGCAATATTTACCACCAATATAGGCCGATATTTACAGCAGATGTGGGCCAATATTTCCAACAGATAAAGGCAAATATTTACATGCGATATAGGCCTTCTAGCAGATATAGGCTGATACTTAAAGCAGATAAAGGCTCATATTTACCGCTAATATAGGGAGATATGTCGGGCAGGTGTAGTCTGACATTTACAGCTGATTTAAAGGGATATTTCAACATTTTGGCAAATTCGCCCATTGCCATAATTCCTGTAGTCTTAGTAATAGGTTCATTTCCGTTAGTTGTCGGTGCAAGCTGTTTCTAGATCTGGGGGGCCCGTTAAACCAGCTGCACCCCAAACACTATTGTAGCAGACGGTATTCTGGCTTGTCCTCATCAAACTCATCAAATACACAATCCAACAACCCCAAAACACTCTCGTGGACAAGTTGTAACCTGTACATTCACCACGCTATGAAATAATCATGGAACATTACTAGACGGAGATGTTTTAAAGGTAAATGCAAAGCTGGAACTACACTTCAGACATGGCTGCTGCACTGTGTCACTCCACCCAGTGGTTTACTCAAGAAATAGTTCAGAGTATTTCCTTCATGTGTTGTAATGTTACATTATTATATGTTATTATTTCATCCCTTTAAGCCAATTTGCCCAGCAGAAATAGGCCGATATTTACTGCAGATGTAAGGCAATATTTACAGCCAACACAGTAATATGTACAGCCGCTGTAGGCTGATATGTACATTTGATATAGGCTGATATTTTCAGTTGATAGAGCCTATGTAGGCCCGTATTTATAGTCAGTATAGATCGATATTTACAGCTGATGTTGCAGATATTAACAGGAGATATAAACCAGTACTTACATCTGATATGGGCTATTTTAAGGCAAAAATAGGCCAATATTTACAGTTGATTAAGCCAGATAATTAAAGATATTAACAGGAGATATAGGCTAATACTTATGTCTGATATGGGCAAATATTTACAGCAGATATGGCCGTTTAATACGGCTGATGTAGGCCAATATTTACAGCATATATAGCATTTATTTACAGCTGATAAAGGCAGATAATTATAGGCAATATAGAAGATATTTTCAGTGTGTAGTTGTAGTCGTTGAATTGACGTGGTTTAACAGTTTCCCACGCCAAGCCTAATCTTGCTTTAAGGCATACCAGCGTGCCTTCACCACACCATTTGAAAACTACTGATATAGTGGCATCAATATCAGTTTAATTTTGTTCCATCACTAGCCAAAAACTCCTCATAGGAGGTTTAAGTTTAAAAATATGTCACTTTTGTTTCAGGGAAATGTACAGAGTAACAGAGGGGCTGCAGAGAGAGAAGCAAAGTCTCATGAAGCAGCTTGATCTCCTCAGGTAACAATTAAGGCATCCCATGTGCAAATTTAAAACTGTTTGGCTTTTAGTTTGAATCTTTGGCTTCTAATTCACTCCTAATTGGCAGAAATCTTGTTGCCTTTTGATTGCTTATTGCTTTTTACCCTTATTTTATTCTTCCAGAGAGATGAACAAGCATTTAAAAGATGAGCGAGACATATGCTGTGGTGTAGTAAGTATATGTTTTATCCATCTGCCTTGCAGCTGCTTCTATCCTTGTATTGACTGATTTAAAAATATAACAGAAACTGCTTTTTATTTGAAACTAGCCTCGCAGCTCGCTCAGAAAGAAGCAGAAGCAGAGAACGGGCCTTGGTGACTTGTTTGATGACCCTAGCCAGACACCAAAAAGGTACTTTTCAACAAATTCATCTCTGTTAGTGACGACTGAGTGACAAAGGAGCAAAAAAATCATGTGAAAGAAGGAAAAACAGAGGATATCTGATTAGAACGGTTAAATTAGACTAAAATAAGACAAATTGAGTGCTTCAGGCTCCAGATTAGCATCTAAAAGATGTGAATTGACCCAGCATATCCTCTGTTTCTCCTCTGTTTTTCAAAGAGCCCCACTGTTGGTGGACGGGTCCTACCAGTCTTTGGAGGCCTTGCCTATAGAGCACCTTCAAATCGTGTTTGTTGCTTCCTCCTCCAGCAGCGAGGATGACACAACAGCCATCACCCAGTCCTACGCTAGCACTGTTAGTGCTCCAGTGTGCCAGCAATGGCCTGCAGCGAAGAAAAACTTAACTAACGGCTACACCAACCACGCTCCGACGAAAGCCAACGATGTAAAAGCAAAGGCTAAAATAGCACCATCAAAGATTCCTGCTCTTAAGAGGACGACAGGGAGAGTCAGAGAGAGACCAAGAAGAACAGAGATTGAGAAGACAACAGGTGTGGAGGAGGAGGTTTTGGACTCCCCTCCAGGCGGGTGGCCATTACGAAGAGTTATCTCCATTGAGGAGGACCACCTGCCGCACCTCCTCCAAGGTGGGCCTCAGCCTCTTCTGCACCAGCTCAGCGAGGAGGACGATGAAGTAGACGAGGAGGAGGAGGAAGAGGACGCTCAGAGCGACTTGGAGACAAGCGTAGTCGTCACAGGTGACCCCAATGCCAACCTGTCCTCGAGTCAGGCTTCGCTTCCGGCATTGGAGGAAAATTCACTGACAAGAAAATTCAGCTTTAACTGCACGAAGAGGACGCCGATGTCTCCTAGAGGACAGCCTGTAGGGAAAGAAACGCAGCAAGTATGTCCCCACTTTTAGAGCTTTAAATAAAAAAAAACATACTATTATAAGACCCCCATAATTTCTTTCCATTCTCTGTTTTATTTTATTCAGAAAGCAAAAGAAGGAGAGCTTTTTATCCCTGACCGTCTCTTTAAAGTGGTCCTAGTTGGAAACTCAAGTGTGGGCAAGACGTCCCTGCTCCGCTCCTTCTGTGAGGGCCGTTTCCATTCCTCCACAACTGCTACTGTGGGTGAGAAGAGAAATATTCATGTTATTGTGTTCGAGTATGCGTGTACCAAAGTGTCAGAGGCTTGTTTTTGTGGATGCTAACACAGAGGATCGGAGGGTGACTTAGCATCACATGAAAGGGCTTGTGAAGTCACACTGCCTGTCTTAGCTCCCTGGCACACATTGTACTGCAGATTATGTCACTTCTGATGACTTTTTTCCCTCCTCACTTTCATCTTTTTTTTCCCAAAACCCCTCGCTTGAGCCTTATTATCTCTACTTTGTTCTCCACTTTTCCTGAAATGAGGCACAGTCTGTACCGAGCATGCTGATCCCCCTGGTGGCTGTTTTGTTGTTATTTTTTGCCATCATAATAGAACAATAAATACAATCAAATTTAAACTCATAATGACATAATTCCACGTCCAAGCCGTTAAAAATGTCTGTGTATTTTCTTATTATACTACACAAATTCCAAAAAAGTTGGGGCACTGTAGAAAATGTCAAAACAAACAGAATGCAATGATTTGAAAATCTCATAAACCCATATTTTACTCACAGTAGAACATAACATGTCAGATGTCATATAAATATTAGCTCATTTTGAATTTGATGGCAGCAAAGGGTCTTCTTCATCTGACCACAGAACAATTTTCCATTTTGCCTCAGTCCATTTTAAATGAGCTTTGGCCCAGAGGAGACGGAGGCATTTCTGTATCGTAACATATGGACTCTTCTTTGCATGATACAGTTTTAACTTGCATTTATGGATGGCTCAGTAATTAGTATTGAAAGACAATAATTTCTGGAAGTGTTTCTGAGCCCATGCAATGATTTCTAGTACAGAATCATGACTGGTTTTAATGCAGCCCCCCCCCCCTCCAAAGGGCACCCAAAGATGACAAGCATCCAACATTAACCTTTCTCATTGCTCTTTGTGCAGAGATTTTTCCAGATTATCTGAATCTTTTGATGACATGTGCTGTAGATGTTGGGATTTTCAAATTCTTTGCAATTTTGTGCTGAGGAACATTTTTTTGAAATTATTCAACCTTTTTTTAGACTCAGTTTATCATAACCTCTGCCCATCTTCTGAGAGACTCTGCTCTTTTTACACCCAGTCATGTTACTGACCTGTTGCCAGTTAACCTAACAAGTTGCAGAATTCTCCCCCAGCTGTTTTTCATCAACTCCACTTACTTTTTCTACTTTTGTTGCCCTGTCCCTACTTTTTTGAGATGTTTTTCTCCTGTCAGTTAAAGATGGGCTAATATCCAGAGGCGGGGTACACCCTGGACTGGTCACCGGTCAATCGCAGGGCTGACATATAGAGACAGACAACCAGGCACACTCACACCTACGGCCAATTTAGAGTCACCAGTTAACCTAATGAGCATGTTTTTGGTGGTGGGAGGAAGCCGGAGTACCCGGAGAGAACCCACGCGTGCATGGGGAGAACATGCAAACTCCACACAAAAAGGCCCTGACTGGGAAGTGAACCAGCATTCAAAATGGGCTAATATTTTTCATTAAATGGTAAAATGTTTGATTTTCAACATCTGGTGTTGTTTATGTTCTAGTGTGAATAAATATAGGCCTATGAAATTTGCAAACATTGCTTACTTTCCATTTTACACGGTGCCCAAACTTTTTAGGAATTGAGGTTGTATATGATGTGAATCGTTTTTCCTTGTCTTGAACAGGAATTGACTACAGTGTGAAGACACTAACCCTGGACAACACACAGGTGGCCATACAGCTTTGGGACACAGCAGGTCAAGAGAGGTGAGTTTAGGTGTAAATTTACAGCAACAAGTACGGCCAATTAAATCTCCAATGTCTTGCTAGCATAATCAAATATACTTAAAGAAATGTTTCAATTTATGTCTTCAAGGCAGATTCTATCATGTTTCTTTGTTATCTCAACTCCTTGATATTTAAAGTTGTCTTATGGACCGCATTGAGCAGGAAGAGGGCCGTATGTGGCCCCTGGGCCGCTAGTTGCCTACCACTCATTAAAACGACCGTCTGGCTGCAGATTATCCATCTCTGATGGCCACTCTCACAGACCGTTCACCTGAGATGCCATATATCTCAGAAAAAAAATACCTGCTAAAACTTTCTAAATAAAATCTGATTAAACTTCCGTTTAGGTTTAAGGTAACGGTTGGGATACCAAAAGTTGTAAGATAAAAGCCTGACCTCCAAAACCTGATTACAAAACGTTTAATAAAGCAGAGTAAACAGTCTGCTCTCTGGAAAAAGCTCGACCTCCATGAAACAATTCTAATGCAGCGGACATAGCTAACAGAGCTCCATTACTGGTGTAAGCTATGTAGCTAAAGCTAAACTCACAAAGCAGCTACATCAGCTAGATATCTAAGTTATCTATGAAGCTTAGTTGGCTTTAAATACATTTTCTACATTTGCTTATGTTGCTAAAGCCAACTAAGCTGTAGAGGGCAGAGCTACGTAGCTTGTGTAGCTAACATAGCTAAAGCTATGCTTGCAAAGCAGCTACAAAAGCTATGTATCTAGGTTATGTACATAGCTAAGTTGGCTTTAGCTACATTTTCTAAATCCCATGCTGCTAAAGCTAATTAAGTTATAGATAATGACACTATGTAGCTTGAGTAGTTAATGTAGCTAAAGATATGCTCACGAAGCAGCTAAGTAAGCTGGTATCTAGGTCACCTACCTAGCTAAGATGGCTTAAACTATGTTTGCTAATGCTCATGTTGCTTAAGCTAACTAAACAATAGATAACATAGCTATGTAGCTAGTGTTGCTAACATAGATAAAGCTATGCCTGCAAAGCAGCTACATAAGCTATGCATCTAGGTTATCTACATAGCTAAGTTGGCTTTAGCTACATTTGCTAAATCCCATGCTGCCAAAGCTAACCAAACTATAGATAACAGCGCTATGTAACCAGAGTATTTAACATAGCGAAGGTAGAAAAAGCTAAGCTCACAAGCCACATATCCAGGTTATCTGCATAACTAAGCTGGCTCTAGCTATATTTGCTGAAGCTCATGCTGCTAAGGCTAACTAAGCTATGGATAATGCGATATGTATCTAGAGTAGCAAACGTAGTTAAAGCTATGCTAACGAAGCAGCTAGATATGCTAGTATCTAGGTTATCTACCTAGCTAAATTGGCTTTAGCTATGTTTGCTAATGCTCACGTTGCTAAAGCTAACTGAGCAATAGATAATGGAGATAACATAGCTATTATAGTAACATACCTAAAGCTAAGCTTAAAAAACAGTTAGTTGTTGCCCGCTATTATAAACTGGCTTTGTATCTTGTCACTTAAACAACCATATTCTAGTATCCTGTTGATACTATCACACTGTTCTTTAATAATAGAGGAATTCATTTGCCTTTCATATACATTATACAGGAAGTCCCTATTCTTCATTGGTGCTGGTTAAGCCTTGTCTTTGCAACAGGTTCCGCAGCATAACCAAGCAGTTCTTTCGCAAGGCAGATGGAGTTGTGGTCATGTATGACATCACACTTGAGGACAGCTTCTGGGCTGTGCAGCCATGGCTCAACAATGTCCAGGTCTGACCTTTGATGCTTCCTCTGCTGCCATCATTGTCTTAATTTGTGGAGTCTTTAAGGACAACATGTAACTAAATGTTATGAAAAGTTCTATGCTTAATAGACGGGCTACTGTTTTTCAGGAGGCAGCAGGAGAAGGGGTCCCAATCCTCCTTTTGGGCAACAAAATGGACATGGATGGCCAAAGGCAGGTTTCATTCCGAGTAGCTGAGCAGCTGGCTTTTGTGAGTGTTATTCGGAGCTTTTCTTTTCCACTATCATAAGAAGAACAACTTAGTAAAAGAAAATATCCTTGAATGTGCTTAGATTTTTATGTAAATACTGTGTGCAGGAAAACAGAGTGATCTTCTTTGAGGTCAGCGCCTACACGGGCAAGAACGTGAACGAGTCCCTGACACACCTTGCCAGGTAAGATCAATTAATCCTAACAAATGTTACCTCATTGCAGGTGCAGACTGTACTTTTGTAGCTTCAACTCACCCAACATGAATCCACTGTTCAACAGTGGAGAAGGGCATTTGTAAGAGAGGTGCAAAATACTTGAAAGCCCACTTGGCTTTCACATGGATGTTTTTTTGCTAACTCCAAGTGGGATTTCATGTGTTTTCCTCTGTGGAGAAGCCGCCGTCTAGCCACTCAGCCATAAAGCCCAGATTGGTGGAGAGCTGCAGTGATGGTTGTCCTTCTGGAACTCTGTCCCATCTCCACAGGGGATCTCTAAAGCTCAGAGTGACCATCAGATTCTTGGTCACCCCTCTTAACTAAGGCCCTTCTACCCCGATTGCTATGGATGGGGTTCTGAGTGTGGAATAATGAGAATATTTTTTTTTTTTCGACTGTTGCATTGGGCTGCAACATAACAAAATCAATAAAGTGAAGAGGGGGTCTGAAAACTTTATACTCATAACTTTTACCATACTTTTTTGTACTTACTATCTTGTGTCTGCTTCCTCTCTGTGTTTTAGAGTGCTAATCCAGCAGGAGGACAGAGTGAGAGAGAAAACAGTCATCCTCAGTAACCAGCCAATAAAGAGGAGAGCCTGCTGCAAGTGATGTGTGCAATCAGTGCAATTTTGGACAATGGATGTGCCGTACTGGAAAACAAAAAATGAACCCCTTACTGGGCCATATCAGAATGAAATAATGAGCTGTCTTTATTTAAACCAGAAATGAGGAGTGAGGGAATGTCTCCCTACTCAAATGATGCTCAGAAGAAAAGCATGTTTGTCATTTCCTGTAAATAAGATCACCCAATCACTGTAGTGCTGTTTATAAGATTTAAAACAAATATATATCATGTATCATAATTTATTTCATTGAACCTTACACCAAGAGAATAATCATAAATATACTGTTGTTTTTTCATAACTGAATGATAGCTTCTTGTTGTTGATTTCTCTAAATATACTGAATATGTTAATTGAAATAAATAAATTATTTTGGAATCCATTAAAAACATTTTCAAGGAAAGATGTGGAAAAAAGATCACATTTGATTCTTTGATATTTTATTCAATGTCATCCTTTTTCATACTCTTCTCAAGATGTCCAAAAGCAAACGTGGTACATGACATATTGCATCTGTGTTCGTTTCTGTTCTGAGGCATTGTTCTGTGTTACTCTGGCACCAAAGTCATGATTATTTTTCAATTAAATAAATAAATAAACTACATTTCATTTTTTTCCAAAAATCAATACAGAAAAAAACATGCAAAATGGAAATGAAATAAAACACAATTGTTCAAACTGTACATAATTTTGAAAACAATCATGGGAAAACTCACTTTGTTGTGAACCTTTTCCAACTTGCTTCACTGTTAACACTTTTGATTTAATACTCAAAATAATGAAACTCTCAGAAACCAGTGAGACATAGAAATATCAAGTCCATTTAGGATGTTACATTCAGTGATGTGCCCGAGCTGATCAGGTTGGTGCAGGAGATGGCACTATTGCTGACACAAACGTTCCTCTTTTGATGACATCACAAAGGTGCTGGCATGATGGCATCCAATCAGATGCATTCTGTGACCCTCGCCCACCAGTTGGAGTGCTTGAGGAGAGCTTGTGCCTTCCCCTTCTTCTCCAGGCAGGAACCAGAGGTCTGAGGGTAGCTGGTTGGTTGGCTGGTGTTTCCTAACGCATTTTATAGTCGTGGGAAATGGCCGCCTCACATAGCTGTCCTTTAAAGTCCAGCTCCAGGGTGAACTCCAAGTCACGCTAACATAAAACGAGGAGAAAAGAGCAAATTGATAATGTGAAAGAATTTTTAATATTAGACAAAGAGAACCTGAGTAAATACAAAATGCAGTTTTAAAATGATTTCAGACATTATGGAAAAAGCCATTGAAATCTAGTAACTGCCCTCCACTTGTTAAATCATGTATTAAATTTGATAAACCACATTATTTTGCAAAGTTGGGTTTAATTTCACCAGCCTAACCCAGGCCTGATTACTACCTGACCTACTGAATCTGAAAATTTTTCAAATAGAACCGGTCTGACAAAGAGAAGTAGGCTTAAAAAGCAACACATCATGTTGCTATGTAAATAATTTAAAGTCACTGAAATCTATCAGTATGGAGATGGTTACAAAGCCATTGTTAAGGTTTTGGGACTCCAGAAACCACAGTGAGAGCCATTATCCACAAACAGAGAAAACTTAAATCAGTGGTGAACCCTCCGGGAGTGGTCGTCCTACCCAAATGATTCCAAAAGTGCATCGACAACTCATCCAGGAGGTCAAAAAAGAACCCAGGTCTCACTTGACTCAGTTAAGGTCACTGTTCAGGATTCAACAATAAGAAAGAGACTGGGTATCCATGGGAAAGCTCCAAGGCCAAATCCACTACTGACCAAACAGAACACAAAGGCTTGTCTATTTTCTCTGGGGAATATTCTGTGGACTGATGAGACAGAAGTTACAACCAACACAGCATTTCAACAAAAGAACATCATAGCAACAGTCAAACATGGGGTTGGTAGTGTGATGGTCTGGAGCTGCAGGACCTGGACCACTTGCCGTAATTGATGGAACAATGAATTCTACTCTCTAGCAGAAAATCCTGAAGGAGAATGTCCGGCCATTGGTTTGTGACCTCAAGCTCAAGCGCACTTGGGTAATGCAGCAGCACAATGATCCAAAACACAACAGCAATTCCACCTCTGAATGGCTTGAGTCTAGTCAAAATCATGAACTCTGACTTTAACTGAGGTCTTTAGATATTCTGGGTTCTTTTGTGACCTCCTGGATGAAGCGTGGAAGTGCTCTTGGAGTCATTTTGATAGGCTGGCCACTCCTGGGAATGTTCACCAGTGTTCCAAGTTTTCCCCTTTTGTGGACAATGGCTCTCACCTTGGTCAATGGAGTCCCAAAGCCTTAGAAATTGCTTTGTAACCCTTTCAAGACGGATAGATGTCAATGTTCTCATCTGTTCTTGAATTTCTTTCCAAAAACAAAAAAAATCTTTGTCTTATTTTAATAATTGTTTAATGATCTGAAACATTTGAGTGTGACAAATATGCAAAATGAAAAAAAGATAATCCTCTAAGCTCAATGCTGATTGTTTCTTTGCAAGTTATATGCACTTGGAGAACTATTATTGACTTTGAATGATCAACAGTCCAGCACTAACACTTTAGTCCTGTTTTAGTCCATTTGATGAAAACTAAACTTAAATTTTTTCCAGGGTTTTTATCACCAGAGATCTATTTTTGGCAAGTCTTTGTCTCATGGAATAAAGGTAGTCGCTGCATCACATCGACTACATCCATGTTTTTACAGTCTATGCAACATTTCTTAAAATCTGAAAAATTAGACAGACATTTGAGCTTAATTTTATGAGTCTTACCACGTTCTTTTCATTGGGCCGGACAGCAATACTACCAAAGATTTCCTCTCCCTTCTTGACCGTTAAGTAGTCCTCTAAGTAAAACACTGTCTGTTTCCAGTGTGTGCTGGGAGCATCTGGAGCTATATGCAGGGAAGAAAGGGAGTAAAAGGAAGGCATCATGAAAAGCTCAGCATACACAGAGGAAAGCGGATAAACAGTCAGTATATATAAGATGTAAGAGGTGAAGCAGAAGAGGGCATGTGGAAAAGGAAAGACAGTAAAGAGAGGTTAAGGAGGATTTGGGGAATCATTAAATTTACAAAACACACTGGTTCCAGTGGGCACTCTTCTGCCTCAGGCTTGTTAACACGGAGGAGACTTTACAGCGAACTCACCCAGTGGGAGAAATACAGCGGCGGATAGACGTCCCTCAGTGATGCTCAGCCTCAGGTCCAACAGACTCAGCCAAACATAGAACCTCCTCTACACAATATTATGTAAGCACTGGATGCATGAATGCATTAACATAAGCTTACATAACAGCCTCTCTATAATAGGTGTCCTCAACACCAAGAACCAGAAGTGTTTGGAGGTTCTGTTGCCGTAAAGAGCGAGTCGGCTCACCAGCAGAGTGTAGCCAAGAGCTGAGACGCTGAGGAGCAGGGGCTCCTTCAAACGGACATGGATTTATTTACAGCTCAAACACGCCTGAGGTCAGAGATTTAGAGAGAAAATTGGAATATTTGCTGGATTTTTCCCTGCAGGGAGGGAAAAGGGAATGCAGTGGTGCTTTGTTTTTGTGATATTTTCAAATTTGGGCAGTTTTTAGATGTCCTCTAGTGAGGACGCTTATCCTGTCTTGTGAAACAGCTTTCATATTTTTGAGGCATGGGTATAAAAACTCATCATCATGCACTATTGTCCTTTTTGGTATGAACTTTAGTTAATGAATGCACAAAAAAGTAGAAAAGCTGAAAAACCTGCTGGTTATAAAAGGTTTACTTTACTTCCTGTTTACATACCTAATATCACTCAATGAATAACTGTTTTTTTTTGTAACAGATGATGTAACAATGTCTTGATAATCAGAGTGTAAAGAGACAGAATAAAAGTCTAACTTTTCTGCTTTATATAGCCATCATCTTGCAGCATGAATCTTATAGCCAGATTCCTCAAATGTGCTTGTGTGCCATTATAAGAATATGGGCATTAGAATTTAAGGTTTGTACTACAATACGTTTTGGCACGAGAGTTTAATTCCTCACCAGTGGAGAAGCCAGTCTTTTTGTGACACTTTGTGAACTCGATGTTGAAGTATGTGACCAAGGCATGGACATAATCGTTGCGTTGAATCTGCAAGCAGAAGGCTGAGGTGAAGGACAGGTCCTCTGGCTTCACAGTGTAGATGTCCACTTCCTGGAAAAAGGAGACTGAACTAAATAAGCAGTAAAAAAAAAAAAACCTCTCATGTAGTCTGAGTGAGGTAAACATTTGGTTTCTGAGGTGATACTCTGGTCTACCGATGGGGGTCGCAGCTATGTAACCCACACAGCTAATAGCTGTAGCTTTGTTAGTTTTAGATTTAGCCATGTTATCTACATAGCTAGCTTCATTAGCTTTAGCTATGTAGATATGTTAGAGTGTTTCAGAGAGGAAAAGCTTTTTTTTTTCCCCAGTAAGAAGACTGTTTACTCAGCTTTATTAAACGTTTTCTTATGAGGTTGTGTAAAGTTTTAGCGTGTATGTGTGTCCTGGCAGATGTGGCGTCTCACCATCGTCATCTGGAAGACAGATCCGCAGTCTGCAGCCAGACTGTCTCTAAGAGTTGTGCATAACTTGGGTCATAGTTAATTAAGAGACAGGTTGGTACCTTGTATCTGTCTGCTTGGAGGCTCAAGTCTGGCCTCAGCTCCATGTCTCTCAGTAATGCCCATCATTATGTAATGTGTAAATCTAAGACTCTATAAACTCAAAACTGATGATATATTTAAAAAAAAGAAAACACTGATTAATGAAGAAAAACATGAGCTACAGAGACCAAAAGTGGTTTTTGTAAAAGGCATTAAACACATTTACTTCTGCTAATGGCTGTTTTAGCACGGGACCTAACAGAGATTACTTGGTTTTTCACAGCCACCCTCAAGTGGACACTCCAGGAACTGCAGTTTTAGTATTTCAACATTTTCTTCTGCTTTTTTCACTTCTTTCAGTAAAGACTACATCTGAGACATCTTATTGTTTTTTTGATTCATGAATTGTACTGTAACAGGAAAACCACACACCCCTATCTGCGAGCTTTCTCACAGGTTGTCATCCCCATTCATGATCCCACACAGTTCATGGATATGTCAGCCCTTTCTTGATAATTCAACATGATTATTGTGCATGTGTGAGTCTATGTGAGTGTATGTGAGTGTGTGAAATCCCACAGGTTGAATCACGGCTGGCAAAGCGAAGCCTGCTCGCACTACACATGCTGTGTGGGTGTCCTCCCTCAAGTCTGAAAGGGAGGCAGGCTGAGTGAGTGCGAGCGAACACAGTGTCTGTGTGTTACTTGGTGTCTATATTGAGCACTGCCTGATGAATATGTCCGCAAATTTCCCATTTTTGTGACATGGCAGGCTTAACATGGGGCTCAGGATGAGTGTGGAGCAGGTGCGTCTGTGCTTTGCGTGTTGATGATGATATTTTGAAGACGTCAACATGTTCCTCTTACCCGGCCGTGTGGCTTCAGCATGACAGATTGTGATTTAACACCTCTGTCCTTTTCAATGATACAAAGCTGGTGTCATATACAGAAAATTGTAGGTGGGAAAAGGAACAAGAAAAGATCCCCAGGAGCGACTTTGTAATTTGAGCGTGCGGCGAATGAGTGGCAGTTTGAATTAAGACGGGGTGAAGTCTGTGTCAGCTGGGAGAGGGGGTAAAAAAGCTTTGAATATGTGCATGTGAAAGAGATACAGACAGTGAGAATTAATTTTCAGACCAGTGTGACATTAACTAACTAGTATTCTAGCACATAAATCACCTCTTTGAGCACAAAAGGAAGGCTGCTGCCTCTTAAAATGATGGAAAGCCCATTTCATTTCCACTGGTGACTCAATATCTGTTCTTGTGTGACATTTTCGAGACACAGAAGCCTCCTTTATTCTTAAAATGAAGCAGGCTGACATTGTTCTAATCAGAGAATAAAAAAATGGTACAAAACAAAGAGGAAAACCCAATGAAAGTGAGGTTAAGGTGAAAGGGACGAACAAAGAAAGCTATCCCCTTCCTGAATGGTCTTATCCTCTTTATTTGTGCGATAAAGGAAAATCCGCTGCTGTATCTTCAAGCAGAGAAACAGAGCTGCAGACTATCACAGTTCTACAGAAACCTCTATTATGTAGCAGAAAATAGTCTGGGGATGTTAAGAGGCTCAGAGATTGATAGCTGCCTCTGATTCTTTTTGAGGAATTCATTCAGTTAGATTAAAAACAGACTCACATTCAGACTCAAACCGGCAACTACTCCTACTCTTTTTACTGTGTGTACATGTGCTTGTACACAAAGATGCATACTAACCTTTAGGAGGCAGGCGTTAGTCACCACCTGCTTTGGATCTACCACATCCACCAGAGGCTCTTTGATGGCCACATTACGAATGCAGCTCATGTCAAATCCGTACACGTTCTCCCACCCTGTGAGCACATACATTTAAAAAAAAAAAAGAAAAACATAAAAATACACATGTACACAGCTGGTGATGTCTGGATTTTAATTTGCTGAGTGTTCATACACCTGCCAAGCTCTGTTCCTGCCAAACTATGAGCACAAAAAAAGTTAGCAGCGAAACTAAAACAAAGCACTTAACCCTGGCAGGAATAAAAGCCCTGTCTGTCTATTCAGCCCCTATGTGGAGAAAGACAAGCCCTCTTGAAAATAGACTCCGGCCTCCTCCACCTCCTCCTCCGCCATGTCTGGCAAGCTTTTATTATTATAATTTGGGCTGAAGAGCACGCCAAACCTAGCAGGCTTTCCCACCTCCATTCCCTCTGTCCCTCCATTCCACCTTGCCTTGTCAGAGGGCCAAACGCTAAATCTGAACGAAGAGAAGGTGGAAAATGCCACCAACGCAGAGAGAGACTAAAAATAAGAGCAGGAGGGTTTGGGTAGACTGAATTCTTTTGGGACTTATTTGCGAACATGTGCATATCGAGATGTGGAGGAACAAAGAAAGCCACCTGTGCAGCAAAACCAAACTCAGCAGGAGGTATTACCCCAGATTTAAAGCTTGAGTACCAGTGAGAATGGCGGCTTTAATATTAGCACTTTTATCTCGATCTTAATGTTAAGCTCAGCATCCTGCTGTGACAGATATTTGAAGTTCACAACAGTGAGTGTAGAGAGAATCACGGTATGGCAGCCAACACATGGTTCTATGTTGTTTCTTAAATGAATCATAATAGGAATGAACAATACCTTGCAATTTTATTATTTTCTACCAACAGAGAGCATGCTCTACTTTCAGGGTCCTCTTTGACCCCAGTAGCTCCATCCTTTAGTCCAGTTCATGCTCAAATCTTAATCAGATCTAAAAACTGTAATTCATCCCTAGTTTAAAGCCTATTTAATTACTTTTTATTTTAGTAATCAGTGGTTTATCATAAAAAACTGTTTAAAGCCTGCAAAAAATATTTTTTTTGTTGTTAACCCCTGCATAACTCGCTTTTCTTTTCACCTAATGTTAACTCAGCTAACTTATTTACAGTGTGACCAGTTCTACAGAATGACTGGTTACACAGTTGGAGAGACTTTTTATGATTTAGACCTGATGGCTCATGAAAATGGTGACAAACTAATGACCTTTCTATTACCAACTTACTCATTTCTCAGTCTTCACTGATTCGTCACACTAAACAGATTTCTCAAAACCTGGCAACCCAAATGTTGTCCTTATTATTGGATTTTACTTGTCAGTAACGACATTGGAGTTGCTCAAGCTTGTATATTTCATTGAAAGTTGACAAACTACAGTGTGTTTTAGGTAGAAGGACCATATTTTCACTCCTCCAAATAGGAACTAGTTCAATTTTATCCCAAACTAACATGTATGAGCTCATAAAGTGCCACAGCAAATGAAATAGCATCTTCGAAGATCAACCAAAACTTAAAATACATTTATATTATGTAGCCCTTAGGGGTCAACAATCACGCTACTTTTGTCACATGACAGCATTAAAATGAAGCCACATTTTGCTGCATTGCAATCACTTTGTCAGGAAAGCATGATCTTTAAGCTTTAATTCAGTTTTTGTTTGGCATCAACAGACCAAGTAAAACAAGAAATATGATCATTTTAAGTTGATATAAAAATTAGTGTTGCACATAGGAGACAGTGGACCATGCTGTACGGGACAGGCACTGGTATTTTTTCACAATTTCTGCATATTGCAATTTCTTTTTAAAAATGACAATATATTGCTTTTCAAAAAATTCTCAGAAGTTGATTGGACAAATGTTCTGTCAGTCACATTCATGTCAGGCCAATCAGCGACAAGACAAAATGGCGTTGTACACATCAGGCTACCGCTGCTGTAGATTGTTAATGGCGGAGCTTCTCTGTGAATAAAACTGATCTCAAGGCCGGTCATAAGGTGTGCAAAATATCATTCCTGCAAAGACAACCTTTGGGGTGGCTCTTTGCTCTTGTTTTCAAAAGACATGTGGTCCAGTTCAGATAAAACTGTCGCTTTCCTACAGTTACATCCGAGCTGTCAAGCTCCGAACATAGTGGACCGGAGCTTTCCAAGATGGATTTGCCTAATGAAAGAGATGGAGTCTGGCAAATCCATCCGCTAAACAACAACAACAACAACAATAATAATAATAAAAATAAAATCAAACTTATACATAAGAACAAAAAATGTGTGGTCTTCAAACAAACAAAAGGAAAACACTTTTGAACAAGGGTTAATCTGTCCCTACTGTATAAAGCCTGAAGTTCTTTGAAAAGATGCCCTCCTACGCAGCCTGTGTAAGCTATTTCTGTGGCGTTTGCCTTACTTAAGTGGGTTGTAACTGCTATTTACAGCTTGTAACCATCATTTGTGCTGGCTAGTTAATGTTGTTGTATGTTGGAATATACTGAAATTATACACTTAAAGTGTGTACAAAATGCAGCGTTTTTATTACCTGAGGAAACTTTTTCCTCTCCTGGAGCTCTAAACTGACATTCCATGTATTATGACAGCTGGTTTACCTGATGTTATGCAGCATGTCCAGTCAGTTCTCCAAGACTGACTGACACATGCAGACACAGCAGCTGTGTCAGCATTGACAATAACATACAGACAAATACAGAGAGTGTTGCAGGCATGGTGCATGTTGCAGTGTTTTGGTATTTTCCTATTTTCATTGTGGCTAAAATCGGGACGGGGTTGTTCATAAACGGGCATACTGGCATTTAGATTTTTCAGGACTGTCCCGGGGAAAATCAACCTATTAAATCTAGGTTAAATTGTTAAATTTCATTCTTTCAACATTTCTGGTCTTTCCTATCAAAAGTAAGCTAGTGTTCTTGGCAGGATGCTATGCTTATCCCCCTGAAGGCTACCTAGCTGGCACAAATAGCAAACTATCTATGTACTTAGTGCCTATCTTATGGGTGAATTTCATTTTGTAGGTAGTTTATCTACAGTGAAAATGTATAGAACTACATTGTATAAAATGGTCACTTTAGCAAAATGAGCCAGCAAAACTTGTCTTAAAACTTTAAGCATTTTTAGCCCCAAAGCATAGCACCTTCAATGAATTATTTCGTTGTTCAAATTAAATACATGCAGCTGTTTTAGCGAGAGGTCCTTAAGGCACAGACAGTTAGTGATTAGTTAGTAGATCACTAAGCAGCTAGCTAGTGCTAGCATAAAAACAGAGCTAAAAGGAGGATAAATACTAGACTATATTCAACTGATAGGTAGAAACACCACTTTATAAAAAAAAAAAAAACTCTTATTTTACCCTCTCTTTTAAGTGTAACTTCTCACTGCATCAACAAGACACTGGAATTAGTCAGCGGTACTGATTAATGCAGGATTAAAATCCTGTTAGGACTGATTAATCTTTTAGCTCCAGCTTTTAAAATGACTTCATGACTACAAAGTGCAACCATGCTTTTTCATAACTGACTTGTTTTTCTCCAGCTGCACAGTTGTTATTAATAATGCAAAACTGAGCAGAGAACAAGACAGAAAAGACAGGGAAGCCAGGAATGACTGAGCAAAAACGTGCAAGAAAAAGCAAACTAATCAGCCATAAATACTCACAATGAATCTTGAAGTCCTTGTACTGCCTATCCTCGATGGCCACCACATAAAGAGCTGCTCTGTCAGGGAACATCAGGCCCCCAGGTTTCTGAAAACAAGAAAAGCTCCATTGCACAAGCGCTCCAAAGCCATCCATCATCTTTATTGTTCACACACCTGGCATGTAATATAAGATCACATGTGCTGAATTTAAAGCCTCTAGGCAGCTACTGAGGTTAGAAACCAAATCACTCAGGGATGACCTCAGCATATGAGCAGCAGACACACGCAAGCGTACAATAAATCCTCCACTTTATCACTGCCTGGTGTGTAGAAAAGTCTTATTTGTCTAGGCAGCTTTAAAAAACTATGTCCAGCACTCCCTAAAGCTTCCAGCAGCAACATCATACCAGCCACTTGTCCCTGGCGAAGATGACGGTGTTGAGCATGGACTCGTAGAAGAGGCAATAGCCCATCCACTCAGAGATGATGATGTCCACCTTCTCTACAGGCAGCTCCACCTCCTCCACCTTGCCCTTGAAGATGGTAATAACTGCAAAGCCACAGAACAGCAGGCGACAAATTACTTCACAGCATTTTCATCATCATTAATGCAAATTGGACAATGGCTCTTTTCTCAGATGAGGGTTTTATGCCTTGGGAGTCTGCAAATAAATGCATCTTAATAATTGCTCTCATTGCATGCCGCCCTGGTTTTCTGCAAAACATTGGCTTGCTTTGTTTTCAGTTTTCCCAGCTGGCCTCTTTGACCCGTGGTATGAAATAACAAAGAAACAAGAAAATTAAAACATTGGTTTAATACTTTCAGATAAGATAGCTGCACCGTGAACAGATGCTTCTTTGTAGAGTAACTATTAACCATAATCAGGGCATTTGCTCTGGTGGGAAGCTAAAATGCTGATATAAAACTGTATCTTTGTGTTAAGGATTTGCAAACAGTGGTAATCAAACATGTAATGATCCTAGTACAACTCCCTGATGGTTCAGCAGCTGAGACAGTGCTAATAGGAAAATCAAAATATTAGACCATTTAAATACAATATATTTGACAGGATAACAGCTAAATTTAGCATTCAGTCACATTTTACACTAAGACTTGGGCTGTGTATTTTTTACAGCATTCACTTGGAAAGTTGGGAACTCTAATATTTCTGGGCTAACCCCTTTCCACTGATTGATCTGGCTGTTTTGCAACATTTTTGGCCACTTCTTACCAATTTTTTGCCACTCTTTAACCTCTATTCACTACTTTATCTGGCCATTTTTGCCAGTCTTAGCCCACTTTTGAAACTTAATCCCCCTTTTTGCTTCTTAAACCCATTTTTGCCACCTTTTCATTCAGTGCCTGGCTAGTATATGGCAGAGCATTTAACAACTTGCTGTCTATAGCTAGCATCACAAAAAGAGTTTAAAAGGAACCTGCCATGATCAGACAAGTTCACCTACTTAGATGGATACTTGTATCTGTCACATGTATATTGAATGAAAAAATAGATAGCTGCATTTTGAATAAATCTGGGCTTATACACTCACCAGAAGGCCACCATGTTGTGGTCCGCACTGGTAGTTTAACATCTCTTGGCCAGAGCGCTCCTTGCTGTTCCTATGCAGTAACCACTGTTTCAGACTGGCAGCATGTTTTCCTTCTTGAATCTGCTGCACGTGCTCCTACCACATGCCCCACAACGGCTTTCATACCAGACACAAGTTTGCTGTGTGTTGGTTTTACCTCAGTAAACCTCTCAATAAGTGGCTATACACTTGAGTGTATAATGGAACCGTTCTGGGAGCTTTTTTAAAATGAAAGTATTATGTACGAATGAAAGGAGTTTCTCCAAAGAAATGCTAAAGCGGGCTTTTACTTTGTAAAGCACGAACCTAAAGTGTTTTCATACTGTGTTTATCTTTCCCTGCAACATTTTAACTATGTGACTACAGAAAGCTTCATAAATACCAGAAATTTGGAGGACAACTTCATTAAACAGGCGCATTTTAGCTTGTGGCCTTCATCAGGTTCATCAAGAAACAAATTTCAGAAATTTTCCACAACAAGGTAAATATTTAGCTCTGTATTTATCATTTCCCTGTCTATTTTGAGCAATAACCACTCGTGGTGTGCAGAAAATAATAGAGGAGACCTCAAATCTCAAAAGTCTCCATACGTGAATTGTGCAGCATCTCTACAGCGTGTGAAATGCAGTCCTAACACTGGCTGCCAGTCTGAAACAGTTAAGGCATAGGAACGACGCGGAGCGCTCGGGCAAAGTGACGTCACACTACCAGTGCGGACCAAAACATAGCGGCCTCCTGCTGAGTTTATCATTTCAAATTTACTTAAAATGCAGATATCTACTGGGTTTTTAGTTCAATATACATGAGAATTACAAATATCTATCCAGTAAGGTTAATTTGTCTGATCATGCAGGGTTCCTTTTAAAGAAGTGCCGCTAAATGTTGGACTACTTTGCTGTTGAGATCCATTTTTGATTCCAGGTAAGTTTAAACATTTTTTTTTACAGAAAAAAAACGAAAAGTATGGGATAAAATATGTTATTGGCACTACCAAGGGTATATGAAGTCACTTTCAGTACAATATGTCGGCTCAGCCTGACTGGGTGGCAAAACATTCTAAAACACAGCAGTCTGCTCACAGCTGCGAAAGGGCAAAAATCAGAAGAAAGCAGGCTTGTATCCACTTAAATCGGGAATATTTTGGCTCGACAGAGATCTATTCTGTTAACTAAAGGCACAGTGGACCATTGACATTGATATATGGCCATAAATCAAGTTTCCTGGTATTTATATGCGTCTGATTTCAAGCACTCAAAGTAGAACCTGAAGGCACACATCAGCCTGGTTTAATCAGTGATGGATGTGACACTGACTTAATGTTGAAGTTTTCGGTTACTAAAAAGTTTAAGATCAGTTCCTCCATATTTCTGTTATCCATTTCATTTTTTCTTTTCCTCAAGCTTATTTGTTAAAGGATCGCTCTGTGGTTTTTCTGTTGGTAAAAATTTGGGCCGTATCCAAATGAGATCATCACAGACAGGCTTTCTTTCTTAGGCTTACATGTTACCACTGGTTAAATTGTCGTCATGTTCATTCTTAATGTGACAATACAGAAAAGCTCTCAGCTTTAATATTATTTTGTTTAAGCTGTAATTTGGCCAAATACCCTCACATCATGTAAAAATACAGAAAAAAACAAATATGAATTTGACCAGATAGAAGTCCCTTTAAAACCAGCTGTATTACCCAGATATCATGATCTTACACACATAGCTATACAAACAGAATTCGCTGTTCTTAGATGCCTAAACACCTACGATATTGTTTAATTTGTGTATGACTGATCTGAGGGAGAATGGAGCGGGTTTCAGATTATTTTCATCACTAACTGAATGCTTCTTAGCTCTGTGACATGAGGCACACAGTAGTCAGTGGCTACAGTAATAGCACTACTTTGTCTTGATTCTTTATTAATGTAAACATTTCTGTAAACGTATTTAATGAGCTGAGGAAATAAACTGTGTGTGTTAACCCTTATCAGGATATAGGTGTATAAAAGGCTGCACTTTTGGCTGAAATAAAGCCATTCACAATGTGACGTCATGTGCATACCCTCTATATACAGTGCCTATAAAAAGTATTCACCCCCTAGATATTTCACACTTTCATTTAATTCATAAGTTAATCATGGTCAATATAATCTGGCTTTTTGACAAAAAAAATAAAAAATAAAAAAACTCTAATTTCAAAGTAGAAACAGATTTCTACAAAGTAATGTCAACTGCATAAATATTCACCCCCTTTAAAGTGACTGACCTAATTCAACAGAGGTCCAGCCAATCATTGCCAGTAGTCTCACAATTAGTGAATGGAGATCACCTGAGTGCAGTGAATGTGTCTCAAGTGATTATACTACAAAGACAAAAGTGCCTGGAAGGTCCAGTCGGTATTCCTGGCTACCATTACACCACGAAGACAAAAGAACCCTCTCACAACTCAGAGAAAAGGTTACTGAAAATTGAAAGTCAGCACATGGATATAAAGAGAAGTTCCAAGTCACTGACATCCCCCAGAGTTCAGTTAAATCCATCATCAGGGAATGGAAGGAATATGGCACATGTGTAAATCTGCCTAGATCAGGCCGTCCTCACAAACTGAGTGACCGTACAAAACGAAGACAAGTGAGAGAGGCCACCAAGACACCTATGACTTCAGCAGCTGAGATCAGAGAGACTCTGCATGCAACGGCAGTTGCCCAGTCAAAGCTTTATGGGAGAGTGGAAAAGAGAAAGCCACTGCAGAAGAAAACTCAGATTAAATCTTGTCTACAGTCTGCCAAAAGGCATGTGGGAGACTCAATGGTCTAGTGGAACAAAGGTCTTTGGTGTGTTTTTTGGCCATCAGACAAGACGGACACCAAAAACTGCACATCACCACCAACACACCATCCCCACTGTGAAGCACAGTGGTAGCAGCATCATGCTGTGGGGATGCTTCTTAGCAGCTGGCCTTGAAAGCTTGTAAAGGTAGAGGGTAAAATGAATGTGGCATAATATAGGAAAATCCTGGAAGACAATCTTATCCAGTCTGTAAGGGAGCTACTGCTTGGGAGAAAAATTATTTTCCAGCAAGAAAATAAACCGATAGATACAGTGAAAGCTACACAGCAGCTTCTAAATACTGACTTGAAGGGGCTGAATATTAATGCAGCCACTTATTTTACCTTACATGTTTTTTTAAACTGACAATAACTTGTAGAAATCTGTTTTCACTTTGACATTTAAGAGGTTTTACTGTCACAAAAGCAAAATTGTATTGCACATGACTGATTTATAAAATTATCGAAAAGGTAAAGGCTGTTTTTAGTTGCACATCAACGGAAAAGCAATGAAATGATTATGATTTGTTAGTTCCTTGTCACTAAACCCAATTGCAGTAGTATCCTGGCCATTGTGTAAACATGGTGAAATAACTCAAATCATGCTTTTGTTTTACTACTTGCACTAAGTTAATACTTTTACTAGTGATATCTGTATTTGTTTTTCCTAAATAACAACCAGTGTCTAAGTTGATTGAATAATTATGGGATGATTATGTACAAGCATTGAAAATGCATTGCACTGCTGTAAAAAAAATCCACTTTGGTCACTTAATCTTTAGTTATTACTTAATTAAATCATCCGTTTTAAACAGCTGGAATATAAATATAAAAGATGTAGCCAAATAAACATAATTATGCAGGCTGTGAAACCCTCCATCTGTTGCCACTGCTCCATCTGTGAAGTTCAGGGTGGCATTTTACAATCAGCATGAGTTAGGGAGTTGTGAGTGATGGCAGAGATCACTGCTACTTGACATCAAGAGAGAGAAGCTGCCGGTTAACTGTCAGAGCTGTGACAATTATTGTCAGGGTGAGACTGTAATGATGGAGATATGCTGATTTGTCACGCCACTTCTAATCCAGATGTCATCCCACCGTTTTGTATTAAAACAGAAGCCACATTTACAAGATACCAGTGATATAAAACCACATCAGCTTACCATTGTGTAGGTGATTGGACTTGATGATCTTCTCTGAATATTCGGATATACTTGAACATTCAATCTGCAGAAACAATAACAAGACACACACATTTGTCACAATATCCATGCTCTTTATAGGTTTACAGGTGTTAATCTCTATATTAGATCACTTTTTCCATACAGGGTGGACAGGATTGTTGTTAGCAACCATTTTCCCCCTCCTCATATATTGAAGTTTTAACCTTTGGGGTAATGTTGCAAGGACAAATTTAATCAAACCCTGCTAATCCATCCACACAGTAATGTCCCTAATGGCTCATCTCAGACCCTGTGCACCATAAAAACACATACATCATTTTGCTCTCCAATCTATAAGTGTAATACAGTAAATGAATCATACATAACTGTGGGAGACGCTGCCGGTAATGCATAACCTGTGACATTCAGGGAGCCAGGTGTCCTTTATTGCCTCTGTGTGTGAGACTGTGTAAGAGAGGCTAACAATTTTTGGCAAGAACACAAGAAACTGGCTCTTAAGGAGAATTTGTAAAAAGAAATGGTGCAGTATGTGAAAGTATGATTCAGGGAAAGAGATAATGTGACAGCGGACTCAGGCATGGTATTAATTTAGACGCTGAATAACGGTGTGCCTTTTGTTTCTTATAAAGGTATTATTCAAGACTGTTGAGTGTTTACAGGACATACAGTGTCTCGAAAGTCTCACCCCATACACGTGTTTGGCGCCAGCATTAGCAGCAAACATGGAGAGGATCCCTGTGCCGCTACCAACATCCAGGACGATTTTGTCTTTGAAAACATGTTTGTTGTGGTACATGGCGTTTCTGTAGGTCAGCGTCCGCACCTCGTCTTTTAGCATCTCCTTCATAAGTGAAGATAAAACTCACAATTAGTGGCTTCAGAATATTTTCAACAACAAGGAGCTAGTACAGCTTCTATGCCAGACTGCTTTCAATGAACATACAAACATGCATATGTTAAAAGCAGGCCAATTTTCTTGGCGTGCGCATATATTTTTCATATATAACTAGGCAGATAAGGCAGTATTTAGGACAAAAGCCTTGGTGCTTCTTGAAATAGACAGGAGTACAACACAAAGCCTTTGGGGAGCGCTTGGTAACCATCTCCCTGAGCCCATTCACATCCCACTTTCTATTGGTCTTTCTTTGCACTCCTCTAATCAGGACACTCTCTTTGTCTGCAAGCACACAAAAACCTGACCCACATGCTAAATATGGGCACTATTTAAAGAGGTCTATATGTCCCCAAACTTCTTCAACGACACTAATTTTGCAGGTCAAGGTCATCAGCTGGTGATAGCGCTACAAGCTTGGTTCGAAGTTGACTCAGGAAGACTGTAAAAGGCAGATTTACAGTAGCAGTGGGAGGCTTAAATGTGGCTGTGCATTCCTAAAGATGCAGTTCAGGTTTGCAAACAATTAAAACATAATATTACTATTTCTATCAAGCAGCAAATTAAAGTACAAAGGGCAGAGAAAATCTGGAAAGACATCTGGTCATATTATTACTCATTAGCTAACTACCCAATCTATCACTTCCTAACTAATATAACCTGCTGTTAATGTAGAAACCTAAAGAAAAGGTGTGACTACTTGCAAAGAGGAAAGTCATATAGCTGAATATAAGACATACAGAACGGATGTTATGATACACTCTACTCATGAAAAGATATATCACAATAGTGAGTTCACGTTTAAATATTCATCACATTTTAATTTTTGTAATATTCTTGCTTTTATAAAGATGATTGAAGCCAATTTTGAGAAGATATAAATCTTTAATTTAATTTCTCTGACACCAAAATATTCACTTGCTTCCTCCAATTATGCACACCACATCTCTTCATTGACGAGACAAACCTACAAGAGCACTTGCAATGTGTATTTTTGACAAATAGGTATAAATTGTCAATATTTTATATTTGATATCCTATGTATAAGTCCCTATACACACCATATGTTTTTAGTAAAAATGACTTCCTGTTCAAAGACAGGACATTGGTTTTTATCAGGTCCTACCTTTCCCAAATAAATGGGAGAGACTAAAATTGAATTCCAAGCAAAAGCTCGGGTCTAAGGAGGATATGCAGGAATACAGAGAATAACCACTTTTTAAACTCTCCATGCCCCATGATAAATCCTAACAATGTCTGATTTTGTTATCTGCCGATACGATAAGTAGCTTTTGACACTAATATCTGCAAATTATTTTGCGTATCCTAGTATGTATTTTATGTTAGCTCGTAACTGGTTGAGTACAATCATTACCTGTTAACGTATGATGGCTGATAAATCACTTAGTGTCATGTGTAACCTGATATATCACGTTTCTCATTCACATTTTCAGTCTATTATGTTTCCAGTTGCTTATCAATTGAGAAGTCCTAGTAGAATTATTCTTAGCTAATTGTCTTTTCTAAAGCAATTAGATTTGCAACCCAAACACAACTTTTGGGAGCATTTTATATCATAAATTCTTTTAACTGCTTAGCCTACATCTTTCTTTTGTTTATCTTAGCAGATTTTCTGCATAAAATTTGACTTTTGTTGCATTTGCTATAGATTTCTTCCTCGATCCAGGTAGAAATCTAATTGCAATAGGAGTGTAATTATGGCTTAATCAACAAAGCAGAATGTTACTGGATCCTGTCCATGAAAAACTCAGCTTTTTGACATATAAAAGCTCATAGCTAGAATAAAAGGGTTGAAACTCTTATTAAGAAGTGTCAGGTTGCACAGAACAGGAAGCATATGCCATCATTTTATTTTCCATGTGTTTTCCAGCTTGGCTTGCCTACCTCATGGATGCCAAAATGGGCATATGAGTCAAAGTAGTAGTCCCGTGATGTCATTTCCTCCGGGCTGATGAACTTTGCTATCTTGCCTCGACCAGGACAGGTGGCCAGGCCTGCTACATGAGGCGTATGGGGGATGCAGGGCACATGGTGGGTAGTAGGCACTGGTTTAGGCAGTGGGGAGGGCTGGGCAGACTGTGAGAGGGTGGATGTGACAGGCTGTTGCCGCTGTCAAGGAGGAATGAGAGAGAAAAGTGGGGGAGTTGATTCAGGATCTATAAATTACAGATGAGAATGATTCACAAGGGTTTTTTTGAGGGATGTACTTAAGGCATTCATAGCTCTGGACTTGCATACAAGTCAATACAGATCTGACAGAGGGAAATAAGAGGGAAAATCATGTAAACACAGTCTTCAGCAGACAGGAGAGTGAGTGAAGAGCCGGCTGAGGATGCTGGTTCCGTTTCAGCACCAAGGACAGCGGATATAGCCGCGTCCAATACGTCTATGCATCCACGCTAAATAATTAAAGTGCAAATCTTCTGCATGCATTTACACTACTGTTACATTTACAGTGTAGATTAACCGTAACATCTGCAGGATGCTGGTAGACACTTGAGTCTTGCACGCTACAATACCACTGCATTCATTCTAGTTTTGCTCTATTCATATCAAAAACCAAGGATGCATTCATATATCTACGTCAAATGTGCTATCACCATAAAAAATACCCGTCACAAGAGTGTCCCGAAGAGGGTATTACCGGGTTCAGGACACCACAAGGTCCCTACCTCCGAGCTGTCCGCCTCCGCCATCTTCCGCCGTAGCAGCAAACAACGCGACGAATGCCTCAGTCCCATGAGAGCCGACGAGATTTAGGCTACAACTCTTTCAAGTGTACGGAGGGTCCAAATTCTCACCAGAAAGCTGTCAAAAATAACACCAAGCCACCGAATACACGGCTGGTGTACGTGAAAAGACGAAAGTCATGGTTAGAAGCGAGAATATGTCAGAGTTTAACCCAAATTAAATTCCTTCCAAGAGAAAAGTTGTTGAGAAAACGTACAGAAATCCATACTGTGCGGGTGAAAACGGTTGTTTTAGAGGTGGAAAAGACTCTGAAAGGGTCCAGGTTTGATCCCAGCAGGTGTTACTGGGTCTATCAACACCCGCGTGCCCCTTTTAGGTGTCCTCGTGCAAGTTAGTGAAGCCATACCTGCTCGCTCATTTCAAATTTTTGAAGAGGAATATCCGAGAAAACGTCACCCTCGGCTGCAAAAAGAGGCACTAGAAACCAAACTCCACGCCAGGAGAAGCATATTTTCATCACTTTTCTTGCAAACGCTAATGAAGTCGCACCGGCTTTATGCCTGAAGGGAGCTGCTCAGAGTCCTCTGCGTGATTCCCAAGGAGAGAAAGTTCAAATCATCCACTCCTCTTCGACTAGCGCACTTCGGGTTTGAGAAATGAGTCGTGACAAAAGTATTGAAATAAGAGTCAGCACAAAAGGGAATAAATCTGCGCTTCCCATAGAGAGATACCTCCTCATATCAGACTTTCTTCCACAGAAGCAGAAACCCAGCTCTACGGCAACCGAAATCAACCAATGAGCTCCTCAGACTCTCGCTTATATAACATAGGTGTTTTATCTCTTTTGGTGAAAAATAACTGATAATGATAGGCCAAAGAATTACTCGTCATTAGTCGTCAGATTTTTACTTTAAAAGTTTCCGCCATGACATTTACAGTTTCCAACGGCATTTAACTCTTACTTCCTGACACATAACTAAAAACAAAGCTACCATACCGGTGGTCATAGGTATGCAGTTTAAGCTAGCTTGTTAGTAACGTTCCGTTTCGGCTCAGCCAATAAAAATCCAGCACCTTGTGTTCTACAATTATCTTGCAACCAATCAATGAGCTTTTATTATCCTACTTCATGGGTCCTTCCAAGGAGCTAAGGTTGTCTGTTTCTTCTGATATTTAATTATTAAGAAGCAGCACTACCTCTGAATAATAGAAACTAGATGAAAAATAAAGAAAGGATTGTACTGTATAATTCAGTGGCGGACTCAGGATGTTTGATGTGCAGGGGCGAAAATACAAAAACAAAGGGTACCATATGCGATGGGTCACCTGTGCACAAAATTTTCCATTAATTTAAAGACAGTAAGTTAGAAACCTTTAAAATGAAATCTTATCATGTGGTTATACCTCATAACTTCTGTAAAAAAACTGACATGAAATTGTCAACCATAAATTCTTTTGTTTCACAAAAATAAAAAAGTGGGGATGTCAGTGAGTACCAGTGAGCTTATTGCCTTACATTGCATTTTTTGCATGGCACCCCAGTGGTTCCTGAAGTCAAAATAGTCTGGCTGCAGACCGGTCATCTCTGAGAACCACTCTTAAAGACATATAGCTTGGAACAGTAATACATGCAAAAACTTGGGGAAAAATTGGGTTAAACTTCCGTTGATGATTAAAGTAATGGTTGGGATATCAAAAGTTAAAAATCAAAAACCTGACCTGCAAAACCTAATCACAAAACTTTTAATAAAGCCGGGTAAACAGTCTGCTTTCAGGATAAAAGCTCATCCACAATGAAAACAGAACGCAGCCAGTGTAGCTCAGGTAGCTCCGTTAACTAGATGACAGAGCTACATAGCAAATGTAGCTAAAGCTAAGCTCACAAAGCAGCTACATAAGCTACATATCTATGTCACCTTCATAGCTTAGTTAGCTTTAGCTAAGTTTACGAAAGCTCACATTGCCAAAGCTTACTTAGCTATAGAAAATGGGCTACACAGCTAGTGTAGGTAATGTAGCTATTGTTATAAGCTATAAGGCTGTGAGCTATATTTGTGAGCTTAGCTACGAGCTAAGCTCACAAAGCAGCTATGTAAGCTATGTATGTATGCTATCTACGTAGCTACATCAGCTGTACTGTTTGATAAAGTTCATTTTGCTAAAGCTAACTTACCTACATTGGCTTATGTAGTAATATTAGCAAGAACAGGCTATGTTAGCTTTAGCTAAAGTTAATGAAGCTAAAGCATTCCACTGTTTGTGTGACTACTTCTAAGACAGTGCACATAATTCAATCTTGGATTAGTCCTCTGAACTTTTCCTTTTTTTATTGTTACTTTGTGATTTTTCCAATGTTTGCAAAAAGGGTGCCCTTCACGTTTTGTCCACTTGGGGGCATCCTAGAGGGCACTTTGTCACACGTTATTTACTGGGAGGGACCTGGTTTAATTGCCACAGGGCATCTAAGAGAGCACTGTTGTGGCATTTTTTGAGTCCTCCAGAGGTACTGGTGCCTACTTTACAGCACCCTCGATATAAAAATATACGCTACATAAGGCCATAATGGGGAGATGCTAAAGCTGACATTTGTTTTCAGCACTTGAAAACACATGACTTTTTTTCTTTGAAAACTTCATCCTAAGCCAAACAGTGCAATTTTTATTAAAATAAGTTTATCAAAAAATACATGAAGAAAAATAACTACGCCACAGCCAAGTACAGAACTTTATCCAACAGATTACATAATGATGCAACAATAACCTTAAGTAATATTATGAAAGGATGCTATTCACATTTATTTATTTGCAGTTGAAGGGAAGGCATGTTCCCCAAGTTGTTTTTCAGTGGATGCTCAAGGCAACACGCCTACTATGTCATCACTGATTTTGTTGTACAACAAGCCTGCACTGTGAATCCATTGAGAGCACTGTGTCTGGCAAATATCCCAGTTTTTACAATACTCTCTGTCCTTGGTGAGCCCATTCATTACATGATATTAACCTCTTGTAGGGCTGAAATGGCTATGTTAATTCTTGCCTGATTTTACAGTTGATCATTATCTATCAGGTAAAGAGAGATCTGTAAATAGCTGCTTTTTTATGCGAAAGATATTTCTAAATATATCCTCATAAGGATGCAGTTTCTTCATACTCTAGTGTAGTGTTTATGCCTCTGTACCTCTCCCACTACTTACTCGTTTCATGCAGCATTAAAGGATCCAGTGGTTACCTCTGAAAAATGCATTTCATTTGCTGCTAACGGAAAAAAATGGGCTTGTGTCCCATTAATGAAAACCCCTAATACAACGAAACACCCAGGTTTTAGTCACGGTTATGGATGAGCTCCATCAGTGGTGCTTAAGAACATCGGCCCACGCATCACACTGGTGGATAATGTGTGCATTCACTCCATCACGCACACACACGCACAGAAATCAGTGTGGGGGCTGGAGCACATAAGCAGGAGTCATGAGTGAAAGAAGTGGGCTGACCACTATTGATTGACTTACAGGTTGCACAGAGCAGGTTACATGACAAAGACCAGAGAGGTGTTTCTTTTCAATTATAAACTTTATTGGCTAGAATGAACTGAGATGAGTCAGGGACATTTTTACAGCCAATAACAGTCAACAACAACAATTGTGCAATCAACGCTTGTTACAGCAATGAAAAAGATGGCAATTAACTATTTTAACGCTATTATTCTCATATTATTTTACATTTCTATGTGATACATCCATATTTCACACTCAAGAGATGTTCAAATATGAACCCAATAATGTGGCTTTGCATATGTACATAAACAGTCAAAAGATGCAAAATATAGTAGGGGCAAAATATAAACAGCATAAAGCCATGACAAATGACTGGTTCTTACACATATCTATGCATGGATTACAAAAACAGAACTTAGGCAAGCTCAATTACTTACAGGGCCGGTTCTAGGCATGCATACATGAGGGGGCAGGCAGAAATGTGAAGGGGGCAGCATGCATACACATCATGCTCCAGCATATTTTTTGTTGTTGTTGTCTGTGAGGTACCAGCAGCATCACTGCTACTGGTACAGGCAGGAGCAGCACTTTTAAAAGCTCTGAAAAATGGATGCATCGCGCAGAACTGAAGGAAACTTTAAGTCCAATGGCAAAATTGTGTTTCATGCTTCGCTGTCATGATCAGTTTGAGTTTGTAGAAAATGGATGCAGAAACGCACATGAAGCTCTTTATGAGCTGCTGAAAGCAGTGGGAATGGATGAGAGTAACAGTTTTGTAAAAATTACTGTGATTATTATTATCATTACTATTATTATTATCATCATCAAACCACCTCAAACCAGCATGCAGAACTAGAGACTGGGTGGGGCTTTCTGTAGCAGGCATGAAAACGGGTGAGGGGTGAAAAAGGTGAGAAGGATACGACCCCTCTAGGGGGGTCCGGGGGAATTCTCCCCCGTAAGAAAATTTTGAATATTTCATATTTAAAAGCGTCAATCTGGTGCATTTTGAGAGAAAAATCAAGCAGAATTACAAGACAGTATGAATGTATAATGAAGTATCTATCTATACATGGTCACATTATGCTTTATAAAAAATGAGACTGACAACTTCTCTCATGAAATGCGCAACAGCACAACTTTAATGTAGTCGCTCAGATGTGCAAATGGCCTGTCAATATTATCATCAAGTACAGACCCTGACAATGACAAGCCTCAGACCACACTTATGTATGACAGGCCGGTATATGCAGGTATATGCTAACCAGCCAAGCCTCTCCATACACAGCTCACTGCGCAATCAGTGTTGCCAGATACAGCTGATAGTTTCCAGCCCAAAACTTGTCCAAAAACCGCCAGAGTGCACAAAACAGCCCAATAATCAATATTTAGTGCTTTTCTTTCGATGAACAAACAAAACTCCATAAAAGTCCAGTGACAGCTTAAGTACACCAAAAATAACTCCTATAATGACAAGCAACAAAGTCGACCATCACAACATACTGATTTCAGGTGCATGACCACCACCTGCATCTCTATTCCTCCAAAAAATGGCAGATCTTATGAAGCTCAACAACACAACAGAATTAATCTGTATATTTCATATCATCAATACAGTAACTGGTTAGGGTTAAACACACACTCCACTTTCAGAGAGATAAATACACTTATCACAATTATTATAATTTACAGGAGACAGACATGACTGTATTAGCTCACCTTTAGATGCTGGGGGCTGCTCCTTTAACATTGATGAAGAGCACAGAAACATCTGATCCTAACAGCTGTCTACATCAGCATATGTGGCGGCTGGGTCTGCAGTTCAATAACATGAGGCTAATTCAGAACTCCTCTCACCGGAATGTTTTGCTAGCTATAATGTATAAAACTGCAGCGTTCGACTTTTTGTTTACTTTATCAGGACCCCCACTCTTCCTGTACAACAGGACGTTTTCCAGCTTTGTATAAGCTTTAGCTAATTCAGTGCAGGTTACTGTGGGCCGTAGCCAACGCCAAAAACAACCAAATTTGCCGTCTTTATTGGTCTCCGAGAGTTTAACTCTCTTGCAGACACGCACGCACACACATAAAAACACGCACGGCACGACATGCACAACCATTGCTGAAGTATTGAAAGTGGAATTTCTTTGCATTCTTGCTTCATGTACATCTTAAGCTGCTCAGCACGGCAGGGTTTGCATTGTATGTCCCCCGTCATGGGAATAGTGATGTGTCTGTATGGAATCATACGATCTGTATGAACCTCTCAGTATTAATGGTGCCTTCACAGTTGTGTAAGTTACCCATGCTATGTTCACTCATACACCCCACACCATCACAGATGCTGCTTTTTAAATTTAGTCTGGTCATCAACTAGATGATTTTTAGGTTTTAGAAGACTTTAAAAATATGGGTGATTATTTAAAATAACTTTCATTTTGTAATCATCTGAACACACACTAGATGACACAGACCATCATGACTTCAGAAGAATAACAAACATGGATGACTATCGATACCCTTGGCCGGTACTAATTTGAACGATCCTTTTCCTTTTTAGTCTGGATGGCCATCATTTCCAAAAACAATGATATATGGACTGTACACTCTTCCACTTTTTTGTGCTATATTCAATTGATTATACGTTGAAAAGGATTTGCATATCACTGTGTTCAGTTTTCAGTCACATTATCAAAACGTCAAAACTGTTTTGGAGTTGGGGCTTGTAAACTTGTTCAGACTTTCAGTAGACCTAGTAAGATTTTAGCACTGATGGATTTCTGCTATCATCAATTAAAGACCGGAGGAACAAACTCAGTGTGTTTTAGGCACAGGGGTAATAACAATAGGAGCTGTGTTTGCTCCGTTTTGAAGCCCCTGAAGGTTAAAGTATGGATACAGTTTCTCAGTAAAGAAACATCCAGTGTAAGAATAGAGATGTGATTTAGAATCAGCATCATAGAAGGAGACCACACCCTTGTTGTAGTCCACAAAGACGCCTACTTTCTGGAGCTTTTCCTTTACTGAGATTTTTCCATCTTTATTATATACTTGATAAATACCATCATCAAGCCCAATGGTCCAAGCACCATCTTCTTCTGACAGAGGTGCGTCTGTCTTTCTGTCAATAGACTCTTTGACAACTCCAATAATCCAGTCAGTTTTATCTTTGATTTGGACCTCATAGTAAAACTTTCCGGTTGTAAACCCCTCCTCTGCCAAAACCTCAGAAAACATTTCAAATCTTTTTGGATGTGGGGGAAGTTTAGGTCTTCTTCCTCCTTCAGTGACTTTTTTTCCACCCTGGCTTATGACAAGTGAACAATATGCTGTTTCTGGATCAAAGTTCAAGTCCACTGCATGTTCCCTCATCCTTTTCATTTTGATCTCAGGAAGATTCTCCATTATGTCACCAACTCTCTGTTTCAGCAGAGAAATAGAACCTCTTGCAGCATCAAAAGACATATCGCTGTGCACGTTAACATCTGCCCAGTTTTTGTTTAAAGTTGATGAAAATGTTTGGAAACTCTGGAGTAAAAGATGGTGATCCTCACTCTGCCACAGCTTCTCCAGCTGACTGCTCCTACTGTCAAGGTCAGCAACTTCCCTCCTTAGTAGTGTGATGAAGTCTTCAGCCTTCTGCTTGGTTGCTCTGCACCTCTCCTCAATCGCCTCAAGAATCTCTGCTCGGCTGCTCTGGATAGAGCAGATCAAGTCATCAAATGCCTGCATGCTGGCTTCTTTCTCCTTTTCAGCTTCTTTTTGGCACTCAGTGACTGAGTCTTCAATTGCTGCTATCTTCTCTAACAGTGATTGTTTAGTTATTTCAATGCCTGCTGTGGTCACATCTTTTTTAGCCATCACTGCTTCGTATTCTTCCTCCAGTGGAACAACTTCATGACCTTTGTGGTTGGTTTTGATGCACAGGGCACAAATACAGGCCTTGTCGGTCCTACAGTACAGTTCTGTCATCTTGCTGTGCTCCTTGCACATTCTGTCATCAAGATCCTTCACTGGGTTTAGTAATGTGTGGCTCTTCATGCGAGCAACTCTCAAGTGTGGCTCCAGGTGGGCTTCACAAAAAGAGGCCATGCACATCAGGCATGATTTCACAGCCTTTTCCCTTTTCTCAGAGCAGATATCACAAAGAACGTCTGTTGTTTCATTAAGCCCAGGCTCTGTGGTCGTGGCTTTCACTTGAACTGATGTCTTCAACGCACTAACTAACTCAGACACCATAGTGTTGACTTTAAGGTGAGTTCCAGGAGAAAATACCTCTTTGCAAAATGGGCACTGGCATGAGTTATTGCTGTCCCAATACTTGTGGATACATGTGCTGCAAAAGTTGTGTCCACATGGCGTTGTCACTGGGTCTGTGAACACGTCCAGACAGATGGAACACTGGAACCTTTCCTCTGTCAGCAGACAGCTGGAAGCGGCCATATCTGAGCAAGATATAATAAAGCAACAAAACAACTTAGTGGCCTAAAATACCTCAACAACAGCGTATTTCATCCTAAGTTCGACATGGAACTCAAATAGAGAACAGAACATGTCAAGAAAATTACATTTCTTACCTGTAAAGTCAACGAAGTTAACAACACAGTCAAAAAAATGCTTCAGAGCTCACAGTTTGAAAACTTCCGGTAGCGTTCCTTAAGTTTCGTTTTAGCGCGTCGACGTTTACGTCACCTCCCTTTCTCTTTACGCATCCACTTCCTGATAAAAGATTTAACCCTTTCACCTCAATGTAGAAGACTATTTTACGACGTTGTACTTTTGCCACGATCAATACAGAAATTATGAGATGATTAGCCATAATTATTAGATTAAAAAAAAATCGAAATTATGAGGTAAAAAGTAATTTCATAGATATTCTTGTAACGAATAGTGTAAGGGGCTCTAGATATTAATTTGCCCTATTTTAGTAAATGTGTCAAAAACAATTTGAGAACTTGTTTGAGATATTTTTAAGCCATTCTTATGGAAAAATATGTAGAATTTGATTTAAATTTTGTATGTACAGTTTTAGATTTAGATATTTTCATGAAAATTTGGCAAATTTACCCGTATTTTTGAGGGAATGTGGGTGGGGAATTTTAAGGAATTTGTTTGGATTTTTGTTTAAATTCATGGATTTTTTGGGAATGTATTTGTAATTTTTCTTTTTGGAAGTCAATAAGAAATTTTAAAGGAATTTTCCAAAATGTTAGAGGAATTTTCATGGATGTTAAAGGGAATTTGTATATTTTGGGGAAAGTTCTTGGAATTTCTTTTGAACATTTTAATTGGAATTTTGGGGATATGTTTGTATTTTTGAAAAGTTTTCCTGGATGTTTTAAGGGGGCCTTGCTTTGAAAATTTTGGCATTTTCATGGGAATTTGGGTAATTTGTTTGGACATTTGTGCAAATTTGTTTGTAAAGTTTCAGGCATATTCATGGAAACTGTGGATCATTTATTTGTACTTTTTGGGGAATTTGGAAGGGAATGTCCTTTGAATTTTTCATGGAAATTTTGTGGATTTTGGGGGGGAAATAGTTCTCTTTAATGGAATTTTTGGGAATGTATTTTTTGCTTTTTTCCTTTCTTTTTTAACATGATAAGAAATTTTGGCAGAATTTGGTTTGGAATTATTGAGTATTTACTTGATTTTTTTCTAGCAATTTACATGGATTTTTTTTTTTTGGGGGGGGGTGCAAAAAATTCAGAACTTGAAGTGGAAATTTTGTTAATGCTTGGCCCTACAGGTCCTTGTGGTCCATTATCAAAATGACACTTATACTCCTCTCAATGACTGACACCATTTCTTAAAGAATGAAGACCAACAATACAACTGTCACTCAGCCAAAACATCTGCTCTAAAACCGATCCAGGGCTGTATTATCTGCAGAAACAGGACCTTCAGGAGATTTAAGTTCATCATTTCTGGTCAAAAATGATTCCCGTTGAAAGACAAGGCTGAGCTTTTGTACTTATCACGTCCTACTAACCCCAAAATAGTTTTAGAAACTTACAATGCTTTCTAAACAAAAGCTCAGGTCTCAGGAAACTTACAAATCTTGACTGAGGCCTGTTTGGAGTTTCTGGCTTCCAGGTGAGTTTGACCACAAGGGGTCAGGCACGCCAAGGAGCTGAGTGGCTCAAACTTTGTCCACTTGCACTTATAAATGGCACTCCTGTATGAAAAATACACTTTAAATAAAGGTTTAAAGATGTAGTGCTTCTAACCCCCCCCCCAGGCCTTGTTAAATCCACACTACCAATTAAAGAGTCTCTCAAGCCACACTATTTTATTTCTTATATGTTTTCTATTTTGTATTCAGCTATGACTTTCACACATTTTAACCAAATCTCATCTTCTCTGTGCAGTTACACCATGTTACACTCACCCAGCTGTCTCACTAATAAGACAGGCAGACATCCAAACTAGCAGATATTGTAACTTGGCAACTATAATGCGTTATTACAATGACAACCCTGCAGAAGCAAGTATGCAATCGTGAAAGTCACTCTGTGAGGCTCTTTTTTACACACATGCTTTCTTTTCTCTCAAACTGTCACACTTACACACACCATTGCACACCATGTTTGCTTTCTCTTTAACCAGTGTGTTTTATGTGCATGCTCAGTCATGCCCTGCTCCGACCCTCTTATGGGAGAAAGCATCAGAGGGCTTAGTGGACTACAAAGCACAAGAGGTGATAAACTAACAACAGTGGGCTGAGTGGGGACACAGAGGCGCTGGTTAGACAAAAATAAATTGGTCTGGGAGGGAGAAACATCTCTGTTTGTTTACAATTTGTCCCAACTGCATAAGGAAAACATGCTTACTCCAAATTCAAATTAATGATTAGTTGTATATTATGCTTCCAGTGGGGAATTCTCAACCTGATGGATGAAATCAGCAACTAAGTTAATGCTGTTTTGGTAGGCTACTGCAGATTTCCTCCTTCTGCAGACATCATCTGCTCCTAATGGCTGCCAAGCTTATTGAATTAAAAAGGTGGAGTCTGTCCCCAGGATATTGAAAATGGATAAGTTCAGATACCACAAGAATTGAATTCAATAGAATGCTGTCTCAGCTTCTATTTCTAAATCTGGAGTTAGCATATAAACAGCGACAATCACATGAACACGGATCCATTCACTTCTTACGAATGCACTATAATCACCTCCCTGAGGGCCTATGATTTGTAACAGACAAGCCATTTCAAATTGTAAGTGTTACTGCTTTGACTGGAATTCACGTCAATATGTATCCTACTCTTTTTTGGCTAGTTGTCAAAAATAAAAAAAAATCTAAAGGAGCATACATTATATATAATCAAATAGCCACTGATGAAACGTGGGGATGTGATGTATGCAGGCAAAAAAGGCTTAACATCCATGCAAAAAGTGCTGATTTTCTTGCACAGGTAAAAAAAATACGCCAACACAAGTGCTTTTAATTTATGTATAAATTGGCCTTGCAAATGAAGCTGCCACACTAAATTTGATGTAAGCTAATGTTAGTAGTCTGGACTTTTTGTTCCTCTTTATCTCAGTTTATTCATGTGCACCCCATTGTGAAATTCTTTAAGGGGTATGTGGTTACATTGTAACCAAGGTAATGCTGTTAGTGGCACGACGGTATTCGGTCTATTTTGTTGCAGCTCTACTTCCTTCTCTGTCGCTCCTTCACTCTGACCCTTTCCTCAAGTTCACACTGTGCTGCCTTCATGGAAAGTTGGAAAAGAGGTAAAGTGAGCAAACAATTTGTTATACTACAATGTATAATCTTGTATCTTACTTAAACACTGTACACAGAATGAAATCTGAGCATTTGTTGAACCGCATTTTTATTTCGTTCTGTTATTATAAAGAAATTATGTTTTATGTTCTGCGAGGCTAAAAAATACGAGTATCACCTGAACGCAGCATAGACACAGCGCTGCTGTCGGACACTCTGGAAGCAACAAGCTTGACTGGACAAAACGCCCACTGCTGCAGTGCTGTGCTCTTTGAATTTGACGGACATAACAACAAAACGAGATTGTCTCTCTGCTCTTTACGTCATTCCAGTAAGTATTTCCTCAGCTTTAAAAGACAAACGTTTGTTTGTCGACGTACAGGCAAGATATTTCGGATAAACTTTCCTGCGCATCAACGACGCAGGTGGAGTGGTGTTTTTGTTACGTTAGGATGCTCGAGAGCTTTTCTCTGCACCCCGTCCTGGAAAAGGAGAACCCGAAAGTTTGTCAACCGCCACTGAAGGATTGCTCATTGTCCTCCTTGTTCGTTGAAAGACACCTTTAGTGGTCAAAGTCCAAAATCTTCGAGGTAGGGCGTTTTTATCCCGAGGAGAAACCGTTGTAGCAGGTAACGTTAACTGACGTTAAACGTCAACGGTCGAGTGACCGTTAGCTTATAAAGCTAATAATGTTTACTATATTAAGGCTACTAAACGTACCAGTTTCAACACTGTAACATTTTAAAAGTTAATGACACTGCACAAAATAGGCTATTTGGAAAAATAAATAAATAATACGTATATTGTTATTTCAAATCAAAACGTTAAGTGGTGCCTCACGTTGTGCGCAACAAGAAGTTTGCTAGTTTAAGTCACAGGGGAGTTGATTAGTCTAATTAATGCACCTGCGGCCTCTGTTCCAGGACATGGAGGGAACTTGTAAACTACTGCTGTGATATGTTCTATTTAAAACTGGTTTATGTGTTTCTACAAAGTACAATATAAAACAGGTATTTTGTCCTACCTTCAACATCAACCTGAGCTGAAATATCATCTAAGTTTGGCACTTAAACCTGCTTGGTTTCAGGCTCTTGTAGCATTACACTTATAAAGCTCCTTCAGACTGAAACAATAAAAGGAAAATATTTCCTTTACTTCTGTTTGTGAATGGCCTCCCTTTATCTGCCATGTTCTGGTAGCATGTATCAGGAAAAAGAGTACATTTAATTTTTTAAAGTTTAGGTTTGATGCAATAAAAAAAAAAAAAAAAACAACACATAACAAAGAGATAATAACACCTACAAGACAGGAAGGGGCACTAAACTTAGAGAGCTTATTTGAAGTCTCCACATAAGTATTGTAATGATATTACAAAATTAAAGGAACATATAATCAACATACAGAAAATGAAAACATAGTTACACATTTAAACATTTTGTTGCAAAATGGATATACAGTTTTATTTGTCAGAGAAGGCTCTGCTCGAAAGATGCTTGCTGTGTTGGTCGAGCGGCATGCTTTGACTTTCCAGCAAGCGCAAAGTTAAAAGCCCCCTATGGATACATTTATTACAATGGGTATTGAATACAATAAAATTAGTTCAAAAGCAGTTAATTGATAGTAGCATGAATCCGAATATGAGGGTGCAACAAGCTTGATGCTATAAAGGAGGAGGCTGGGGTGGAGGGAGTTAAGCTTTATCAGCAGCAGTGTGGTGTATCAGCATCAGTGCAAGCAGGAATACTGAGAAATACATAGTATTTAAATGGACCACTGTGTTGAGAGAATGCGATGTGATTGGCTGTGGAAGCTGGGAGGCGATAATTGAAATAAGCTGATCATGGCTGGCCATAGGACTTCTCTATCCTGCATTAAAAAATACCAGGCTTTATTTTTTTAAAATCTAAATATGAATACCATCCATGCACAATAGAAAGGTATCACTTACACAACTATCCTGAAAATCTGCTATCTGAGGAACAACATCTCATGTTTCAAATTAAGCTTTTAATACCATCATTTGACCGTTTTCTCTGCAGATGTTTGCTGCTGATTTTATCCATTATTCCTGAAATCTAGGATGATAGTCACAGTATGCTATCCCATCAACAAAATGTGTTCACAGATGCAGCTCACCTGCTACGGTTAAGGAATATTAAGTGAAACATTTCAAAAGGCAAGGGATTTATTTGGATGCATTTGTACAACATACTGCTGAGGAATAAGGTCAAAAGAGCAAAGAACACAGAACATATAGCTAAGCCTATAAAATGTGGTCAGCAGCAACCCTCCCACTAAAGTATGGTGTCATTCTGTGGGAAACACTGGTATCAAAGTAATAGTTAAGCCTGTACAAACAGTAGGGATGGATGATATTATTTGCATGATATTGATATTGGTAGATGTTAGCTCAAAGATTTGGTTTATTGGTATTTTCAGATATGGACATTTCCCTTTACAACTGATATTTTGGCTGAAAAAATCTGCAAACATCAGCTGTAAATACTGGCCCTGTGACCAAATAAGTTAGTTGAGTTTTAGGCTAGACCAACAGACCTACTTCCGTTAAAGTTATTTTCTTTATTGATCATCAGTCCTCACACTTTAAACAGTGTTTTAGGACTGAAGTTTAAGGTCTGCACTACATTTTAAAATTGGCATTGATATCCACTGAATTTAATTTGTAAATACTGGCTTATTGGAGGTTGGCAAAAATCCAATATTATGTATCCCTAATACACGGTGGGCTCTTCGCCTGTTGCATAAAAGCTATTACTGTACTAGTGTATAGCATAGTGACTGAGTCTTTAAGTTTCTACCCTCAAAAAACTGAAAACATCAATAGAAAAGTTTCTCCTAAAAACTCTTATAATCAACAGAAGACAAAAATTAAATTAAATTAGTGTTTATGGTACAAGTAATTCATGTGAAAACAGTTGACACTCCAAAGTCTGGATTATCCAAAGAAAGGGTAAATGTTATCTGAGGACAAGGTTTTTTCCTCATCATGCTGAAACTCTTTTCACTTTTGTTGTACCTGAATAAAAAACATCTGGGTGGATTACATCCACCAAGCCTAAGTACTCATACTCGTAGAATATTACAGACATTTTACAGCATGATCTAAGCCTCTCATTATGTGAATAGAAGGATAAAGTTGAAGTCTTGTGTAAAGTTTTATGGTATTTCAACATAAGCGAGGATGACAAAAGAAGAGCAGACAGCAAAATATGCACTGCCAGCAGCATCTGATGAAAATAAAACTTAACCTTAGAATAGTTTTAAGCTTTATTAGTTTTAAGTATTGAGTAAGTGAGTACCCAAATTGAGGTACTTTGTATGTAAAAAAATGGTATAGGTGCATCCCAAGCCAGATGCCTCAAGTTAATCTGGCTGTTGATACTATATTTTGTAGCTTTTCTTACATTCTGCATCAAGCCAGTTTTATAAAGATGCCACTAGTGTTAACAACTAGTTTCTTTTGATTTTAGATGCACAGAACCTGCACCACTGAGTTGTTAGTGTGGTACATTGAAATCGGGTTCAATATAATGTGGGGAAAAAATGACAAATTCTTTGTACCTTGCCAATTTCAGACTCCTATACGACTCCCATGCGGACTAACACCAAACCATCACATTTTCCATTGTTGCTACCCACTGAAGAAAACTCTACAGATCAATTTATGGCTCTAAGTGCTTCTCCGCTCGTGGCCTTTTATTTACAGACCTGGAACTGTGCTCAATTAAAGATTCAAAAGTTTACGGTCTGTTCAGGTGGTATGAATAATTTAAAGATGTGGTTGATGGGTATTACAAGAGCTATGTTATTGTACTGTTGCATGCTGCTTCAGTGTCAGTTTCAAGGTTTTTCCTGTCTTACTTTCAGGCCTTCTGGGATTGTCACTTGATACTTCTCAGCAGGGAGTTATGTGCTGTCAGGAGAAGTGCAATGTTGAGAGCAATATTTGAGTCATTCTATTTTAAACCATAATTGACTTGCATGCAAAATGCTGAAAAGGGCAACGCAATGTTGCTGCTGCGATGTGTCTTCTGTTGTGACATTTTGATTGGCAGCTGTATCCCTTTTGCAAACATCATCACTCTGATTACCCACACTTGCTGTGACACACATTTCAGGCAGAGCTGTCAGCTGACAATAAGCTAAGCATTGATATGAGAGGGTTTATGTCGTCTCACTAATTTGGACCCGGTTCAGTCACCTGTCAGTGTCAGTGTTACTGTTTGACATCCTTTTATTCCATTTCAGTTCTTTTCCCTCGTGATAAAGACTTGAATTCGGATTTTAGAAGGTAAACTTCAGTGTTAGCAGAAAAAAACTAATTCTGCTATACTCTAAATTTATTTATGATGTCACATATGCAATATACTTTATACTTAGAGTATTTGTCACTTTTGGTCTCCTGGAACAGTATCTTTCCATAAAAGCTATTTATTTCTTTACAAAGCTATGAAGTCACATACAAGTTTTGTTGATGGGAAAGCTTCTTAAGTGTGTATCCCGACATTTCCATCATCCTCTTCTCACTTGTTTATTTTCAGAATTGAATCGGAGGAAGGAAGATGTCAGCAGTTCAGAAAGATGACCAGGGGGACTGGCAGACCGTGTGTCTCAAGTACCTGCTCTTTATTTTCAACTTTCTCTTCTGGGTAAGCAAGAGCTGCTAAATCACCCCAACTTAACTAACACTCATAAAAGCTTACAGAAAAGACCACTACAAAGGATACAATGGACTGGATACAGTATTAAATAAGCTTTGGTTTAAGTCTTTTTGGTAGCATATTGTTACACCACTAAATATTGTAGTGAATGGGACATTGTAATTCTTTGATAAAAACATCATAGTAATGATTAATGTTCCATGCAGGCAGAGAGACACTAGTGGACAGAGAGACAAGCAGAATCTGAGAGAGAGAGAGAGAGTTTTGATCTTGAAATGGCTCAGCTGTGGACTCGGCCCAAAGTGAGTCGTAGATTATCTGGGGCTTGACAGCTGAAGATGGCTGCACACTTTATGATACAGCAGTTTACAGCCTAAAGTGTGTGCCATTTAAACTCCTGTGCAAATTGTCTGGGGTCACTTTGGAAGATTTTCAAAATCTCAGGCAAAGAGGAAATAGTACGTGTGAAGAGTGAGCGAGAGAGAGAGAAGTACAGGTCTTTGAGTGGGAGGGGTTCAAGAGAAAAAAAGGGATCAAACGTAATCAGCAGGCTTGGGTTATTCATCTGTCACCACCTAAAACTCAGAAAAGCTTTGTGTCAGACCCCTCAGGCTGCAGATTTCCCTCAGTATTTCACATCAGTTCTCTTATGAGCACCACTGCATCATAATGACACAGCAAAGCATTTCTACTTAATTATCAGATCTTGCCATTATGAAACAGATCCAGCATGTTGATGCATTCCAAAAAGCAACTAAAAAAAGGGATTTCCAGATGTTAGAAGCATTACTTTATGGGCCCTGTTCATCAAAATGTTGCCTCCTTGCTTGGCACAGGTTGTTGACTATGTGGATCTTGCTTTTGACGGAAATGTAATGGGAGGATAAAGGAGACACTCTGTGCGGCATTTCCTATCCGTACGCCTCTGTAGCTGATCAGAGGAACAGATCAGAATGCCACCCTCTTTTATCCCTGATTGTTTGTAAGGAAATGGTCATTATGCCTCGACCTCACCTCTGAGGTCTCCTGTGCCTGTTCTAGCTCAGTCTCTGTTTCTATTTTCCCTCTTCACTTTAAACCCTTTCTTGTGCCCACCTTCCTCTCATGTTGCGTTTTTATGACTCATCTAAAAGCATTGAACTTGGATCCTATTTGTCACATCCTATCCTGTAAATTTTTAACTTTGACAGTTTTTTTCTCTGTGAGACTGAATTGACATGACACTCTCAATTTTTTTTATTTTTTTTTGCTTATTCAAACATTTTTTTAGTTTTTTATGACTTAATCCTTTCAAGCTCATACTTCTTTTAACTCAGCTTTTCAGATCCTCTCCTCTTTCAAACCTTTCACTCTACGCATATCAGTGTCACAGTATTTCCTTCTCGATCTTTATACTCCCATTACTTTGTAACGCCCTCCCCTCCCCTTCTCTTCTAGTTGGGTGGAGCAGCTGTCCTGGGTGTTGGAGTCTGGACGCTGGTGGAGAAGAGTGACTACTTGAGTCTGCTGGCATCCAGCACTTTTGCTGTTTCAGCGTACATCCTCATACTGGCTGGAAGCCTGGTGGTAGTTACGGGCTTCCTTGGCTGTTGTGCAGTGATCCGGGAGCAGAAGAGCTGCCTGTCCGCAGTAAGCCTGTGAAGACTTTTGTGTTTGTAGTTGTAAACATGTGGGTGTAGAGATGTGACTAATACATGGGACTTTGCAAGAGTGTCTTTAAAGAATTGCCTCCTTTTCAGACACCTTCACAGAAATTAAAGGTTTTATTTGCTGACATATTTACATTTCACCTCGGAAATACAATGAATAAAGCCTGGTCCACAGTAAAAGATGTTTAGTATCTTCACAAATGTTGGAAATGTAAAAGACCCCACACATAACATAAAATAGTGACATTTAACAATTTTGTTCCATCAGTGCGTTAAAAGCATTTTCCCAAGTCTAAAAACTAGGGATTGCAGAATGTCTTTAGTCAGACATGACTTTAAAGTAGGGGTGTAACAGTGTATGCATTCGTCGATCCGGTGCACATAGTCACACAATAAATACATCTGAATTCTTTGTACAGCCTATGGTCTGAACTAGGGCTGGGCGACATATTGAGCATACTCGATATACATTATGTGGAAGTTTTGCACCGTCAATGTGCAACTCCAACTCTCGTCCACACATGAGCGTTTTTGTATCAGCGGTGGAGAGAAGCATGGGGAGTAAAGGAAGTAAACAGAGCAGCGAGGCGAGTTAGAAGTGAGTTAGCTGCGTTCGGAGACGGACAACAAGACACAGCGCTGGATCTGTCATCTGGCAGTGGTTCAGCTTTGAAAAGGAAGAGGCTGAACTAAACGCGGCAACCGTTAAAATATGCCGAATGATGATGCAGAGATAATGGCAGCAGTAACATGACATGTCATTAAACATGACCCCAGTGTTGTTGAAAAGCCAGGATTTAAAAATCTCCACCAAGAATACATGATTTGTCTGGGCGTGAACATTTTGCTGAAAACTCCCTGCCAGGGTCGTACATGTCAGAGAGAAGGTGGCCCAGCAGCCTTATTCTTGAATAAGGTCTAAAGACTCTCTCATGTCATGAACTTGTCAGAAATGGGTCCAGTGTTCATCGGCATAGATAACGGGGATAACAGGGTTTTGGCCTTTGGCTGCATTGAGGATTGGTGAGTTTTGTGTAGGTTTGCTTCACCCTTAATGAGAAAAGTAATCATTTTATAATCAGCAATAGTAAACACAGAACACACAGAAAGCATTTCAGAACTTTCCATACACTCTAAAAGACTGAGTATTTTACGATTTATGTATTTTTGATATTAGTAAAAGATTGATGAAGTCCTTTTTAAATTGAACAGTGTGCTAAATTTGACTTTATATTGATTTTCAGCGACTATTTAATCAAAAATCCAACAGAACAGTGTATTTTAATCACCAAACTAGTGTCATTTAGGGCTGAATTAAAAATTATACAGCTACTTTGAGGAAATTTAAAAATATCGCAATATATATTATGTACTGGGATGTAGGAAAATATATATCAAGATATACAGTGCTTAACGAATTTATTAGACCACCACCCAAAGTAAGGTTTATACCACAGCTGCCCTAAATTAACAGCATTGGTAAAAATTGGTGAAACCAAAATCATTTTTTATGTTTCTGCAATGGTTAATACACCAATATGTAGAAGCTCTTTAACTGAAATGATATTTTTAATGCTAAAATATAATTATTATTGTTATCCATGAATTTTCAAATTTACTGATTTACAAAAAAACTGAAAAAGTAGTAAAGCACATTATTGATTCTTGATTAATATGTCAAATTATAGTTATTTACTTGCATTCCTGAACAGAAAAATGAGTTTTAGTGGTTGAATGTTATGCTTGATTGATTTCTGACTTCTCAGAGAAGCCCAGTAAGCCGGCTCAAATTTGGGTATAAAAAAGTGAATTCAGTTTGAAATTCCTCATTCCTGTTCAAAATAGTAAAACGTGGAGAGCTCACTGAAAATGAAAGAGTCCGCATTAAAGCACTTCATGATGCTGGATGGTCTCTGAGACAGGTAGTCTAATAAATTTGTTAAGCACTGTACATTTTAGGCCATATCGCCCAGCCCTAGTATGAATGGAGAAAAACGGCAATTATAGATGACAGTCTCTCTCTCAAGAAGCAGGTAAATCAAAACACACAAAAAAGAACAGTTAAATACAGGTGCATTAGCAGAGGAGCGGCCAGACCCGCCTGCCTCTCCTTCCTCTCACAAACTTCTCCGTGCCGTCTTTAAAAAGCCTCTGGATATAAAATCAGAGAGGGTTGGGGACTTTTAAAGGACTCATGCAGATATGCATTAGTAGAGAACAACAGCTACAAGTGTTGATTTAAACTCCATTTGAATGTCTCAACCTGTTTTTACATGAGCTGTCCATGAGCGGTCCTTCACTGAGAACATGGGTGATACTTTTGCATGAGTAATACATACATTAAAAAGTGTTCTCTACCTCTGCATATCTTCAAATAACCTTTAATATGCATCACAGGACACCACATAAATCATGAATATGACACCTCAAAAAGGCTCTAAAATACACATTTTATTTTCATCATTATGTTGTATCAGTTTTATCATACAAATGAGATATTAGACTATTCATTTCTGTGTTGCTTTTTTATTTTGCATCTTTTAAAAATCTGCTTTCCTCTTTTTTTCGCATATAATCCTCAAAAGACTGTGCAAACTATCATAAGTATTTCACATAAACTTCAGTTGGATATTTTAAATGATTCTGTGGTTCTGCAGGGCTCATGGTCACGGCTACTTGTTGGTCCTAGATTGTCATGTCTGCACTCACAAGCTAGCTCCTCGCCCACATGTGTGCAAAGTTATACTTTCCCTGCACAACTGTTCAACAGAACAACATGGTACCCCTCCAGTCTTGTCTGGGTCTGTCATCTGATGCAGACAAAGGGCTGTGACAGGACCCTCAGTGTCCTCATTATTTTACAGAGACAAGGCCCAGTTGGAGAAGAGCAGGTAGGAGGTGAACGTTCAATGGCACAGAGCTATTTTTAGGTCCATCTTTCCTAGGTTGATGGATGCAGCAATAGGAGAGAGTAATGGCCTTGTAGAGATGACTAGGTAGATTTGTACAGGATTTGATCTGGTGCATTTTGCTTGATTATCAACTGGACATGTGCTATTTATGAATCAGTTTTATGAGATTAACAACTGATGCTGGCATGCAAGTGTGAGTTCCTTTTTTAAGTATTGTGAAGTCAGAATATTGTGTGGGCACTTAGTACACAGGGACTGCAGTGCTTTTAAAAATCTTGTAACAAAGAGAAAAAGAGAAGGCAGAGGTTTAGTTAAGACTCAATTAGTGTAATTGCTACAGAACAACGGAGAACATTTGCTTCACACATATATACTGTACGTAAGGTGACGGTGAAGTTTGTTTCCCCTGCAGTGATTATTATTTTTTGACCAGAGGTTTGCCATTAGTTTGTTACCAATGTTGTGCAGCATTTTTAACATCTTCAGAAGCAGCAGTCTCACTTTAATGATCCTCAGTGAAGTAGCACTGTTGCAGCCACACAGCTGTAGTTTCCTGCTGTGTTTGTGTTACTTAGTACAGCTTATTGAGGTGTTTCAGCCTTGTGTTATTTTTTAGCCTGGGAAAACTGCAGTTTTAATCTTGCTGATTCCCTAACTGGCTGCCTTAGCACTCTAAATGTGTGGGCGATGTGTTTGTTACAAAGTTTACATAACTGCATTTAAAGCACATACAGTAGTGCTTCTTATTATAGATGAAGCTTGTAATTAGAGCCACTATTGTTTACTCTTCTTTAACATACAAAATATTTTAATTACTTTCATTTAGTTCCTTTTTGAAAGGTGTTGTGAAGTAAATTACTTCACATAATAGAAAGTATTTCCTCCTGCAAGTAGAGCTGTTCTTTCTTTTTCTTTCTTTCTTTTGTGTTTGACATGCCCTGAGGAATAGGATTTCACAGCGAGACAAAACAATTTTTGTTTGTCTCCTTTTGTGCAGAACTGCCATCTGCGTTTGACATGGCAGATGCAGCACAATGACAGTTGATTGAAGTTTTTATCTAGTTGTCAGGAGATTGAGCAACTTTCTCAAACAAGTTAGCTAAACCGTTCTCTCACAGGTTCCCTGTCTTTTTTCTTTTCCACAGTATTTTCTCTTTCTGTTGCTGATCTTCTTGATTGAACTTGTTGCTGGAGTTCTGGCTTACGTTTATTACCAAAGGGTGAGTAACTTAGTATTGTTTACTTTATTAGTGGTTGCAGGGCTAGACATAACAGGCTCTTGATTCATTTGCGAGAGTGGAAATAAATTATTCCGGTCTTAATTTGGGACCCCTTTTAACTTCCTTGTTGATTTTTCTTTTGCAGCCTGTTGTAGCATGCATGATAGGTCATCCTCACCTCCATGGCATGTTGAAAATTAATCCAAATCTTATTTGCTTCCCATAGCATTTTGCAGCTGCAAAGGCTTTCTCTTTTGTAGGTTTATATAAGGGGTGCAATGAGATAAGATTTGGGTCCACTAGATGTTGTTTTTTTTATTTTGGCAACCAAATAAGCAAAATTAGGGTTAGGGTTAGGAAAATTTGTCTTTTATACAACTTAAAGTTACAAAAGCAAAGCAATGCAGGTCTATTCAGAAATCTTTTAGCTAATCCTCCTGTATATGCTTATGTTTAGTTTATGTCTTGTCTAACTCTGACTTGCATTTTAACAGCACTTCAAATCAAATTTTTACTATATTCTGCACTCATTGCTATTACACTGAAAAGTTCTTAAAGTGTCGAGAGCACTTTTAAAGTCTTGGTAATTTCCAGTTTAGTACTTTAGTCTGTCATGGCAACTGGTTCTCTTTGTATCTGTGGCATATTGTTTACAGTTTTCACCTTGACAAGAAATCTTGTGATGTTTCAATCTTGCCGCTCTTGACATGAGATCTCGTCACACCCCTTGCTTCCATACATTTGTAGCCACTTTTGTGACACAATTCAACAAAATGGCAGCATCCATAAAGAAAACTTTGTTTTCAGCAGTATTTGGTGTATTTTGTGCTGTAGGTATTTTTGGTGCACGTCAGGGGGCTAGAATTAGATGAAAGGCGTCAAGGCATGATCAGTGAATGGGCTACTGGCTGTGACAGATCTGATTTAAGGGTCAGTTAAGAGTTATGTAGTTTAACCCCCACCTAAAAAACCCTTATTTGAAATTATAGTAGAAGATAGAATTGACACAGTTAAACAGTGAGAGTATTTGGCTGAGAAAATGACTTACAGATTGTGTTCTGAAACTGTGCAGGTGCTTTGCAGGGACATACAACTCAGGGGCATCATTATGAGGATGTATCAATGCTGTTTGCCTACTCATGGGTCTACTTGGATACAGGTGTTTGCAATGCAGTATTGGCATGTGTGGCCCCTCAGGGATTTTAAAATTTTGATTCTTTTTCACAGTTTCCTTCTTTTTCTCTCCTGTGTGCAAAGGCTTTTCCAGTGGTCTTTATACCTTACAGATACTGATGAGTCACAGGAGATTCTGCAGTGGAGCTTTAGATTTGTTTTTTTGTTGTTGTTATTTCTTTTATATGAGAGCTCAGGTTGTCAATTTTTGCCACCTGAACTGAGCGTTATGTTCACTTTGTGGAGTAGATCTAATACAGAGTTCTTGGATCCTGTTATCACTCAAAGATCTTCCTGTCAGTCAGCTAGGACTGCAAAGAGCAACGAGCTATCTGTAGGCAAGCTGAGGTTTATTGAAATTGAAAAGGGTTCAGCAAGGATAGGATCCCTTTAAAGATAAGGGCCCTTATCCTCCCTCTCTATTCTTTGTGAGTGTACACCGGCATACACACACACACAACAAAGACTAAATCTTAAGTCTATTTTTCGCTGTATGCCGTTCATCTGTCTGTCACAGGTGCGTGGGAGTTGCTACCTGTGTATCTTGCCCTAATCCTTCCACTTTTTCACTTCTGCCAAGCTTATCCTTTTAACTCTCTCACCTTTAAAGTTGCTTACTGACTGTGTGCTTTGCTGTCTCTCTGTCTCTCTCTCTTAATTGCCTGTTTGCAGCTCAGTGAAGAGCTGAAGCAGCATCTCAACCAGACTATGACGGAGAACTATGCCCAGCCAGGGAAGGTGGCCATCACATTAGCAGTGGACAATCTACAACAGGATGTATGGATTATATTTGCAAAAACTTACAGTATTTTGATTGATTGTAAAGAGATTACATGCAACATTTTTTCTCCTACTAATGTGGTCAAAGAGAGGCATGTTTTTTATAAAGACATTTTTCATAACTCAGTCTGAAGAAATCTGATTTTAAAATGGTCAAATTAAGTAGAAGAATTTGCCATTTATCCTTTTAGTTCTCTGAAAAGAGAGCATAGTTAAGGTCACAAAGAGGAAGTAATGCCATTCCTCCGGTTGTTAAAGAATTTCAGACTTTACTGAAAATTGATTTATGGAAGTGGTTTGTGCCAAATTCATCAGCCTGGCTTTAACCTTAGTTACTAGAGAATAAGCTGTGTTTATGAAATGTGTGTGACATCCCCAAAAAATCCCTGAGCTTTCCTGTTTGTTCCTCTCTAGTTCAAGTGCTGTGGCAGCAACAGTTCCCATGATTGGTCGATGAGTGTTTACATTTTATCAAAGCCAGCAGAGGGCAGAGTTGTACCTGACAGCTGCTGTAAAACCATCACCTATCAGTGTGGAAAGAGAGACCACCCCTCAAACATCTACAAGGTGGAGGTTAGTGGACTGCACATCTCTGGACAATGCATTTGTGTAAAATGAACAACTCTGTTTAGGTAGCATTTCTGCGAAAAACATTTTAGGAGTATTTTTAGAGTTGTCCTGATTTTTCCCCTCAGGAACTGAAAAGTAACAGAAACAGCAAAAAATGTAGTTTGAAACTTTTCCTGATAAAATGCTTGAAATGAATAAAACATGAGTTTTTGAATGCTAAGCAGTGAACTTTTCAACCTTCAGGTGTCTAACACTTCAGTTTCCACTTACTGCTGTCAGTGCTCTGGCTGCATCTGCTGCAACATAAACATATTTTCAGAATATAAACAAAGCATGCATCATCTTTTTATTGGCTTCCAGTTACTATAAGGATCAATTTCAAAATTGTATTAATTACATACAAGTCCCTACACGGCCTGGCCCCTACATACATAACTGAATTACTGAATTACTGCGCCCTTATTCTAGCAGTTGCTGTCTCTGATCATCTGGTCAGGGCCTTCTGCAGTTCCTCATTCCAAATTTAAATCCCTAGATGATCGTACATTTGCAGTGGCAGCCCCTTAACTTGTAATGGTCTTCCCTATAACATCATATATGCCGAATCTGTAGTTTCTTTTTAAAAGCTACAAAAAATATATCCTTTTTTTTTTTTTATAGATAAGCGTTTTTAAATTTCTTCCCAGTTGTGTTTTATTTCTTGTAGGTGTTATTGAATGTATGTAGAGTGTATTGTTGTTGTTATTCTCATTGGCCGTAAAAGATGCTAATATCCACAAAGAGCTAATTGATTGTTCTGGAGGAAGATTAAATCATTTGTTTGAACCATAAATGTTTGCCAGTATTATCTGAAGCATAACAGCTTTAACAGATCTGCATGTCCTGTGTAAGGCTGTCAAAATTTCTGAAACCTTTTGATATGCTTATGTTATAACTGTATGGTCTCTGTTTTTTTGAATGTCCGGTAGTATCAGAAACATTTAACTTAACATCTGTTCATAAAAAGCTGCCTAGGTAGGAATAAATCCATCAAGAAACAGCAAACAAACCCTTACACGTGTATAAAATGCACAAAAACACTGGCAATAAGGCACTACCAAACTCTGCCAATGTGTTTGTATTATTTGTACACTGCAAGATTATGCATACAATTTCTGATAAGAAATTACCCAATTTTGGATGCCATGGATCTCTATTCATGTTGCCATGTTATCAACAGACATCAAAACTACATCATACCAAAGTTGAAAATCTGGTATTGTGACAACCCTAGTTCCTTACACAATTTGTTCTCATTTTCTGCAACAATTCAGATATTTACTGTAGTGAATATAAGCTGAATTGTATCGTGATTTGTGCTGCCTATTAACTGTGTTCCAATCTACAGGGTGGCTGCATCACCAAGTTGGAGAAGTTTCTGGCTGATCATCTGTTGATCATTGGTGCTGTGGGGATAGGTGTGGCATGTCTACAGGTAGGCCAAATAAATATTTAGTATATTGTGTTAATGAAGCAGTAGAATAGTATTCTAAATGTGCTTTATATAATCCCATATATTTTAAAAACAGCTTTCACCTTTGGGAGTGAAATGCTGCCCTTGGTTGAATGAAACCTTACAAAAGCAGAACAGATGTTTTTTTGTATTCCATTTACTCAAAATGTTCTACTGCAGGTCAGCAGCCTCTAAATGGACATCTCTTTTCATCTCATCGTGGTCTCTAAATCATTGCTATTCAATTTTGTTCATCCCTGTTATTTGATTTGTCCCAGTCTGAGAGTGCCTTGAGCTTTTAAGCCTCACAGAGACAAGGAAGGTGCTTGCTGTCCTTTCTTAGCCTTACTTCACATCCTTGTAGATGACCTTAGGAGAAACCTGAGACCAAACCATTGATTATTTCCTATGGCATACGTAAGACTGATAGGCTCTTTTAATACCCAACACTGTATATGCTGTTCAGGATCAAGAGCTTTTATCAGGCAACAAGGAACTGAAAACAAGTAATCTTTAATTTCAAAATAAATCCAGAGAAAGGAGGGAAAAGGCCAGAAATTGTCTACAAGGCTTGTAAAAGCCAAAGATCATATATTCCTGGTCTGACATGAAATACACAGTGTAATTCAAGCCTGTTGTAAGGTTGTCACGATACCAGAATTTAAAACTTAGATCTGATAATTCTAATCAAATGATTTCAATATTTGTTTTGATATCTCGTCAACAAAAATAGAAGTTCTAGGCACCCAAAATGGGTAATTTTTTTTTCTTTTTTAAAAACCAAGAGTTACTAGATTAAATTGCACTAATACTTTGGCAATCCTTTTGTACAAAAATGTTGCAAATGTACTTCACAGTTGGGTTAAAATATGACTTAAGTTCTTCTATGCCTCTGCTCTTTTTGATTGTATTGATCAGGGTTGGGCAATACATAGACTAAGAAATATCAATGTCAGTTTAAACAGTATGTAAGGTACAGTTTTATATTGATGGATTTTATGCCAATTTATGATAATGTTATTATTCTTCGATTGGTCGAATGAACTGGTGCCATAGAAAAAAAAAAGATTCCGGCTCAGACTACACAAATTTAGTCAGATTTTGGCCTGACTGCAACATTGCAGCTCATTGTCAAACTTTGGGCCAGATTTTGAGCATAGGGAACGACAAATGGTCTAGTAGAGTGACATAGTTAACGGCGCATCCAAGATGCTCCACGACCACGAATCAGCAAGACTAGCATGTCTGAATCACACTTATAGTGTGGCCAGTCTATCAGCCAAGACAGGTCAAGATTTTAGTGGCATAGTTTGACATGGTGCAGTCATGAATGAGCAAAAAAATCGTGTAGTCCGACCTGAAAATGTATGCAGCCAAAAAGATTGTTTACAACACGAACCACTAACTCTCAAATGCTCACTGAATGTAAGATATAACCTATTCTAAGTGTTTAGACTAAATGAGTAGTAATCATTTATTTTATCTAAAGAGCATTTTTATCTGATATCTTTATATTTTATTACAAACATCACACAATCATTTTTCATACACATGTTGGTTTAAGATTGATATCGGCTGATATCAGCACTATTTACAAACATCCGTATCGGCCAAATAATGTGAAATGAGCAAATATCAATTACCATTATCTATCTGTCCAGTCGTGAAACATGCTAGGAGTATTACACCAAAAGAAGTGATGAAAACAATGGTGATGGCCCTTATTTTTACTATCTGTTAGATATGCATACAGCTAAAAACAATAGCAGCTATAAAACAACCCTGATTTACTTTTTTATTTCACATCACCCACTACTATTGATCATTAAATTATCAGAAATAGTTTTCTCCTTACATGTGGTATCAAGAAGTATGAAAAAAACTGAAAATTAAAAAAAAAAAACGTAATCTATTATGTGTGATTCAACACTTTAGAAGCCAATCAAACGTTATCTCTGTGTTTCTCCTTTGTCAACTATTCAGCATGTCTTAATGTCTTAATGTTGGTAGATACTTTATGTATAACAGCTGTGAACTTAAATTATATTGTTCAAATGTATTCTAATTCATCTTGAATGAATGGCACAGGCTACATGATACCTTGTTTACCTCACTAACCTGTCTATGGAACATTGTATTGTCTGTCTTAATATCCATGTGCGGTGTGTCACTGTAGCTGGCCGGGGCAATGTTGACAGCCTGCTTTATCTATCTGCTCTATAAAGAAGAAGAGGACTTCGGCACTTTGTGATTAATCTCTAGAGCACCTTTGTGTTTAATCAAGAGGAGAGACAAGGTTTGAGGGCATTGTGGAAATTTTACATCTGCATGTTTGTCCTTGTGTGGCTCTTTGCTCTGTGTTGAATGCCAAATCTGCGTGCTACATGTTTTCTAATAAATGAATTCATGTTCTTACATAATCTTTGGCTGAGTGTGAAGCATGCAGCTGCTTGGCTTTGGCTGTATGTTGTAGATGGTTGCTCTGCATGCTGTGATGATTGGCTGTTTTGGCTGATAAGGATGTGGTAAAGGTCAGACGGCTTGATTGAGCTGAACTTGACTGCTGCAGCATTACTTTTTCTTTCTACTAAAACCTGCACACACAAGAAAATCAAGAAAAGAAAAGGAGAACATGATAAGATATTAAGATATTAAGGTTTTAGTGGTGTATCCCTTTTGGCAGTTTTACTGTACTATTATTGTATTGCAGTTTATAGATAACCCTATTTTATTTGGTATGTAGATTAGTCTTCAAATAACTAAAAATGACAGCAGTAATGCACAATATACTTGAATTATTTTCTGGTCTCCTGTTTTTTTTCACTCAGACATCATATGTTTGGGAAAAGCTTCAGTGTTGTTGCCATAGCTACATGCAATCTAAAACAGGCTCGGCTGGAATAATGATTCAAAGAATAATGATGGACTAAAATTTGTGAGCTATCCAGCATTTCTCTACCTTACACAGTTGCTCTGCTTTTTTGTTTTGAAACTTGCCTCTAAAATATGGTTTAAGGAGACGTACTGATTTTTCTCACTTCTCCTTCGATGTCGTTCTCTCAGCCAAAATGTTGTAGGACCACAGATCTGTCAGAAGTGGAGAACAGAGGGAAAAACTCAGAAAGTTGCCTGGAGCCAGACTGTGATGAGTCTATACTCCATGCTGCCTCGCTCAATAAGGCTTTCTCTGAGGGCTTTTAGAGACTCATATTGAATCTGGGCATTTGCCTATTTATCCATCAAACCTGACAGACCTAGCAGCTCGGGTCAATGTCGGTTTCTGCAAGTCCTGCTTTATCTCTCAACCTTTTTCTATCATAGTGTACAGTACAGAGCTGTCTTGGGATTTGTTGAGGTTGAGCATGCATTATAATGCTCAGATTGGTCACAATCTAAGACATAATTCTATAACAGTAGTACAGTAGATAGTAGTAGTAGTAGATAGAATTTAAATTGAGTACAGGATCTAATAATCAGGACTGGTAAAAAACAGTTTTGTATATAAAGTTCCAAGGATTTTAACACCTAAATGGTAATCTCAGCCAGTTTTATGATTGGACTACATCATACAAAATGGTTTAAATTTTTCAATTTTTTTTTCCAAGAATAGTGCCATGAATTGCAGTTAGCTCTTGAAAATCACCCTTATCATTAGTGTTTTACTTCAACTATTTTGTCTTCAATTAACAGTCTTTGTTTTCCTCTTTTTACTAGAGCATGCATTGTAACTATTGTTGAACGCCTTTAAAATGATTAAGTATAAGGTGTCTGTGGGTTTTGAACACATAAATCAAATGGCAGACCAAGGGCCATCTCAGGCCCTTCAAAGCTTCCCATCCAGCCCCCAGATGAATATTAAATTCAGAAAAAGTGAGGAGTACCAAAAGATGTGGTGGTTTTTAGGGTATCTTTTGTCTTATAATCTTTACATCTTATAAATCAACCCTCAAAACGATCAAAATTATATATATACAGTTGTAATAGAAATTACTAGATACTTGATCAGAAATCCAACCTGTCAGCCATTTTTAGTGAACTGACACATGACAAACACATGCTTATAGTCCAGTTTTGAAACTGTCTCCTTTATGAAGACTTCCATTGCATTCAGCAACGTTTACCATGTACAGTTTCTGTGCAGCTGCGTAGCTCTTAGTACCATCTGTTTTCACTATTTTAGTTTGCAGTCCTGCTACTACCATTATAGGAGTTGAGCTCTTAACCCTTCGGTCACAGTAACAGCTGTGGAAAATGGACCTACAGCCTGTGAGTTATGCTGCCCATCTCTACTGATGATTTTTCTTTAACTGAAGAGTTTTTTTTTTTGTTTTTTTTTCAATCAAACCAGAAATCCAGAACGTTTATTTTCTGAACAGTAGACCACCTTATTTCAGGATTATGACCCGAAGAGTGGGTCACTGCCTGCCTGGTCTACATTGCTAAATATTCCAGTAAATTTTAAGCAGTGATGCCACCACTTTTAATGTGTCAGGTCTCACAGGAGTGTGATAGTGGCAGCTGAACTTGTGTTAATGCAAGGCAATGCAGTAACATTAAAGAATTTAAAAAGACTACAGTAATATATGAAAATAAAATGACAAAACGTAAGATTAAAGGAATGAAGGGTAAAAAACAGGTATTAGAATAGTGTCATACCACCAGATTGTATAGAATAGTGAGTTAAATGATTAATTATCTGTTTGTTAGACCTCAATGCTGGTTTTGTGTTATGTTCAAGCTGTATTGCAGCCACCTGCCACTAGCTGGGGCTGTCAGGCTTGTCAAATTGTTCTTTTCCTCAGGTCTCAGGAGAAATGCAGGTTAGCTGTGCTTTAATGTTGAAAATAAAGATAAAAGATTATGTAGGCTGGGGTCAGGTTAAACTGACAAATCCAGCAAGGCAATATGTGTTCACATTCAGCTCAGGCATGTTGCTGTTACCTTCAAGGACTGAAGGCTGAAAGTGCTAACACTACTAATTTTAGCCACTTTCAGCAGACCCATTTGACAGCATCTACCTGCAGTGTGGTTCTCTGCAATCTGAAAGAAAACACAGCTTGTTCTGACAATTACTGCATAAGATATGCTCCCATTAACAGGAATAAATTGTGTAATTCTGAATGTTTTCTCTCTTGTTTGCTTAACTGTAGACTATCTAATCAATCTGAATTTTAATGTCTGTTTCATCAACTTTAAAACTAGTTCTTTAAAACAATTTGCATTTTTATTCTTTACTTTGATGATAACAGGAAGATAACAGACTACAAGGATCAATAATTTTAAGTCTTCTTTCAACCCAACCCCAGTGCTTCATTCTGCCCTGGCTTTTGCCAGCCTGTGCACACATTGCTGCAGAACACTGCTTGACTCCTGTCATCCCCATAGTAACCAGTGACACGCTAACCTCCCACCTTCACCTATAACCCCCACAGTCAATATCTCTCTAGCTTCCTTCTGACTTCCATGGTGACTGAACATTATTTGACCTAACACGTCCTGTTTTCAGATCTGTGGCATGGTGTTCACCAGCTGCTTGTACAGAAGGATCAAGATGGAGCCTTACTGAGCAGTTCAAGCCTCCAACACACCACCCTCAACAGGCGGCTGGAGCAATGGCTACTGACACCTTCACTTCAACCTTTTTTTATACTGAAATCTGTGCATGTGATCGAAGCGGACAAAGGTCTATTTTAAACAGAAACAAGATGTGTCCTTGACCAGCAGGCTGATTTTTTCAGGTTCCACCTGTCTGTGCATCTTACAGCGTTTCTCTTTGCATCACTGCTTTGGCCAAGATGCATGCTTTATTTTTAACCAGACAAAGAAAAGGAAATGCACACTCATAAAACAAACTACCTTGTTCATTTAATGATGGTGCAGACTGATTAATCAGGTGTTTGTTGTGCAGATTTGCATAAGATCTTTATATTTTGGGCAGAGAGTAAGCTTAATTAGTACAAAGTGTACACTGTTGTGAAGCAAGATGATTTATTGTTGTAACTTTTGCAAACACGGTATGCCTCTTTCACTGTTTAACTGAGAACTATTAATTCATTGATCAAAATGTTTGAAAGGGAACTGATAATGCACTGTGAGCAACATATACAACTATGTTTATATTTATAGTTATGTGTATATTTCTTTGCACAAGAGCACTGAATGCTAAACTATAATTTAGTGGTCTAAAATTAGCTGCAAATCAAGCTGACAGTCCAATATGCAGCTACAAACTTTAACATAACAATCTCACATAAGGAAAAATTGAGTCATTTTTTTACTCTACTGATACTTGGATTAACAACTCCACCTAGTGGTCAGCACCATTTGACTACTGTTCTGGGTGAATACAAAACTACAGTGTATGACAGATTCCTTTCTTGTGCCCTATACCCATGACACTACATCAAGAATTGGCTACATATTTTTATTTATGGTACTTGGGATGCACATATATGACACATGATGGATTTTGACACAAGATTATGTTACCTTATATGAATGAACTGGCTGGTTTTCATACTTTTCTACACATCGTTTTTATCTTGAACAATGTAAAAGTGAGGTCATGTAAGAGCCAAAAGTATGGAAATAGTTATTTTCATTGCCCAATTGTATCATTTTCAAACCAATTTTTCATGTTTTCCTTGTGCAAAAAGTTGGTATTATCTAAATTTATTTAGTCAGGTCACACTAGTAGGCGTCAACCTATACTGGTTTTTCAGGGCCAATACCAATAATGATTGTCAGTAGTTCATGAGACTGACTATCAGTACTTGGAACCGATGTGTATTTATAATGTTGTAGAAATGTACATCATTTGGGAAAGATAAATTGCATGATTAAAAAATGAGGGAAAATAAACAAGTTAGTCCTAATTCTAGCAGGATACGAAATGGCTCAAAGCAAAGAAAACAGAGGCAGGAAAACAGCATATGTTCACTGTGTCAGTGGTGCCCAGGCTTAAGTGTTGCATATAATACACATGTGACATCAAGCAAATGAGATTGTGTTGTATAAAGGACATTTGTTGAGACTGAGGAAAGTGAAGATAGAACCAGGGGGATGACGCTCTTTGTTGGTAATAAAGATATTATTAATACTGATACCGATAATTGACCTCATTAATTGGTCAGGCAAATAATCTGTCAACCCCTAATGCTTTCACCCTTATGAAGATGGAGTAGTTGTATTCGTATGGTTTGTGAGCACAGTGTGCTTTTCCCTGTTAGCCTCCTAATGATCAGGATATGTGTTATTTCTGTGCCCTAAATCCTTAAAAAGAAACTGACCGTGCTCATCTACAAACAGCATTTTAAAAGAACATTAAAGACATACATTTACTATCTTTGTATGTATAGTTATGTCTATGTTCTCAATTCTGACTGCAGAACAGAAGAATAATCATTTAAGTGCACTGATCTTATTATTGAGTGCTCTGTCAGATGGAGGGCACCACTAGAGGGAGACAAATGTTTTCCACTTGCTTGTTTGACAGTTCTTTGTGTTATATACCCCCAACACACTGAAGCTGCCCCAGGTTTGGACCCAACTGATAATCAAAACGGCATTTAAAAACTCTGAAATGTTTGCTTTTGTTCTTCAATGGAACTATTCTCAGTGTTACTGCCATGGTCTCATCTATGTCTTTGACATCTGTGGTTTTTTTTTCATCCTTTAAAGAACTTGGTTCACATACCTCCTATAAGATCATGTGTTTCTCAGGGTCAAATTAGTTACATCAAAATGTAGTACTGATCGGTAAATGGTAATATGAAAAAATTAGCAACGTGTGGGGTCTCCCTTTTATAGCTCAAACTGCATAAATTCATAATGCAGTGCTTGTGCAGTATTTGTGGTTTTAGGGTCTCAGCAAGGCCAATTCTCCATACATCAAATACCATGCCATGCACATAGATTGTGCTCTGTTGTTTGTGCTTTATTGTTGCCATATGACTAAACTATTTGCCTATAAAGCACTACTCTTCCTTTTTCTTTGTTTCCCAAACTTCTTACAAGATACAGTCAGTTCACAGCAATTTATCATCGTCGCCTATTTATGAAAAAGGGCACAAAGTTCCAAAGGAGTCTGGATGTTCTCTAGCATTTTGGCTACAGTGAGCCTATAGAGTCTGTCAGTCCCTTTGTCTTCATCAGCTATGGGCAGATTGCTCTCATTTCCTGCAGATGTCACACACAAGACGACAGAAAAAGGGCACGCTGATTCTGACAAGATAGAAACACTCACATACACAATACTCTGAGGTTGCACACATTAGCATGCAGTTTGCACCCTTTGCCAGAAGAAACCCATGAGGACAGAATTAGGAGCAGCTGGAGATTCACCGCTCCCATGTGCGGAGTCCTCTACTTACGCCCTCCAACCTCATCACAATGTAGCCGTAGGGGCGATATTTCAGTGGGACAGCTCCAGAAGTTACCAGCGAACACATGCTGCAATATCATTTATCTGTCCAGTGTGTTTGCATGTGCAGAGATAAAGTTTAATACCTGCAGATTTATTAAAAAAAGGTTACGCAAAAGATTCCAGGAACCAATGAAAAAAGAATAAACTGATGCCGTATCTAAACATTAAACAACTGCATTCAATTCTGCAGTTCTGTGCATGTCCGCTTGCATGTCAGTATGTAATTATGCAGGTTTTTCTGTCTATAGGGCGTTCTGTTAAATTCTCATAAAGGCGTATTCTGGCATAACACAAGCTATTGCCTCAGTGTGTGCACCTGTGTTTAATATATGCAGGAACTGAAAGGGCCTCAGATCCAATAGCAGAGCCTTTAGTATAATAGCTGCGTGGGAAAGGGCTTGTGTAACACATTTTGTGCTCAATGTAACAACCCTAAATGTGGTGTAATGAGTTAGCTTAGCTCTTAGTGCGGATTGCCTGTATACCAGCATTAAGATCAGACAGACTTAAGGTGTCTTTTCCTTATCTAAAACTAGAATTACATCAGTGTTGTCATTGTTGGGCCTCTGGCTGTGATTAAACCTACCCAAAGCCATGCAAGGAATACAGAAAGATAAAGTAAACCCTTTTGGAAAGGCACTTTTAATAGTGCAAGTTGTGATGATTGAGAGTGGTTAGGTTGAAAATCAGTTAGGCTTTGTGAGCTGTTAAAGGGGCTTGGGAGTTCACTTCAAAGCACCATAAAACCTCTAAACCAGGCTCAGAAAAGGAAATGTGTTTTCGAAAATTGCACACCCCAAGTCTAAAGACGTTTTGTGAAGCCATGCTGTTGTAACGAATTAATTTGTGGCTTGCCATTGTCTCGCTGAAATAAGCAGGGAGATCCCTGTAAAAGACATTCTCTGAAAGCATCTGTTTCTCTGAAACTTTTAGGTACCTCTCGGTATTAATAATGCCTACACATAAGAGCAAGTTACCCAGGCTATGGGCACTAGTACACCCACACCATCACTGAGGCTGACTTTTGAACTTAGCTTTGATAACATCTGGATGGTCTTATTTTCCCTTCATCCGACAGCAAGGGTCCCAAAGCCATTGCCTCATGTGACATTCAGCTCGTCTAATGGCAGAAGTTTCAGGAGTACTACCCCTGTGTTGATCTTTAATTCTTAATTGTAACCTTGCAATATGTATTAAGGGCGTGGGTATGCATCTGCCTCCCGAGGCTCCTGAGGGCAAGGGAAAAGTGCTGTAACCAAAGCGTGGGGTCGCTGAGCAAGACAGTGTGGTGTTTCACAGTATCTAAGCATGTGGACGAGAGTCTTTCGGTCCTTGGTCCTTCTGGTCTTACTATACTCTAGTGAGGCTATCGGTATTGTTGGCAAGACTGCGTCTAATGCTGATGTGCTCAGGAGAGCGGGAATATACAAGAATGGCAGTTGTTTATCATGTAATCACTGAAGTAGTTCATGATCGTAGGGATACATTGTATGGGGCGCAGATGGCCTAGCGATTAGGTCGTGCCCCGTGTGCGTGGGCACGCGGGTTCAAGTCAGGCCCGAGGCCCCTTTCCCACATGACATTTTCCCCTATCTCATCCCTGTTTCCGACTCTCTCCACTGCCCTATCTCTATCAATAAAGGTAAATTAAATCTTAAAAAAAGAAAACAATCCTATGCCACCACAATATGCTTTCCAGAAGCTGTGCCCCCGCTTTTTGGAAACTCCAAACATGTCTTATCTGTCCAAGGTTAAAATGCGGGCTCAGCAGGAGAAATCTGATTGAATCCTTTTTTTTTTTTTTTGCTTCTCTGAGCCCTCTCTCCCATATCTGTTGAATTTTATTGCACAGGTCATTTGTCGGTTACAGATTCATATTACTTAAGAGGGCAGATGAAGTTTGCTCAGTCCTCTCCACAGCCACAGAAAAAGGAAAATCTCCTGGTGGCCATTCCTTTAACTACACCTGATAGAATCACCTGATAGACTTTTTTTCCACGCAAATGCTAGATAAAATATAAGCAAAAAAAAAGTAGCATTCTTTGTGATGGACAGATGTGTTTTGTTTCAGCTTCTACATGTTACACCCCTACAAATATTGATGCATTGATTTATTTTACTGATTTAGTTTTTGCATATTTGGCACACTTAAATGTTTCAGGTCATCAAACTAATTTTAATATTATACAAATATGACACCAGTAAAATGCAGAATTTATGGTTCCATCATTTAAGGCAAGTGGTCCAGGTCCTAAAGCAGCAAAGCGGCCCACAACCACCACCATGTTTGACTGTTGGTATGGTGTTCTTTTTATGAAATGCTGTGTTAGTTCTACATTAGATGTAACAAGACAGCACCTTTCAAGAATTCAACTTTTGTGTTGTCAGTCCATGGAATATTTTCCCAAAAGTCTTCAGGATCATCAAGATGTTTGTCAGGCAAATACGAGTTGAGCTTTTGTGTTGTTTTTGGTCAGCAGTGGTTCAGGCCTTGTATCTCTCCCATTTTTGCCCGGTCTCTTTCTTATTGTTTAATCATGAACACTGACCTGAACTGAGTCAAGTGATGCATGCAGGTCTGTAGATGCTGTTCTGGGTTCTTTTGTGACCTCCTGGATGAGTCGTGGATGCGCTCTTTGGGTAATTGTGGGGGGCCAGCCACTCCTAGGAAGGTTCACCACTGTTTTCAAGTTTTCTCCATTTGTGGGCAATGGCTCTCACTGTGTCAGACAGGTTCTATTTCAGTGATTTCTTGATTCATCAGGTCTGGCTGTAATCACGCCTCTGTGTGGCTGATTTAATTGAACTCAGCTAACTAACAAACAAGGTTTATCGCAGTTAATGCAAGATATACCATGGGGGCCAGTTACTTTTTCACATAGGGTCTTGAAAAATGAAACCATTTAAAAAAACTGCATTTTTTTATTTACTCAGGTTATCTTTGTTTGATCTTTTCACTGTAATAGCCTTCACACAAACACCATGAAACAGAGTACATGCCCAGCGTTGTCAGCATTAAGTGACTGTCTTGTTGCCCATTGCATATCAGCATCAGTGGTGAATTATTCCAAATGTATCAATTCAAGTCATGATCTGTTTGTTTCAGGGCAGATTCAGCACTTTATTAGATCTGGTTTCTAAATCCATGCTACCTTTATACCCTCAGCAACTTTACTTCTGGCCTGCAACACATTAGCTGTGGCCATAAATGTGTTTGACAGATTTCTACAAGGAACAAAGGCGTAGGGAAGGAGATGGCGTGTCTAGATAACTTCAGCCCTGGACGTCAAGGCTTAGGAGCTCAGCACGCCAGCTGTAATCTAAACCTTATATCTGTCACTTATTAAGTAAAGAATACTTTTATTTGGCATTGATAAATGAGTGTAGCATCCAATATAGATAAACAGTATTTCCAGGAATTTATGTTTCTTTTTATTCATATTTAATGACTTATTTCAGACCGGCCTCTTTAATACTATTCATGGTATTTTGTGATCCTTCTGTTTGACTTGGCCCTTCTAACAGTGTAATTTCCATGTGGGATTAATAAATTCTCAAACCATTCATTCATATGCAGTACGTGTGAAGTTGCTTGTGGTTGTGGAGGTTTCAAGATGCTAATAATGCAGTAAATCCTCAATGGAAATACTAAGTTAGAAAATCTTATTTACAACAGTTATTAATTTGGCTGGTTTATTTCTTCCTGTGTTGGTTTTGTTGGGACTTAAGGTCCTAAAACATTGGTCCCCAAACCTTGGGAGAGTGATACATCTTAGAAATGATGAGAAATAAGTGTCTTAGGACTGCAGAATAAAGACACTGCTAGGTCCCAAGCTTGAAAATTTTTTTTTAATTCACTTTTGTTTAAAAAATGTAGAAATCTCTGGGTCCATTTCAGTTGGTGAATCACCAACAGAAATGTAGTGTGAGTTATGGCTGCCAGTGGAGTGATCAACTCGGATGTAGCAGCAGTTTTATCCGAATTTTACCACATTTCTCCATAAAATAAAGAGCATTAAACCACACTGAAAGCTTTTCAAGATGGAAAACATTTTTTTCGTGCTTCCTCCAATTGTTACGGGGGAAGTTGAGATAAACTGTATGTATATCTAGCTGCTACAGCTGAAGGGATTAGCAGTAGAAAAAAGGGCTATTTTATCAGAATGGAGACAAAAGCAGACCTGCACTATAAGCTTTTCTTGGCGAAGATGTTTTCGCTTTCCTACCAACCAGCCTCAGCATAGGTTTTATCCACATCATGCTTCACTGTTTACACACTATGGCAGAGTTTTCCTGTCAAGCTAATGTTACTTCTGGAGCTGCACATGTGTACAACCTGATTCTGTCTCGTCACCCTGATCGGCCTGTTGTGATTGTGACAAGGTTTTTTCTTTTTCTTTTTCTTTCTTTCTTTTTTTTTTAAGTCCTGCCCTTCCAAAAATATTCATTATGGAAGTTTTCCCCTGATGAATAAGAAATATATCCATGAAATAGGTATTTGAAACAGTCTATCTGGAGTGTCAGGTTAGGCATGATATGTTGCTTTTTGAGTTCCTTTGGTCTACTTCACTTTGCCAGACTGGTTCTATTTAAGGGGTTTATTGATTTAACAGGTCTGGCAGTAACCAGGCCTGGGTGAGGCTAATGAAATGATCTCAACTTTCCAAAAAAGGTTATTAATCACAGTTAATGATTGAACAAGGGGTGCAATTGCTTGTTCACAGTAATTGGGGCCAGGTAGGTTTGGATAACATTTTCCCTTAATAAATGAAATCATCTTCTAAAAACTGCATTTTGTATTTTCAAGTATAATTTTTGTCTGTCATCAAAATTTATTTCATGATTTGAAACATCCGAATATGCCAAAAAAAAAGTAAGAAAAAGACAAGAATGCAGCAATCGGGCAAATACTCTCACAGCACTGTACATCTTCTCTGTACATCTGTATGTCTTCTAAAGTCTTATTTGACCACAAGTTTCTGTGTGATCTTCTGCGTGTTATAAGTTGTGACTAAAAACAGCAAGTGTGTGGTCCCATGGACACGCTGAGTCTTCTGGTCCTGTGATTTCCAACCTTGCAAGCAAAGCCTACCCAAGGGGGTCCCAGATCCCAGGTTGTGGGATCTAACCTGTCCAAACTGTCCTTGTGTCTGTGGTCTTCTATGTTTTTAAAATCTGTTCAGGTATTAAAATCTTCAAATATGTAGTCAGCCTTTCTGATTCTTTTAAAGGTCTCTTAAAGGCCTCCTAAGTGTTTCTTTTTTGCCTCCTGGTACCTCCAGAGTTGAAAGAGCTGTGGTTTCTTGGCTGTGTATTTGTGTGTATCACAGTTTGCGTGGGAGAGTCTTTGTCCATGGGAGAATGAGTTTAGATGAAAACAAACTTCAGAAAGTGTTTCAAGACGGGGTTTCCAAAGGCGGCTGTCTGATAATGATGATGATGTTGATGAGGCCGTTGACTGATACCAAACAGATGGTGGGTTGTGATGTATTACAATTCCAGGGCAGGTACCACAGTGATGGCAGCTCTAAAACAGACATTTTTGAGGAGGTAAAAAAGTCAGAGTGATGTTGTGTTCACAACCAGCAGGAACCATTTTTATAAATGCTGACAGTTAAATAAGCATGCTTACTTCTTCTCTGTCTGTGTACCAGCCTGTTTGTCCTTTCTGCTGGATAGATTGTGATTTGCGGTATGGGATCAGACTTGCTTACATTACTTTTGTGCTCACTTTCCCAGCGTGAGTCAAAGGGAAGTGTCTGTTTGGCTGAAAGAATGTGTTGAGTACTGATTCATGTGGTGTTGCTGTTATGTGGTGAAACGGGCCAACAAGGCGATGGAGTTTCATGCCTCAAATGTGTCAGGAGCGCTGGACTTGAACATGGCTTCTCTGGTGTCGTTACGATGTAATTTATACTGGCTGAGTGGTGTTTCCTTTAACGTGACCGTTGGAGTCTGTAAACTTTTACAAGCTGTCTGTCTCTACACCCTATGGATTGTTGTGGTGCTCCACAAAGAAAAACTACTCAGCTTTGTAGTGTTTTTATGTTAAAAGTCCAGACAGAATGAACTGTAATGAATGTTAAAAACAACACAACTTTAAAACTCCTGTAAGCTTTTTCAGCTTGTTAGGAATCAGACTGATATAAATACAGATGTCTGTTGATGAGCTACTAAAGCAAACAAGACCATTACCAAATAGACTGTTCCTATACAGTTGTTGTAATGCCTTTAACAGCTGATGAGGCCATTGTCTAAACAGATTTAGTTTGCATTTTCCATGGCAAAGATCCACACTGAGTGATACTTAGATATAAGCAGGAAAACATTACATATATTGACCACAGGGGCACCAAAATTTACACAAACAAATGCACTCTGAAATCATTGGAGGTTAATGCCACTACTACCGCCAGGTATCTTATACAACCAAACTTTAAAAATACAAAAATATCACTTTAACTACAAAATTAATGCACCAGTTGGATATCTGAACTTTTTAAAGCAGCATCTGCACTTATATTGTTCAGATTCTTGAGTTAAGAACTTAACTGGCATCATTGATTAACATTCAACAAATCTGAATTTGTATTTGCTGTCATTATTCCAGTTGCGTTTCATTGCTCCTGCATTGTGCACAAGATGTTTTACAATATTTTGGCTGATTTAGCGTTAATGTTTAGTGAAACTTTCTTGGTTTGTCTCACTGAAACTATATGATAAAAAAATAAAGAGTAAAGAAATAATAAATGTTACACACACAGAGTGGTGTAACGTCTCCAGCCACGGCTCTGGCTTTATTAGCACTGTGGACCAGATTAGAGCAGCAAAACAACTGCTCTCAGCAGCTACGGCTACTCTCAAGGGACATATGACTCAATAGGCAAACAAACACTGGTCTATTAGCACCGGTTAGCATACGCTGTTTATGATTACAACAGAGTGGAGAAGACTGGCCCGCTAATAACAAAACCAGTGACTGGAGACTTGGTCTCATTATGTTGGGTGGAAACAGAGCCGATAGCGATTCTTAAGCCAGAGTAAACCTGCCTATAAACATTTTTTTTAGGCAGCAACAACAGGCTTAAAAACAATAGAGCTGTTATTATCATGAGCACACTCTGAAGAAAGTATCTTAAAGTGATAGGTTTGTTGTCTTGAATAAAAATCACTAATGCTCAAACATTTTCAGGGGCCTGTCAGTCATGGGCCCTTAAACTTGTCCTAACTTTCTCTCCGCACATTTGATATTGTATTTGCCTGTTATGTTTCCATCTGTTTTAAAAATATCTACCTATCCACTCACTAAAAAACTCCACATGATAGATCTCCGGAACAAATAGCAGCTTAAATACACAGCTGTGAGCTGGAAAGAATAAGGCGTGTATAAAAACAGATTAGCCTGTCCACCGGTGTTTGTTTATGCTCCATGATGAATAGAAGAGGATGAAGCGGATATCATATTTGGAGGTTATTTATCTGAAACAAGAAAAAAGTGAAGGCGAGGGTACAGGAACAAACTAGCGTGAGAGGAAGTTTTGCTTCTCCCCTCAGAGATTGATGGCATGGAAGAGAGCATGGGAGCGACCTTGACATGGCCATGAGAGTGGGGAGGAGAGTTTGTAATCAGGCTGTCGAGTGCCCTTTAGGAAGTGAACACTTAAACACGAGGCGCCGTGCCATTACCGCTCAGGGCCTTGAGAGGTAAGATAGGCAATGGAGGCAGATGGCAAATTGGTTGAGAGGGAGGAGAAAGATGTTTAAAAATGCACAAAATTCAGCAGAGAATTTAGACAAAATGAGCAGAGGCGTCATGCTGTGATGCACATTCTGTTTCAGCTCATTTGTTGAAAGGTGTTTTAGGAAATCTGCAGCAGCCTTTGAGGCAATTTTCCAAAAAATCCCACTAAGAAGATACATTTTTTATATTACACTTTAAAACTTAACGTTTTTTTTTACAGGGATAAAACTCTTTCTAGTCTGATTTCTTGTTAACTGCCTTTGTGCTGCATTCCCTTTGGCTAAATACTGCAAACCTTTGTTGCACCAAAATCCAACAAGGATTGAGGTTGTGTATGACACGATACTACACATGACAACAGGATACAAAATAATGATAGAATACATGATATAATGCAACACTACAATACAATAAAACACAATTCAACATGAATAGATACAGTATGATACAATATAACAGCATAGACTACAAGATGATGCAATATGATACACCAGAAGGCTTTATCATACAATATGATAGATGCAATGTCATTAATCATGATGTGAAGGTTGGTAACCAGTGCATCAATTTTTAAAATCGCATTAATCACAGTGGATGAGTCAAAAGTCAACTGCATGTTGTGACATCAAACTTTTCCACAATTTATAAGAAGTTATTTTTTCAGTGGTTAAGTTAATGTCATAATCTTTGATCTACCCGAACAAAAATTGAAAATGACACAAAGACAGTTTAAATGCAAAATAATGAGATTTCAAAACTAAGTGAAGGGAGATTAATTGCCATTAACTTTAGAAATATTGAGATTAATTGCGATTAAAAGCGTGAATCATTTGAAAACCCTAACTATTATACAGTATAATAGATATAATTCAAAATGTTACAGTAGGATTCACTGTGATACAATCTGACGAGTACGATACAAAATGAAGCAACGACACAATATGACATGATCTGAAACATTATGAGATATGACTGATACAATACAATTCCACAATACCATCCTATACCACACCATATAATGCGACCTGTTGTGACAGGATACAATACCGTACATTACAATTCAGAAAATGTGCAGAGAAAAAAATATGTTGTTGCTTTTACGGTATCTTTTCCTTCTATCCCTACAGATATTAAAGTAACCTCCAAAATAAGTGAGATTGAAACATTTTCTTTTTTTTCAAAGATTGTTGTAATATTTGATCCGCTCTACAAAAATCAACCTATCTGTCATTATTAGAAAATAAGACGCATGACAAACACACACTCATCAGTCCATCCTTGATTGAAGCTGCCGTTTTCTGCATCAACTCTGTTCACTTTCCTCCATATGTTTCTCACCAATCAGGATGCAGAATATTTACATCAAACCCCAGAAACATATGGCTTGAATATTTCAGTTGCCCACTTGTGGGACTGAGTCCACTGCTAACGGCTAAAAATAAGGTACATTTCAAAGAAAATGAAAATATTTTATTAATAATTTGTTAATAAGACAGAAATGTTTATTTGGTTTTATTATTGAATAGTCTGGCCCCAACAGTGTCTGCAAAGACATAGACTGCCCCTTGTACAAATGTAGTTGATGACCCCTGCAATACAGTATGATATGATATGGTATGATATGATACAACACATTATGTTACAATACTGTATGACAGGATATGACACAATATTTAGCCCCCCATATCTCTTATAAAACAATGCTTACTGTTAATATACAATTGAAATATTGTAAGTAAAGCCACAAGAACTTTCACATGTTCCATGTCAAACTCACTTAGTTTTGATTGATGACTGAAATTGTAAAATCTGAGATCACTATGTATTGCAATAGTTCAATTTTCTAACATTTCCCCCAGTGCCTCCCGCTTCTGTCATCACTCATATTAGTCTTTACTGCTTGGATTATCTTGAATCTCTTTGCTTAGAATACCTCCTATGCCATCAGAAGAATGTAAACATAGTGTATAGATTTCCTTATACCATGGGTTGCCAGGAAATTATGTGTTTACATCTTTTATTCTATTCTTATGAACTTTGTCTTCATCTGATATGAGTTTAATTTTGACTTTCATGAGCTGTAATGCAGGTCAGCAAATGTAAACACTTTGATGGTAGTGTGAATCTGTGTGTGCATATAGCTTTTGATGTGTCAGCTATAATTTTGTTCGCTGCAGAAGGAAAGGTGTGTGTGGGGCCTTAAGGTGTGCAGCTGTGGGAGCTTTTCTGTCCCTACATCTGGAGATCCTTTTCAGCACAGGCCTGGATCAAACCTGTGTCAATAAATCAGGATTTATCCAGCGAACATGACTTTGAGTGTTGTAGTTGTCGGCCCTGGCTGCTGCTTCATCCCATCTGTGAAACACGAGTGCAAATGAAATGATTACCAGCTGAAGGCATTGATAAACAGATATTCATATTCAGGGATCATAAAGCAGCCCTCTCTCTGGATGGGACTCCCTGGTGTTTCCGTATAAGGATACTCCGCATTGTGTAACTTTTATAAGGAGTCATGATCTGTGACTTATTCCATCTGGAAGCTTGGAACCAGAAACTATGTGGGGCTTACCTTGAGCTACATGCACTATTAAATATTGCAAATGTGATTGAAATCAGCACTGCAGAAACTCCAGCAGTGATCCTGAAATAACATTTTTTTCCTGGTAGTGATTTCAGTCTGGGCAAACTGAATAATTGTTCATTGTTCAATATTTCACCTAAACCTGGTGTTTTCCAGGACAAAGCTTCTATTCTTTACCCACTTCTCTGTATAAAAGTGAACAACATGTATGAAATACTAATAATATACCTTCACAATGTATTTTGACTGTTTAAAATGAGTTTTAAAAGGCAAACAAAGCCATTTCTAAGGCTTTGAGACTCCAGCAAACCATGGTGACATCCATGGAGGATGGCCAGCCTACCAAAGTTTATCAAAGGGTACATCCACAACTTATCCAGGAGGCAACAAAAGAACCCAGAACAGCATCTACAGACATGTGTGCATCACTTGACTCAGTTCAGGTCAGTGTTCATGATTCAACAGTAAGAAAGAGACTGGGCAAAAATGGCATCCATGGGAGAGTTACAAGGTGAAAACCACTGCTGATGAAGAAGACAAAGGCTTGTCTCTTTTGACAAGACTTTAACAAACAAATTCTCTATACTGATGAGACAAAAGTTGAACTTTTGGAAGGTCGTGCCTCGTTACATCTGGCAGAAAATGAAGACAGCATTTCATAATAACAAAATCATGCCAACAGTCAAACATGGTGGTGGTAGTATGATGGTCTGGGGCTGCTTTGCTGCTTCAGGCTTTGGACCACTTGCTGTAATTAAAGGAACCACGAATTCTGCTGTGTACCAGAAAATCCTAAAGAAGAAGGTCTGGCCATCCCTTTGTGACCCCAAGCTCAAGCACACTTGTAGGATCAACAGTCTGGACTTAAAATTGATTGAGATGCGGCGTCATGCCCTTTAACAAGCGATTTATGCTCTAAATCTCTCCAATGTGGCTGTATTAAAACAATCCTGAAGAAGAGTGGGCCAAAGTTCCCCCACAGTGAAAGACTTATTGTGGGCCAGAATAAATCCTTGCAGTTGTTACCATCAACAGTGACACAACCGGTTGTTAGCAGAGATGGTGGGGTCAAATCCACCACTTGGACTCATGTTGCACTTAAGTCATACACATCTGACTTGATACTTGACTGGGACTCACAGGAAAAAGACTTGTGACTTGGCTTGGACTCGTGCACAATCTTGGGTTTTTAATTGTCACATCATGATCTCCTGCCTGTTCCCCTGCCACTCTTTCCCCTATCAGCAGCGGCTTTAACGCTGCATAACAATGACACACATGTGAGTCCCTGTGTCACTCACATGAGCCAGGGGTGTGCGCTATGTCAAAATATTATTTGGTTAATATTCCCTTAATATTTTATGTTTATGGAGGACAAATTAATGTTAAAATCTCTGCCTATGGGTTGTTAAGAAAACATTACTAAAACATTCATATTCACTAGTAATATAATAAATGTGCTGTTTATTGATAATTAACGGATAAAAGACGATAGAAAGACTGAAACATTAAATAGGGTTCTTGAAGGCAGTGAGACACAGGGACAGATGGATAAGAGGCTGTAACTGATAGATTAGTAACTTAGGGGTCCAGGAGATTTCAGCTGCATAAAGAAAACATTTCTGTTTCTTGATTTACTCCAGTGATATTAAATTACAAAGAGAGTGTCAAAAACAGATGTTTAAATCTGATCCTACTTTGAACATGATGCAGCAAATCTCAGTCATCTGTTATTCTAACAGATAATTTAAAGCATTTTAAAGCTTTATTTTACACATAGAAAGACTGTTTCACCATGAATGATGACAGATGTTTTAAAGAAAATAGAGAGGAGGGGTGATACTCAACATCCTCTAACAACAATGGCTACCCCACCATGCTGATGATGATAGTACAGGACAGGCTTTGAATTCCTTAGATACAGTATAATGATGCACTGGTCTAAGTAGACTGGATGTAAGAAGCATATCATAGAATGCTTATTACAACTTGAGACTTGACTTGGACTTGAAAAGAAGACTTGTATGCATCTCTGGTTGTTACGTTTACATTTCAGCACTGTATATCACCACCCAAACCAAAAATAGTTCTTACAAATCTAGTGAATTTGTCACAAAACCTTTGATTTATTAGATTATATCTTTGAATCATGTGATTCCAGTAGTAAAATCAACATTAAAAGATGAGTTTATGATAATCCTAAAATGCCTAAATGTGACCTTCAAAGTCAAGTCTTCTTTCCACTTTTCCCTCTCGGGCTTTTTTTAGTTAATTACACTAAAATCTAAGATTTGTTAGTGTCGGTTTGAACTCAGTGTGTGGTTTAGAGTTCCCACAGTTCAGCAGACATTGGTAGGCTGCGTCTTCTGTGTGGCAGGGAAACTCTCACCAGTACTTTGACCACAACTCTGTGTTTGTGTTATAGAGACTCTGGATGACTCTAAGAGGAACATACCAACATTCAGACCCTCATAGACTTACACTTATTTTCCTCTGCCAGAATACGATCCATGCTGCTTGTAACATGGAGTTAAGTCTCTGACACACATGCCTCACATTACTCCTGGCGTCTTCCTTGCTTTTCAGAGCGAGTTGTATATGTTTGTGTTTGTGTCCTGGGTTATCTGTTTACACTAGGGATGTGCTCCATGGGAATCAAGTTTGCTGCAGTAGTTCCTACCTTAACCTCCTAAGACCCTGCATGTTCATGTCAGGACAGTACATTTTGGTTTTCCTACAACACAATGAAAATGTCTGCTGTTAGAATGTTTGAGATAGTTGTCCAGAAGGCTTACTGAAGTTTTATTAACTTGCTTGAAATATTGGGGGAATTGGCTATGAAATTTTCAGGAACTATCATGAAAATGTTAGGGAATTTGTTTGGAAAATTGTTAATTATTTCAATGGATTTTAAGGAAAATGTCTTTATATTTTGGAGTGTTTTATAGGAAATTTTGTGGTTCACTTGGAGACATTGTCTTAAAGTTTTCAGGCATTTTCAAAGCATTTTAGAGAGTTTGATAAGTATTTTCATGGACTTTTGGGAGATATGTTTGTGTATGTTGAATAGTTGTATCGAAACTTCTTGAGGAAATTCACTTCAAATTTCTTTTAGCTTTTTTGGGGAGAAATTAGTTTGGAAGTTTGGGGGAATTTGTCATAAAGTTTTCAGGCATTTTCCTTTCAAGTTAGTGAAATGTAATAGCCATTTTAGGGAATTAACTTTAAAGACTTAAAGATATTTTCATGGAAATCTGATGGATGTTTGCGACATTTTCATGGAAATTTGGATTATATTTGTATTTGTTTTGGGAGATTTGTTTTGATTTTTTTTCCACAGAAATTAGTTTAATTAACTTGTTAATTGTTGTGAATTTGGAGGATAGTGTGTCTCTTGAAATGTTCAAAAATTGCCCTGAAAATTCTAGGGAATTTTTCTGAAAATTTTCAAGAATTTTAATGGAAATTTGTGAAATAAATTTGCACATTTTGGATAGTTTTATTGGATTTTTTAGGGAAAATTTGCTCTAAATTTTTTTCTTTAAGTTTTATGCAAATTTTTGAAATGTACTTTTACTTGTCATGGAAATTTTAGGGAATTTGTCAGGGAATTTTCAGGTATTCTCACTGAGATTTTGGGAGATATGTTGGCACATTTTGGATAGTTAAGTTCAATATTCAACATTGAGATTACAAGATCAGTATGAAATAAAAGGATTTGTTCATGCAGTGCTCATTTTATCCACCAGATGGACTCGGTGCTCTAAAAGGCGTTTTGCTTTAAACAGGCAGACATCCCTCCTTGATAGAAGTGTAAACCTACAACTTGGGCTGTTACTAGCTGTGAGGTGGTGTGCATCAGTGGTAAACATGTGAATCATGTCTCCAGCAATCTTCAGCTCTAACAAACACCGCATTCCTCTAAAGAAATAAAGAACTGTTTGTTCCCTGCACTTCATTCTGATTGTTGTTTTCTGGCCGTGGTATTTATTGCACTCTTTTATTGTACTCCGACAGCGCTGTGTAGAAAACAAAAATAGTCATGTGGTTATGAATAAGTAATTATGCTTTTTTTTAACACAAGGAACAAACAGATGCAGGGGGAGGGGGGAAGTTCACATGGGCACTAAAACAATCACCATGGAGACCAGGATTTAAGTGTCCTTTGTGTGCTGAGAACATGCGTGTGCCGGCTCATGTGTAATGTCTCACAAAAGATGACCCGACGTCGATTACAGAAGTGTCTCTCCATGAAAGGGTGAGCACGCCTTCATTTGGCGAGCTGAACCAACTATGCTCTTCTCTGACCAACTGGTGTTGTTGGTGATAGAAGAAGACTGGCGAGGAGGAAAAAAGGGGAGGTGTTAGAGAACATCATGCAAGCACAGACACAGAATCTGAAGGCTGAACTGTCTTTATGAATAAAAACAGCCTTGAATGAATCTGTTCATCTTGCTCTTCAACTCATAATTAACTTCTGATTTTAACAACGGTTTAAAATAATCCTTATTTGTGATATGCAACAAGACAAATCAAAATTACACAATAGAATGCAGAATAAAAATCGATATTTAAGGATATTATACAGTGTAATATTATTTCATATGATACAGTTTTAGACACATTACAGTACAATACACAATACAGTACATAACAATGATGGGATAAACAGTCATGGGGCCTATGAGGAAGGAGGGCAGCACACGGCTTAAAACACACACTATATGAACAAAAGGTGTATAAAATCAAGCCCCTAGCCATGCAGTCTCCATCTGCACACATTTGTGATACAAAATAGGCCATTCTGAAGAGCTCAGTGTCTCCAAGGGAGGGACTGTGATGGATGCAACCTATGCAATAAGATGGTTCATGAAATGCTCAACAGTCAACTCTGAGTGATAATATTATAAAGTGGAAGCATTTAGGAACAGCTGAAGGGTAGCAGAAGAGTCCTGAACTTCCACTGGCATTAATGTAAACACAAAAACTGTGTAGCACGAGCTTAGTGGAATGGCTTTCCATGGCCGAACAGCTGCATGAAAGCCTTGCATCATCAAGTCCAAAGCCAAGTGTTGGATGGAGTGGTGTAAAGCACACAGCCACTGGACTGGGGAACGGTGGAAACATGTTCTGTAAAGTCTCAAATCCCACTTTTCTCTTTGGCAGTCAGAGGGGTGAATCTGGGCTTGGTGGATGCTGGGAGAACATTACCTGCCTGATTGCGCTGCACCAACTGTGAAGTTTGGTGGAGGAGGAATAATCGTATGGTGCTGTTTTTCAGGGTTTGTGCTAGGCCCCTGATACCCAGTGAAGGAAAATCTTAATAATTTAACATACAAAGATATTTTGGACATTGCTATGCTTCCAACTTTGTGACAACAGTTTGGGGAAGACCCTTTTCTTTTCAAACATCACTCTGCCCCAGAGCACAAATCAAGTCCTATAAAGACATGGTGAGGAAGAACTTGACTGGCCTGCACGGAACTCTGACCTCAAACCCCTCTCGCACTTTTGGGATGAACTGAAATGTAGATTATGAGCCAGGTCTTTTCGTTCAACATCAATGCCTGACATCATTGATGCTCTACAGACTGAATGGGCACTAATTCCCACAAAACACTACAAAATCTTGAGGAAAGTCTTTCAGGAAGAATGAAGGCTGTTATATCTGCAAAAGGGGAACAAGTCCATATTAAAGTACATGTATTTGAATTCAATGCTTATACAGTCCCTGTTGAGTTAATGTTCAAGCAGCTGAATAATTTTGACAATATGGTGTATCTACACTAGACATCACAATGAGTAAACTACAGATATGAAAATGTGAAGAGTTATATCTCGCTTTGAGCTTCACCTGTATAACCCGGGGTAATGAAGCGAGCCAGATGCCTCTTTTACCATATCCTAACACTCTGTGATTGGTTTCTCTGCTGTTGCCTCAATCAAGACAAGTTACAGATTAAAGCAGAAGAAAACAGTGCAGTACAATACAACACACCTTTATGAATAGGATGTGAAACAATATAATGCTTTGATGTAGGATAATACAGTGTGATGCAAAACAATAGTATATGATATAAAGTGATACAGTGTGTTATTGTATTATTTTGTACAGTATGTTTAAATACAGTGGGGTAAGACCAACAATATGTGATGACAAGATCCAATGCAATCGATATGATATGATACAATACAATACGGAACAATATGATACGGCATGACTAGACACAATTTGAATATGATACGATAAAATACAGTAGAATACAATACAATACAAAACAACATGAAACGTTATGAGAAATATCATACAATACATAGCGATACAAAACGATACGATACAATAGGATACAGTAAAATACGTATGATACAATACAATTCAGTACAAAAAATTGGATACAATAAAATACATTTACAATCTCAAAATATATGATCAATACAATGTGATACAACAATAAGATAAAATACAAGATACAATACAATACATATGATACAATACTATACTACATTATACTGTACGATACGATACGATGGAATACATGTGATGCAACACTATTCTATACGTTACGATACGATAAGATAGAATACTTGTAATACAATACTATTCTATACGGTACGATATGATATGATAGAACACATGTGATACAACCAAGCAGCAACCTCTGGTCCTAAAAAATGAAGCAAATGCAGAAGTGCAAAAAATTGCTATACCGCGACTGTCCACTTGAGGCTGGCTGCAGGAAAACCAGAAGTTCCTTCTGCACACATGTTAAACAGCCGGTTTTGTTACACAAAATAAACTGGTTTACAGCCTGGTTCAAAACACCAAACGTGTCTCATTAGCTAGTGTCTTATTGTGCTCCCACTGTATGGAGGATGAATTTTTTTGTACTACAATCATTTGGATTATATTTAGGATAAACCTCACTTCACGGTGATTGGCACGTCTCATTTGATTGACAGATAGCTCGGCAGGCAGAGGCTCCGTTCCTGTCAACCGTAATGCTAGCTAGCAGGCTGACAGGAAGTCGCGCTTAGGGGGTGAGCCGTTAGGTTGATCCAAAGTTCGGTTGAGACCACAATTTCACTATGGAAGCATCCACGGATTGGCTTCAAAAGCCATTTTACTCCACCTATTGTAAGCAGACGACTGACGTCACACGGGGTTTGTGTCATTCTTTCTGCAATCTATGGATACAACACCATACTACACGTTACGATACGATACAGTGCATATGATACAATTCTATATGGTACGGTATGATACAAAACAATAAAAACCAATGTGATACAATACAATACAACACAACAGGATACAATACAATACATATGATACAAGACTATGCGATTCAATATGATACAATAGGACCACATAATAACACATGATACTGAAAAGTCCAATACTATACGACACAGTTTTCTCTCTTTGGGGAACTTGTCTTGAACCATGCACACCCATGCCAACAAAGTCTTTTTGTCCCATTTTAAATAAAGTCTGAGTGTTAAAATCTCCTCTCAACAACATTTATTGACACGCTTTCTCTTTGATTCAATATATAACCACTGTGTGCCTCTCGAGACAAAGAGTGTCACAGCCTGCTGCAGATTTCTGCCAGTGCTCATTATGCAATCCTAAGCTTTGATAATTCCTCCAGTGCACCGTTTAATTAGAAACACATGGCCCTGAGATCGCAGAGTAGTACAGAGCTTTTAATGTCTATACAGCCTGCACCATGAGTAATTGTTTCTCCCTCGCTTGTACTGAGCCATTTTTTAACCTGCTGACAGCCAGCAAGAAGAAGGAGGAGGAGGGAGAGATATGAGATGAACAAATCCATACTTCAAGTCATTACTGTTATCTTTTGGCTAAAGTGCAAACTAAGGGAAGGATGTGCAGAGAGGAGAGAGGCAGAAGCAGAAGGCTGGAGATAAAGAGGCCTGTTATGTCCTCCTTTTCTATTCCTTTCTCTCAGCCAGGAGTTGTTAGGAGTGAGGGAGGTCCCAGGTGAGCTGGAGAGCAATGGAGGCTGACATCATGACAGGACACTTCATCAAAGCCTGCAGAGGCTGTTTGGATACCTGCCCAGCTGAGGAAGAACTGTTATAGCTTCTCATATATAGTGCTGGGCAGCACAGGAACTTTTTCCACCTCACCGGATATAGAGATCGTGATAGGTCCTGCAATATGTGTGTAAAGGAAGATAGAGTGTGGCCCTGTGTTTTTTGATTTGACCAATTTAAAATATCTTGTGGACACTTAATCTTTTTTCCATCACTTGTCACACTTCTTCAAGGATAGTTGATTTGTTGCCATGAATATTGTACTTCCTTCTCATATTTTCAGTATTCTTTTTGTCCAAAGATCAGAGTCACATGAAAACACTCTGTGTGCAAACTCACATTTATGGCAGCAATGTAACCTGATGGATGTTAGAGGATTTACTCTCCTCCTGTTCTTCTTCTTTAGCCTGCTGAGAAAGGCCCAAATAACCCAAATGATATCATCATCTGTGTTTGGCTGCTTGCAGTTAGCTAATATTGTTGAGAGTTTTCTTGACAGCAGAAATTCTCTTGATGAAACAACCCCAATTCCAAAAAAGTTGGGGCGCTGTGTAAAATATATAAAAAAGAAAACAGAATGCAATGATATTTACATCTTTAAGAAACAACATTTTTTTTCCGCAGTAGAACATTAAAAACATATCAGATGTTGAAGCTGAGACATTTTACCATTTCATGAAAAGTATTAGCTCATTTTGATTTGATGACAGCAACACATCTCAAAAAAGTAGGGACAGGGCAACAGAGGGCTGGAAAAGCAAGTGGTACAAATGAAAAACAGCCGGAGGAGCATTTAGCAGCTTACAGAGTCTCTCATTAGTAAACATCAGCAGAGGTTCACCAATCTGTGAAAAATTGCATCTGAAAATTGAGGAATTGCAAATACTTTGAATATTCCATGTCTATCGTACATAATATCGAAAGAGTCAGAGAATCTGGAGAAATCTCTGTGTGCAAGAGCAGTGCTGTAGGTCAATATTGGATGCTTGTGAGAAGCACTGCATTAAAAACAGCCATGACTCTGTGCTGGAAATCACTGCATCGGCTCAAAAAACCTTCCAGAAATAATTCTCTGTCAACACAGTTCACCGTGCCATCCACAAATGTAAATTAAAGTTGAATCATGCAAAGAGGAAGCCATATGTAAACACAATCCAGAAATGTTGTCTTCTCTGAGCCAAAGCTCAGTTTAAATGGACTAATGCAAAATGGAAAATTGTTCTGTGGTCACATGAATCAAAATTTTAAATTCTTCTTGAATACCCCGGGCCTGTTATCAGTGCACAGTTCAACAGCCTGTATCTCTGAGGGTATGGGGTTGCATTGGTGTGGGCAGCTTACACACGTGGGAAGGCCCTAACAATGCTGAAAAGTATATTCATTCATTCAACCTTTATTTAAATCTCAAGCAATTATTAAGGAATCATTTTAATTGGCCCACAGCAAATTCTACAACATAAATGAAAAATGGACAACATTAGAACATGAAGCTTATGCTTGACTATATATTTTATCTGTTTTCTTATCGACAGATGAGTACAGATTTGTGTTACCTTGTGCTCGTCTGGGAAGGTAACAAAAAACAATACTCGTCTGTCAATGTATCAGTTGTGTAGATGGTATGGATTTATTTGGATTAGTGTATGATTTAGTCTCAGCACTAGGCAGTGCTACTACCCTAAAGGTCTTCACACACTGGGTCCGTTATTTTCGGATCCATCATCTGAAAAACTTCACACACTCGAACCTTGCACACTGGGTCCGATGCATTTTTATTTGCCTCCACTGTGAAAATTTGTAGAATGTGGCAAATTGTTTGGTAGCCTGTGTCTCTGTCACTGCTTTAAAATCCTGCTGGATCTATCCTGGCAGAGGGCTTCATACAACACTTGCTCATGCGTCATAGCGCTGAGCCAAGTTGAAGAGATGAAGAGCAACTTTTTAATTCAGCCTCTGTTATGACCTGTGAGTAGGCTACAAACTTCTGCCTTTATCTGTTACATTTCCATATCTGATATCCACATAATACACCAGCAAACTACGGTGTTTGCAGTGAGGTGTCGGTGTGAGAGAGGGAGAGAGAGGGAGGGGTTGGGCGGGGGTGAGTGAGCAAGAGAGAATAAAGCAACAGGCACTGATCTGAATCATCATCACCCATCTATCTGTTGTATTTCCATGGTTGATATCCACACTATGAGTAAAATTTGGTGTTTAAAGTGAGGTTTGGTGAGAGAGAGAGGGAGGGAGAGAGAGAGGGGGCGTCGGTTGGGGGTGAGCAAGTGAGGAGGAAGCAACAGGCACTGTTTTGGTTCATTAATCAACCATTTAAATGACTTGGACTGATGCGAAATTTTGCATAAAATCAAACCTATTCCGAAAAAAATATGACAGATGAAAATTTTGGTGTCAGTGTGCAAACATGATTAGAACAACATGAGCTCGATTTTCTTTTTTAATGTGCGAAAAAAATGACTGGCCATTTGCTTTGTCGGCCATTTACCAGCCATTTAAGCATGTCCAGTCTTTATCTAAATTGGACTGGATTGACTAAGTTTGATATCATAAAGGTGAGGTTTATGAAAGTGGCCCCACCCCCTAAAATTTTGTGTTTGTTATGATTATCATGAATAAATCAGAAGAAGTGCATGCATGGATTCTCCTCTCTGTATTATCTTTTTTTTTTTCTGTCATTTTATGGGTGTCCGTGTTTGGGCAGAGGTGTGAAGCTGTCGTCAGTCTGCACGTTGGGATAAAGGAAAACTTTTAGAAACCAGGACACCGGTGAAAGCCATAACCAATTTGACTGTGTAGTGAGTTACTGATAAGAACTGAAGAAAAGACATAAAACTCACCACATGCATTTCTATGGTAACAAAGCATAAACAACTTCAAAAGCCCCAAATTTTCTAGTTCCATCCTCTTTATGGCCAAAAAAATAGATGATTTCAGAATGAAGTATGTGACTCCTTTATTTTGAATGACTTCTACACAACCCTGAGCTTTCCCACAACTTTAAACATTTCCTTTGAGGCAATGTTTCTTTTCCCAGTGGGCAGACTTCTTCTTGTCATTCATCCTTGTGCTGAACTTTTCCACGCTGTGTTCCACGCCTTTCTCCTCCCTTGTCATATGTCAGTCATTCCCAGCCAGCGGGTGCCCCCCTGCTGGGCGGTGTGTAAGCTCGACTCGAATACCCACAGCTGTTCGCAGTTGTATGAGATGGAAAAGACGGAGGGAGAGCGGAACTTGAGATTTGTGAGGTGAATCAGCTCCTCTAAAATCTTCTCGTCAGGCCGCTGCGGTCGGACTCCTCACCTCACATGACTCAAATCCCCCTTTAAATGTTTGGCACCTTTCACTTGCGGCTCGACGGCGTCACCGGTCTGTCATGGGGGAGCCGGACTCCGGGCTGATGTCACCAAACTGGCTCGGTCGTGAGCTCGAGGCGCTGATGGACAGCTTGGTGTGTTTGTGTGGCACAGATGGTTGGGGACGGCTGGGGAGAGGAGGGGTGGACTCGGGTGCCAGCATGGAAGGTGGCAAAGACACGTCTTATCAAGTGGTGCCACATGCGGGCTCTGATGTGCCACTGTGATGGGACGCTTTTCTCCCTTTCATCTAAATTTGTCTCATATTGTCTGTTTTTCCCAATAGTTCCTTTGCATTCCTACTCTGTGAAGTCATTAATTAATTTCTCTTTGTTTTTTGCTCACTCTTGCACATTCTTTGTCTTTCTCTCATTGTCTTTCCCTCTCTTGCTCACTATCTCCTCTCCATCTCTTTCAATTTGCCACAGTGGTTTATCTAAGTCTCATCAGTGCTCTCTTTAGCTCTTTCCCTCCATTTCTAATTGGAATGCTTTTTAATCCCTCTCTTTGTCCTCTCCTCACATCTCTCTTCTTCCCTCCATCCCTACCGTTACTCTTTGTCTAGGATTGTGTCTTTCTCCCCTTTGTGTGCTCTGACAGCCCTCTTCCTCTCATTGATAATGATGGCAGGCTCAACCCCACACCATAATGCTGCTGATATTTTTCCCACTGGAGACCCCACTGTTGCTGTTGCCGCTGCTGCAGCATCCATTAAAAAAATAGACAGAGACACCCCTTCTCTCCCTCCCGACCCATACTTCCCTGTTTCCTCCAGCTCTGCCAAGCTTCTGCTGTTCAGCAGGGGAGCAGTTCAACAAGACGGGTTTGTTTTGGAGAGTCACTGGGCCCCAGCCTCGTGGAGATTAATGCTGAGACAGACTGGGATGACATTTATGAGGCATGGACTGGAGGAGAGGACAGAAAAAGGGGAAATGGTGAGGGGTGATTGTTTTGGATCAAATGTAATCCTCCGCTGACACATGCTACCACTTCAGAGAGAAAGTAGGCGCTACAGTGTGTTTATGGGATGGAGAAAACGGTCACATCTATGCTTCAAAATGAGTCTTCAGCCAAGATGAAGTCACCTTCTCTGGCTCCAGACCTTTGGGTCTGACAGAGATGACTGACAGTTCTGGCATCATTGCCTAAAGGAGCGATTCAATAAATACAAATGAAAAGAGCCAGGTTAAACAGACTGGCAACCAAGCAGGAGATAGATTTGTGAAAGATAAGAGGTGCTTAATTCTTCAGTTGTGCAGTTTTCCCTCTTTTGACTCCTTTTTGCCAACTTTAACAAAATTTTAACCTTTTTTTTTTTACCTCTTTAACCAATTTATTGCCACTTTTTACCTCATTCCACTGCTTTTCCTGGCCATTGTGCCTATCTTTAACCCCTTCGTGCCACTTTTAACTCTTTTAAAAAAAAAAATCAATTTACAACCACTTTTACCTCTAAAATCCATCTATTGCCACTTTCAACCCATTTTCAGTACCTCCTAAACACCTTTCACCACTTGATCGGCAAATTTGGCACTTTTAGACACTTTTTGCCTCTTTATTCCATTTTGCCACTTTAAATAAAAAATGTTACATTATTTAACCAATTTTAACCTCTTTTGCCCCATTTTGACCACCCTTCAACACTTTGTCATCTCTTTTCACCTCTTAATCTGCCTGTATTCACCACTTTTAATCTAATAATTGCCACTTTTTAAACCTGTTTTCCTTGCGATTTTTGCCTCTCTCTTTTCCCTTTTTCTGCTTTTAACCAACTTTTTTCCAATTTAAACCATTATTACCTCTTGTAACCAATTTATTGTCATTTTCACCCCTTTTCACCTGTTTTTGCCTCATAGATACCAGTTTTTAACCCTTTTAACCACTTTCTTAAGCCAATTTCTGCCACTTCATTTTTTAACTATTTTGACCCTTTTCACCACTTTTTGCCATATATTTGCATCTTTAAACCCATTTTGAAACTTTTGAAACCATTTTCACAACTTTTCCTGGCAGTTTTGACTATCTTCAACCCACTGTTGTGGATGCCTCTTTTAACCAGTTTTTCTTTCCCAATTTACACCCATTATCACCTCTAAAACCATATTTTGCCACTTTTAACCCCTTGTCATGACTTTACTGGCCAATTTTGCACTTTTAGCCACCTTTTTGCCTCTTTATCCCATTTTGCCACTATAGATACATTTTTTTCATTATTTAACACATTTTAACCTAATTTAACCACATTTTTAGCCAATTTTTCTCTGTTCTTTTTTTAGAACCCCATCATCACAATTTTTAACCAAATTTGACCAATTTTTAACCATTTTTACCTTTTTTAATCCATTCATTGCAACTTTTACTTGCCATTTTTGTCTCTTTATTCATTTTTTTCTACTTTAACCATTTTTTTCTATTTACTCCATTATTACCTCATGTAACCCATTTATTGCCAATTTCAACCCATTTTCACAACCCTTTCTCCCATTGACATCACTTTAACCCCTCTCACCCCTTCTCACCACCTTTTCTTCCTTTATATATACTTTTAAACCCATTTTGGAAACATTTTAACCCATTGTCACTACTTTTTCTAGCCATTTATGCTTGTTTCGCTCTTTTTAATCCTTTTTGCCATTTTGAACCCCCTTTTCCTCACTTTTCCTGGTCATTTTTACCTAATTTTAACCAATTTTTGCCACTTTTAACTTATTTACACCAACAAAATGCAATTTGCATACAGTGCATTCAAAAACTATTCAAACCCCCTTCAATTTTTGCAGTTTTGTCATGTTGCAGCCTGATGCTACAACTGATGGATTTTGGTGCAACCAGGTCTCTTCCAAGAGCTTGTCGCCTGGCCAGACTGATTGTAGATAGCCACTCTGAGCTCCAGTCATCCTGTGTGAAGGTGGGACAAATTTCTAGAAGGACAAAAATTACTGCAGCCTCCACCAATCTGGGCAGAGTGGCTGGGTGGAGTTCAGAGTTCGCACAAAAGCTCCTGAAGGATTCTCAGACTGTGAGAAATTCCCAAACACACGCCAGAATCTTATGAGAAGCCTTCCAAGAAGAGTGGCAGCTGTTATAGCTGCAATAGAGGGACCAACTCCATATTAAAGTAAATATGTTTAAATACATGCCATTACAGTCCCTGCTGGCGAAATAGCCAAGTGTCTGAATACTTTTGTCCATATAGTGTTTTTCAGTATCATTCATTTCCATGTGATCGTCATCGAGATCGATGGCGACCAATTCCTGGCCAGCCGAGTGTTAAAGTAACTCAATCAAAGAATTCAGTTCTCAGCTATGCTTCCAGAGTAACCATTAATACACACATCGATGTAGCCTTCAGTTAGAAACGATCACTGCTGCTGAATATACACACATGAACACTAAACAGTCACAGTGGTATCCATGAATGTCTCTCATTGTGTCCGCCCTCCACAGAGTGATGAATACCGCCCTCCAACATGCACAACACAACGCAACAAAGGCTTCTAGGGGAGAAGTTATCAATATGAGGCCAAATGAGAATGGATCCTAGGAGTATTAGAACATGCACAGCTCTCTCCATAAACCCAACTCCATCACTCTTCACAGCCGTGTGATCAATGAGGCCGAGGCTGTGTAGCCAAGCTGCTATCCATTCTCATTACTGACACCGCCGCCAATGCTGCTGCCGCCGCTTTCTCCATGTAGGCCGCCAGCGGCAGAGAGAGAGAGAGGGAGGCTGTCAAAAGCATTGTCAGAGTGGATTTGTAATAGTGTTGAAGGGAGGCTTAAAGTTGCCATGTTCCTCGTCTTGGAAGTGATGTTTTCACCAGCGGCCTTTGGCTGAACTTTAGATGAAGCGTGGAACCTTTGCCGTTGTTTTTGCAAGAGCTTGCTTTCGAAAAAGAAACTATTTGCTTTGCTTACAGCAGGACAAACTTATAATTTATGTTGTCAAAGCAGCAAACCTTTTGTTTCTGTTAGATTAAAGCTGTGCTGGAAAACTGGAGCAGTCATAAAGGACAACCAGACCTGCCCACAGAATTCACTGGGCCCCTAGAAAAACTCAGTAAATGGGCCTGGATTTATTGATGATTTCAGTGTAAGTGCTGAATCAGTAGCAGTGATTGCATCTTTTCTAACAGTTATCTCATTTTGGAGTTGAAAAGTGTGTCAAACTTTTATCAACTTCTAATGTTGAAAATATTTATCCATGCTATATTTAAACCCAGTTCCACCACTTTTTAACTACTTCATTGGAAAATGTAAATACATTTCTGCCTTATTTTCAGCCCCTTTTGACCTCTTGACCCTTTGTTGACTCCCTTAGACCCCTCTTCACCACTTTTCTGCCCATATTTGCCACTTTTGAACAATTTTGATCACTTTTTTACCCCTTTTCACCACTTTTCCTAGCCCTTTTTTGGTCAATTTTAACTTTTATTTATTTATTTTTACCAATTTGCACCCACTTTGACTTCTTCAAACTAATTTATGGCCACTTAAACCAATTATCTTTACTTTTTGGTCCCTTGTCATCACTTTTTAACCCCTTTCACCACTTTCTCAGTCCATTTCTAGCACTTTTGACTAATTTTTGACACTTTTTGACCCCTTTCCATCAATTTTTAACGATTTTCACAATTTTTTCTGCCCATATTTGACACTATTAACCCATTTGCTGCCACTTTTTAACCCATTTTCCCCACCTTTCCAAGCTGTTTTTGCCAATTCTAAACATATTTGCTACTTTTAACCCCTTTTTTGCAGCTTTTAACCAACTTTTACCAGTTTCCACCCACTTCTACCTCTCTACCCCCTTTTTAACCATTATATTTCCACTTTCAACTCATTTTCACTACTTTTTAAACTAATTTTTTTAACACTTTACTGGCCAATTCTACCAGCTTAAGGGCACTTTTAGCCCATTTTTGTCTCTTTAAACCCATTTTGCCCGTATAAATTAATCTTTGCCTTACTTAAGCCCTGTTTTTTTTTAACCAATTTACACCCATTTTTACGTCTTTATCCCATATATTGCCTCTTTCGACCGATTTTCATTTCTTTTTTTTTTTTTACCCATTTTACCATTTATCACCAATTTGACCAATTTCAGGGCATATTCAGCCTATTTTTGCCTCTTTAAATCAATTTTGGAGCTTTAAATTAATCTTTGCCTTAATTAACCCTTTTAACCTCTTTTAACCCATTTTTTTTACTAGTTTTTTTAATCCCCTTTGAATATTTTTTAAACCCTTTTCACTAAATTTTCTGCCCATATTTGCCACTTTTGACCATTTTTAACCACTTTTTGAGCCCTTCTCATCACTTTTTAACTGATTTTGAACCATTTTAAGCCTTGTTTTCCAGTTTACCAGCCATTTCTGCCACTGTATGGGCACTTTTAGCTCATTTTGTCCCCTTTCCACCCCATTTCAAAACTTTTTCTACCCACATTTGCCACTTTCACACCATTTTTGCCACTCTGTGAACCATTTTCGTCATTTCTCCAAGCCATTTTTCCTCTCTCCCTTTTTATTAATCCCTTTTTTGGCAATTTGAACCAAATTTGGCAAATTTTCGCCCATTTTTCTTACTTTTTAACCCCTTTTCACCACCTTTTTCTGCACATATTTGCCTCTTGTAACAAATTTTTGCTACTTTTAAACCGCTTTTCCTGGCCATTTTTGCCTCTTTTTTTTTTTTTTTTAACCAATTTATTCCCCTTTTTACATCTTTAATCCATTCAGAGACACTTTCAACCCATTTTTACCTCTTTTTCGGCCTGTTTCTGCCATTTTAACCAACTTTTGCCCTTTTTTGTAGCTTTCATATTTTTTCTTATAGTTGTCTAAGGTTCTTCTACTTTATTTTCTGCCAACCTTATGTTTGTGCGCATTATGGCTTAGCTTTGAAATCTGACGTAACTTTCCACATAGTTTAGATGAATGTGTCCATCCACACTGTTAACATTACTAAAAACTTATGATGTGGTGCTTTAATAAAAGTAGTAATTATTTTCCTTGTCGACAAGGCATGCAATTCCATCAAAAACATGCGAGCAGCATGAATGGATCGACTTCAGTGGCCTTTTGTGCTTCCATGGTGAAGTCCTGTGGAGTTCAGATTATCATCAGCCGTTCTATAACAAACATTCCTGCCTCTTCTTTGAAGTAGGAGAGCAGAGTTCAACTGATTAAACTCTGTTTTAAATGAATTTCATGTATTCATCTGTGTCACAGAGAGAGCCTATGATGAACACATGCATGCATGCACGCATGTACATTAGTGTTAATGCAGAAGCACCAAGTGCATCACATATCATGTAGTGTATAGCCTGCAGATGTCAACATGCAGACGACACATATGTGCTCACAGTTGCTGAATCTCAATAACTGCAGCATCTGCCAGAAAACAAGATACATCTTGTCATGTTTTAATTCAATTACAGTGGAATTCCAAATATCCCTACTTGTTTGTCTTGCTTGAGTTACATATTCATCATAATTATGTCAGCATAAATCCCTGCTCAGCTCTCTACAAACAGCTCCATTGTGAGTTAGAAGCCTGTTGGGGCAAGAGGGATCAGAGTAATTAGATGGAGAGGGTAAATTATTTTTCTACAAACACATCAGAGCGCTGTTGTCATGTCTGAAGCTAATTGTTTTGGGGGCAAGGGACGAACTACTTAGGGGTACAAGAAGCCTTTTGTTTGACTGCGTTGTCTCAGGGAGTCAAAAACAGAGCCGCTTAAACAGTCGGGGACATTTGATTGGAGTTTAAAAGTACTAGTATGACATATGGCATGGTCCACAGGGCTTTGTGGGTAATTTATACAAGCCAGAGGCCATGGGAATTGCCAATTTGGAATGCATTGACGTATCGTGAACTTTTCGTTGTCAGGGGTAGCAGACTCTTGTAAGGAGGGGATATATATGTAAGAGTGACCTTGTGAGGTGATTCATATCGTATCTGTGTTGCACCTGCAAATAAGGCCAATATCATTACTCACCCAGTGGAACAGGGTAGTAATAAAACCTAGCATCTGGACCACTGTAGCAAAACAAAACCGCTCCTACATAATATCATATTGTGTTGTCATGTAAATATTTTCAACAGTGTTCCTCTTTTATTTATCTCAAGTGAGTTGTTACGGCTGAGAAGCGGCCACAGAGGCGACCATGAAAGGTGATATGTTTTTGATGAATGCCAAATGCGTCCTGATGGAAATGGGAGCGCTTTCACAAGAGCCCAGGGCTCTGGTTTCCTTTGGTGTACATTTGGGAAAGTCCTGTGTTCAATTCATTTGTCCCTGCGTGTTTCATAGACAGGTTCAGGATGGCTGTGGCGGCAGGGCAGTCCTCCATCACTGACTGACGGGCGTGACAGTAATGCAGAGCGTAGCCGCTAATGGGACCGCCGGGACTATGCGCTGTGAGCGACATCAATCAGGGTCTTCGCCACCCTCGCTCAAATGGCCCTCCTCACTCTCTCAACACATAGCAGATGTCCCAGTCTGATCCTCAAGCACACTTATAAATAATGCCAAATGTATGCTAATGACGTTGTTCTGTTGCTTTGACAAAACAAATTCCCATTATGGCTGCAGGGCGTTGGGCGTGCATCCTGCAGTGCTTGTGAACAAAAATCTGTCACCTCTACAACATTTAGATTTCCTGCCCACTCACCTTAACCTCCTGAGACCCTGCATGTACACAGGAGGACATTACAGTTTGGCTTTTCAACAACATAGTAACACTTTCTGCTTTTAGATTTTTGGTCCAGAATGTCCATTGAACTTTCAGTAATTTGCTTGAAAAATTGTGATAAATTGCTATGAAGTTTTCCAAAATTGTCATGGACATTTTAGGGAGCTTGTATATTGTAGATTATGGGAAATTTAGTTTGCATTTTTCAAGTATTTTCAAGAACATTTTGGGGATATGTTAGTATATCTTGGAGAGTTTCATTAAAAAAATATGTTTTTTTTGTTTTGTTTTGGTTTTTTTTTTGCATTGTAGGTGTGTGTGAAAGCCATTATCTACAAATGGAGAAAACTTGAAACAATGGTGAACCTTCCCAGGAGTGGTGTTCTACCAAAATTAGTCAAAGAGCGCACTGACGACTCATCCAGAAGGTCACAAAAAAACGCACAGCGACATACAAAGACCTGCAGGTCTCGACTGACTCAGTTCAGGTCAGAGTTCATGACTCAACAATAAGAAAGAAACTGGGCATAGATGGGAGAGTTCCAAGGCCAAAACCACTGCGGACTATAAAAAATGCAAACAGAGGTCTTACATTAGTCAAAAACCATCTTGATGATCCCTGGACTTTGGGGAAAATATTCTGTGGACTGACAAGACAAGAGTTGAACTTTTTGGAAGGTGGTGCCCCTTTCTGTCATCTCACCAGCAGCCAAACATGGTGGTAGTAGTGTGATGGTCTTGGGCTGTTTTGCTGCTTCAGGACCTGGACGACTTGCTGTAATTGATGGAACCATGAATTCTGCTCTCTACCAGAAAAAGCTGAGGAAATGTCCTGCCATCAGTTTGTGCCCTCAAGCTGGAAGGTTTTGGAGTGGCCTAGTCAGAGTCCGGACTTGAGATTCTGTGGCATGAGCTGTTTATAATTGAAAATCCTCCAATGTGGCTGAATTAAAACAACTGCAAAAAAGAGTGGGCCAGAATTCCAAGGGCTCCTACAAGAAGGTCTATAGTATTTTAAAAACACTCCAAAAACTGTATAGTACTTTATTCATTTGTCTCAGTGGTGCAGCACATTATCCTCCCCCGGCTCACCTCACTGCAGTGTTCCAACAGAGGACATGGCCTGAGTACGGTGGTCCCCCCGGGGCCCCTTTGAGTGCCAAAATGACTCACCTTCATGAAGGATGCTACAAGTTCTTCAGAGTTACTCCAAATGTCGCTTCATTCTTTCCCTACTGCCTTGTTCCTGCAGCTCAGGTGCTGAATCGACACACTGGTGTCTGTCGGAGCGGAGCATCGATCCTTCCCCCAGTCAGCATGTCCTCGGGGGGGAAGAGGAGAGAGCGATATGCTTAGAGCAGCACAGGCCCTCTTGTTCCAAAAATGCTGAGACAGAAAGGAGATGCGCTGATCTGTGTCAGATACACTCCTGAACACTGTATGATGGACGCGATACACTCTAACCTCTTGGCAAAGTTTCAAGGTGTTGAATGCATGAGCGTGAAAAGCTTTCCATCATGTTGTTGTTTTTGTTCAACACCACAAATGGTCCCAACAGCTCTATTCTTCTACCCTTTATACTTATCTGTAGCTTAAGCTCAATTTAACTGCTCATTTCTTTCAATTCAGAGGTCTTTATTTTTTCCTGCAAACATCTTACCTACCCCCATGAGAGCAGGGAGGCTTTATGAAGCCGTCCCCTCCCCCTGTAGGCTGTAATCACCCCAGGAATGGGGTAATTAGGGCCACTGTAGGGTAATTAACAGAGCTTGAGTTGTTTAATTATGGCCCTCTCCCGAGCTGTCTGATTCCAGTGACAGCAGAGGCACTGCTGATGGAGTGATTTCATCCTCTTGACTGCAGCTTCATGTGAGGGACAGAAAGAGAAAGAGAAGGGCCACGGTGGTAGAATGAGTGGGAGTGAGTGGGAGGGAACGCAGGAGAGGGAGAGTGAGAGGTAGAGGCTTTAAGGAAAACATCCAGGTTTGATAAATGTACATGTCTGCATTAGTGAGGGAGGACACAGATAACAAAGCAAGGCAGAGTTCATTTATGGACAAAAATAATCTTTAGTGTGATGGATTTAGCCTGCATTGGCACTGCTTATTATTATTTGTATGATTTAGTGACCCCTCTTTTGCCTTTGCTACATCAGTTAAAAATAAGATTGTACTTTTTTTTTGCTGATTCTTTGTAACTGCTTCTAGCTCTAATTTCAAACATTTCCAGGTCTGACCTGCTGATACCTATCTGGCACAAAGGTTACCAATTTCCTTTGTTTAAAGAATTTTTGTGGAAACAAAAACAGCTTGTAGAACTTCTGGTAAATGTAAATAATATTTTGTTTCTATGATAAAATACTCCTATAATGTCTAGTTGCCATGCAGAGACCATTTGCAGACATTTCTGATACAAAATTGGTCGTTCATGAGAGCTCAGTGACTTCAAGTGTGACGATGTGATGGATGCCACCTTCACAATAAGACAATCTGTAAAATATCATCCCTGCTGGATATCCCACAGTCAACTGTTAGTGATATCATTAGAAAGTGGAAGCATTTAGGAACAACAGCAACTCAGCCACAGCACGGAAGACAATGAAAAAAAATCACAGAGCGAGGTGCTTCTGCGTGCTATTGGCACTTTTCTAGTCCAACATGACTGTGCCCCAGTGCACAGAGCAAGGGCAATAAAGACATGGTTTGATGAGTTTGGTGTGGAAGAGCTTGCACAGAGCCATGATCTCAACCCCATCAAGCACTTTGGGGATGAACTGGAATGAAGATTGTGAGCCAGGCTTTCTCATCCAACATCAGTGCCTGACATTGTAAATGCTCGACAGAATGAATAGGCACAAATTCCCACAGAAACACTCAGGAAACTTGTGGAAAGTCTTCCAAGAAGAGTGGAGGCTGTTACAGCTGCAAAAGGAGGTTGGGGGCAATTTCACATTAAAGTATTTGAATGCAATGTCATTACAGCCCCTGTTGGTGTCATAGCCAGGTATCTGAATACTTTTGTCTATATAGTGTACATGTAACATAGGTGTAGACATTTTCCCAATTTAGTGCATTAATATGAAATTTAACTCTTTACTGAAGAAAAGACTTAACACTAAATTTCATGGAAATTTCCTTTCCAAAATCCAATTCCCTATTTTGTATAGAAATTTACAGAAAATTCCTGTGAAAATTATTCAACATATTCTTAAAGTATTCCATTAAAAGTACCCCAAAGTTTCTTCAAATTTTCCCAAAACGTTTCAGTGAAACTTTATCATAAAAAATCCCAGAAAACTTGATGTGATTTCCTGAAAATTGTCAAGCATTCCCCTAAATTTTTCAAATCAAAATTCTCACAGTTTGAAAAATTTGTTTCCCAAGATTCATAAAAATTGGGGAAAATTCTCCCAGACAACCAAATAAATTCACTCAAATTTCCATGAAAATTCACAAAAAATTTCAAACAAATTTGCCAAAATTGCAAAGCAAATTCCCGCTAGAATTTCTTTTAAAATTCCCCAGAATAAACACATATGTTCCCCAAAATGTCATAAGTGAGAGAAGATTTCCCCAAACATCCAAAGAAATTCCCTGAAACTTCCATGAAAATTAATGAAATTTTAAAGGTCAACATTCCCTGCAATTCCTAATCAAATTTCCCGAATTAATAAACATTTAACATTAACAAACAAACATTAACAAACATTTTCCAAATTCGCATGACAATTCCTATGAATTTTGAAGCATGTTCCACCAAAAATTTAAAATATAAATCCTTAAAATTAAATGTACATTTCCCAAATTTTCCTGAAAATGGCTAAGAATTTTAAAATACATTTCCCCAAACAAAACCTTAAACATTTCCCAGAATCCCATGAAAATGCAAAAAACAAAGAAAAACAAAAAAATCAAAGCAAGCCTCTCCAAAATATAAAAACATATCCCCAAGAATTACAGAATGCCAGAAAATGTCAAAAGAAATTTCCTCAAAAATTCCTCAAATTGCCATGACAGGCAAAAAACCCAAAACAACAGCAACAAAAATTTTCCTTCCAAAAAATATTACTCTTCATACTCTTCAAAATACACAAGAATATTCCCAATTTTTAATTGAAAATACCTGCAAAATTCCCAAGCAAATTCCCAAAAATAGCCTCACAAATGCTCTAAAACTTCCAGGAAAAATTCATTGCAATTTATCCCAATATGTCTTGCAGATTAATTGAACTATGATGGTCATAATGGACAGTTATCTCAAATTTTCTGATAGCAAAAATTATTACTATCTTGTCAGAAAGTCAAAATGTAAGGTTTTCCTATGTAAATGCATGGTCTCAGTAGATTAAAGCTGATGGCCCTGGTTTTAACCCTAGTTTGATGTCTCTGGTATCCATAATGACCTGTGGGGAAGTACAGGAAGACATATTTGCAAATTTAACTGTCAGTTTTTCAAACAGTCTTGCTGCTGGTTTTAAAATTGGCCATGTTTCATCAGTAGAAAGGTGTAAAGCCTTGAAAATCATTGTATTTGTGAGGCTCAAACAGCAGGTGGCACCATGACCAGCAGATGCCAAACTAGCCGTCCATCAGGTTCCTTTTTAAAGAATCGCCCATGAACGTGACTGAAAAAATCAAGACTCCCCTTTATGTCTCTTCAAATGGACCATGATGCCTCTACAGACCGCCATCTTGGACTCCCAACAGCGAGGGACCTGTGCGCCTGAAGATTTGTTGGGCCAGGGGCCGAGGGGTCACTCCCAAATCTAGGGGAAAGGAATTCACCCGGGCGGCCTGACATTCCCCCAACTGGAAAGATGAGCCCGTCTGCACACCGTCTCACACCAAGCCCAAAATAGTGCATGTTGAGAAGTTTCCCACCACCTACAGGCAATGGCCACACTTAATCAAATCCATGATTTAGAGCATTTTGACCAAAAGCTACGAGGTCACCAAACAGAAGGTTACATAACAGGTTTTGATTCAACAGGACTGGAACTCATTTCAGACTTGCCTGACATTTCAGTCCAGTGTGGTCAGCAATAAAAAAGAAGGTCTGCTGGACACATTTGTTTATGTTCCCCAAACAACAAGCTCTCCAAATATTTGATCTTTATATGACCGCTGATTGAGAGCCCCTTTGATGGTGTGACAACCGGTTAAATCTTTGTCAGCATTCCAACAAGCTTCATGTGAGCTGTGTTTGTATTTCCACTGTACCAGAGACCCCTCGTAACTCAAACTCCAGATGAAGACATACGCACAGAAAATATGTCCTAGCAGATGTCTCAATTGACAGTGGCCTGTTCCCTGTTCACCTCTTAAACCTTGACCTCCTTCTCCCATATCACTACACTTAGGAGCACTGACCCCCTTTTTTTTTGGCCATATTTTTGTGTTGGTCACAGAAAGTAGGACTCTGACTCCTCAGCAGCAGGTTGTTACTCACCTCGAGGGGTTGAATGACAGGCATGTGTTTCATATTCTGATCTTCAAACACTTGACTTACAGTTATCGTGAGTGCTGCAGATGTGACACACTACTGTTCTCAAAGATATTTGCACAGTGTTCGGCAGATGTTACTGCAGCGGTATGAAGGTCCATTGGGTTGAGATTAGCAATGTTCTGATACCAATATCCCCTGTGAATACCAATTCAGACACTTGAGTGTTGACCTAGATTGAGTACCCCTATGACACTAGCGCTACAAAAATAATCAAATATTGCTAATAACAACAATGATTTGTACATTTTTTGAAGCTTTAAGCTAGACTACCCTGTTTGCCATGACTTGGTTGACCATCAAAATCGTTTACCTTATACTAGTGGATTTTGGGGTACTAACTGGTTCTGGTAATGGTCCATGGCACTGACTAGCACATTAGCAATACCCAGTTCTGCATTTTAGTGGTATTTAGTGGTATTTGACGGTATCACAGATCTATGACCTGGCACTGAATGTGTAAAGAATGGTAGAAGGGAAGGGGAGTTGGTGAAATGAGGGACCAACTTCTTGATTTTTGGTGACAAATCAAGGTTTTATTCAATATGTCCTGTAAAATATACCGCAATGAAACTGACAAGGAGAGTTGGACCAGAATTTCTACCTCAAAGGATCCAGCTGGTAGCTAACAGCTGGCCAAGTTCAGCTAATTTAGGGACGAGCATATATCGAGTGTATCTTGGCTTTTTCTATGTGATATACTGTATATAAAACAACCATTTCACAACCATTGAGTACAAATCATGTGGAAGTTTTAAGCCGTCAGTATGCATTTCTCTCTTGCGGTATGCAAGATCTAACAAAATAGTCCAGCATTGAGCATGTGAAGAATGGTTACAGGGAAGGGGAGTTGGTAAAATGGAGGACCAACTTCCTGATTTATGGCGACAAAATAAGTGTTTATTCAGTATGTCCCGTAAAACATACTGCCATCATTTTGTATCATATTGTATCGCATTTTATCATACCGTATTGTTTAATAAACGTGGTTGCATGGTCTTCTGAGGAGACCCCTCCACTTCTTGCTATGTCCTCTGTTATGTCAGTTTCTAAACTTCTAAAGATTTTGCATGATGGGATTACTACTGCGAGGTGATAGCTCACTGATAACTAGAGGCAAACAGTGTACTTGATGGAAGACGGCCTTTTCAACAACCCACATGTTGAAAGCAGAAACATTAAGCTCCTATCTGTTCCTCTAGAACTGCAGCGTGCATGAAAGAGAAAGTTTTATCTCACAGACTGAATCCACCTTTTGAAGTTATGAGGGCAAATATGGGGCGCTGTTCTGTAACTTGTTTTAAACATTGAGGAAATTCTGTTAAAAGATTTCTTTCTGCTTGACAAAACTGCTGAGCTTAAGTGGGCAGAATCAGCTGCAAGAAGGCAAGGAGGAAAACTGCAAAACCTCCAACCCGTGACCCTGCTCAGTACCTCCTTAGCTTTTGTTTTCACAGAGTGTGTTAACACTGTAAGTCAGATGGATCCATCCTTCATGAGGGTGTAAACGGAGGAGACACCAAAGGTTTGTTGGGAAGCGCTATTTCCGGACAACCTCGCCCTCCCTGGCGGTTACGACACAGGGGTCGAATGGACAACCCTCAAACATCCCTGACACTCTGCACTCACTATCTCTGTCACCAAGTCTGCTAAAGTTTCTCCCAGGATGCAGAGACGTTACAGTCTGGCCCAGGTACACTCAAGAATCATTTTTAGATTCTGAATTAATTCAGAGCGAGGATACAGGATAAACATTTCTGCCTGGGTTCAAAGCTCATCCATGTGTTCTGGATTATCTCTGATGTGTTTTCCATGTGTGGCATCCTTTCAAAAATTAATAAAAGTGCAGGAATCTCATTAACTGCTTCTGCTGTGAAGGAGAATAGTCATCAGAAGAGTTAAAAAGCTGTTTGTTTGCTGTTGCTTCTTTGATTTGCTGCAGATTGATTGCTCGCCATGTAATTAGCTGCTTCCAGCATAATTACTCTTTCAGTGTCGAAGTTCCCATACAGAAATAACTCAAGCTGTATTTAGAATACGGCTCTTTTGCCAACACGGTTGCTGCTTACGAATGGTCACCTGGCAGATTCCTCCCCAGTCCGATAACGCCTTGCTGTCTCATGGGATTTATTTTTAAACACATGGCTTTTGAAGCCATTTCAAAGCACTATAACCAAGAAAAGGAACTTCATATCAGTGACCTTCCACAGTTCCAGCTATCTCCTCCATCCGCCTGTGAGTCTTCTCTCCAATTAGCGCGAGAAAAACAACCCAACTCATGAAAAAAAAGCAGCCTCTGTGTTTGATCTCGGCAGGCACCGGTTTAAAGAAAGCTCTGCTGTTATCTTTAGAATGAGCGCGGCCTCACCTCGTCCACCTCAGTGACCTTGTCATTTGGCTCTCCGTCTTATCAGAGGAGGGGATGATGTCAGCACTCGTCCCTTTTTTTGCCATAACAAGGAGGTGAGAGAGATTCTCCTGCAGTTAGAAATAATTAAAGTGCAGTGATTTAACAAGGGACCACGGATCGATGAGAGCCCGTAGCGCTGCGGCTCGGCTGGTTTTTGCAGGATATAAAAAAGGGCCTCTCCGTGGATTCTGATGCATTTCCAGCGTCACATGAGGGTCGGGGTGGTGTAGTTGTCTGCCAAAGTCTGGTTTTTAATTGGCTCCCTTGTGTTGATCATTGGACTGTTCTCTCCTGGATTCCTGAAGCAGCAGCACAGTGCCTCTGCAATCCCTCCTATTAGAACTGACAGCTTAGCATCCATCACTTAATATCTCCAATTTCTCATCCTTGAGACCTGCCCGACTGCTCTACTTTCCCTCTCGATCTTTCTGCTTCATTGTCCTTTTGTCTAGGCTTTACAGGACTTGCAGAATAGCATTAACCCCAACCTCTAGTGCCTGTCAATCAGCCCAGCGCCTGTCCTTTGTGCACCAAGAGATGAAAAAGCCATCTGACCCCTTTTAAAGCATCGCCCTGTGATCGCTCTACCATTTGTGCGCCCCTTCCCTATGGCTTGCCCCCGCGTTTCACGGCTTCAGATGCTCTCCCCTTGCTGGGACTCCTTCTGAAAGTGCTAATGACCCTGTTTGTCTAAGGAGGGACCAGCTCTTCCCCCGACTCTGTTCTTACTTTATAATGATTGCTTTGCCACTTGTGCCCTACTTGAACGACCTTTACGGCCTTGAGGGCGAAGGATGGCTGAACTTTCACTGTAGGTCGCTGTCTTTGCTGGGAGAAAAACTGCTAAGAAGGGGGGGAACACCTGTTTACTTGCTGATGACACAGGTGCTGACATGTCAAGAAACACGTCACATTGTGCAGATTTCTATATAAACCTTTGGATTGGAACAGTTGTGACAGTTTGATGAACCCAGAAGGAGCAAATACTGTCAGAAGAAGGACTATTAAATGCTAACGTCAGTGCTGGCTGGATGTTCACCGCCTGAAAATAAATCACAACTTCTGTGTAAATCCGTCCTAAATCACAACATGACAAAAGAGCAGCTGTATCACTTCCATCTGGCCGTGTTTCAATAACACAAACTATGTGAAGAATCTGATATGAGAGCTGCCGCCACGTATCCGGTGTTCTGCAGTGATGCGTCTTTCCTCTATGTCAGCGGTTAGGATCGCGGGGAGATCATCTGAACACCGATGATGCTTTCCTGGGCTCGGACCAACACTACATTATCCAGGAGACTTGAATTTGTCGCTCCCCAATCCCCCATCAGCTCAAGGCCTCACATTACCATGAGCCCACAAAGTAATTTGTAGACAGATAATTTCAATGACCTCTGACAGCAGCTACACATTGTTGGCTGTTGTCCTTGTTTGGCAGAATTGCTCTCCAGGGTTCAGATCATTGCTAGTTTGGACGTGGTTGGCAAGAGCGCCTGTGGTTGTCCAATTAGTGGCTTTGGCTGATGGGGCAGGGGCTCGGTGTTAGTTAACGGGGCACAATTATGTGCTTCATGTTTCAGCATATACTAGAGTAACATAAAGATTCCTTTCAAATGTGATTTAAGCTTATTTTTATTATACTCCATACAGAGACTCACTGTGTCTGGAGGGTCCAGAGTGATCCCTGTTCAGATAGAGAACTCAAACAATCACCCTGTCAGAGGCCCCACTTTTACAGCCACAATTCCAAAAAAGTTGGGGCACTGTGTAAAGTGTAAACAAAAAAGAGCGCAGTGGTTTACAAATGTCATAAATCCATGTTTTATTCACTATAGAAAATAAACAACATATCAGATTGAAACAGAGACATTTCAGGAAAATATTAGCTCATTTTGAAATTAGTGGCAGCAACACATCTCAAAAAAGTAGGGACAAGGTTATGTTTACCATTGTGTAGCACCTTCTCTTCTTTTAACAACATTTGTTGGAGTTTAAGAGAGGAATGTTGTCCCATTCTTGTCTTATATAGGCATGTAGGTGCTGAACAGTCTTGGGTAATCCTTGCTTGATTTTTCATTTTATGATTGCTAAAAGGTATGCTGTGGTTAAGCATTGTCTTGCTGAAATATGAAAGAGACGTGGGTGAGAGCATATGATGCTCTAAAACCACTGTATACTTTTCAGGACAGATGTGTAAGCTGTCCATGCCATTGGCTCTTATGCAACATCATACCATCAGAGATGCTGTGCCCAGATAACAAGCTAGGAAGATCCTCTTTAGTCTGCTTAACATGAAGTCTGTGGTTTCCATAAAGATGTTCAAAATTTGATTCTTCTGACCACAGAACAGTCTTCCATTTTGCCTCAATCCATTTTAAATGAGCTCCGACCCAGAGGAGATGGAGGCGTTTCTGCATTGTGTTCAGACAAAGCTTCTTCTTTGCATTTGTTGATGTCATGGTGACCTGTGGTGACAACAAATGATTTCTGGAAGTTTTCTTCAGCCAATGCAGTGATTTCTAGTACGGAATCATGGCTGTTTTAAAGCAGTGCTGCCTTAAGGTTTGAAGATCATGACCTTCTGTTATGCACAGAGATGTTTCCAGATTCTCCGAATCTTTTGATATTATCGACTGTAAATGCTGGAATATTCAAAGTATTCGCAATTTTACACGGAGGGACTTTTTAAAAAAATTTTTCCACAACTTTTAGACAAAGTTTTTTACAGATTGGTGAATGTCTGCGGCTGTCATGCTTTTTAAACAGGCATACTTGTCAGTCAACACAGTTCACTGTGCCATGCACAAATGCAAGTTAAACCTGCAAAGAAGAAGCCATATGTGAACACAATCCAGAAACAATGCCATCTCCTCTGGGCCACAGTTCTATTTAAATGGACTGAGGCAAAATGGAAAACTGTTCTGTGGTCAGATGAATCAAAATCTGAAATTCTTTTTGGAAATGGAGATGCCATGTTCTGTGGACTAAAGAGGAGAGGGACCATGAAGCTTGTTACCAGCACACAGTTCAGAAGCCTGCATCTCTGATGGTATGGGGTTGCATTAGTGCCTATGGCGTGGACAGCTTACACATCTGGAAAGGAACTATCAATGCTGAAAAATACAAGAGGTTTTGATTAACATATCCTCCCATCCAGACAACACCTCTTACAGGGATGGTCTTGCACATTTCAGCAAGACAATACTAAACTACATTCCATATCCATCACAACAGCATGGCTTCACAATAGAAGAGTCTCGGTGTTGAGCTGGCCTGCCTACAGTCCAGACCTTTCACAACTAGAAAACATTTGGAGCATCATAAAAGGAAAAATCCAGCAAGGGAGATGTGCTGCTGCCATTATATTTTAATGAAATGATGAGATGTCTCAGTTTCAATATCTGATTTGTTGTTCATATACCTTTGTGAATAAAATATGGGTTTATGAAATTTGCATTCTGTATTAATTTAAATTTTACACAGTGCCCCAACTTTATTGGAATTGGTGTTGTACGCTTCCTTCCTAAAATCTACAATAATTGAGTCTTTGTGATCTTGCAGGTCTGGACTCCACTCACATTGCTTTTCTTTAAAAGCATTTCTGTTCGTTGCTTGTTTGGACCGTGTTTAGATGCAACACCAGAGATGAAAATACGTTCTTATTCATGGTCAGACATTTATTTCTGGACTATTGTGATATCCCAGTGTGTCACCTCATAACATTTTTGTGGGGGCTTTTATGTGTGGGCAGAGCTGCTCTTGAAACTCCAGACATTTCTTTTTATCACACTCTCAACATAGCAAACAGAGTGGTCAGCTTAAACTTTCAACACATCCATAATAAGAAAAATGACTTAATTGATAGCAGTATGGGAAACATGTGACTGCTTGGCTGATGACTTGATTTTCTACTTGTGAATGAGTCAAACCCACTCTGGGAGGTTCATTGTGTACCTGTGAGAAAACCACTCAGCCTGCTTAAAGCCTCCAGTCTGATCAGTCGAAGGTTTGGGTTAAGTACTTTGGATTCTTGTGGTTTTTTATTTAAAGCCTTGACAAGCATCCAAATAATCTTGTGGCAGCCTCAGAATAACTTCTCGGCTCTGTAAAATCTGGTATGTTGAAGCAGAAGACGGTTGATTTCAAACTCCTGGTGTGATTTAACAAACACAGACAGTGATGGACTATGGGAAAAGTAAACACTCTTTTCTATTAAGACAAAGTAACTTATAAAAGCAAAACCTTTAAACAGATTCTTCTTTTCAGAGTGTGTTTAATCAGACGTAAAGCAGCAATGTGATTCATTAACTCAAGATCAAAAGTAAGTCTAATACAGTCAGGCTGTTTCGGTATCTGAACAGTAAAATAGGTTTTTATTCATCCAGCTGTTAAAACTGATGAATTATCGGCTGGCTTAAAAGAAAAAAAGAGCTTGCATCATCAAAGCTTTTACAGCTAACAGCCTCCAGTCTTCCTGAAAGGCTTTTCTACAAGATCTTGGAGTGTTTCTGTGTGAATTTGTAGCCATTAATTCTGTAGAGCATTGATGAGGTCAGGCACTGATGTTGAGCAAGAAGGCCTGGCTCGCTATCTCATTTCCAGTTCATCCCAAAAGTGCTTGATGGGGCTGAGGTCATGGCTCTAATATAGGGGTGTCAGACTCAGTCACAGCAGGGGCCAGATTCTGAATCAGGTCTAACCTGAGAGCCTAACAAGGCCAACATTTAATCACAAACTGTCAACCTCATTTTCACCAGTGATAAAATATAGGGGGAAAACTTAGCACTGTTAATAAATGATATTGAGATGTAAAAATGCCAAAATTCTAAGTTTAAAGACTCAAAATCAGGGATAAAAAGTCAAACTAATTAGTTCAAAAAGTCAAAACACAAAATTAAAAGTCAAAACAAAGTGCTTAAAAGGCAAATACATGAGCTAGAAAATTGAAATCATGAGTCTAAAAGATAAAAATAAGAGACTTAAAGTCAAAGTTAGGATCTGAAAGAGTCAGAACATGAGCTAAAATAAAAAAATAGTAAAAAAAAATGTCAAAATGTGACTTAAAATTTCAAATTGTGAGCTTAAAATGTCAAAATATGAGATCAACAGTCAAAATCATGGGTTAAAAAATGAAAATATGACTTAAAATTTCCAAATGTGAGTTAAAAAGTCAAAATATGAGATCAACAGTCAAAATCAAGAGTTCAAAAGGTGAAAATATGACTTAAAATTTCAAATTGAGTTAAAAAGGTAAAATTTGAAATTAAATTCCCTAATTGTGAGTGTAAAATGTCAAAAATGAGATCAATAGTCAAAATCACAAGTTCAAAAAGTGAAAATATTAAAATATTAAAACTTAAAATTTCAAAATTTGAGTTAAAAAGTCAAAATATGAGATTGAATTCACAAAATCTGAAAGGTCAAAATGTGAGTTAAAAAGTCAGAATCCTAAGTTTAAGTCGAAATTGTGAGATGCAAAATTTAAAATATGAAATAAAAACATAAATTTATTTATCCTCCCACATTCCTGATATTTTATTTAATTGTTTTTACACTTCACTTTTACCCTTTTTAATGACTTAACAATGATATTTTATATCATCAAGGCTAAATTTACATTTTTATTTTTGGAATAAATCTGCAGTCCTCGTACCAGTAGGACAGTTATAATAAGAATATGATCTGACCTTGAAGGCCGGGTAAAACTGTACCCCAGACCGGATTTGGCCCCCGGTCCTTGAGTTGACACCTCTGCTCTAATACTTTTGTCCTCATCATGTAAGTGTTACGAACATTTTTTCAAAGAGGAATAAAGAGCCAATCTGTTGGACCTAAATGACCCATACTTGGATGACCATAATGGCATTTACCCAAACTCTAGATGGCCAGTTTGTCACTTCTTCTTTAGTATTTAAAAGAAAAAAAAAGAAAATTGAATTTGTAACACTTCCTCTTTTTTTGGTTTTCTTAAAATACACAAAAGAAAATAAAGCCGATGCACTTTTCTTTAGAATAGCTTGTTTTTGTTTAATACAATAATACATCAGAAAATGATTTCAGATAAGCCCTCAGAGCAGCACAAATTCATATTTCTGAGTTAAATGGATAATGATAATGTGGTTAATCAAATCTAAAAACCTGCTGTTGTCTTTTGCTGGTTCATCGCACCGATCAGAGGGGGAGCCCACCTCACAGCTGGAATCAATACACTTTTACAAGGAATGCCATGCATGAATAGAAAATTACGCTCCATAATTACTCTACAGCACGTGAAAATAAGAGCCTGAGGCGCTGCTTCTTGTGCCGTGATTGCTGGTGTTAAGAGGGGCTGATATCGCTTGCAGAGTCACTGCAAGCTGTGAAATGAAAGTAGGTTACAGATTGGAATAGTGAGCAGGGTCTGCTGAGGTGACAATACTGTAATCTTCCACATTAGTGAGGGAAGAAAAGTCATTGTTCCAGTTAATTTCACTTTCTTTTTAATGATTTGGATTCACAGTGCATTCAGAAAGCATTCAGACCTCCTTCAATGTTATAAATTTTGCAATTGTTTAAATCCATTTTTTCTGTCATTAATCCACTCAGTTCACCATCATGACAAAGTGAAAAGAGAATTTTAGAAATGTTTAGAAAATTTACTGGAAAAGAAAAAACTGAAATATTACTTTGACATAAGTATTCAGAGCCTTTACGCCATACTTACTTGGCAGAAGTTATGGCCTCAAGTCTTTTAATGTGGTGCAACAAGCTTGCACACATGGATAGGGGAATTTTCAGCCATTCTTCTCAAGCTCAGTCAGGTTGGATGGGGACTGTCAGTGGAAAGCCATTTTCAAGTCTCTCTAGCAATGTTTCATAGGGTTTAAGTCTGTAGCACATTCACAGATTTGTCCTTAAACCATTTGTGTTGTCTTGGCTGTATGCTTTGGGTCATAGTCATGTACAAATGGGAACCTTCAGCCCAGTCTCAGGTCCTGAGTGCTACAGAACAGGTTTTCATTGAGGAGATCTCTGTACTTTGCTCCATTCAGCTTTTCCTCAACCCTGACATGTCTACCAGGGCCTGCTGCTGAGAAGCACCCCCACGGCATGATGCTGCCATCACCATGCTTCACTGTTGGGATAGTACTGGGCAAAATTGTGGCTAAAAAGTTCAATCTTGGTTTCATCAGAATCAGAGACTCTTGCTTCTCACAGTCTGAGAGTCCTTCGGGTGCTTTTTTTCAAACTCCACATGGGCTTTCACATGTTTTGCACTGAAAGGCTTCTGTCTAGCCACTCAAACCCAGATCAGTGGAGGGCTGCAGTGATGGTAGTCCTTCTGGGACCTTGTCCCATCTCCACACAGGATCTGTGGAGCTCAGTCAGAGTGACCATCAGGTTCTTGGTCACCTCTCTTACTAAGGCTCATCTCCAATGGTTTCTCAGTTTGGAAAGGGCACCCAGGTCTTGAGAATTATGTAGGCCAATGCTCTTGGGAACCGTCAGTGTCTGAATATTTATGTCCATGTGATATTTCAGTTGCAGTATCAGGCTGCAACATGAAACTGGATTAGTGAAGGTGGGTCTGAATACTTTCTGAATGCACTGTGTTGGTATGTTTTTCTTTGTATCAGGATATCAGATAAAGGACTGTAATGCTGGTTTCTTCTCCTTTTGGCTAATAAAGACTTATTTTTAAGTGCAAAATTGGCACCATCTTTTCAGACCACCCTCCTTTCTCAAGAAGAGGTGATTTATCTGTGAGCAATGTGGCCTTAGTCATCAAATCTCCCCTCATGTGTAGCCAACCATGGGTGGTATAAGCGAATACACTCATTGGCTATTTCACGATCAGTGGTCGACGCCACGTATCTGTTTTCTTTTACAAATGACGGACAGAGAAAACTGGTCTGATTGCTTGCAGTATTTTCATGATGCAACCAGCCAACCTGAGCATGACGGCCAAGAGCAGCCGCAGGAATCCATCACCGGAGAGGAGAGGCTGATTTTAGACACGGCTCTGTGAAGCATTGATGAGAAACAACCTTTTCAGATGGCGTATGTGTTCTCCTTTGGGACCCTTCATTGTGTGTGAGCTGGATATTGTTAGCAAAAAGAATCAAAACTCAATTTTGTGCTTGAATTGTTTTGCTTCAGCGGGGCCAGAGTCTTTCCTGTAGGTATACAGGCTCCGGCAACAGAGGCCTTTGTTGTCGTGGCGTGGGCTAGCAGCACTATACCGCGCCTCCTTTGGGACACTGATTGAGTTTGAAATAGGGCAGAGGCATCTGAACAGGTTTAATGGACCTGCAGGACCCCCTTGAGGGCGACGCCAGAGGTCACAGCGGGGTCCTGTTTGTTCAGTGATTTTCAGAGTGTGCCCAAAAACACGTGCTCCCTCCTGGTCTCCTTTCTCCTATCCTCTGCCTCCAGCCCTGACTGACCGAGAGCCCGGCTCAGGCCACATCTGGATGCAATTCCCCTTTAAGCTGAAGCTGAAAACCCTACTGAAACCCTTCAGGCAGAGGGAAGCTGGGAGATTTTAATATAACAAAAATGGAAAGGAAGATGGAATTGTAAAACGAGGCTGCTTTTTTATTTTATGTATTTATTTATTGTTTCAGCAGACTATGGTGTCTGTCAGCCTTAAACGATTGCTCATACTGCAGGCTGTCAAATGTGTGGATTTAGACAAATGTGGCATATTTATATGGATATTCGTAACCTTGTGGGATTAGGCGGATGCAGCACAGTTTCATATGTTGGGCCTGTTTAAAATGAGCCGTCACATTTCATTAAATCCAAGAAGATTTTGCAAGTACCTGCCAATACTTAACTACGCTCTGTAAATGATGCAATGGAGCAAACTAGAGCAACACATGTCACAAGCAAAATATGGCAGTGAATGTATGAATATATGTTTGACTAGACCGGGGCTTACCTACAATAAAAGCAGTGTAAGGTCCGTGGTGAAGCTTGGCACTTGTCAAGGCCAATTTCAGACTATTACACTGTTAGCTTCACATTGTATCAATAGTTGGAAGAGAAATGGGCTCAAAAATGGGAAATGTATTCACCATTAAAATATGAAACACTCCATTCATAACCAAGTTAGAGGTAAGTTGAGGCTTGGATCACAGTTCCTCATAAAATGTTATATTTGGCCTGAGCAGGAATCTAAACAAAAGTGCTATTAATGGAACTTAAATACAAATAAATTAACATGGACATGCTCAATTTTAAACTTTAACACATTTAAAATGCTCTGTCAGTTTTCAAGTAAAGTGGCATTTTTGTCAGGGCTACAAGGTTACATCGTGGTTAGCACTGTTCCCCCACAGCAAGAAGATTCCTGGTTCAAATCCGGATTGGACAGGGTCTTTCTGTGTATGCATCGGTTTCTCTCCAGGTACTCCAGCTTCCTCCCACAAAACAAAGACATGCTTATTAGGCTGACTGATGATGCTAAATTGCCCACAGATGTGATAGTCAGTTTGGTTCCCTCTAATGTCCAAGACAGTGTGGCTGTAGACCACAGCCATCAGACGCCCTCTCGTGCAGACCTTTACTTAGTGCTGAAATACATGCTAAAACTCCCAAAATAAATCAGAGCAGCATAAAAGGTAGGTTAAAGAACCCTAACGTAGCTAAGGCTAAGGCTGACAAAGCTTTGATGGCTAAATGAGCTGCTAAGATAATGTAGCAACTTAGCTAACATAGGTAAATTTAAAGCTGACAAAGCTATGTTAGCCTATGCTATGCTTGCTTTAGCTTTAGCTATGTCAGCCACATAGCTAGATTACCCATGTAGTTAAGTTAGCTTTAGTTAGCTGTAGTTCATCTCACTTCTTATAAAAAGGGACCATAATCTTCATCATGTGGTTATTTCACGAGTGTAACTGCCAGACTTTATGAATAAAATTGATTTTAAAAAATACCTAAAACTGGTAATATTTTGTACGTTACTTCTCAGCTAATGTAAGCTGGGTTTGGCCCCAGCTCCCTGCAACCCCAGTGTAGATAATGGATAGATAGAAGATAGGACAGACATAAATTAGGGTTTACGTAATAATATTAATGTCATTTAAATCTTTGGTAAAGTTTCTTTTGATAACTTTACTGCAATTAGTTATTATGACCAGAAAAATTCAACAAAAAGCTGTGAGAATAAATCTCACTGACAAAAGCAACAACATGCAAAACATTCTGTCTGCAGACCGTTCATCTGAGAAGGCGTATATCTCAAATTTTCAGACTAAACTTTCGTTTAGGGTTAGGGCAACGGTTAAGATACCAAATGTTCAAAGTTAAAAACCTGACCTGCAAAACCTGATCGCAAAACGTTAAATAAAGCCAAATAATCAGTCTGCTTACAGGAAAAAAAGCTTGTCCTCCATAAAAACACTCTAATCAAGCTAACGTAGCTTTTGTAGTTCCGTTAGCTGTGTAAGTTACATAGCTAAAGCTAACCTCACAAAGCAGCTATGTAAGCTATGCATCTATGATATCTTAGTAACTAAATTAGCTTCAGTTATGTTTGCTAAAGCTCAAATTGCTAAAGCTAACTTAGTTGTAGATAACAGAGCTTTGTAGCAAATGCAAATAATGTAGATGCGCAACAAATGTAGCTAAAGCTAAGCTAAGAGGCTAATAAGTTATCTCTGTATCAAAGAAGTTATCTCCGTAGCTATGTTAGCTTTAGCTACATTTGCTTAGATTCATTCGATAAAGCTAACTTAGCTACATGAACCTATGTAGTAAGAAGCTTTTATGAACAATGTTAAATTTGAAAAAGAAAAGAATCTAAAACTGGAAATATGCTGTACTGGCAACAGACGGCACTTCCTTTCTGAGATGAACAGCATCTCAGATGAACTGTCTGTGACAATGGCAGCCAGAAACGTAGCATCTGCAGCCAATTATTGATTTCAATTATAAGTATATACAGTACTTAAAACAATGAGTTGCAGTTGATATGCTCTCTTTGGATTTGTTTTTCATACAGAGGTGGGTACAGTTAATCAGACGCTTTACCTCATTAACTGTTAATCCTCTGAGAAAGGAACTAACTTTGAGAACAGTTAATCAGTTAGCATTAACTAGTATGAACAAAAGAAGAAAACTAAAACGTCAGATTTTTTTAAGTGTCAATAGACTTAATTTGTCTTAGATTTGAGATCTAAGAGACCGTTAAAAAGCCTTGCAGACTCTGGAATTAGTCGGCATTGAAATATACAAATGAAAGACTTTTTTTTTTTTTTTTTTTGATAAATCACTGTTTTCACTCCAGCAGAACTCCAGAAGTGCATAACTTTAAGTAGGTCAAGCAGCATTTCACAATAAAAGCGCCCAGGGCAGAGGTGGGCATTTTGGCTGGTTTTTCAATAAGGTCTCTGAAGTACAGGAGGCCATATGCTTCTGCTCAGGTTGTCTGAGATCCATCCTGAGAGCATGGTTTCTTTCTCAGGTAGAGAAATGGACTCTGGGTAAACCCAGTACAAAAAACTCCTGCAATGCAAGTCAGTGGCATAGTGGCACCACATGGTGGTGAGCAGTTTCAACATCCTCGGACTTTCTTTCTGTTCCCTCCATGATGAGAATCAAACATGAGACGAGTCAATTTAATTATGGAGGAACAAATAACAGAAACCAGGAGGGTAACAGTTTTGACAAATGTTATTCTCGTGAACGACCACGCTGAAAAAATACTTGAACAAACACTGATAGTAGACAATTATGAGAAGAACAGATGTATGCCCAGCTATGTATTTGTTGTTCCTTCTGTCATTATCACAATACTAAATAGGGATGAGAACAATTAATCGATGATCGATTAATTGGTCATTAAGAATTTGGTCGATCACGGGGAATTTAGTCGATTTGATGTTGGCATTTAATAAAGAGACTAAACACGTCTTACTCTGCACTGCACTACAGTATCTACTGTCATGACATTGTGAGTGGGTTTTGTTTTTGTTTGTTTGTTTTCTTTTTTTGTTGTTGTTTTTTTTGAGGCCCACTCTCTGTTATATGATAGGCTTTTGACTTTGGATTCTTTCTACCTTTATTTTATGAAAAAAAGTGGCAGGTATCAGTACAGAGAGCATTTATTTGGCTTTAACAGTACTCTGGATGTATTAGATTTGACCTAAGTTCTGACTGGATTGGAATGTCTGTGACAGTGGAGAACAAACATCTGTATTTTAAAGTCTAGTTTTCATCAGCCTCACAAAATAAATCACGTTTCTCCAACATGATGTAACAGACTGAGTGAGGTTTTACACAAGGCTTGATTCTCTGTCACATTTATCAGGAATTATCTTATTATGGAGTTATTTCATGCTCCCAGTGGGTCAAACTAATGTTGTTGCCAAGTTACTCCGAGTCCCACAGAAGCCTGTGTGCTACTCAGCTGGCGCACACTCAGCCTTGGAGTTAAATTACTCCTGAAAGCTGTTCATTTGCATCGATGGCTTGTGAACTTCCTCTCACTCTCGGACCGGAGAGCTGAAGAATGTAACTCCCATTGACTTCAAACAGAGGTATTGACTTAAGGTGAAAATCCCTCTAACATGGAGAAGAATACGTGCTGACACCTGTCATGTCTCGTAACACTTTCGTGGGTTCGTTCACGGACGCCGCCTCTCAGAAAAGAGCGTCGATTGTTCCTCAGGCGCTTCACTGCCAATATATGTGTATGTGTCTCATAAAAGTGTATAATTCAGAGGCATCAGTGGTCAAACCCCAGTGCTCTGCTGGGATTTGCGAGGTATCACATTCTGGCTTCATGATCCGGTGTAAGACACTGACTGACCCGCTAAGACAGCAGAAAAATCAAGACCAGCTGGGAGACGTCACTCACTGTTTACTGATATTTATCTGTGACTCACAATGATTACACAAACGCTATCAAGGAATCGTGAGCTGCTGACAGAGAACAAGGCAGAGAGAGGAATACGATTCAACAGGAATGATTTGTTGAAATAAGCAGCGAGGTAAGAGGAAGTAAGGAAGCAGAGGAAAGGATAAATATGAGATAATAGAGGTGATATGGCCAGTTCACACAAATTACCCATGTAGTTTTGGTTTTATCGGCTCATGTTTGAAATCTACATCTCTGAGCGTTCTGCTGCACCCAAAAGAGCAGGAAGGTTTAGATCACTGGTGTACATGAGCTGACACCTGGAGTGGGATTTAAGAGTGTCCTGCCTCATGCCCACATTGATAAATGCCGACCTATGCCTGGAAGTGACAGTACACTCAGTTTTCTTTTGTACGCACGTTTCTGAGAGTCTTGGTGTGTGTACATAAAATCAAGGACACATAAAAATCTGACATTAACTGTGGCCTAATATCCTGTGGCCATAAAAACCACAGTGTAGAGCTGAAGTTTCATGCTGGGATCCTCAGCTTCCCTGTCTCATCAGATCATGGGGGCAGCCAGGTCAGGGGTCCCAGATCACAACTTCCCTCCTCCTTCTTTCTTCCTGTCCCGTCCAGACCTCAGCGTTATCAGCTCTGTCAGATCCACAGACGGCTGAGGTCTGGGACCCTCTTCCTGACCTGAACATCAGCTCCCAGAGGAATCCCACCTAATGAGGCCGTATGGGGAACAGATGCAAAGAGGGCAGCGCGGGCAAAAACAACCTGCCACAGTCACTTAATGATCACACACATGGTTATGTCATAGACTCCGTGGAAGGCTTGTTTGTGTGTGTTTTTGTGAATCTTCACGCCATGTGTGCGAACTATATTTACTCATCCTCTATGACTTATTTTCCTCTTCATGACTCATTCCAATCATTTATTTTTCCTACTCCTTCAAACATTTGTGACTAACAATTTATTCAACATGTACCAATCCCCCAACTTCTAGCTTCATATGCAAATAAACACAGAGCCTGATTCCCCTTTTTAGACCTGAAGACCACAAAATGATGGTAACAGACTATAATGCTGTCCAGAGAGGAGGAAGAATGCACTTATGAGCAGGAGTGGTACAAAGTGGAGGATGGCGATGCTCTGAAGTGTTGAAAAGTAAAAAAGACTAAGGGCGCATTCACACCAGAGCTGTTTGGTCTGCTTTAAACGAACTCTGGTCCATTTTCCCGGATAGTCTGGTTTGTTTGGAGTGGTGTGAAAGCTCACACGAACTCTGGTGCGGACCAATCAAGTGGACCAGAGTCCGCTTGAAAACAAGGAGTCTTGGTCTGATTCCAAACAAATCCTGGTGCGGTTTGTTTGAGGTGTGAAAGCAAAGTGACTAACTTGTGAACCAAAGACAGGAAGTGGCATAAAGCATAATGAAATAAGGATTAATATGTGATTTAATACACTCAAATATCAAATACGCCAAATATCTCTGGCGGTGTGAGGCCCTTTATGCTCTGACCATGTCAAAATTCAATGTACAAATATTCTTTTATACCATGATCAGAAACATAATGTATGTCCGCGTATTAGGGCCACCTAGAAGATACAAAAGAAAAAGAATCTTATAATCTTAAATTTTTGACAAAGACATTCAAAAGGTTTGAGATTATTTTCTTCCATGCAGTTGGCTATTTTTAATTCTATAATCTCTTTAAAGACCTCTTCAACTCAAAAATCTATTGACAGTTTTTCTCTCAAAACAACAGATCCTCATTTGTTAGAGTGGCCCTTATACATCATAATAGTGGATAGTTTATACGTAGATCTTTTAGCAATAAAATGTGTATGCAGGCCTATTATGTTGAGATTTTGTAAATGAAAACAATTCAAACTGATGTTTAATTTTTACCAAGGGGTCCTGGGGGGCTCAGCTTTCCTGAGATAGGGGTTGGGGAAAAAAGGTTGGGTACCACTGATCTACAGCACACAATATCATCAAAAGATTCAGAGCATCTGAAGAAATCTCTGTATGCAAGAGACAAGTCCAAAGGTCAATATTGGATGCATTAAAAACAGTATAGTCTGTACTGGAAATCACTGCATGAGCTCAGGAACACTACCAGAGATCATCCTTCAACACAGTTGGCCGTGCCATCTACAAATGCAAGTTAAAGATGTATCATGCTAAGAAAAAGAAAAATGGAGAAGATGGACAGAGGCAAAAAGGAAAACTGTTCTGTGGCCAATATGAAATTCTTTTTGGAAACCATGGATGCTATGTTTTGTGGACTAAAAAGGAGAGGGACCATCCAGTTTTTTATCAGTTCAAAAGCCTGCATCTCTGATGGTATGGGGTTGTACTAGTGCCTATGGCGTGGGCAGCTTACACATTTGGAAAGGCTCTACACTGTAAAAACAAAAATGAGAGTCCAAAATAGTTAGGTAGCAAGTTTCCCAGCTTTTCTGAGTTGAGTGGCCCAACTTTATCATGATGTTGCTATTTAGTCTGCATGACAAACTTATAGCTAAAAATGTCAAGTTGGCAGAATTTTTTTCAATAGAAATATATATTTCAAGTAGCTAAGCTAAAGTAGTTACACCAACTATTAAAGCTGAGCCCCCAGAAAATGTTGGATCAGCTTAAATCTTTATGTTCACATGTAATATATGTATCATACATAGTTTAAGAACTCCATAACCAGGGTTTTATCAACTACTAAAGTTATCAGAAGTGCGCTCATTACTTCATGATTTGTTTATTCGACACTAATGTTGAGCAAGAATCCTACATCAGACAAGAATGGGACAGCAGTCCTCTACCAACATCTGATTTGTTGTTTACGTTCTGTTGTGAATAAAATATGGGTTTGTGAGATACGCAAATCATTACAATCTGTTTTTTTACATTTTAACCAGCATCCCAACTTTTCTGAGACATTGTTGTGCTGCAAACCTGAATGGAAATCAGTCCAAAAAGTGGCTGCACTCTGATGAAACATTGATAAAGAGGATGGGGGCTGAGGGTCAGCAGACTGATACTAAAGCCCACCATCTCTCTTCTCTAAAAGCTACGTATTATACCTTTGCAAACAAGAGAGAAGCTTCAGAATCTGGAGTAATTTTGGGAAAAAAGCACTCCATCCATCCTCTCCAAAGAGATGAAGAAGTTTATTATCACAGTGCAGAAGTAATAACAGATGTGATGTGTCCACTCGCCAACAATAATGCCTGGAACATGCCTCCCATCACACATGGTCACTCTGCATTCATTCCCTCTGTCTACCCTTGGGAAATAACTCCCATCCTGATTCTCCGAGGCCTTGATTTCTATCACGACTGTAAATGTTAGGAAATGTTTGTGCAATCGCCTCGTGTACACGCCATTGCCCTGTGTTGTTTGCATCAATTGTGGTCAGAGAGAATTAAAGGGCCGGTTCATAAAAACAAAAGGAGGTGGCCAAGAGCAAACAAGAGAATGAAGGAGTGGTATGCAGACTGGAGGAGTCTCTGGAAAAGTCTTATGTAATTAGTTTGACTCTGTCTTCTTGATCTGTATTTATGGTAATGAAGACTGACTGAGCTGATATCATATGTGTTTTCTTGTTTTAATAGGATCTTTATGTGTGAAGAGAAGGTGGTGGAGGAGGAGGAGGCGGTATATCTGCTCCAGATGCGTGTTGACACGCTGTCAAGATGTTTGATCAGGTACCGTGAGGCCCGGCCTGTCTCTTTTTGTTTCACACTTGCCCTCTCTCTCATTTCTTTCCATACATTCTCAGTTTTAAACTCCCTTCACTACATGTCCACCTTTTCATACCGCACTGAAAGAAGACCCGGACAATAGAAATAAGCACATACCAGCTGTTGGTGGCGATCAGCTCACGCTTACCTCAGCCCTCTGATCAGAGTAGATTAAATACAAAACAGAGATGCAGCACCGATTACTGCATCTGGATGCCGATTCCTTCTCATGAGAATCCAAATCGCTTTTGGCACAACGTCAGCAGAGGCCTCTCTTTCATGTACGTTTGAGATTTATGAAGTTCCAGCACATGGTAAAGGCAGATTTATAGATGCTGGCAGGTACACAATGTGAAATGCACATCAGGGTTGGCCTCAAAACCAAAATAAACCCTTTAAAATCTATTAATTATCTGTCTTTTTCATGCTTGAATTCAGTGGTGGACTCAGCGGGGACCAGGTACCCAGGCCAAAATGCTCTCTTGGACGCCCCCTTTTGAAAGTAAACGTGATGAAGTTCCTTCTAGATCAGTATGAATAAATTTGATAGAATGCCATTTTAGTAAGCAAAATATAACAAAGTGCCCTCTTTGGAGCCCTATATGCAGACAAAATTTTACTGTGCCTTTTTTGTGTTCTCCATGTGGACAAATAAAATGAAGTGCCCTTTTTGGTGCCTGCTTTAAGGGCGATATTTGGCAAATTGCCCTCTTTTGGGCCCTCCATGTGTGAACAAAATTGCCAAAGTTCCCTCTTTCTCGCCCTCTATGTGTGACCAAAATTGACAAAGAACCTTTTTTGGTTCCCTCTATGTGTGGACAAAATATGACAAAGTGCCCTCTTTGATGCCCTCTTTGAATGGACAAAATATGACAAAGTGTGATCTTTGGTGCCCTCTTTGAGTGGACAAAATATGACAGAGTTCCCTCTTTGATGCCCTCTCCTTTTGGACAAAATATGACAAAGTGCCTTCTTTGATGGCCTCTATGTGTGGACAAAATATGACAAAGTGCCCTCTTTGATGCCCTCTCCTTTTGGACAAAATTTTACAAAGTGCCGTCTTTGTTGACAAATTAAATAAAGGTCCCTTTTTGGTGCCCTCTTAAAGGTTTTGGCAAATTGCCCTTTCGTTGCCTTTTACCTGGCAAAATTAGTAGTAGCCTTTTTGGGCCCTCTGCATGTGGACCAAAAAAATGACAAAGTGCGCTCTTTGATTCCCCTTTCCTTTTGGACAAAATTTGACAAAGTGCCCTCATAGGTGCCCTCTACATGTGGACAAAATATTACAAAATTCACCCTTTTGGTGCCCTCTACTTGTGGACAAAAATTGACAAAGTGTGCTCTTTGGTTCTCTTTGGTAATCTGAATCAGGTCAGATTTTACTCTTTTTCCACAGCTTATCTTTATGGTTTACATGTCTAGACTCATTTAAAACTGTTGCAGCACCTTCCATTACAACCAGCATCAGCACTTTCCTGGCAGGAAATGAGAGCTGAAATGCCAACTCAATGAAAACTCCCCCAAACAACCAGGCCCACCTAAATCTACACACTTTAACAATGTGACAATAGGAATGTAACACACAGAGTGCTCCTTAGCTCCAGCGTTGCTAAGAGCTAAAGGTCTTTAAATGTCTCAGGGGGAAAACAGAAGCACACTTGGAGTGAGGAGTCAGGCTCAATAAATTTAGCGATTGGGGTTAAACTTGCACAAACACGACAAGTTCACCCTGATTAGCTTCCTGCAAAATCCTTGAACATTTAGAGAGTGAAAGCTTGATGACTGACAGCCTTCTCCAGCTGCCCGATCAGCACAATTGAACTGGAACCCGGCAAGTCTTAACAGATTTTTAACAGCCCTGTAATCATATCGATCGGCCCCGCAGGTCTGAGGGCCTCCATTGATGAAGTCATAAATAAGCAGTATGTCTTCATGAGAGGGAGAGAACAACAAACAGGCCATGAATTTGAACGTTTCACAGTGAACTCTGTGGAAGATTGACCCCAGGGGTTGGAGCAGACTGACTTTAAAACTATAATCTCCGTACCGCGGGGCTGCTGGGGTCAGATCCCTGATTGAATAATCGATGATGCTCCGGGAGGAAATGAAAGAATCGGTTTGGAGGGATTGGGTTATCTAAGTAGAAAATTACACTATTGATTTTCATTAAAGTGCCGCACGAGTGAGAGTGAATTCATTAAGCAGAATTCTTTTCTCTCTCTGTCTGTTTCATCCTCACACTATCTTTTCCTCCCTCTCCTCTGGTTTCTCGTCTGCCTGTTTCTCAAGAGGTCTGACAAGACGATAAGGAGGCTCGTATCAATGCTTCATTAATAGGCAGCTGATTACTAATGTGAATGAAGTGCAACTATAGAGTTAATGTTGAATTTTTAGTCCCAAAGTATCTGACACAACATACACTGAACAATACTCATATTGCATTACGAGAACCCTGGGGCATTATTTCACTACATCGATTCTCAAAAATTCGGGGCGTTGTGTAAAATGTAAATCAAAACATATTTACCACTGTGTAGCATCCACTCTTCTTTCAACGACAGCCTATGAACATCTGGGATATGAGGAGACCATTTGCTGGAGATTTAGGAGAGGAATGTTGTCCCATTCTTTTCTGGTGTTGGATTCTAGCTGCTCAACAGTTTTGGTTCTCCTTTTTTGTTCTTCGTTTTCTGATGTGCCAAGTGTTTTTAATTGGTGAAAGGTCTTGACTGCAGGCAGTACCCAAACTCTTCCACTGTGAAGCCATGCTGTTGTGATGGATGTGGAATGTGGTTTAGTATTGTCTTGCTAAAATAGCAAGGCCTTCCAGGGTTTCCTCAAGAATTTTTTGAAACTGTGAAGGAGGCCCCCCCACCCGTCCCCTGAGAACCCCAGAAATTTTAACATAATATACAGTAACATTACCACAACTTTTACAAATAAAAAACATTGGGGTCCCTTAACTAAAATTTGAACATGGATATTCCATAGCTGTCAAAATAATGTTACTTTAAATGTCTATATTCTTAAAACTAAAAGAAAATGACATTTTTTTAGTTCTGTTAAATTAAATAACTTGGACATGCCACAGCATAAACACACTCAGAACATTTTTTTTTTAAATTAAAATGATTTTTTTTGCTTTTACTTTGCCTCCCTTCGTTCAAACATACATAAACACTTAAATACTAATGACAACAGCCTGGGGATACGGTTTGAAGGAAAGACTTTTAGCGGGATTCTGCTTTTATTACGTCCTCTTGCAATTATTTTATCCCAGAGGAGCCTCAGGTAAGCCTCAGCCTCTTAAAGTTATTGATATTATGATAACTTATAAACATTTATCACTCACGTATTCAACAAGCTAATGTTAAGCTAAGTTCGTTCATGCTTGTCAGACTGACCTGCACTCATGGACAAAACAACAATCTCTCCTCTGTCACACACACACATTCATGAACGGGCCAGTTAAAAGAGCTGGCTCTTTTACATCAACAATAAGAGCCAGATCCCATTTGAAAGCCGTTTTATATAATTACTTTTACTCTCATTATTTTTATGTATTTTTTTGTGTGTCTGTGTTTCATGTGATTGATAAGCAGGGATGATCTTTTCTTCATTCTGCTTTTCGACAGGCACACCAAGAATTAAGGACTCATACTTGATGGAATAACATTGTTTTATATCAGGTGTGTTACAGGCCAACCAGTGAGCAGATTTCATCTGACCCGCAAGGTGTTTTTTCAGAGACAGTATAGTTTTAAAAATAGTAATATATTTATATAATTTAAAAAAAATTAGCATAGTTGGAGTTAAATACCAACAGAAATATCATATAATTTGTCATAGCATTGCTCAATTTATCAGGTCAGATGAAGCCAGACTAGTTCCTGAATGAAGAGCCGTTTGGAAACCGAAAGAGCGAAATGATCTGATCACTAAAAAAACTGTAATTCCCATCACTACGCTGTACCAAAGTCAGGCGTTTTCTGGTAAGGATAGCTCAAAGAGACAAATACAGAGTTGAGACACTGTCTTTGATGAGAATAAACACACCACCCTTTCCTGTAGACCACCCCTTACCTCAGGCGGGGAGTCAGTAAGTCAGTGGATAACTTCACTCATGGTGCAGAAGTGTCTAACAGCAATAATCCAACAGAAACATGAGCAAAGGAATTCCAGCAGTGATCACTGTACAAAAGGTCACTTTTAAAAACATCTGAAACACATCTTAACACTTTGCCCAAGGGTAAGATGGGAAAATTCCAACCCTTCCAGCTGTTTTTTGTCACTACTACTTACTTTGAGCCTTCTGTTGCCCCGTCCCTACTTTTTTAGATGTGTTACTGCCATTGGATTCAAATTCAATTAATAAATAGATTAAAAATAAATTCAAAAATGTATTTATGAAAATGTAAAATGCCTCAACATCTGATATGTCATTTATGTTCCATTGTGAATTAATATGGGTTTATGAGATTTGCAAATAATTGCTTTCTGTTTTTTCTATGTAGTACACAGCGCCCCAACGTTTTTGGAACTTGGGTCATACAAAGCCTTGACTTACTTTGCTTCTTAACAATAATCTTTGTCTGAAACGTTGCTGCCTCTGTGTCCAGGCTCATGTTTCTTCTTTGATGAAACCTCCCTCGTAGCTGAGCGTGACTGACGGGACGGTGCAGGTGTGAGGTTGCTCAGACTGAAACTGTGGTGGAGAGGGTAGATCAATGTCACCGTGTCAAAGCGGGGACAAATCACTGCTCTGAAATGTCTTCATTGTGCTGTTGGATGGATTATTATCAAAGACCTGAAAGATAAAGAGCTATTACAAATACATGTGCCTTTTATGTTCTCACCTGCCTGGAAAGATTTATTCTTAAGCAGGTTCACTCTGACTCTGGTTCAGAGCTAGAAACAGATAGGAGAGAATGTTTTTGACACAGGAACAAAGCCTTTTATGTGCTTTACCTCTCTGAACCTTCCTCAAAGTGTTTCCTCTTAAGCCTTCAAATACCAATAATTGAACTTAAGTCAGAGTGATAGACCTCTTAAGCAGAATGATGAAACAGCACCTTCTGACCTATGGGATTGTTCTGTTTCACCAGAGCAGCAGGGTGTAAGTCATACTGTCAGCTTTCTTAAGCCAGCTTCCATGCATCTTCCTCCAGACATGAGCCGTCCCCTCTTAAACCTGATGACCTCGCCGCTAACACAGGTAACACGGCGGTAATACTGGCTTTGGTCGTCGGTATCGAGAGGAGAGCAAAGCAAACAGAAAAGTGCTTGCTGGGGTGCTAGGGAATCAATGGGTTTGTGGACAGAAGGCCAATGCAATCAGGGAGCTGAATGGAGCCGAGTCGAAGCCTGCTGAGCCAGCACCCGTGCACACAGAGGGAGTCATTTGGATCCGGGTGCCTTCTACTCGTCCTCTGGGCTGCAAACACAACAAAACTACGAGCTTTACAAGCAGTGCTACAAGCATGACATTTTCTCCCACAGTTAATCTTCTCCCTTAATGCAACACTCTCTCAAACCACAGCCTGGCTGTATTCATTAATAAGAGCTCCTGAGACAGAGATGGATGAACTCCATTTGGATTTCAGTGCACTTTTATTTGAGAGGCTGCAGCAGGAAAAGAGTCACATTTTTAATAAACAAACTGCTGGTGAAGGAGAAAACACTGACGTGTTGAACATCGAGGTCACCTAGAGTTTTGTGCAGCATCGTCATTTCTGTCCTTTTTGATATGCGCTCTTTTGTTGTACCATGATTTTTACATCTTTGTTATTTCATTATTTAACCTTCATTTAAACAGATGAAGACCTACTAAGCGTGACCTGGCCAAGACGTCAGCAGGACATGTCATAATAAATAATACATGATTAAGAGACAGATAACAACAATAAGTTAAGACAAACAATAATTTGGAAACAACATAACTAATTGCAGTTAAAGAGATGGAAAATTAATTGCAGTAACAATTTAAAAACATAGGCACTGTTCCAAGGTGTCATGTCTGTCTTTTAAGACTGAATGAAAGGGTTCAAGTGAAATGAGTTCTGACAGTTTCACATCAGTTTGGAGAGTACTCCATGCACTTGGGCAGCAAAACTGAATGTTTTTCCCCACTTCAGTCCTGACATGAGGACCAAGCAAATGGAAAATGCCGCTAGAATGCATGGCATAGTGGCTTTTAGTTTCTTGAAGAAGAGTACATAAAGTAAGTCTCTCATGTCAGGGTTTGGTGCATGTTGGGCTTGTGGAACAGCTGCTAAATATGATGCTCAATTTTGCAGGAACTATCTGTGTTTATTTGAGAAAAAGCCTGTTTTTGTACCATTTTGAGACATCAACGTTTGACAAGCGTCCATGGCTGCGGCCTTTAGGTTTTGTGCACGATTTTGATGACTTTTTAATTTTGAGGGCCCTTCTTACCTTTCACCAAAGATTGAGTGGCTTGGATTAAAGCCCCTGGAGGAAATAATCCTAAAAGGACGCCTGGCGTCCTTTTTTCCAATAAATTAAAAATGGTGTGCTTCCAGTTGACTTGGCAATATGGGTCCAATAGGCGTTTTTGAAGGATCTGGCATTAGGCTGCACCCACCAACTAAAGCAATATCATTCTTAGGTTTTCACAAGGAATTTTTCCACCAAATTTCATGGCTGTACACACTTGTTAACCACCTGACAAAACTACTTTCTGTTTTATGGTGGACAAAATATCACCAAGACCACACCTTTCCACGTAGGCTTCTGACCTGCAAATATGTGTAAGGTCAACATCTTGGGATGCCGCTGGGAAATTCTTAGCATTATTTGGCCAACCATTTAGGAACTGTAATGTAAAATTCACAAACAGTGACTTCCTGTTGATGTTTGCCAGAGTTATGACTGTTTGAAAATTCGTTGCTAGACACAATAGAAACTTTTTTAGTTTTGACCTCGCTAAAGCCACACCCTCTGTAAAAAAGTAACATATTTTTTTTACAGTGTTGAAGCAGCTCCTCTAGTCCATCCTGACAAAGTAATTAATTGAACAAGTGTACCTAATAAAGTGGCCAGTGAGTGTGGCTTAACAGGTGTACCTTGGGTTGTTAAAACTGATGGGATGTTCCCTGGTGACTCACTTGTATTAGAACATACTGTGTGTTGGGTTTTTAACAGCATTTTAAAGTGATCTAAGTTTGTGCAGGCGAGACCAAACAACATTTAAAGCAGACTTTAAAAACTCAAGTCTGAAGAAGAGCATGTAGGCTCAAAATGTCACTTTTTTAAATGCTGATTAAAGCCTGATATGGGAGCTTTTTGGTGTGCAGACCTTCTCTCCTGGTCCTCTCTGTAAAAACTCAGAAGCCTTTGGAATCGATGTTGAACAGCCATAAAAATCATCTGCATAAAAACCATTTCAGGCATTTGACAGGTTATTACATAAACTTTTAATATGAATAGAGAAAAAATAGGTCCTAAGACCAAACCTTGGTTTGATTCAAAAGGCTCTGTGGTGTAATTCCTCCCCAGGCCTGGTGCCCCGGCGCGGATTGTTTGCATTCACACATACTAAAATGAACCAGACTTTGGGCTCACATGTTCTCAGATCCAGCACAGGGCTCCTAGTGTGAAAGCCACCTTAGAAAAGAAGAGGTGGAACCAGCTGCTGGACACATTTTGTTCTATCAGACTTCCATACCCCCAGTATTTTATTACTTACAAGACTTAAGTCGAACATGTATGACAGAGGATCTGCCATAAACTCAGCAGCCAGTTTAAGAAAAAATGGATCAAGTTTGTCAGGACTCGCTGCTTTTCTGGTATCCAGTTTCTTTTCGTCATCAATGAGAGTAACTCTGCTTCATTCAAATTGAGCCAGATCATGAAAAAAAATCATGAAAGTGTTTGAGATGTCTTTGTAGCGGCAGTCGAGGCTTATTCTTAGGGAGTTTGGCATTTCTAACGGCTGCAATGGCCCAAGGATCACTCGAGTCATTTGCAAAAACACCCACATTGGAATACTTATGGGGTGCATGTTTATGTGGTCACGTTTTCTGCAGAGACTTGTTAAAAGTCATAGCAGCGCCCCAGCTTCACTTATAAACATCAAAACTTTGAATCAATATGGGAAATCTTAAAACAAGCCCCCTGATAGACGGATATGTTTCCTCAGACTTTGAAAATCTGATTTTCTTCCTGAGCTTTCACTTGAGGGTGGTCTTGTCGAACGCAGTGAGGTCACTTCTTTTATTCAACTCCAATGAAAGCGCAGTGGTGTGGTTATAGCAGACCACAGACAGCAGTAGTTACTGAAAGACAAAACAGGTCCTTCTGCATAAAAAAGGCCAGAATGGCCAGCATGGGCTCCTCTGGTTGGAATAACACAGGGCTGTTTTCATTGTGAGAACTGACGCACTGGCACGCTGCTTTCCTGTTCAATCTCGGCTGTCCTCTGGCTCCGCTGTGTACTCAGCCTCGTCTGTGAGCACAGTGGGAGTTCTTCATAAGCTGTGGGTACACTGCAGAGAGTAAGTGACCTTAAAAATTTGCATGCACAAGGAGAATTATATATTTGTGCATGTTGTAGGCCGGAGCCCAACCCTGAGCAGGAAGAGCCATTGTTGTTTTGACATTTTCTGTGGAAATTTGAATTTATGAGAAACAGTTAGAAGTGAGATAACCTATAGTGCTTCCAAGAATATCACACTAATTTTAACTTGACATTTTCCTCGCTCTTGACACTTTGACACAATGAAAGCTGCTTGTTCTTTATATTTTTAAGAATCTCTATAATTCCTCTTCCAGGATGCTGCAAAAAGCAGACACAATAAATTGATAAGATTTTTTTTGTTCTTAACAGCAGAACTTTTGTTCGAAGAGACTGAAGCAGTTCAAATGCCATTTATCAGCATGTCATACTCAATCAATCCATTTGTTTGTGGAATATATGTCCTACTTTATTCAGTAGAGTATATTAATAAATATTTACCCCTTCAAAATGACTGATTTATTAAGGTCCAGCATATTAGTGGTAGTGGTCTCACATTTAGTGAAGTGGGGATCACCTGAGTGCAGTGTCTCATGTGATTGCAGTATAAAGACACTCTGGAAGGTCTGGAAGGTCCAGCCACTGATTACTCAGTGTTCCTGGCTACAATTACACCATGAAGACAAAAGAACACCCTAAGCCTCAGAGAAAATGTCATTTGAAAGAATAAGTCAGGGGATGGATACAGAGACGTTTCCATAGCCCTGGGCATCCCCACAGTTCCATTAAATCCATCATCAAGAAAAGGAAGGATTATTGCACACCTGCAAATCTGCCTGGATCAGGGCGTCTTCACAAACTGAGTGACCAAGACACCTATGACTACTCTGAAGGAGTTACAAGTTTCAGCAGCTGAGATGGGAGAAACTCTGCATACCAGTGTTGTCCAGGATCTTTAAGCTCTATGGGAGGGTGGCAAAGAAAAAAAACACCATTGAATACTCATATTAAATCTGGGCCAGAGTTTACCAAAAGACATGAGGGAGACTCCATGGTCAAGTGGAAGAAAGTTCCTTGATCTGATGGGACCAAAGTGAGGCTTTTTGGCCATCAGACAATGTTTGGTGGACATCCAAAAATTGCACATCACCACATACACATCCTCACTGTGAAGCATGGTGGTGGCAGCATCATGCTGTGGGGATGCTTCTCAGCAGCCGGTCGATTCAAAATGTTTTTTGAAATGGTGAGCAAATTGTCTTTACAATTTTACTCGTTGAAAAGTACCCTGTACTTTAGTGTGATTGCACAGAGATCTTCTGTGGATTACACTCATGCTTGAGACCACCTCTCTAATAATAAGCTGGACTTTGGGGTCAAGTATACTCCCATCTGAGCACAGGTCCCTAATGTGAAACCCTTATACTAGGGTGATATATATTCAAGAATGCCTGGTATTTGAACCTGTCAACATGTCAACCACTGACAGGACAATACCTGGATGTAGCCCCACTGACATCCCATTGGTTTCTGAAGAGGCAACAGTGGTCGCCATTTTGGATCAGCTAACTTTTGATCAGTATAGAACAAGAGGTGGAATTGAGGCAGGCCTTTAGCCTCCTGTCAACAACTTCAATGCACCATGCTCTCAACTCAGCTACACCAACTCTGAGTCTTAAAAATTTCTTAAGAATTCAACCTATGCACAGTTGTCATCAATAAGCAAAGAAATGCTTTTGGGCTAAGCTGCATGGTCAAATCTAATGTCAAAATAGGCATTTTGATATGTGAGCTAATGAGAAATTATTCACATTAGGCAAGCCTCAAGTGGACACTTGATGAACTGCAGTTTTTTGCACTTCTACTTCATTTTCAGCATGTTTCTCTTGAAGCTGAGTTTATTTATACAGGGAGATTAAATTGCTTATACGGCTAAAAGAAAATACAGTAATAAATAATGAATAAGTTCTCAGTAGAGGTTTAAGTAACTGTAGAAAGTATGTCAGCCTGTTTGCATTGACTGTGTGTGTGCGGGGTTATATGACCGGCTGGGCAGTGTAGCAGCACATTGTGGTGACTCCACTCAGGTCAAACTCTCTCCTGGGACAGTAAGTGGAAAGTGAATGCTGCCAGTTTGAACGTCGGGCTATGACAACAGCTCTCAGCAGCATCTCAACTGACGCCAGCACACACGCTCAGAGGCAGCCGGCAGACACACGAGCGTAGAGAAGCCGTGTTTTAAGTCAACTTTGAAGTCCGTCTTCACGGCATGACTCACCAGACACGCAGTAGGTATTCATGCGGTGCATCCTTAGACACATCACAAATCTTATACCTAAGAGCGAGAGACATTTGTGTTTCATTTCCGTTCACCTACTATTCGCCAACAGCCACATCTTCCCCACAAAAAGGAAATTGAAACATGGAACCCCTGCGATTATCCAGAATATAATTATTTCCAACAACCAGAATGTGCACTCTTGGTTGATGCACAATTGGGCTTCAGAATAAATTAGGAAGTATCTGGTTACTCTACCCAAAATAGCTGGCAACTTAGAGCAGTTAGCAGAAATTACCCATGGCATTTGGAAAACTTGGTTTTACCCAAAACACTTACTTTACATGGCAGAAGAACTGACCCTTTGTTTGCTCTTTGATTGGTCTGGTGACCCAATCTGAGATCCGGTAAGACAAGCTTTCACCCTGGCCAAGTCTTTTCAGTTCACCACAGTGAAATTATGACCTCAGTTTGGTTTCTTCTGTATGTTTAGAAGGTGTGCTTGGGGTGTCTGCAGGATAGACTCAAGATATCTACAATGTAATCCTGGAGTATTTTTCCTCCCCTTTTACTAAACTGAAGTTTAATCATGTTATTTAAAAGCTAAGTTGTTACATTACTAAATTTATGTTAGAAGAAGCATTATCATAATTGCAGTTTGTTAGACTATTCTGTAACATTAGCCAACTACCATTATTTGGTGCCATTTTGAGGACACTAAAGAGGACCTTTTGTCAAATTTTTGGGACAAACAGTCCACCAAAGATGGCACTTTATCGAATTTAGTCCTCTTAACCCTCTAAACCCATGCTGTTTTTAACCATTGTGACTCACCTGGACTTTTTGTCTTAAAAACTGTGTATAACATCAACCCTGTGGTGCACAGTTAAACTCTAAACATCCCTTTCTTCAGGACAATCTGGGCCTAAGAATATGTGTGCAGCAGTAACGTCACTTGAAAAAAGTTATGGGACTATAAAGGCAAAACTAATCGGAAATTTAAACTAAAAAATTTGTGTCACGCACAATAAATATTGACAACTTAAGGTTTTTTGTTCTTTCATCTCTTTGAGACCAAAAAATATCATTACAAAAAAAAGTCTTCAAAATATTAGCATTTGAAAAAAAGTCTCCACACTTTTGGAAATTTGAGTCATTACTTAAAGCAGTTCTTGTTCGCAGTGACTCTGAGGGACATGTCACAGCCTCTCTGTGTCTTTTTCTCTCTATAATGAGTCATTCAGGCTCTCTTCTCCAGTTTCAAAGTCTTTGCATTTATGCTGTTTGTCAAATTATGACACGATGACAGAACAGCCTGCCATTGGTTGTCACAGCCCATCACAATGTATCCTGGGATACAAACAGACAACTTGGCAGCAGGCTAACCTGTTTGCTGCAAGATCAATTGAAAAATGGATTATAAATAGATTAAAAAATGACCTTCTGTCATCATGTGGCCAAAAAATAAGAGAAGGACCCAAGTGTAGATAAAAAAAAATATATATATTAATTAAACAAAAGTCCAAGAAAAATTAAAACAAAACTTACTTTAGTAGTCAAAAAATTAAAAAAAGGAAAAAATCAAAGCAAGTAACAAACATTAAAAGATTTTGAAAACACAAGTACAACAACAATGAACTGACAAGTTCCAGGCCCACTAGAAATTGTTCTGTAAGAGCTACGAAGGATGGATAGCATCACTAGAATGGCACAAATGAGAGCTTTCAGAGGAAAAAATAAAGTGGCTACAATTTATGGTTTAAAAGTTATTTAACTTTGAATAACAAGTGTCTCGTGTTGTTGTTTAGGACCACACTGGTCTCAGAGGGTTAAAAGGCACCATAGAGGGCACTTCATCATGATTTTTTTATGAGACATCCAAAAAAGGCAGTTTCCAAGCATTAGGGCCCAGGCGTCCACCAGTGCTTAACTGACATCATTAGCATCAGAGAGCTTTAATATTTAAACAGTTTGAATTACTTTTAAGAGCATTTGAGTTTTCCTTACACACTAAGGATGTTCCTAAGCCTCTGTTTCCCTATTCAGCTAAATTCTCAGTTACATTTCGTTTAGCCGACTAGTCTAAAGAGGAGAAAACCCCTAGAAAACAGTCAAATTTCTCACAGGGTCATTGTGTCAGTGGGTGTGATAATAGCCTGATGTACTCTCTACAGCGTGCTAGCATTAAAAGTTAGCGCCGCCTGCCTTTCGTTCCTCTTTGCAGATTAATATCGTGCTTTGATATTTGGCCTCTTTTCACTTCGGGTAAGTTGTTACGCATGAGTTCAACCCTCAACAGCGTACATACCACTTAATTTCCATTTACTACTTTAGAAAACTGTGGTCTTCCTACTACACGCTAACCGCGAAGACCGCTGAGCTTCTCATATTTACATCTGGTGAAGTGCCAGAGAGGAAGACAGCGGCCATTGACTGAAGCTACCGTGGCCTCCAGTGGCAGGAGGTTCAATACAGTTTAAAAGAGCATTATAGGCAGGGATTTCAAGCCTGTGTTCATAAAAATGATAGGTAATTAGTTTAACTGACTAGTAAATCCCGCGCTGGCTAATTTGATAAATGATTTTAACTGTTTTACCGACTAACCGTGCACATCCCTATTACACACCCGACTGTAACTTTGTCTTCATTCTTTCACAAAGACCAACATCAGAAAAGAAGCTAATAAGTCCTAATTAGTAACTATAACCTAGTTCCCCATTTAAATAATGAGCTTAAACAAGAGACAGAACGTAGGGCAGAACTGTCACTTGGAACCTCACATATAGATTAAATGATGCAAGAAGTGTGTAGATTCAGTTTCAAAGTGGTCTGATTTTGTTTGTGCTTTGTGCTCTTTTAATGCCTCACTGTGTTGGCTGCAGCCGCGTTTGTTAATGTAAAGTTCTTTGTGGGTTACAGCATGGATCTTGGTTATTTATACATCTGTCCAGTTGTTTATAGACTGATCACTGCTATGGATTTGATTAATTCTCTAATACATATCATTCATATGTTGCTACTTTTGTGTCTGTCATGGTCTGTGTCATGTTTCCCTCCATTCAGCCTTTCGTGTCCGTTTTTCCTGGTAGCGGACCGTTTGATCAGAGGTTTTGATTAGTGCCGCCTCACTTTCAATCACCCTCTCTGGCTTTGATTCGTGCGGCTGACGTCGCCGGCTCAGACATCCAGGTGTTTCTCATCAGATCCGTAAAAGGGAGTTTACTGCTCACCTAAACCTTTCCATACGTAGAGGTGCCCTTTATCCTTCGCTCGGGTTTCAGCTCACGGCCGTCGATGCGCTTGCTCTGACCTGGAGTTTGTTAAAGCTTTAGAGAGAAATCCAAGACAGAAGAAGGAGCTGCTGAGAGTTGTTGTGTTCTGTTGGTTTGTAATGAGTCCTGTCCTACTCCAATCACTGACTTCTTTGTAGTCTCTGACACAGCTACTGCTCTGTGGTTCACTCATACTACTGTAGCAGTCACTATATATTTGTGAAGAAAAATGCTTTTCTTATATCAACTCAGCTCTTGTCAAACTAAATTATGGAGTCTGTTGTAATACTGTAGTATTGAAAAATAAACCAGATATGCACTGATTCAATTTAACTGGCTGAAATAATACATCAATCATAGGACTATGCAAAAAACCCCGATCTTTATTTGTTCTTTCTGCATGCACCCCTGAAAATTTCCAGACAATTTTAGGACAGCCTGCCCCTGAAATCCTCCTGAGTTGCTCTTTCGCTGCAGATTTTCGTTCAGTACAGGCCTCTTGGTACAGTACAGACATGTACCGAATGGATATATGTTGAACGAAGCTCATACACAGATGGAAAACCAGAGGACAACTCACTGTCACCTTATGCTGGCAACCACACAACCACAACAAACGACAGCCTGAATATTCACAGATAAAAGTGTCCTGTTTAGTAACACTTTGATTTCCAGTAAAATCCAACAGTGGACAAAGACAACAACAGTAGCACTGACATCAGTCAGCAGCTGTGTCGCTGACAGCACGTTGTCCACCAGAACAATCAAAGCATTTGAAAAGGCACCACTCAAACAAGAATGTCACTGTAACGAGGAGGAACAACAAAAAGTCTCAACAGCCAGTTATGAATTTCCCATAATTTAAGATCTTTTTATTATAGCACTAGTGCTCTGGTTTTGTGAATCAAATTAATGCTAGATGGTACCTTCAACTGTCAGCCTCAGAGGAGGGGGAGAGAGGACTCCATCATGTCTGCAGCTGTGTCATAGATAAAGTTATCCTCAGATTTCACATATCTCTAACCTCTTTATCCACCAAGATGGGCTGTGAAAAGTTCTCCCAAACTTTGTAGTAGGTCCCATTGGTTAAAAAAGTAATCCAGTGCTGAAGTCTGTGTTGAAATCAGCAGGATAGACGTTTATTAGCATACTGAACAAGCTAACTTATGGTTGTATGATGATGTGTTTAAGTTGGCTGGGAAATTTTAGGGTTACAAAAATGGGTATAAATATGTCAATATATCAATTAAAATAATTCAAAAATGTATCTATTTATTAATATTTGTATCCATTGAAGACCTTTTGGAAGGAGGTTGCAGCATTCGTAACTGTAGCTAGTTATAGCTAAAGCTAACCTAGCTATGCTAGCTCTATAATTAACTTTACTACATAAGCAAATCAAGCTAAGTTAGCTTAGGCAATGTGAGCTTGAGCAACGCGAGCTTTCAAAAATATAGCTAAAGCTAATGTAGCTACATAGATAATGTAGCATTATAGCCTACATAGCTGGTATGTGAGCTTAGATTTGGCTACAGTTAGCTACCTAGCTATGTAAGCTACATAGCTCCATTATCTAAAATTAGTTAGCTTTTGCACTGTGTGCTAATGAATCATAGCTAAAGCTAAAGTAGCTACAGAGATAATGTACATACATAGATACTAGCTGTGAGCTTAACTTTAGCTTTATCAGCTATGTAGCTACATTGGCTACAAGTTTCATTATCAAAAGCTAAGTTAGCTATGCCAATGTGAGCTTTAGCAAATGTTTCTAAATCTTACCTAGCTACGTAGATAATGTACCTACATAGCTCATTTAGAGTTCACTTTGTAAACTTTGGATTAGCTATGTTAGCTATGTAGCTATGTTTGCTACAACTCCATTATCTATAGCTAAGTTAGCTTTATCAAACAGAGCTAAAGCTAAAATAACAATGTAGATAATGTACCTTGGCAGCTTACACAAAAGCTTTGTGAGCTTATCTTTAGCTTTGTTAGCTATGTAGCTATGTTAGCCATGTAGCTTCATATCTTTAGCTAAGTTAGTTTTGACAACATAAGTTTTAGATAATGAAGCTAAAGTCAGCATAGCTAGGTAGATCATGTACCTGCAGTCATGTACCTCTGTAGCTGCTTTGTGAGCTTCGCTTAAAGTTGACATATTATGCAAAAATCACTTTTTCAGGCTTTTTTTTAACAAAAATATGCACCCCTGGCCTGTCCACAATCCCCTCAAGCACCAGATAATACTCCTTCCCCCCCCACCACCTTTCAGAAAATGTGTGCTGAAACAAGCCGTTCTCAGATTTTACACTCATTACCTCACATGAGGAGAAAGCACCACCCCCAGGTTTGGTTGGCCCTCCCTGCTTGGTAGAAAGTTCCACACTCCTCTCCTGATTTTCCTCTCCACTGCCAGCTAAGATGCTGGATAGCACAGTTGGTTACTCTGCTGACTTTGATCTAGGAGATTGATGGTTAAGGATAAAAGTGTCTGTAACATTGTAACATCCATTTCCTGAGAGGGGTGTGGTCAGGGGCAGAGTCAGTCAGCTCATTAACATTTAAAGCCACAGACACAGAAACATCTCATTCTGAAAAGGGCTGAAACAGAGGGCTTTTTAGACATGCAAAAATCCAATACTGGAGTGTTTTTTCAGCAACAAACTTCACAGGCATGTTTTGGAGACCTCTGAGAGCAATATAAACTTGTCTTAAAAGGGTAAAATATGTCCCCTTTAAGGTACATTAGCTACTTAGCTTTGTTTGTTATATAGCTCCATTATGTATAGCTAAATTAGCTTTCTAAGAAGTCTTTAAAAAACTAAACGCCAAGTGGTTTATTTGCAAACATTATATCACTGTTTTCTTTAACTGTATGACAGAATGAAGGAGAAAAGCTGTCAAAAAGTGGCACTACCAGCCTGCTCCACTTCATGAGCACACAGTGAAACAGTGCAGAGAGGGATGAGTGAGGACGAGAGCGTGTGGGGCACAATTATGCACAAGAGGAGGGGAAAAAGCGAATACTTACACTGATCATCTGTTGAAATACAACACAGCTTACTAATGAAGCCACCAGTTGACTTACTTACCACTGCATGGTGTGATATTGAGCATATGTCCCCTCGTCTGTGATTATTCAAATAGTTTATCCCTATTAGGTGTCACTTCTTTAAAGTTTTACATCAATATCTTCTATTCTTGCACTGAATGAATCTGATATGTTTTATAACATTTAACAGACACCTGTCCGTGTAACGCCACATGCTGTTATGAAAGCCAGAAAGAACACAGCAGCTATCAGGGGCCGCTGGTCAGTGCCTTAGGCCATTACAAAGCCTTTCTGAATTCACGCCTCTCCGTTTAACAGCTCTTGGCCCCACTTTTAGGAAATTGGCCCGTGATTTTCATTGGTGCACCTGGAACAATTTTATTTGGCGTGCCTGGAAATATTCAAGGTGGAAGGAAAAGGGACATTTGTGAAGCCATTCTTGCAGAGTCTCTTGGCTCCTACTGTACTGAGCAAAGCCAGAGCACTTCCTTTATCAACTCTCTGAACAGAAATCATTCTCAGTTTCTTGCTACAGTCATGGGAATCAAGGATAACAAGTTTTGACATGTTCTCTTCCTTCACTTCGGTCTGTTTTGCTGAGTCAAGGGAGCATTTTTGGATGTTCTTAGAATCCCAGTCCCTTTCCCTTCCTGATTCACATCAAAACCTCAAGCCGTGTCTTACAAGTTTCTTACCCTACTGTGCTACTCATTTTATTCTCTCCTTTAATTGTAGCAAACCTACTTACCAAAAACCACAGACTCTTAAAAATCACCGGCCAAGAATGGCATGGCCGGCAATCCTGAAACAAGCGCTCAATTTGCACATACACTCTCCAAGAAAATGCGCTCACGAACACATCTGGTTTCAGTTTCAAATGCCTCTCCTCGTATATTTTCCCCGTTCATCCTCACTCACACAATAGACTTTTTATCCCGTCTAAATCTGGGACTGCTCGACCACAGTCGCTGCGTCCAAATGGGTCAATGAACAGCAACATGTCATCAGCGTAATGAAGCTGTTTCATACAGAGGACTGAATGTGTTTCATCTACTTCCTCTTGGAGATCAGGTAAAGTATTTTAGCCGCTCTTTTTTGAAAGGTAGGGAGAAAAATAAAGAGTCTTCAGTGGCCCCGGCATTTCACAAAAAGCAATTACCATCAATCATGCTGAATTCTGTGTCAAGGTGGCCTGGAGTTGATTCCTGCACCGTGGGGACAGAGTTTTGACAATGACATAGGATCCTCCACCGGCTACAAGCAGGAACATAGAAGATGAAAGATCCTATTGGGCCTAATGGGGGCCACGGTCTGAAATGTAATGCACGGTCATTGACTGCCATTACGCCCTTGAAAAGCCAATAAACTGCTGTAGGACACAGACCATTATATGTCATTAGAAACTGGCTCATACTCTGCGTCTAAACACGTGAAATTATAATGTAACTCTCTGGCAGCTCGTGCAGACTCTGGGAACAAAGGCTGTCTTTTTCTGACTCTAAAGCTAGATTATGACTTCATACAGGCAGAGCCGCAGGGATACATACAGTAAGTTTTTACTTATGTTGACCATGCTGTACTAAATGTTTCCTGTCAACATAACCTCAACTTGCTCTCTTCCCAAAACTTCACATGCTCCTTGTCTACAGGGGCACCACAAGGAATTGTGGGTATCAAGAGAAAACATCCTCCCACCAACAAACTAGCCCTGTGCAACCACTCCAACCACACCTCCATTATGGGAAAAAACATTATAAGCTTTAATAATTTTATGTAAACAGCCAGCTCTAACCTCCTAAGCCCTGCATGCACATTTTGGCTTTCCTATAACATAGTTATAGTTTCTGTTTATAGAATTTTTTTGATAATTGATTTGGGGTAAGGGCTGCCTTGAAATTTCCAGGAATTTAGTGGTAATTTCATAGAATTTGTTTGAATGTATCCATCATTTACATGGAATTTTGGAGAAAACATTTGTAATTTTTTTTCAAACCTGCTAAGAAACTTTAGGGGCATTTGCTTTGAAATTTGAGGGGGGATTTGCTTGAAGACTTTCAGGACTTTGCAATTATATTTGGAAAGTCTTTTGAATGTTGGTGGGGAATAGGTTTGAATTTGTTTTTTGGCATTTTCCTGGGAATTTGGGAAAATGTATTTGTAATTTTTGGGGAACTGGAGTGAGAATTTGGAGGGTAGGGGTTGTCTTTTGAAATGTTTAGGAATTTTAATGCAAATTTCAGAAAATTTCTTTAGATTTTTCCATCTCTTTCATGGGATTTTGGAGAATGTATTTGTATTTTTGTAGGATCTGCTCAGATGTTATTGGCGGAAATTGCTTGAATTTTATATTTTCATATTTTTAGAGGGGTACAATTGGGATGTTGAGGTGTTATGATGGAGTTTCACTGAAATATTTGAGGACTAAAGAATTTTGGGCGATATGTTTGTGTATTTTGGAGAGTTGCATTGGAAGATTTTGGGAAACTGCTATGATTTCTTCAGGGGATTTTCATGGGAATTTGGAAAATGCATTTGTACATTTTTGGGAGCTGGACTGGGAATTTGGGGGTAGGTTTTTTTTTTTTTTTTTTGGTGTTAAAAATCCAATTCTGAGGTACAGTTTCCTAAGTTCAAAGATACTTTTACATTTTGTCTACATTTTGTAGACAGTCAAGATCAGCTATTAAAGTCTAACACAATTTTCCCTAAATTGTATTGCAACTTTATTCTTGAAATTTTTACTTTTTCACAACATTTCTACTTTCTTCTTGACATTGTGCCTTTCTTCTTGCCTTTTTGACAAACATAGCAAGACAAGACAAAAGTATTTTCTAATGGTGACAGGTTGGTAATTGAACATAGAAAAAAAATGTATGTGTGGTTTTAGGGCCCCTGTAAGTCAAGGGCCCTCTGCTCATCCATCATTTCCCACTCAACACATGGTGCCACTGCTGCACTGCAACTGTACACAAATAATGATCAGCTGCTTCCAAGTGTCTTCCTGTGTGTGTTTACAGTCCCAGGGAAGGGAATTGACAGATCCCACTCGTGTTTGTCCCGCCCTCGGCAACAGAGCATTCCACTGCCCCGCAGAGGTGTTTGCTAATTAGTCACATGACCTTTGGGGTCAGAGGTTGCAGGCGCACCCAGCCTCAGGGGAACCTGTTGATATTTTAAGGATTTTTGACTGAGGGTACTTAAAACAGAAGAAACACCCTCAAGGCCTAACAGGCCACCTTAAGTGCATTACCTGGGTCATGTAGTGACAGCTGATGGGTATCAAGATGGAGCTGTTGCGTTTTTGAGGGAAAGAGGCTGCTGGTGATGATGCAAGGGGAAAAAGGCAGTCCATCATAAGATGACCTGAAATAGCTGCTTAAGACTGGGGCTGGGAATTCAAGCACATTCCCTGCTTTGACTGGAGAAGCCCAAGGGACAGTTGGGAAAATAGCTCTCTATAGCCTAATCACAGCCTCTGCTCTTCTTAAATTGACTTAGAGTTTATTCAGCACATACACTACCTATAGAAAGTATTAACCCCCATGGATGTTTTACCCTTTTATTGATTTTATAAATTAATCACGGTCAGTATAATTTGGCTCTTCTGACAATACCATTTAACAAAAATATGTTGTGTTGAATGAGTGACTGCATAAATGTTCACCTCCTTCAAGTCAGTATTTAGTAGAGTCACCTCTAGCTGCAATCACAGCACTGAGTCTGTGTGGATAGGTCTCAACCAGGCTTGCACATCTGGACTCTGCAGTTTCACTCCATTCTTCTTTGCAAAACTGCTCAAGCTCTGTTAAGTTGCACAGGGATCAGGCATGAACAGCCCTGTTCAAGTCCAGCCACAAACTCTCCATTGGATTGAGGTTTGGGCTTTGATTCAGCCACTCCAGAACGTTCCCTTTGCTGTCTTTTAAACCATTTCCGTGTTGTTTTCGCTCTAGCTTTGGGTCATCATCTTGCTGGAAAATCAAACTTCTCCCAAGCTGCAGTTCTCTTGCAGACTGAATAAGATTGTTTGTTCAGGATTTACCTTTATAATGCCGAATTACAAGCCTACCAGGGCTGGCTGCTGAGAAGCATCCCCACAGCATGATGCTTCCACCACTGTGCTCCACAGTGGGAATGATTTTGTTTTTGTGTTGATGTGCATTGTTTGGTGTCTGCCGATTTTGGTCTCATAAGACCAAAGAACTTTCTTCCACTTGACCGTGGAGTCTCCAACATGCCTTTGGGCAAATTCTAGTCGAGATCTGACAAGTTTTCTTCAACGGTGGCTTTCTCTTTGCCACTTTTCACAAAGGTATGGGATAAAAGCAATCTTCTAATTGCTAGCCAGTCAGTCATTTTTTTTTTTTTAGCTTCAGTAAAAATTCCCATTCACACCTTCAACTTTTGCTAGCTAGCTAATGCAAAATTTTACACAATTTTAAATCACTCTCACATTTCTCGACATTATCTTCATCCAACTGAAAAGCTGGGTATCATTAGTATAGCAGTGATTTGAGAAGCCATGGGAGTAGATGATTGCATCAAGTAAAGTGGTTTGCACGAAGAAAAGGAAGGGACCCTTGAGGCACCCCTGTGGAAATGGTGGTCGTTGCTAAGACTAAGCAAGGAAGGATGAAATGCTACTGGAAGCTTCTGTTCCTGGTGCCATATCTCATTCATGTGTCGTGCTGCTTACTTGTCATGGACTACGATTATTCTCGGCCACCAGCTGCGTCGCTTATCAAGTATCTCCCAAAACTTAGAACTCAGTCATGGCCCCACAAGGCTGAGAACAGACCAGATGCACCGCCTCAGTTGCCTGCTTGTTGTTTTAAATTGAGGACTCATGGTTCCTTGTTCGTAGTCCTTGCGCAAACCAAGAAGTCCACTTTAACCGCTTTTCTCCCTCCTTATGTGAAATTACAAGAAAATGGAGAAATCTCTGGTGATGAAAACTTTTGGAAATATTGGAGGTAATGTAAGGGCTCTATTAATGTAGTCAGCATTTCAGTGGTAAAATTCTACGTATTGTACCTTTAAGTGTTAGCTTAAGAGTAAAACTGAAGTTTCTAACAAATGTCAAAAGAGAAATATAGTACCTACTGATGATAAACCCTTGGGATCTTTGGGTTCATTCAAAGATGTCACCTCTGAAGACCTGAACAAACGGGCAGCTTTACAGTGGAAGAGAAAGCAGGTGTGAAAAAGAGCCATATCCCACAAACATGGAAACCTCATTTACAAGCCCTGGCCTCTTCATTAAAGATCTCTGCCTGTAGATCATTTGACAGGTGATACCTGACATGCTTAAACCCATAACACATTCCTCTCCCACTGTATCTTTTACTACTCGCCACCCAGGTGGAATATGTAGCTGTACATACTGCAGCTCTTTGAATGAGGCCCCTCTCTCCTCTTTGGCCCTGAGGGTGTTTGAACATAGTGCAGATGACCTGCCACGCCATTAAACTCACTAAGCCTTCACAAGCTACGTTCAGGTGCACTGAAGGGAAGTTATGATTTACTCTAACTTGTCCCAGTGCATCTGGCTTTTAAGGTGTTAACTGTGTCATTCCAATAATTTAGTTATTTGCCAAGACTTAACCTCTGGCTCACTTCGGAATACTTGAAAGATTGATGCACTGAAAGTGGGCCTGGCTTTTCGCTCTGCTGTATCTTCAGCTCATGGTTTGCAGAGACAGCTGCTTTTTTGGGGGGAAACAAAAAGTCCTGAATGTCTTTGCAGTGCTGCTGCATCCTTGATAAGTGTCCTTGTGTTGTTTCTGCAGCTACAGGGGCCGCAGTGCAGAGCATTGTTTGATTTTCCTTTGGTTGCAGAATGGGTTTGCTCATTGTCCCTCCAGTTAATCAATCCCTGACATAAAACCAAGGAGAACAAAGGGAAATAATTGTGGCCAAAGTATTCAAACTTAAAAGACTCTTTATGTAATACATTGTTTCTGACATTATTAGTCTTCCATGTGGTTCCATGAACTCTTGCACCTCTTGACTACAAACTCTGATTCCAAAAAGTTGGGACATTGTGTACCTTTCAACTTATATTCAATTGAATACACCACAATGACAATATATTTAATGTTCAAATTGATAAACTTTATTGTGTTTTGGAAATGCATTCTGAATTTGATGTTTGCACCGTGTTACAAAAAAGTTGAGACTGGGCCTGAAATGACTGGGAAAGTTGTGGAATCCTCAAACACCTGATACATTCTAAAGATAGGTAGGTTAACTGGTGAAAGGTGATTGGACCATGACTGGGTATAAAATGAAGTCATTCACAACCAATGATGGCATTAGGTTCTCCACTTTCTGAAAGGCTGCATGGACCAATAGTACAGTAGTAAGGTCAGGGTCAGGTATGGTAGCGTATGCCAGTTCTACACTTTGCCGCATCAACCTTGGTCCCGTCCTGCTCCAGCCTCCTGACACCCATCGTCCAGGCCTGCCCCATCTCTCCAGGTATCTTCCCAGCTGACCCAAGGCTGCCCTGGTGTCTGGAAAAGCCCACCAGGACCCAGGCACCCAGTATGTGATGAGCTGTATCAGGCCCTGGAAAGCGTCCAAGGTGTCTAAAAGCACATCTGCCATTCCCATATCAAGCAGTCGACCCTTCCCATCCCTTGACTCCTTGGGTCTTCTGAGTAAATCAACATTAGACTCACAGTCTCGCCAATGATACCTAAAAATGCACCAAATAGAAGTCATCACAAAGGAGTCCAGTTGGACAGTAAGACTGAGAGGACCAAAAGACTCAGACGTTTGTCTGCATGCTCAGATACCGAGAACAGCACACTGTTGAACCCATCACTCCATGCTACCAGTCCAAGTCTGTGGTTGATCTCAGCCTCGAGTGTCTATCAATTGACAGGAATTTAGAGATCCCACCATCTACAGCCCATAATGTCATCAGTAGATTCAGAGAATCTGGAGAGATCTCTGCATGTAAGAGGCAAGGCCAAAAACCAACATCGAATGTCCTTGACCTTTGACCCCTAAGGTGGATTTATTGAATTGAAAACCTGCATAATTCTGGGATGGATATCACAGTGTGGACTTCAGAAATTTTCAGAAAACCATTGTCAGTCAACACAGTATGTCACTGCATCTACAAATACAAGTCAAGTCTGTACCATGCAGTGAAAGCAATATAGCGATAACATCCAGAAGCACTGCTGACCTCTCTAAGCCTAAGCTCATCTAAGATGGACTGACCTAGAGTGGAAAAGGGTGCTGTGCTCTGACGAGTTCACATTTTGAAATGTTTTTGAAAACATGTGATGTTTGTGCTTGATGCTTTCCTGTCCCCAGACCCTTACAGAGTGTTGTTAGAGGAAAAGATGATGTACTGCTGTAGAAAACATGGCCCTGTACCAGCTTTTTTGGAACATATTGCAGGCACCAACGTCAGAATGTGTGTATATTTCTAAAAAAACAAACAAATTCTATCAGTGAGAACATTGCAAACCTTGTCTTTGTGCTGTGTTAATGGTTAAAAAGTATTTGCAAATAAATCACTGTATTCTGTTTTGTCCACATTTTAAACAATGTCCCACCTTCTCTGGAATTGGGGTTTGCATTATCATTCACAACCATATTTTTGTTTCAGCCCGTATCTTGACTGTAACCCATGGGTTTTCCTCCCACTGTTGTTAAATCCATGTGTTAGTCTGTGGTGTTTATGCACAGCGAGCAGCAGCAGCAGGAGGTTTACGGAGAGAGTAAAGCATCAGGAGGCCACCTACACTGTAATGAGCCCGCTCCACCCTGACTGATAGGTCCACTTTATTACAACAACCCCTCCAGGGACACATACCTATCTGCATGATGGATGAAAAATTTAGTTGCAACCGAAACCCTTCTATGCTTTAGGGGTTAAAGTTTCTCAGTTTTTAGTGAGAGGCATTTTAAAACAACTGTTCGTCTGGTGAGTGAAAAATGAAAGTGCGGTCAGAAAGTCAGAAGCTGAAGCTGATAAGATTTTAAGGATTTGGTGGAGACAGGTTTTGCGGGGTTATTTGTTTCCTCTTCGTCTGTGGAGGATCCGGGTGAATGAGCTCTGCTGTGAGCAGAGGCTGGGGCCAGTTAGGAAGTTTGGAAAGTGTGAAAGAAAGTTGAAGGTGCTAAGTTGTCAAGCAGACATCAGGCAGCAGGGTGGATGTAATGAGCTCGGTGTGTTTGTGTATGTGTTTGAGAACTTTAGACAGACAGCGAAAGAAAGGAGGGGTATTTTTGATTTCTTTTCCTTTTAGTCTTCCTCCTATCTCCTTTTCCTCCTTCCTGATTACTTTTTTTTTGCATGTTTGTCACAGTCACACAAATGTTTCAGATCTCCAAACATATATAAATATTAGACAAAGATAACCTGAGTAAATATAAAAACTATTTTAAAGAAAGATCTGAATGTTTGTCTACAACACTGACATGTCTTACTAAAGGAAACCTCACCGCTGACGTTGTGCATCGATATCACAGCATTTGCCACAGGAAGTTGGCCTAATTCTGATATTTAACATCTGATTTGCTACAGATTTCACATATATGATCAGGGTCTGCCCCACTACACATTTTAACTGTTAAAATCATGGTTTATAGGACACAGTAACAACTCTACCATTACACACAACCAGTTATAATGTTTAGGGAACATTTTTTTTTTTTACATAGGGCCAGGTAGAGTCAGGAAGGGGGAAAATTTTTCACAGCTCTGCATATTCCTCACAAATATGAGGCATGCACAAAAACAGGTCACCTGGCAGCCATGTTAATGAGGAAAGAGCAAAGCATCTCACCAAACCCCATTCATTCTTGCCACTTTACATGGGTTCTGTTGGGCTGCTAATCTCTACTAATACAAGATCAATGAACACAATTACAAATCATGCTAAACATAATTTCCACCATGTTTACAGTGGCTGACCACACGTAAACACATCAATACCAGAAAGGCCACGGCTCCATAGAGGTGGGTCTTTGTTATGATTGTTTTTGAGGTCCTTGAATGGAGGTCATTGCTGGTGCCCGAGCTCAGCTTTGCATATCGACTCCAGAGAAATGTTTGAAAACATGACTTATCGATTCATATCGGGTCGTTAGGTGTATAAAAGTCAGGCCCTGATGAATGGCGGTGCTTGTGCTCAGAAAACATGTCAGGCTGCCTGATGGATGCCTGGCTCGGGTAGCATGTCAGTATTGATAGGCAGCGATGGGGCGGATTGTGCGTTAAAACATGCGCGTGTATTGATTGGTTGATGCAGATGAACCCTGTTTGAGGGTCAGAGCAGGCCTTCAGGGGCTTGGATGTGTCGGTGTGAATGTCAACCAAGGTTGGATTCAGTCATTCTGCAACACGTGTGTATAAGGAGGGCTGGGGAATGTGTGCAAATGGACACAAGCAGTTTTTCTAGTTCTACGTCACTGTGAATAAAATCTTTAAACATCTTTTACCGCATACTGTAAACACTCTTCAGCAAACACCCACAGTGAATGTAATTGCATGCCTTTCAGTCCAATCTTACCAATATAGATTTGCGGCAAGATTTTCTCTAAACGTAATATCCACTGTCTATCAAATATGATCTAAATTGAACCAGTAAAACCAATCTAAAGTTACATTCTCGCAAAGTTTATAGATTGTCAGGAGAGTGGTAAGCCTCCCAATATTTAAACCAATGTTCCCAACTTTGCTTATGTTGGCATAAAAACACAAAAACAGTAAATAAAGCTCAAGATGATAGATGCTGACAGAGAAACTAAATAAGAAAAGAGAAAAACATGATGAAAGTGGAAGTTTCATTTAAGTGCTTTCCACAGTGAAGGTATTTCTCTCTGACTACTGAAGACAGCTTGAATTGTTTTCCAGGATTGTGAGAGCTTTAAGTTAAAATGGGTATGACTCCTGTCAGTAGGAAGGTTGACACTTTCATTTGGTAAAATAAATAGTCGGATGTTTAACTTGGGAGCGTGTCATTGCTGATGAAAATATGTCAGACCAAGCTCTGAAATATTCAGACACTTTGACAAGAAGGTTTCAGTGCAGCAAGAAAAACTTTCACCTTGTGACAGATTCACGTCTTATGAGCTGTGTGCGATTCGTAACAGTGTATGGCTGTTTGAAAGTGATTTATATCAGCAGCAAAGACAATGCAAAGACCAGTCAATGCTAAATGTGCCAAGTCATTACACAGCAGAATCTTCCTTTTAAAACATGTTTCTTATTCTGATTCTTAAACAGAAGTAAAATATGAACTATGATAATTGCTGCTGTAACTGGTAATAAAATTGTGTGTATTTTATGAAAACATCATCAAACTTTGCACATAAACTTAGTAAAAGGTTAATGTTCCTGTCCACAACATGAGCTCGAAGCAGTCATAAGTATGAATTCTATTTTGTGTGATGCATTACAACACGATGTAAGAGACATGGAGTGATATGCTTCAATGTGATATGTCGTGACACTACACAGCATTATAGGATTACCATGTGATTCCATATGTAACTTTACGATACACTTTGATGCAATAGGTTACAGTGCAAAACAATAAGATATCACATGATCCGATACAATGCAGTACTATGCAAGACACTTCCGTGCAATGCGATATGATACAAGATGATACTGTATAATACAATGAAATATGGTACAATACATTTAATAAAGGTGCGATATAAAATAAAATATGGCACAATGGGATACAATACCATGTGATCTGATGAAACAACCTGAAGCACGTGAGTAAAGTTAGCTGTGATCATGATGTACACTTCCTGCCACACCTTTCAAAATAAAGCTTTCATATTCGGTTATGTAAAGCATGACTTGAGTAACGACTGACCACTGAAACCTGCTACTTTGTTATGAAGAATTCATGAATGAATTGTATACGATATGATGTAGTAAAATGTGTTATGATGTGATACGATGTGATGCAATGCCATAAGGTATGATAGTTACATGTGATAAAAAGCACTATGATGCCATATGACATGCTACAATATAGCATGATGGGATAACAACATGATTCCGTACGGTAAGGTGTGATATGGTACCATGCGATTTGATATGATGCAATGCGATGGGGATACAAAGCAGAACTCTGAGATATGATTCCATGCGATGGGATTTGATACAAAGTGATACAGTCTGATAAGATGCGATGCAGTAGGATGCATACAATACATGCTGTATTGGATGTAATACAATACAGTACTATGGGATACAATACAACTCAATGCGATATGATGTGATACAGCACAATACAATACAGTACAATACCAGCATTTTGATGGGATACGACACAATGCAATACGATGTGATGAGATATGACATGATATAATACGGCACAGTGGGATACAATACGATGTGATGCAGACTGTGCAATCTGATTCGATGCAATACTATGTGATATGATGTGATCAATGTGATGCATTGCAGTATGATACAACGTGACACAATATGATGCCATGCCATGAAACATGATGTGATGGGATGCAGTATGATGCAGTGTGGTACATTATGATTTGATCTGATGCGATTTGAAATGACTTGATACAATACGGCATGAGGTGATATGAAATGATGTGATGTAAATTGATATGATACAATATAATGTGATGCAATGAAATATGAAATGATTCGATGTGATGAGATCTGATGTGATGGGATATGACGCAACCTGGCGTGATATATGATATGAAACGATGTGATACGATATGATGGAATACAGTGACATAGGATCTGATACGATGGGATACAATATGATGTGAGACATCCAAGATGCAAAAATTGGGCTGATACAATGCAGTTTGATATGATATGATAAATCCAACATTATCCCACTCTCATCTTCCTCTTACATCCCATGGTCAACTTCTTCCTTGGCCATTTAACTTTCTTATGTTACTTTCACTGTGATGAGTCATGAAATCTTAACCTGATTAGTCATAAAATGAGTTTAAAACACTGTATTTTTAGAATTAAAATATCTACTATAAATGTGGCACCAGCTATTTGAATATAGTATCACAGAAGATAGGAGCATGATAAATTAAATTTTTTCTGCCTTACTTGTTGCTACAAGTAAATTTTAATCTTGCTTTAATGCAGCATATTTAGATTAAAACATCTAGTGTTTGGGCACTTTTATACCCATACAAAAATGTGTTTGACAGTGATAATTATTTACCTTAAAGCACTTTTTAATCGTAATAAAATGGATTGAAAATGTGGATCTGTAAACCCCCAATGACCTTGTGGCAGTGAACACCTGTCCCACCCCTCCATCATTATGAGGATCTAAAACTCTTCAGCATGGTGTAGATTTCCTCTGATATTTGTCCAGTAATTACTAACAGAGTGATCTATGTTACTAATGTTACGCTTATTGTGTTAGTTTTGTTACTATATGGCGATTAATCTTATCTGGACAATCCTCCAGACGACGCTCTGTCAGATACCGACATATGATCCTGGTGATCTCACAGTCCGCTCTGTCGTCGCCTGATAGCAAAGGTTAATACCCTGTCCAATGAATACAGTTCCTGTTTGGATAGGATGTCCCAACACGCCCTGCTGATTTGGATAATATTGTGACAGTCTGTGTTTGTGAAAGTACCCACAGTAGACTGATTATTTTTCCCTTCACGCTCTCTTTTGTCTTCAAAAACTTGTAAGCCCTTTGAGCCTCCTCTATGTGTATTTCTGGCCTACAAACATGGACCGTGTTAGATTTAATACGTCTGGTTGCCATGGTCAGTTAACCTTTAAACCAGGCTCCTGCCTCTGCGTTTGCATACTGTTTCATTTTCCAAAGAGAGGGAGGGAGAGGGACTGTTCATTTAGGTGTACCTCTCTCATCCTAACACCTGCACCCTCTGCGGCAAGGAAAAGGAGGGAGGTAGCGGTGGATCACATGTCTTCATGGCTGTCCAACAGTAAATTAAAATGCGGAGCAATTTCCTGAGGACCAATTAGCAGAAAATTGGTCCTGTCTGTTGGAGTGACTCCCCTGGGAGGAGGAGGGGGAGACGGTGGGAGGGAAATTACTGAGAGAAACACAGAGAGGGAAGGTAAACTGCACAGATTGTCACATACAGTAGAGAAAATTCATAGTATCAGATGGTAAAACTTTGTTGAGTTGGCTGCATTTTCAGGCTGTTTTGTGACATTCTGTCACTGGGAAAACAGTCATCACTTCTTATTTGAATGTTTTCAACTTTCAAAGCGAAAAATATGGTAGGATTGTTTATATTCTCACACAAAGATTTTACTCTATAAAGGCTATAACAGCCTCCATTCTCAGAGAAGAGCTTTTCTGAGCTCAGGCACTGATGTAAGAAGGCCTGGCTTGCAATTTCCATTCCAGTTCATCCCAAAGGTGCTCACTGGGGTTGAGGTCAGGACTTTGTTTGGGCCAGTCAAGTTCTTTCAGACTGAACTCATGAAACCATGTCTTTATAGTCCTTGCTGGAGCACAGTCATGTTGGAATAGAAAAGGGTCTTCCCCAAACTGTTGCCACAAAGTTGGAAGCATAGCATTGTCCAAAATTTCTTGTTATGCTGAAGCTTTAAGAATGGCCTTCACTGGAGATAAGGGGTCTAGCCCAAACCCTGATGAACAGCTCAATGCCATTTTCCCTCCTCCACAAAAACTTCACAGTAGGCACAATGCAGTCAGGCAGGTAATGTTCTCACGCCAAACTCAGACTTGCTCATCTGATTGCCAAACAGAGAAGTGTGATTCTTTACTCCACAAAACACATTTCCACTGCTCCAATGTCTACTGCCAGTGTTCTTTACACCATGCCATCCCATGCTTGGCGTTGGACTGGTGATAGGAGGCTTTCATGCAGCTGTTCAGCCATGGAAACCCATTCCATGAAGCTCCTGCCAAATGGTTTTCATGCTTACATGAATGCCAGTGGAGTGCATTGTCGACTTTTACACACCATGTGCTTCAACAGTCATTAACCTAGCATTGTGATTTCTATATGGTCTTCTAATTTGTGGCTGAGTTACTGTTGTTTCTAAACACTTCCACTTTCTTATAATATCACTTACAGTTGACTTGCAAAGGTAGCATCCATCACAGTACCCCACTTGAAGTCACTGAGCTCTTCAGAACGACCCATTTTATATCACAAATGTTTGCTAATGGAGACTGCATGGCTAGGTGACTGATTTTATACACCTGTGGCAACAGGTCTTATTGGCCCATCTGAATGTAACCCTTTAAAGCAGATTGTATTATAACTGATACATAGTTTTGTGAGACCTCTGTCTAATCACCATAAATAATTTACTAAAAAACCTTTAGTATACAATGTGATAAATGCTAAAAAAACAAACAAACAAACAAACAAAAAAACGCATTACAGTGGATTAACAATTGCTAGAAATGCCTAATGCATTGGATGTGATACAAAAAAAAAGTACAATTCCATGGCAATTTTTCTTTCTTTGGATTTCAGTAGAACATCTCGGTTCCAGGATATGCAGACATCACTATTAAGACAAGGTAAGCAAGGCCTTTTAGTGAGTAGGAAAGAATGAGAGAAGTGACAGAATGATTTTGCCAACCACTGGAAAGCTTGGTTTAATTTTACACTTAACATATAAACACTCTGATTCTTCTTTCAGTTATTTTTGTCTCTGTTTGAGACAGAAGAACCATATGTTTGCAGTCAAATCAAAGAACAACCAATCACATGAGAAGGCCAAATGTTTGACTCTCAATCTGCTGACCTTTGATTAAAGCAGACTGAAGCATTGATAGCAGCGGCAGCGGCGTGATGGATGTTGGTTTTTGGATGAGGTCCAATGCCTCCAAAATTAATACCCTGCATGTGCTCACTATAATCGATCCTTGTGCATTTCACCCCCGGGGGTCTTTGACTATTGATGACAGTGATGATGGACTTGGGCAGACACAGGACTCCTGCTGGGAGGGAACTGGGTCAATGTCAGTCCTGGTTCAGGATCGACTCGTCTCGGGTGCCTGTCGCTCAGTGTTAATGAAAGCTCCTTATCGATCCTTGTACGCAGTCCCGTCCCTGCAACAGAACTAATCAACATGGCTGAAGTTATTGATCAGTCGAAGAATTATTGTTTCTGCACTGGTTATTAAGTTATCATTAATTTAAGGCTTGAATGGTTGAAAATCTGGGCCTTGATTCTCTTCTGTCTGCAGCTTTTTCCATGTTTGGTCAGTGCAGAGATTAAAAACACCTAGTATTGCTTCACATAATTATGTATGACCTAACTGAGGATAAATCAGTTTAACTGCCATGACTAACATCTAACAATGCTGCTTGGATGAAGTAAAACTATATGTACACGCCAAAACAGTATAAATAGCTTTCAGTAATAATGAAAGTGAGTCACCGCTCCAAATCTGTAAACCATTACATCCATTTCAGTAAGATTAAAAAGAAGTAATTAGATTAAATATATTTCATCCAATAAAGTTTACAGCTGGATTTCAGCCTTGTTAGTTTTTATGAAAATGAGCCATACTCATACAAGTTTCAAGAGACAAGAATAGTTTCTTCTTCAAGGACCTGAATCAACCTCTTGGTTCATTCTTTCTCTTTGCTTTAAAATTAAATAAGTGATGGCCTGTCCCTTTTAATGACATTCATCTAATCAAAAATTCATCCCAATCCTCTCTGGACTAAATTTTATTCTCCCAGACTCAAGAGCTGATCCTTCTGGCCAAGAAGGCTCCACGTATAAAACCACAGAATACAAAAAAAAAATCCTTCAATTATTTAGCTTTTCTTGGCGTATTTTATGCATTGTATATTGTTAAAAAGCAGCATTTCCCCAGTCACATGTAAAGTAGGCTAAGATCTCAACATTTTTCTTGGTAATCCCAAATACTGGTTCCAATGAGACACAATCCAAAACTAATTGTGCACATATTAAACCCATTTGTTTTTCCGTTTCTCTGGTTTCCATTTTCACACTGAATGTAGGACAAAAACTTCTAATGAGCATGTGCCTCCGTGGACCCAACAAAGAGACTAGGACATGGCGATCCAGTATTGTCTGCCTCCCTGTTGTTCCTCACTGATAACATTCAGCTCTTTGTCGACTCATCCATCTAATTATCTGTCTACCTGCCTGCCCATGTCCATCGCCACCCTCCTCTATTGTTTTTAACTCCAGGCAGCACAAACATGACTCGCTGACCTCTGGCCATTGGAGACCTTTCAAGCAGAAAGAAGACTGTGACCCTTTTTTTCTGTTTTACCTGTAGTGCTTGGGGTCATCGAACGCCACTGTGTCAATGCAACATGCTATATTCAAAGAGTGGAACATATCCTGTGACTTTAAGGCCATGAAGTGAAGCTGAAATGATGTTTTAGGTTAAACTGATGATGGGAAAGAAGAAATGAGTAAATGTGGGGAATCTAAATAAAATCAGTATTGTTTAACTGTCTAGCTTGATCATAAACTCCAAAGATAACAAAGGTTGTAAAGATGAATTTAAAAAAAAACCTGAAACTGATTTCCTAGCTCACATAACATTCAAATCATGTTACTAAATGCTGTCGAAATTTACTTTAACTCCCTGGTAAAAGCTACAGTGAAAGGTAAAGGTAATTTTTTACAAGGAAGCGTTACTGCTAAAAGAAGTAAAAACCAAAGCTAGACACCATCCTAGCTAACATAGCATTGATAATGCACATAACTTAAAATGCTTAATCTCCTAGCTAAAGACTTAAACTAGCTAAAAGTTATGCCATGTAAAAAGCTTGTTGAGTTCCACAATGACAACTATTTACATTAGCATTCAGACACTTCCTAGCTAACATTGCATTGCTAATGCATAAACATCACATCCATGAGGAAAGAAAATCACTAAGTTGTAAATAATTTAGACTAGTAATAATATTACTTAGCTCAGTGTAATGTTAGGAAGAAATAGGCTGTGCGCTATGACAGCAACTGCTAACAATAGCACTAAAACAACTTCGTAGCTAACAGCGTGTCCATGCAGTGTGTTCAAAGTACTTAATCACGGCGTGTAAGTATGGTCTCAAATCATGCTCTGTTATTTTGGACAAAGAATGGCAATGGTTGAACCGTCTCTGTTTTATTCTTTGCCTTCTCTCTTTAACAACAGACGCCTAACGGACAATTGTAATCCATAAATGATGGCACTAATGAATTCACATTATTAGAAACAAACGTATGTAGCCTAAAAGGCCTTTTTTCTTGATTGAAATATGCTGCTGTTAGCTAGCTAGCTGATGCTAACGTTAGCTACCGTGCTAGCATGCTAACAGTACAATATTTAAGTCAACAAGTTGGCATTCACTGAGGAGACTTCTAAAAGTAATCCTATACTGAAAGTAAAATCCACAATTTCCTTTCTCCTCTTTGGCTGCAAAAGAAAAAGAGACAAATAGAAGCTCCATAAAGCTTCTGCTCTGTTTATCCTGCTTTATTTCCTGTTGGCATGTTGGCACGTAACGGCATACCAGTGAAGGAAAGCCTAGCTGTTTCAGTACGCGCTTATTGCTAGCTTATTGAGCTGGTAGTAAAATGGCATAGAGGACAGCATTATGCTGTGGAATTATCCCCTTATGTTGGATTTTTGGGTGAAAGGGACGAGAACATCATCATGTTGAAACGCGAGTTTAAATGACAGTTTAATGACAGTAGAGTCTGCACATTTAGAGGCAGACATGACATTGTTATGTGCCATTTTTTTAACTCACAAGTGGATTGAGTGGTTGATGGGGCTTTAATATTAGGTAATGCAAAGGTATACTAACACATTATTTTTTATAATATAATATTTTTAAGTAATGCAGTAAAATACAAGCTACATTTAATGTAATGTTACCCAACAACGGTAGCTCACAAAACATTGAGTGTGCTCCAAATTGTATACATCTGTAAGTATAATGTTTTACAGTATAGTTAAATCAGCCTGAATGCACTTTGTGCCTGCACTCAAAATATTTTGTATTTAGTACAGGAGTTTGAGATTTCGAAGACACTAATTCTATTGGTGGATAGACACAACAATGTAGAGGGTGTAATCCTAGCTGTTGATGTAAGCTAGATTTTTGTTTGGTGTGAATTGGTTGAATGCTTAATATTGAACTGCTAATGTTAGAATTAAGTGAGTAAGTAAGCAAACATAACATACCCATGGCACTAGAGAAACAGCATGCTGATATTAGCTTGTTAAAGGGTTATATGCTGTCAACACTAAGGTTGTTCCCAAGTGTTTTTTACCTTTTTAGATGAACACCTATTTAAATTGTGTTTAACCAACTACTCTAAAGAGAAGATGATACTTATAAAACAGTCAAACTCATCACAGGATCATTGTGTCAGTGGGTATATGACATGAGCCCGGTGTACTAAGTAGAGTGTGGCTAAAGTCAGCAGCTAGCCCAGCTAGCTTGCTCCTCTTTTCACATTACTGTCATGCCAAATGTGGTTACTTGTAAGTACTTATACATAAGTCTAACCCTCAGTAGCTTGAATACAACTTTATTTCAATTTTCTTGTAAAAAACCCTGCCATACTGCACTGTATCTACAACATGGTAACTGCTAAGCTTCTCATGTTTACGTCCGGTGAAGTGCTGGGGAAAGCTCTGACCAGAAGTCAGTGGCCATTAACTGAAGCTACATCAGCTACTCGTGGCAGAAAATTTCGTAGCAGTTTTAGAAGAGGATTTGACCAGGATTTAATGCCTGTGTATATAGCAAATGATAGGTAATTAGTTTAGCCGACTCATAAATGTTGCACCAGCTAGTTTCAAATATGAATTTAACCATTTAGCCGGCTATCAGCGTGTGTGTCTGGTCGATACCTTGCAACTTCTCTTAAAAGTTGCTGTTAACTGAAGAAGTGGAGAAATATTGCAACAGTTTGTTGTATTTCTTCCAGTTATGTTGCCTAATTTGCAATCTGTGAGACAAAAAAAATGACACTGCAACAGAATATGAGTTCCCCATATAAACAATGTAAATAAACTATAACATCTGAAACAGTAGTAAAGGTAGTTTTTGCCAAGTTTCATAGCCTAAACCCAACATCAGCTAAAGCTCTCAAGAAGACAATGGCAGGATAACCTCCACTGAAACCGAATGAAAACTTACCCTCTTTAAACATCTCTTAACACAGAGCTTCTCCTGCACTTGAGGGTTAATATATAATCACACACTCAAGAGTTTCTTCTGAGATCTCAAAGACACAGAGGGGGCTTGACCTGGATTTCTCTAAAGCTCTAACTCCCGGCGACAGACGTACTATTCAGGGATATCAAGTCTTATCATCGTCTCTGCTTTTTTCTAAGTAGGATCGCTTACTTTCTCGAAATCTCCGGCTTGTAACAATAGGCCTTATTCTCTGGGTGATTGAGGTGCGGCTTTACGCTACGGCCCCTTGATGCATAGGAAGGTAATTTCATGGCTCCTTCCTGCAGACACGAATCAGACACAGTGCTCTATTATCAAGCCCTGGATATTAGGGCTTCTAGGTAGGGGATATTAAGCCTCAAAGTGAGTGTATATGTGAGTTGCAGACAGAGCCAGAGAGAACATGTGTATATGTGGCCATCATGAGGGGGGTTTGAGCGGTCTTGTGTATGATGTATCACATTACCAAATGTGTGGCTGCTGCCGTCACATCAAAGAACAAAGGGGTGTTTATGTCAAGCCTGACTGATTTAGTTTTTATTAATATCTTACCTCCCTTTCTCCCCCACAACCATCCACATCCAACCCTCCCCCATTATATTACCTCCAAACAGCGCTTTGGAGACCACGCCGATTTCTTCAACACACCCACCCACACACCGTTCAGGGGTTCCTGGGGCCTCACTGAAACGTGCCAGAGTGGATGGCAGACATTCATTCCCTCTTGAGCTCCCCTTTCTTCCCCTTGAGGCGTTTCCACAGTGGAAAAGGTTAATTGCTTGAAACACCGGCAGTGTTATTTCAGCTGATTCCAGAAGCATTGCATTTGATATTAAACAGACACCAGATTACAGCGATGATAACAAACTGTGAGCTGGCGGATTATTTGCACATGCGACTGGGATACGCTCTAATTCTTTGGATAAATTACAGAGATAGACGTGGATAATAAAGCTCAGCCTGTTCTCTTTCTCTATACAACAGCAGCCATGGTACAGTAAGACCACATAGAGAAAGTTGTTAAATCATTTTCTGTTCAATCTGCCTATACTCTCAGCTGTCCTCACCCGTGAGTGATGGCTCCATGTGCGGAGAGCCTCGCTAATCCCTTATGACCACATCGTGCACAGTATGGTCACCCCCGTGAAGACCATTAGCATCATAGCTGTGGGTGAGTGATTTCCACAGCTATGGGTCAGCGCTGTGTTTACCCTAAGGAAGCCCAGAAGAAACAAAGATGTGGATCAAAGTACAGATTTCAGAAGAGACAGACGGACAGAGACAGAGGAGGATTAACTGGAAGATACATCGACTCGACAAAGCGGAAACATGTTGTGAAAGAGTCCACTTCAGAGTTTCCCACAAGATTCTGTGACAAGCTCAGACCCTCATGAGGCACGCTCCAAAAGAACACAATTTTGTACATTAACAGTCAGTAGAATTCATTTTGAATGCAGAATTTATGGCTTTATTTATGAAGCACTTTACATTCTTTTAAGACATGTTGAACTGGTAAACAACTTAATCATACACAGATCGGCTGTATTAAAATATAAAGGAGACTACATGGCAAAAAAGTCACGAAAACAATTTTTATGTCAGCAAAACAGTTTAATGCAAATTAGAAGTAGACCACAGAATTCATTTTAGGCATCCACAATAATAATTTTATATATTTTATGGGAAAACAGGAATTACACAAATTTACATTTTCATGATTGTTTTATACCATGCCAAGGTGACTGCCCCCCCCCCCCCCCATTGGTCTGCCTTTGTATTTACAAAGCTCCTCCCGAGCACACTTGCATTCTGTCACTACAGTAGGTTGTGGTGTGCAGGTAGTTGGTTTGCAAGATTGCCAAGGAGAAGAAAAGGAGAGAAAAGACAACTATGGCGTCCACCAACGTTCTCATTTGGTCCCCGTCAACCCAGCATTTTAGCTTCTGGGGTGATGACAGGACATCATAGGAAGCCCCCTAACAGGAATTGACCCAACTAAAGTCTCCCAGGCCTATCTGGACATTGCCTAAAATCTCAGCATGCCTAAGAGCTGCCTCTGCCTCCTGTACTACTTATCTTGGGTTCCAATTCCTTCTTCTAGTTTTCTATAAATTGTCCTTGAAAGCTTTACAAACATGTCTTTTTTTAATAGAAAGTTTTAGAGCAGTACTTTTGAAACTTCAGAATTTAGACTCAGTTACAATGATTATCGAACCAATCTTTGTAACTCAGGAAACTCCATGTTTAGGCTCAACTGCTAATCTCGCTTTGTTCTACATCCCCTGGTTGATGCTGAAAGATACCCACAAAGCATTCTGGGATCCCCCACAGTATTAACTCAGTTACATTCATGAAATAACAACAATGCAAACATTACAGTCTAAGAATCACTTCATAAATAAAACAGAGAAAAGGGTCTGATGTTTAATTCAGGATTGAATAATGTATAGATCCATTTTAGAAGTAGTTACATACTACTGTGGCTTAATTCAGCTTCATTAGCTTTGGCTAAAATAGCTATGCTACCTTCGTAATTAATCTTACTACATAAGCTAATTTAGCCAAGTTAGCTTAAGCAACGTGATCTTTAGTTAACCTAGCTAAAGCTAACTTAGCTATGCAGAAAATGCATATATTTGCATTAGATTGGGATTAAATTATGCATAGATCCTTTTTTTTTTGAAGTAGTAACATGAATGGTGACTCCCTTCAGCTTTATTAGCTTTAGCTAAAGCTAATATAGCTATGCTTGCTATGTAATCAATGTTACTACATGTGCCAATGAAGCCAAGGTAGCTTTAGCAACATGAGCTTTTGTAAACCTAGCTAAACCTAATGTAGCTATGTAGAAATCATGTATATATCCATTTTAGAAATATTTACATGAATGGTGACTCACCTCAGCTTCATTAGCTTTAGTTAAAGCTAACATAGCTACACTAGCTATGTAATTAGTGCTACTACATGACCCAATGTAGCCAAGTTAGCTTTAACAATGTGAGCTTTAGTAAACGTAGCTAAACCCAACTTAATGCAGATACTGCATACATAATTACATTAGCAGATTCTTGGAACTGGTCAATTCTGAGCTGCCAGTCAGGTACATCATCAAAATGCATCCTGAACTCAGAATTCCAACTCGGTAAGTCAGAGCAACCCCCAGTCCCCCCAGTTACAGCCTCCTGGCAAATGGAACGAGTTCAACTCCGGTGCGACGTCATTCTCAGCCCGGACATCCAACTTCAGAGGTTAATGAAACATTAACCTCGGAAGCATTAGCTACACTAGCTTTGTAGCTCAGTTAGCTATGTAGCTGTGCTATCTGCATTGCTTACACAGCTAACTGAGATATATAAACTACACTGGCTGCATTGGAATGTTTTCATGGAGGACAGGCTTTTCTTCCTGTAAGCAGACTGTTAACTGGGCTTTATTAAATGCTTTGTAATCAGGTTTTGCAGGTCAAGTCTGGGTTCATTTTCATTCAGAGGGGAGGCTGTCTTAAAGTCTACATTTTAAAAAATCTCCCTGTAACCAGCTTCATACATAAAAATGTTCATGAACATTGCTCAGGTGGGGAGAAATTAATTTTGTTGACATTTTTAGTTTAGTTGTTTCAGTATAGCATCTTGTCTTGATGTTTAATTAAAGCCCTGACTGTAATCACAGTAACAACTGTCTGCTGCCTCGCCTCATGAATTAGATTTTAGTCTGCTCTCCAGTCCGATGCCGAGTATGACAACAGTTTCAGTGAATGTGTGTTACATTGCGTACATCCGTGTATGCCTGTGGTTCTGTCGACGTGCAAACACATTAGGTGTAAGTGGCGTCAGAGAGGCGAGCATCGCCTAACAGATGACACAAAGAAAGAGGCAGTCTGTGCTCTCAAACACGTTGGAGCGATGGAGCCTGAGAGGTTGAGTGTGGCATTCTTTAAACACACCATGTTTTCGGAGAAGTGGCGTATTCAAACACGCAGATAAGAGAGATGGAGGCCGCGAAGCAAAATGCATTACCGACTCGGAGAGGTTGAGGGAGTGCAACATTTCTAAACACATTATGCTGGAGCGGCGATGGCAAGCTTAGACTGAGTGTTGATGGAGAGTGGAGAGAGGAGGGGGGTCAGGAGAGTTTCTGTTTTATTTCCACAAGGTGTGTGTGCTTTGTCTGCCATGGAGTGCTGACGGAGTTTTGACATCAGCTCTCCCTGGGTACACAAACTTAGCAGAAATGTTCATCTCATCTGAAGAACTCTTGAGGCTTTATTGGCACAGAAACACCAGAGAACCAACAAATACACAGACGTTTGTGGACCCATTCAAGGATGGAATCACAAATTGATATGCACAGCCAGCATGTCTTGTTTTTAGAGGCGTACAATAAAAGCAGCATGCAGAATCACTCCCAGAACTCCACTCCTGACCCGGCGATAAAGCCCGTCATGAAAGATTAAGCTCACATCCAGCAAAACACTTTAAGACATGTTCCCCCATACTTTATCTTGGCACCGTGTCCGGCCCAATTAACCTTACAAGCAGGCCTTTTATTCACACTGCCAACTCTGAGGCAGCAGGGGCACCTCATCATTGGCATTTCTCTATGCTTGGCATCTGTACACCTGGAACAATGCAGAGAAAAACTCAAAAAAATGCTCTCTTCCACTCTTTTGCTCCCGTGGCCGGTCAAATCTTTTCAATTAGCCAGGTTGACTTTGCAAGGCTAATTAAGTCCTCATCCTTGATGAGCTGTCTGACTTCTCCTCCAAGCCTCTTACTGGGGGCTTACAGCCCCACGGGGGCCACCGGCCAGACGGATTGTTGTCCAGCTGGAATGGGATTAGCAGCCCGCCAGGGGCCTGAGGCCCACAGCCCCTCGGCTTTTGTTTGAATCTGAAGTGTGGAGCTGGAAGGGGTGAAGCAGGGAGAGGATTGAGGTAATCCCCTCCTCTTCAGGACGGCTCCCAAGAGGAGCAGACCGCTGAACGCTGTGGACCACCAACCACCACCGGAGCAACTGTTTACCCATCATACCCCAGCAGTCAAAGGGCTCCCCCACCCTGACATGAATCAATGCATGTTCTGAAGGGTAGCGTTCAACGGCTCTAATCAAAACATGTTGTTCTCTGACCAGCGTTAGATATACCAGTAGTCTGCTGGGATTTGAGGCTTCACACTGAGAAGCAGCAGGTTGTGAAACCCACCTAGTTTATTGGGATTATTTGTCCCACCCAATACAACGAGATGACTTATATAATAAACCAATGACCGACTTAATCATTTACTCAGTACTGGCAGGAAAAAAATGATTAGATAGCATAGTTAATCCTGACAGGTCTTTTTGGTTTTAGTCTCAGTCTTAGACCTTTTAGATTTAGTCTCATTTCTACTCTTTATTAGTCTAGTCTAGTTGACGAAAACTCAAGAACATTTTGGTCTAGTTTTAGACCAAAAAAGTCCTCACATTTTAGTCTTTACTTTTAGTCCAAGCATTAAATCTCTTGCCTAAATCTGGTTCCAAACCATGATAGTGTGTTCTACGCACTATTCCAAACCTGGGGTCCCTGCTTTCTACAGCTGAGTGCAGAAGAGATACAGTTGCACTGTACATTGCTAGATTTGCCCAGAGTAGAAAAATATCATGTACTTTAAATGTCTAACAGAAATTAAATTACATTTTAGTCCAGTTGTAGTCATCTTAGTCAACTTACTTTTTGTCAGTTTTAGTCATCAAAGAACTATTTTTGTCTCATTCTTATCTTTCTTGTGGGAAAAAGTGTTGACGGACATCTTTAGTCATAGTTTCAGTCGATGAAAGCAACATAGATGGATGGATGGATTGATGGATGGATGAAAGATGGATGGATGGATTTCCTGAGGGAAATTGAAGTAAACCCAAAGAAAAACTAAAATATAGTAAAACGCAAGCTTTTTTTTTTTTTACTTAGCACAATAGCACAGGAATTGGGTGTGGACAACCCTTTTCACATCCAGCTAGAAATTCTATATTGGATTAAGGTCTGGGCTTTGACTCGGCCACTCCCGAATATTCACCTTGTTGTCTTTAAATCATTTCTGTGTAGCTTTTGCTTTGGGTCGTTGTCTTGCTGGAAAATAAATCTTCTCCAAAGTAGTTCTCCTGCAGACTGAATAAGATTGTCCTCCAGGATTCTCCTGTATTTTGCCACATTAATTTTACCCTCTACCTAAGCATCCCCACAGCATGATGCTGCCACCACCAGTGGAGATGGTGTGCTTGTGGTGGTGTGTGGTGTTTATAGCATTTTGTCTGATGGCCTAAAAGCACCATTCTGGTCGCATCAGACCAAAAAAACCTTCCTCCACGTGACCATGGAGTCTCCCACATGTCTTTTGGTGAACTCTAGACGAAATTTAATGGGTTTTCTTTGACAGTGACTATCTCTTTGCCACTCTCTAATAAACCTTTTACTGGTGAAGAACCTGGGTCTCTCTCATTTCTGCTGCTGAAGCTTGTAACTCCCCCCGAGTAATCTTAGGTGTCTTGGTGGTCTCTCACGAGTCTCCTTCTTGCATGGTCACTCAGTTTTCCACCTCTTGATGTTGGATTTAACAGAACTCTGGGGGATGTTCAGTGCCATAGAATTTTTTTTGTATCAATCCCCTGACTTAAACTTTTCAGTAACCCTGCCTCTGAGTTGCTTAGAGTATTCTTTTGCCTTCATGGTGTAATGGTAGCCAGGAATACTGATTAACCAATGACTGGACCTTGCAGACACAGGTCTCCTTTATACTACAATCACTTGAGACACATTCACTGCATTCAGGTGATCTCCATCCTTAACAACTCAGCAATAAAAGAGTACATGATGCTACCTTTAAAGCCCTCAGACACACCTGTGGTTTGCAGGTATAGACAGACATGTTCTAGCTGTGCGTGTGTATACAGTTTGATTTTCCACTGTTGGTACAGATAATAACTGATGATTCAAAAGGCAGGCTTCTTTTTCTCAGAGGACATGTCTTGTTCTGTGATGTAGTCTTTGCTGACATTTTCCCCCCTGACAACTGTTGTTTTAAGGTAATCCTGCATATAGAAAATGAAGACATGTTAATCATGTATAGCTCGTCTGAGGAGGCTAAACCTGTCAGGTTTGTGAAATCCTGTGACTGAGAGCACAGTGAGTGGTTTGTTTTATAAAGCTTCACCCGTTTTAAAGGATTAGGGAGTGGTTAAAAGGCAGAATTCTGTAAATTGTCAGATTACTTTGTGCAAAATCAAGTTTTACAAATTGAAGCTGGTAGAATTCACTGCCAGAGGGTGGATGAGGTGTTCGTTGGTTGGAAAATCCCTATTAGTCAGCCTGTTTGTTTCTTGGATGAACATCATGTTATTGTATTGTTTACATGTCTAACAAATATAGAAGATGTAAATGAAGGTTTAGTTTGTTGTCACCACTCCGCTCTCGTGTTGCACCTGCAGATATGAGTCAGCCCTCAGCGTCCAGCCAATACCAACAGGCTGTCTTTCATCACCGTGTGACATAAACCCGCCAGATTAGAGCAGAATCCAGCAAGAAAACAAACCAGGCTGAGCTGACGGCTAATCCAAGGCCCAAACATCAGAGGGAAACAGAAGGACACTGCTTCATCCATCATGCAGCAAGAATCTACCCCTGAGGAAAGCATGGGAATGAGACGCGCTGCCATTGTCCCACCTCGCTGGCTCAGGAAAAATCTGAATGTGATGAGTGTCATTGCCTGAGGTTAGCAGTGAACCGCTGAGCCATCAGCTTTGAAAGTTGTGATGGTATTGAAGCAAACAGTGGCTGCATTTCTACATAACCACAAAAAGATTCCCTCTCTCTGCGTCATTTGGAAGCAGACGCTTGTGAAAAAGTTGGCAGAAGTGCAGCTATTTGCATTTTGAATGGACTTTTGGCTTTAGGGCAGGCTTTTAAGCTGCTAATTTGAACAATGCACCGTTATGAACCATTCACCGCTCAGGTGACTGATGTGGTTTCTTATGTTGCACTCCTTTATAATCATCAAAAAGGCTTTGATTCAAAGGTGTGATTCAATACCAGACACTTGTAATACAGCTGTTTGAGATACTTTATACATGACTATTATTTTGTCTTTTGTACGGTATCTTGTTGGCTTTCCTTAAGGCCGCCCACAAGGGTGGATAAAAGGTGGAGCTTTCTGGGGGCCCAGCCACGCTGGAGGTCAGCAAATCATGGTCCGCTGTAAAGTTAAGCTGTGATAATGGTATTTAATTTCTAAGCTGAATAATAACCTTTCCTATCAAAGCAGCAAAACAAGAATTTTATTCATATAAACTGTACAACACATAGCCTTTTTCAAAATGTAAACCCTTTTTTCATAAAACAAGATGACCTTTTCATTGTTAAAGTTAATAATGTGGATGGGCAAACTGAACTAAACCATTTGGAAAGTAATGGTAGACTTCAAAGCCAGGCCATGATGTGCACAAATATTGGATATAAGAGTAAAAGCAAGCAAAACTGAGATATCTTTACTGGAAAATAATTACATGGTTGTGAAAAAAAGGCAAAAAAAAAAGAAAGAGAGAGAGAGAGATACAAAAAGGCAAAAACAGACAGAAAAACCTTGCAAAAATAAGTGAAAGCAATGATAATGGATGAAAAGGAGCAGAAATTGATTTTAAATATCTAAAAGAAGTCGCAAAAGTGTCGATGAAGTGGTAAAACAGTGAAAAAAATTGCCAAAAAAAGGCAAAAATGAGCCAAAGTGGCAGTGCAATTAAGGCTGCAAAACACCAAAAATTGTTTAAAAGTGGCAAAAAAGGGGAGAACACATTCAAAATTGGTCAACCGTACCTAACAGAAGCAAAAATTGGAGCAAAGTGGCAAAATGGGTTTAGAGTCGCTAAAATAGACCTACAGTAGATAAATAGTGGAAAAATGGATAAAAAGTCCCAGAAGAGTGGTAACTAAGGGTAAAAAACAGCAAAAATTGGTTAAAAGTGTCAAAAAAGGCCAAAAAGCAGCGAAGTGGGTTAGAAGTGGGCCAGAAAATAGTGACAAAAATTGACATAAATTGGCATAACAGTGGAAAAATGGGCAAGAAGTGGCTAAAGAGTGTTTATTATGAGTGGTAAAACAGCAAAATTGACATAAAATGGCAAAAAAGGGTGGAAAACTTTAATGAAAATTGGTTAAAAGTAGCAAAACAGTGGAAAAATGGGTACAAAGTTGTAGAAGAGTGGTGACTTAGGGTTAAAAAACAGAAAAAAAGGGGTTAAAAGTTTTTAAAAAAAGGGGCAATGAGTAGGCAAAATGGTTTAGAAACATCAGACAGAATTGATAAAAATGGGCACAAATTGGCATAACAGTGGAAAAAGGGGCAACAATGGACATAGAGTTACTTAAAATGGTTTATCATGAGTGGTAAAGGAGCAAAAACTGACATTAAGTGGCAAAAAGAGGTGAAAAACTTGGATGAAAAATGGTTAAAAGTAGCAAAACAGTGGCAAAAAGTTGTGCAGCATGGCAGAAAAGGGTTCAAAATGGCAAAAACAAGGATAAAAACAGGCAAAATGGGCAAAAAATTGCATAAATAAGTGGCAAGTAAGATTGATAAACAGCAGAAATGTGGCAAAAAGGGGTGGAAAATCTCAGTAAATTGGTTAAGTAGCTAAACAGTGGCAAAACTTGGTGTTATGTGAAAAAATGTCCAAAAATTGGCAGAAAAGGACAAAAAGTGATATAAATGGGTTAGAAATGGCAAAAAAAATAGTGGCAAAAGTTGACATTAAGTGGCAAAAAGGATGAAAAACTTTGATGAAAACTGGTTAAAAGTAGCCAAAAAGTGGCAAAGAGTTGCATAACATGGCAAAAAAAGGGTTAAAAGGGGAAAAAATAAAGGTGAATGACAACCAACAAGGGTTAGAAATGTCAAAAAGTTGCAAAAATGGGCAGAAAAAGTGTTGAAAAGAGGTTAAAAAGTAGCATGAAAAAATTACGCCATCATCAGAACCCAGTTTGACACACTTTTCAGGTCCAGAATGAGGGAACTGCTAGCAAGGATGCTAGCGCCATCTCCAACACACACATGCACTGATTTCATCAATAAACCACTTCTGGGTAGGGCCTGTTCTTTGGGTTTTTCAGGGCCTGTTCTCTGGGTTTTTCAGGGCCTGTTCTCTGGGTTTTTCAGGGCCTGTTCTTTGGGTTTTTCAGACCCTGTTCTCTGGGTTTTTCAGACCCTGTTCTCTGGGTTTTTCAGGGCCTGTTCTCTGGGTTTTTCAGGCCCTGTTCTCTGGGTTTTTCAGGGCCTGTTCTGTGGACAGCCCTGGCTCTCCTTATTGAAATTCTGGCGAGAGTACAGTAAGTCTCAAGTCATAGCATTTTTTTGGTGGTGTTTGTTTAAGAATGCGTGTCGCGATCTCTGCCCAGTTCTCACCAGCGGGACCAGAGGCTGTTTTTGTAGCTGCGTCAGTTCTCTGGGACGTCAGGAATGACGGGTCAAAGAATGGGAGCCTTCGACTGAAGAGGAACGAGTCTGATCCTCTGCCAGACAGCCTCAGCTGGGGGAGGGGGTGACCATCCAAATGATTTTTCCAAAAAGCCCCCGCCCCACACATAACATAAACCCTCCACAGTCCACTCGCCCCTCCCTGGATTCATTTCTGGACTGGCACTGATAACAGAATTTTTGGGGGACGGTCCAAACAGACTGCGCTGTGTTGCAATGTGTGCAGAGATTGGGATTGCTCCATTAGATGAGTATCTGTTGCCTATGCTTTGTCAGCGTTGTAAGAGGAAAGAAAGTTGTGGTGTTTAGAAGTGGAACAAACCACACATGGTATCTACTCCATACTCTCATTGTGTTCTTATCCTTCAGCGCTGAGCTCCATGTTCTCTCTCTCAGGCCCCAAATGGACTGCAATGTCCCGGTCAGACAGAGCATACAAATGACACACTGACTTACTTACTTCAATGAGGCTTGTAGTACAAACACAAACACTGACATTTATGTCCTCAAACCCTTTTGTTCTTACGGAAAAACAAGAAAAGTCACATCACAGTCATTCCTCATGATCTCTGCACTCTTTGTTTTCCAACTCCTGGAGCCATCCTTTAAAGACATTTATTGTAAGGCATTAAACAGTAATGGGGTGTTTCATTCGACATAATGAAACCTAATCACCCTGTGGACAGTTGCTTTGAATCCGTCTATCCGGTGGTTTTATAGTCCGACAGATCGACCGTCAGTCTTCCATCTGTCAGGGAAATCACTTGAAGGAAGGGATTCCTTTTCATATTAAAGGACTGAAGAGTGATGATGAGATGAGTTGCTGGACGTCAAGATTTGTCCCCTTGGGATGATGAGAGGCTCTGACAGATGCTGGTGCATCCGTTAAGAGAATTCTCACAGGGATTTGAGTTTTTCAGTAGCTGGACTTAAATGCGAAACTGTAGTCCAGCGTTGAATATAAGAGCCAATGTGGAGATAAATCAATACTGGGAGCAAGTTTTTATTTCATCTTTGATAGATTTAAGCTAAGAAAAACTATGAAATGGCTCGCTCTGCTGACAGGTTTAATCTTTTTAGGCAAGGAGAGCTGTTAGTGAAAAACAACAGAGGCCATCTAAGCTTATTAGCTCTTATATCATCCACTTTAATTTATTAGTGCTGTTGCACAATCCTCTGAATCCATTTAACTTCACTCTACTGCTCTACAAAACAGCAGAAAGTGACTTTACAAAGCTGGAGCCACAATAACCAACTACAATCCCAGTTCCAAAAAAGTTGGGGCACTGTATCATTGTAAATGAAAACAGAATGCAGTGATTTTCCAATCTCATAAACCCATATTTATCCACAATGGAACATAAACAACAAACAGATGTTGAATCTGACTCATTTGACCTTTTTTGGAAAAATATTAGCTCATTTTGAATTTGATGGAAGCAACACATCACATAAAAGTTGGGACAGGGGCATGTTAACCAATGTGTAGCATCCCTGCTTCTTTTAACAACAGTCTGTGAATGTCTGGGAAGTGAGGAGACTAGTTGCTGGAGTTTTGGGAGAGGAATATCCTGATGTAGGATTCTAGCTGCTCAACAATCCCAGGTCTTTGCTGGATGTTTTGTATCTATTGAAAGGTCTGGACAGGCCTACCATGAAGCTGTTGTGATGGTTTAGCATTAACTTGCTGAAATACGCAAGCTTTACCTACAAAACTGTTGTCTGAATAGGAGCATGATATGTTGCTCTAAAACCTCAACTTTCAGCATAGTTCCTTTCCAGATGTGTAAGCTTCCAACACCATAGGCACTAATGCAACCCATACCATCAGAGATGCAGTCTTTTGAACTGTGCACTTATAAAGCCTGATTTATGCTTCTGCATCATGTCAACAGCGTAGCTACGCATAGCCCTCTGCGTTGACGCAGACTTCTTCGCTGTAGCCTGACGTGCATCTCCAAAAAATCCTAACTCCATGTCATAGCAACGCAGATCACAAGGGCTGTGATTGGTCTGCTCAAAACGTAATTTCCGGCAGGTGCTTCTTCTGGTCTTTCTTTCTGCAACACCGCCATTTTTAAAGTTTTTGTGGAGCGGTACGAATGTTTCAACGATGGATCAAGTCGAAGGGAGATTAATCAGGGAGGCTCCACCTCGGTCGCCATTGTTTGACCTGTGGCCGGAAGATAAACAAGGATTCAGATGTGACCCCTCTGAAACCACACACACACACACACAGCCACATCCCTAGCGGCATGGCAGTGAATTGCAGAGCAACGCGTTCCCTCGACGCAGAGCTTTGAATGGTACGCTGTCGATGTGACGCAGAAGCATAAATCAGGCTTAATACGCTAGATGGTCTCTCTTCTCTTTTGTCTAGTGGAAATAGCACCAATGGTTTCTAAAAAGAATTTCAAATTTCATTCATCTAGGGTGCAGGTGGCCTAGTGGTTAAAGGTGTGCCCATGTACGTGGACAGCCCAGGTTCGAATCCAGCCTGAGGCCCTTTGCCGCATGTCTCTCCCCTGCTCTCGTCCCTGTATCCGACTCTATCCACTGTCCTCATCTATCAAATAAAGGCACAAAAATGCCCCCCAAAAAATCTTTAAAAAAGAAAAAAATTCATTCATCTGACCACAGAACAGTTTTCCATTTTGCCCTAGTCCATTTAAATGACTAAAGACTAGAGGCATCTGGCTGCAGACCTCTATGGTAGGGCATTTCAGGCTATTCTGTCGCAGACCTCTACAACTGGGGAATGGCCATGGGGCAGGAAGTGACTTACTAACCCTTGTTGGGTTTTTCTTACGCTGTGGTGTGTTATCTTTAATTTTATCCCCCTCCCCTTTACTCTAGCCTTTATTATAAAATTCTGCTTTTGTGAAGAATAGCCACCTACCATAACCTCCAACAGCGAGGGGAAATATACGTCACTCAGTTCATCATTCTGATTCTGGCCTGGGTAATGTGAGTCACTTCTTGCCCCAGGGTTGAGGTCATCCCAGCGTAGATGTGTGCAACAGACAAGCCTAAAACTCCCCGCCCCCTCAGTGGCATTTTTGAATGCAGTGCCACCTGAGAGCCTCAAGGTCATTAGCATCCAATATTGACCTGAGGCCTTGTCCCTTGCATACAGAGAGTTCCCCAGAATCTCTGAATCTTCTGGTGATACTATGAACCGTTCATGTGCAGAACTATAGGCATGTTTGGGCCAAAATTTGAGGCTAAAATAAGGCATTGATGTGGGGAGTGAGCAGCCTGAGGGCACCATTGGGCAGGAAGGAGGTTTGACACAACCCCAGTCATGCTCTGGATGTCCTTGCATAATAACAGGGGCATGAGAAAATAATCTGTTGAAAGAATAACAAAGTCCACACCTTTAGGGTGGAGTAATGGAAGGATGTGGGGCCGCCATGAGCCCCTGGTTATACTGTGGATGTCCAAAGGCCTTAAAATCACTGACCATCTCCAGGCGTATTACCAGGGGTGAAACGGCCCGTATTAAAGAGATGCTGTCGAGCTTGACCTTGGCTGCCAAGTGACATACAAGTGTATAAACATGTGTTGAGCAAATGCAGGAATGCAGTTTGGACAACATGACTGAAGATGATTAATACACCCTATTGTCTCTAAAGGATTACTAGAAAGAGTGGGGATCATGTTTTCCATGGATTGTAGACATGTGTTGATTTACTGAATGTGAATGTTTGGTCAAACCACCTTGTCTTTGGTGTAGATTGAAAAGTTTCCTCTTTAGTATCTGCCTGTCTGTTATTTGCCAAGCAAGTGTGAAAGATAATTGGTCACCTAGGAGCTTTTTAATGGCTCTGCTTTGATGGAGTCATTTAGTTGCACCACTTTGCATTTCATCACTTCTGTCTGTCAATTATACTTGATTTACAAGGTATCTGAGGGACAGCCAATGTGAAGCATCAATTTATGAGTGGGTGATTGCACTAGAGAGAGAGGAGATGGCAGGATATATCATTCATTAACATGGCAGGATGTCCTTCAATTATCCCTTGTCGAATTGGAGTGAGTCATTTTTACTCTTATGAGTAACGACCTCTCGCAGGTACTAGCAGGGAAAGTGTGCCATATAAGAAAGCCGTTTCAGACTTCTCCAGAGGTATTGTGCTCCCGTACAGGTGGGAGCCATCGCTCACTATAGCGGCATGTCAGAAGTCTGTGTTTACACAGATGGTTTGTATTCGCCCAGGGCCCTATATGAATGCTGTAAAGCTAGCTGCATTGAGTAGTGAATGGAGTGCACATGACAGTTTTGCTCTCAGAGTTACATGACACGGGCTCTTATAAAGTTAAAGGCGACAAACATGAACCACTTTCCCCAGACAGCCGGGGTCACGGAGGTCCTTTCCATAGGTCGCATTATGAGCCCTGATAAATCTGAACTGATAATATTGTGCTAATGGCTTCAGGAGGGCTGGGATAATAAATACAAGAGGGTAATTATGTTGTAAAAAATGGTGTCTATAACTCTGTTTAAGAGAGGGGCTTTTATCTGGAGGAGAAACAGAGATCACCAATGAAGGGTGATGAAGTTTGGTGCCAGCCGAGGAGGACCGCCGCATATCTGCTGTGAGTTTTCTTCCTCTGATAAATCCCAGAGATGTTTTCTTTAGGAGAGCAAGTGTCGCCCTGTTCACACAGCTGGGCCAAATCACCGTAAAGAAACAAGTGAGTCACTAGTATGCCACAGCACATATTGAAAGAAGACATTCAACAACCAGGCTTTGACTTTTGAAGTATTTAAAGTGGAATTCTTTCCACAAAGTAATCTCGGTTAAATAAGAATATGTGAGTGAGTGCATAAAATTTCACCTCCTTTAAAGTGACCTTATTCAACAGTGGTCCAGCCAATCAATGCTAGTAGCCTCACAGTTAGTGAAATGGGATCACTTAAGTGCAGTGAATGTGTCTAAAGTGATTATAGTATAAAGACACCTGTGTCTAGATGGTTCAGTCACTGGTTAATCAGTATTCCTGGCTACCATTACACCATGCAAAAAAAAGAACACTCCAAGTAACTCAGAGAAAAGGCACTAAACATCTGCTGGAGTTCAGTTCAATCCACCAATCTATCATCAAAAAATGGAAGGAATATGGCACATGTGTAAATCTGCTACTGGGTTCATGTGAGCATGTGGGAGACTCCATGGTCAAGTGGGAGAAAGTTCATTGGTCAGATTAGACTAAAATGGTGTTTGGCTATCAGACAAGATGCTATATTTGGCAGAAATCAAACACTGCACTGCACCACAAACACACCATCCCCACTGTGAAGCACAGTAGTGGCAGCATCATGCTGTGGGGATGCTTCCTGGCAGCCGGCCCTGGAAGGCTTGTAAAGGTAGAGGGTAAATAAATGTGGCAAAATATAGATAAATCCTGGAGGACAATCTTATTCAGTCTGCAAGGGAACCATGGCTTGGGAGAAGATTTATTTCCCAGCAAGATAATGACCTGAAGCATTTAAGTGACATTACCAAATTATATAGACCAGTACTGATTTTTAAAGGCACTGAAAATTTGAAGTCTTGGGTTTCCATTTGTGCTTAATGATGTGCTGTTAATTTTTAATGGACTGGACTACATGCAGGCCAGTCTAGTACCTGCACTCTTGTATTGTGAAGCCATGCTGTTGTAACCCAGGCAAAACGTGGCTTAAATTATCTTGAGGGGAAAACAACGTTACCTGTTGGAAGCATCTGTTTCTCCAAAACCTGTACGTACCTCTCAGTATTAATGGTGTCTTCCCAGATGTGAAAGGCTCCTATGCCATGTTCACTAATACACCCCACAACATAGCAGATACTAGTTTTTGAACTTTGCAATTTTGATAACAGCCTATGTGGTTCTTGTCTTCTTTAGCCTGGAGGACTCAATGGATATTATTTCCAAAAACAGTCTAGAATGTGGACTTGTCAGACCCCAGCACACTTTTCCAACTTGGGCCCAGACATGTTGGCTGTGCTCATGGATGTTGTTGATATATGGCTTTCAATTAGCATGGTGTCAGTTGACACAAGCATTCAGACCTTTTGTAACACATCAAATTTAGCTCAGGTAACTCCCATTTCTCTGGTTTACATAATTCTCAAATGGGAGATGATTGGCTCAGCCAGGACCCTTCAAAAAGCTGGAGCCGAACCAAGCAACTGGGATAAGTGCAAAAGGATTGGCAAATCACTGTATTATGTTTTTACACACATTTTACACAACATCCTTACTTTTTTAGACTTGACACCAATACTCTCAGACAGCTTTGCTTTGGATCATCTGGTTGTGATAAATGCTGGATCACTTCTCAAGAAATATATTGTTTGCATCAATCATTTCATTATTATTACTGGAATTTTTCTCCCTGAGAGAAGTGATTGATGTCAGGATTTTAGTTATAAATCCAAAAATTGGCAAGTGCGTTTCTGCTGTTCATAAAATAAGGATGTCAGAACTCCTCCTGTACACAATCAGATACAAATATGAAATGTTCAATCATGACTTCCTGAAAGGAGACAGAATACTGCCACACACAAGAAAAGCAAAGACTTTCTCCTCATTTGTGCTCCATATGTTAGGGAAGCAGCTAACGATCATTCAGAGAACAAGGTTTTTATGGTTCTGCATAACTAATTCATACATCTTTGAGGACAAGACAAAACACGATATTTTCTGCTGAAATATAACCGTTGGAAGTTAAATAGTCATTTGTCATTCTGCTCGACGCTGTGAGAAGTAATTAGGTAGTTAAGTCATTCATTGTCTCCAAACCCAAAAAGACAGCATAATTGGTGGTAATTCCGCTGACTTATAATCATTTCATTTGAATGATGATTCAGTTAAGAAGAAAAAAAAGAAAATAGGAATTTATAATGGTAGCAGAAACCAGAAAGCCCCAGCATTCACATATTTAATTACTAAATGTTGTTGTTTGACTGTTTTTCCTACTTGTTTTTCTCATTATCGTGAGAGAACAGTGCTGTTTTTGCCAAGGTGATGATCTATTTTTAATCAATTACTCAAGATCTTGCCTGATTTTTCCCTTTGTCTTGAGAAACCGCCATTTTTCCCATGAAAATAAAATCTTTTTAGGCCTTTCTCAAGAACTTATCTTTTTAATCACACCAGGTCATTTTTTGAGACCTCAACTTGTTTGTTAATTTCCTCAACATCATTTTACACTATATGGACAAAAGTATTTGGCCACACTTGTTACTTATTGAATACAGGTGTTTCAATCAGACCCATTACCAGTAGTGTAGTGTAGAAAATCAATCACTTAGCTATGCAGTGCATGCGTGGGTCGTTCTGAGGAGCTCAGGGACTTCAAACGGTGGTACTGTGATGGATGCCACCTTTACAATAAGATGGTTCATTAAATTTCATCCCTGCTGGATATTCCACAGTCAACTGTAAGTTATAATATTAGAAAGTGGAAGCATTTAAAAGCAATAGCAACTCAGCGACAAAGCATAAGATTATGTAAAATCACAGAGCGGGGTCAGTGACTGCTAATGGTGCGTTAAAGTTGCCAACGCTCTTCTGGTTCCACAGCTAAAGAGTCCTGAACTTCTGCTGGCATTAAACAAAAACTGTGCAGTGGGAGCTTCATAGGGTTTCCATGGCTGAGCAGCTGCATGCAAGCCTCACATCACCAAATTCAATCCCAAGTGTCAGAAAGAATGGTCAGGGATAAAGAGGAGAGTTTTCCGGGTCAGCCCAGCCAGTTGGGGGGCCCATGGAGGTCAGGAAAATCTGTGAAAAAGCTGTGACAGCTGTATTTTATATCTAACCTGAATAGTAACCGCTCCTACTAAAGCAACAAAAAATAATTTCATAATGTAAACACATTTTTCTGAAACAGAATTACTTTTAATATGTAATGTTAACTATGTGGATGGGCACACTGAACTAAACCATATGGAAAGTAATGTTAGACTTCATAGCTAAGCCATAGTGTGCATGAACATCAGGATATCAGATAAAAAAGTAGAGGGACTTGAAATAATTTTGAGGGAAAAATGGTTAAATGAAGATGCGATAGAAAAGGGGTTAAAAGTGGCAAAATGAGCAGAAGTAGGTAAACGGTGGTAATAGAGTGGAAAAATTATTAAAAAGTGGCAAGTATGGCCAATGAAATTGGGAAAAGCAGTTAATAAGTGGCAATTGAAGGAAATACATGGTGAAAAGTAGCTAAAGAGTAACAAAAATTGGCTAAATAAAAAAATAAGTTAAAAAAGGCAAAAGGATAAAGCAGCAAATATGGGTTAGAAAGAAAAAAATGGAAAAAATGGCTGTAAAATACAGAAAATCAGTTTAAAAGTGGCAAAAATTGGTTAAAAGTAGAAAATATTGTTTGAAAAATGCAGAAATTGACTGAAAGTGTCAAAAATAGATTTCCAGGGGCAATAAATTAACTAAAAGTGTCAAAAATGGGTAGTCAAAATAGTTTAAGGTGGTTAAAAAGTAGTACAAAGGGTTAACAAGTGGCGAAACTGGCTAAAAATGGCAAAAATAGTTTACCAGTGGCAAAAAATTGACTTAAATGGGCAGCACAAATAGTAAAAAGTGGTTAAAAAGTTGCAAAAGCGGGTTAAAAGTGGCAACAAGAGGGTCATGGGTGGCCAAAGTAGGGAATAGAGGTCAAAAAGCAGCAAAAATTAGCTAGAAGTGGCAAAAATGGGTAAAATGTGGAAACAACTATGGCAAAATGGGTGGTAATAATGGTATAAAAAGCAGTTAAAAAGTGGCAACACATGGATTCAATGTGGAAACAAGTTGGCAAAATGGGTGGCTAAAGTAGTGAAAGGGGTCGAAACAGCAAAAATTTTCTTAAAGTGGCAAAAATAGGTTGAATGTTGAAACAAATGTGGCAAAATGGGTTGTGACAGTGGTGAAAAGGGGTTAAAAAGTGACACGAATAAAGTTACTGTTAGCCAGGATGCTAGCACCAATGCTACCGAGAATGAATCCCAACTGGGGAGGGCCCATTCACTGGGGTTTTCAGGGGCCCAGCCAATTCTGAGGGCAGGCCTGCTGTGGACTAACGATTCATGTTTCTCTGTTTGGCAGTCAGATGGGTGAATCTAGCTTTGGATTCTGGGACAGGACGCCAACTGTGAAATTGGTGGAGGAGGGATAATGGTATGGGGATGTTTGTCAGGATTTGGGCTAGGCCCCTTATCTCCAGTAAACGGCCGTCTCAATGCTTAAGCATACCAAGACATTTTGGACAATGCTATGCTTCCAACTTTGTAGCAACAGTATGAGGAAGACCCTTTTCTAGTCCGAGACAACTGTGCCCCAGTGCACAAACTATTAAGACATGGTTTGATGAGTGTGGTGTGGAAGAACTTGACTGTCTTGCACCAAGCCCTGACCTCAGCCCCATCAAGCATCTTTGGGATGACCTGGATCTCGTCCAACGTCAGTGCCTGACCTCACAAATAACTCCATATTAAAGTTCATGTATTTGAATGCAACATCATTACAGTCCTTTTTGGTGTAATGGTCAGGCGTCCACGTTTTTTAAAAAGAGGGTAGAAAGGGCCAAAAGAACGACACCCCCCTTCCAGTGGTCTGGCAGGTCTGGAGTAAATAACATTTATAGATGTGTGTCTGCTCAGGGCCTCCGTGGGTCAGCCGTAGTCCTCTTCTGCACGTTATTTTATGAAACCAGTCATACTGTTTGTGTAGGAAATAAAACGGTTGAGATGTTTAACAAAGAGATGTTTCCTCATGTTGAATTTCTGATTTTGATATGTTTAAATAAAGAAATAAAGCTCCCTGAGGTTGACCATTGCACATGTGCACACTAGTCATAACCACACTTGGAGCCATTTATCTCTCTGTGTCTGTCTGTCTGTCTACCTCTCCTTATTTTACACACATATTCTTGGAAGCAAATGTGAGCCGTATTAAATCTGACTCCTCTGCCGAAGCAGTAATGTGAGCGTCGGCGGATAGTTTTATACGTTTTATGAGCGTGTAAATATTTAATAGAAGAGCGGGGATGGAGTGCTGTGTCACTGTTCCTGCCCCGTCAGCCGTACAGACAAACACAGAGAGGAATACTGGGAGAATTTCTTCCTGACAGGAGAAATTTATGGAGCCGCAGGAAGATTCATGCACAAGTCTTATTCTTACCCGTATTTCTTCTCGGCTCATGTGACGCAGACATGGATATACAAGCTGTTTACTGTCGCAGGAGGTGTTAGTTGGTATAGATGTTGGTACCTAACTTGATACTTAACAGCATTCCAGACTTGGGTTGTGTGTTTGGGGGATCTGTGCGGTATTTTGTTACTACATACCGAATCATTACAGGGGTTGGTGGGAGTTCAGAAGCATTTTTTATATTACAGCTTTGCCATTTAGATTTTTGAAACCCTCAGATCTTACTAATATTTCAGACCCATTTCAGACTCTACTTCAAATCTTACTCTGTTCCAAGCCATGTGCTTGTGAAGGAATTAAAAAAAAGTTGCAACAGTAATGTCAATCTTTCCTGAAAAATTTTCTTCAGAGGTTTTGCTGGTGGTCTAGGGTAGTGATTTTCAAAGAAGGTTCTTGACCTACTGGGGCGCTGCCAGGGGATACTTAGGGGGTCACAAGAACTTTGTCTGAACTCCCTCATGTCGGGTACTGTGCAGAACTTTTAGTCATGTTTGGGCTAAAAAATCATATAAGGCCTGTAATGGCGAGTTAGCTTTCCCAAGGGGAACCATCGGGCAGAAATGAGAACTGACACAACCCAGGTCGTGGTCTGAATGTCCTTGCATGTTACCGAGGGCATGTCAAAAAAATCTGTTGAACAAACAACAAAGTGCATACCTTTAGGTCTCGGAAAAGGTTGGATGTGAGGTGTCTAGGGAACTGTCTGAGCGGGTTGCAGGGTTGCCACAAGCCCCTGGTCATGTTGTGGATGTCCCAAGTTCCAGAAAAATTGCCAGTGGTCTCTAGGCGTATCACCAGGGGTGGAAAGGCATGGACAAAAGAGATTGCGTCGAGCTTGACCTTGGCTGCACATGTGTCGACACTGACTTTAAAGAGCTGGACAGTCAGTACCCTGGTTTAGAAAAACCCGTTTTTGATGAAACACGAGCATGGAGACAGGAAATGACTGCTAACGCTACGAGTTACTGAGAGTCAGAGCTCTGTGAGCTGAAGATGGATGGATGGCACTCGGTAAGCAAATGAAGAAACAATAGCTTTTCTGGTGTACTTTTCAAAGTAAAAGCTTAATTTTTTTCAAGGCCCACTTTGAGCTACCCACATTTTCACATGCTTTTATTTTGAAGTTGTTTCCGAGACAGTTATTTAGTAAATTACGTCAATTGTAGGATTGCTTAGCTCTTTCTTGGAATCCCTGTCAAACTTTCTTAGTGATTAATAATAATTATAATTGCCTCATGTTCATATTAATTCAAACAAAGTGGTCAGATTTATCTGACCACAGAACAGTTTTCCATTTTGTCTCATTCTATTTAAAATGAGCTTTGACCCAGGGATGATGGTGGCATTTCTGGATTGTATTCACATTACCGTACACAGTACAGAATTGTGCCTGTTTTTAATTTGTCCATCACTGATCTTTGGCCTTGACTGTTGTGCAGAGATTTCTCCAGATTCTCTGAACCTTTTGAGGATGTTATGCACTGTAGATAGTGGGATATTTAAAGTCTTTGCAGTTTTACGTTGAGGAACATTTTTTGATGCATTTTCTGAGACCGTTGAACATCTGCCTGTGTTTATTTCTGAGACACTCTGCCTTCTCCTTCAAGCTGTTTTTAACTAACATTTCTAGCCTTTTGTTGCACTGTTCCTACTTTTTTGGGATGTGTTGCTGCCTTCACATTCAAAAAGAACTAATACTTTTTAAATGAAATGATAAAATGTCTCAATCCCAACATCTGATATGTTTTTTATGTTCTCTTGCAAAGAAAATATGAGTTCATGAGATTTTTAAATCATTGCATTTTGTTTTTATTGACTTTGTACACAGCATACCAACTTTTTTGGAATTGTTATGTATACATTTGCGATTTATGATCTTGCCTCGAGGCTTTGCATTATTCAACAAAATCTTGCCGATGAGTTTGGTTCTTAAATTTTAACAACTTATCAGAGAGTTAATGCCCTTTTTTCCCTTTGACTGCGAGTAAGTATGGGAGGCAGATTTTTCCAAGGCCTCTAGGCTCCTGATTTGTCCTTTTAGAGGGAATAATGAGCTCCACCAGTGTTGTCTCAGCCTAACTTTAGACTTAAGTCCTCCCCCAACAAACCTGCATTCACAAAGAGTATGTTTTGCATTTACATACAAGCTTCAAGACTTGGATTAGTCCATGCCCCCCTTACTTTAAGACTTCTTTTAGTCCTTTCCGCGCCACTGGAGCCTCATGATGAGCTTCTTTTGGAGTTAAACAAGTCTGAAGTCTTTCATCGTGGAGCTGGAACTCAGTCTGTCGTTCATCTGTGACGCTGTAGCTGTGCAGCTCTGATTGAAAAAGTCTGTACGTTTACATCTTGTGTATATTCTTGTAATTCCCTTCAAAAGGAGGGATTCAACGTCTTTCCTGGACACGGTTAGGTTATTTCTCAACAAGTGCACGCCAGCTGATGTCAGACAAAAACATCTCCATCCTCCCCCACGCAAGCGTCAGCAGCAAGTCTCGGCAGGAAATGATCAGATTTTATGAATCAGTGTTACGTTTCAGTCAAATTTCCTGGCTTCCTGTAAGCGCTTCCTGATCAGCCTCGCACCGGCGTCATCCTCCAAGCTGAGCGGACACATCTGCGTGAGGCAGAGCTCCACGGGAGACTTCCGTCACCAGAAGATGGATGGAAATGTATCAGCAAAGAATAAATACTCCCAACAACTTCCCTTCATTCCTCCCTCATTGCAACAGATGTTAAAGCTCGCTAGTGCTTTCCTTCCAATGGTGCAATGTGGTTCCACTTTTGTTTATTTATCTCTCTCGTTCCTGTACTTGTTGTGAGTGGATGCGGATGTACGCGCATGGAGCTGAGCAAAGGCCTTGCTTGAAAAGATTACCCAAGCTCCGTCATGCACACGATGGGGTTGCGTGACCCCATTGTAAACCTGGAGGCTGACCTTTGACTTTCTGAGGAGCGATGAAATGGAGGGAAACCTCCCATTTCCCTCTGCCGGGGTTTCAAGGCTCCTCCAGAGCAGAGAGAGAGAGAGAGAGCATTGTTAATGGGCTCTACAATGGATTTTTAATGTGTTCGCCACTTTGGCGGCAGAGGGAGAGAGGGTCAAAAAGAGCACGCAAGAGCAGAAACAGGTGTCTGCACTTGACTTGGTATGTGGGGAAACAGAGGCATGATTATGCATTTATACAACCCAGTTCCAAAAAAGTTGGAGCGCTGTGTAAAATGTTAATTTAAACAGAATGTAATGATTTGTAGTTTAGCATTTTCTTGCTGAAATATGCAAGGCCTTCCCTGGAAGAGATGTCTGGATGGGAGCATCTGTTGCTATTAAACCGCTATATACTGTTAAGCATTGATGAAGCCTTTCAAGATGTGTAAGCTGCAAATGCAGAAGGAACTAATGCCATCGCGTACCATGAGTTTATGCAATTTGATCAGTTTTGCATTTGGTTTTAATTTACATTTTACCAAGCGGCAACCTCTGGTCCTGAAAAATAAAACCAATGTGGAAGTGCAAAAAAATTGCAATACCGCAGGTGTCCACTTGAGGCTGGCTGCAGGAACACCGAAAGTCCCGTCTGGACACATGTTAAACAGCTGGTTTTTACACTAGAAATAAACTAGTTTATTGCCTGGTTCAAAATACCAAACATGTCTCATTAGCTAGTGTCTTATTGTGCTCTCACTGTAAGGGGGGGTGAATTTTTTTGTACCATGATCATTTGGATAATATTTAGGATAAACCTCACTTCACGCTTATTAGCGCATTTCATTTGATTGACAGATAGCTCGGCAGAAAGAAGCTACGTTTCTGTCAACCAGAATGCTAGCTAGCTAGCTAACTGACAGGAAGTCGCGCTTAGTGGGCGGGCCGTTAGGTTGATCCAAAGTTTGGTTGAGGCAGCGATTTCAGTATGGCAGCCTCCTTTGAGCTGTTTGAGTCCGCCTATTGTAAGCAGACGGCTGACCTCACACGGGGTTTGTCGTATTCTTTCTACAGTCTGTGCATTTTACACAGTGACCCAACTTTTTTGGAATTTGGGTTGTATATCAAAGTGTACAGTCTAGACCTGCCCTCTTTGGAAAGTGTCTTGGGATAACTTTAGTTATGAATTGGCATCAGACAAAACAGACTGAGTGTAGAAAATAAATAGTTTAATCTGGTGATTTATCTCTTATGTTGTGATTGAGACTATAGATCAATGAACATAAAAAGACAATTTTTTCCATACTTACACAGAGTATTTGGGGTGGATATCAAAACAAGACAAACTTTGTGGTTTGAGTTTACCTACTTTGACTAAAATGATGTGGGATTTTTTTTAATTGTTTTATTTCCTAGCAGGTACCACATGTGAAAATACATGAAAGTACCATTAAAATAAATCAAAACTAAGCTTAAACGCAGTTTCAAAAATTAAAATTAAACTGGAAACCAACATCAAAAAACAAACTTAAACTTTACCAACTGAAAACAATGTCACATAAAAACAAAAATGGAACTATCGTATCCTTACTCAGTGTTCTTTCTTTTTAGATTATCTTTCTCTGGACTCTGGAATAAGAGAAACAGATCTTACACTTTCACACGCTTACAGAGATGTATTTTCAGGCTTCATATATTCTGATATATAGCCCATTGTGCAGCTATTTCACATTCAGACAGCTTTACAGACTATTACTCTAATGATTAAATTCACAGATGTTTTTTCCTCATGTCTGTGGATTCAGGTATCAATTTAAATGTGACATAACACATGCACAAGTATTAATATATGATACCTTTCTTTTTTTCACAGCCTGGTGTGTAAGAGGAAAAAGTCCAGAGTTACACAATTATCTCCTTAACTTCTGTACCTCCTCTTATCCTCCTTTTTACAATAAAAATGTCTGTAAAAGTCGGCCATGTGCTCTGTTTTACAGTTTCACTTTTCATGTGGTACTGCGTCCTTTATGGGGTCACATGACCGTGGGTAACTGTGCACACTAAAACACTCCCTTATGGAGTTTTTTGCCTGCCGTGTTGTATTTAACACACGTACAAAGCAGTGGAAATTTCGACAGGATCTGGCTGCAAACATCTATGGTGGAGTGTTTTGGGCTCATCTGTTGCAGACCTCTACAATGGGATGACATCTTTGGGTTTTCTTTAGTTTGTAGTGAGTTGAATTTAAATTTATCCCCCTTAGAAAATTTTTGATTTTATTCATAAAATTCCCCTGTTGTAAAAAATAGCCACGTACCGTAACCTCTGACAGTGAGTGGAAAATATACATAATTCAGTACCTCATTGTGGTTCCGGCTTGGGCAATGTACGTCACTTCCTGCCCCACAGTCTACGGAAATATTTCCTGAAACTCTTGGGGATCATCAAGGCAAATATTAGACAAGCCGTTGTGATCTTTGTGGTCAGTGGTGGTTTTGGACATGGAACTCTCCCATGGATGCCATTTTTGCCCAGTCTCTTTCTTAATGTTGCATCATAAACACTGACCTGAACTGAATCAAGTGAGGCCTGCAGGTCTTTAGATGTTCTGGTTTCTTTTGTGACCTCCTTAATGAGTCAACAATGTGCTCTGGGAGTCACTTTGATAGGCCAGACACTCCTGGGAACGTTTCGCCACAGTTTGAAGTTTTCCTCATTTGTGGATAATGGCTCTCACTGTGGTTTGCTGGAGTCCCAAAGCCTTAGAAATGGTTTTCAGACTGATAGATGTCACTGACTTGGTTTCTCATCTGTTCTTTGCAGTTATTTAGATATCGCAGTGTGATTTGTTGCTTTCTGAGATCTTTTAGCCTTCACTTTGTCAGACAGGATCTATTTAAGGGGTTTCTTGATTCATTAGGTCTGGTAGTAATCAGGCCTGGGTGTGGATAGGGCAACTGAACTCAGCTTTCCAAAAAATCTAAACAGAAGCAAAATGATAAATTATGTTGATGTCTAAATACTTACAGGCTGAACTGTAATGAAGCTTTTCCATTCTTTTCTGCTTGTGAGTATCTTCTCATGTTGGTCCTGATTTAATCCACCCTCGATGGCATAAACGGGATTGTCTTTCTAGAGTTCAGTTCCATCACTTCCACTGTCTGAGACACAACAAACTAAAGGTAGATTTTAGGAAGTCTTTCCTTGACAGTTTTAGTAATAAAAACATCTCCAGATTGCCAGCTTTAAGGACTTTGAGTAGTACGTCACAGCATCTTTCAAAGAAACGCTGCTCTGTCATAACACCACCTACTACTGCGCCCCTCCACCCGTCTTTCCTGACTATCTCCCACCTTTTCCTGAACGTTTCATGTGCTGACTAAGGTTTTGTGCTGTGACCTCCGATGTGGGAACAGGATGTGAAGAGGAACATGAACTTTAGTGGCATATGGGGAGTGATGAAAGCTTCTTCCTTGAACTTGATTCGTCAATATCAAAACAGCAATAATATAATCTTTTCTAGTGGTGGCAGTGACCCTAGAAGCGTGGGGTTAGTCGGGAAAAGGGCGGGACAGTTTGTGGGCGTTAGTGTAGGAACGGGGAAAGTCAAAGACCAATGCGGGTGAAGTTCAGGGTGGGACATTTCCGATGTTCTCTGTAAAACAGACATCTGGGGTCATGTTGCCTTAATCGTTTTCTCTCACATACGCAGAACATTAACTTCCCATACCACCCGGATGAAGATACACCATCATATCAGTAACAGCACATTGACACTCAGCCGTTTGACGCCTCTCCCCCAACCGCTGCGTCCTCATAACCATGGTGTCTCGTGTCCACTTCTATTTTTACCTGCAGGCGCTGAAAGTCTCTGGAAGCTCCTTGTCAATGGGCATCTCATTCCACCGCCAACAGCGTGTCACCATTTATTAAGTCGTCATTACTCAGAGCTGCTCCGGCTCCGGGTGTCTCAAATAGATCCACGAGGATAGGTCGCACTGTTGCTGCACTCCCTAAAGGGCGAGCCTCAAAGGCGTGTCCTAGCACATCTCACTCCACCCGCGGAGGATCGATGCAGGTAGCTGGGCTGCCATTAGTTTGGCTAATGCAGATAAATAGGAGGAAGGTGGCTGATGGGGCAAAGGACAGATGCAGAGGTCGATGCAGAGAGGATAGGGTGCTTTCATGTGTCTTTCCACACGTCTTTTTGTTGTGGGTAAACAGCTAAAAAAGCTATTTGGACTAAAGAGGTGATGAGATGAGAGGACGTGGCGCCACGGTGGTGGAAGTGAATGCACAAAGACATGGATGCATGTCGGCACACATCAAGATTCACTCAAAGCAACTTCAACAGACAGTGAGGCATAGATCACCTAAAGCACAAGCAATCTAAATTAATACGCTGTTAAACTTTCCAAATGGTTGACTCTAGAAACAACTTACACAATATCTGATAACTGGCTTTGCTTTTGGCTGAAGACAGAGTAAAAAATAAACAGCCAAGTGAATTTTGGTATTTCGTCAATTGTGACATTTTATTGGCAATGGCAAACTTCAGTCTTCACGTAAGATCTTTGAATTTCTTATATTCAGATATGTTTTTTCAGTCCATAAACCAGAAAGCCCTTGTCATAGACTCAAACCTTAGACACAAAGTCTGATAAGTTTTAATTGCATTAAATGCAAAAATTTGTAGAACATGGCCAATGTTTTCCCGTATGAAGAAATGAAAGGGAAGGTATTTTTTTGCCTCTTTCAATCCTTGTCAGATCCATCCATCCTGATGGAGAGCTTAACAAGTTCGTACGCCATTTAGCACTGAGCAAAGTTGGAGAGATGGAGAGCAACTGCTGGACATCTGAAATCCGTGAAATTTCTCCACCGCCCGTGTAACTGGGGAAAACACTCAAAGATATTGGGTAGAGACCATTTAAGGTATGTCAATATTTTCTTGAGTTTAATTCAAAGTAATTGAAAAGTAAAAAATAATTAAAGAGATGAAGAGATGGAAGTTTTAATTCAGTTTCTGTTGCGTGGCTGTGAGTACAAATTTTGGCACGTTACTGAGTGTGCTCTATGGCTGATGTCCACGTAATACATGGGCAAATCATTATGTTAAAGTGAGGGTTCAGTGCAAAGGAAAAAAGAGAGGAGGGTTGCCGAATGAGAAGGGAGCAGCAGACACAACTCTGAGTGATCAATCACCCATCTGAATGGCCAGGAGAGATGCGAAAAATGCAAAAAATTGAACCTGTTCCAGACAAAAATAGTGACGAATGAAAGGTTCAGCGTCAGTGTGCAAGCAAGATTAACGCAACATGAGATTTTTAAAAAATTTTTTGTACATGCCAAAATATTAGACTTAAAAACCGAGAAGGGTCTAGGGGTAGATCGTAACTCTGAAATGCTCCTCTTGTGGACACCGCATCTGTCAGAATGGAAATACGTGCTAAAACTTTCAAAATAAAATCAGATGAAACTTTTGTCAGTTTAGGGTAAGGGTTGAGGTAAGGGTTAGGATGCTAGAACATGAAAGTTAAAATAACTGACCTGCATAACCTCACTACAAAATGTTTAATAATACCAAGTTCACTGTCTGCTTACAAGATAAAAGTTTATTCTCCATGAAAACATTGTAACGTAGCTTATGTAGCACTGTTAGCTGTGTAATTCATACAGATAATGGAGCTACATAGCTATCAAAGCACAAGCTAAAGCTCACAAAGCTTATGGATATCTATACTAACAAGGCTTCAAAGCTTACATTGTAATGTTTTCTAAAGCTCATGTAGCTGAAGCTTACTTAGCTACATTTCTTTACTTGTTTTGCAACTGTATGGCTATGTTAGGAATAGCTGAAGCTACATAGCTAAAGGGAACCACTATATGCTAATCTACTTCTAAAACTTGTCCGTTCATACTCTACCCCAGGTTAGACTTCTGACCTTTCTATGTGTTTTGTCTATGAAATAGTCTGTAAAGCAACGAGAAAGTTGAAAATACTGACAAATAGTGCCACTTTCATTCTAACAGAAACAACATCTTACAGTAACAGCCTGCAAGACGTGGCATCTGAGATCTGCAATCTGACTGCGTTGAAAGAAGTGGATTCAGTGTGCACAGGCCTTAAGACTCAAGATAGCTGCCAAAATGAACACTGCTGAGAACAGTTGACTATGGAGTCTATAATGGGAAGCTGGAGAAATAACTCTCCTTCCAGACCTTGGACGGAGACTTCTGGGGAGTGCAATGCTACTTTATCAAAAAGGGATGATAGCTAAAGCAATAACGATAACATACAGTGTTGTAATAAATTGGAAAGAGCTGTCAAAGATGATCCTCCTTCAAGGAAATGGACATACAACATGCAAACTTGTTTTTGCTACCAGAAATATGTAGGACACAAATAAGAAAAAAACATTCCATGTTATAGACACATAAACACAAAAAACAGCAAGACTGGACCTGCTTGGCAATGCAGCAACAAGAGTTTCACTTTAAAGCAGCAGTGGAATATGAGGGCACCCCTATAACCCACCCGTAATGCTCACTTTATACCAGCCCAATTCTTAGGTTGTTTTCTTTAAGTGTGTCGAGGTGTGTGAGTTGACACATCAGCACCCGTGTTTATCAAAGCTTTTATCGCCTCACCACTGCTGTGACACCCTGTGAGAGGAAGCGGGGGTTCACTCACATACACAAACACCTGCAGGGGCTAGCGGGGTTTAAAGAGGAGGGGGAGTGTTGTTGACCTGCTTTGCTGATGTGAATGACTTAACCAGATACAGGATCTGCCTCAGACTATACAGGTTAACTACCAGCATGTGTTCCCTGAAACATACAGGCCTCATCTGGAGAAATCCAAAACATACTGAAAAGCTATACTCTCTGTGGGAAAATGGTGACTTAAATTTTGTACGTTAATCCTCAAAACGCCCCTAAAATATGTGAATTAATATTCAGGACTGAGGAAAACAAGCGTGACACTCATATAAGCTCTTTAAAGCCAGACCTTTCACCGTGTGTTATTTTCCCACAAGATATACAAGATAGAGAGAAATTAGACACTATTGTTCTGTTTTGCCTGGTCCTGATTTATTTCTCTTAACTTTTCCCAGAGCCGTGACTGTTTTTCTTCATCCGTGTCATCCAGCTGGTTTCTTATTAACCTCAAAACCCACAAATATCGCACATTTTCCAAATTTTTTTGACCCTGAGGCTCCAACAAAGATCATGAATGCGACTGGAAATTTTTAAACAAGTTAGCTATTTTTAGATCTTATCCTTTTTTGTGGGAGCACATTATTTTTCCTTATAGTTCCTGAAATTTCTTGAACAAATAATCAAATGTCATGAACTCTGAGGGGAAACAGCTGCAGTGTACAAAGAGACTGTTAGAGGATAAAAAAGCTGTAACACATAAAATCTTTCCGTCAAAAACAAAAACACACACTGTCAAAACACTCTGGTTTCCATACAAATCATCTCTAATGTGTTTCCAAACAATTGGTAGCTTCTTGAGACTTTTCATCAAGAAAATTTCACATTTTTAAGTCACATTAAAATCAGTTGTCAATGCTCTGAAGAGGCTGAAGAATTCAGAACTGCCATAGGCATTAATGTAATAACAAAAATTGTGGAGCAAGGACCTCATGGAATGGGTTTCTAAAGCCAAGCAGCTGTGTGCAAACCTCAAATTACCAAGTCGAATGGCCGGTGTTGGATGGAGTAGTGTAAAACAAGCCGATACTAGACTGTGGAGCAGTGGAAAGTTGCAGTCAGATGGACGAGTCTGGGTTTGGCGGACACTGGGACACCAACTTTGAAGTTTAGTGGAGGAGAGATAATGGTATGGGGCTGTTTCTCAAGGTTTGGTCGAGGTCCCTTATCAATGCTATGCTTACAGCTTTGTGGCAACAGTCTGGAGAAGGCCCTGTTCTATTCCAACATGGCAGTATAACTTTAGAGACGTGGTTTGATGAGTTCAGTGTGGAGAAACTTGACTGGCCTTGACCTAACCCAGTCAAGCTCCTTTGGATGAACTGGGCGCCTTCTCAAGAGAGGTCTGGCTCCAGACTGCACATTTCTGATGGCAACTCTTACTGACCATTTATCAGAGACACCATATATCTCAGAAAGGAGGTGCTGTAAATTGCCAGTCCAACATATTTCCAGCTTTAGATTTTTTTTATAGCTAAACTTCATTCATCAACAAAGTCTGGAAGTTACATTCATGAAATAACCTCAAGCATTGCAAACATTACAGACTAAGAAACATTTCATAAATAAACAGACAAAAAGGTCAGAGGTCTTATCATAATCATAATCAAATTATGTATAGACCCATTTTAGAAATAATGGCTAACTTTAGATTAGTTAGCTTTTAGCTAACTCTAACATAGCTACATTGGCTACATAATTAACAGTACTAAAAAAGCCAATGTAGATAGGTTAGCTTTGGCAATGTGAGCTTTAGCAAGTGTAGCTAAAGCTAACATAGCTATGTAGATAATGTACCTGCGTAGCTTACATAGTTTTTTGTAAGCTTGGCTTTGGGTACATAAGCTACATAGCTATGTTAGCTATGTAGTAAAGTGAGCTTTACAAGTGTAGCTAAATGTAATCAAGCTTCTTATATATATAGCTGCTTTATGAGCTTAGCTTTAGCTATGTAGCTCTGTTAGCCATGTAGCTCCTTTATCTACATAGCTTACGCAGCCAACGGAGCCATGTAATCTATGCTGTATTGGAATGTTTTCATGGAGGAAAAGTTTTTCCCTTGTAAGCAGACTGCTTAGTTGCCTTTATTGAACGTTACTTAATCAGGTTTTGCAGGTTTTTTAACTTTTAACTTCTGGTATCCTAACCCTTACCCTGACCCCAAATGGAAATTTAATCAGATTTTATACAGAAGATTTTAGGGTGTATTTTTGTTCTGTGATATACGCTACCTCAGATGAACGGTGTGTGAGAGTGACCATCAGAAACGTTCTCCAGCCAGACTGTCTTGAACATCAGTGCCTGACCTCATAAATGCTCTACAGAATGAATGGGCACAGATTTCCACAGAAACACCCCAGAATCTTGAAGAAAGCCACCAGGGAAGAGTAGAAGTAATTATAGCTGCTTAAGAGGGCAACTCCATATCAAAGTATATGTATTTGAAAACAATCTTATTATAGTCCCTGTTGGTGTAATGGTCAGACGGCTGAATACTTTAGTCCACTTAGTGTCTGAAATACTAGGCATGCAAGCCTTAGAAAGTCCATGATGCAAGCTGAACAGGCAGACAGTATTTTCACTCACTATCAGTGGAGCCAGCTGGTAAACTTCTGCCAAAGCCGCTTAAGAGAAAATCAAAAACCTCTTTACCACCAAAAATAGTTTTCAGTGTAGTTCTCAGCTCAGTTCTGATAAAACTGCCGCCATAGACGTCCGTGCTAATCTCTCCACTGTTGACCGTGATTAGTGTCTGTTGCAGAACTAAACCTCACCTGACGCTGCTGCCTCCATGTCCTCAACTGATGTTGATTGGTCCGGTCAAGATCGAAGCTTTACAAGATAGATCCATCCGATTACAGGCGTGGAATCCGGACAGTCCATCAGCTTTGTGAGGTTAGGGTTGTTTTGAACCCTCTGAAACCCTGTGGCTTGCTGTGATAGGCCAAACCATGGCATGCGATGCAGGTATTACGTGCACTAATTAAGGGGAGCCTTTTTTTCGTTTAGAGGATCTGGGGTTTCACTAAAAAAACATGCTTACAAACACACACACACTAAAAACTAAAAAACATCTTTCAAAGTCTAAAGTTCAGCCTGATGAAGCATGAAATTATTTGAATCGCTAGGGCTTACACAAAGTACAAATCTCTTAATGGTTAAAATGTTGATTATTATACAAGGCTAATTCCAAAATGGTTGGGACACTACATAACTTGAATAAAAAACCAAATGCAATGATTTGCAAATCTCATAACCCCCTATTTTATTCACAATAGAACATAAGCAACGTATCAGATGTTGATACATATCTGATCTGATATGTTCAAACTGAGACATTTTACCATTTCATGAAAAATATTAGCTCAGTTTGAATTTGATGGCAGCAACATATCTCAAAAAGTTGGGACTGGGCAACAAAAGGCTAGAAAAGTAAGTGGTACAAATGCAAAACAGCTGGAGGAGAATTTTGCAACTAATTAGCTGAACCGGCAGTAAGTCAGTAACAATTCTGGGTATGAAAGAAGCATTTCAGAGAGGCAGAGTCTCTCAGAAGAAAAGATGGGTTGAGGTTCACCGATCTGTAAAAAACTATGTCTAAAAATTGTGGAACAGCTTCAGAAAAATATTCCTCAACATAAAATTGAATGACTTTGAATATCCCACCATCTACAGTCCACAATATCATCAAAAGATTTAGAGAATCTGGAGAAACCTTTGCGCACAAGGGACAAGGTCAATATTGGATGCTTGGACCCCCAGATTGCCCTGTTTGAAGAAAGGCATGATTCTGTACTGGAAATCACTGTGTGAGCTCTGGGACAATTCCAGGCATCATTTTCTGTCAACATAGTTGGCTGTGCCATCATCAAATGCAAGTTAAATCTGTGTCATGCAAAGAAGAACCCATGTGTGATCAGTTTCTTCTCTGGGCCAAAGCTCATTTAAAACAGACTGAGGCAAAATGGAAACTGTTCTGTGGTCAGTTGAACAGATTTTTTTATTCTTTTAGGAAACCACAGACACCACATCCTGTGGATTTAAGAGGAAAGAGACTATCCAGCATTATCAGCGCACAGTTCAAACTCCTGCACATCTGATGGTATGGGGTTACAGTAATGCCCTTCCCAGACTTTTACAGACTATTGCTAAAGAAGAGGGGATGCTACACAATGGTGAGCATTGCCCTGTCCCTATTTTTTTGAGATGTGTTGATGCTTTCAACTGTCAGCATCTGATATTGTGAGTACAATACAAATTTCATAAAATCATAGCATGCTGTTTTTATTGACATTTTACACAGTGTCCCAACTGTTTTGTAATTGAGGTGGTAATTCTTTTTGGGGAACTATCACTTTTGTAGGCAGTTTTTTAAAACTTCTTTAAGGTCTTATACATGACCTCTGAATCAGCTGACACTGGGAAAAAAGAATGACTCAAACCCTTCCTGGGTATTGAGGTCAAAAACTGGACGACCGATGACGAAAAAAGAGGAAGTAAAAGCGGAAAAGAGAAACCATATAAACCTGATGATCCAGTCTAATTCTAGACCACTTTACTGGTTTTATCATAGCTGTCTTGTCATCCCGCCCCCCTTCTCTCTCTCCCTCTTGCTCTATCTCAGCCGCTCTCCCTCCCCTCCCCTCCCCTCCTCTCTCAGCCCGTGGATGGTGTAGCCCTCTCTCTTTCTCTCTCCCTCTCTCTGGCAGTCTGGTGGAGCCGCACACAAGGATTAGAGGGTTTGCTGTGAGTGTCTGCTCACAGAGAAGAAGCCAGAAGACAGAAAGAGAGAGAGAATCAAACACTCTAGGAAAGGACTATTGTGGATAAGTGATCTGATTTACCTTTTCTACACAGGCTCTCATCCCAGTCAAGCCTTCCTTGAGCCTTCACCTGGGTGGGAGAAACCAAAGGCACTATAAAGCCTGGACCTCCACACGGGGAGCCATGTGAGCAGCACCCAGAGAAGTCCCCTCTTCACAGGAGCAAGATTTTTCTCCCCCCTCCTCTTCACTGGAACCTCCACTTTGAGGAGACGCTCCAGGCTCGGTGTATTTCCCAGCGGGAGACGCTCATCTCCAGGGCACTGGTTGGGGGTGTGAGTGCCCCCCTCCCCAGGTCTGGAGGGCCGGCCGGCAGCAGCGCTCCAGCGCCATGGATTACCTGTTTGGGATTGTAGTGCTGCTGTGTGGGGCGGTGCAGCCGGGAAGAGGTGATGAGCCCAAGCACAACGTACCCAGGCTAAAGCTGTCATACAAGGGTAAGCGCACTCTCCACTGTCCCCTGGGTGATACCACCCTGCTGTGGTTGCTTTTAAATTTCTTGTCTAGCATCTTGCCTTTGGGTGCTCTTTTGTGCTTCTTCTATTTATCTGATTCTATTTCTGCCTCTTTCTCCCTTTTGGTCAGCATCTAACTCCCTGCTGCTCTCTGTCATTAACTCACTCCTTCCCTTACCCCTTCAGAATCCACTATTCTTCTTAAAAACTCAAAGTGGTTCCATATGCTGACAAAAAAAGCCACTTTTCTTGAGCATAATGTATATATTGGCCCCTATACCAGATTTTCCCCTTCTTATAGCACTATATGACTCTGCTAAATGCTCTGAAGCGGCATTAGAGCCTCTGTTTTGATGGCTTCTGTCCCAAAAAGTCCACTTTAGAACCTTTCTTTGCACAACTTCCCATTTCTCTTTTCTAAATGACTCTGGAAGCCATACATGTGCATGCATTTTTACACTAGAATGCTTTGCTAGAAAATAAAAGGGAGTTCCTGGTGCCTTTTTATATCATGCACGTGTAAGTTTTTGACGTATACAAGCAAACATGTTATTCCCTCTCCTTCTGTGTTATTTTGAGGGGAGACTGCGGAGCGCCGGCTCTTCCTCTCTCCCTTGCTGTCTCGACTCCTCTCTCACACCCTACACTAAATCAGGGTCTTCATAATAGCAGACTTTTCATCTCAGCTCGAAATAACTGGCAACATTTTTGGCATATTTTTGGGAGGCTTTTTTTTCTCTCTTTAATGTCAGTGATGGTAGGCTATTGTGGTTCTTTGTCCTAAAACATGACCCAAAAGTATACGGCTGGGAGTGTGGTCCCTTCTTCGATTCTTTATTTTAGTCCTGCCTCTCTCGTAAAACATGCCCTCTGAAAATTTACGAACGGGCTGATTTGCCAGCCAAAAACACGAGTGTGTGGTCGACTGGCACCCAGAGCTTTGGCTCTTCTGACAATTTCAATTTATCTTGAGGGAAAAATCTGATTCTTCACTTGTCGAAAGGGGGTGAATGTTGCTTGAATTCATTTTCTATCTTTAGCAAAGTGACGGCGAAACTTGTGTTTAGAGGCCTGCTATATGACATGCTTTATACTTACGCTTGAGTGCAGGTTGTAATTGTGGTTTAGTATATTTTCTTTTATCACCCTTTCAATTTCAGAGTGTTTATATTCTAGATCAAAAATGGATTTTTGTGCCTCTCGTGTCACAAGAAAGTGATGACACACATTCACCATGAGAACAAAACAGATCTGGAAGGAATCACAGCTGAACTTACCTGCAAGAAGTCAAACATCCCATGGGCTCCATTATATCAGTTCACACGAAACAGGAGCCCCTAGACATGATGGGAAAATGTCATCCCTTCTTTACACAGCCATCTGTTAAAAGAATGTGAATATACTTCCCTCCCGCCCCCTTTTGTGATCCTCTGACAAGAAAACACGCCGCTGACAACAATTCAAGACAAGATATATGTCATCAAAGTGCGTAAAGAGTGAGTGATGGCTGCAGGTCTGCTGGGATGTACTTTTGTGGATGTACAGTTATTTTTGCTAAAAGTACATCAAAGCCTTGTTGTTTGTATTTGTGCGAATGTTCCTGCCACTTCTCGGTGTGAGGATTCAACACCCTCTCTTGTGATTTCCTCCCATAGACTGTGTCGGTGTGTTGGGTTTGTGTGTTTTAGCAAGGCAAGAATGTGTCAGGTTCGGCTTGCACTCATATAATTAGACACCTGGTTTTGTGCCGTGCATACAGACATGAACTTGCAAAATCTAGATGTTTTATTCTGCTGTTGAATCAGTGGTTTTAGATTGATGAGCCATCACCAACTGTTTGAATTTGTATGCATCATTGTGTGAGTTTACATAGGGATTAAAAGGAGTTGTTCCAGTACCAATAATGGAACTAATACCATAACATATATATTGATACAATGCTGGAGTCAGGCCAAAACCTCTTACCTCCACAATGACCACACTGAATAGTCAGAGCCAGAGTCTTTTTGACACTTTTTTGCTTTAAAATTTAGTAAAATTCCACTGACAGATGTTAAGGGTGACCAATATCAATGGTTTATGAAAAAAATTAAATTTATGAAAAAATGGAGATACAAGGTTTTTTTTTCCTGACGCCAGTGGTAAGAACCAATACCAACCATACCAGTGTCAGTACCAGTGTCAATGCTAGTGGCTTATGCCAGTATCAGTATCAGTCACCAGTACTACCAAAAAATGGCACGAGTATTGAGTTTGAACCAGTTTTTCCATGATAACGTGATTAGCAACTGATATTGTTTGAGTACCAATTTCACCACTGGTAATAGTATCTGTATTTAATGGCTAAATCAGTCTCACTAACTGTATCTACTTGAATCCCAGTCAACACAGTTATTTGATTCCAAAAAGATAAAAACTTTCATCTGAGCCAGTAGTTGTTAAAAAGCACAGGACCCAGGATGGAGCCTTGGAGAATGCCATAAGAAATATTTCCCTTCTTTGATGTGTAGTTGCCTAAAAACACATTATGGATGATAAAATTATCTCTTAGACAATAAATGTCCTCTAAAACTAAGAATAAAATGTAAGGACTGAAATGTTTTTAGTTTTCAGGTTCAAATCCCGGACGAGCCCCCATTTGTCACAACCTGGCTTGTGGGAAATGACAAAAAACAAAAGAAAGGGGAAAGGGCAATGGATAACCTAAAATTTAAGTAAGCATATCTGAAATATACAACAGAAGGAACAAGCAAAAGAAAAATCAGGAGGACAGAGCAGGTGTGGGTCCAGCCGAGTGAGAGAGAGTCAGATGAACAGGAAGTCTGGTTTTATAGCCTGGGTGGAGTGATTGAGCCCAGGTGCTCAACGTCAGGTATCTCCAGGGAACTTTAGACAAAAAGATAATCATTAGCTACACACTCCATCTATCCAGGGCAATCACATAGACTAAACTTCAAGAGTGAAAATGACTATAATGTAACTAGAACTAAAGGAATTTTAATCAAAAGATAAGACTAAGACTGAATTTAAAATAGCTGCCAGAGTCCAGACTACCAGTCAAGCCTTGCTAGGTTTCATGGGTTGTAAAGAAGAGTTGCTCCAATATCACTACAGTATTGTATTGGTATCAACATTAGTATTTAAATCATGTGGCCAAATGCTAGTAGGCATAAGCATTAAACATTGAATCAATATTCATATGATAATCTAATCAGAAACAGCTATTGTTTCAGTACCAGATTTACTGTTGGTAATTGTATTGTTATTTCATGTATTGTTATTTCAGTATTTCATGAATACTGATATTGGCCAAAGATACTGCCTGAAAAACTGCCTGTGCTGCTGTTTGTGCCTGGGTTTTTCTGTTTGATTGTATAGGATGTACAAACTTTTACCAACTGCAATACTGATACTTATATTAGTTATGTCAACTTTAATATCAGTGGCAGATACTCTCTTGAAAAATGTTTGTGCTAGTTTACATTTATCATCTTTTTGTGATTGAGCCCTGGGTGTTAAGTAAAAATGTTGGATACAAACCCTTCGTTTCTGCTTATTTATGGCTATGGAGGCAAGTCAACCAAAGGTACATTAATTCCTATGGGAACCTCCGTGATATCCGATATGCCAGTGACCCTCCTGCCCTCAATAACAATTTTCAGCTGGAATGTTACATGAATATGTTTAAAGAATTAAACTTTTGCTGTAAATTTCAGGGACTTTCTGACATTGTGCAAGCCTAGTGGCAAGCTGCAAACAGGCAATGATGAGTCACATACTTATGAGCTCTATGGGCACTAATAAGAAGGACACTTCCTTGCGCTGAACCCTAGGAGGCATCATCAGTATATCTATATATACTGTATAAAGACATCAGTCACATATATAAGTGGAAACTGTGTCTGATATCAGCATCAGTAATTGATCTTCTTCCATGGCTTGAAACTGGTGTTGTTCTTATACCAATTACAGAATTATCAGCATCAATATTGGTATCATGTGGCCTTTACCAGTATCAGTGTCGCCATAGATACAAAATATTGAGCTTTTGAACCACAGTTTACACAACACTTTGATCAGTTTCCACTTGGTGACTCAGCAAGGAATTATGGTCATTATCATAGCCGAAAGGTCGTGATTCAATCCCCAGCTCCCACAGTCACATGTTGATGTCTCCTTGGGCAAGACACTTAACACCAAACTTGAATAGGATTGGTTAATACTGATGGCCACCCTACATAGCAGCATTCTCCATCAGTGTGTGAATGTGGAGTGAATGGGTTAGTGACCTAAAGTGTAGAAGTGCTTTTGAGTAGTTGGACAACTAGAAAGGCGCCATGTTAGCTCAAAGTCATTTACCATTTTATATCTGGTGATGGCACTGGTACTATATGGCTGAAACCAGCCTTATTACAGTATCTGTATCACTACAAATACTGATTTTGACCACAGATACCGCCCAAAAAGTAGCTCGTGTTTTTGTTGAAGGCTGTGTGATCGTACAGGGGGTGTAACCCACACTGACACCAGTATTGATACCATTGATTTCAATGCTGATATAGACAACAGATACTGCCTTATTAAAAGCCTATGCTTTTGTTTTTTTATATCATTTTTGTGTGATTGTGCACTGGATGTGAAGTACAAATGTTTGGAGACCGATGCCAGTTCCAGTACTTCCATAATTATTGGTTGGTCAGTACTAGTGACAACATGTAGACCAGTTTCATTACTGGCCATAGATACTTCCTGAAATATTGGCGTAAGTATTACCCCAAAGAATCAAGTTTTCTCTAATCATATGATCCCTAGGTGCAGTTAGCTTGTGCTGGTGTTTGAGTGTTTATTCATTTTTGTGCTACTATACATGGCATGGAAAGTCCAAAGACTGGTAGACAGATAACGGTGTCCAGACGAGTATCAATATTGATACCAGCCACAGGTACTCTGTAAAAGAATGACATAATTACTTGTGTTTTTCCATTTTTGCATGATTGTTCATTTGATATCTGTATTGGTATTCTGTGGCCAGTACCAGTATTAGTAGTGATACCAGTGTCAGCAAGAGTCAGGCTTAGTTATGTAGATAAACTTTGGGAGATTGGCTTACATTACCGAAATTATTCTTGTTAGGAAAACATTCACAATGTCTTGTATTTTTAATAAAAGAAACTGACAACAAAGTTAGATTTACTTAATGTCAAGCTGGAAACTTGTATTTTTATTGTTGATATCGAAGATTAAATTAAGTCAAATTTACTTTTGCCCGGATTGATTTTTCTCAGTGTACCTAAAATACTGTCTAAATGTGGCATCTTTATGTGATCTTTTTAATCAGTTTTCTGGCATTTTTACCAGCTCCTGTAAGCTTGCACTGTTGTTTGAGAGTGTATTTCATTAGTAAACGTTAGTGTTGTAGTACTTGAGAACAGTCTTGGTCTTGAGCCCGGTCTCAAGACCACATTTTGAATGTCTTGGCCTTGTCTCTGACTCAAGAGCATTTTTACTCGGTCTTGTCTCGGTCTCTGACTGGCCGGACTCTGGATTTTCCATCAAGTACAGTGGACCAGCACTGAGCTGCTATTCTTCTACTTCATTAATGTGATAATAAGGAGAAGCGCTTGCTAAAACAACAAATAGCTACACCTGCAAAAACTCAGACATCATTCCATCTTAAATACATACAAGGATTTATTTTTTACAACAAGTTAGTTGAACAAAGATTTGAGATTTTTGCATGTTGTGCTTTTAAAGAGTTGCAGACACCTTTTTTATCTGTCAAATTTATCAAAAAGAAAACTAAAATTAAAGACAGAATGCTCTTTAAGTGTTCAACCTTGTTATGGCTTTTTTAAAATTGATTTTTATGGTCTTGGTCTTGACTTAGTCTCAGATTGTCTCGGTCTTGGTCTTGACTCTGTAGAGAAATTTTGAATCTGTATCAATACTGATACTTTCAGCAATACCAGTACTGTTGCCATCACTGTTGGCTTTGTGGGGCAGATATCGATATTGATATAATCAATACAAATATTTGTAAAGAGATACTGCTGAAAATGCATCAGCCCTCAACATATTAATCCCACCTCAAATGGAAGCTTTCCAAATGTTTCCAGTCATGACATTTATATGGAAAAGATTCTCTGTATCGGCCGATACTCAGGTCTTTGATACTGAGAAAATATCTCTATCTGAACATTTCTAGTGCAGGCCATCAGAGTGTATTGTGTGCTTTTGTGTCTTCAGGCTAGCTCGTCTCATTGCTTGTGTCTCAGCCCACAGGTGTTTGATGGCTCTCTTGATGCCTGTCAGGGAGACAATCCTCAGTCGACACCTACTCCGAGAGGGTTGTAGACATGGTGGGGGTGTCTTGAGGGGGGAGGAGATCTTTTAATGAAGGAAAAGCTGGCAGACGTCGCAGAAAGAAGGGAGGACGATCATTAAGTGAAGTGTCGCTCATCCCCTCTCCCTCTGCGAATTCAGCATGGTAATTAAGTCAAATAAACGACAAGGAGGAATCCTCCTGGGAAGGACAGTCAAACAAGCATCGAGTTCTTGAGTGAGTCAATCACCGGAGACTGAGCCCAGGTGTGGGACGGAACTAAAACAAGGAGAGGCTATGGTTCAGGAAAGTCAAATAAACGCCTAGCATCTGAGCAGGAAGCTATGAAATCAGCGTCAAACGAGTGCTGATGACACGCCTCAGGAGACTACGACTTGTCAGGGAAAGAAAAGTGATTCTCTTCTTCCGGAAAGGACAGTCAAACGACTGCGACTCATGGGACGGCTGGCACAGCAAGTGAAGAGTAAATGATTTCCCGCTGGGGTCAGTTAGACATTCAGCTAAAAGGATCCGGCTTCATGGGGACAGAAGTATGATCACAGGAGTTAATGATTTTCTCCTCCTTGAGACTAGAATAGCTCTAACTGTCCTCGCCTTGACTTGTCACATAAGAAGAGGGAGACCTGAGGTGAAACCTAAGTCCAGGTTAAAATAATCTTGCTTGGCGTGTAAATTTCACATGACTAAAGGCCGACACATTCGAATAATGCACAGAAACCTGATTTCCAACGAAAAGTGACTCGTCATCTTCTAGAATTACCTTCAAAAGCTGATGTGTCAACATATGAAACCTTAGAAGTGCTTTATGTTCCACACTATTCACTGCTGCTGCAATATTATACAAGGATGTACCATTGATTACAGAGGCCTGGAAGTGTGGTACAGAAAAATAACAAAGTCTGAAACACTCACAAAACTGTGAATTTACATCAACCACGACATTTTTACTGTTCATAAAACAAACAAAAAATAGCAAAACACAAATGATGAAACAAATTTCCATTCTACGAATGTACAAAACTCAGATGCAAAATAAAGTGTGAAACATTTTTACAAAAGGATACAGGATTACAAAGTCTAAAACAATTTTACAAAGCTTGAATCAAACGTACAAAGTCTTATATAAGATTGCAAAGTCCAAAACATTTTCACAAAACTTGAAAGAAATTTCCAAAGTCTGATTTATGAAATTATAAATTCTGAAACACTTTTAACAAAAACATTTTTACATTTCACGAAACAAATTTTTAATAAAAACAAAAAAACTACAGAATCAGAGTCAAATTTACAAGTTGCAGAACACTTTTACAACTTCTTAGACAAATGTTCTAACAAGGGTATCATATGGAAATGGATAGGACCAAATGCCGTTGTTGCCCAAGTTACAAGTTTTGTAGACATGTTTCAGACTTTGGAAATCTTTTTCTAGAAAATGGCTGTTCTAAGTTTTATACAAGTGTTTCAGACTGTGTAGTTTTTTATTGGACTTTTTAATTTTGTTTCATGTTTTGTAATAGTGTTTCAGACTTAGTAATTTTGTATGATTTGTTTAAAGTCTTTTAAATTTACTTAGTCCCATATAATATTATAAAGTCTGAAACACGTTTACAATGCTTGAAACAAATTTGGATAAAAAAAATGTTAAAGTCTGAAACAAAAAACTTAAATTCACAAAGTTTATTTCAATTTACCAAATTCCGAAACACTTTTATGAAACTTGAAACAAATTTAAAAAGTCCAATATTAGATTACATAATCTGAAACACTTAAAAAAAACCTTAAACAACTTTACAAAGTCCCATTCAAGATTACAAAATCTGAAACACTGACAAAACTTGAGACAAATTTTAAAATTCCAATATAAGATTACAGTCTGAAACACTTTTACAAAACTTGAAAAAAATGTACAAAGTCCCATACAAATCTACAAAGTCTGAAAACTTCTACAAAACTTGAAACCTGGATCATTTCTGGCATTTAGTACATTCCTTTCAGTCAGACACTCTTGTTTGTAAATTAGTTTAAGAAGTAATAATTGTGTTTTGCAATTAATGAATTTGACTCCGCTCCTGTAAAAGTGTTATGTTTTGTAAAATGGAAATCAAACATTTTGAATGTAGTCTTTTAAAGTTTAAATTTGTTTCATGTAATGTAAAAATGTTTAAATTAAGTGTTTCAGACTTTGTTATCTTATATCAGACTTTGTAAAAGTGTGTCAGACTTTGCAATTCTGTATCACACTTCCAGGCTATCGTAATTGATACACTCCTATGGGTCAATGCATACCTCAACATGGTCACATTCCTCAACATAATCCATGTGCAGCAATCCATCAGGAGGGATACTGACCCCTACAGGTCAATCAATGCACCCTCACCACACCACACAGTTAGATCAATTAAGCTGCTAAACTGAGCTCTATTGTGATGCCTGAAAAGGATCAAGAAGGCAGCTTTTTAAAACTTAAAAGGCCCCGTTAAACAACCTGATAATTACCCTCGGCGTGGGTAATTATGGAGGTTGCTGTGTGACCTCTCAGCCGCCCCACGCCGACTGACTGGCTGGCTTGCTGGATTGATGGGTGGAACTAAGGAGCGACAACTCAGGGAGCGAGACTGAGAAAGAGACAGGGAATCTGGACTTGGCTTACAACCCTTCAAAATAGACACTCAGTGTGGAACCGCGCTCCACACAGTCTGGACTCGGCCCCATAATGAGCCCTGCTGTGAGCGTGTGTACATGTGTGGGCGTAAACATCCTTTTTTTTTTTTGCGGCTGTTTGCATGTGTGCGTCGGTTTATCAGTATTCATTCTTTTGTATGTGAATGAGCCTCGAGTCGCCCTCTCTTCGTTCTCTGTGTTGTATTCTGCGGGCTTGGGCTGACAGAGCGGATGTAGATAATTATAAGGTGTTCTCCCTACGCACCAACTTTGGAGATGTCTGCCTCCATCTCTTTGCTTGTTTCTCATCATTCTGTTCCTCCTTTCTCCCCCCTTTTCCTCCCTCTTCTGCGGCTTGGTCGCATCTCAAGGAACCACAACACCGCAGACCTTAAGTACAATCTTTAACTCGGCTTTTTTTCTCTTTATGCTGGTCTTCTTTTTCCTGTCTCTTTGATTGCAGTTGATACACATCTTTTGGCTATTTTAGCTCCATTTGGACACACACATACACTGAGTGTGCTCCAAATTCCAGCAGTATAAGCCAGTGTTTAGCTGTGGTTTTTGCTTTCTACTATGCCCCCCTCTAAATGTTACATTTCCTTTCCTCTGACTCACAAACCTGACTGACCGCAGTGTTTGGCATGCCCACAACTCCTCACACAAGTTGAAAGCTGGCATAATGAAATGTGTGTAAGTATTTGTGTCTACACTCATTGCCCTGCAGATAATTGTGCAATGACTCAAACGCACTTGTTTAACAAAAAGCCATTCATCATGTTGTAGAAAAATGTGTCAGTTGTTGTGTATCTTGGAGAGTGTGGTGCAAATCTTGCTTATCTTATTGCATGCAATTTAAGCTAATACACTAGTGCAAGACAGGCAATTAGAGTATATTATCCAGTAGTAAAAGAAGGTTGTATAAGTTGTGAGTTTTATAGCTTTTTGGTTGCCTGAATATGTAATTTGCTTGCTACTTTGAAACACGCCCAGTGTTCTGAAAATGTCCCTAATTAAGAGCTATTTGCTCTAAAACAGGGGTGTCAAACTCAATCCCAGCAGGGGCCGGATTCTGGATTCAGGACTAACCTGAGGGCCTAACAGGGTCACATTTTTAACCATATGCTGTCAACCTCATTTCACCACTAATAAAATATGAAAAAAACTTGGCACTGACAAATGAATTTGACATTTAAAACGTCAAAAAGATAAGTTTAAAGGCTCACAATCTGAGAAAAGTAGATTTATTGGTTTAAAGAGGTCAAAACATGAAATTGAAAAATAATGTTTATAAAGCAAATATATTACAAAGAAAGACAAAACCATGAATTAAAAAGGTCAAAATATGAAATAAAATTCATAATAATGAAATTAAAAGTCAAAATATGATTTCTATTTCAAATTGTGAGTCTTAAAGGTCAAACTATGGAATTATGAAGTCAAAGTCTGAAGTTAAAAATATGATATAAAATACAAAACAATTGGTTTAAAAGGTCAAAATATGACTTAAAAATGTAGAATTATGAATCCTAAAGCTCAAAATATTAGATAAAAAGTCAAAATTGTGAGTACAAATGCTCAAAGTAGAAAATAAAAGTAAATATCCTAAGTTTGACTCCTAATTGTGAGATGCAAAATTGAAAATATGAGATTAAAATACAAATTAATTTCTTTTCCCACATTCCTGACCTCTTATCTAAATACTTTTACTCCTTACTTTTTCAGATTTTACCAAACAAGGACATCTTAAATCATCAAGGATGATGGACCAGTTATAACAGAAATATGAGATAATCTTGCGGGCTGGATTTGACTGATCCATGGGCCGGATTTGGCCCCCGGGCCTTGAGTTTGACACCTATGCTCTAAAACATTTTATTTAAAGGGAAACCATTTTCAAAAATAATCTGCATGTATACTGCTCTAAGCCAGAAAAAGATAGAGTGTCTTAAAAGTCATTTCATCCAGAACATTTTAATTAAAGAAGAAGAGATCGTAAGTTTTCCAGATTTGTACTGCATAACTATTCACTAGCCAACTGCTGCTAGTAGCCTCACAGTCAGTAAAATGGGGATCATCTGAGTGCAGTGAATGTGTTTCAGATGACTGTAGTATAAAGACACCTGTGTCCAAAAGATCCAGTCACTGGTTAATCAGTATTAAGACAAAGTAAGACAAAGGAACACTCTAAGCAACTCAGATTAAAGGGTATTGAAAAGTACAAGTGAGGTAATGGATACAAAAAAAATTCCAAGGCACTGAAAATCCCCCTGGAGTTTAGATAAGACTGAGTGATTGAGCAAGGAGACTAGTGAGAGAGGTCACAGAGACACCTATGACTACTCTGAGGGAGTTGCGAGCTTCAGCAGCTGAGATGGGAGAGACTACATACAACAACTGTTGTCTGAGTTTTTGAATCTTTATGGGGGATGAGCAAAGAGGAAACCGCTGTTGAAGAAAACTCATTTAATCTTGACTAGAGACAGAAGGCATGCTGGGGACCCCATGGTCAAGTAAAAGAAGGTTCTTTGGTCTTTGGACCAAATTATGCTTTTTGGCCATCAGACAAGATGCTATGTCACCACAAGTACACCATCCCCACTGTGAAGCATGGTGGTGGCAGCATCATGCTGTGGGCATGCTTCTCTGCAGCTGGCAGGCTTGTAAAGGTAGAGGGTAAAATGAATGCAGAGGACGATCTTGTTCAGTCTGTAGGAAAGCTACGGCTCAACTTGGCCAAGTCAAAGTCCAGACCTCAATCCAATAGAGAATTCTTGGCTGGACTTGAAAAGGGCTGTTAACGCCTGATCCCTGTGCAACCTGACAGAGTTTTAGCAGTTTTGCAAAGAATAATGGAGTAAGATTGCAGTTTCCAGATGTGCAAGTCTGATTGAGACGTATCCACACAGACTCAGTGCTGTGATTGCAGCCAAAGATGCATCTATTAAAACTGACTTGAAGGGGGTGAATATTTATGCAGCCACTTATTTTACCTTACATATTTTTGTTTAACTGACATAACTTTGTAGAAATCTGTTTTGACATCAACATTAAAGAGTTTTTTTTTGTAATTATTACCCATATTTGACACTTGTTACTTGTGTAAACCACTAAAGTTCAAGCTGAGGCCTTATAACAACCTGCTGCATGGGATATAGACTACGAACATGGAGAATATCGTAAAAATTCTGGGTTTCAAACAGTACAACAAATGTCAAGAGACAATCATAGTATCAGTAAAGCTCAGGCTACTCACCACTGTCAGAGCACACCTTCTGTACTCTGTCTCTCCAGCATGTTCTTCTGTGCTCTCACATCACATCCTTGGTGTTTTACTCTAATTAGTAACTGTGTTAACTGGTGACTTTCTCTCATTGTTGTTCCAGCTGCTGTGTTCCTTTAACATCCCCTCTGTTTCTACACCACCCTTGCCACAAATATGCATCTTGCGTCTGCTTTGTGCTAGTTTTGAGAACCTACACAGCCAATGTACCGGACTGACACAGGGGAGGCGTGGCAGCCATCGTGCATTTACATAGGCACAGTTTACAAAGTATATAGGTTCTAACTGAGGTGAAATAATAATCACAAAAAGTCTGGATGCCTGCTGCTCTAAGCCAATATAAGATATAGTGTCTTAAATTCTGTTTGCTCTAGAGGATTTTATCGACGAGGAAAAAGAACACGGATGCATGCTGCTCTAGGCCATGGGTTCTCAAACTTTTCAGCCTATGACCCCCAAAATAAGAGCAAATGAGACTGAAGACCCCCACCATTCCTGGAGGTGGTTAGAGCATAAGATGTTGCACAAAGCAGCATGTAAATCTTACATTTTAAGGAGTTTCTGGCTCTTGCAGCCGTCACTGTGGGGACCACTGCTCTAGGCGAATATACACTGTAGTTTTCTACTTGCTGTTTGCACAAGAGGGTTTAAAAGTGTTATAACTCCTTCAGACTGGCATTGAGAAGGATAGTGATGGCCTATAGTACTAGCTTTGTTCTGATTTACGTAACAGTGTCAGAAAGTGGTCCAATGCTGCTGAAAATGCGAATATTGATATCAGCAAATACAAGTTTTTATGCACCAATCTGATACGGTTTTGTATAAAAGCCTTCCAGATCAGCATTGCCATATATGATAAGGAGTGACAGCAGTTATTTTAAGTTGAACAGCCGTTGTGCCATTTCACTGATGCTATCCATGCCTTCATAGCCCTTAGGGGAGCATTTCTTACTAACCTGGAACTTAAGTGATTTTTGGGGAATTTAAAGATTAAACCCATACCAGCAGATCATTCAAGGTTAAATTATTTGTAGAACACAGTGGTAGGTTTTTTTTTTTTTCGTTTCCTGAGCGGTGGTGATTTTGGAGATATTTTGGACAGCAATGAGTGACAATGAGGGATAAGGTCTGCTTTAGCTCTGCCTCCCAATCTATTATAGGCTGACTGAAGTAGAGCTTCCTAAACTTTGAGCTGGAGCACCCTGGTGGGCCCCGGCGGTACTGCAGGTGGGCCGCGAGAGGTCAATTACTTGAAATAAAAAACATGAAATTCAAAGAACAACAAAACAAACAAAGAACGAAAAGCTCAGCCAGAAGATTTACCATACCAGGCCAGAATTGGCAGAGAATCTGTCCTCCCCAGTTGTGATTAATGATGATATCAATGCATGTGTGTTGGATCAGTACCATTGGTGCTAGCGTCCTGTCTAACAGTTACTTTATTTTGGAGCTGAAAAGAGTGTTAAACTATTGTTGGGTTCCGATGTTCGAATTCCTTTTTCATGCCACTTTTAGACCCCTTTTCATTATTATTTCCACCCATTTTCGCCACATTTTTTTCAAACTTAAACTAATTTTAGCTTCTTTTGAACAATTCTTGCCAATTTTGACCTTATTTCAGTTCCTTCCTTTTTATTGTTGCTATCTTAACGTTTGTGTGTATCATGGCTTGGCTATGAAGTCTTACATTACCTTCAAAATGGTTTAATCTATGTGCCATAAATATTGTTTACAGTACCAGAAAGGGTCATTCTATTTTTTAAAACAGAGGTTTACATTTTGAAAAAAAGGGTTATACTGTACTACAGCAGAAGTAAATCATTTTTTTTATATAAAATATGATTATCACAGCTTAACTTTACAATATACCATGATTTTCCGTCCTCCACAGGCTCCCAACTCAGCTGGGCCCCAGAAAGCTCTCCCCTTTAGCCCCCCTTGTGGGTGGCCTTGCATGTCACCTTTTTGTCACAGAATAGGTGTCATGGTTTAACTGGTGTTAGATTAATTACTGACACTGTTAAACACTCTGCGCTGCTCACTGCAAGATCCTAAGGGCTTTTGGAGACATTAATATTACTCAAAGAGTTCTCACAGTTACAAAGTATATTCAGAGAGATATAAATATTAGAAACTAAAAACTTCTTTAAACTTTTAACTCAGCAAAACAATACAAAATAAAAACAGTGGTGGTGTACTAATTGTACTTAGTGACACCAACAGTCCATCCCTATTTACATTAATGTGTCTGAAAGCACTGCTAAATCATTAAAGTTGAGGCAAAGCTGCTAAAAGAGACATTTGAAAACATTCTGATAGCCAAAGCAAAGTGTTAACAATGAAATTCTCAATTTATAAAGTGAAATTAAGGAAGTAAATACTTTGAGTCTAATATTGCAGCAGTATGAGGGTTCTGGTGGGCCTCAGGAGAATTTCAAGGATCAAATTGGGCCACGGCATCCTTAAGTTTGGGGAAGGCTGGTTTAAAGATCATTTTCAATATGGCAGCCCCCATAGGAGTGGCTTCAAAAGCCCCCTTTAGTAACCAAAAGACTGATATCACTCAAGCTTTATCCAGTATTTTCTATCGTCCATGTTGCCCCACAAACCAAAGTAAGATGCTGTTTGCTTAATACAATTTTTTTAACGGTTAATTGAAATTCAAATACAATAAATTAAGATTTATTGTTTCAAATGCTTTGATATAATGAATATTTTATTCAGAGGAAATGGTTTTCATAAAACAATTAGGACACATGCAGCTGTAAGCCAAAACAAGATTTAATTTCCTAAATTCTCTTTGCTCTTCGAGGTTGTATTTAAAGCAAAATGATTTTAAAAACACTCCAGATGCGTGCTACCTCGAGCCAAAATAAGATGTAGTGTCAGCGCAGTGTGTTTGCTCAAAGATTAATGAGTCTACACACAGCGTTTGCAGTGTACATTTTTCCCCGGTGTGTACATAAGCACTGTACGGACATGCACGCAGGGAAAAATATCCTGTTTCTTTGCATCTGTGTTTGGGATGGAGGCTTGGGTTACAGCGCGGCGCAGATTGCTGGAGCACGGGTATGAATGGGTCCCGCCACCTGCTAAGTCTTGTCAGTCAGATGGAGAAAAGGGTGCACCGTTCAGTCTGCTGAGAGTCGTGTTACAAATGAGGGGGACATCTCTGCAGAAAGATGGACCGAAGGACTGACAGACTGCAGACAGACATGCAGACAAAGACAGGGGAGTGGCAGGCAAACAGAAATGTGGAGTCAGTAATGTTCTTTCAGAACATGATTGATGTGCAGAGATTCATAACGATTATGGCTGCTTTTGGTGACTTTAATCCACTTCGCTTCCAGTTTTTAGTGTTAAAATTAAAGGCCAACTTGACATTCAAGTCCTTAAAAAATCTCAGTAATTTAACACTTAATTTCCTCCCTTCTCCTTGAACTTATTCCCCTCTCATAAACGTCAGCATGAGCTGTAATGAGCAAGGTTTTGAAAAGCTCTTATGTCGTAATTTACATTGCAACATCCCGAAATGTGGGGAAAATAACATAAATCTTCCCTTTTTTTATGACTTTGGCTTTTAATGATTATAATTTCCCTGCATTCTCTGCAATAAAACACAGACACTGTGTTTATTCATTGCATGAAGCCTTGTTTTTCTTACACTAGGTTTGTAAATAATGCTGAAATGTGCATCCACCGCTGCTGTGAATTTGTGTTCCCAGCTCTCTGTCGCATCAGTTCTGCCCGAGACATGCTCGGATTTGTAGCCCTGCCTCATTAATTTCTAATACAATGGCAGGGCTGACATTCAGCTAACACGGCACAAGCTGACAAGGCTGCACTAACAGGCAGTGGCTCCAGACACGACCACGCTAACCACAGCCTGGTTCCTCTCCGAGTCCATCCATCAAAAAAAGCGCCTCGCATTAGATCACACCGTCTCTGTGTCTGTGCACAGCTTTGCAGAGAAGTGATACTGTGATTTGTGTCACATTTTGCCTGCTTGTATATTCAAACAAGTCTGTGTCTGACTTTATTTGCATACAATAGTGGCTATTTGCAAGTTGGCTTCTGTGTATTTTCTTTTAAAGTCAACAGAAAAAAAACAGGCACTGTCTCTGACTGCTTTACTGTATCTCCTGTATGAAAGCTCACTGTGGTAAAAACCTGACCTCATATGCACATTTGTACTCACTAATCTATAAACTGTAACTTAAATCACTGCGAAATGCCTCCCTTCTTATAAATATTTGCACTAATTCAGCTATTCACCATATTAATAACAAATTAATCTATAAATCAGACTCAAATGCCGCAAGTATTTAATCTTTTCACTGTAACTCAAATGCTGAAAGAAGGCTCTCTGTGGTAAAATGTCTCACTTCGTATGCATATTTGCACTGATTAATGTATTTACCATGCCAATTACTAATTTAATCTATTAACCATTCTTAAATATTGCAAGTAATCAATGTATTCACTTCTACTTAAGCACTTTAATAAGACTATGTGGTGCCTCATATGAAATGTCTTACTTTGTATGCATGTTTGCTCTTTTTAAGCTACTTACCAGACTAACACCTAATTAATCAATCATACTCAAATGCTGCAAGTGATTAATCTATTCACTGCACTCAAATTTTGAAAGAAGGCTCTCTGAGGTAAAATTCCTCACTTCTTATGTATATTTTCACTAATTAATCTACTTACCATTCTAATTACTTATTAAATCAGTTCACCATACTCAAATGCTGCATGTGATTAATCTGTATAATATAACTCAAATGCAGTCAGAAAGCTCTCTGTGGTAAAATGCCTTACCTCTTATGCATATTTGCACTAATTCATCTACTTACTATACTAATAATTTAATCTATGAACCATAATCTTTTAATTTCATCAATTGACTCTAACTCAAATTTGGAAGCCATTAATCTGTTCACTGTTACTCAAATGATGTAATAGGCAAATTTGCACTAATTTATCTTCTAACCATACTAAGAATTTAATTTTTACTGTACTTATTCAATATAATCAATTCACTGTAACTCAAATTTTGCAAACAATTGATGCATTCACTGTTACTCAAATGCTGTGAGACAGTACTCTGCACTAAAAATCCCCACTTTATATGCACATTTGCACTAATAAATCTACTTACTGTGCTTATTACTGATTTTATGTAATCCTTTTTATCATATTCAAATGCTTCAAGTTATTCATTCTAATAATTTAATGTGTTACCATACTCTCTTGCATACTTTTTTACTCTCTTGCGTGCTTTGTTTACTCCACTCTTGCTGATGTAAATTTGGAATTTTCCCTGGCGGGACTAATAAAGGAATATCTTATCTTATCTTATCTTATCTTATCTTATCTTATCTTACTCATTCAATTTAATCTATTCACTATAACTCAAATTTTGCAAACAATTAATGTATTTACTGTTACTCAAATGCTGTAATAGGGCTCTCTGTGGTAAAATGCCTCACTTTATATGCATATTTGCACTAATAAATTTACTTACCATGCTTATTACTGCATTAATTTTATCCATTTACCATACTAAAATGCTGCGAGTAATTACTGTATTCATTGTAACTCAAATGCTGTAAGTGGGCTCACTGTGGTAAAATGCCCTACTTCTTATGCACATTTGCACTAATAAATCTACTTACTGTGCTTATTACCAATATAATTGAATCAATTTTATCATGTGCAAATGCTGCAAGTAGTTAATGCATTCACCATAACTGAAATGCTGTAAGAAAACTCACTGTGGTAAAATGCCTCACCTTATGGCACTAATCAACTACCTTAAATGATCTTATCTACCTCATATAAATCTGCCCTTAACTTTGCATGTTAAGTACTATGATCATGTCCAGTCAGCATTCTTTCACCCTTTGCACATCCTTCAAACACACAAACAATGACTCTGACTGGTATATAGTAGAAATAATACCTACAAGAGCTTTTACATATTTAAACCATAATTTTTCACACTTTCTTCAGTTGTATTTATTTATTGTATTTAATGTGTAATCCCTATACCCTGAAAGCAGAAGGGATTGCACAGTAAGAGTTCAGTGCTGTTTGTCTCTGCAGCGAGCGTGGTCGGGCCTTGAGCCGGCTGTGGTCAAACCCCTCTCTGTGGTCCAGCCGCGCTGTGACAGCCGGAGACACACACTAATGAAATGTTTCCACAATGATCCAGTTTTCTTTCTGCATTTGCTGCATTATTTCTTTCTCATGGGCTCATATCCCTGCTTTAGTTTGCTCCTTGATTTTTTAATCTGCTTTACCTCTCTTCAATTTTGTGTTTCGTGTTTCGAGGGAAAAACAGGAATGCCATGTGGCCAATGGGAGTCTGGTATTTTGGTCTAAAGAAATGAATAGTGCTGCATGAAATTCAACACATACTTAGACTACACATATAGATTCTGTGTGGTTTGGGATGTGGTTAGGTCTTCCTTGTTACTCCCTCTGATACATATCCTATGGTTTAACATGCTCATATTCACAGGACAGAATATGGTACTTATGCGCCCTATAAGACACGGTACTTGGCTATATATTATAGCTATGAGTCACTTTGGTTAGAAATAGAAAATTAAGTTTCTATTTCAGCTCAAGTGGTATTTTGAAGAGGTAGAATTGAAGAAAAAGCACTCAGAGCTTCTCTCATATTCAGCCTTGTATTAAAAATCAATCAACACTCTTTAATGCAGCGCCTCTGGATTGTAGACTTAACAATGCTCTGTTTAAAGCTGAAATTTTCCGTCAGAGCTGTCGCTCAACTCCACCTGAATAGAAACCCAACGGCCCAGGTTGTGTTGTACAGACGGTCTCCATGGAAACCAACCCACACCTGCTACTGTGCTTAGAAAGGGAGCGAGAGAGGTGAACTTTCTGAGGCATGTGTGGATATCCTTGAGCTTAGGATAATATTTGAACACTTTGTTAAGCAAAGCTCTCCACAAATTTCCACGGGGCTGCTCGGCAGTCTCCGCCGCTGCTTTTTTTTCCCTCCCCTAACACCTGCGTTTTGTGGCCGAGGCCGTCACGAGAGCAAAAAATGACCACCACGCCACACACGGAGAGAAAAGAAAATGACAGACGTGCCAAAACCAAACCTCTGGAGATTTTATAGCACAGTTTTCCAAAGCTAGCCTTGTCTTTAAAAGACAAACATGTGTAATTCTCTACTCCAGCTCCTTTTGAGCTGCCATTTTCTTTTCAAACCTTCTTTTTTTCCCTTAGCTCTTTAGTAAAACACAGACTGACAAACCACAGAAACACACCTGTGGGGTGGAAGTCATGCACCTTTATGCCAGCAGCAGAAATAAAAGAAAGCTGTGTCAACAAAAGGAAATCAACAAGCAAAATGTGTCACTACATGCAGAGAACTACTCCCCTCTTGTGAAGCTTTTGCTGCATGTCTGAAACAAGAGAGACACTCGAAACACAGCAGCTTAATGGAACATAACCCATGTGTTTGAATCTCAGTCAAGTGTTTTCCTCCGTCGGGCTTTTATGTTCTGTGTCACTCTCACAGCGGCACGGACACACGTTCAGATAAACATCATTTAATGCCCTGTCGCCTTTCTTTCACGCCGTTTCATTATTCCGCTATTGCGTGGCGTGTAGGCGTCTAAAACGCCCGCCTGTTTCGGAGAATGGGGGAGTGAAGAGTGCTCCACAGACAATTGCACTTGAATTTTGAATGTGGCTCTGTCCTTTTTTTATTTTCCCGGGGCTGTTTAAGACAAGAGGCAGGTTATTTTCCATAATGGAGTGTAGCAAATGATAATTTATTTGAATGAATTGGTTTCTTTTGTGTGTTTCAAGGGGCAGCCTTGATTATACAGGGTTTATGCATGGATTGTTTCAGTTTAGTCTGATGCAGATTCACATAAAACATAATAAAACTTCCAATATGTCAACACTTAGCAATGATTTCAGTGCATCTTTGCATGCAAATAAGTGTCTGCATGTTTTCATCCATGTGTCTGTGTGTGGAAAGCCTTCGTGCATGGGTGTGTGTACAAACCCAATTCCATGAAAGTTGGATTGCTGTTTAAAATGTAAATTTAAACAAAATGCAATGACTTTCAAATCTCATAAACCAATATTTTAGAACAGTGGTTCTCCACTGATGGGTCAGGACCCAAAAGTGGGTCACAAAGCCCTTTTCAGTGGGTCTGAGTAAAAAATTGTGCAAAACTGTCTGCGAGATTCTTTCAACACAGGTTTTTTTTGTCCTGTTTCTTTGTTTTGTCATATTTTTTCTACAGTCTGAGGTCTAAGCTCTACTATTTTTTATTAAATAAATCTAATTGACCAAAAAATATCAAAAATTTGGGTCAAAAATTCTCTTTAATGAGTGTGTACAGTTGAGAACCACTGTTTTAAAACATAAACAAATGTTAAAACTGAGACATTTCATCATTTTATGAAAAATATGTTCCAAGAAAGGTTTTGGGCTTTTATTTTGAAAGGACAGCGGATAGAGTTAGAATTAAGAGAGCGAGAGTGGACGACATATGGAAAAGGAGTCACAGATAAGACATGAACCAAGTCTTACAATGGCTGTGACCTGCATCCATAATTCCAAAAAAGCTGAGACACTTTGTAAAAACAGAATGCAATGCAAATCCCATAAACTATATTTTAGAGCATACACAACATATCATATGATAAAACTGAAACATTTCACCAATTCATGAAAAAAATTTGCTCATTCTGAATTTGAAAGCAGGAACACATCTTAAAAAAGTAGGGATGGGGCAACAGAAGGCTGGAAAAGTAAGAGGTACTAATGAAGAATAGCTGGAGGAGCATTTTGTAACCAATTGGGTTGACTGGCCACAGGTCAGTAATATGACTGGGTATGAAAAGAGCATTTTAGAGGCAAAGGTTCCCAAATCTGTGAAAAACTGCGTCTTATATTTGTGGAACAATTCCCGAAAAATGTTCCTCAAAGTAAAATTGTTAAGACTTTGAATATCCCAACATCTACAGTACATAATATCATCAAAAGATTCAGAGAATCTGGAGAAACCTCAGTCTGCAGGAGACAAGGCCAAAGGTCAGTATTGGATGCTTATGATCTTTGGGCCTTGGGTGGTACTGCATTAAAAATAGGCATGACTCTGTACTGGAAATCACTGCATGGGTTCAGGAACACTTCCAGAAATCTCTGTCTGTAAACACAGTTGGCTGTGCCGTTCACATTTACTAGTTAAAGCTGTGCCACTATAAATAAGATGCTGCTGACTGGACTGAGGTTAAATGGAAAACTGTTCTGTGGTCAGTTAAATCAGAATGTAACATTCTTTTTGGAAACTACAGATGCCATGTCCTGTGGACTAAAGAAGAGAGGGACCATCCAGCTTTTTAATCACTACACAGTTCAAATGCCTGCGTCTCTGATGGTATGGGGTTGCATTAGTGCCTCTGGCCTGGGCAGCTAACACTCTGAAGAGACTATCAAAGCTGAAAAGTGTATAGAAGCCAGCAAACTCTTCCCAAGTCGTATTAATTTCTCTGAAGTCACTGATTAATTCCTAAATTAGTGACCAGCATAGGAGAATGTTCAACAGGATGTCACCAGTTAATCCGGAACCAGTTAAACTGTGACACCAGTAGTATACATCAGAAAAATAACCCAGACATTTACAGATTATTGTTAAAAGATAAACATGTCCCTGTCCCTACTTTTTTGAGAGGAGTTGCTGCCATCAAATTTAAATTGAGCTAATATTTCTCATGAAATGGTAAAATGTCTCAGTTCCAACATTTGACATGTTTATGTTCTATTGTGAATAAAATGTACACAGCGCCCCAACTTTTCTGGAATTATAGTTGTATTTTGAAATGCCAAAGTCAGAATGTGCGAGTGAAAAAGCGCAGACAGAGGATGTGTGTAACTAGAGAAAGTGTGCAGCACTGAGTGGAATGCACATGCTCGCACAGGTTTAAATGGATCCAGTGGTTCGTCTGTGGCGTGGAGGCCGCTGGCCTTGTGCGCACACACATGTGCAAGAGAAGGTGTGTTTTTTTGTGCGTCTCGATGTGTGTGGTGTATGTGCTGAGGGGTCCGGGGCCAAGGAGTGTGTTCGTAGCGGAAGCTGCTGAGTTTGCTCGCTGTTCCACTAGTTCATGCTGCATAAGCAGAAAAACTGATTGGATTACAAGTTAGTCTGGGAAGAAGTATGTGCAAAGAAGTGTGCATGTTTGTGCGTGTGTGTTCAGGAGGAATTGATGTGGTGTAAACATTTGGGTCAATATGAATACAATATGCATGCCAGTTAAAGGTGGTTTGCATTTTAAAGCAGTGTATTCACGTTTGCGTGCATTCACATGTTCACTCAGTGTGTTACTGTATTTTGTATGAGCTCTGCTCTGCTGTGGATCTGACACTGCTCTCTTTTCCAAAGGGCTGTCTGTGTTTAGGTTGGAGGTCCTTAAGGTGCTCACGCCCAGTTCCTCCAATTCTCGAGAGCGCAGTAGATCTGGGTTCAGATAAAATGCTGTGTATGTGTGTATTTGTTCGCACGTGGGGGCCACCTTGCCTTCATCAGAAGCCGCCACGTGTTGAAATATGCGCGTGTTTTTCTTTGACTGCCCATCTGGGGTAAACCTTTCGTGAGAAACCCTGGAGGCTGCCATTTTTGACCAAATTCCTGCCTTTCTGGTTCTCTATTTCATACGCTCAACATTTGACAAATATGAATCCATGGTAGCAATGGCAATAACTGCATTCGTAACTGGCTGTTTCCCCAAAATTACTCCTTTTTGTGTCCAAAAATACAAGCTGGCAATGGCAATGCAGAAAAGTTTAGGAAAATCTCTTCTTATTTAATTTTTTATTTATTTTTTATTTTTTTTGGGGGGGGGGGATTTTCATTGTCCAGCGGCTGTTTGATATCTTTTCCACATATTCCTTCCCTTTCATTTGCATATCTTAGAATCCAAAATGGCAGTGACAGTGAAGTAAAGTTTAGGATAATCTCTTCTTACCTTTTTTTTTTGTTTTGTTTTGTTTGTTTTTTTTAAACTGGATTTTCATTTTCCAGTGGCTGTTTGATATCTTTTCCACACATTCCTTCCCTTTTATTTTCATATCTAAGAAACCAAAACGGCAATGGCAATGAAGTAAAGTTTAGGTAAATCTCCAAGAGGATCTGAATGCAGACCTCTATGATGGGGCAATTTAGGATCATCTGTTGCAGACTTCTACAATGGGGCCTTGACTGTGGGACAGGAAGTGACAAACATTACCAAAGATGGAACAAGAATGGCATACTGAATAACATATTTTCCACTCACTATCAGAGGTTACAGTAAGTGGCTATTTTTCATTACGGCAGAATTTTAGGACTAAAACTTAAAAATTTACTGGAATAAATTTTAATTGAACACACCACAAACTAAGGAAAACCCAAAGAAGGTTAGGGATAGGCAACTAAACCCTAAGGGGGAGAGGTTTTTTACACCACAAACTAATGAAAACCTAACAAGGGGTTGAGGTTAGGCACCCAGACTCTAACATTAGGAAAAGGGAAAGGGGGAAGGGGATAGATTAAAAATAACTAACCAAACTCAGGAAAACCAAATGAGGGTTAGTATGTCAATTCCTTCTTCAAAATGGAGATTTCCCCAGCATAGAGGTCTGCAACAGATGCCCCATGAAATCTCCCCTTTATTTTATTATTTTGTATCTGCATTTACAAAAGCTGCTTGAATTCCTCTTTTTTAATTTTGTATCCAAGATTGGAAATAACAGTGAAGAAAAGTTATGGAAAATCTCTCCTTTTTTGACTGTTTTTTCATTCCTTTCCCCGAAACCTTTACAATTTTTCTTCTATATTAAAGAATTCTACATGGCAATAGCAATGGCAGAAGAATGCAAGAGAAGTTTTTTTTTTTTTTAGACTGTATTTTTATTTGGCTATTTTTTTTCTTTTCCTGAATTGTTCCCTATTTTCTATCTCGTATCAAAGAATCAAAGATGTCAATGGCAATACAGGAAAGTTAATGGAAATCTCTTTATGATTATTATTATTATTATTATTATTATTATTATTATTATTATTATTATATTTTGACTGGATTTTCATTCACCAGTTGCTAATCTTTTCCCTATTTTTTTTTTTAACCAAAAGTCTCCTAGATGGCAGTGACAATAAAGAAAAGTTATGGAAAAGACTGGATTCTGATAATGGTTTGATTTCTTTCCCCAAAATTCATTCCATTTTTTTGGAATACCCATTTGTTACAGATGGCGATAATAATGGCAATGGCCTTTTTCCTCCCCAAATCCTTTGCCATTTTTTTTAATTCTGATGTCCACTTTCCAAAATAGCAATAGCCATTGCTATGGCTATGGGGGATGGCCATGGCAGTTTCACTGGCAATAAGTTGAGGGTACTATCCATGTGTTTTTGCCCCCCAGTTGGCTGTTTGTTGCCTTTTCTCCAAATTCTTCCCCTTTTTTGTTGATATATAACCAAAAACCCAAGATGGCAATGGATATTGCAATTCCAGTGATGAATGCCATAAAGAATGGTTGAGGAAACTCTCCCATATTCGCTTTAAAAAAATGTTTTCTCATTTACTATTGGCTGTTTGTTTTCTTTTCTCCAAATACTTCCCTTTTTATTTATTTTCATATCTTTCAATAGCCCCAAACTATTTTCCTTTTCCCAGCCTTCCATGACCGCTTGCCTTATCCATTTCTTTTTCCATGACTTCATTGTTGAAACTGAAGAAGACCTCCTCTGGTGTTCTGTCAGCTGAAAATTGCATTTCCTTGCTTCCCTCTGATAAGTTTAGTAAACAAGGCTATCTGATTGGCTGCTACTTCTTAACTTCATTTAACTGAATATTTTTCATGATATTTTGAGTTCTGTGGTGTCATTTGTCGTTGCAGCAGACCTACAAGTGAGTATTAATGGGAACGCCGGGAGCATAGTACACATGGAATGACCAGTGTAGTAAAAGATACTGAAACCCACACACATACGCTCAACCCATCTGTGGCCCGCTACGAATTTCTCACACAAACACAGACAATTTCTCCACAGACCTCCATTCATGCCCACACCCACCCACCCACCGGCCTGCCTGCCTGCTCCATTTCCCTCAGCCTCAGAAACTGAAATCCGACTGACGCAGATGAGCTGCGACCGTCTTTATTAGGTGCCGACCGCTCCCCTCTCACGGTTCCTCGTCCACCCCACTGGTACTCGATACACAGACGTGGTTGACACACCACTTCCTCCATCAATCCCCCTCTTTTATGTAGACACAGATGTCCAAGATCTTACACAGTGTGAGTGGGCGCAGATGGCTCCTATAGCAGCCCGTCAGTCAGAGCTGTGTGGAGAGCAGAGAGATCACTATACACCGGACTGTGTGCATGTATAAATATAGGATAAAATATACAGAAGAGTGTGTGCCTGTGCTGCATGGTGACACTGATGATGATGGATGGAGCAGTGTGATAGCGAGGCTGATGTATTAGGGGACTGTACCTGTGCTGCAAATAAAAAACACATGTTATGTATCAAGTTGACAAACCACAAGCCAGATGGTTTATTCATAATAATGCAATCAAATCAAATCATGCTTTATTGTCATTTTGTTAAGCAGCAGCTGCACAGAGCAAACTGAGAAGGCATCTTCCTGAGAATGTGGAATCAGTACGGATTCTCAAATAATGCATTGAAAGCCCAGATAGCATTTTTTCAAAAACAGTAGAATATGAAGGTTAAGTTGGAAGAGTATGTTTAAACCCTCGTATCGCTTTATGCTGCATTGAATATGCATTATCTCTGTACTGATGACTGCACAGTTAGAATGGGCCATGATTGACATATTCCTCATTAATGTGGAAAATTCTGTCCAATTATCCCAATTTATTTCATTGTTTTGGTCTTTATTATAGTGAAAGAAGGATGTTTGTGAAAGCATTTGTTCAGTGTGTGCTCCATTTAATAGAAATACATAATCATAAGACTACTAATGAAGGGTTTTTATGTACAGAAGTAATAATGGTGCTTATTCTCATGCTGTCTAATTAGGGCTGATGTGTTTTACTTAATTTGCTGTTTATTTTTCACATTTAAATTGATTATTATCCATTCTGGGATGCAGTTGAATAGTGAAAGGTCTGAAGTTAGTTTCATCTCTACCTTTTGTTTTTGGCTCCTATTTTTGATCTGTTTAACATCCTGAGACCTGATTGGTGAAACTTGACTAAACATTTCAATGAAAATTTCCCCAAAATTCCATTTCAATTCCTTGATATTTTCATCCAAGTTTTCCTTGATTTATTTAACCAATTTCCCCCCCAAAAAATCTACAAATACATTCATCAAAATTTTCTATTTAACCCCATCCTCAAAATCGCCAAACATCTACATATACATTTCTCAAGATTTCCATGAATATACCTAAGGATTTCTTATGAAATACCCCCCAAAAATTATTTTTATAAATTTCTTTCAAAATCTATAAAAATATTTTTAACATTCCATGAAAGTTGTGTTTAATTCCCCCAGACATCCAAAAAAAGTTTCTCCCAAAAAATATATTTTTTAAAGTCACAAACCCTGAAAAATTCTCAGCTAAATTCCCAAAAATCTACAGATAAATTTCCCCAAATTTTCATGAAAATTCTTATAAAATTCCCCCAAATAAAAAAAGACCTTTAATTTTTATTCAAATTTCCAGTTTAAATGGTAACCCCAAATTCCCAATCAAATTAAAGAAAATACAAATAAATTTACCAAATTTCCAAGAAAATACCTGAAAATTTCAAAGTAAGGTCCCCCAAACATTCAAACAGAATTGCCAAATTCCCGCAAAAAGGCCAAGGATTTTCAAAGCAAATTTCAATGTTTTCTTTTAAATTTCAACTGACAAGAATCCCCCTAAAAGCCAAAGAAAATTACAAAATATTTACAGATAAATTTCCCTAAATTTCCATAGAAATACCCCCCAAAAAATCTTAAACAGTTTCCCCAAAATTTAACAAACTTCCTTTAATTCACAGACATGTTTTTGTTTGTAGTATTTTTTGCTTTGTGACTTTATTTGAAAGGCAGCTGAGGAGAGACAGGAAATGTGGGGAGACAGAGAAGAGAAAGACACGCACTAGACTCTTGGGCTGGGAATTGATCCCATCACAGTGCTACAAAGACTCTAGTCTCTGTGTATCAGCACCTGCTCTGCTAACTGATCCAAACAGGCACCCATAGACACTAATTTTGAGTTTCACAACTCACTCGTAACTCAGGATGACTTTCAGCCTGATCCTCTGTGTTTGTCATTCAGAGAACAGGGAGACAGAACAGCCAACCATGGTCAGACCAGCTGCTCCCAAATAGTCAGGTGGATTCTTCACATGTTTCAAACTTTGGATGTACTTTGGGGGCATTTTTTCCTTTGTTAACTGTTGGACAGCATCTTAAATCACCATGAAATCAAGGATAATGCCTTTTTGTTTTGCCTATCCTGACTATAATGAAGGAAATAAATGAGCAGGAAATAGTCTTTGGAGCTGACATCCAGTTGACACAGAATGTTTGGTACTATCAAACTGCTAGTTGTGTTTGCTTGCAATGTTGTTGATGTTTACGACAGAGGGATGGTGAGATGGCTTTTGTTGCTGTTTGTAGATATCTCAGCCTTGCAAAAATGTTGCAGTTGCACAGTGTGAGCTGGCATTCCACCACTTCAACTTCTGGAACAGTGCTATGTCAATGTCAATCCTCCTCACTGACCAGTCAAAAGTAAGATGGGGCAGGACTTCTAATACCTGCCTTTGAACAGCAATGCCAGAGGTGAAACAGATCTACCTCCAAGGGTAAAATCTACAGGTCTACAGCCACTGGAGAGGATTCTTTCACATTGTTTTCATGGTTATTGGTGATATTTCTTTGAATAACTGAAAATACTAATTCATGGAGCCACTGAAAAATGACACAGGGAAACAGCAGTCATCTTTTGTAACCTAGCAAGAAGCACTCTGAAACTGAGGCTCATTCAGAAACACTAATCATACATTTAACCATTTAACTGCATAATGGATCTTCAGTTTTACTTGGAAGAGAATGCTCTGCTATCTGCACATGCTTTCCGCATGGCTAGAAACCCCCACATGAATGGATACATTTATAACAATCTGTATTGAATACAATAGATTTAGTTCAAACTAATTTGTTGTAGCATGAATCTGAATGAGGGTGCAACAAGCTTAATGCTATAAAGGAGGAGGCTGGGGTGGAGGAGGTTAAGCTTTGCAAGCAGCAGCATGGTGCATCAGCATTAATTCACACAGGGGTTTGTTGAGAGAAAGAGCTGTGATTGGCTATGACTACCATGTCTTGCATAAACTAGGCTGCATTTGTTGGCACTGGCAGTGATAAAAATGGTGGCACAGGCCTTAAAGCTCCTGTGAGGAGTTTTTAATTGATTATGAAATAACCTAACCTGGCGCGCCAGATGGATTTGTTTCACACATCTATCTGGAAAACCACTCATAGACAGCAATTGGCAAAGGGAAGAGCCTTTGAAAAAAAAAACTCGGAGGGTGATTGGATAAACGTTCTGTCTGTCACATCTTTACGTGCCAATCAGAGCAACAAAACACGTGACGTAGCCGCTACCGAGCTGTGCCCCTACCGAAGGGTTAAACACCATACAGAACTGACTAACGCAAACCATGGCGTCTGTAGACATGTCAGTACACAACTTTTGTCGTTTTTGAAAAGAAAACAACTCACTGCTGTTCTTTGTTCTTCTTTTAACAAAGAAATGCTGTCAAGTTCTGATAAAACTGGCGCTTTAGCAGCATCCACGCTAATGTCTTCCGCCATAATTCCACCAGCCTCTTGTTGCTGCTTGCTCACGTCACAACTCTGCCGCGCCTGAAAGCACTGCCCCTCAATACTGATTGGTCCTGTCACTTTCTAACTGGGCCCAAACCGTTAGGGTTAGGGTTAGGGTTAGGGTTATCCCAGACGGGAGTTTTGCAAGATGGATTTGCCAGTGAGAAACACAGAAATGGGCGTATCCATCTGCTTTGCAAGGTTAGAAAAAAACCAGCTGAACACTGATGCCTCTTTATGGCCCCCATGACCCACCAGGAAAAAGTATGCATGAATCTTGTTTGTTTTTATTGACTAAATCCCCCCAAAATAGGCCTACTAACACTTTCTTTACACTTTTTATTAACACTTTGTGCTACACTTGTTCTTAACAAAAGATCTATATACAAATGATCCATTATCATGACGTGTATAATGGCCACTAGAACAAAAATCATAAAGAGACTGGAAATTTTCAAGAAAGAACCTGAAATTCTCAAGTTTTAAGAGTTGTTGATTAAGAAGAGAAAAATGGAACTTTTTGACTTAAAAAGTTGTATATGAGCCAAAACTTTAAACATTTGAGATTAGAGAGTTGAAAATCCTACCACTGTTTTCAGTTTGGTTTCCTGTAAATTTCTGATTTTACAGTTATAATTTACAATTTTTCAAAGTTTAAATTTTGAGTTTCTTCAAAACTTCTTAAAACTTTAAGGGTGTGTCTCATATGCAGTTGTTTATTATGTCTCTAATCATGATTTTAGAATATATATGTATGTCTAATATTGAAAACATCAGAGCAGACAGGGCCCTCACCCTCGAGATCTTTGGAGCCCCACCTAGGGGTTCCAAGACCCCAGCTTTAGAACCACTGGCCTAGAGAGGCATAGAAGACCATTAGAGTAGAAACTGAGTATTCAGTAAAACAATTTTTAGTGTCTTTTAATCATTTAAACAAATATTTTTTAAAATTACACATGAAGTATGTTACATTGATCTGCAGATCAAATCTAACACTGTTTCCACAGGTGGTGTCAAAATTGACACAAAAAGAAAGTTCCTCACAGGAGCTTGAGGTAGTTTTCTTAACCTTTTTCAATCATTTAAGCATTAAAGCTCCACTGGGTACACTCTCAACCATGAAACTGACCTGGTTATGTCTTAAAATCACTGAAACAAGCCTCGACCAAGAGGTTAGCTTGTTTCTTTGTTGAAGTAACACTAATGTTATTGACTGCTGATGTTAAAGTTAAAAGTCTTCGTCTCTGCTGATTAAATTTTAACTTCCTGAGAGTCTAGCCTTCATCCAAAGCTGTGCTGGCTCTCATTTATCCTGAATACTTATTAAACTTAAAGACTTTGCACACCTGAGCAGAACACAGCACACAAATCCATGTGCAGTCACTCTCTCCTTCTCTATAGATGATTTACATAATAACCCATTTACAGCTTCATGCCACACTCACACCCACACTTCCTTACTTACTTACACAGTGTCTCCCCTGGCCCTGACTCCGTATGAATTATTCAACCAATCACACGGCTGAACAGTCTGAACTGTGTCCCTGATTGGGACATGCTGTGTTCATTTCAAGAGCCTCACGCTATACCTGAGTGACGCCGTTGTAAGTGTGTGCAAATTATATGTGGAAAAGCAATTAAGGAAACATGGAAATGTCACTAAATTCATACCACAGGGTATCTTGATTGTGGAGGCATGGAGATTTCTTCACTTTAGGGCAAAAACAAACAGTTTATCTGCTCGTACATTATTTAGTATTTGTTCTTTTTAGTGCAAACTATTCTCAAGCCTCAAAGAGGACAAAAGAATATGTATTTCCCATCATTTCTTGCACAGTCAACAGTTTTATCATACTTTTATGTTTCTCAGTCTTTTGAAAGCTTTCCCCAAATATCTAAACACCCAAATTCTTTTTCCTATATCTTCCAGAGATGTTAGAGTCCAGTAATCTCGTCACGTTCAACGGCTTGGCCAACAGCTCGAGTTACGACACTTTCTTGTTGGACGAGGAGCGAGGGAGACTACTGGTGGGAGCCGAGGACCACATCTTCTCCTTCGACCTCGTCAACATCAACAGAGACCACAAGCAGGTAACAAGTTTGGCTACGTTTGGGTGCTGCAATGTTCCTAGAAGTTGTTATATGAGCTCTTCTGTTCTCTTGTCCCTCTGGAGTCCATTACACCGTCTCCTTCTTTTCCCCTCCCACTGTCTGTCTACATCCAGACAGGCCTGTCCGTAATTCCATTACCCCACCTGGACTAGGTTAACAGTCTTTTTATCTGATTGGAGCTGCTATCATAGACACGCAGGACTGACACAGACTTGCCTGCAGGCTGCAGAGTGCTGAGCAGGGGAATGGAAGTGCTGAAAAATACATAGTCAATGCAGAGAGAGAGAGAGAAGAGAGAGGGTGTCTATGAATCTTTTTGCCCTTGGCTCGGATGTTCATTTGTTCCCTCTTTTAGCTCTTTTGTTCTGATCTTTGCATCATTATGAGATAAGGGCCAAAAAGCAGTGATTAAGCAAATCTAATATAATTACCCTGAAATGTGCAATGCAGATTTCCTCAGAGAGGAAAACTCAGCTGATCCAGAGGAGATAAACTCTAGGAAAAGAAAGTGAATATTCTCTCAGCATTGTGTAGCATGTGCATGAGTGTGCATACATTTCCTTTGTTTCTACACAATGTGTGGCCACCAGCAAAAAAAAAAAAAAAAAAAAAAAAGTTGTTTAATCATTCCCTCACTCTTTGCAGGTCAAACATGCACACATGTATGCAGCATGTGTTCATAATTCATGTCACACCAGAGGCCGCAGATGGATATGTCTAAAACATGATATGAAGCCTTTGTTTACTTCATGACAAGTCCCATCTGTTACTAAACAAAAACCACAAAGCCCATTTTTCTCCTCATGTGTAAACTGTAAAGCAGAGACACATACTTAGATCTGAACTGTAGAAAGGATTCAATCTTTTCAACGCCATAATTCAAACTAAGATAATACTTTATTGATCTCCAGAAGGGAAGATCTTTTCAAAGTTTTGAACCCAAACACAGATTTAAACAATAGAAAGTGTATAAATCAACACATGAAAGGAAAAAAGAAGGAAATATTAGAAACACGTTCTTAAATTAACAGTTACATCGTGTCCCTCATTTTTATTCCCCTGTCACCAGTTTATCATTACTCTCCTTAAAAGGTCATTAATGCTCAAACTTGACATGAGTGTCTAGTTACGTTACAATAACATACGACACAATGATGAGAAAGATTCTGTACAGTTCAATACAGGTGATGAGAAAAGATGTAATATCGTATGATAATATAGGATATGACACAATATATCATTATGATACAATGCCATAAGATACAATATTATACAGTGTGATATAGAAGATTCTATAGATGTGATACAATACGGTACAATTTATTGTTAGCCTCATAGCATAATTAACTAAGTCATATTTTAAGGTTTTCAGAAAAAAGAAAAAACTCATATTTCATTTATACTGTAACAGTAATTTCTACCAGATGTGTGAACAAGTTTCTTAAACAAGAAAAGCCACAACAAGGACTACGTAACAAATAAAGGTGTCTTGATAGATAATGATTAATAGATGACTTAGGCATATAGTGTTTATGGACTGTGACAAGCACTCTGGTTGGCTGAGGATGTAGGCACAATGAATCAGCAGTGTTAGGAGATTAGAGTTAGGCAGATATCACCAAAAAATGATTAAGGCAATTATGCTTTAAGGCTAACAAGCACAGTGTGAAAGGTACGAGCTGAAACAGTATGATCTGATATGACACAATCAATATGATATGTTACATTACGGTACAATTCGATACGTTTTGTACATTATTATACAATGATACAATAGATTAAATATGCTAAGTTATGTCTCATTACAACACTATACAATATGATACATGATTTGAGACAATCAATAAGATACACCTAGTTAAGTCGCATTAGGACGCAAGACAATACAATATGTCACAATACGTTTTGTTATGTTACGATACAATACAATAGGGTATGTTACCACATGGTACAATTAACTGTACAGTATGGTACCAAATCATACAATACGATAAGATACGTTATGGTACTGCATGGTACGGTACGATTATAGACTTTAAAAAGAATTGGACAAAGCCTGTGTGACGTCAGCTGTTTGATTACAATAGGCGGACTCAAACAGCCGTTGAAGCCAATCCACATTTGCTTATTTATCAAAATCAGTGCATAGTGAGGTTTTTCCTTAATACAATCGAAACAATGGTGACACCAAAAAATTCACCCCCCATACGACATTTCGATAAGATACAATACAATATGATACATCTCAAAACAGTACGATGCGGCACACTACAATCTGATGAGAACGATCCTGTACAATACATGTGATAAGAAAAGATGTGATACAGCAGGATCATATATGATATGATGCAATGAATCCCGATTTGAAAAGACAAAATACAGTGTAATATGATGTCATAAGATACAATATTATATAGTGTGATATGGAGCATTCAGTATATCTGATGAAGAGTGTCCAACATCTGTACACAATGATCTGTTTCAACTGTGTAGTAAATAAGATAATACATATTAAAAAGAAACTAAATAAAACTAAACAAAAGTCTAACTATTTAAACAGAAGAGCATACAACTGAAAACATTAAGAGCTTTCAGCTGTATTTAAAGTCCCTTGTGTAATATGGGGTAATTTCAACTCTTGTTTAAGGTTTTAACCATTGTTTTATCTCTTGTTTTAATTTTCTCTTACCTTCATTGATTTCATCTTTAAATTTCATTGATTTTTTTATATTTCAGGACCTTTACTGTATTGATTTGTGTTTATTTATCAACCCATTCTTAATTATTTCATTACCTTTATTCTGGTTTTACTCTTATTTTCTAGCTATTTGGTTTTTATGAAGCACTTTGGGCTGCTTGTTTTTACGTACCAAAGCTTAGATGAGCTGAACAGTTCTCTATGCATTTGTGAGACTCTATGTGGAAACCAACAGTATTTAAAGTAATTTGCCAGTCCATTCCAAAAGCATTCTCCTGGAATTTGAAAAATCTTCAGATTCTTCTGATTCACTGCCTTTGACTCACTTCCTTCCTCTGTTTCATAAATCCCATCATCTCCAGCTCAACCACAGTATGACTGTCTCTTATTTACACAGATCGCGTGGCCTGCCACCCCCTCCAAGAGGGACGAATGCAAGTGGGCCGGTAAAGACTTTGGGGTAAGTCCACGCTCTTGGTGTTCCTTACAATGTCTCTGTCTATTGTTGAACAAATTATACAGCTGTCTGTGTGGTTCCATGTAATTCTTCATTTCTCTGGAATGTTGTTTTGGTCGTTGTAACGCTGCACGGAGAAGCAGCAGTAGCAGCAGTGGTAAAGAGGAAACAAACATGAGCTAAAAATGTTCAATGATAAATTCTGACACATGGTCACAGACACCCACAGTTGAACGCCCTGTATGATGGATGTTTGGTTTAAAGAAGGTGCACAGACTCATCATGTAGCAAGGACACTGGGAGTACGTTTATTTGTCCCAGAGCGTGCACACATGTGGATACTGTCATGGGAGTACATTGTTTGTGTTCTCATTATCTAGTGCTGTATGTTAGCTCACATGTGCCATCCTGCAGGAGTTTGCTTAACACGCCACATGCCACCAGCCTTGTTTGTGTGCAGGACAGCATTGGTGCGAGTTATCTTTACGTTTCTGTTTGGATAGGCCCTTTCTGTGTTGTATCTGATCTTAATTTCATGGCTGGATGAGTCTGGAGTGCAGCGGCTGCAGGGTTTTTAGGATTATCCAGAATTACCTTGTCCTTCCAGCTCACTGCTGGCTTTTTAGGGATTCTCGCACAAACACAAAGCCACAACCGCACACAAGCAGCACCACGCTTCCACTCCCCTCTCTCGGCGGAAAGAGAATGTGTCCTGGCAGCACAAAATCACACAGAACACAAGGATGAGGTATTCGCGTGCTGTGAAAATGTTTACTCTTGAAAATGAGGCGGTGAGAGCAGAAACAGAGCGGCCTTGATTAGGACATTACTAAAATATCCCGAGCTTCCAAAGTGATGCATGTCTCCAAACCACAATTTACAGCCGCAGAGAAAATTTAACAGCTGTCCTCCTCATAAATGCCTGATAGCTGTATCATTCTTGGCAAGATGGGTGAAACATTGCCCAGGTTGTTGCATTTCTTACATTTAAAGACTGTAGAGGGTGGATTCAAGGATTTACAGAGAAGCCTGATTTCATTTCTGATTATTTCCAGCTATTTCTAAAACTAAAGGAAAATAATAGGCATGTGTATATTTCATATTCAATTAGAGACCTCAGCATAATCTCAAAATTCACCAATTTTACCACCCATAAATCTGTCCACTCCCCATCATCAATACCCCGTCCAAAGAGAGTCATTTATTTGATCCAATAATGACTCACTTTTCCTCCGCGGGTGTTTCACATAATGACACGGTTTCTGAATGAGGAAACCATTTTTCACCTGGAGGCAGCACGGAGCCACATGTTTGAGTGACTTGCATAACTAACGTCTGTCAGTAGTTAGGTGCAGCCCTACCTACCACACAGCTAATGATTCTAAGTCCGAGACAGGCGTGTAGAATCATAAACAGAGCTGACATCGGGGTACGTGGGATTATAGGAGGTGGTGAAATGCGTATAATAAGGGCGTGAGAGTGATGTAGAGGGGATGTGTGCTCCCCCGCTGTTCAACAGGAAGAAACACAGAGGGGAAAGTCGTTAAGTTATACGGTCAGGGAGGTGCAGTAGGGACAGTTTGGTCCATACCATTTTGGTCTGTGAACTTTAAAATCCAGGGGCTTCCATGTGTCATTAGGTCGGTGGGAAAGGCTTGAACTATTATCAGCCTGGTCAAGTTTTACTTTACCATTTGCTGATGAAATTAATTATTAAAAGTATGCTACTTTGGCTTCAATGCAAATTGTGTGCTTGTATAGCTATACAGCTCAATAGATCTACCTCGCATAGTTAAGCTTGAAGGGATGTTCACTGGTAACTCACTTGATTTAGAGAATACCACAAGTTTGGTTCTATCAGACCAATTTAAGTTCCTGCGGACCAGATTAAACATTAGAAGTAAACTGTAAAACCTTAAAAGCCTGTGTAAGTAATGATGGACAGCAATAAATAACGTAGTCATCTGCATACAATGATACACAGTATACGACAAGCTATCCCATAAGGGGGGATAAAGGGGAAAGCCTTCTGGGGGGCCAGTCTAATGGGGGGGCCTATGGAGGTCAGGAAAACCATGGTCCATTGTAAGGATAAGTGTGATAAACATATTTTATATTCAACCGGAATAATAACCACTCCAGTCAAAGTAAATGTATTTATTTTGTAGTATATAGCCACACAAAACTGAACCCCTTTTCTTAAAACAGAATTAGAAAGTTGTATTTATCTGTTTTTTCATACTGTAGTACAGTATAGCTTTTTCAAAATGTCAACTCCTTTTCTTAAAACAAGATTGTCTTTTTTTGTAAAACAGTTTGGATGGGGATACTAAACCAAAGTCGGAACTGAATTATTTGAGCACAAATTCATTTGATAGTTGTAAAAAGAAGCAAAAAAGCTAAAATTGGAAGAAAAAAAACAGGTTAAACATAGCAAAAAATGGGATAACAGCAGAAAAAAATAGGCTAACAGATGAAAAGGGGCAAAAAATGGGCAGAAATTTTTTGAGGAAAGCGATTAAAAAATGGGTAAAAGAGACAAAATGGGATAAAAGTGGCAAAAAACGTCACAGAAATTTGCATCTAGAGCTGTAAAAAGAGGCTGAAAAAAGTAGCAGAAACAGGTTAAAAGTGTCAATAATTGCTATAATAGGCAAAACTGGGTTCAAGTTTGAAAATAATGTTGGAACAACTGATGGAAATGATGATGCAAAGAGGTCTAAAAGTGGCTTGTAGTAATTTGAATGTCAGAACCCAATAATTGTTTGATACCCTTTTCAGCTTGAAAATGAGGTAACTGTTAGCCAGGATTCTAGCACCAATGCTACTGATCCAACACACATGCAGTCATATCATCAATAAATCACAACGCGGGAAGGCCCATCTTCTGTGTTTATCAGGGGCACAACCAGTTGGGTATTGTGTCATAAACAATCAGAGTGCTACCTTTCTAAAATAGCTGCTAATTGGACAGACATATAAAACTGGGGAAAGAGACGTTAGTTGTTGGAAAAGTCAAATTTATATTATCTGTAAAGCAAAAAGTTGATTTCTTTCAGACAGAGGAATGTTAAAGCTGTTCTTATTGATATGAAAAAAAAAAAAACTAACCACCTGAAAGTGTGATTTAGGTTGCACATAGGTACCAACTTGATCCTTTTTTTTTTTTTTAATGAAATTATGATCTGATGGATGACAGAAATACAATTAAGGCAAGTAACTATAGCAAATGACGGTGGATGTTAAGTCTGACTTTTCAAATGATTAGGAAATAATCAAGTTTGTAGAAGTAACGTTCAGATGGCTGGTTGTTTTGAGAGGAATTACAGAAGCTGGTGGGGACTCAGTTTAAGCGGTTTAATATTTCCTATCACACATGGGAATTCTAAAACCTTGGCTTCAAAAGCATTGTACTGGCTTATGTAATGAGGCTTAAAATCACTGGATTACAGTACACACGTTTAGAAAAAGCTGGGCTTTTTTGTATAAGTGTAAGTTTAAGTTTTTTTTTTAAGTATAAGTTTTTTGTGCTATTAAATGAGGGCATATTGGTGATATGATGAGGGTATATCGGTGAAAGGAAAACTGTTCTTGTTTATGGAGATATGAAGTGTATCTGCTAAGTATTAAAACCTCCATAAAGGGAAAATAATCAGAGTACTTCCAGAAAGCTTCACTATCTACCAGTTAACTCACTTTCATTGAAATTAAGCAATGAAGTGTTTCCACTGGGGATGTCTGTGGTTAGCCAGTTAAACTGTAAAATTGAGATATCAAATTAGTGAGCACTAGATTTACAGGTTGGTTGAACTAATTATCTGTCTTTTTTTTTTAGAAACATGGGCCTGAAATTCCAGTCAAATGTTCTTTTAAAACTGTAATAAAGCCTCCCACCACTAGAAGTCAGTGTGGCTTGAGTTAATGGTGGCTGCCTTCCTTCTAGAGCTTTTCTCACCACTTGGTTGGAAGTAAACATGAGAAGCTTAACATCTAGCATGGAACATGCTAAACACAAAGCGGTATGGCAGTGTTTAAACTAGAAAATGGAAATAAAGTTGTATGTAGGTTGTCGAGGGTTATACTAATGTATAACTACTCAGCTGGAGTGATGAGTAACAACATTAAGCTGCAAAGATGAATCAAGGCTGGTGGAGCTAGCTGCTAACTATAGCAACACTCTACTGAGCAAACCAGCCTCGTATCATATACTCACACAATGACCCTATGATGAATTTGACTGTTTTCTGAGTATTTTCTCTTTTTTGGACTGCTTTTTTGGACACAATTTAAATAGGCGTTCAGCCGGATATGGAAATAGCCTCGTGAGAACATCTGTAGTGTCCACCAAGCTGTCCGGTTCAATTCTTTTGTTTAGTTTGGTATGGAATTTCTAGTGTCTTCACAGTTTAAAGCTAGGTAAGGTATTAAAACAACTGAGCCATATGATCCTACTTTTTTGGTACCCTAAGTGTACCTCCAACCCTAATGAGTGGAGCTGGACTCAGGACAGTCCACTGATTGGTCAAAAGAATTTTTACTTCCAACCAACATCAGTATTAATGAACAAACACAAAATGTGCCAGGTTTTTGTATTGAGCTAATCTGGCGCAATCTTCAAAACTCAACACAACCATTGTATAACCGTGTCTCTTTTGTTTGATTGACAGAAAGAACCAGTGATATGCCTGGGGTTTGTGTCTAGGATTTCCTTGCTGGAAGCAGTGGTACCTCAGGACTTCTTGTCTGTTTGGAGAGGAGAAAGTGACCACTTCCAACTCCTATACGCATAGTTTAGTATAAAGAATGTGGGAAAGGCACTCAGCCCGTTTCATTCGAGGGTTACTCACTCCTATACCCCTGTATGTGGCTTGTATGACTGAGTTAAAGAATAGTTGCAGTACAACTTTGACATTTGTGATTTGTAGGGGCTTTTGTGTGAAGGTATTTCTCTTGGCTGGGAGCAGTGACTTGTCAGCACGTCAATGCTCCCTGCCCTGATTTTAAAATAAAGTTAGATTACAAATTCACAGTCATTTTTGAGAGTTGGATGACAAGAGAAAAAGATTTCAAGCCTGTTTGTCTATGTCTGACGGTCTGTTAGCATAACCTGTATAAGCTAAGTTTAGCATAAGCAGTTGACCGCCCATGCTAATGCAGCGGTTTATGGAGTGAACATTTTCTGGATTTTTGACAGCGGGGCAGATTGAAAAAATGACAGAGGCGTTTTATTCAGTCCGCAGTAAATAAGAGGCTGTTAACTAGTGTGCAATCACAATCAGAGATGCGGTATCTATTTAACTTTGGAAGAGTTTTTCTTAAAATAACAGTTAAAACTGGGCACATTTCCAAGGATGGGTAGGGATGAGCCAAAGAAAGGTCTCTTAATATGAGGACTGTCCCAAGAAATCAGGGACGTCTGGTCACCCTGACTTATAAGCCTCTTAATTAATATAAAGACATAACTCAAAGACACTGAGCATAGCTAAGCATGAAGAATGGAGAAACATGGAAGTTACATGGCTGTTTCCATCCGAAGTTGACTCACTTGCCCTGTATCTATTCTATACCACACATTTGATTGAGAAAATCAGTGAAGATACGATATTTATATTTTCTGAGTGGGGTACCGAGGTAGCGCTAACAGAAAGAAAAATGTTAGGAATTTTTCAAAATAGCGTAAAGCCACCCCAGTATGTTTTTCTGCATGTCTTTTCTTTATTAGCTGAATTACATGGTGCAAATAACCTATCTATATCAATGTGGAACAGACTAGGCTAGCTGTGTAGCCTAGCTTACATGCTTGCACTCCAGCTAGTCTCTCCTTAAAGGAGCTACGCTCACAGTGTCTGCTTTAGCTAATATACTTGCTTTTGACCAGTACCTCATACAACCTCTTGAAAAATACCAAACCATCACTTTAAGACAGAACTTTAGGGTTACTATTTTTGCTGGAGGGTACATTTTGTGAGCTTTGAATGAGGCAGGCTACACGTTCCCTCTGTTTTCACTTTTTTAAGCTTATGTAAACTAAGGCTGCTAGCTCCAGCTTTATATGAAACAGATATCTTAAACAAGTCTCAGCTTGGATGTGACTGAGCATATCTTTCAGTCCAGCCATTCTTTTAAGCAGATTACTGCACAGAAAAAGGAGTCTGAGGTTAGACATGACTTTCCGCCTTTATGAATAATGGCATGAAATTGCGTTTTTTTGGAAAAGGTTTGCATGCAATCCCAGAGTCAATTTATGTGTTACACTGGAAAATGTCATCACTTAAAGCTACAGTCAGTAAAGCCTTGGACATCATCAAATCATCAAACTGAAATGTCAGTGAGACTTAAAAGCCTAAAGAGATACATGTGTTAAAGTGAGAAGGAGACAAAGATGATTTGACTGTTTGCATGTGATTTGATGCATGTCTTCTGTGTCTTTTAAATCCCTAAGCAAATGTCTTCTTATTTGTAAGGCGTATTTTCAGCATGTATTTATAATAAGGCAACCCCAAGGCTAATCTCCTAAACACATGTGCCCAAATCAGCTCCTCAAGGCTGCTAATAACCCTCCTACATTAACCAATCCCATTGATTAGCACTCTAATAAACAGTCTCACACCGCTGGGACTATCAACATGTGCTGCAGGGCCAACCCAAATACCTCTCGGTAAATTCAAACATATGGATCATTAAAGATCTGCTGAAAGAAAGAAAGAAAGGTCCTGATTTGATTTACAGGTGGGATTTCCTTGAAGGAGAGTCTGATTCGTACTGTAAGTCTTCTGCAAACCGACTGGAAAGTCCCCGCTTTAAAGGGAAATCCAAGGGAGCTTTTCCCTCCACATTACCTTCTCTGCTTTCTATTAGCCTTTATTTTCAATCAAACCACGTTGATGGTATTTTCACAAAGGATCAAACTTAATTCAGGCTTTATGATACGTGGGAGGACTCTGGCTTTGTTGCAGGTTAAAGCAAACATACTTAATCTATTTTAAAAATGTCCCCGAAGTTTCATATCCTTTAGAAGGCTACGTAACGTGGGTTGGATTACTAAATAAATGGAGGCTGTGTTTCATTCAAAAAATGCATTTAATCTGTCATAAACAGTGAAGTCACCCACTGATTTAAGAAGAGGAATTATGAAGCTGAATGATGGTTAACACCATATTGGATTATCTATCAACAGAATTTGAGAAAAGGTGGATCAGAAAACTTAATAAAATCACTTGTACTGTTAGCACTTTATAGTGTTTTTTGTTTCTGTGGATTTGATGTTAAGAAGTAACTGCATTTTCAGCACATTTAAGACATTATATTAGCCATGCAATGACACTCTGTGAACAAAAGAGGGAATTAGAAACAAATGGGGAAATGCAAGTTTAAGGAGATATGGCTCTAGGATCAAACTTTAAAGGAATTGTTGGAAATCAAAGTTGTTTAGTTCCCGAGTAAAATCTGAAAACCACATTTTGTGGTACAAAAATGGTATTAATTCTTTTGTTGTGGTTTTAAATGGTCTTTAAAGTCATGCATTTACATTTAAGAACTGTACAGCAACCCTGATACAACATTCCAACCAGCTAGTTAACCCACCTAATTATGCAAATATATTAAAACTCTTGGTGTTAATAATATCATAATGGATAAGAGCTATAGTGCCTTAAACTGCTGTGAAAAAGTATTTGCCCCCTCCCAATTGCTTATTGTTTTTGCATATTTGTCACACTTAAATGTTTCAGATCTTCAAAGTAGACCTACAAAGTCTACAAAGATCTACAAAGTAACTGCCCCCTCTCCTTGTTCTCTCTCTTTCTCACCATTGCATCACTGACCTTAACTGAGTCAAGTAAGGCCTGCAGGTCTTTAGATGTTGTTCTGGGTTCTTTTGTGACCTCCTGGATGAGATGTCGATGTGCTCTGTGAGTCATTTTGGTAGGCTAGCCACTTCTGAGAAGATTCACTACTGTTCCAAGTTTTCTCCATTTGTGGATAATGGCTCTCAACATTAAAAAGTGCATTATCTTTGTCTAATATTAAAATTTGTGTTGTGATCTGAAACATTTAAGTGTGACAATATATACAAGAAAAAAAACAGGAATGGGTGATTTTTTTTCAGCAGCGCTGTAAATATGATTATTCCTGGCATTTCAACATGAGATCTAATGGGGATTCTTTAGTGTTTGGTGCCACCCTCTAGGGGATGATTAAGGGACTGCAAATGTTGCAGTTGTGGATTTGCTGTGGATGTGGACTGGATTTTTCCTCAGAAGAGTCACAAGAAGCAGCTGTCTAATCAGCTGATCACCCAGTCTGGTTTGACAGGGTGACCACAACCCTGCTGTTGGCAGTTTCTTGACAGCTTCTATCTTGAGGACAGCATCCCAGATCCCAGACAGGGGGAAACATGCTAGCCCTCCACAATGTCTCTCTGCTGACATGTTTAGAATTGTCTTTTTAACATTGGTTGCAATGGGGATTTCTCAAGGAGTTGCAGTTTTCAGCACTTCCACTTTGACTTCATTTTCAACACCAAGGTTGCAGTTTTTTTCATTTATGAAGTCTTGTTATGTTAAATGTTCCTTCTTTTGTTCCTTCTTCCAGAAAGAGTGTAATAACTTCATCCGGGTCCTCCAACCCTACAACCAGACACACCTCTACATTTGCGGCACGGGAGCCTTCCACCCAATCTGTTCTTTTCTGGAAATGGGCAAGAGGGCAGAGGTAATCAATGGATTCTCTAATGTTATATTTCCTGCTATTTTAATTAGTTATATATATGCAAAAGGGGGTTTAAGTCTAACTTGAGTCATGTAATGTGACACCAAACTAATGAGGGAAAGTCCAATATCGTTTCGCCCTGAGAATATATTCTTACAGGCTTTTTTCTGCCAAGCACAGCAATAATCATCCCCTTCATTGATTATCTCCCCATTTTTTTTGTGTAAAGAAAGGAAAAGTTGTCACTACATTGTCCAACCATTGGAAACTGAACAAGCACTGTCTTCCCTCTACATAAAAGATTCATCAGACTTTTCAATAAAGGTCTGCAGGTTAATCAGTGCAGCAGCATGGGGCCTGTAGTCCAACAATGAGGGGTACTGACTGCCTGCACTGTACAGGTTTAAGTGCATGAACTCAGTTGTTTTTAATAGACTAAATAAGTTTCCTCTGTTTGAGTCATACTTTAACTTACAACCTTTAACATTCCCCATTTTCACTTTTGTTGCATAGTTACAAATACTATTATTGATCTCCAACCAAAGCAGACCAACTCTGAAGTGTAATGAAAACATCTTATTACCCATAAAAGCCTGAAGTTCCCCTAAGCACAGCACACTAAAATGGGAATTCAGCGTAATTCGAAACAGTCTATAAATGAACCTTTAACCGGCCTCTCTCTGAACCCTGACCCTCTCCACCACAGGACAACATCTTCAGACTGGCCTCACATTTCGAGAACGGCCGCGGAAAAAGCCCCTACGACCCCAAAATGCTCTCGGCCTCCCTGTTGATCGGTGAGTTTGATCTCAGCCTTGATTAGTTCCAGACAGAAGACAACGTTCACCCCAGAGCAGGTCATTTGTTCCTAACTCAATGTTTCTACACTGGCAGATGGAGAGCTGTACTCTGGCACATCTGCCGATTTCATGGGAAGAGACTTTGCTATTTTCCGTACCCTGGGAGATCATCATCCAATCAGAACGGAGCAGCATGATTCAAGATGGCTGAACGGTAAAATAGAGGGAAAAAACAATACAATGGTCTTTCATTGGCGTTTTTTGGAAAAAAAGAGAAAACGCCACATATTTTTAGTCTTGGAGGAATAAACTTTCCTGACAACACATGAAAGGTTTGGGGCTTTTATGCTTTCATTTTGAAAGAACAGTGGTTAGAGTTAGAATTAAAGGAGAGAGAAGAAAAAGACATGTGGGAAAGGTGCTATGGATAAGACTTCAACTATGGCCTTCATGCAATGGCTGTGGCATACAACCCCAGTTCCACAAAAGTTGGGGCACTGCATAAAATGTAAATAAAAACAGGGTGCAATGATTTGCAAATTTCATAAACTCTTTTATTTACAATACAACATAAACAACATATCAGTCATTAAAAATTAGACATTTCACCATTTCATGAAAAATATTAGCTAATTTTTATGGCAGCAACACATCTCAAAAAAGTAGGGATGGGACATCAAAAGGCTGGAAAAGTAAGTGTTGCTAATGAAAAACAGCTGGGGGAGCATTTTGCAACTTATTTGGCTAAGTGGGTAACAGGTCAGTAACATGACTGGGTATAAAAGGAGCATTTTAAAGTGAGTCTCACAGAGGTAAGGATGAGCAGAGGTTCACCAATCTGCAAAAAAAAAAAAAGCATCTTAAAATTAACAATAACAGAAGTTGTTCTTCAACGTAAAATTGTGCGAACTTTGAATATCCAAACATCTACAGTCCATAATATCATTAAAAGATTCAGAAAATATGGAGAAATCTCTGTGCTCATGGGCAACGCTTAAGGTCAGTAATGGATGCTTATGATCTTCTGGCCTTCAGGCATCACTGCATCAAAAACAGGCATGATTCTGTACTAGAAATCACTGCATGGGCTCAGGAGCACTTCCAGAAATCAGTGTCTGTCAACACGGTTAGTTGCACAATCCCCAACACCAAGTTAAAGCTGTATCATGCAGAGAAGAAGCCATATGTGAACATGATTCAGAAACTATGCCATCTTCGCAGGACCAAAGCTCATTTAAAATGGATTGAGGCAAAATGTAAAACTGTTCTGTTATAAGATGAATCAAAATTGTAAATTCTTTTAGGAAAACATGGCATAAACGTACAGTACAAATGTTCCAGCTCTACAAGCTAGCAATTTTATTTACAAGCTTAAAGTGGGTTCAGATTGCTAAAGCCCATTCAAGCCTAGCAAATTCATGTTGAATTTGAATTTTTGGGTCTTTAATAACCTCAGCTGTTCAGTAAAAGGTGGACTTGAACTCTTGTGATTCTCTGGTTTGGCAGAAAAAAAACATAGTCTTGCTTTTTTCACACATTAAAGAAGCATTAAAGCTCCTATGAAGAGTTTTTAGTTGGTTATGAAATAGATTGAGATTGAAATAATGCTTTGTTATGACCTTTAAAGACGAGCTTGTTCATTATAGTTACTCATAATGTCTACAATCACTGCCACAGGGTTTTTGCCACAGGAAGTAAACAACAGCTTGCTGGCAAAACAGGCTTTTTTTTACATTGTGCAGCAAAGATTTGTAATGAGTGATATGTTTTAGTGTAAAAAAAAGGGGGCCAAATATGATCAGAAAAATATACATTTACTAGTACTGTTTATCTATAAGGGGTGCCAAAACAGTAACAAAGCTTTTCCTGCAAGCTTCAAGTGTCCACTCATTTCCATTCAGACATCAGATACCAAAGCCCATTCATAAACTCCCTGGATTTGCCTTTGCTAGTAAGATTAGCGCATCAGTGCCGGTTATTGGCCGATCAGAGTGTCCGGTTATCTTTCGGCACCATGGAGGACTTAAAAAGCCACAAAAGATCAGTTTGAACTTTCTCCCCCACTCAAGCTGTGCCATCCCCTTTTCCCCCTTCTTTCCCACAGAACTAATCCACTCTCAGCTGTTTTCCTGTAGCGGGGTCCAATTTCTCCCGCTTCCCTTTCTCCCCCATCAGCATCCAAAAAAGCACAAACAAAGTCCTCTGTGGTGCTGATTACTGTGACATATTAATAAAGAGCTGTTTAAAAAGGAGGAGTCATTGTTAGAGCGTTAATCCCCATCGATCTTTCACCTTGTTCAAACAAATACGCCGGGGATTGAATCCATTGGCCCTCGCAAAATCCAGATCCTTCACCACAAAGGGGGGATTGTAATTGCATGGATTACTGGGATGGGGGATATTCTACTGAGCCTTTATCAACAAGGTTACATGGCACTCAAATGTAACAAGAGAGAAACTTGGGAATGAATCCTTAATAGCAGTCGCGTCTATAAAGGATTAAGGGTTAAACGGGAGATTTGCTGGGCTTGATTCATGCAATTTATTTACACGTCTTCTGCCTTTTAATGCCCTCTCAGTTTGGATTAAATCTCTATTGAATAAATCGGCCTTTTGTTGGGAATTAAAGATAATGAATCTCCTCTGTGACACCAGCACAAACCCACAAATGTAACGCTGAATTTTCTAGAGTGTAAATTTAAGCACTATGGAGGTTTGATTCAGGCTGACATGATTCATGCCAGAAGCCTCACACCAGCACAGCGCTTATAAATCTGCTCACCACTTAGGCCACACTTGTGTTTTTCACAGCTACCCTATACCCATAACGTCCACGGAGGTGTAATCCAGCACTGCTTGTTTCTCACCAGCTAACCCCCCGAGCTCTTTAGAACCCCGGCTCGTTTTACGCGTGATGACGCCTTGCCGACTGTGGCCACTTTTCCCCGGTCTCTGTGCCCCCTTAAGGCCGAGATATCGAGATTTATCCCAGCCCCGAGGCCTCGGCTCGCCCCTGCTAACTTTGATTTCCTCTTGCAAGATAAATTTATTCAAGTGTTACCCGGGACAATCAGGGCCATGTGTGTTAGTGAGGATGTGGTCCAGAGACAAGGGTTATGGGGGATTTGGACTTGGAGCGTTTGCTCCGGGTAGGCTCAGATAATGTAACACAAGGGCGTAAAGTGAATGGCTTTTTTTACTGAGCCGTGACTGGAGAATATCACAGGGGATTTGTGACGGAGGTGTAAAATAAGGGTGAAAGGATTGTCATCGGGTTGAAGTAGGGGTAAAACTATGTTGTGTACCAATGTTTGTCTTTTTAATAGCTTTCAGTGTCCAATACCAAAGCAGGTGTCAATCTGTTTATTTACTCTGCATATTTGTCACATGTAACTGTATCAGATCATGAACAAATGTTAATATTAAACAGAGAAAACCTGAGTAAATACAAAATGCTTTTTTTAAATGCTGATTTCATTTATTAAGGAAAAAAGCCAATCAAACCTTCCTGGCCCAATGTTAAAAAGTAATTGCCCCACAAACTTAATAACAACTGGTTGTGCCACACAACAATTTTGCAACTACAAGCTAACTTAAGCAATAACTGGCAATGAGTCTTCAGCCACATTGGCATCTCACCACTCCAAAGCCTTCATTTTGTTTCTAAAGCCATTCAATTGTGGTCTTGCTGGTGTTTTTCAGCTCATTGTCCTGCTTGAGCTTGAGGTCGGAATTTGATGGCCAGATGTTCTTCTTTAGGGTTTTCTGGTAGAGCAGAATTCATGGTTCTATCGGTTACAGCAAAACCTGAGCAGCAAAGAATCCCTAGACCACCACCATGTTTGACTGTTGATGTGATGTTCTTTTAATGAAATGCTATGTCTGTGTCTCTTACTTCTTGCTGAATCATGAACACTGTATTTAACTGAGTCAAGTGATGCTGCAGGTCTTTAGATGTACTGGGTTCTTTTGTGACCTACTGAATAGGGATGTCCCCAGGTGTCTATTTCCCCATGTGGCTAAACGCTTTTTAAATTGTGTTTAACTGCCTAGTCTAAAGAGGAGAAAATACTTAGAAAACAGTCAAATTCCTCACAGGGTCGTTGCATCAGCAGGTATAATGCGAGCCTAATATATTCTGTACAGTGTGGCTAACATGAGCAGCTAGCTCTTACAGTCTTTGTTCCCCTTTGTAGATTAATATCATGCTTTCATATGTGGCCTATTTTCACTTCAGTTGAGTAGTTATACGTGTGTGTGTTCAACCCTCGAAAGCCTTCATACCACTTTATTTCCACTTACTATTTAAAAAACTGTCATACTGCGCTGTTCCTACTACATGCTAACTGCTAAGCTTCTCATATTTATTTCCGGTGCCAGGGGAAAGCTCAAACTGGACAGCAGGGGCTATTGACTGAAGCTACAGCGGCTTCTATGTTCATTACTGTTTAAAAGAGCATTATAGACCGGGATTTCCAGCCCGTGTTTATAAAAAATGAGAGGAAATTAATTTAACCGACTGGTAAATCGCGCACCAGCAAATTTGATAAACAAATTTAACTGTTTAATCACGCATATCCCTATACTGGATGAGTTGTCGATGCACTCTTGGAACCATTTCGGTAGGCCGGCCACTCCTGGGAAAGTTCACCACTATTCCAAGTTTTCTCCATTTGTGGATAATGGCTCTTACTCTGGTTCGATATTAAGGGAAGGATGTCTGTGACTTTGATTCTTCTTAATTCATGATTTAACAAGGGGGGGCAATTATTTTTTCACACTGGGCCAGGTAGGTTTGGATGCCTTTTTCCCCTTAATAAATGAAATCATTAATTAAAAACTGCATTATGTATTTAATTATTTAAAAATTGTTTGATGATCTGAAACACTTAAGTGTGACAAATATGCCCAAGAGAGTAATCAGGAAGGAGGCAAATCCTTTTTACAGTACTTGTATTTCTGACATAAATAGAATCATCAGTATAATAGCAACGTTTTTCTTGATGACCCTAATGAAGACCACAAGCCAAAAACGTTGTTCGAATTATTTTATCCTCTAGACTTTGAGTCGTGATTTTTCGTGTAGGGAGATTTATTGACAGAAAACTTATACAGAAAAACAGGGCTGTGACATTATAAAGACGCAGCCAACATATACATCTGGGATGAAAGGTGTTAGAGTCCGAGTGCCTACTTTTGTGCTTTATTGTTCCTTTTTATCATCTAGATCCCAGGTTCATTGGCATGAGCTTGATCCCAGAGAGCGACAACCCTGAAGACGACAAGATCTTCCTGTTTTTCAAAGAGAACGCCATGGATGGAGAGCACACTGGCAAGGCGACCATCGCCAGGATAGGACAACTGTGTAAGGTAACAACACACAAACAAATACAAACAAGAACTTCCCTTTTTCAAAGATTTATTATATTTCTCGCTTATTTGCTTGTTTTTTCGTTTCAAACTCCTTTTGTGTCACAGTTGAAGTAGTATTCAGAGGGGTTATGTGTTTGTGTTGCAGAATGACATGGGAGGTCACAGGAGTCTCGTCAACAAGTGGACTACTTTCCTCAAGGCCAGGCTCATGTGTTCAGTACCCGGGGTCAACGGCATTGACACACACTTCGATGAGCTACGTAAGTGTTTTATTTTTTCGTTCATATAGAAGGAAAATTTCCATTCGCTTAAGAAAGATCTCTCCTTCACCTGCTCTTTTGTTGTGTTTCCAGAGGACGTGTTCCTCATGAGCTCCAAGGACCCGAAGAATCCAGTTATCTACGCTGTATTCACCACATCCAGGTACAGATCCACCCTGATCTTCTCATGAAAAGATCCTCAAATATCTTGACAGACGCCAGTAGTATCAAATTTGTTCTGGCCCATCCTGGACAAGTGATTTCCTCTGTATTCAAAAAACACAACCGCCCCACAATTCCCCTCAAGATTTCTTCCCTTCCACATCTTTTATTCCCTTTATCTGTAATTTCCTTACCGTTTAAATGGCATTGCAAGATGCGAGCAACTAAGCGTGGCCCTGTCAAATTCCCAGATGGCGCTCCTCGTCCCGTAATCCACTTACAGGTGTCTTACAGCTGCTTTCCCCCAAACCAGACGTCTCAGAACCGCTACCTGTCTCCCCTTTTTATTCTTTTTTTCTTTGAAACGTTGGCAGAGGATTGTAGGATTGTGTGGAAACCAGATTATAGAGAAGGAGAAACACGATATTCACTCAGCGGGAATGCACGTCTCCCCCGCTGGCCGCTGCATCAGCCTTGAATGGGATTTTTGAACAGGCGGGTGTGGCTCTATTGAAGCATGCAAAGAGAGGTGAAGGCCTGGTTTACATGGCACAGATGGAGGCACTTATCATGATGATGGTGATGAATTTGCATTTAAGAGGGAGGAGGAGGGATTCTGTGTCCATTCTTGCCTTGAAACCACTTTGACAAACACTTCACCATCAATCACAGCTAATGATAAGACGGCCTAAAGTGAACGACGTGGCAAGCTAACACATTCTGACAGTGTATTCAAAGCAAGAGGTCGCTGCGTGGAGGTGGGAGCACACCTACGCACCCACATGCATCCTTCCAAATTCAATTATAGGGCATTGAGGAATTAGAGTGGTTTAATTGGTTTTCTAAGTGGCCGGTTTTTAGAGATGAATAGAGGCGAGACGCAGAGGGAACAGCTTTTAATATCACTGCCTAATGAGGCACAAAGACGCTGCCACTGACGGATCAATGTGCGATTGTGCCCCTGTTTGTGTGTCCATGCATTCCTGTCCTCTATCTGCACAAACACATGTTCGCCCCTTCTTCTTAAGCACAGATACCGGAGTGTCTTCTTCTCTCGCCCCAGGAGTTAATTGAATTTCTCTGTAATTAACATTTTCAAATGCTAATCCATTCATCTTCCACTCTTTGGTGGGTACTGTCGTGTGCTGCACATCCCTAATTAGACCGATACAAGTTCCCGTCACAGTCAGCGAGACAAAGGGCGGCCTGATCTCACTGAAGCGTTCGCTTCCTGCAAACGCAAGAGATTTTCTGTCCAAATTAAAATCTGTCATCTGTGAAAAAAAGACAAAAAGCTGATGAATAGTAGATATTATTTAGAGAAATCTGGAAACAGCCTCTTCTATATGTTCAGAGTCAGGGTGCTTGAAAAACTCCCATCAGAGTCGCAACGATTTCTTTGAAACATCTGAAAATCAACTTTTCAAAACATACTTTCTTTGCTCCATACTGCAGGAGGTGTACAAATCCTGGCTCAACAGCCACGGTGCTAACATTAGCTAGCACGGTAAAAGGAACGTATGCCTGTATCTGACCAACCTCCAATAAGAAATAAAATCAGTGCAGAAGTGAAAAAAATTGCTGTTTCTTATTTGTCTACTTGGGGCTCACTGTCAAGGAACCCCATGATAAATTTCTAGATTTACAGGAGTAATAAGTGACCTTACAACCTAAACAAAAGCAGTTTTGGTCTGACTGGTGCATATCTTTATTCTGTATTTCAAAAGTTGTTGAAAGAGAAAGATGAAGAAAAAGAAAAGCTTCTGGGAACTATCTCACATGGAGTTCAGTAAAGCACAGTCCATCCTACTTTGAAACAATGACAACCAAAGTTTATTTTTTAGCCTTAACACTCACTATTTATTGAGCACCAAATGCAAATTGTATTCACTGCTGCATCTGTAAAAATGAAGCATTTCAACCCCCCCCCCCCCCCACTTCTTTAAATAGTATGAGTCTTTTTTTAGTAAAGTTGACAGGTGGGTTGATCTATTGAACTAATCTGATAGGCCAGTGTATTGCACATCTTCCATTGACAATAGCTGGGTCACAAACATTTTGCAGTTAGCTCCAAAATGTAATCTAAACATGGCAAAAAAAAATATTAGCTAAAATGCTAGCATCATCACTGCTAATCTGTTGCACATTTTTTCCAATTATTAATTAATTCACGCCTTGAAGGGTAAACACTGAGCGGGCCTTTAAGGGGTCCAGCCATTTCTTCAGGCAGCCCTGGAGAAGAGACCAGCAGAAATGGGTCTGTACTTCACACCTATCTATTTTACCATAGACTGAGAGCTCAACTACAACACTGTTAGCTAGCGGGAGTGCAAACTCCACATGGTGGACACAGATGGTTTTAAAAGAGCTACACAGCTGAACAGAAACTTCACATTGTGGATTTTACTGCACACAGTTCAGTCATCATGTTGGAATACAGTTTCAGGATTCTTTCCTAAGGGGGACCCCAAAAAACAGGCAGAGTCTTATATACAGGTATGACACATTTTCTGGATTTTGGGAGTGATTCAGATGCCAGAGTTCACATCATAGTCCACCAGCTGGAGTTGAAGGTAAAATCACAGCCTTGATAAGGACCTTAATGGTCAAAACACATGTTTTATCATATGATTTAGCCATTATGATAAAGGCTCTCAAAGATTTTTTTCCTCATTTTTACTTTCATGCATGGAGTGCCTGGTTTCTCTCTTTCAGTGTCCATAATTTTCCAGTGTTTTCCATGAGCAGCCAGCCCTGTGCTCCATTTCTTTTACTTAGACTATATCGAGCAGCCAGTCCCCCTGTTGCAGGATCACAGTGCATAGCAGACCTGAATAGATCACAAATAATCCCCCTCCCTATGTAACCTATAGGGATTGTATTGTGAATTAGAAATCGGTTTAAACCGAATCGTAACCCCAAGAATTGAAATAGAATTCATTGAAAAGGTGTTGAAGCATTGCCACTGCTGGCTCAGAGACTTATTGAGTTGATGGTGCAGCCAGGTTACTTTACACAAACTTTATAAATGGTTTGTTTTATTGTATATCTTGGAATATTCCAGTAACAACTCCCAAACCCCCCACTTCCATGAGTCACATTTCAAACCTCTGTCTTCTGGATGACCTGGGCCGCAGCGTGAATTTAAATAAAAATCCACATCATTTCCCTTTCTTTCCACAATCGATAGACCCTTCCCTATTTTTGAGCTCAAAGCAAAAAAAAAAAAAAGTCCACCCTTCTGGCTCAAGCTAAAGCTCACAAAAATATTGAAGGGGATTTTGAATCTGCTCGGGTCCAGCTCTCCTGGTTTGTTGGTGGCGTGCCCACATTCCTGTCTGTTCTCAAGAGGCTGGAAGCAATCATGGTGAAGTTCCAATCTGTCAGTCCTGTACTTAGGTAATGACAACCTCCGCTCCCCTTCTGTCTTTGTGCGATGAAGGGTCATTTTGTTGTCTTTCTTCAGTATTTTGCGAGCTCTTAATCCCCAGTCTTGTGACTGCGAATCCCCTTTGTTTTTCCTTGTCACATCATTTCAACGCCCTTTCTCTTCCTTTGTCCTGAAAAATCTCTTCTTCTTTGTCTCTCACCTCCTCTGTCTTCTGTTTTTTTCCACAGTAACATCTTCAAAGGCTCTGCAGTGTGCATGTACAACATGGCTGACATCAGGAGGGTCTTCCTGGGTCCCTACGCCCACAGAGATGGACCCAACTACCAGTGGGTGCCTTTCCAAGGAAGGGTGCCTTATCCCAGACCAGGCACTGTGAGTCAAACTTGAGTACAGAAACTTTCATACTCCTGAAGAAATTTATAAGCTCCTTATCACCTTTAATCTGTCCGTTCTTAGTGCCCCAGTAAGACATTCGGTGGATTCGACTCCACCAAAGACCTCCCAGATGATGTCATTACCTTCGCCAGGGGCCACCCAGCCATGTACAACCCTGTGCACCCAATAGGTGGGCGGCCCATCATGGTGAGGACGGATGTGGACTACCAGTTCTCCCAGCTGGTGGTGGACAGAGTGGAGGCGGAGGACGGACAGTATGATGTCATGTTCATCGGGACAGGTACAAGCTCCACCCACTGCTAATTCATATCTGGGGGACTACATTTTTCCATCATGGCCTTGGGCAGGTGGTTTAGAGGTGTTTAAGATGTTTTTAGATGTATTTATGTGTGTTTCAATTCAATTCAGAAAACTTCATCGTCCCTAGGAGGGCATTTCAAGAAACTTAGAGAAACAACATTTCAAAAAGCAAAGAGCAGAAGTCTAACAAAAATCACAATTGCAAATATAAACAATATGTAAAGAAAAGAGAAGTTTTTAAACCATAAATAAAATATATGCATGTCTATTTATATACTTTACAACAAAAATGGAAACTATAAACAGATAATTTTAAATAAAGTTCTCAGATATTGACAGTAACGGCAATCAAATGCATGAACTAAGCTGTATAATTACAGTAAAAAAACAGTGCAATGAGTGACTCAGTGACTGTTGAGTGGTCATCAGAGTGACTCAGTGACTGTTCAGTGGTCATCAGAGTGACTCAGTGACTGTTGAGTAGTCCATATGGAATTCTCTTATGTGAGGACCATTGGTAAGGTGCATCTGAAAAAGGATGTATTTGTATTTTAAACTAATGTGTGTCCAGATGTGTTTAGATCTTGCCTACTGTACAGTAATCTCTGCCTGCATTCCTTTGCTTTTTACCTCCGCCAAGGAGGTTGTGAGAACGGGTGGGTTTGTTTGTTTGTTCATTCATTTGTTAGTTTGTTAGCAACATAACTCAAAAAGTCATCGATGGATTTTCATGAAATTTTCTGGAAATGTCAGAAATGGCATAAGGAAGACGTGATTTGATTTTGGGACTGATCCGGATCACCATCTGGATCCAGGATTTTTATAAAGGATTCTGTACTATTGGGAGATAGGGCTGCACTGTTATCACTTTACACCAGGAGATGGCAGACATGAGTAACTTATCCAAAGTTTTGGAGTTTATAGAGTTTGAAAGACGCACGCCCGGTCGAGGAGACGAGTCGGAGCTTAACAGAGAGAAAGACAGCCAGTTGTTGCGAGAATACTCACAATGCTGGGAGGAATAGAGGAATATTCACCCTCTGCCATGACTTTCACACGTAGCGAAGCCAATGCTTTGCCTCACCGTGTCTTCACCCCACCGGGGAGAAATGTAACTGTACCGGGGCAAATTAGATTTTGGGAGTGATCCGGATCACTGTCTGGATCCAGGAATGTTTTTAAAGGATTCTTCACTATTGGGAGATAGGGCTAATGGCAGAGGTCTGCGCTCTCCAAGTGATTTTCTAGTTTCAAATTGATTATTGTTGTGTTTGATGTTAAAAACTTCTGCAGCATGAGTAAAGTTATCCACTGAGTCAATGACTTCCTGTCTGTGGCAAGGGGGATGGTATACAAGAAAAAGGGGCATGTCCATGATAAAATGGCAGTCTTTATTAACTATGATAAAGGCAAGCAATGTGTCAGTAATTAAAGTTTTTAAGTACATTGTTGCATTAAAATCTTTATGTAGCAACATTTATACTTTTTAGTAGTTAATTACATCAATATCTACACCTTACAGTGTGTTAATATAAGGATAATAATTTAATAGTTTAAAGTGAGAGTTAATTCCTAACACTACTAAGAAGTGTTGAGCTAAACTAACACTGGTGAGTGTTAAGAAAAGTCAATTTTTAACTCCAAAAAGACTCCATAATGGCACTTAATTAATGATAAGGTCTGAACTCTCCATAAAGAGTCAAATCAGCACTCTGTGGTGTGGGCCCATATAGACACTGTTAAAGTGTCAGGATTTACTCTGACAGTGTAAATTTGACTACACAGATCTTGCTGTGTACAGTGTTTTTCCTTTGTCATTTAATTATTTGTCTCTAGCAAGTGTTGGGTTATTTTTGTCTTTAATATGATACTTTGTAGCCTAATAAAAGATCTAGACAGGTAGCAGGCAGCCAAACACATGTTCAGTTATATGAATGAGCCAGATGCACCATGCTGGAGGACTTTACTCAAAGGAGACATTTAACAACACAGTATCCTCTTACCTAATCACTGCTCCAGGTCAGTTGGCTCTCTGAGAATACTCTCTCTTTTCTTTTTTTTTTTTTTTTGTTGTTGTTTCTCTTCTTTTCAGAGCACAAGACCACTAGCATCAAACACAGCCCCACCATTGTAGCAATGACTGGCAATCCTTGACCCACCTCCTGATGACCTATAAATTAAGTGGCTTAGACAGCAGATAGAGTCATGACAATGGCATATGTCTTGGCCAGTCTGTCGGCCCAGACAGGACAAGATTGTGGGTTCTCAACTTGCAATTAGAAAACAAAAAATTGAGTATGTAGTGTTAGTTTAGCCAGGCCACGGAGTCAAGCGCTGCCATATAGCTGAGATCTCACCCAAGCCCTCATCAGCTGACAGCCAGCTGATTCACTCTAAGCACATTAATAGCGATTGGCACATAGGCTGCCATGTTTAAACTGCTCTAGTCTGGCTACGTTTTGCTGCCACCTCTGCAAACAGTTTTTTTGCAACCATCCTCCACCCCAGCTCCTTCTTTATTCTATTTCTGACTTAATCAGTCTGTTGTCACTGATGCCTGCTTGTGGAAGGCAGGGGGTCCCAGATCAGCCACAATAACATGATTAATTTCTGGCAGTAGACACAATAAAAGTGAATTCAAGTAATGGAAATGACATTCAAATAACTCAAACTTAATGGAAGTTAAAGGTTTTGATACTTATGGATCACTTTATAAGACTTAGCTTAAAATTAAAGTAGATAGTTGACATTTAACTCTGGATTTATATCATATTCAAAGGAAAAACATGTATGTGCATTAACTACATCTAAATGCCTTGTTTCTTTCAGACATGGGCACCGTCCTGAAGGTAGTGATGATTCCCAGAGAAAGCTGGCATGACCTGGAGGAGGTAGTGCTGGAGGAGATGACAGTCTTTAGGGTACGACACTGAAAACTGAGTGTTTTCTTCTTCCTGAATGCCTTAACACACTAAGTATGCAGATTTGGCAGTAAAGCATCTGCTCTGTATTTGTTTTGTACAGGAGCCGACTCCCATTACTGCTATGGAGCTCTCCACCAAGCAGGTAAAGACCCATCTATACTCATAATCATTCATCAAAAAGCTGTTGACGGCACTACAACAAAAACTAGAACTTCTGGGCTGTTAAACAAACACAGACATCCCCAAAACAAAGATATCTAATTGCCTATATAGATCCAAGAAACCCATTTCTAACAAGAAGCTTTCCAACAGAGCCACACAGGAACATTAAAGTTTTACGTCCTCGCTCTTTTCTTTCACTCCCACAGCAACAGCTGTACCTTGGCTCAGCTCTGGGCGTTTCCCAGATGTCTTTGCACCGATGCGAGGTGTATGGGAAAGCTTGTGCCGAGTGCTGCCTGGCCAGAGATCCTTACTGCGCGTGGGACGGCACAGAGTGCTCGAGATACTTTCCTACTGCCAAGAGGTAGGAGCATTCACACAATACACATCTCTCTGACCTTTATTTATCCTCACAGGGTCTGCTGAGGTTGCACACGTCTAACACCTGGGAGTTATCAGTGCACCTGTAGTTGCAATTGTATAAGAACCTTACTTCTTTAACTTCAGACCTCCACCAGCCTATTAGACTGTTTTAAAGTGAAAAGTGCACCCTTTATGCCAAGATATCTCAACATGGAAGTAATCTAGAGAGGGATTACAAAGGCATTGAGCACGCTCATTAAAAACACACAGGCTTAGTATGCACTCCAAGAGCTACAGGGCTGTGAAAGTATTTCCCCTTTTCCTGATTTCTTGTTTGTTTGCACATTTGTCACACTTAAAAATTTCTGATAATCAAACAGTTTTACTATAAGACAAAGATAGAGATAGATGGATACTTTATTAATCCTGAGGGAAATTCAAGATAACCAGAGTAAATTAAGGAAGCAGTTTTTAAATGATGATTTAATTTTTTAAGGGAAAAAGCCATCCAAACTCACTGGTCCTTTGTGAAAAAGTAATTGCCCTGTAAATCTAATTACTGGCAGCAATTCCAAGCCAGTGCTTGTGATAACTGGCAATGAGTCTTTCACATTGTTGTAGAGGAATTTTGGCCCATTCTTCTTTGAAGAACTGTTTTAATTCGGCCACAATGGAGGGTTTTCAAGCACGAACGTCCTGTTTGAGGTCATACCACAGCATCTCAATTGACAAGGCCACTCCAAAACCTTAATTTTTCTAAGCCATTCAGAGGTAGACTTGCTGGTGTGTTTGGATCATTGACCTGCTGCATTACCCAGTGTGCTTGAGCTTGAGGTCAAAAACTGATGGCTGGACATTTTTCTTCAGGATTTTCTGGTAGAGAGCAGAATTTACGGCTCCATTAGTAAAAACTGGTCATCCTGGTCCTGGAGCAGCAAAGTAGCCCCAGGGCCATCACACTATTGCCAACATGTCTGACTGCTGGAATGATGTTCTTTTAATGAAATGCTGTACGCCAGATGTAACAGGGCACCAGCTTCCAAAAAGTTCAGTTTCCCCAAAAGTCTTGGGATCATCAAGATGTTTTTTGGCAAATGTGAGACAAGCCTTTATGCTCCTTTTGTTCAGCAGTATTTCTGGCCCTGGAACTCTCCCATTGATGCCATTTTTGCCCAGTCTCTTTCTTGTTGTTGATTTATGAACACTGACCTTAACAGAGTCATGTGAGGCCAACAGGTCAACAGGATGTTGTTCTGTGTTCTTTGGGATCCCTGAATGAGTTGGCAATGCATTAGTAGCATCAAATCATAACCCCAAGGATTGTCCAATACCCATCTGTCTTTATGGATAACCCTTCACTCACAAAGGCAGAGGGGGAGTTGAGGTTGTCAGTACTTAAGTGTAAGACTGACAGGTTTATGTTCATCAGACGCAAAACTTTGGAGTAATTTAAAAAGGCCAGCCACTTCTGGGAAGGTTCAACACTGTTCCGTGTTTTCTCCATTTGTGGATAATGGCTCTCACTATGGTTCACTTGAGGCTCAAACCTGTTCCATGTTTTCTACAGTTATGGATAATGGCTTTCACTATGGTTTGCTGGAGTCCTAAAGGCTGGTTCAAGTTTTTTTATATTTGTGGATAATGGCTCCAACAATGGTTCACTTGAGTCCCAAAGCCTGTTCCTAGTTTTCTCCATTTGTGGATAATGGCTCTTACTGTGGTTCACTGCAGTCCAAAAGGCTGTTCCAAGTTTTCTGTATTTGTGGATAATGGCTCTCACTATAATTTGCAGGATTCCCAAAGGCTGGTTCAGAAATGGCTCTGTAACCCTTTCCAGACTGATAGATATCTATGACTTTGTTTCTCATCTGTTCTTGAATTTCTTTAGATGGCAGCATTTGGTTATCTTTGTCTATTATTATTTTTTTAATGATCTGAAACATTTAAGTTTGAAAAATAAGCAAAAACAAGGAATCAGAAGAAATCATGGCACTGTACAACGTGGGCGCTTTCGTCTGCCAGCACAGTTGTTCTGAGTTGTGATCCGTGACCACGCTGTGAAGATGCACACAATCCCAAAGACTCACACGTGGATATACATCCACACAGGCACACATAGTAAATTATAGCCAACAGGAGCCGTCTGACCGCTTCACCCCGCAGCCAGGAGGTATGAACATACACACCCTCAAATTACCCTCTTCTGGATCCAGAGGGATTAAGCTGACCACTACAGCCCTCACACACACACATCCCATTCATCCAGAACTTCTCACACCAGCAGAAGTAGGCCAGTGGGTTTTACTCCAGCTTGGCGGGGTTACAGAAAAGGTGGCACACCCGGCGGTTGAGGCCTGCTCTACTCTCCTACACTGCAAATATTTTCCCTACCAGAACGGGGGGCAGACAGCCGGCGCTGCACGTGCTCAGACAGCCCAAAAAGAGAGGAATGCTGGGGAAGGAGGCAGAAAAATGAGCATCAAAATATGTACAACGGAAGGAGGGAGTGGCTTCAGTTAAGATGATCTTCTTCCTTTGCCTATTTCTCCTCTTGCATTTGTCTCATCTCCACCTCCCTCACTTTGATTATTTTTCAACCCAACCATAACAGCTAGGAACAAAGGGGCACTTTCACAGTATAGCCAGACTATGAAACACCTCTCCACCGCATTAAAAAACCCAAATAACAGCATACTTTCATATCCAGAGGACAAAGAATGGGGCTGTTTTACAAGGCGTTTCAAGGGCGAAACAATACAGTACATGTTTCATTATAACGGCTCATCAGAAGGCAATGAAGCGTGCTGTTTCATTGCTCTGCAGGTTTATATTTCTTACATTCTGCCAGGTTTTTTTCCTCTCATTTAACACTGGAGTGAAGGTTGAATAAATACTCACTGTCCAAGTCTGTGAAGCTAAGTGAAATAGTATAAGGTGCCATTGCCCCCTAGTGGTTGAAATGTTTCAGTACAGAGAGCCAAACTACAACTCTTGTTACCTTTTTTGTGTTTTTCTCCCCAGGCGAACCAGACGGCAGGACATCAGGAACGGCGACCCTCTCTCCCAGTGCTCAGATCTTCAGCATCATGGTACGGTATTAAAGACTACAGACACACTTTCATTACTCGTGTTCTGTGCCCATCACTCACCCTCCTTTCTGTGTGTGTTTGAGTAGAAGACATGGACGGTCTAGGCGGCAGCGTGGAGGACAGGAGCGTGTACGGCGTGGAGAACAGCAGCATGTTCCTGGAGTGCAGCCCCAAGTCCCAGAGAGCGCTCATTTACTGGCAGCTGCAGAAACCAAATGATGACCGCAGGCATGAGGTGACTGTTTCTCTTGTTAAATTTATTCATTATTAAAAAAATCAGGGAGTTTGTTGATTTTAGTCAACATTATAAACAGTTTAAAACTCTCTATGAGAACCAGCTTTTAAACTCTTTGACCTTTATTCTTGGTGATTAAAGATTGAGTGTAGTGGTTTAGTCTGACACTCTAACAGCTTTCTTCCGACAGATGTTCTGCTACAACTGTATTTTTATAACCAAGTATTATGGGTGCTGTGAAATGAAATACAGTCCTGAAAGTCACATTTGTGTGCTTGATTTTTAGTAAATCAGATGCAAACCAAAGCCCAAATGGTTATAATCACTGAGCAAGGAATTTACCTTTTAGGAATTAACCCAGCCTTGAAAAGCAAATAGCCAGAATCCATGTCCATCATCAGGCAGATCCGTCTTGCAAAGCCTCAAGCTGATATGTTTGTGCCAGGTCTGAGACTGGACAGACCAATCAGTTTCATTTGAGGAGAACAAGGCAGTAGCTCAGAATGTGGTTTAGTCTTACTGCAAGCTGGTAAACAATGGCCACCATCAGTGAAGTGAGTAGCTCATATTGAGCTATAGCTGAAGTTTTTAGAGCTGTTCAGATGTCTTCACTAAAAGATCAAGAGCTTTTTTCTTTTTCTTTTTTGTAAGGTTCTGCCCTTCCCAAACACAGACCATAGGCGGTTGCCCAGATGGATGTGAACTATATCCCTTGCAGTAGATTTATGAAACAGTCTATCTGGTGGGTCAGATTAGAAATAGTCCATATAACACATGGGCATAGTGTCTGTGACATCATCCATTGGTTTCTGGAGAGATGTTTTGAAGTCAAATGATGGCTGTTGCCATTAATGGAAATGCTGACCAGGCCTCACTTAGTCTAGTGGCAGATAATAAGATTCCAAACAGCTACAGTACACCTGCATGCCAGTCAACACAGCCACACTATTAGTATGCAAATGCAAACTGATGCAAAAGCTTATGTCTGGAACTAGCACAGAGCAAGTGACAAAGAAGGGTTTCACACCTTAAATTGTAAACGTAAGATAAAACAGCCCTAATCATAAAAGTCAGGTGTAGATCAAGTTTGATAAATTGTTGAATGTGGAGTGGAAACTAAACCAAACCAGCAGGTGGAGGCCTAGGAGCGAGAGTAGTAGTCAGAGTAAAAGCCACTTAAAGCATAACTTTTTCAGGTGTAACCAGTTTACTGATGTCATTCCCTACTTTACCTTTTGGCTGCTCATAAAATCAAAACAGATTTAAGCTTGATCTGATCCCTTGAAACACTGTATGAAAAAACTGATGAGATACCACCAACCACCGCATTTCTCACCAGTTCTGACTGCTCACAGGTCGGGTAGTTGGTTTACCTGTGCCAGAAAGTGCTGGAAGCAAAACCCTCACATGGGTCAGGGGGTTTGGGGGAGCCACACAGCATACTAATGGTGTTAATAAGCAGCTGGCTGGTTAAGGAAATTCCTTTGATTCTGTAGCCAGCCTCTAGTGGACACTAGAGGAACTACTACAAGTCTGCTCAAATATAATCCAATGATGAAGGCACACTTTTAATACCTTTTTTATCCATCTAAAGTGTGAGCTAAAAGAGCGACACAGTTGAAAAAAGAAGGAAGGCAGTTTAAACCCTTTTCTTGGCCATAACATTGACATTGACTGCATGTTTTATACCAACATAACTTGAGTTCCAGATTTAATGATACCTCTGTAAACCTTTCTCTTATGTCTTTTTCTGTCTCCTTGTTTAGATCAAGGTGGATGACCGGATTCTCCGTACAGAGCAGGGTCTCCTCATCCGCAGTCTGACCCAGTCAGACACTGGAGTCTACCACTGCCAAGCGGTTGAACACGGCTTCATCCAGCCTCTGCTGCGCCTCAACCTCCAGGTCATCCCGTCTCAAAAACTTGGCGACATCCTTCCTGGACTTCCAGGAAGCGGGGCTGGCAACTCCGCAAAGCACCGGCTGTGGTATCGAGATTTCCTTTCTCTCCTGGACCACCCGGACCTCAGTAGTGTGGAGGAGTTTTGTGATCGGGTTTGGAAGAAGGAGCGCAAACAGAAGAAAATAAAGACGCCAAACGGGAACGGTCAGGCTAAACCTGAAAGCGGAGGAGGTGCCAACACTGCTTTGCGGCCTAAAGCCTTACCTCCAAACAGCCAGAAGCAGCAACAAAGTCCACCGCAGAGCAAACCATGGCTGCAGGCTGGAGCTCCAACAGAACCAGCACGGAGCCAGAACGCCCAGAAAACTCAGCCGAATCTGGGTTTGTTGAGCGGACAAGCACCTAAAAACAACCAGAAGACACAAAACGGCCAAAAGGCGCTGGCCAACGCTGCTGCTTCTCAAGCACCAGTGGGAGGGCCGAGAGCGGGCAGCCAGCACGCGGCCAAGTGGAGACGGATGCAGGAAAATAAGAAGGGACGCAACAGGAGGACCCATGAGCTCCAAAGACCCCCACGTAGCGTTTGAGGAAAAAAAAAAAAAAGCACAAAGACGCACACATGCAAGCACAAACCAACGCATCCATGCATCAACACACAAGCACATTCTATAGTTTGTGTATCAGTGACCTCACCATTGCAGAAGCAGAAAACAACCATGGAAACACTCTAAGGTAGAAATACATGAACCAGAACAATAGACCTCCCTCAGACTATCATACACAAACACTCACAACCTGTGAAGAGGACAGAAACTGGAATGCACACTGTAAATGTGTGAGGATATGGCTAGTTGCCTGGCATACCGCCTGGCAGACGCTTCAACCTCCTGTACATAAGCTACTAAAATAAGACTGGGGCTGTAGTGAGGTGTTTGTTGGTGAGCAGATGGACTTTTTATGCTGAGAGGACAGTCGCAGAGACATGAATAGACGTTTATGGAAGCAGAACCTGCTGATGTGAGCATGTAAACTGCAAGATAGAGAACCTGGAATGGATTTAAGACTCTTATTTTGAAGAACCGTCTGAGGAGATAAGACTCCCTTAAAACGAGGAAAGGGATGGGTTGTAATTCAAAACGAATAGACGCATCAATACATGCAAAATCTGCAGAGAAATTCTGCAATGAAAGCATTGTGCATGCTGCCGTCAATCAATGTTTTAATAAGCTACTTATTTTATCAAATTCTAGAGGCTTTTTTTTACACCCTACCTTTAAAAACATAAGAAATGTTACATTTTCTTTTATATTTCCTTTCCTTTCCAGACAAGAGCTTTTTTGGGGGGAGGGAAACAATTACAAGCATCTCATTGTGCATTCTCCCTCTGCTCTCCAGGAATCTGTGTAAGTTATTTTGTTGCTTTTTGGGGTTTGGGCAGTCGTCGCCTATGCGAAAAAGCCAGTCTGAAAAAGACTGACACATGTTTTTTGTGTACATATATACAACAAACTTAACTCTCTGTGTATATACAGTACATATACAGTACAAGAACACCACTTGATTATTATTTATTGCTCATTGTTTTGTGAAAGGGTTGCATTTATTTTTGATATTATGGTATTTTTGGCTCATCAGTATATTGGAGAAAAAGGCAACAGCGATTGAGAAAACTTTGATGGACCAAGTGGCTGAATTTATGTCAAGGAGTCCCTTTTTGGGGATAAAAGGTTTGAAAACGAGTACAGGGGTTTGTGTCAGAAACAGAATCCCACTGACGATAAGCACAATTTTGTCTCTTTTGACTTTCATAACAGATTTCTTTGTTTTTCATCTCACATGTCTTTGTTCTTCCAGTAGTCGTTCTGTGTAAAATAATCCCCCAAACTGAAAAACATTAGCTGTGAATCTCTGTAAGAAATAGTGGAGAAAAATGTAGTCTGAAGGAGAAGACACGTTATACTGCATGTGAATGCTACCTACAGTAAGTGCATCTTTTTTATTGTCTCTTTACGTGTTTTGTGTGAGAGGTAAAGTTCCCTTAAAAACAAGGTGTGAATTACTTTTGTCCTTTTGCCAAAACAGTGATAATACCAACTCATGATACTCTGGCCAAAGCTGTTGAAGATCCAAGCTCCTTAATGTTCACTCAACAATGGTACCCCCCTGTCTACCCTGCCCATTTAATACAAGAGTAATGTGTCAATGCAATAAATTAGAGCAGATAGTGTCCTCTACCAGATCTCCAAAGTTTGGTGTGTTCCTGATTCGAGTCTCTCCCTCAGAGTTAGAGAAGTGAGAGAGCTGGGAGTTACCGCTGCTGTAACAACAGCTCTTTCTGGCATGCATTCGGTTGTCTAAATAAACATCTCCGTTACAAAAAGATAACGTCCCTTTGTTTTCATTTTGTTTAAAAAATATTCTGCACAAAGTAAACTTACGACATTCACACAGGAAAAGAAAGCAGGGACAGAGAACGAGATGGGGATCATGGATGAGAAGAAATCGGGGATGAAGAGCATGAAAAAGATGATGAAGAAGAAAGCAGGGATAGAGAGCAAGATGGGATGATGGAGGTTTGCTTCCCAGTCCCCCACTCTTCCATCATAGTAATGGATAAGCTGATGACACAGTCCAGATTTTATTCAGAGGGGCGACGCCTGAAAAAACCCTCTACAAGTATGTATCAATGCATCTGGTACAGCACAGACAAAATACATGTTTAATCAACAGTTACACTTAATGAAGCATAAATAAGTTTGTCAAACTGACACAACAAAGAAAGTCCGCTGGTTTTCTTTTTAAATTTCCCTGTTGTGAAGAGAGGGACCTGGCTGCAGACAGCAGGGCCAGCCACACCTCACCTTAACCCCGGAAGTTACGTCACATTCAAGCCTGAAGTTGGTCGACTCTGCGTGTTTGTTCACCCCTCACTGTTCTAAAGCTCATTTTCTAAATGAAACAAACATTTTGGACTTCAGTGAGATAAATAATGTAAGTAATAATGTGACTTCAATAATTCAATAATGTTCACAAAATTTTAGATGTACCGTTAGATTTATGGCTGCTGCAACATTTCACACTGGATTTTCACTCTAAACATGTAAAAAATAAATTTCACATAAAACATTAATAATAGACAAAAAATAGCCTAATGATCAACTTAGTGTCATATTTATGCATTATTGAAGACAGTTATTTTTAGTGATTTTGTTTATTCTTTATTCTTTTTAGTCAGTTTGTTACTTATTGGCAGAGCATTATTAAGGATTAAAACAAGGCATATTAAGCTGTCAAAAAGTGTGTTTGTCTCGCTCGTCTTTCTTCTGCCTGCCGACACAGCAACAATCTAGAATGTGTGTGGTTATACCAGGATGGTGTATGGAAAATTTGGGGGGTAAAAAAAAAGACATACACAGATGCAGTTAAATGACAGATGAACTCCATGATTTATGGATTTAAACCTATGTTTTTACAGTCATAGAGTACATCTGCCATTTAACTGCATGCTAAATACAATAAAGTGTATTCTTCTCCTAAATGAATATTGACAGTTGAGTAAAACAATTCAATTTAAAATCAAGTTTTTGTTCTCAAATGCTTCAATGTTTCAATCGTTCTGACTCAAAATTAATTCCATATTTATATAAATTTAAAAGATTCCATTTCTATGTTCTAACCTTAGCTGTTTTAAAACTGACACCACTAGATGTCCTGATTTTGCTTCAAAATGGGAAAAAATCCAAAGAGGTAGACTGTATCCCATAAAGAATAGTGTAACTCCACTAAACGTCCACCAGAGGTCGCTGTTGCTTCACTGCCTTTGTGTCCAGCTCCTGCATGCTTTTGTGTTTCACTTTTGTTTCCTAAATTCCTCTTTGAGTTTAAAACAATCAATATCATTTTAATGTGATCGTTTGTGCTTTTTATTCCTGCTTGTATTGTCACACAGATGACCTGCCTCTGGCAATATGGAGGCGACGTCAACGTACGGCCAGCCATTGCTGAGAGCTATGTGAAAATGGATGACTGAGTATAAATTGATTCATTCAAATCAGATAAATGTAACTGATGTGCTTTTTAGTCTGAAAACTTACGTGTTCTTCCTCTACTTACATTTCCTTATGAGGCAGACCTGCCTCTAGTAATATGGCGGCGACCATCGTCTTTATCTCGACAAATAATTAGTTTACAAGTTTCAAATTTGTCCTTTTTTTTTCCTTCAATCACATCTTTTTATTCTCAAGCTTATTTTTTGTTTGACACCAAAGTAGCTTTGTTTCAGTCATTCTGACACCAAACGTATTCTGTATTGGTTTGCATTTTCACGACTAAACAATATGAAACTACTATGTTATAACCTTAGTTTTTTATGCGATGACACCCTAAAATGTCCAGAATTAGCTTTAAAATAGAAAAAAAAGAAAACAAAGAGGAAGATTGTGTCGTGTAGTAGTTCCACTAAATGTCCACCAGAGGTCGCCGTTGCCTGACTGCCTCTGTATCCAGCTCCTAAGCGCCTCTCTGGGCCTTGTGCTGATTAAAAGCTGTTTCATCTTACCGTGTTGTGACTCTTGAACAGAAATGGCTTCTTTTCTCAGCCACACACAATCACCCCCCTGTGTTCACACGCTCTTAAGTGTCCGTACACGTGCGGTTCAACTGAAGTGATTACAGAGCTGCAATCATGTCCCCGGCCCCTCAAGTTTCACACCAATGTTATGAAGCTGCTGCTCCTGTTACCATGGCGACTGTCCTTGGATGTCCTGTGTGTCTGTGTGCATGAGTGAGTGTCTGTCTGAGTCTTGAAGATTCACGTTTTCAGCTGGAGAAAAGGCTCGTCTTGACCATTATGGTGGAGGGTTTTATTACTGTGTGCTTTGCTTCAGGGGAGCTTCTTCTCCGTCTAAAGTCCTTTTTTCTTCTGTTTGCTGTCCTTCCTCACATCTGCTCCTCAAAGCTATTCCTCTGTTTGGTACAACAATTAGATTTTTACAGCAGCAACACTGAACCCTGTAATATCAGCTTCAGTATTTATGTACAGCACGGTGAAAAAGTGTTGTCTCCTTCCTGATTTCTTATTTTTATGCATTATTGTCACACAGAAATGTTTCAGATCTTCAGACAAATTTTAACATTAGACAAAGATAACCTGAGTAAATACAAAATACTGCTTCAAAAACGCTGATGATTTTATTTTTTGCTTTATAGACCTTTATTTAGAGAGGTCAGTGGATAGAGTGGGTTATAGGGATGAGAGTGGGGGTGAGACGTGCAGGAAAGGAGCTGCAGGCCAGACTTGATGCTGTACATGAGGTGCAACCTAACCTTTAGGCCACTAGACTTCATCTGCACAAGGGCCAGCCTTTATTTAGGATGGGTTGGTGTTGGTTTTGGGTTATGATTGCTATATTTTAGCCAGGTAAATCTGATCTCACTGACGCTAACATGCTGTGCCATGATCAGTAAAGAGCCTGTGCAACAAATGGCAGTGTTTTTATGGCCAATGGATTTTCAGTTTAAGATGAAAAAGCCAGAATCAAAGAACGCGCTGTTTCCCAATTACCCTTAAAAACGTAGGTGAAAAAACAAAACCAAACCTACCTTTGTGGTCAGTGTATTTACTGGCAGTTTGATTTCCTGTTTGAAAACATCCCAGACATCAGGAGAACACTTGTTTTGTCCTTTTTGACAGAAATTGGAAAAAAAATGTAGCCATTTTTTCTGTTTTTGTTTCTGAAAAAAAATTTAAAAAAACATGAAAAATGGAAAAAATGAGCCATTTCCAGTTTTTCATTTCAGTCACACAAAAAAAAAAAGAAAAAGAAAAACAAGAAAACAGGATTTTAAAAATGGGTTTCATTTTTGTTTTGTTTTGTTTTGTTTTGTTTTTTCGAATCAGTTATTTAGTTTTCTTGTTTCAGTGAAATACTTGAGAAAAAGGAAATCATGTGACTCACTGGAAAAGGTGAACATTTCAAAATAAAAGCGCTCATTTCAAAATTTTAGCTAACAGCCATCCACTGTTTCCAGTGTAATTATAGGCCTTTTTACTCTATGTATTAAAAAACCATTAAAATGTGTCTTTAATTTATTAATTAGTTAATTTATTTCAGACAATAATGAATGAACCATATCATCAAATAATACAACCATGACTAGTAAATTTGACTGCAGCTGTGGACATGGATAAATATCTCAAGCAGTTCATGCTTAGTTATTAATGTTAATTTATTTTCCTCCTAAAACTAATATGGTCCTTTTAATTACTAGCACTTTTACCACTGACATTGTTTTTAACACACTCTATAGAGCAGATAGGTCTACAGCAATATTAGACTGTGAAACATGGTGGATGGCTATGTAGGCTGAAATTTTTGTCATGAGGGCTTTTATTTTGAAAAGTTCACCTTTCCCATTGGGTAACATGATTTCCTTTTTCCTTAAATATTTCATTTAAACAAGAAAACAAAAGAAATAAAATTAAATTAAAAAAAAAAACAGGACCCATTTTGTGAAAACTCTTTTCCTTTTATTGTTTTGGCTGAAATGAAAAATGGGAAAATGGTTCATTTTAATTTTTTTCAGAAATTAAAAAGCAAGGAGTCTGCTCGTTCTTTATTTATTTATTTTCATTTTTTGCCCATAATGAAAAAAATGGAATAATCAGTGTTTCTCCTGATTTCGGAGGCGGGGTTCAAACAGGAAATGGAATTGTCAGAAAACACGTTGACCCTTCGGCCCTTTCAGGCAGTTCATATTAAAATGACAACAAAACAAACTGGAAAACCAGCAGTTTTTTTTCTGCTTCCCCCTTTTTTGTTATCAAAAAGAAGTGAATGATTTACACGGAGTAAAATTTGAAAAGGGAAAATACAAATGCAGTTTGAAAAGGCTCTCCTTTTTCCAGCTGTGCTCATAAGCAGGACGCCGCGCTTTATGAGAAGATACATGAGAAAGTGAAGGCTGTAGGAGCTGAATTTGTCGGTGGAAATGAATCATTTTCAGTGGATATCTTCATTATAACAAGACTGGTCTACCTAAGCATTTTTGTGTCTGTATGTGCTGTGAATTTCACAGCCGTACTCCGATGGAGAGGGCTTGACATTTATTCCTGTCAACTAGCCAAATGTGGGTAGATTTCAGCCGTGGTGGGTAACAGAGTGAATTTAACTAGCCACCTTGACCACTGGAGTCTATCAGCGTCATAACCTGTTTCACTTTAACCGTACACATCTATCAGCACCGGTGTTTATGAGTTAGATGGTTGTTAAAATGAGGCCGATCTGCAGATACAAGGGTCCAATTCCCCCCAAAATAAGTGCACAATGGCTCAGTCTCTTTAACACAAGCATCCGGCACATGATTGGATAAATGATCATATCTGATACGAGCTACTATTCATACCTCAGTGTCCCTGTGTGTATTTCTATAGATGTGTGTGTGCTGCCGGAGATAAACTGATATCAAATATATCTCTGCTGCCTTCAGCTGAACACGTATGATGTGACCGTGCATGCGTGTCACTGTGTTATATATATGTGTTTACATATCCAGAGCTCCTCACGACTCCTGAAAGTCGGCTCTCTGCAGAAGCTCTGACTCACTGCTTCTTGCCCAGGAGCTAGCCCAAAGGATTGTGGGAAATAAAAATCAGTGGGCAAGGAGAGAGGAGGAGATTTAGGTCACCAGCAGGACGGCACACACCAGCACGCCGCTGATGCTGAACTCACTGCCCCCCCTCCCCTTCCTTTATCACTGCTCACTTCATGAAATATACAGAATTTAATTATTATTTTTGCTGAATTTCTCTTTTTGCTCCTGTCTCTGTCTTTGTCATCACTTTTCTCTCTTCACTTCCTTGTTCCTGTTATAAATATCCTGTTGATCACATCCAGCTGGAGTCTTTGTGAGTGAGCTTCAGGTTCTAATTATCCAGGGATCAGGTATTCACCAACTCTGCAGGTGAGTGGCAGAAACCATGGCAATAAGGGGCGGGGCTTTATCTCATGGATGATGGATGACATTTTCCATCCCTGACTGAGCCATAGTACATCTTTGATAGTCATTTTCACAGACTATAAGGTGAAATAATATAGGAGAGTGGGATATTACTGCACAACTGTTAGTTTTGGCCATGGACAAGTAAGTGATTGCAGAAATATTCACCCCCTTTAAAGTGACTGATTACTTCAACAGAGGTCCAGACAGTTGGTGCTAGTAGTGTCACAATTAGTGAAACAGGGATCATCTGAAAGCAGGGAATGTGACTTAAGTGATGGTAGTATAAAGACACCTGTGTCTGGAAGGTCGAGTTGCGGGTTAATCAGTATTCCTGGCTACCACTACACCAAAGGAACACTCTAAGCAACTCAGAGAAAAGGTTATTGAAAGGTATAAGACAGGGGATGGATACAAAAAAATCCAAGGTGCTGAACATCCCCAGCATTCAGTTATTAAGAGATGGAAGGAATTTTGAATATGTGTAAATCTGCTTACATTAAGCCGTCCTCACAAACAAAAAAGTTTTAAAAATCTCATAAATCTGGACTAGAGTTCACCAAAAGGCATGTTGGAGACTCCATGGTCAAGTGGGAGAAAGATTTTGGTCTGATGGGACCAAAATGATGCTTTTTGGCCATAAGACATGCCGCTGTGTTTGGCGGACATCGCCACAAACACGCCATCCCCACTGAGGTGGCAGCATCATGCTGAGGGGATTCTTCTCAGCAGCCGGCCCTGGAAGGCTCGCATAGAGGGTCAGATGAATTTGGCAAAATAGAGGAACATCCTGGAGGCTATCTTATTCAGTCTGCAAAAGAACTACAGCTTGGGAGAGGATTTATTTTCCAGAAAGACAAAGACCTGAAGCCTCCAGAGAAAGCTACACAGAAATGGTTTAAAGACAACAAGCTGAATCTTCTGGAGTGGCCGAGTCAAAGCCCTCAATCCAGTAGAGAACTTGTGGGTGGACTTGAAAAGGAACTCCATGTACCTTTTGGTGCCGTTTTGTTCCAGCACTGATGAATGTATGCTGATTATACTCAAACTGATTAAGATATGTTTAAAAATCAGTCTGCATGGTCCCATGATGAGGCAGTCTCTTTCATGCCTTCCTTATCACATTCTAGCCTACATACTCATACAGTCTTTGGAAGACTGCAGGATGTAAAGCTCGACTTTATTAATAGATTCATATCATGCCACTTCAGAGGTGCTCATTAACAGCAGACAGATGGATCCAGGGACTGCATGAAAATGATATGTGGTGGTAGGATGTCAGAGAAGAGACTATGGCAAATGGCAAAAATGGGCAGGAAAAAGTAAAAAAAAAAGTGCCAAAATGTGGAGAATTGTCTAAATGGGGCACAAATTGGTGTAAAAATTGCCCAAAACAGGCAGAAAAAAGCAAAGAGGGTTTGGAAAGTGGCCAAAAAAATCTCAAAAGAGGAAAATGTGCACAAAAAGCTGTTAAAAGGGGATAAAAAGAGACAAAAAAGGGTTTTAATTGGCAAAAATGTGTTAAAAGGACCAATAATTAGCTTTAAAAGTGGTAAAAGGGGGTTGAATTGGCAAAAATGGGCAGAAAATTGGTAAAGAGAGTTTGAAAAGAAGCCAAAAAAGTCTCAAAAGGGCAAAAATGGGCTTAAAAAGTAGTAAAAAGGGGTTAAAATTGCAAAAACACACAGAAAATGTGGTAAATGGGTTTGAAAAGAGGCCAAAACATGTCTCAAAAGGGAAAAAATATCGTAAAAATTAAAGAAAAGGGTGCCAAAAACAGGCAAGTAAAGTGATGAAAAAGAGTTAAAAGGTGGCAAAAATGTGTCATAAATGGCCAAGTCTGTTCAAAATGGCAAAATGGGCAGAAAAAAAGTAAATAAAAGGATGTTAAAAAGGCTTACATTTTAAAAAGGGGAAAAAATTACCAAAAAAAAAAAAAAAAATGGGCAAAAAACAGGCAGGAGGAAGGAAAGGGGGTTTAAAATGTGACCCAAAAAATTTCTCAAAAGGTGCAAAAAAGGGCAGAAAGTTTGTTGAAATGGGATCAAAAATAGGTAAAGGTTTAACAAAACGTGTTAATAAGGGCAAAAATTAGCACTAAAAGTGGTAAAAAAAAGGGGGGGGGGGGCTTAAATTGGTGAAAAATGGGCAGAAAAAGTGGCAAAGACAGAAAAGAGGCCAAAAAAATGTCTCAAAAGGGGCAAAAATGGTGGTGAAAAGGGGCTCAAAAGTGGCAAGGATCAGTTAATGGTGGCAAAAGCCAGGCAGAAAAAGTGGTGAAAAGAGGTTAAAGTTATAAATGGTAATATGGGCAGAAAGAAAGTAAACGAAAAGGGGTTAAAATGTGACAAAAATGTGTTAAAAGTATATAAAAAAATGATCAAAAGTGTCAAATAACAGTGGCAAAATGGGTAGAAAAAGTGGTTAAAAGTGGCACAAATAAATAATTTTAACATCAACACCTGATAATAGCTTGGCACACGTTTCAGATCCAGAATGAGGTAGCTGTTAGCTAGAATGCTAGCACCAATGCTACTGAGCCAGCACATACGCTCTGATCCTATCAGTAAATCATAACAGGGCAGGACCCTTTCTCTCACTTTAACTCTCTCTCTAATATGAATCCCATCATCCTCTGCTCTTCCCTCGTGTATATTCTTGTGTATGTACAGTGTCCTGTGGGCTGTTCCTCTGTCCATCATTAAGAAGCCATGATGATTGATGTGTGTGATCCCGCCTCCTCAACGACGAGCTACAAGGTTGGGAGTCATAAATGCAGACGCCCCACACAGCCGGGCACGCGTGTCTGTCTTTGTGTGGCGCAGACGGATATAAAGCACCTCTCAGCCGGCTGACCTCATACTCTCTCCATTCACTGATTGCCTTGGATTGATGAGGTGATCAATGACCTATTCCTGTCCGTCTCTGGAGGGAATACTGATTCACTCGGAGCTGCAGGGTTACGTTCAAGGACTGCCAAAGCTTTCATGGTCCAAACATTACTTTAGGAACATTAGGAGCCAAGAAAAAGATTTAATTAAAGCTGTTTTTGGATTATTTCCCCGAGGCTTAAAGAGACAGTTGGCTTTGGAGTATTTATGTAACCACCCTGTTAGCTTCCTATTGTATTTGTGTATTTGTATGTAGGTGTGAACATTTAAACCTGCCGTCTGTATGACTCATCTGTGTTCAGCTCACTTAAACTCGTGGGACTAAACCCCTTGTTGAAAGTGACGACATAGCTGCCTGTGACGCACTACCTTGACAACAGGTGTGTGTTGTTCCATTATTCATGGACTGCAGGGGTGTGTATGACTTGATTGGCATTTAACCCACATTACTTTGACATTATACCTTAATCCTACTCTGAATATAAAGAGCTTTTCCTCTCTGTCTCAGTCATCTCCTGCTATCGATGAATCAGCCAATTAGAGCCTGGAGCTGCCCGAGCGAAGATGTCAGCTGCTGATGTGAATTCACAGTGAAAGTGGGATGTGGAGTGAGAGTGGGAGATAAAGAGGCGACGTGACGCTTTTGAAGGTTTTTCTTAAATGTCATGTTTCACCACATAAAATAACACGCAGAAAGAGATCATGGGCTGGAGTCAGGTGTGAGCCACAGCATTGTTATGCAGCTTCTTTTCATTTATACATCCACATTCAAATACCCATCATTGTTTAGTTGCTGTTGAAGAGCCGCACTGCCCATTATCGACTGATTCATATAAAGATGATATTATCAGGGCTGCAAAGGTAGGGCTGGGCAATTAATCACAATTTTACTGTCACTGAAACAAGTATGTTTTTTTATGACACAAGCAATGCATAAACATATCTATATATGGGCGCTGTCAGACGCAATTTTTTGCTTTCCCTCATCAAACTCATCAAATACACAATCCAACAACTCCAAAATGCTCTCGTGGACAAGTCGTGACCTGCAAATTCACCACGCTTCCATAGGGTTAGCTGTAATTGGTATATCAGTCCTCCCAGATCTAGAAACAGCTTGCACCGACAACTAAAGGAAACGAACCTATTACTAAGACTATAGGAATTATGGCAATGGGCGAATTTGCCAAAATGTTTAAGTATCCCTTTAAAGAAGACACTTTTCTCGGTTGAGATGTGGCTTAGGAAAGGGTAAAAAATACACCCTGTCGCCCAGCCTCTCAGGATACCTTGTGTCGGAGTTGCATGTACCCCATGAACACAGTTTGATCATTTTTCAACTTAAAATCTCAAAAAAAAAAAAACTCACAAAATGAAAAAACTGACTTTCTGCAATGCATTTCAATGGACATCCGGGCAGAGGGTGTCCGAGTGTATTAGAATGGCTATATGCACTGTGACTGGCTCATCGCATTTGAGAGCAGGCCATAGGTCAACTGGTTGTCCAGTGAGGTCAGCAGAGGTGACGGCCATAGAGCAGGAGAAAGTTAGTACAACAAACATGGCAGCACCAGGGGAAGGACATTAGGAATGCAGGCAGGGCACGAATGAGATGGACATGACACATGAGGTTTGCAAGAAGTGCTACATGAAAATAAAATACTGCAAAATTACGACATGATTGAGGGCAGGACTAATGCTAAATTAGCAAAACAGTTTAAAAAATGTTATATCTGAATATATCGCGATATATGGTATCACAATATTCACTGTATTGCAAAATGTTTAAAATCACAAAAATATCGAATGGTGACCCAGGCATCGTGATAATATCGTATCGTGGGGCCACTAGTGATCCCACCCCTATACTCAGCAGTCACTGAGTCACTCTGATGACCACTTAACACTCACACACTTACTCTAATGAGCCCCATTATGCAAACTACTGCTTTAAGGATAAAGATAGTTAAGTTAATTAATGACTTAATCCTCTCATGGAACCTCAAAAGTAGTCAAATTTACTCTTTCTTGAGTGTTTTTATTACCAGCCACTGCCAGAGTTGGAGTTAAAACAGAGTAAATTCTGCTGGAGTAAAACTTTAACCACAGCCACTGAAGTTCCTGCTAAGCTAGCATCACTCATGGCCGGTCACAGCTGCAGCTTGTTAGCTGTCTCAGCTGCAGCTAATCCTTTGCAATCAAGACCTCCTCACCTGGTGATGAACCTTCAGGCATCTTTGTACTAAAGCTTCTGATCAGACAACGTGGCTCCTTTTCAACCTTTGATACTCTAGTGATTTTAGGTGAGGTTTTGCGTTGTCTAACTCCATTTTGTCCTCTTTTTGCAGTGTCTCCATCTCTCTGCCAGTGTTTATGCCAACCACCAGCCAGCTCACTATTATTTACACTGTTGTCCAATAAACTTCTTTAACCTTACTGCTTCATCTCATGCTCTGCTCCTGGGTCCTTGTCATAAGTTCATCCCAGTTGTTTCTGTAATATAAGAACACTATATCTAATATGTTTAAGCAAAAAAAAAAAAAACGCTCTTTTGTGGTCATGCCCTATAGGTGGAAAGACAGAATTATCTATTAAGAGGAAAATGTCGCTCTTTATAAATAGGAAGATCAATCTATTTAGAATAAGATACAGTTCTGCACAAGTGTTACCCGATTGTAAATGGAGGAGAAATCGTACTGGGGTGTGGAAAACATTTCTAAAGAGAATGAAAAACAGCTCTGAAAGGACTAAATATCACTTTATATTGAGAAAAAAGCTCAATATTGAGTAAACTAAGGTCTGTATTACTCTGTGATGAGCACAGTTGCTGTAGAGTTGTTTTAATTTGGTTCATTATGGAGCACATGAACATTATTTAGAGTTAAATAAAAACACTTTTTAGAGTAAAGATAACTCTGAGAACATTACTCTGCAGAGTAAATTTTACTCCAAATAGACTGGGACCAAATGTTATTTTTTTAGAGTAAAATTTTATTCAATGTGAGTAGAATTTACTCAGGTAAATTTACTGTGAATGGTGTTCACTTAGAAATACTGATTCCAGCTAACTTCCAGCTGATCAGGAAGTAGGCAAAGAGGAAGAGCTGAGGCAGGCTTGGTTTCTGAAACACTTTATCCAGTTAGTGATCTTATAAGCATACTCAACACAAAAACACGAACAGAACCAGTAGTTTAAAGTCAGCATTTGGATAAAGCCAATATGGCGCCTGGCCTTCTGCTTAACAGCAATGACACAATTGTGCATGATTTAAATATGGACCAAATGAAGATTTAGAGAGTTTTGGAGTCAGCCTCTAGTGGACACTGGAGGAACTACACAGATTTGCACTTCTGCAGTGGATTCACTTTCTAACACTGAAGGTTGCCGCTTGGTTTTAGTTGTTTTCGGATAGCTTTGACCTGCCGAGCCAACCTCCCTATAACTATCTGCTGCAAACAGACACAAGTGATATTGATCTTTTTCCAAGTCTCTGCAAGAAAACAACCTTGTGTCCCAAATTGTTGAGTATTTATTTGCATAATTCATTCAGTAAATCTCATCCATTAATGAAGGCCCTCTGCCGTTTGAAACTCAGGTTTTACTGTAGGTGAGTTTTTCTCCACAAATATCCTCCAGCAGTGTGTGTGCGTGTGTGTTTTCCTTTCTGGCAGCAGTCTGTGCAGAGTACATTGTAGAAAACCTCCCTAATTAACAGGAGCAGCCTCCATTGAACACAAAGAAAAACACTGGTATCCTCACAGGAATAGAAACTTCAGAGGAAGAAGACATCAGAGAGCTGTCACACTGTCTGAGAAATGGAAGTGCCAAGTAAGAAAAGTAGGAATAACTCAAATCAGGTGGCTTTGTTGGATGTAGAACTATGTTTTTCTTGTGTTTGTTTGCCAGTAGATCTGTCTTGGTTTGACGTACTGGTACGGCTTTCATTTGCTGGGAGATCATGCTGCTGTTACATCAATCAGACACTGTACTTGTGGCTTTGGAGATCGGCTTCCAGACACTGACCGGTAAATCCTATTAAGTCATGTTACCTGTTAGAGCCTCCTTCCCACGCCCTTCACCCACGCAGCACAACAACCGCCTTCAAGAAAGTCCAACAAACACTCAATTCAGATCTGACTCACAGTCTGGAAATTCAAACATTTTCCCTTAGAACATTTAATCTCAGGATGAGAGTTGTAACAGCTCTTTGCAATACTATTTTTAAAAGAATGAAAAATATGAACAACTTAAAACGATTAGACAAAAATTAATTTTGAAAAATAGATTTTTGTAACCAGCAGCAAAAATCTGGTCAAGAAAATACATGCAAAAATTCACTAGTAACTATGCTGTCTCAAAATTGGACAATAGTGATCACATACGTAGGTGTAGTTTTGAAGAAGCTACAATATTGTACAAAGTCACTGCAGCCTCACAAGTGATTTGACTGCAGTGACCTTTGACCTCTAAAATCAAGTGGGTTCACTTAAAGTCCATGTGTAGGTTTGTGCCAAAATTTGTCAAAAATCCCCCACTTCATTCTTAAATTTATATGCTCACAAGATTTGAAATCACATGGCTTTTGAAATAAGATCTGATTAAAATTCAGTTTTTGGTTAAGGTAGGGGTTAGGATACCAAAAGTTGAAAGTTAAAAACCTGACCTCCAAAACCTGATTAGAAAATTGTTTAAAAAAAAAAAAAAAAAAAAAAAAAAAAGTTAATGGTCTGCTAACAGGAAAAAAGCTTGTCCTACATGAAAACATTCCAGTGCAGCTAGCATAGCTCACATAGCCCTATTTGCTAAATAAACTACGCAGATACAAGAGTTGTGTAGCAAACGTAGCTAAAGCTAAGCTTACAAAGCAGCCATGTAAGCTACGTATCTTCATTATCTGCCTATGTGAGTTAGCTTTAGCTATGTTTGCTAAAGCTCACTTTGCTAAAGCTAACTTGGCTACAGATAAAGTAGCTAAGTTCACAAAGCAGTTACATAAGCTACGTAGATAAGTTATCAATGTAGCTATGTTACCTTTAGCAATGTTTACTTAAGCTCATGTTGCTTCAGCTAACAATGGCTAAGTTTGCCCTTTGTTGCCCATTTTTGCTCTTTCTGCTGCTTGTGGCCCATTTTTCCATCACTTTTAACCAATTTTTAACCACTTTCATGCCATTTGTCCAAGTTTTTTCCAATTGTTTTTGCTACTTTTTGCCCTTTTCACAATTTGAAATCATTTTTGTCACTTTTTAGCTGCATTTTTCTTACCCTTTTTGTCCATTTTGCCACTTTTTTGCTACTTGGCAGTGATTTTTGCCACTCTTAACCCATTTCATGCAGTTTTTTTCTCAATTTCCACCTTAAACCCATTTTTGCCCTCTTTCGACCATTTTCAACACTTTTGACTTTAAACCCATTTTTTCCTAATCTTTGCCTTTTTTGACAGTTTATTCAGTTTTTTCCACTTTTCACCCATTTCCTTGTCTCTAACAATTCTTCAATTCTTTTCCATTAAAGATGCCTCCATTTCTTCTAATTTATTTATATAGGCATCCTGACATTTGTGAACAATACTGCTTAGCTATGAAGTATTAAATTACGTACTTTTCCTAATCGTCTGCCCATCCACTGAGTTAATATTACAGATTAAAAGGTAATCTTTTTTTCAGAAATGGGTTTCACATTTCTAAAAAAGGCTATATCATGTTAAAACACAAATGAATGAAAATCATTTTTGTGTCTTTGTTAAAAGTGTTTTTTATTCAGGATAAAAAGAAATGATGGTTATCTCCATGGGCCCCCAGCTTGGCTGAGCCTCCTCTTTCTCCCCCCTTGACTGACAGAACGTGAGACAAGTATCATGGTGTGTCTCGTATTGTGAGTTGGGTGTCACTAAATCTGTACTGAAGACCTTATTTGACCAGTCAGACTCCTATGTGACTCCTTTTAAATGCCCAGTTGACATGATGAAGAGGTGATTTCAACACAAGTGGCGTTTAATCCACCAAAACAATCCCACCATGTAAAGCTCAATAAAGCTGTTATCAAATGTTGGCCGATGTCCAATCCTTGGTTAACAAATATAAAAAAAACTCATCTTTTTGTTGTTTCAAAGCTCACTAAGTCTCCTGGACTCTGCTTATTTGTGTCTTTGTCTTTGTGGCTGTGTATTAGTGTGAAACAAAAAAGCGACTTGTATAACTGTGGCATTGTCAAGTCTCTGAATCAGACGCCTTTTGTGTCCTCGGGGAGAGAGAAACATTACTCACACTCACGGAGGGGAGCTGTGAGAGAGAAATCCAGCCTGTTTTCACACTGCAGAGAAGTCATATATGTTTGCAGTGACATTTTCCAGACTTGTTTGTGTTTGCTGGTTTTAACAGATGCTAGAGTTAGAGTCCTCTGGGGATGATTCTGAGGGTAAAACCAAGTCTGACGAAGCATGAATAATTGATTTTGGCGCCTTTTTCTGCTTCTTCGTTTCGCTTTCATTTGATATCTAGTGTGTTAACTTCCTGGTCTTGTATTGCAGAGAGTTACAGCAGGACGTCATATAAAGAAAACAGCTTAAAGTGTGGAGCAGTGTGTGATTGGCCAATCTCTCAGAAGTAAAGAGGATTACAGGAACCTGTGTGTCTTTGTCTGTGCCAGAGCTTGTGTTTGCACTCAAACCTGCCTACCCACGTGCCCGAGCGCGTCCATGTAGATACCAGATAGTAAGATGGAGTAAAGGAGAGGAAGCTGTGACTTTAAAGGTATTTTTAGTGCTGAGAGTCTCACTGGTCAGGAGAAGTTGGCGTTGAGGTGGGGTGGGGGGGTATTAGACGCGTGCCAGGTTGCTAATAGGGATGAGAGGAGCTCAGCCCTAATGGAAATTAAACTTCACTTTGTGAGTACAGCCTCACCTGGGAGCTACCTCACCTGACTTCAGGATACACACATTAAAACACCAAAATAAAGGTAGGTAGCTTTTTATTCCCTTAATTTTCAGGGGGTAGCCACTTACTCTCTACAAAGAAGACAGAATTATGGCTTAAAGCTCTCATAGGAAGGTTCTGGAAGCATACTTAAGAGCAGGAACAAGAGCTGGTACATCTCAAAAGTTTCATTCGTCTTCTGTTAATTGTCTTATCTTTAGACAAACAACTTTTATCAGCAGGAAGACAGCATTAGTACCTTAAAAGTTGAGTTTCCTTCAGCAAAATAAGCACTTTTGTTTGGTGTCTTTGCCCCTTACCCTAGCTATGTATTCAAATTTAATGAACACAGAGCAGCGTGTGATATCTGGTTACCAGACTCATGTTACGTTGACTGAGCTACAAGGCACACAAACTTTAACTGTGAATGTCTAGGGGAAAAAAAAAATGATATTAAATGAAGGTCAATAAATACGTACAAGACAATAAATATGCATATTTCCCAAGTGTTTCCAACAGAGCAAGGAATTTCTAACACAGCTTTGCCAAACATCCTGGTTTTATTTTGGACGCTTATATTATATTAGAGAAAGCATCGTGGCAAAGACATAAGAAATCAGTTTATAATTTTTTGAGCAAACACAAGATACCTGTGCTCCAAAGAAAGGAGAAGCATCCAGTGTAGAAATCTTTAAACCCAGTTAAATCCTTACTATTTGCCTCCCCTGGGCTGGTGCTCTACCTCCCCCTTCTACATACCCTACCACGACTCCAACTACACCGAGACTACTGTTCTCGTCTCTAGCAAGACACATGAGGTGCCCTGACTGCCCTGGACTGGGCTAACGCTCTATCTCCCCCTTCTACCGACCAAGACTCCAACTACAACATTGCTACTATTCCTATCACCAACATGACACATGAAATTGCAAAATCTACTGAGGAGATACTGAGGAAAGAGAGACAGCTTAGCAAGAGGTTGGGGGAGGCAGGGCTAGGATGAGGTGCCCTGAAAGGGGCTGGTGTTCACCCCTGCCAGGCTAGGCTGAAACTCTACCTTCCCCTTCTACCTACCCTAGCACAACCCACAACAACACCTTCATCAGACCCTGACTTAGCAAGAGAGTTGGGGAGACAGTGCTAGGGCAAGTTGCCCTGACTGCGCTGGACTGGGGCGACGCGCTACCTCCCCCTTCTACCTACCCTACCTCGACTCCCATCTACAACATCACTACTATTCCTATCCCCAACACGACAGATGAAACTGCAAAAGCTACACAAGAGATACTGAGGAGAGAGAGCTGAATAAAAATTATTGCTGCTTGCAAAGCATGAGAAAACTAGGGCTGCAAGCAGTACTGAAGGGCCCTTGCACCCTGGCGCACGTCGGAGTGTGCCGCAACTGCCTGTGTGTGGCAACGGTGAGGTGTAACCAAACCCTTGCATTGTGTTGCTGGCAGAGTGACAAAGGTGGAAGCTAATATGTAGAAGTGATCAGGAAAGGACTTTTTATCATGTAAAATAAAAAAAAAATAGAACAGATATTTTATGTCGAAGGTGCTACTGGTGTGTTACAGTAGGGGGCGCTACAGCAAAACCATGAAATTAACATTGAAATTTGTAGAGAGGCAGACCATGATCATATGTTAGATTTGAAAGCAATCGGATGTTTCATATGAGAGTTACACCCACTTCCTGTCTGATGGCAAAGGATCAATATGGCTACCATGGCCACTGGGGCATCCATAAATGAAACATATCAATGTTGGGACTGATACTGAGGACATCAGGTCAGAATCAGAGCATGATAGGTTCAACATAGTAAGAATAATACAGAAATGACCCACTTCCTGTCCAGTGGCGAAGGATCAAAATGGCTCCCATGGCCACTGGGGCATCCGTTCATGATACATGTAAATGTTGGGACTGATACTGAGGACTTTAGGTGAAAACCAGAGCATGATAGATTCAACACAGTAAAAGGAATGCAGAAATTAGCCATTTACGTCACTTCCTGTTGGCAATAGAGGGTGCTATGATGAGCTGTTTTCATGTGGGTGCGTTCAGTGTGATACTGTTGTGTTGCGTTAACACATATAAGGCCATAGAATGATCTCTTCCAAAGTTACATTAATTGTCCAAAAAGAGTCCTTCTTTTTAAAAAAAAATTCCAGTGAAGCAGGTAGACTTGCTGTTGGGATTTTGGCATGGGTCCAAGAGGCTTTTTTGTAGGTGTGGTCATGGTGCATGTCCTGACCAAAAATCATGTGCCTCAGTTCAATGGTGTTTGGGGACTGATTTTTTAAAGTAAGAAAAGAGGAAAACGTGACAAATCAAATTTTGTTTTGTCAGAAGGGGGCGCTGTTATGAATTTTTGATGTTGGTGCATGATTTGATAGAGACTCCATGTGTGTTCATCTGTGTGAAGTTTGGTGATGATTGGTGTAAGCACTGAAGAGTTGTCGGTTTTACATCATGTTTAATGATAAATTTGTGAAAAAAAAAGTTGTTTTTCAAGTTTGGGCCCTCATCACGACCCCCTGTGAAAACTCCTGCCGTTGATAACTTAAAGTGTCCATCTTGTCTAGTTTGAGGAAAACCCATTCTGGAGTCAAGGAGATAAGTCCCCTGTGACTAGTTCGATCAACTGCAAGGACAGTAAAAGTGCTGAAAATTGCCAAATTTGGGCACAAAATGGCAATGATCTCATTTCCTGTGCATTTTAGAGGATGGTCCCAAGAGGATTTTTTGTTCGCCTAGTCATGATACATATGTGTGGTGATTTTCATGCACGTCCCTCAAACTTGTGGGCAGGGCTCTTGAATACCAGGTTTTGGGGCCCTTGAGGGGCCATTTTTTGAGCGAGACAAATGGAACCACCGGAATACCAACAAGCCAGGATCTAACAAGCTGCCAAATTTGGTGAGTTTTGGAGCATGATAAGGCCCCCAAAACTCAAAAGTTGTGAGTGTAAAATAATAATAAGAATTCCTTCAGTTTCAGCAGGGCCCTCGCACTGTTCAGTGCTCGGGCCCTAATTATGCAAAGCTATCACAGTGTTTCCAAGTGTGAAGAACTGGAGTAAGATGTATCAGCAATAAATTCTAAGAGAGTCACACAGTACAGAACAAATCTGGAAGAGATAGACAGAGAAAGATTTCAAAGACTCTGGAAAGAAAACTAGTGAGAGATGTGTCTAAAGACCCCAGAACAGCTACTAAGACGCTAGTGAATGACTTAGTCATGATAAGAATTGTAGTCTTACAGTAGACAATCACTAGAGCCCTGCACAGGAATGAACTGACCATGAGCTAAACATAGTTTATTTGGGATCTCTGCCAAAAATACTACAATACCCACAATTCTAAAGTCTGAAAGTGATGTCTCTGATTGGTGGAGTCTGTTAACCATGGTAATGTCTACTGCATCCACAAATAATGACTGTTTGCTGTTGATTACGTCCATTCGTGTGGCTGTAGTGCGGAGCGTTCGATACATAATCTACGATTATATGAAGACGTTATTATTTTGAATGTAAAATAAAGACAAGCACTGGTAAAAGGTACCTATATGGTTTTAAAGTTTGAATAGCTGTCGTGAGCAATAAACATAATGAATCATGAGTTGTGGGACAAGTAGTTCCTTCAGCTATGTAAAGTTGAAAACCTTTGCCTTTTTGTCTGTTTTCGTACGCCTTTTTTAAAGGCCAAATTAAATGGAGATTTGTGGACATGAATGCTCAAGAAGCTTATTAGCTTGGATCATGCATTCAAAGTGTTGTAATACTGATTTTACAAAACATCTATGGGGGTTTTGATGGGCGAGTTATACTTTTAGAACCAGAACTGCTGGAAAAGTAGACACTGTTGAGCTCTGTTGCAATCAACAATACAACAAAGCTCTGCAGCACTAACCCATCTGTCAGAGACAGTGCGGCTTACAAACTTTTAGTGGCATTGAGTGTAAGTGTGTGAGCTTGTCCTCTTTTCTTGCTGCTCATTTAAATAAATGCTTGAGGCCAAAAGAGAGCCATCTCAAGTTTCTTTGCAGAAAAGAGGAGGAAAAAGAGCCAAAACTTGATAGGATTTGTATGGTATGATTTTTGTCTCCTACCCAGCACAGGACTCCTGTGATTTATCAGGCTGCCTGAATATTTAAACACCAATTACAGTGGATTCAGTGCAGGTCTGTACTCAAAACTTTGATATATAACTGGAACACGCTCAAAGGGCACTGATGGTGTTTTAGTGAGACTGCTCAGGGTTGACTGTATGCAGGTGTGTGCGTGCAAGAGTGCTGGGTTGGCACATGCCAAAGAGAAGGCTTGTCCTCAGGCCTGTGTTTGATATTTGTTTACACCTGTGTGGGTCTGTGTGACAGTCTGTCTGTGTCAGAGAGAATGCTTTGCTTTGCTTGACTGGATGCCTCAGTCAGTGTGTTTTTGTGACTGTGTGGGTGAGATGCAAAGAAAGAGAGAGAGAGAGATAGAGCATGCATGTGTGGCCGCTTCCGCCTCACAGCGTACAGACAATCAGGCCACGCTCCAGCGCTCAGTGCGAAGAAGAGGAGGAGCAGAGCAGCGGCTACACAACCATCGTTTATCACACTAGAAGGAGAGCAAAAGTCACCTCTTCTTAGACATAGGCATACACCGAGGTGAAGAGGACAAGGAGGCTGAGACTGAAATAAAAGCAGTAAAACTAAAATCTTATACCGTCCATAAGAACAGGAGATGAGGTAGGAAATAAAAAATGTGATTCTCAATGAAGATGAAGAGATAAGAAATTACCATTCCACCTTCCTCCTATCCCCCATGATGCCTTGTGTGATTTCTGAGCGTGACTCCCAGTGCCTTCTGTCACTGAATGAGGAACTGGTGTTTTCCATGGTAACTAAGCACTAATCCTTGTTATTAGAGCGATTCAGAGATTAAAATGTGTGCACGTCATCCATTACACCACAAACTGAATAATGTGATTATTCCTCAGCCTTCTGCTATCGAGGGATGGAAGGACAATATGAAGAAATGATCTCACTAGCTTATTTAGCTAACTTTATTAGCTTTGTATCAGTATTTACATAGTACTAAGGTTGGTTATATTATGTTAAAGAACGCAGGACACCTTTTTCACTTTCAAAGCTGATTTAGAGCCCAATCAGTCTTAACATTAACATTGTCACATCTTTGTTTTAGTTTTAATGCCCTTTGCTTAGCTGTTAGCTGACAGAAAAAAACAGCTAATGTGGCTAGCTGCTGCCCACTTCAAAACAGGCTCTAAAATATTAGTAAGGACATTCATCATTACATATTCAAGTACTATTCTTATTTCACAAATTATTCCCTCCTTTATGTTCAAAACACCACAGTTATAGCCACAGGTTTAGCTTTGTCTGGTTGTTAGTAAGGAAGGATGGCTCTCTAGTAAGGAAATGTTGTAATTTGCCAATAAAAGTTCATTCCAATTTTAGATTTTTTTTAATTCAACTTTATTCATAAACAAGGTCTGGCAGTTAAATTCATCAACATTACAGACTAAGAAACATTTCATAAATAAAACAGAACAGGTGAGGGGTCTTATTAAGAAGTAGTTATACGAACAGTGCTTACTTTAGCTTTGTAAGCCTAAGTTAAAGCTAACATAACTATGCTAACTACATAATTAATGTTACTAGATAATCCAATGTAGCTAAGTTGCTGCAGGTTCACCTACGGAAACCTTGTTAAAACTTTTACTTCCTCTAGATAGTCAAGTTTGATCGTCTTCTCAGCACTCTAAGTTAGCTTTAGCATCATGAGCTTTAGCAAATATAGGTAAAGCTAACATAGCTACTTAGGTAATGTACCTGCGTGGCTAACAAAGCTGCTTTGTGAGCTTGGCTACATACAACGTTATCTGTAGCTTAGTTGGCTGTAGTGAGCTTCAGCAAACATAGCTGTAGCTAACTTACATACACAAATAATGTAGCTGACATGGCTGTTTTGTGAGCTTAACTTTAGCTTCGTTAGATCTACATAGCTTTAGCAGCTAATGGAGCTATGTAAGTCATGCTAGCTGCATTTGAATGTTGTCATGGAGGGCAAGCTTTTTCCCTGTAAGCAGACTGTTTACTCGGCTTTATTAAACGCTCTGTAATCAGGTTTTGCAGGTCAGGTTTTAACTTTTAATTTTTGGTATCGTAACCTTTAACCTAACCCTAATCAGGGGTTTAATGCAGTTTTATTATGAAAGTTTTAGTGTGCATTTCTGTTCTGAGATATAGGGTGTCTCAGATGAGTTGTCATGAGAGTGGACGCCAGAAATGAACGATCTGCAGCCAGAATGTGTTGATTTATTCCCCTCTTGATCATGTTTGCCACCAAACCAGCTGATTGAACAATGAGCTGTAAACAAACCGAGGGCACTCCTTTGAAGGTGCTGCCAGCGACCATGGGCAGCACCACTTGTCATCTCCACATTCTCTATAATAGTACCTAAAGGTGCACTGTCAGGTATACGGTGAATAAAGATATGCAAAAAGTTTATTTAGCTTAGCATAAAGATGTTTACAACTGTGAACAGAAACCTTGTTCAATCAGATAGGAGAAAAAAAGAAAAAACTACTGACACTTCTCAAACTGACTGAAGTTTTATATGTAGTTTATATCTCAAACTTTATATTAGTCTAAATTTTCAGCAGGCTTTGTGCAGCTTTTTTTGTTAGCTAGCTGCTTTTACTATGAGCCAACTGATTTGAAAAACATTCATAATATCTTGTTGTTAAACTATTTCAGCTAAAACAAACAGTTCTGATAACCATTTTGCACTTTAAAACATTTCTGCTGATAACTCCTGCCCTACTGATTGAAACAGACATTAGCTTAGCTCAGCTAAGCATAAAAACAGGAATAAATAAAACAGCTGGTTTTGTTCTGTCAAAAGATTAAACATATCAGCCTACAAGTGCCTGTTAAGCTAAAAATCTACCATGGTATATTTTGTTCTGCTAAATAGTTCGGTTTTATTGCAGGTCTCATCAACCTTGCCATGTCTAAGCTAGGTGTTGTAACGTCCAGCACATAAAATCACAACACATATTCTGTCTGTAGTATTTAGTACAGCTTGTTGCTTTGTTGGATGTTTTTCTAACCAAGTACAGCAAGAAAAAGCCCATATATAACTCTGTGAACTATAGGTGACAGAGAAATGAGATAGCTTAGCTTAGCTTAGCTTGGCTTAAAAACTCCAAGCAGGGGAAAAAGCTAGCTTGATTTTACCACATGTTGAAAAATACTAGAATTACTTCCAAAGCCATTTTTACAAACATATAGCATCTTATTTGCTTAGGCTATGTCATAAAAAGTCTTGCTGGATTTTGATTTGGTTTATATTTAAAATTTAAAAAATACATAAACGCTTTGTCCAACAGTCTTAGGACAGGGCTAAGCAAGCTTTTCTACTCTGTATACCATACACATAGATGCAGCTTTGGTTGCAACTTTTTACAAAAGAAATACAGCCACACAAACACTATTTTGAAGGAGGGTTGCTGCAGCTAAACAGGAATGTAAGCCTTTTATACAGTGAGGTGATTAAAATTATTATGAACAAAACTCAATAAAATTCAAACTGTTTTGTCAAAAAAAGTCAGGCATGAACTGTAATCCAGGATACTTTTTTAAAAGCAGCTGCCATGGTATACATCGGCTTTAGTACAACGAAAAGCCTATCTGGTGTTTTTGGTATCTTAGTGAGAATCTTTCGGTCCTTGGTCCTCCTGGTCTTACTATACCCTTGTGAAACTTGGATGTTGACTGATGACCAGAAGCGCAGACTGGACTCCTTTGTGCGAGCTTCTCTTTGGTGCATTTTTGGGTATCGTTGGCAAGACCCTGTGTCGAATGCTGACTTGTTTAGGAGAGCCATGAAAGGATTGGTCAGCTGCCTGACACCGGAGTAGCAGCTGTGCTTTTACATGCACTTGGTGTTGTTTGGGCCTGGGCCTGATCAGGCTCACCAAACACTGCTTGCCCAGGGCCCAGAAGGCTGGTCCAGATGCCTGGGGCGACCACATGCATTCTGGAAGGGGCATCTGGGAGGATACTTGGAGAGATGAGGCACAGGCCTGGCACAAGCCTGAAGGATGGCCATCGGGAGGCCAGAGCAGTATAGGACCAAGGTTGATGTAGAGAAGTACCAAACTGGCATATCCTCCCATACCTGACCTGAAACCCTTAACTATTATAAACTCATGCCGAAGCAGGTCGGAAGAAACTTAAAACATCCTTTCCATTATGAAAAGCTTCCATTGCTGTTCCTTGCTCTTTATTCAATAAAGAAATGTGGTCCATTTCTGACAAAACTGCCATGATACCATAGCTCCATCCAAGCTGCATGCTACACTTGTGGCAGCCATTGCTATTGCTTTCTGTACAAATGTAGCTGTCTGTTCTCCTCACATGATTCTGATTTGTCAGGTCGGAACTCAGACTAGACACAATCATTACAGACTGGAGCTTTGCAAGGTGGATTTGCAAGATGACAATCATGGAGTCTGGCCAATCCATTTGCTTTGCAGGGTTAGAGCACTTGAGTCCGAAATGCATTCAGGCAGTTGATTGTAAATTAGAACTGACAACAGCTTAATATAGTGGCCTTTATAATACAGACTACTGTTTTTTTCTATGGAGAATGACAGTATGTCTCGGTATCACGGAGTGGATTTGTCTGAAGGCTGTGATAAAACAAAATAAAACAATTCCCATTTCAACAGCTGATGGATATTTTAATCCTGGACAGACCTCCTACTGTCATTGACTTGCATACATCTAAAGCTGTAGCTGCCCTCCCTCCTATAAATGGCACTGGCGTAGACACGTCAGGAGCCCAAAACCATGGCTGGACTGTAGCTTTTTATAAACATGGACTCAGAGGAGTGGTACCAAATTTAGTGATGGAACATTTCACAAGCATTGGATTATTTCTCAAAATATCAAAGCAACAGTCTAACAAAATGGGAATTATTTTGGACTAAAATTTGATGTTTTGACTCTCAACATACCGCAGCAACGGCACAAATATAATATTTCCCTTGCTAGGGCTGCCATCACATCAGATTTGGTTCAAATCATGAGAGCCCTAATTCAGAGGCTTTTACACATTACAAGAAAAAAAACATGGGCTCCGTAACCTACTCCTCAATTTAAAATATTCCTCGCCAGCCCTCCCCAGGTACTGACAGAGCTGTGAACTGGGTGCATATAGGACACATCTGCCCCAGAGCTCCACAGACAACACAGCAAATGAGCACACTGTCATATTGCAACACATCTGCTTGACATACAGCCGAGCAGACGTGTTTTAATATCCTACTCTCTGAGTCTGGGGACTGGTTGTGCATATTCTGAGTACAGTGCAGCTAAGTATACTGTAGGCTAGATTTGCATTTTCAGCATGTGGGCTGATGTAATGCAGCTGTAATGTTTCATTTTGGTGTGATGTTGTGTTTTGCAAATGCAGATGCAGCCTGCATGTTGCCTTTTCATTAGTGAGCTTTTATATTTGACCCATTTCATCCGGTATGCTGCTCTCCGTGACAACACTACCTGTCTAATCATCATGAGAGGAGTGCAGACAAAGAACTCATTGTGATGTAGCTGGCTGCAGCCAACCAGATTTTCCCCACACGCCAGTTTCACGTTCATATTTGGGAATAGAAGGAGATAATAAATTGAATATCCTACAACTGCCAAGTGAAAATAATGCAAAACTTTGAGCTATTATTTATGTTATGAGTCGTCTAAGGACCTTTGAAGCTACTTATGAATATTTTATGTAAGCAATATCCCTATAGTAAGATCTATGACCTACTGGAAATCACTGTTATGGTGATTTTGATGCTCTGTGAGATGTTTCCTAGTCACAGATTATTAAAAATACACAAAAAGTTGCTCAGAAAAACTAGCAGAATTTCTCTGATCCAGGAAAAAAAGCACAGGGCAACTTTGTTTGAGGCAAAAGAGGTGTGGTGTCTGTTCATGCAGTATAAATGAACTTCCACAAGCCTTTGCTGGAGCCCCAGATACTTGACCCACAAACAATATTTACAACTCTCTCTTTTAGATCTTTCTCTGACAATTCCCATAACGGCTCTTTCAGCCTAAATGGGATTAAACCAACCACCAGGGAGCCTCACCTGATTGTTTGTTCGTCTAAACCTCCACTTGTTAAAAATACGTTGAAAAATGCTGAGTTAGTCCCCTTTAAAAACATATTTTCCTCTACTGATGTCTTCTGATCACCTGTCAGAGGCTGGGCATGCGCAGTGAGCACGGGAGCAGAGAGGAGAATCTGCGTCAAGAGTGCTAAGTTGACACAGAAAACCGGAAGTAGTTCTCGTTCGTTTTGAAAGACAAGCGTGAATATAATACTTTATTCCACATAAAAAAAAAAGAATTAGATATTTCTTTTCGTTTGAATGGAGCCTTAAAGTAGTCCTTCCAACAGTTTGGAGTTCGAGAGAGATGAGTGGCGCTATTAAATGTGAAGTTTAGTGAGGTTTATGAGTGTAAATTTGTCTTAACGGCTGGATTAACTGTAAATTATACGTCATTTAGGCTAATTATCGTGCATTAATGCTAACCCATTTTAGTGCCAGCTAATGAGATGTTTTATTTTTTAAATGTACCGGAAGCGTGCCTCTATGACTGTGAGTAATAGTAAGACCGAGACCCCCTCACGGAAAACTGTGGTAACTGTGGTGTACAGCTGCAGAGATGCGCGACACAGAAAAACAAGGAGGACTGAGGGACATGGAGAGACAGCACCGGGAAAGGAAGTAACCACTCAGCATCCACCGTCTGAGATGAACCGAGACACCGAGGAACACCGTGTTCGCTGCGCACTTTGGACATAAAACCCGCAAAGAGGTCTCGGATCGTGCATTGATCCGACTACAAGGGGGGTACGGGAGGGGTCGATCATGGGGAATGAAGCGAGCCTGGAAGGAGGCGAAGGGCCGCCGTCTGGGCTGCCGGAGGGGCTGGCACCGGACGGGAAGGGCGGCTTCGTTCGGGTCTCTGATGGGACTCCCGTCAACCTGGATGAACTCAGCGAGGAGCAGAGGAAGCAGCTCGCCGCCGCGATGTCAAGGGCGCAAGGCAGGCAGCCTGGAGGCGCAGCAGCTGCACGAAGGCAGGGCTATTTCACCAGCATTTTTTATTCTTTGGTGCACTAAAATACCCTCACTATCCAAGCAGCGATACGCGAGAGACGACTGGGTGGATGTCTTGTGGTTGAAGCATTTGAGAAGATGCTTTAAGGAAGCTTGTTCACGCCCATTTTAATCCTGCCAGCCCTCACCGTACCGCGCTTCCATTCTTAGAGCTCCCCGTAATAGATTATCATTAATAAGGTCTGATGATCTGCATGACAGAAGGAGATTGTAATCTCTCTAATTCAGCCCTTATATTAGCTGGGCGCTCAATTGATAGATTACATCTTTGGACGTTGTGTATGTGCCATTTCAGTGGATGCATTGTTTCAATGAGGATTTTCGTAGCCTGATATTGGCTTGATTTGGTGAATTGTTAGTGTCACTGTCCACGGTTTGTCTCAGTGAGATCAGAGCGTAAGAGACACACCTCCCGTATTTGTACAGAATTTTCGAAATGCCTGCTGGGTAAGAGAATCTGTCGTGCCTAGTGTTTTTTTTCCGCTTTTTTGAACGACGCCTTAATTCCCAGCTAAACATATACGCCACCTTCATCAGCTGTGCATCCAGTCTCTTTTTAAAAATGCCATTTAAACTGAGATTTTCGCTAAAAGTGGGTTTGAATGTGTGAAACATACCCTGTCATGGAGGGGGAGCTGAAGGCTGGTGATGACAACAATATCCTGTATTCGCAATAATGCCCCATTTTTAAAAACACTGTCATTTAGTCGCGAAAATCTTCAATATTTGATAAATGCATTAAGTGTCGTGCTACTAATCAGCTGTATTTGGGGGAGAATTGTTATTTATATCGGAGCGAAAAGAGGGGGAGGGGTACATCAATATTAATATGGCTAAAAATAGAACAGCAGCGTTAATGTCATCACACATAGACTTCCCCTTCTGCTGCTTTTTTTTAATGTAAAACTCTCCTCTCTTGTTGTCATCTGTCTAGTCGCTGTCCCTGGTGCTGAAATCGAGCTGCAGTGAAATGGCAATACACCACCACTCCTTAGAATGTTTGCTAGGTCTTTATTACCCAGAATTCATTGTAAAGTAATCAGATGTTGTATTCATCACTGCTTTAAACTTAATTACATGGCTGTAATTTATCTCAGACCAATATATCTGTTAGCTGCAATAACAAAACATCCATCCAGTTTTGAGTCCCGAGATGCATTTCCCTAAGGATCCCCGTGACTTCTTCCTGTGTGTAGGTTGTGTAGGTTGTTTTTGTCGCCTCTCAGCCTGAGCTAACAAAGATGTCTCAGCTTACCCCCACTGAGCCGAGCATTTCCCTCTCTATCTCAATGATCTACACTCTGTGTCATTCAGCGGTATTCACTTTCCTGTCAGCTTCACCCGAGGGCTGCTGGCCACACATTTTGTGCTCACTGATGTGTTGAAAAGGGCCCGAGATTACAAAGCCCTAATGCCATGGTCTTTTGCTTTTATTATTAGCTCAATGATGCCATAGCTGAGGCAGAGGAGTGCGTGTATCCTTAGCAATAGCTACAAGATTGAATAATGGCAAATGGATTGAGAAATGTACATTTAGATTAGAGCTGACATTCCACATAAGAAATGGTCAAAAGGCTAAAATAGGATCACATCAACATAAAAATATATTTATATGAACTTATGTTAAATTGATAATCTCAACGCTTATCATGGCTGTAATGGACACTTGGTAATGTCAGTCAAATGTCATCATTTTTTGAGAAAAAAAAGTAAAATGGGAATGTCCTCATCTTTCCAATGTCAGTGTCATTGAACAATATTGATAATAACAGGGTTAATAAAAAAGTTTCTGTTTCCCTTTTTCTTTTCCAGACCATCAGAATCTGATGCCCAGCGGAGTCCCCAGCAGGTAGGGGCCTCCAGGGGTCCTTCAGGTCTCAGTAAGAGTCGAACTGTAGACGCCTTCAACCAGGGTCCACCCGGCAAGCCCACACCAGGCCGCAGCCCTTCCTCCCTTAGTCTTTTTGAATCTAGATTCCGGCAGGAGCCTAAAGACCCAGAGACCAAATCCTCCGGTATGTTTGGCTCAAGCTTCCTCAGTGGGGCCAATCCCCTCAGCGCTGTCTCCTCCATGACCTCCTCTGTCTCCTCCTCCATTTCCTCCATGGGAGACTCCGTCAACATTCCCAAGTTTGGACTGTTTGGGGATGAGGAGGAAGAGGGAGGAGCAGCTCCTGAGTCCAAGCAGGGAGGAAAACCACCAGGGAAGGGCCCTCAGCAAGGGCCAGGACCAAAGGGACCACAACAAGGACCACCTCAGAAACAGGGTCAGGGACCTCCTGGACAAGGACCAAAGCCAGGGCAAGGGCCACCAGGGCAGGGACCCAAGCAAGGTCAAGGTCCTCCTGGACAAGGACCTCCAGGACAGGGACCCAAACAGGGTCAAGGCCCTCCTGGACAAGGACCAAGGCAAGGTCAGGGACCACCAGGTCAGGGTCCTCCTGGCAAAGGACCTCCAGGCCAAGGACCCCAAGGGCAGGCCCCAAGGCAAGGTCAGGGACCCCCGGGGCAACAGGGCCCAAAACCAGGTCAAGGACCACCAGGTCAGGGTGCAAAACAGGGTGGACCCCCTCAGCAAGGACCTGGGAAACCTGGACCTAAACAACAAGGTCCACCAGGGGCTCAGCCTGGTGAGCCAGCTAAGAGCGGAGGGCCCCCTGGTCAGCAGGGGCCTGGAAAGCCTGGAGGTGGTGTCTGTCCGCTGTGTAAGACCACCCAGCTGAATGTTGGGTCCAAGGATCCACCGAATTACAGTAACTGTACAGAGTGTAAGAACCAGGTCTGCAGCCTGTGTGGGTTCAGCCCTCCAGACTCAGCGGTAAGACTTTCATTAGATTTCTTCTTAACAGTCTAGCATTATTTCCACAGTGGCCTGTAATGAATCACTTTGATGTCTTCATTTTGAATACAGCTGTCAGTGTTTGAGTGATAAATTTCCACTGCTCAAATGAAATTCAATTCTGCAGCCTGGTACACTTCATTTATCTAACAAAACACGAGTCAGCCCATCTTCAGGTCACATTTACACTGCAAAAATATACGCCTTTTAGCATATTGCTTTAGTAGTATACTAAAATGCATTCTGTAAAACAAAAAATGTCAAACAACATAACTTGTGGATTTAAAAGCAGAAAGACCTCAAAATGATTAGGAAAAACAGAAAACCTAAAAGATTGGAATGTATCAAGTAGATAAAAGTGATATTTGAAAACCAGACCATAAATTGTGACAGTTATATTTAGTATTTTTTCCAATTTGAATTCATTGTATCCTGTTAGCAGCACATTACTGTTCACAAAGGCTGGCAGATTGAGTAGGTCTCCTAAGAGTGGCATATGATTTGAGGAACAGAGGGACCATATGGACCCAGGGAATGTGGTGACCAAGGTGACTCATGTCATGGCCACAGGAAGATACTGTGCCAGCATGTGAGGACACTTCGTCACACATGGACCTCAAACGCTGGTGGGCTTTGGTCACAGCACAGCAGAGTGGATGGTTGCTTGTGCTTAAGCTTCTTTTTTGGGATTTTTTTGCAAACAAATTCACGGGTCATTTAGAGCATATTGATATTTATCTAAGACTGAATTTCTTATTATTTTCTGAACACAATTAGATGTGAGTTAAAAGCTGTTTCTGTCGCAATAAGCAGGAATAAGTGGTGTTAGCTTTGGTTGGATGAATGGACCTTATCTGCTCAGTCTATGCAACGACTACAGAAATACACTCATTGTTCTTCACTAGATAGTGATCATACAGTCAACATTGGCCCTTTTAAACACTGTAGCTTGCCCACATTGGGAACCAAGGAGATAACCTATACACAAAGACCAGTGTTGTGTAACTCAACCTTGTTAGAACAGAGTGAAACTGTCTTTATATAGTCATATTTCAGCTTTTCTGCCAACTGCCATGTTGAAAATATTCATTGCTCAGGGACTTCATGTTGTTGCACAATGAGGCAATAATGCAACAAAAAAGAATGTGAAATTATTATTGGTATATAAATATGCTGTTGCCTTTTCCACTTATTGTGAAATTGTAAGATTTTATTCTTTTGGTGTTATGAAAAGACAACACAGTCGAAAAGAACAGGATTCAGTTAATTTGAAACAGTAATTCATGCACATGTCTGAATTTGTTTGTATTTATGTGAAACAAAAAGAAGCTCCTCATTGTAGGGGTTTAATTGGTTCTGCCTCCCCGCGTTTATACTGTAATTACACTTGCTTTTGATGTCTCTGCTCATAACAGTCTAGAAATTTGTTCCAGTCAAACCTAACCCATCTCTTGTTTCATTCACAGGGTAAAGAGTGGCTGTGTCTCAACTGCCAGATGCAGCGAGCAATGGGAGGTATGGATCCCCCTGGCATGACAAAACCAAAACAAGGCTCGGCCCCACCCTCCCCCCAGAGACAGGTGCCCGGGAAGCCTGGCAAGCTGCTGATAAAGCAGCAGAGCACCACTGACCAAGGGTTGACACCGCCAACAACGCCAAGGCAGAAGTCGCCAGGTCCCACTTCCCCTGTCCCTTCTTCCCCAGGCTCTTCAATGGGAGGATCCCCTAAAATTGACCCAAAGACTGGCCGCCCCATCCAGCAGAAGTCCACACCCCAGCAGTCTCCTGCTAAACCCAAACAGGAGTCCAGTTTCTTTGGCGGGTTGGGAGGTATCAGTCTTGGAGGTTTAACAGATGCAGCCAAACCACCTGCGGCTGCATCCCAAGCCTCCGGAGGGTTCTTTGGCGGGTTGGGTGGCTTAATGGAATCATCGAAACCTCAAGCACCAGCTGCATCCAAGCAGGAGGAGTCAGTCGCTGGGAAGTTTTTTGGAGGTTTTGGCGGGTTGACTGAAGCAGCGAAACCTCCAGCTGCTGCGTCCCAGATGTTCAGCTTTGGGTCGTCGCTCTTGAGTTCAGCCACCAATATTGTCACCGGAGAGGACGACAAGGCAGCGAAATCTCCTCCAGGGTCACCGCCAGACTCACCCGCTGACTCAGGACCAGGCTCCCCCCCGGATTCCGGCCCGGGATCACCACCTGACTCTCCGTTCTCTCCTCCAGGGTCTCCTCCCGATTCGGACTCTGCTCCTGACACCCCACCAGCCAAGTTCAAGAAAGCTCCCAGAGCTCTTTCTGTGGAGAAGAAAGAAAAAGAACCAGCAGCCAAACCTGCATCTGCACCTGCACCAGCCTCAGCTACCAAGGAAAACTGCCCCCTCTGTAATGTGGATCTCAACGTTGGTTCAGCAGAGGCACCCAACTTCAGCCTTTGCACTGAGTGCAAGAAGAACGTTTGCAACCAGTGTGGATTTAACCCAACTCCTCATTTAGGAGAGGTAAGAAACGCTGTCTTGAACCTTATCCCTCTTTTAGTCCCTGCACCTACAAGCAATTTAAGCATTCTGTAAATTGAGCACAAACCTCCTCTAGACATTTCATTGAAATAGGTCACAGCAGAGATACCATCTGAAGTATCTTATCTTAGCTCTGTTTTCCCCACCAGGATACCCAACAGGAAGGATATATATATTTTTTATTTGAATAAGTACATCACTCTTCTCCAAGTAGACGCTATAAAGGCATCTTCATGTTTCACCACAGAATGAATGGACATGGTCAATTTATACTGGGTTTTTGAATGCCACTCTCATTACTATCAGGCTTTCTTTGGTGAAGAGGTCAGTCAGAGATGCCAAGATAAATTACGTTGTTTAAATGGACGTCTCATCATTGAAGAGCACTTCAGACAATTTACACTTGACTCTGAAATCTGATAGTCTGCATGCATTTGTTTGTCCAAAGTTGTTTGGGGTCATTGTTCAGGATGCACATATTTCCTCAGATCAACATCACGCTATTATATTCTTCATATTTTGGCGTGTGTGTTTGCTTGTGTGTTTGTATATGAGAGTTTTATCGTCGTAAATTGCCTACAGATGATGTGAAACCAAACACCTTTGACCTGCTTTCCTCTCATGCTGCCAGGGCTAGTTTCTGACTCTACTGGTGCCTTGTCTTATATTGTAACTCCCTCGCAAGAGAGTGTACAGATCCACTGAACAGATGGGACACTATGGTGTAGAATCAGTATATAATGGGGATAAAGGCCAAAAGGTCCTCATGGTTGAGTAGAGTCTCAGCATGCAGACAAAGAATAATCATCTTCTTTTAAAGGGCCTTTGTCATTATCTGTATTTTATCCATGATCAGCACAGTCCAACAAATGCACTGAAAGTAAAACCCAAGCATCATTAAATTGGTTAAAATCAAAGGCCACTTAAAATTAGATGATTGATTGTATCCTCTTAACACAGTCGTGCCATTTAAGGCACGTGTTTGTCACCCCACAGTCTCTGTAGGCTTTACGTGTTAACTACCGTGTTAGCTGTTGGTGTTAGTGTGTCTTAAGTAATTTGCTGTGTATTTCTGGCATGCTGATGAGCCTTCAAACAGAGAGTAGAATTAAACTGACATCAAGATACAGGAAAATTTCATGGGAAAATCAACTTACTTCCAAGCTATACTTTATTTTCCCTTAATATTACCCATTTATGATTGTTATGCAGCCAGTATCAGAGATTTGGAGTAAAAATAAATCATCTCTCTCGATGGTTAAAGATGCAGTAGGGCTATGGGCAGCAATAGGTTAGCTTAGCTTAGCATTGCAATATAATTAAGAGCTATTCCATGTCCAGTTTTGCTGGGGGGGTTTCTCCTCTCACTGACCCAGGTTGTTTGCTCCAGTTTCCAATTAATGTGCTAAGCTTAACTAAACAGCTGTTAGCTATAGCTCCAAATTTACTCTACAAGACTAGGATTTATGTCAGTTTTCTCATAGAAATCCCCCATCATAATGTAGATATTTCACTGAATGTTAGTCACAACCAAATAATTGTTTTGCAAAAATCTGTAGAGATGCACCAGTTGTGACGTTCGGGCTATAGTGATACTGATGTTTTAAATATAAATTTAGCTGAAACTCATGGCTGAAAAATACTTCTTTTGGAATAAGAGATATAAGATGCTAAGAATTTCACTCATGTTTAACAAGAAATCAGATTAGAGTTTGTCCAACAGGTCACCTTTTCTGCCATAAAGAAAATTTCTTATTTGATTCAGCTGCCACAACAGATTCAAGCATATAAATGATTGGACACAACAGACAAACACTGGTACCTGATATCTGTTCATGCAGCATAATTTTGCCAATGGCAGATGTTTCTGAAAAGGGTCATGCTTGGGTCAAAATATAACATAGCTCAAGCATTAGAGGAGATTTTTGACCCTGTATAAACCAGCTCTAAACAGCTCCTTCTCAACCTGCCTCTCTCCACTATGGGGTGTGCCCACACAAGCGCAGCCACATGCTATGGATGGAGATAGCAGGCAAAGGGTGGGTATTATTATGGCTGTTAATTGTGATATCACAAGTAGTGCATGGGTTGTCTGATGATGCCTGTGATTTGGACCTCTGTGTCACTGTTATTCTTCTATTTAGTGCTAAAATTCACAGCAGTTAGTGGGGAAAAAAACTTTAATTGTAACAGAGAGGCAATAGACGATGTGGGGAACGATAAACTGTATAAGGACAACTCTAGTATTCAGCACTGGAATGTGGGTATTATCTTGTAAAGAGAATTGAAGACCAGCTTTGCTAGCACTGCCAATTTTTAGCCATATTCTATATTCTGTGTTTTCTTAGCTTTAGAACGACTAAGCTGAAGAAGAGAGGCATAAAGATCGAAAAGTGTTGAAGATTTTGAGGCAGAGAATTCACTGTTTCAAAGTGTTAGTGTAGACAAATGAGCAATAATAGTAACTATGCAACCTCAAAATTTAAACTGATTTCTTGTAATTAAAATCATAATTATGATTTGAAGGTCATATGATGACCCATATGCAAACCAAAAATCATAAGCCTAGGCTGAATGGTGTGCAGGGGTGGATATTTAAAAGGAAATTTTAAAAAATTAGAAATGGTGACTTTCATTTGTCAGAAGGCGGTGCTGTGACAAAGTAATGATATTGATACATATGTATTCAGGATCAATGAGTGATCATCCCTGTGAAGTTTGGTGATGATTGACATAAGCATTCAAAAGTAAACAGGCATTATTGGTGTACTTTCACTGCAAAAAATGTACAAAATAGTAGTTTAAGTCTGGCTTCTGGTCACAGTCCCGCCCTATAGGGAAAACTCACAGTCTGGACAACATTAAGGTTGTCTAGTATGAGCAAGACAATTCTGGAGTCAATCTGATGAAATCCCTCTGACAAGTTTGTTAAAATATGAAACTTGTGATCGCCCAACAGCAGCAAAATTTGACCGTTAGCTAGCTGTTAGTGGTATGTTTCCTGTACATTTTAGAGGATGGCCCAAGAGACTTTTTTCCTTCTAATTGTGATACGTATGTGTATCGCTTTTTAGGTGCTTAGCATTTACCCAGTCCCCTGATTTCGATAGATTGCTGTTTTTGTTTTTTGTTTTTTTATTATTTTATTTTCTATTAAAAGTACTTGTGTCAGTTTGCCATAATGGAGAGTATGTATTTGTTACTAATGTTGAAGGTAAATTATGAATAAAATTCTACCTTTCCCCACTGCTACTGGCATTCAGGATGGCCACTTTTAATTTACAGAAGATGCAACACTATGAAAGACTCATAGTCTTTTCCTATTTTTGTCCCTAGGTAGCTTTTAATTGAAGCCAAGATTGGATAAAAAAAGCACTTAAACTAGAAAAGAAGGACACTGAAGGAAGCTAAAATTGCTCTAACTGAATAGAAATGAATCCTTTACATTTTGTCTCAAAGCCAGAATAGTTTTGGTGTTAAGAATGATTCAGCTAAAAATTGGTGCAAGGAGGATGAATCATGTTTGACTCATCTAGTACTGAATACAAATAAAAGGATTAATTCGTGCTGCAGCATAAGTTAAATCTTAAACAGGGGTCCCATGTGGGAAATGCTGCAGCAGACACACGTACGCAACTCTTGGTTTGAGTCATCTCCCCCCGACGTACTGTGCCTAACTTCTGTGTCACTGGCTGTCATAATGTCGACTGTCAGTGGGGGTTCACTTGCTGACGTACGAGAGTGGGTCAGAGTGTGTGTACCTAGGAAACGTTCGTGCATGTGAGCCGCCTGAGCAGCATGTTTTATTTGCAAGACTGTTAAATAAGTGAGACAGTCTGGTGTAAGCTTTTATTCTGAAAGGGTGTTGCTTGTTTAAATACATTATAGTCCCTGCAATCTGTGTTTGTATTTGCAAGTTTTTTTTTTTGTTTAATCTAGTTAGCTGAAGTTCTGCATGTCTTTCCTTGAGGTGGAGTGTTTTCACTCCGTGTCATCACGTGTGCCAAAGTAGACGTAATCTCTGCTTCCTAAAAAGATTAAAAGGCCAACAGGAAGCTTGTCATCTCTATCAAGGCCTGATCCTGGACTTAGGTGGCTCATATGACTCAGATTCATTGTTTTCTCTTCCTTTCTCCATCTGTTTCATCACAGTCCTTACTTTCTTGCCTCAAGAATTTCGCATCATTTCCCTCTGTCTGTATCCATTGAATCTTTCCTATCTTATAACGGCCAGAAGAGACTCACCTAATGCTGTTCTTTTTGGGGCTGCTTATCCTCCTTTTAAACACTATCCTCCATGTCAGACTCTCCCTCTGTGGTGCCATCCCTCTGCTTTTCTCAATGTCGTTCCCCCTTTGATGTAGGGAAAGGCTGGAAATGTGTGCCTGCGTCTAGTGCTGCTCAGCATGCTGTTACTGAAGCTCGAGCTCCATGTCACGTTGGCCTTATCAGTAATGAGCGCTCGTTGGAGAAGTCTTACGTAAAATGGGAGAAGCACCGCTTTCCCAACAAGCACAACTCAGAGGAGCCACATTAGGAGAGGAGACTGTAAAACATTCAGTTAGAGTTTTACCAAGTCTCATTTTAACCACCAAAATCCCTGCATATCTGAGTCACAGCAGATTTTTCCCAGTTGGAAGCACAGTGATGACTTGCTTTCCAAAAAAGATCCAAATCAATCTTGCAAAACTCCAATACACAAAAATTGTGGAGCACCAGTTGAGGAGAACAAGGCAGTAGCTTTGGGAGGGGTTCATTAGTACCATGAGCCGATGGCAGTGGCTACCACCCATGTAGCAGTTAGCTCAGATGTAGCTATAGCGGCATTTTTATCAAAACTGGACCATATTTCTTCATTAAATCAAAGGCAAAGGGCTCTTCTGCCCACCTGGCTCGGCATAAGTTTGCAATCCTTTCAGGTGGGGTTTAGTTGTACTATGAGCTGGTGCATAGAGTGACTGCTGCCAGGGTAGCAATTAGCTTGGCTGTAGCTGTAAAAAGCACCAGTTTTATCAAACCTCGACCATTTTTTAAAAATTAGAACGAGCAAAGAGCCACACTGAAAGCTTCTCTTTGCGGAGATGATTTTTGCACATCTTCTGATAGGCTTTGGCATGAATTTTAGCAGCACTAGCCCAGTCTGTCCAGTCGACACCTGTTAGCCTAGCTTAGCATAAGTACTGCAGTCTTGCTGAACCAGGCAAGCAATATACTAGGCTGCAGCTGATGTAGCAATTAGCTTGCATGTAGCTATATCATAGAAGCAGTTTTATCAGAACCGGGCCTCATTTCTTATCATAAGAAGAGCAAAGAGCCACACCAAAAGCTTTTTCTTAGTGGAGAAGATGTTGTTTGCACTTCTCCCTGCTGGCCTCGGTATGAGTTTTATCCACCAACAGGCTCCACTTTTTGTAAGCTTCAGCAGCACCCGTCTGCTGAGCTCATGTTACTACCAAAGCTGCTTGTCACGCTGATTGGCTCGTCATAAATGTGACTGAGAGAATGTTCGTCCAATCACCTTTCCTATCCTTCTCAAACACTTTCTGGGGAGGGGAGGCGAACCCTGACAGGGCTTTTGGCTCTGGTACCAAGCGCCTGGCCCATCAGTGGCTGGTGGGGAGCCTGGCTGTTGACGCGCTGCTGTTGGTGTGTTTCAGGGACGGCAAATGGGCCGCATCAAATGACACGCCAGTCTGGTTTGTTTTGGGCTTTAGGCTGCTGAATGGCTTCATTGGCAGTGAAAAAATGTTTTTTTTTTAATTAACCACGGAAAAATCAATTTAAAGCGGATAATACTGACCAAAACAGTACATAAGCTAGCTTAGCTAGCTGACTGTTTATGATTATGCTCAGTTAACAGCTGTTTAAGTGAGACAATTCAATTCCTTGATTCAGGTGGCTAGGTGCCTGGCCCCAGATCCGAGTACACTTAAGCCCAATGTCTGGTTCATTTTGGTCAGCATGAATGCAAATGAACTGCAGCCAGGCAAGGCCCACTTGGCCCGGTGGTCCTGGAGCATGATTCAAGTGGACTCTGGCAGGGTTTGATTAACATGTGAATGCAATTGCAGTCCGATACAGGACAGAAAGTCAGATTAGCTATATGACACCATCGTAAAAACTAAATTTCTTTACCCGACGGGGCAGTTTGTTGATATAATTTCTCAACAAAACGTGGAAAGCATCAGAATCAAGCCAACAAATGCTCTGCTATGACTCACCTTACGGATGAAAACAAGTTGAAGTCAGTGAGATGAGATGCAAAGGCACTAAAAGTCTCCTGTCACCTCAAAAGCCGCTGTATCCAAGAAGCGTGAGCGAGTTTAATCCTCTTAGCTGTGCGTAGATGTTTAGACACGAAGAGGGATGTTGCTGACATCTTAAAAAGTAATTCTAAAACATCCCTGGTGGCAGGATGGACTTTTTTACCAGGTTAAAACATAAACGATCCTTGCTCAGGTCATGACTCGAGTAGTTGCCACGGTAACTTCTTCTTCTTTCCCCTCCTTGGCGGGTTTGCAAACCAACTATGTTTGTAGCGCCACCTGCAGTATCAAACTGAGTACATTTGCATGTAATTGTTAGCCTGATGTATAAGCTTGTGCTGTGCATGTAAATATAATGTTAATGCCCTATTTAGGGCCTTAATTTGTTAGCTATACTGACAGGAAGACAAAAGATGCCTTGCAAAATTATTATTAATATTGGTGTGATTTATGATGAAATTAAAGTATTTTTTAAAAACTAATGGTTTGATGATATCAAGTAAATGTTGAAGTAGAGCACAGCTAAAGGGTTGGGTCAAGGCCTTAACAGTAATTAAAGAGAAATATGGCCATGTATGGATATCTTTGCAGTCATGTTTTTGTCTGCATACCTGTGTCCTGCACGCTCTTACATCTGTGAGGCTCAATATGCTAACACATGCTCACTTCATGGTGTTTCCTGTGTCCTCCTCCTTCATTGTTATTCCGTGGTCGTGCCCACAGAATAACAATACCCACCCACAGTCTGAACCCTCCAGAGTCTGCAGTGGCAGATAAAGGCCTCCTCTATGGTCAGTTTTACAAAAACACACATGTACATTCAGAGTACAGAAACAGCCTGTGGTTTTATCTGACTGGCAAAATGTGTGCCAGTTTTTTGTTCATCTCTTTACCTAACCATTTACATCCTTCACCCAGTTGTGCAGCTATTGTCCTCCTACTGTTGTTTGGTGTATCTGAGGTTGGTCTGTTTTTGGCCCCACACAGTCGCACTGCCTCACAGCTTCGCCGTCACTCGCCCAGGAGGCTGAAGTGTACAAAAATAGTCAAACACATGCACAAAGAGGGAGAACACAAGCTACTGCAGGGCAGCTTTCTCTCTCTCTCTCTTTTGTGTTCACTCTTTCATATTTCCTGCTTTTTAAAAAGGTCTTTCTGTTGCACTAGGCAACCCACAGAGTCCCCCCACAGCCACCTTGGAAGGCTCGAAATGGGTGCTATTTTTAGACATTTAGGTGTTGTTGTGTGCAGCGCTTGTTCCATGAGTTGGAGGTGTATTTTAGTTAATTTATTTCCACACATAAATGGGAATAAACTGCACTTTTAATATTCATGTTTTGCCTGAATGATTGCACACACAGGCTAAAGGATTACAGTCTTGTTTGCAAGTCCTGGACCTCATTCAAGATATGACAAGTGCTTCGTCTTTGTTTAAGAAATTTTTAGGACTGAAATGAGCTGCCCTCAGGCTCTGCAAACAGCCTCTTCTCTTCCCCTTTTCTCCAGCTCGCCCTCCAGCTCCGCTCCAGAATGATTTCCAATTATCCCCTCTCTAATTTACTGGTGCTCGCATGCTTAGCAAGGGCCACATTTTAGCCACAGAGCCAAGTTGGTGCCCAGAAGGTTGGGGGAAGAAAGCCAAGAGCATCGTGTGTGCCAGCTCTGAGGAAAGGACACACAGACACTTGAAAACACGCACTCACATTTTTGGCACAGGCCTCATCTAGTTAGCACAGCCTGTTGTGTTTACTTCCAGACTGTCGTTGCTTGCTCTCCTGTTTGACGCACACTTCACTGAACTGACAGGAGAGTCGATGGTGTGAGTTGAAAAAGCAAGCTCAAGTGTTTGACTCTCACTTCCTCTCTTAAGATTGATATTCAATAGGTGAGGGCAACAGTAGAGTTAGGTTAGGAAATAGATTCACCTCCAAAAATAATTTCCGTGCATTAAAAAACCCTGAGAGGATGTGGATTAGCTTTTTATGCCCGTTTAAAGCAGCTCCTTTCATCCTTATAGGGGGGATATAGAAAAGTGGCACAGGAGTGCAACTGGAAGGCATTTTGTGAAAAAACATCTAGACTACAGTTGCCAAAATGTTCAATACTTTCACTGTTACGTCTTTAAATGATACATTGTCACTGTCAAAAAGTGTCAAAGCTCCAAAAACTGTCATCTATTTCACAAGAGAGAAGAATGAAATCATCAAAAATGTCAGGAAAACTCCTACACACTGATTACTTGCACAAATACATTTGTCACAGTTTTGTAAGCCTGCACTTTTCATAACAAAAATCAAGAAAATACCCATTATTGGTGCCTAGGGCTTCTATTTTTGTTGCCAAGGTATAAATATTGTTTCTTTTTTTCAACAGTTTAGTTTATGTGTAAAATTCTGGTATTTAAACCACCATATCCACTATTTACAGATTCTTTACAAAATCGTTAGTCTGGATTATGGGAATTCCTCTAGTATCTGTTTTCAGGGGCAATTCAAGGCACTTAGAGTTGCAGCATTATAAAAAGCAAAGACTAACAAAAAAATCACAACTGTAAATACAAATAATATATAAAGAAAAGCATTTTTAAACAATATATACAGTATATGTATGTCTGTATACAAAAATTAACACTATAAACAGATGATTATAAATATAGCTCACAGATATCGACAGTAGTCTACATTTGAATATATGAACAAAGCTGTAGAATTAGAGTAAATAATTGAAGCCAAGGATGGTTGTTGTGAATAAAAGCAGAAAGTGTTCAATTGGAAATAAATAAATAAACAGGGTAATGTGAAATGGACCAATAGGAAGTAAACTAAATGGTTGTGATGCAATTAAATAAAATATAGATACATCAATATAAATTAAAGAGATATGTGATGTGGAGAGTGTAAAAAAGGTGTATTACTGCAAAAAGGACAAGGTCATAGTAGAGACTGTTTAGTGGTGTGGAGAGTGACTGTGACTGTTTAGTGGTGATCAGAGCAACTGTGACTGTTTAGTGGTGATCAGAGTAACTCTGTGACTGTTTAGTGGTGATTAGAGTGACTCTGTGACTGTTTAGTGGTGATCAGAGTAACTCTGTGACTGTTTAGTGGTGATCAGAGTAACTCTGTGACTGTTGAGTTGTAGTAGGGGGCCTCCTTGCCTTATTTTTGTTGCTGTGTCATAGATGTAAAAAGCCCAAATTGTACCATATTAAGAGCTGTTTGGGAGCAGAAATGCCAGCTCTTAATACTGAGATGAGCCAGATCTCTTAAAAAAATAGCCAGAATTTCCATCACCATAAGCCTGGCCAGGCGGATGTAAATAGCCACATGCTTACTATTGGTATGCCACCAGTTACTAAGTTAACAGGGACATCTTGCCAGAATGCAACGCCAGATGAAGGCTTCCCCTGTGCAGTCTGAGCTATCAGATTTCAATAGCCCTCAGAATACATTGTGGTGCATCCACACCTAGCATTAAGGATTACCACTTGTTATCTGAATACCCCAAATTGATGTTAATCAATGTTAATGTAAACAGGATCAAATTTACAGACTCCCTTGTGTTGTTTATACATTTAAATAGAAAAAGTAGGAGAAAAATCCACAAATATACATAAATACATCTTCTATCCTTATACAACATATGAAAAATTGTTAAAAGAGCTGTGAACTGGGTAACAAAAACACAGACACATCCCCTGTGAATGTGGCGTGCAGGAGGACGAGGCCGAGAAAAGATGAGAGAAAATCCTCTGACAGAAAAAAAAAAAGGAGTCCAACAGGGGAGTCGAGGGGGGGAGGGAGGAGGGGGGGTGTCACAAAGGATATGGGTGCCAGCCTTTGCTGCCCTAAGCAGCACAGACTATGACAACCTGACTGTTGGGGTTTGTTTTAGCACTTGTGACTCACGCTTCTGAGTCACATTAGCAGCACCTATAGGCACTGCCAGGCGGAGACGTCAGATGAAGCAAAAATTTTAAATGCACACAAGATTTGTAGAGTATAGGAAAGTGGACTATATTTGAACTCAACATAGTGTATGAGGAGTGCGAGGCCTTGTGTGGCTGTGTTGTCTTCTTTTAAGTATTAAGTCTGAATTTAGTTTCTGAGTTTAGAAACTGACTACTGACTACATTACTGGTATATGAAGAATTACCCATTATCACCCATATATCATTGTTTCATTTAAAGCTCCCATTTTGTCTTATTTTCTGGTTTTGAAACAAACTGAAATGAATATTAATGGTTTTTATGGCCTACAAAAACAAGACAGACCATCTGCATAAAGACATACTATTTCTATGAGGTACTTTTGATGCCTGATTCCTCTGCCAGGGGATAGGTGCTGAAGAAAACAGCTTTTTTAAAACAGTTTCCATGGCAAAAGAGTCTTGAGATTCTTGACACAAATAAAGCAAAATGAGATTTTTGTTTAAATAAATAGTACTCTTGAGATCAGCAAATAAATGAAAACAGCTTTGCCACAGCGGGCACCAAAATCAACAATTAAGATAGTGTACAGGAGATTCTAGTAAATTAGTAAGTTAAAAAAATAAATTAGTATTTGTTGATGTTTTTGCCACATTTGTCTTGTAAACACAAATATATTGGAAAATAGCACTCTAAATGATTATGATAACCAGAATTCAAAGTTTCTCAATCAGGCCACCCACATCAAATTGGATCCAATTATTTAGCTACTAGGGAAAAGAAGCCAACAAAGTCCTTAAATCCAACCTGATTTTACAGCTCTCCACAGAAGACAGAAAAGCATCTTTTAAACCTTACAACTCAACTTGTCCTATCTATAGGACAAGTTGAGACAGATTATGTGGTGGGCTGTGGATAAACAGGGAAGCAGTCAGAAAATGCCCTGGGACAAACTTCTTTCTCCTTAATCCCTGGTCTCTGAGCACATATAGCTGCTGTCTCACACCTCTTCCTTTGTGTCACCTCCAATTTAAAAGCACAGTCTTGTACAAACACAAATACGCCGTTTTTCCTCCCCTAGGGCACTTTTTCACTCGTGTGGATGGGGAATATCAATCCACAACGGAGCAACTAACCTGACACAAGGGAGAACAGAACATTTGGATATAGAATTAGACAATAAACATGCATTTAACCCAGAAATGTGTTTACTGAGCAGTCTGCCTCACTCACATTTGTTATAACCCCGGCCCTCTTGTTACAAAGCAGCAGGGGGTTAAATGTTCTTTTCTCAGAGGCTTTTTGAAAGCAGTATTTGTTTTATTCTGCTGCTCATCTCCAACGTTGCTGCCTACTTTGGGATTAAAGCCAACGATCTCCTGGTGTTGAGCCCAGCTCTCCAACCTTAAGGCTATCAACGCTCACATAACATTTAGTTTCATGATTCGGAGGAGAATTACATCAACACATGAGCACGGATCACTTAGAAAGAGTGCATACAGCACATTGAACCCTGGACAATTTATAACAGTGGGACGTTTATTAGTACAGAGATCTTTTTTGGCTTGTGAAGGAGCTGATGCTTTTATTTTGTGTTTGCTCTGCAGTGCATTATAATTAAGTTGGCCACTCAGCAATGCTCATCAATGAGAGAAGGGCAATGACTTCTGGGCTTTCGTTTTTGAAACACAGAGAGGGGACTTGAGCAGTGCTACAGAAAGGACACTAACCTTCCAACAGCCTCACAATCAATAGACATTTAACGAGGAACTAAACCCCCAGACCTTGCTTTTCAGATAAAACCTACATCTATGGATATTTAGACATGTTGTTGATCAACACGGGTCCAAATCTTGTCTCATCTTTATGTGCAGAGTTTTTAAATTCTACACTTTGTGTTAGAAACATGCATAGCAGCTTCCCTCTACAGGTTTAAACCAGCTTCTGCGTGTGATAAAAATTGCATGTGGAGTCCCCCAAGGCTCCATCTTGGGGCCTCTTCTGTGTAACATCTACACTTCCACTTCTCAGATCATAGAAAAGAACAAAATAATGAACGCTATGCAGATGACACACAGCTCGACATTTAAATGACCAGATGACCATGGCCCATACAAGCACTGGGTAAATGCTTTGAACAAAACCAATGAAGTGGTTTTTGGAGCCAAGAGCAAATGTTTAAAAGTCATCATGCATTTAATTCAGTAGTACCGGCTGCAAGTTGAAGTTCACGTGTAATTGCAGGCTCCAGCAATCAGAGATGTCATGTAATTCCCTAGGATTGTGGAAACTGTTGTTCTTTTCCTAAAATTTTAAATGTTTTTTCTTTAAACAAGCCTTATATTTTACAAACTTGTGTTCTACGGGACCATATCCCATGGTTTCATACTGAAGTAGCCTGTTGCACGTCTACCTTGGATGGTTATGGTATTGTTACTAATCAAATCTGCAGAATCAGCATAGACTGTATGATATTGAGACTGATGGGGACAATGGGTAGGAGTGACCGTTCACTATGTTCCTGTCATGTAAAACATTTTTTTCTGTGTATTCTTGTTTAAATATGTTATTATGTTGAGGACAAATAAATAGCCAATATTGGGTGTCAAGGACTTCTATAATTGTTGCTGTGTTGTCCAACAGGCCTTAATATCAGTTTTTCTTGGTATTGTAACAAGTGTTTATTTCTTTACATAAACATATCATGCATCACAATCCAGCTAAAAAATATTAAGATATGAGTTTTGGTCTGTGTCACCTAGCCCTACCTGGATGTAGAGCCGCTATGCAGCTACCTTCTAAATGTGCTGTAACAACTTTAGGTCATTCTTGGCAGCCAACAGAAACTGCAGCTTTTCCTGCCTTCCTGGCAATTGATTAGCAGATTTAAAGGCCGATAATGTAAAGCTTGTTGGCAGGAGCAGGTGTTGAGTCACCTCTAGTGACCATTAAGCTCTTTAACTTCTACTGCTTCACCTTTTCCCATGATACATCTTTTGACTTTTTTCCCCCTGCCTTTTGTTTCATCCCTGTTCCCCTATCCTCTTGCTTTTCTCTTGCAACTCACACAACAAAATCTCTCTTCCCCACCTCCACTTGCCTCTTCTGCACCCTCTCATGAGCGCTCATCCATCTGTCCTACCCTCTAGATCATCTTCTCTTCCCACTCTCGGTGCCAGGCTCCAACTAAATTTAGATGAGTAAACCTCACAGGATTCCTCGTCTTAATCAAAGAATTGCGCCGACCTTCACAACACTCCAACTCCCAGCTGGAAACAATAACCAACATGGTTACAATATCCTGTTGTCTGTGCTTTTTCGTTTAACTTCTCTCTGCGTCCTTGGGGGAAGTTTGAAGAAACAGAAAGTTGGGAGATGAAAGATAAATTGACACGCTTGATGTGTCTTTAATCATTCATGTTGAGCTTGTACTTGTTGGAGAAATATTATGTGGGAGGAGAGAGCAAGCTGGCAGTTCTTTTCAAGGTACTTCATGCTTTTCATCTGAGTGTGCGTATGTCATCAACACCGTCACAAACTCATCTCCGTGGGTGCTGATACGTGTCACCTGTTTGGTATCTGTGCACATGTGCTGGTAGAAAAACCGTCCTTGTAAGATGGTGATGTGAGCGAGTGACTCCATCCTGCTTCATGAATCATCCGTGCTCCTGTTCCCAGAACTCATCACAGCAGACAGAAAAGCACACAAGCTCACTGCAGTTATTTCAAGGCTTGAAGCGGATAGATTGTTATGTAAAAATACACCTGTCTTGTTAGTGCTCATTACAAGGAAATGCAGCCAGACAAGGGTTTGCCTGGTAGAAACACTATGTAAATCAAATTTGTAAGACATCTGGGGAAACAGAGTTGGAGCTTAAACACTGATAGTCATTGTCATTTCTCCTGTTATTTCAGCCTTGCTGTTAGAGAGGCTTAACAGGTGATGTTGGTGTTCTGACAGGTCAGTCCATCCCATATGAGCTGATAAGGATTTTTCCAATCTGTCTAATGGATTATCAAGAATTAGGTCCAGAAATCTATTAACCAGAACAGAAACCTTTATGAATTCCAGCCACAAGTTCTCTATTGGATTGAGGTCTGGGCTTTGACTCGACCACTCCAGAACAATCACCATGTTGTCTTTAAACCATTTCTGTGTTTTCTTGCAGACTGAATAAGACTGACCTCCAGGATTTTCTTATATTTTGCCCCGTTCATTTCACGCTCCACCTTTACAAGCCTTCCAGGGCCATCTGCCAAGCTACCACCCCCACAGCATGATGCTGCCACCACCTCAGCACCATGCACAGTGGGTATGGTTCATTTGTGGTGATGTGCAGTTTTTGGTGTCCGGTAAACATAGCGTGTTGTCTGATGGCCAAGTGTGTCTCATCAGACTGTAGAACTTTCTTCCACTTGACCATGGAGTCTCCCACATGCCTTTTGGTGAACTCTGGTCAAGATTTAATATGATTTTTCCGCAACAGTTGCCTTTTTTTTGCCACTCTCCCATAAAGCTTTGACTGGAGAAGAACCTAGGCAACAATTGTTGCATGCAGAATGTCTCCCATCTCAGCTAAAATAAAAGGGCAAAACTTTCAAGGAGGTGAAACTGCAGAACTTTTGGCAGACCTATTCAGTGACTTCACATATGCAAAAGTTCTTTAAAATGCCCCTGCACATTTTGGGGTAAGCTGCACATGTGACCACAAGAAATCACAGACTTTTTCCCACCCGCCACCTGCGAAGTGGTGTGAACTGATTCATAACTGTAGCAGGGAATATTCAGGACAATTTAGCAAGCGGGTGGGAGTGGGTGGTGACGTTCATGTAATGCTTCTGGTGTCCAACTATCCTCATGCATGTCATGAGACTGACTTTGACTCTTACTGCTCACCAGCACGTTCTCTTCCACTCGTTTGTTGAGACTGAAAACAACCAAGTACTTGTAGCAGTAACAGAAATGCAAAAACTATCAACATAGTGCCACTCATACACTCATACACTTTGAGACTCAGGAGCCATCATCTACTCCTTAGCAAGGAATCATGACCCAAATTTTGGAACTAATTTTTCAAATATTCAAGTTTAGTTGATGGCAATATATAGAAGTTTGCAACTCAGACAAGACAGACAGGGGACAACAAGCATGTTTTCAAAGAGTTTTATAGACTTTTTGAGGCATTTTTTTATCCAGGCACATATTCATGACCCATTGCAAAAGGCTTCTTTATTCACTCTTGGGTCCTGATAGACCAAGAGGAAATGTTGGCATGGTGTAATAATAATCTGGTATGTTTTTTCACTGCCAGCTAAACCTAAGCAGGTACACGTTGCTGTTGGAAGTGTGTTTGCATGCTGCTGGTAGCATTTAGCTTAAAGCACCACTGTGCCAAAATGCAAAGCGACTTACATGACTGGGACGTCCAAGGACGCAGGTTGCTTATTTTGTTTGACAACTGTCTTGAAACAAAAGGTTATTACAGTTTGAATTCATTATTCAATCTCTAGGAATCATTGAGGGCATGCCCTCATTTTTAGTGGCATGGAGAGTACAGAGACAAAACAGACAAAGGATAGAAAGAAGAGAGGAAAAAAACAAAGACTTAAAATGAATTGTAAGCATCACAAAAAGGCTGCAGCTCGAAGCAGTTACATTCATGAGTACAGTAATCATGGATTTGAATTCACCCATGCTGGCAATTTTGTTTGGTTTCAGTGTACGTTGTAAGGTGTTACAGCGTTGTGCAGCACAAAAGACGAAGGACAATTTTCCAGTATTAGTGTTAACTCATGCCATTTTGAGTCAGTCACTTGATTGAGTATGGCCTTAAATGTGGCCTCGATTGCTTAGTCTTGCCGAATAACCCCCAAAACATCAAGAGGATCAGACCCTACCTGACAGAGCATGCAACACAGCTCCTGGTATAGGTTCTTGTAATATCGTGCATTGACTACTGCAAGTCATTACTGGCAGGCCTCCATGCGTGCAGAAGTTATATAGAATTACTGCGCAGAAAACACTGCTTAAAAGTAGTAAAAAAAAGTCAAAGTTTGGGCCATGGTCACAGCCCCTCCCTATCGCAAAAACTCAAGTTTTTGATAACTTTAGATCTTCATCTTGTCTAGAATAACAATAAAAAATGTAGGGTCAATCAGATAAAATCTGTTGGACTAGTTTGTTAAAATGCGCAACATGTCCAATTTTTGCAAAAATGCAAAACTTTGACAGGTAATTGTTTACAGTGCACTTCCTGTACATTCAGATGATGGTCACAAGAAACTTTTTTTTTTTTCTAGTCATTTTTCATATATGTGCTGATTTTCATGCATATAGCTCTTTACCAGTCCCCTATCTCACATTTGCAGTGCAGGATGCGCTTGCATGATTCCACCAAAATACATTTTACTGGGGCTGAATTTTGTGGAAAGCGTTTGGATACGGATCAAACGTTGCAATACAGCTGCTAATCATGGAGCAGTGTTGAGCGATGCAGCAAACAGTTCAACCCAGAGTAGCAAACACAACAGAGAAGAAACATTTGAAAGAAATTAATCGAGTTTTCTGAGGGAATATAAATGAATGAGTGAGTTATTAGAAAAGACAAACATAACAATGGTGTTAGCTCACCCTGGCACAAAGACAGACAACTATAAGAGCACAGCTAAGCAGAGGATTGACCGTTCTTTCTTCAGTCTATGGGACAGATGGAGCAGCTTTTAAAGTGGCTTGTGAGAGACCACGACATTTAGTGGATCAGTTTTTCAATGTCCACTCCAGCATAACAGATGCATGTTAGTAGAGCACTAGTGAGCCTTAAGGGGCCCTGTGTAATTTTCTTTCTGGTGGCCTAACATCCCTAGCTACACCCCTGCCCAGGCCCTAAAAATAAAACCTTCTATAAACCTTGAGCTTAGCTTCTAGCACTGCATGGCAGCACCATTGTCCAATTGGACTTGGAGCACTTTATAGCACTTGCTGATGTTGTTTCCTCCTGTCTAGATCTTTGCTTGTGTTGTACTTTCTTTCATTTGTTTGTGGCTTTGGTCAAAAGTGTCTGCTAAATGACACTGTAACATTGTGACGATGGCTATCTGCCAAGTTTAATAAAGAAGTTATGTAAGGAGGCAGATTTCCAGTGAGAGCCTTTAGATAAATAGGTGTCTCTTACATCTAACTGTCAATGAAGGCCAGCCAGTTGGTCTTACAGGATATGGTGATGAGTGGAGTAGCTGTCACCAGGGTAAATGATTTGACAAAGACATTCAGCAAATACATTTTGAATGCTGAAATCCATAAAAAGTAATTTCTGAGAGAATAACTGTCAGAAAAATCCCTCACTTTATAACCATTAAAAAAGTACTAAACAGCAGTGACTGAGGGAACATGCTGTATCAACTGGCGGGACATCTTTGGCTCCAGCTTTTTGCTGAGGCATTAAGTACTCCGGGCTACCTGGGGAGATAAACACAGGCTCATGTACAGACTTCTGAAATTAGTCTCTGGCTGTTGATGTCAGAGCTGCCAAAGTTGCCTTGTGGAGTTTTAAATAAAGCCAGTCGGCCTCCTAAAGACCCGATGCTCTTTCAGGGTGATTGCTGCTGGACATGTCAGTAGGAAATGCACTGGGGATGGCAACTAAGCAGTAATGAATTCGATTAGCATGTCTGCTTAAACAAGGGATGTCATTCCAGATGACTTTAGAATCGGATTTATGCCCAGTAGCTTTAAGAAACCGACTGGCCTCGTGAGTTTGATAGGGTGGTAAAAGCTTTAAGTGAGCCTGTTTTGATGTGTTGATAACGTCAGTGATGACCGTCTCTGAAGTGGCAGAGGCTGACCGACTGGCTGATTGAGTGTTTGCAGCTTTCCGTATCGGCGGCCATCTCTCCGCCTCTCGCCTCTCTGCTCTTTCTGCTTTAACTGATGGAGCCGTCAAGCCGGCAAAAAGTCCTATCTCAAGTCCTCCCAGCTGGGACGGATGGGAGGGGGGTCATGTAGATAGCGCGTGCTTGCTCACGCACATTCACGTACACATGAAATGCATTGGCATCTGTGCCGTGTCCATCATCAGGTCCGTGGATTAACTGGATTTCTGTCAAGCTGGGAATGTGACTCACTAACGTCAGCAAACCTTCATGACTGAAGGAAACCTGGCATCTTTTAGAAGTGGGTTTTTTCCTCACTTCACTCCAAAACCCTCTGCTTTATCACTTTCTTTTGTCTCGTGAGTCATGAATTCATAAACACTATCAAATATTTATCCTATCAAAACAGTTTCTCTGCCTTTTCATGGTTGGGTACATGCCACAGAGATGTGTGTGCTGGTGTGTCATTCTTCCTAAATTGTAAGCCCCATCTGCTTTGGCACAGACTGGAACAGGCCAGCTCATGCCTTATTTACCCTGACTTTGCTGCTGCGACATTTCCCTCAGTCGGCTTCTACCATCCTCCTCCTTTTCTTTTGTGCTTGAACTGAGGTGGCTTGCCTGCTGCACGCTTTAATATGCAGGCTGCGATCTTCCCTGAAACCCGATTTTAGCATAAACCCTCCTGCTAAGTCAGGCAAAGACGTTCATGGGAGGAGGGGGGGGGGGTCACAGAGGGATGTTGGAGCACTGTGCAATCTGAAATATGGTGTTTACATCAGGGCGGAGTAAGGTTCAAAACATGCTGACTCCTACTTCTTGTGACGGTTACGCTGTTTGTGTGATGCAAGGAAGATGAATGTATTGTATATGTGTGCTTTCCTTATAATATATTCTGGGTCATCTGGGTCACCCCATGTTGGATACATGATCACCTTATTATTTTACCAGTAAAGGAATTTTACCAGCATTTTAAATGCCAGTATGATACTAGTAAATATCAAATGATACTGATACCTGTTTGGCAACAACAACAGCTTCCTTGTTTCTTGTTTCAAATTCCAAGCAAATGCCTGCACACTGTCCAAATTGCACAAATACATTGGTATCTTTGGGTGGCATGGTGGTGCAGCAGGTAGACTTGGCCTTTATGTGTTGAGTTTGCATGTTCTTCACATGCATTTGCGTGCTTGTTCCAGGTATTCTGGATTCCTTTCACAGACCAAAGTTACACTGCCCATGCTAGTTGGTGACTCTTACTTGTACGTAGGGCTTGTCTGTCTCTTTATCAGCGTTTTGATTAACTGCCAACGAGTCCAGGTTGTACATTGCCTCTCATCCAACGACAGCTAGGATAATCTCCGGCCAACTGCAACCCTAAATGGGATAAACAGCGTAGATGATAGATGTAACCTGGCATGCCAGATAGACTGTTTGACAAATCCATGGGATGTATTTCACTTCCATCTGGGCAACACCCCATACATGGTGTTTGGGAAAGGCAGGACCTTTGAAAAAAATTCAGAGGGTATCTTTCACACTCATTATGGGCCAATCGGAGCAGCAAGATATAAGGTGGTAGGCATGCACTGCCCTGGGGAGTAAACCTCATAATGTGAGCTCAACAGGCAGTTGTTATTTCTGTTTACTTTCAGTGGAGCAATTGGTAAATCAAACTCATGCCAAAGCTTGTTGAGAGAAGAAAAACACACCTTTTCATCCAAGAAAGTGTTAATCACCTGTTTCATAACACTACAATACAAGGTCAATAATTTGGACAATGCAGTGTTTGAAGATCACAAAATCTGCCACAATATTATTTTAATACAATACGATACAGCATTATGAACATGATTAGGAACATATTATGGACATGTGTTTTCAAACATGCTGATTTTATAACTGCAAGCATTTTAAGTAGGGATGCATGCGGATAATTGCTAAAACAGTTAAATTTGTTTTTCAAATTAGTCAGTGTGGGATTTACAAGTTGGTAAAATGAATTACCCATCATTTTTATAAACACAGGCTTAAAAATCTCGGTCTATAATGCTCTTTTAAACTTAAATTAACCTCCCACCACTGGAGGCCACTGTAGCTTCAGTTAAAGGGCGCTTCCTTCCAGTCTGGCACTTCATTGATGTAACAGGAGAAGCTCAGCGGTGGATTAGCGGTTAGCGTGTGGTAGGAACAGCCCGGTATTACAGTTTTTTAAAGTAGTTAATTGATGTAAAGTGGTATGTAGGCTGTCGAGGGTTGTACTTCCGACCGAAGTGGAAGGAGGCCACATATCAAAGCACAATATTAATCTGTGAAGAGCAATGAAGGCTGGCAGTACTAGCTTGTAAAGTTAGCCTTGCTGTAGAGAGTGTGTTAGGCTAAGGTCACAGCCACTGACACTATGACCCTGCGAGGAATTTGACTATTCTCTAAGGATTTTCTCCTCTGTAGACTAGTCGTTCAAATGAAATTTAAATGAGCGCTTAGCCGAATACAGAAATAGATGCTAAGGGACGTCCTTTATTTTAAGTACCAAGTATTGTTGTTTCCTCAGGTACTTTGAACTCTCTTAAGCACCGATATGTACTCTTTCTGCAACCTCTCATAATCATCATCAAGTCTTTTGGCCTCTGTATTCACACATTTACACACTTGCGGACTTGAATAGTTATTTCGGCTCTATCATCCCCTTCATACTCCACATAGGGGCCTATTCACGTGGCATATAGTTTATTTATAGTTTTATAATACATTAGGATATTTTGGTTAGATTAAATCTGTGGCATATGATGTTACAGGGATGAATTAACATTATTTTGCAATCTTGATTCTGAAAAATTGAGGATTTGGGACGGTTTTTTTTTTTAATGGACCCTCTTTTGTTATGAGGGGCCTCATAAGAAAAGGGAAAGATGAGGTATATAAAGTGAGCAGCTGTCCTACTTGAACCACGTTAATTTGGATGGCTTATATTTTCATTATAAATCTAACATGAGACAACAGACTACTATCAGTGTAGCATAGGAGGCAAGAGGCAGCAGACTCTCCTTTCCTGTTTATCCATTGAGCCTACTTCAGACACCACTCACACATCTTCAGCCATAACCAGGGACGAGTGGTTTACATCTGTAAACAATCTCATAAAGCAGTTGTATACAGATAAAAATTACATCTTTGGCACCCCCCATATGGGTACCTGGACCCAAGGTTAAGATCCAACAGCCTAGTGTACCGTTCCAGTGAGTAGTAGGGTTGACATGAGCCCCTGCTTTGCTGAAGATGCCCCAAGGGTCCAATGCCTCTGGTGGTCTCCGGCCGTATCACCAGGGCTGACAAAGCCTGGACAAAAAAATGCCATTGACCTAGCTTGAGTCTGGCTGCCTTCTTCCTCCTTCACCACCCCCAGTTGTGACAAATCGGGACCAGTGATGAATCCTTAGCGCCCTACATGCCTAAAACTTAACGCATACGACTTAACCTACAAATAATGGTAAAGCATTTTTAAAGCTAAGCATTCACATGCAAAGAAAAATATCCGTTCAGACAGTCTTTCTGTCGTGTCCTACATGAAATGTCTTCACAGGCCACCTAACCCCCTCTGACATGCACCCCTGTCCCATTACCATGCATTATTTATGGGTCTATCTCTTAAGTCCTGTAAATGTGAAAGCTTTTCTGAAATGGAAGAATCAACTCTGCTACAACATAACTGTTCATGAAACACAATATGTTGTATTTCCTTTTGAATTTATTGTTTTGGATTTTTCTCAGTAATCGCATCATTTATTTATTTATTTATTTTTTTACTGGAGAGGTAAAAACCGTGTTGACTAAAAGTGTTTTTGTTCTTTTGTTTCTTACAGAAAGAATGGCTTTGCCTCAACTGTCAGACCCAAAGAGCCATGTCGGGCCAACTGGGAGACACGCCACCTTCAGCCACGGCTTCCCCAAAGAAGCAACCACCTGCTCCTGCTCCCTCCTCCACCCCCGCCCCTGCTGCTGTAGATAGCAAACCCGTAGTAGAAGCAGCAGAGCAAACCCCACCTGCTCCTGAGACCAAGGTAGAGCCCGCAGACACCCCCACACCTCATAGTGCTCTCATTTCAACCGATGAAAATGCCCCTCTTTCTGATAGTGCCCCTCCTCCTGATAGCACCCCTCAGGAAACACCACAGTCAGACGAACCAAAACAACCACTTATATCTGAAGCAGAGCCTGTAATTCACCCAGAACAACAAGCTCCTATTTCAGAGAGTGTCACTGAGGGTATCCCTGCAGCTCCAGCTAGTGAGCAGCAGCAGGACAGCTCTGAGAAAAAAGGAGAGGATGGTCCTCTCTCTGCTACAGAGCAATTTGATGCAGATCAACAAAGCAAAACTGCCAGTGAAATCCCCGCAGCTGAGCAACAGCAGAGTAGCTCTGAGAAAGGAGCCGAGGACCACCCTCTCCCTGAGACAGAGCCTTCTAATCTCGAGCAACAAGCACAGAGTGCACCTGTCGGTGAAATCCCACAAGTTCAAGAACAACAGGGTAGCTCTGAGGATGTGACAGAGGACCCGGCTCCTCCTGTGGATACTAAGGAGCAAAATTTATCTGGTTTAGACCAGACGACAGTCCCTGCTGAGGCAGAAACAGAGCCAAGTCCACTGATAGCTCAGACTGAGGCTGCAGCTCCCATCCCTGAAAAGCCTCAAGAAGTGACAACAAATTCAGTTGAGCCAGAGGCTTCCAAGGGCCCAGAGTCATTATCACAAGATTTTGCTGTCACACCTGATCAAATGCCAGAATCTACAGCAGAGGAAAAAATAGCAGAGGCAGAACTTTGTGAGAAAGTCGTAGAACTCCAGGAAACTCAGTCAGTTCAAACACCAGATGATACGGGTGGAAATGAGAAGCAAACAGAGACCACTGCAGAACCTGAAGTCATGCATGACAAACAAGAAAAGGTAGAACCAGAGCCAATAAAGGATGATACCCCTCCTACTCCTTCAGCTGAGGTTAAAGAAAATACAGACAAAACTGAGGTCCCTAATCATGACAAAGATGAGCAAGAATTAAAGCCAGACCAAGAGAAATCTGTCGAATCAGACATTTCAGAAAATAAACCTGCTGTTTCAGATTCAAGTGAGGAAGTTAAGGCTAATAAAGTTATAGAAAATGAGTCAGCACCTATTAGTCTTGACCCAGCAGAAAAGTCTCCTCAGGTTGAAGAGGAAACAAAGCTACCCGAGGACAAAAAAGAGGAGAATGCTGTTGATAAAGTTTCGCAGGAAGTTATTCTCGAAGGTGAAATGGTTAAGCAGGAAATACCTGAGAGGGTTGAAGAGGTAAAATCAGATGAGATCAAAACAACAAACAACACTGCAGAGGAGAAAACTCCTGAAAAAGAAACAGTTGAGGAAGTGGCCAAAATTGAGAATTCATCTTATAAGGCATCAGAAGAGGAGGTAGTGCAGAGGAATGCAGATGCAGAGAGTTCAATTGAGGTAAAACCTGAAAAGGTGAATGCTTTAGAAGGAGAGGAAACAGAACAGAAAACACTTCAGGAGGCAAATGACCAGAAACCTCTGAAGGAGGAGGTTAATGAAGCAGAATCAAGTCCAGCCCCCTCGTGTACCGAGACAGAGATTGTTTGTCCTGCAAAAGAGGAAAGAGAATCAGAAACAGCCGGAGAGCCAGCTGTCGCTGAGGAAATCCCAAAAGAAGAGATACAGATACAAAAAGAACAAACAGAATTGCATGCTCAGGAAAGTCCTGTTGAGACTGTATCACTGCAGGAGAAGTCAGAGGAGACAGAAAAGCCTGCTCTAGTAGAGAGTGTGCCCCAGGGAGAGCAAAAGCAGACACCAGCAGATGCAGAGTTAAAAGACCTTAATGAACCGGAGAAATCAGACACTCTGGATTGTGAAAAAACTGAAGAGGTCAAAACCAAGGAGCCCATACAATGTGTAGAGATGTCATCCTCAGATATCATTAGTGAGACACAAGTCAAAGATACAGCCTGTGAGGGAGACGTCATCAAGGATGAGACAGGAACTAGTTCACAACACACAAACAGTGTTGCTGAAAATCATCCTGAAATAGAGAAAGAGGCATCAGCTCTGACAGGCAGTGATGAGAAGCAACAGGAGAACGCCACAGAGAATAAAGAAAAAGAAGAAACAACAGAGAATAAAGAGGTTGAGTCCCTACTTGTTGCTGAGAAATTCCAGGAACCTATTTTAATATCAGAGACGGTCTGTGACAAAGATGACACTGAACAGACCGATGCAGGAAAGCACGTAATATCATCAACTGGTGATGTGTCGGAAACAGCTTTGAAAAATGAGTCTGAAGTAGTAGCTCCTGCTCCTGTAGAAAAACCTGAAACCCCAGTCTCTGTAGTAGAAGAGCAGGAAAATGTCCAGAAGGTGGAGAGCACTGTCATGGAGGAGAAAGAGGAGGCTAAAGCTGAGCCTCTGGAAAAGCCCAGTGATGAGGATGCTGTTGCTGAGGTGACCATAGTTTGTAGCACAAGCTGTGCTGGACTGTGTTATTGAGTTGTGTATACATTGTACTCTTTTTGTACTGCATAGACCGTTACATCACAGCAGTCTCATGGGCATTTTAGTGGCAGAAAAACAGCAGACGCAGATCTAGAGAAACATAGGGAAGTTTGACTTGTGATGATTTACATTTTTGTATCACAGTTTCAATAACTAACAGTCAATAACAAGTATAGATGAACTGTCTATGGAAGCCCGTTTCCGCCAAATAAAAAAAGAAAAACTGGAAAAGGAAGGCAATTCTTGAAAAAAATCCTATATCATAATAATGAGATAAAAAGTTATAATTATGAGATAAAAAGTCAAAATTATGACATATAAATTCTAAATTATGAGATAAAAGTCGAAATCATGAGATAAGAATTCATAATTATGATGTAAAAAGTCAGAATTATGAGATAAAAAGTTATGATTATGGTATAAAAATTATGAGATTAGGAGTCATAATTATGACTTTTTATCTCAGTTTCTACATTTTCTCATATTTCGACTTTTATGTCATAATTTGACTTTATCTCATAATATCAACTTTTTATGTCATAATTTTGACATCTAATAATTATGACTCTTTAGCTCATAAATATGACTTTTCATTTCATGATTACGACATTTTCATCTCAATTTTTAAACTTTTTTCTCATAATTTAAAGTTTATATGTCATAATTTTTCACTTTCTCTCAAAACTTTGACTTTTAATCTCATAATTACAACTTATTTCATAATTATAACATTTTTCCTGATAATTTTGACTTGTCTCATTATTATGACTTTTTATCTCATAATTTCACATTTTTATCTCATAATTAGGACTTTTATTTCATGACATTTTCATCTCATTTTCGACTTTATATCTCATAATTTCGACTTTTTATTTCATAATTCCGACTTTTATCTCAAAATTACGACTTTTTGTCTCATGACTTTTTATATCTTCATTTTGACTTTTTATCTCATAATTATGACTTATCTCATAATTATAACTTTTTTCTGAAAATTTTGACTTTTTTCTCATTATTATGACTTTTTGTCTCATAATTTTGACTTTTTTATCTCATAATTGACTTTTATTTCATAATATGAAATTTTCATCTCATTTTTCAACTTTTTATCTCATAATTTCAATTTTTTTATTCATAATTCCGACTTTGATCTCAAAATTACGACTTTTTGTCTCAATATTATGATTTTTTATCTCATAATTTTGACTTTTTATGTCATAATCTTGACTTTTAATCTCATGATTATGATGTGATGCATTTAAAGACAGTAGGGAAAAAAATATTACCTTTGTAAATGCATAGTTGATAAGGTTTTCATGTCTGCTTTTCATGTTTTTAGAAAAAGCTCGGCAGCAAGTTGGTCCTTAATGCACGAAAACAAGCCAACAAACCTTTGTATACAATTTACTAGACAAGGTCACAATGTTGAAGAGATTCAGTAAAGAAATGTATAGGACTTGAGTTTTTCTTATGCGTACATGCTGGGTTTCTCTAAAACGTACAGAGATGTCTGGCCACTGTCACTTCGACCTTGACCCACTGAGCTGAAACATGTATGAGTCTGAAATCCCACCCCATTGCAAAGGGTTAGACAAGTTGTCTTTATCTGCCAAACAATTAAAATAATTGGAGGAGGCATCCAGATGGTCCCTAACAAACTGATGTAAATAGACTGCAAGCTAATCTTCTTCCATCAGCTAGGATCAGCCCATAAGACCCATTGTCACTATGTATAGACACAAACATTACTTCGAAATGTTTTCTTAACTTGCAAATGTCTGAAAAATGTGACTCTCTGTTCAACATAACGCTATACACATTCAAATCTCTACTAAATTCCTGTCAGTTCAGTGATTTACATCAAAAAAGTTGATGCTGAGTCAGAAAAACATAACAATACTATTACCATAAGGGTAGAAAGATTTAACTGAACATACTAGGCTTATATGCTACATGATAATGCCTCTTTGTTTCTTGCATTGAAACACAGAGTTTTTTTTATTCTTTCGAATTTAAATGTTTTCACAAACTGTAACCTTCTCAGGATCTTAAAACCAGATTACATATTCCTAGTTATGGAATCTAATGAAAAAAAATCTCTTTTGTTTTTATCCATCAGGTGAAAGCAGTGGACACCCTTAAAGACCCTGGAAAGACAGAAATGGTTACCAAGGAGGGCAGCCCCACCAGCCCATCAGACCTTTCAAAGCTGGAAAGCACGGTCCTTCCAATCCTCGAGGCCCAATCCAAGGATGATGAGGAGAGACAAACAGACACTCTCAAGTCTAGACGCAAATTAGAGGTGCTTCCTCTCTCCCCTGACTCACCAAGCTCAGAAGACGACAGAGAACTCTCTGAGACCAAAGCTGGACCGAAGAAAAAACTCCTTGTGCCCATGGATGTCAAAGCAGATTCACTGGAGGAAAGCAGTGAAAGCATCGGAAAAGAGAGCCCTATGTCAGGGGACGATGAAGAATTTATCCGAAAACAAATCATGGAAATGAGTGAGAATGAGGATGCTTCCCCATCTGATGAGGAAAACGTTATCCGGCGAAAGATTAGAGAGGATGAGAGGAAACAGATGGAACAGAAGAAGTCAGAGGCTGTAGAGAGGAGTACATCAGGAAAAGCCAGACGACTTACCAAGAAGAGCACTATAAGTCCAGATGATGAGGAACCTAAGGAACTCGGCTCATTGGATAAACCTGATGCAGACAAAAAGGAGGGATTAGATACAAAAATAGACGAGCAACAGACTGGTACTGCAATTCGTCAATTTGAAACTATGGACCTGAATGCTGTCAGCAGCCCAATACGTATTCCTAATAATGACGGAGACCCTGAAATGGAAAGCCTTACAGATTCTCCAGATGATCGGTCAAAAGGTGAAGGGTCATCCAGTTTACATGCGTCAAGCTTTACTCCTGGGACATCCCCAACATCCCTCTCATCACTCGATGAAGACAGTGACAGTAGCCCCAGCCATACACGTTCAGGTGAGGGGAAACAACATAGAAAAGCCAAACACAGACAGCCTGGTCAAATGCTACCTACTATTGAAGACTCCTCTGAGGAGGATGAGTTACGGGAAGAAGAGGAGCTCCTGAGGGAGCAAGAAAAACAGAAGGGCTCTGGAAAGAAATCTAAGAAAGACAAAGATGAGATTCGAGCCCAGAGAAGGCGAGAGCACCCAAAGACTCCTCCAAGTAATCTGTCCCCGATTGAAGATGCTTCTCCGACTGAGGAACTGAGACAAGAAGCAGAAATGGAAGAGATCAGACGATCATCTTGCTCTGATTTCTCTCCAAGTCTTGAATCAGATCCTGAAGGATTTGAAATACATGCTGCAAAGATTGCAGCGGTTCAAAAAACCTACCAACTGCCTACATCAGATTCTCTGCACTCCCCAACAGAGGATGAAAACATTGATAAATCCCCCAAAAAAGTTTTAAAATCTGCTGATGAGGCTTATGAGGAAATAATGCTCAAGGCCACATCTCCAACAGTTGAAAAGGGGGGGATCCAAACTGGAAAAGAGCCCCTCTATGGAGGCATGCTCATTGAAGACTATGCCTATACATCTCTTATTGACAATTCAAAGGCTGAACAAGAGGAGCCAGAGAAGATAGTTGTTCCTGCTCAACCTAAAAAGCTGAGATCTCCAGATGAAGTTTATGAAGATATGATTAAGAAAAGAAAAGAATTCATGAAGCTGGAGCAGGAATACCAAAATATGCAGCCCAAAAAGGAAACCCCCAACCCAGAAATAGTGTTGGAACCTGCTGAGAAAACCTTTTCAGAAAGTGGTACAGTAACTCTGGGAAAAGATGGGAAGCCATTGTTAGATGCTGAAGCTGCATATGAGGAGCTAATGAAAAGGGTGCTTACTCCTGGAACAAGTCCGACTCAGCCAGAGCCAGAGGTGGAAGCAGCATCTCGCAGGGCACTCCACCCTATCCCAGACTTAAGGGTGACACAGTGCTCCTCAGGAGAGTTGTCTTCTGATGAGGAAAGTGCTGTTAAGAAAGAAGAAACAAAAACTGCACCAGCGTCAGAAGCTGAGCCTGTGGCACCGATTTCTGAGTCTTCTCCGTCAGATCAACCGCCTCATACCATTGCTGAACCATCCCAGGCTGATGTTGACTTATCTGGTGAACTTCCAAAGACATCATCCCATGTCATTGCTGGTGTGTCACCCTTACCCACAGTGCCCCAGTACACACCCAGTATTCCCAGCGTTGTGTCAACTGCCCCCCCTGTGCCCCCAAAGCCAAGTGTGCTGCGGAGGGCTAGCTCTCAGGAAAAATCAGAAGAACCTGTTGTACCACCACTGCCTCCTCCCACACCACCAAAGCCCACTGTTTTTCCAAGGAAACCCCCAGTTCCTCTGCCGTCACAGGCTCCAGCAACTGCAGTCAGGCCAGAGATGGTACCCATGACTGCACCCCAAGGGCCACCTCCAAGACAAGGAGTCACACCAGTGTACAAACCTCATGTCCCCCCACCTGTTCCCCCAAAGCCTTCCATTCCAGCTGGAATCGGGGACAGTCACAGACCAGGGCATGGTGTCAAACCACCAATTGCTCCCAAGCCTGGCTCACAGCCCTCCTCACCTGCCCACGCCCAACATCCAGTAAGACCAACTGCACTTCCTACTGGCTCTTCTGACATAGCTCTAAATTTGAGCCCTTCCTCCGAGACCAAGCCTTTTCAGCCCTCACCAAAGTCTCCTTCTTCTCCAAGATATGCCAGCAATCTACGTGACACATATGTGGTTATCACACTGCCATCACAGCCCAGCTCTCCAGTAGACAGTATCTCAACTCAAGCTCCATCCAGCCCTAGTCCGGCTTCTCCTGCACACCATGCTCAACCTCAAGGCTATCAACAACCACAGCCCCAACCTCAGTCATATCCACAGCAGCATCCACAACCAACCCCTCCTCAAACAACGCGGGTGCCTCTGGCATACACACGTGTTACAGAATCCATTGAAAGTCAAGAGATTTGTGGTCCAGAAAAACATGTTTCCAGTTCTTGTCACATAATTGAAGCTATATCTGCCTCAGCACAGCCACCTGTGGTTATGCCCAACGTCATTTCTCAAGTAGTAACCACAGAGGTTCAAAGGACCACTGTCTCTGTTGTCCATGAAAGGACGCCACCACCAGTACCAGCTCCAAGGGCAACTGGTATCCCAGTCTCAATGGAGAAACCTAAGCCCCAAATACCAGCACAGAATGGACAGACTTTCCAACCTTCTGAGGTGGTAGATCTGAGGACTATGAAGGTGGACCCAGAGTCAGACATGAAAGGTGTTGATCTGTCTGCTGGCCAAGACTCAAGACGTCAGTCTCTGGCTACTGATGTCAGCCGTCAGAACAGCGCAGTGCAGTCACCTGTGGTCAACCTTAGTGCAGAATCATCTACTGTCTCCATAGTGACTGATAGCATCACCATTGTGACCTGCTCTGCCACAATTCAGCGATGTGATGCAGACACCACTCAAATATCTTCAGTACCCCTGCAGCTAACAAAAAATAAAGCATTTGAGCCTGTTTCTCAAATTATATACCGACCCATTGATTCTCAGCCCTCTACTAATGCTGCTACAGAGATCCCTATTAACCTCTCAGTTGGATCAAGCATAGGAGGAACTTTCCAGTCCATACCTGTGACTATTGCACCCACTTCTATTGCAAGCTGTGTTGCCAATGGATTAAATGCAGGTACAACCACAGTGGCAGGCGCTGTTGACCTTAGTACAACAAAACCCTTCAACACTGTGGTATCGGTGGATGCTGCTTCTTCAGAAGTGGCCACAGCAGTTATAACAGATGATGATGGCAAACCAGTGGATCTGACTGCAGGAAAAAGAGCAGTATGCTGTGATGTTGTGTACAAGCTACCATTTGCAGGAAGTTGCACTACTCAACAGCCAACCACACCTCTGCCTGAAGACCGTTTTGGATATCGTGATGATCACTACCAGTATGACCGATCACCTTATGGCATGAGAGGATTTGGTGGAATTAAACCATCGATGTCAGATACTAACCTAGCAGAAGCTGGTCTGTTCTTTTACAAGAGTAAGAACAGCTATAATTTTGGTGGTACCACAGAGGGTGCAGTAGATCTCACCTCTGCAAAGATTTCTGATGCAGGTCAGTGCAGTGACATTGCAGACCTGTCACTTAAATGTCCCTTTGAACTGCCTCCACTCATTCATGGCTAATGTTTTGGGGGCTTTCTTTGGGGGGGCTTTTTCTTTGTTTTGCATGGACAAACCATATTTTTTTGTTTTCTCATCACTATATTTTTGCATGTGCCTGCATGCTGTTTTTGTCAACTTGTTTATGCTTCTCAATATCGAAGATTTTTTTCTTTGTCATCTTTTTTTTTTTATAAATGGATAAGGCATGGCTTTCTTCAGCTTAAAAAAGTCTGAATTAATAAGACTCAACTGATATCTTTGATTTTTGACAGGTGAAGCTGTTGACTACTCCAAGAAAGGGAATTACGCTGGAATGACAATCCCACCCTATTCCCAAGCCAGAGTCACAAGTGTTGGTGGCACGCTCTTTGGTACAAGCAATGTCTTAAGATCATCAAATGGGGTAGTCTATTCCTCTGTAGCAGCACCAGTACCTTCTACGTATGCCATTACCACCCAGCCTGGGTCCATCTTTAGTACATCATACAACACACTGTCAGGTATGCATACCAGCGACACCATGCCATCCTTGTCAAATCTCCAGAACTTGCCACTTACAAGATCTCATAGTTTCCTGTCTACCATCTCTACTACTGAAGCAGAGGAGATGGGAGAAGTCCCACTCAATCTGGAGATATCTAGAGGGGGCACTACCACTGCACATGTAACATCTTTATCTCTTGACACTTACACTGACGCATCCCTAGAGGCTATAGCTGCTTCATTGGAGGCTCTGTCATCTCCCATGGTACCTGGAGATGGCCAATATATGGCAGAGCGTGAGAGGCTAGAGATGGAGAAACTCAAACAACAGCGCTTAGCAGAGGAATTAGAACGGGAGCGTCAGGAAATTCAGCGGTTCCGTGAGCAAGAACAGCTCCTAGTGCAAAAAGAATTGGAGGAACTACAAGCTATGAAGCAGCAGATCCTGACCCAGCAAGAAGAGGAAAGGCAGGCTCACCTTATGATGCAAAAAGAAACCTATGCCCAGCAACAGCAGCAGCTTGAGCAGATCCAGAGACTCCAAGAGCAACTACGCCTGCAACTGGAAGAGCAAAAGTTCCGTCAGATGTACCCAGATGGGGGGATACCAGGGCATGGCGTGCAGGAGGCAATTGTCTTAGGACCTGATGGCACAGTGCTGGCAAGAAAGATCACAGATAGTGGGTGCCAGACAGATGAAGAGGATGAAGCAGTCAGCAAAGCTTACACAGCAGGGAGGAAAAAGCGAAGTGCTAAAAAGAGTGTTGATAGCTGTGTGCAAACTGATGATGAGGATCAAGATGAATGGGAGGCTCAGACCAGAAGCCGGCAAAGCCGGCCACGCACTTCCAGGGGTGACAGGGGTGGGCAGTCAGACATGTCTCTTCAGGCCCACACCGAGATTTCAATACAGACAGATTCAGAAGGGAACATAATAATGGACTCCAGGATGGAGTTGTCAGACTCTGAAAGGACTTCACCAAAGAGACGACCTAACCCTCTAGAAATTGGCCAGTCTCCCAACCTTAAAGTTGATTCCTCCACACTTCAGGCTCCTAAGTCTCCCAAAGTGCTTTATTCTCCAATATCCCCCTGTATATCCCCTAGCAAATCCATGGAATTTGTGTCTTATGACAAATCACTGGGAGATACAAGCCCACAAAAGCTAAGAGGAAGTGTAGATCCATCTCATGGCTCTCCAGTAAGCCCAAGGGGACCAAAAGCAATGCAAAGATCCATGTCTGACCCGAAGCCCATGAGTCCAACAGGGGAAGAAAGGGCAACATCTGGTACCCAGTATGGGGATGGCTACACTGTAAGTACCTCCTATTACATAACACAAACAGTTACTAACATAGACAGAAAATGTTTCTTTAAACATTGAGAAAAAGAGGTGTTATTTCTGTGGAAAATGTTATTTTTGCCAATAATGCTGATTTCATTGGAGATGATTACTCGAACGGTCTACAACACCAGCAAACAAGTTGAGTCATTATTGCTCTGTAATTGGTGTTAGCATTTATTCATGCATGAATTCAGAGCCTTCCAATTCATATTTTAAATCAACAAGAGGCACTGAGAATTCCTCTGCCACATCACAACAGAGCTGGCCTTATAGGATGTTCCAAAGGATGTTCCAAGGGATGTACCAAGCCCCTGATATGACTTAAGAAATAGTAATAAATGAAAGTTTGAACATCCAGATGAAGGCATACTATGTGCAGCAGGCAGTTATTTTCTGGTGTGTTTCATTTAAAGAATCATAGTATATATTTCTTCCATTACACTGTACACTAAGGAATGTTTTGACTTATGTACAAAGCCATAATTTAATTTAATATAGTTTAGTTTAGTTGTCAGTTGACGTTTATAGGGGAAAAAATAATTAAAAGGAAATAAATGAAACAATTCTGTGTGGCTCCTGGCTCTTATGGGATATGGAAGTCAGTTTTCTGCCTCGGCAAATTCACTTCTGAGAAGCCCATACATGCATAAAAAGATGGGAAATAAGCTGAGCTTGCAGAAAAGTACTGAGCTGTCAGAGAACCGAAGAGGTGCAATGTGAATAAATTAATTTGAAAAAAAGATACAGAAGAGTGTGCAGTTTAGTGACTGGTGTGTACCAGTTACTCAATCAAATACACCAGGTGCATAGTCTGGTCATGACTTTATAATAATACACTATCAAAAGACTCAGAATTAAGGATCTTTTACAATTTGTGTATTGCATCTAGAGTCAGAGTTTAGCAACAATTTTCAAATTATATTATCTTGAAAGCAGTTTCCTACAATCATAATGACTTTTTCTTGCTTTTCCTACAGGGGAAAGGTAGCACACCAACAGGAACTCAAAAGAAGGTGAAGCGGACCCTACCCAATCCACCATCAGAAGAAGAGTCAACCACCAGTGGTCAAACGGCATATCCCACTGGTTCTGCCCGCCGCAGAATGTGCCGTAATTCCAACATGGCCCGTGCCAAGATCCTACAAGACATTGACCGTGAGCTAGATCTAGTGGAGCGAGAGTCTTCTAAGCTCCGCAAGAGACAAGCAGAACTAGACGAGGAGGAGAAAGAGATTGATGCCAAGCTCAGGTATTTGGAGATGGGCATAAATCGTAGAAAAGATGCTTTACTGAAGGAGCGGGAGAAGAGGGAAAGAGCTTACTTGCAGAGTGTTGCTGAGGACAGAGACTACATGTCAGATAGTGAGGTTAGTAATATCCGAGAGACTAGAGGTGGGCTTGGAGACGGTGAAGATGAGGATATGGAAGGTCATGGGCTTGAACGTCCCAGAACAGCTCCTCAGTCAGAACTGGATGACTTTGTTCCACCTCAAACCAAGCATGAATATGGAAAATACTCACAATACCAATACCCTCAGAGCCAATACCAGCAGTCTCTATACCAGACTCCCCAGTCCTACCAATCTCATTCTGTCTACTCATCGGTCCCCTCACTCACGAGCTCCCAGCAACAGAGTTACCACCAAATGCTGCTGTTGCAGCAGAAGGCTGCCAGACAAGCAGCCCTCCTCTCAGAGTTAGATGCAACTAAATATGATGTCATTAGCCGCCAGCCTGACCCCACATCATCAGCTTATCTAGGAGTCAAGTATGACAAATATGGAAACCACCTTGATCTCAGAGCACTGGAAGTTGGAAGCATGGCACGTAGCCCAATGTCAGGTGTTTCTGATTCCTATTACACTGACGTAGATCACCATACACCTCGGAGTTACATGTTGCTAGAAGATGCTGCAGAGCTGGCTAAGGGTTCCACAGGTCTTTCATCATCTTATAGTCTTGCAGAGAGGGAACTGGCAAAGGCAGAGAAGCTGCTGCGCCGCAGTGCTGCAGATCTGGGGTCTACTGACTACTTGGGATCAACTTCTAGACTTCATACTTACGGAAAGACCCCTGATGAAGAGGATACAATGGAGGAACCCTATGAATTGAAACTGCTGAAGCAGCAGCTAAAGCAAGAGTTTAGAAGAAGTACAGGTGGGACAGAAAACTTGGAACAACTGGCAGGTCTTTCCCAGCACTACTATACCCCTAGCTCTGGTATTTCTAGTTACTCCCAAAGACACTATCCAAAGTCAGACAAATACAGCATCAGCCGACTTACCCTGGAGAAGCAGGCAGCTAAACAGCTCCCGGCTTCAATGTTGTATCAGAAACATAAGACTCCAATAGTAGATCCTAAGATCTCCTCAAAGTATTCCTCTATGACAGACAGCAGAGCTTTGGAGACGGACTATACAAGCTATCTTGGGTCCACGAGTGCATCCCCACGATCCAGCCGGCTCATGCAGGATGAGATTACCTTTGGCCTCCGCAAGAATATCGCAGAGCAGCAAAAATATCTAGGCTCTACCTTGGGTGCTAATTTGGCTGGGTCACTGAACCTAGGCCAGAGTTTAGGTTTGGACTCAGCCTATCCTAGTGGTAGTCGCTCCAGACCCTCATCAAGGCCCACATCTTGCTACGGTCTGGACTTGTCTATCAAAAGAGACCCTTCGAGCTCATCACTTAGGCTCAAAGGGGATGGTGAGGCATCTGGAGACGGAACAAGCTATCAAACCCCTTCTGGTCGCACCAAACCCACCAGCCTTCCTATTGTGCAAAGTGGGCGTGGAAGAATACCAATAGTGGCCCAGAACTCTGAGGAAGAGAGTCCACTGAGCCCTGTGGGGCAACCCATGGGCATGGCTCGTGCATCGGCAGGTCCTCTGCCGCCAATTTCAGCTGATTCAAGGGACCAGTTTGGTTCCTGCCTGTCCTTGCAGGATTCCCAGCAACAGCAACATATCAGGGAAGAGCCAACGAGGGGTAGGGGTTATGTGCTGCTTGATGACCTTCAGGGCACCATGTCAGATAGTGAAGGTAAAAAGGCTCAGCAAATTGTCTCTCTTTCTCTTCTTAATGTTTTATCATTAAGAGTCTATGGTTGTAGGTTTTCTTGCATGGTTGTAGTACCTCTGTCTAATATGTGTTTTGTGGAAGATCTGCAGGAATCTATTCACACATCATGTTTTTATTTCTACTTCAACTTTTATGAACGTATCTCATTTGTTTCTTGATTACAGTGTATTTGTCCAATCAGTTAAGATTTAGTGTGCATGCATACCTTTGTACGTTTTGTTCTTCGCTTACAAGGTGTGCTTGAATGTATCGTTATGCATGTGCTGCTTCTGTCTGCATTCCAGAATTGTGTAATATTTTCCTATATTAGTTCTCTGCATGAAACCGTACTAAGTTTCTTGTAGCCACACTGTGTGGGAGGGTTCCCAACAAAAATAGCAGTTCTTTACTTGTGGCAGTCTGCATTTTATTTAGAGCATGTAGCCATTGGAAGTTCCCCCCTTTAAGATGTTTATAGTCTGCTAAATTCTGCTTGGGCCAATATAGCAGAGTAATCCTCTTGAACTTAGGGTTAGGGTTAGCCGTAGGTCATATTTAGAACTCCTGTTCCCAGAGAAATAACACTCTAAAAAGTGCCTCATCCACTTGCAAAATTCACATGATTGGCTGAGAACTACATCCGTTAAAGGAGTTCTTTCAAAATAACATAAGACAGTACTATTGTATTTTCATACTGTTAGCTTTACTTTTGGATCCAACAGTTGTTAATATGTCATGTTTATAGTGGATAGTGTGGGTTAGCTTTTAATATATTAAGTCTGATAATATTGCTGTGGTTGTACTTATTATGATACCAAATTATGGGTAAAATAAACATGATAAATAATATACAAAGTAATAGAAAAATAATGACAGCCAGCATTGCCATCATATAGGGAGACCTTGATTGTGTTTTTTAAATGCATGATATTTGTTTAAGATAGGTGTCTGTGTTCAATAAACACAAAGCTTCCACTTGCATGTCTTGTCATTCCTACTTGCTTTTCTGTGCTGTGATGCATCTGTGTCTCTATGTTGCATGGAATACATTTATACCTCTTAGTCCTGTCTTTAGTCCACGTTTCCTTGTACTAGTACTCCCTCACTTTTACAAAATTGACATTCTCTTTTCATAGGCATATTTTATGCACCATTTTTTTTTCAAGACAAGACAAAAACTTACCAAAAAAAAGGATAAAGTAGAAATTTTCCTGAAAATATATGGTTGGAAGTAACAGTTGTTGAGCAAATATAAGGATCTGAGGGTTGTTTTAAGCTCTGTTACTGAAAGCATATTACTTAAGAGCTGTCACCGATCAGAAGATCCACCTGTTATAATATATGCTAAAGAGTTTCTTGTCATTATCCACCTTATTCCTAGCCCTCATGATACCTTACATGAATTATAGGTGTGACTTCCGGTGCTGGCTGTCACTGAATGAGGGGACAGAGTTTCCCATAGTAACGAGACGCTAATCCAAGAGACTCAGGGATTAAAACGTGTGAAGATCATCTGTTACACCTCAAACAGGATAATGTGATTATTTTTCTGTCTTCCACTACTGAGGGATAAGAGGACAATAAGGAGAAATGGCCTTAGATAACGTACATAAGTATATGTAGAGGACTTTATTAGCTATCAGTATTTGCATTGTGATAAGGGTCAGGTTTTGTTTAATGCGATGGAACATGACTTTATATTCTTGAAAGCAGGTGTAAGAGCCAAAAACGAGCCTTAACATCTCAATGAAACCACATAACCTGGGTTTTACTTGAAAGGTTGTTTGCCATGTTGTTAAGTTCTGGCTAATGATATTTCAATCAGGAGAGACTTAATACCAGTTCAACAATAATTTATTCAACAAATTCCTGCCCCTTGTCCCCAATTCTGTTTGTGATTTTTATGGACAGGATCTTGAGGCACAGCCAGGGGGAGCAGGGTTTTCAGTTGGGCAACCTCGGAATTTCATCTCTGCTTTTCGCAGGTGATGTGGTTCTTTTGGCTTCTTTAGCCAGGGACCTCCAGCAGGCACTGGGACGGTTTGTAGCTGAGAGCGAAGCGGTCAGGATGAGGGTCCGCACCTTGAAGTCTGAGGCCATGGTCCTCTGCTGGAAAGTGGTGGATTGCTCCCTCCAGGTGGGGAGGGTGTCTTTGGCCCAAGTGAAAGATTTCAAGTATCTCGGGGTCTTGTTCCCGAGTGAGGGTAAAATGGACCGAGCGATCGACAGGTGGATTGGTGGAGCATTGGCAGTACTGCAGATGTTGTGAGGAGGGATGATCCGGAATGCAATCGATCGTTTCCCAACCCTAATCTCACAGTCCATTCTACTATCACTCGTTACAAAGATCACCAGGTCCTTGAACTCCTTCACTTGAGGCAAAGACTCATCCCCCACTGGGAGGGAGCAATCCACCATTTTCTGGCAGAGAACACCGGCTGATCCTCATCCCGACTGGTTTGCACCGAGTTTTCTAAAAATGAAGCCATATTTGCTAAACTTTGGTTGAAGTCCTTTCAAAACAGCCACTGTTGGTGGTTAGCCAGTATGGCTTACCACTGGGAGAAACATAACTTTCCCCCTTACAGTGTATCACAGGAAGTTTCACCCATAATCATGTCTACAGTAGAGCCCCTGGAATAAGGTGGATAGTCAAGAATTCTTTTTAAGCAATGTTTAGGGAAATCTTAGTTAATATCATACCAGCATTTGGTGAATCCATACTTTTCAGTCTTGACCAGGGCATATTTTTGCATTAATTCATGTTTACTAATGGGAGCACTTCATTATAGCAGCTGATTAAGTTCCTAGGCAGAGGGTATGTTTCATGAAAAGGATTTGAAGAAATGATTAGGGGTTTCAGATTCTTTTAAAAATCTTTGTTGTTTGTCTGGTTTAAAATTGTAATGATCCCCTCATAACTAATTGCATAAATTCATTTTTAAAAATGCTAATTTTGCAATGTAAACCCATGTGCCTTGATTCCAGCTGTAAGTGATTCCCTGATGGCTTTGAACAGAGAGGATGCAACCAATGGTAGAGTATTAGTTAAGTTTCCTAGTTATCCATAAGCTAACATATTAACCTGCACCAGTAGTGGAATTCATATCAGCATAAAGTAAAGGTGAAATGTTGGGGAGGTTTGAAATTCTCATAAAAGCATAGAGTGAAATTCCTAAATTTCAACTGAAACTTTAAATTTTGAATTTTCTAACACATCAAAGGCACATCTTATTCCTAACAACATGAATGACAAATACATAAACCCAACATTTACATTCATAGAAATTATAGCACTGTTGGCTTATATCCTGCAATAAACAATGTACTAATACCCTTATTTATTCTTAAACTGCCTTTTCCCTGCTTTTTTGCAATCCCTGCAAAATATTTTCTGTTGCTTGCAATCCTTCCTGATTTCCACAAGTCTCAAACAAGCACTTTTTCTCACACTTGCATTCCTCAAATTTTTGCCCCTATCACTAATTAGAAGATTTTACAGTGATAAATTCACCTCTTATTGCATGCACCATGATAACAAAAAAGCCCTGCTATATTTGATAAGATGGAGTGTTCCAGGTTTTTCTATGGTTCTGAAACAGTACCTGTTTTATCCTTGAAGCCTACCACCTTCGACGAGAAGAGACTGATTGGTTTGACAAACCTAGAGATGGACGGCCAGAGAACGGACATGAGAAGAGACAGGTGAAACATGTAAACCACACATATACACTGTGAAGATGAGCGCTCACATGTACCTTGCAGTAATGAAATGCATGCACCCACTGTCGATCACCTGGACATTTATGTGGTAACGCAATACACTTAAATCTATCATATATGTCCTTTTTGCAAAGAATCCATACTTAACTTTTTTTCCCATTTACCTTGAACATACATGACATCTCACCATTGTGTATGGGCCGCAGGGAAAAGGCCCATATTACCCCTTCCCACACCTCAGGGTCAAACTGCAGAGGGACCTCAAAGACCGCAGTGTCTCAGGTAAAGTACCTCAGCTTACTACAGCTTTTCCATTCAATTACATGAGCAGCATGCTGCAGGAGAGGGAAGGATATGCTTTCAGAGGCATGTATTAAAAGCTAATGTGTTATTGACTGTGATGCATGCATTAGATTTTATTGACCCCGTTGCTTACTGACTGCATCTAATATGCACCATTTATAGCGTAGACTTTGTTTTCCTTTAACCTAATATGAACCATAATAAAATATAGATTCATAATTATTTTTTAAAAATGACGTAAGTAAAAAGTACACATTGATATGAATAATAACGCCAACTCTGGGTTTACAAAGCATGGCTTGTCTGCTTCATGCACGTTATTTACTTTATATTCATACCAGATCTCAAGAACCTCACAAGTCACTTCCTGTACCATTACGTTCCATCACACCATTCCTCCAGGCTCAAAGCAGGCAGACATTTCATTTCCTGGCTCCTCTTTTGATTTGGCTCCTCTCCACGCTGATCACTCATTGCCATGCTCAAAATGGCGTATCTCTAACACTCAGGATTATCTTACGTAATTAACAAACAGCCCACAAAGGAAGCATTCAGTTTATGAGGACCACGTGCTGAACTGGATGCCCTGGTGTTTATTGTGTTCTGTTTTTTAACCATGGCAGTGTGTTTTATACTCAGAAAAACAGGGGCTCTGCTTCTTAAGGTGGCGATAGGTTAGGCATAGCTTTTGTCAAAACTCTAATAAAAGGAGGGATCATTTGTGGATAAGCAGAAAAATGGTAAAAAGATACCACCAAACCTAGAAACTGGAGGATTTTGACACCTTATCTTTTAATGAGCCTTTAGAGAAAGTACCTACTTTTTATATCACATACAGTGCATGGAAAAAGTATTCACTCCCTTGGATGTTTAACCCTTTCACTGAGTTTATAAATAAGTCATGCTCAATATAATTTGGCTTTTTGAAAAAATAAATTACAATAAAAACCTAGTAATGTCAACTAAATAAAATCATGTAGTATAAAATGAGTGACTGCATAAATATTCGCCCCTTTCCTTTGGCTGCAATCACAGCACTGAGTCTGTAAGGATAGGTCTCAATCAGGCTTGCGCATCTGGACACTGTAGTCCATTCTTCTTCACAAAACTGCTCAAGCTCTGTCAGGTTGCTTGGAGATTTGTTGTGAACATCCCTTTTTAAGACCAGCTGCAAATTCTCTATCAGATTGAGGTCTTGGCTTTGACTCGGCCACTCTAGAAAATTCACCTTATTGTCTTTAAATCGTTATTGTGGTTCTCTTGCAGACTGAATATGAATTTCCTCCAGGATTTTCTGTATTTTGACCCGTTCATTTTAACCCCTACCTTTAGAAGCCGTGAAGGGCTGGCTGCCGAGAAGCATCCCCACAGTATGATGCTGCCACTACTGTGCTTCACAGGTGGGATGGTGTCTTTGTGGTGATCTGCAGTGTTTGGTGTCTGCCAAACACTGTGTCTTGTCTGATGGCCAGAAAGCACCACTTGGGTCTCATCAGACCAAAGGGCTTTCTTCCTCAGCAGGTCTACCACATGCCCTTTGGTGAATTCTAGTCAAGATTCAATGAGTTTTCTTCAACAGTGGCTTTCCCTTTGCCACTCTCCCATAAACCTTTGACTGGTGAAGAACCCGGGCAACAGTCTTTGTCTCTCCCATCTCAGCTGCTGAAGCTTGTAACTCCTTCAGTGTAGTCATAGGTGTCTTGGTGGCCTCTCTCACGAGTCTCCTTCTTGCACCGTCACTAAGTTTGTGAGGAGGGTCTGATCTAGGTAGGTTTACACATGTTCCATATTCCTTCCATTTCTAGATGATGAATTTATTGAACTCTAAGGGATTTTCAGTGCCCTGGACATTTTTTTGTACCCATCCCCTGACTTAAACTTTTTAATAACCTTTCTTCTGAGTTTCCTGGAATGTTCTTTTGTCTTTATGGTGTAATGGTAGCCAGGAATACTGATTAACCAGTGACTGGACCATCCAGACACAGGTGTCTCTATACTACAATCACTTGAGACACATTTACTGCACTCAGGTGATCGCCGTTTCACTAATTGTAAGACTACTAGCACCAGTTGTCTAGACCTCTGTTGAATTAGGCCAGTCACTTTAAAAGGGTGAATATTTATTCAGTCACTTAGTTTACATTAAATACATTTACATTTTGTTTAGTTGACTTTACTTTTTAGAAACCTGTTTTTACTTTGACATAAAGGTGTTTTTTGTCTCTTTATTAGTCAAAAAATCATATCGACCATGATTGATTTATAAATCAATAACATGGTTAAACATCCAAGGGGGTGAAAACTTGTATAGGCACTGTAGCAAATCTAAAATGCCCAGAGTTCAAGTGATTAAACATTGGCTGAACCTGTTAAGCCACGTCCCTGTCTGTTATGTGTTTAAATTAATAAGAAATACTGAAAAATAGATCTAAGTAGCTTGAACTCAACATGTTTCATTAGAGTCAAATAATGAGATGACAGCGGACTTCTCTGCTAAGCTAGCTAGCTTTAGTAGGCTTTTTTCATTCATGAATGAGTTGTATATTACCTTACTGAGCTCTCTTAGTTGGAAAAATCTCCTGTTAAATAAAACCCTAAGTTTAAGCTAAGGCTGTGGAAACATCTAGTTAGCTTATGTTAGCTTTTCTTTCTGCTGTGGCTTTCTGGTGATATGTTTCAATGGGAGTAGAGTTTTTAATACTGTACAGAGAAAAACCTTTTTGATGCAATATTGATGTCTAAGCTGTAAAAAGGGCTGTCTTTAGTCAATTTTGCCAAATATGCTAGCATTTTATCTTTTGTTTGTACTTCTTTTTTTACCATTTGTTTTGTTTACCTCTGTTAGTTGACATTAAAAAAGAGGATAAGCATATTAGCTTACTTATGGACTAGCTAAACTAAGTTAATGACACTCGCCGGTCTTTGTGGTCCTTACAGGGAATGGTCTGGGTATCCGAGTAGTTGGAGGGAAAGAAGTCCCTGGTAGTAATGGAGATATTGGAGCCTATGTTGCTAAAGTCCTGCCTGGTGGAGCTGCTGAGCAAACAGGAAAGATTCTTGAAGGTAAGCTGTTAGCTATATAGTTTGCAACATTTTGAAAAAAATACTAAATGTTGTGTTGATAAGGTCCTTAGGTTTAGTTGGAATCATTGTTGTAGCTACAGAAGGTTGAACTGAAATGAATAAGGCTACTTCTTTCAACACAACACCTAGTTACCATTACAGATGCCAACCCACGGATGAATGACCTGTGATTTCACTCTTTACACACCTCTCTCTGACACCACCTCAGGATAAATTGCTGTGCGGTATATTAACAGGAACACATTTCATGAGGTGTTATTGATTTCACATGGGGGAGTCTGTGAACTGTTAACCCTCTCACCCTCCCAGTCCATCTGTCTACCCATAGTCCCCTTTAATCTCTGGGTTGAGCCACACTGAGGTGTCGGACAATCGGTAAAGCTGTGGCCTGAGCCTTTTTGAAGCTGTCGTTCTGCTGATGTATGGATGATGAAAAGGAGAGGGGAAAAATACTACCCAGTTTGGACCAATGTAGCGTGCTATCCATCTGCCTGTGCTGTGTTGACGTGTAGGGTGAGCGTGGGCAGTTCTTTAGTACTTTCTGTTCTTGTTTGTGTCTCCCACTTTCTTCTTTTTAATCATTCAACATTACTGCCAATTCTGTGATTCTTTCTTCTACTTCCTGATACCATTCAGAAAGTGGTGGAATGAAAATGCGTTGGACAAATACAAGGGAAACAAAAATATCTGGAAGGAATATGAAAAACTGTGACTCCTATTTGCTTTAATTCCTCACCTTTAAGTTTTCTTTCCAAAATGATGCTAACAAATTTGAATTGTAAATCAATATTAAAACGCAGGTGTACTGTGACAAGAAAAGGAGGTATATAATTTTAGATTAAACAAGAAAAATTTCAAAGTTTATCATGGTCAGTGAGTTCAAAGCTAACAGTATTGTGCTAAGGGAGCACATGCAATTATGAAGATAATATACAAAGTGTGTTTGTATGCTAATGTTTGCAAATTAGCACTGAAGAGTGATTTGAACTGAACAACTACAGTTACATTGGAAAATTATTAGTTAGAGTTATTAACTCTGTAAGCGCCATTATATACACAGATAACAGGGCTACGTAGCCAGTCGAGCTAAAGCAAGGCTAAGGTAGCTAAAGCTTAGCTCACAAAGCAGCTAGGTAGCATACATAGGTATGTAAGGTATGTTGTCTATGTAGCTATGTTAGCTTCAGCTACATTTGGTAAAGCTCACTTAGCTATAAATAAAGTAGCTATGTAGCTAAAATAGCTAAGGTAGCTAAAGCTAAGCTCACAAAGCAGCTAGGTAGCATACATAGGTATGTAAGGTATGCTGTCTATGTAGCTATCTTAGCTTCAGTTACATTTGCTAAAGCTAACTTAGCTATAGATAAAGTAGCTATAAAGCTAAGGTGGCTAGAAGTAAGCTCACAAAACAGCTATGTAAACTACAAAGCTATGTTATCTATGTAGCTATGTTAGCTTTAGCGCCATTTGCTAAAGCTTACATTTCTTAAGATAACTTAGCTATAGATGAAGTAGCTATGAAGCTAAGGTGGCTAAAACTAAGCTTACAAAGCAGCCATTTAAACTACATAGCTATGTTATCTATGTAGCTATGTTAGCTTTAGCTACATTTTCAAAAGCTCAAGTAGCTCAAGCTAACTTTGCTATATGAAAAAGTAGCTATGGAGCTTATGTCACTAATGCTAATTTCACAAAGCAGCAATGTAAAATACATAGGTATGGTATTTATGTAGCTATGTTAGCTTTAACTATATTTGCTAAAGCTAACATTGCTAAAGCTAACTTAGCTATAGATAAAGTAGCTATGTAGCTAACATAGCTAAGGTTGCTAAAGCTTAACTCACAAAGCAGCAATGTAAACTGTATAGGTATGTTATCTTTGTAGCTATGTTAGCTTTAGCTACATTTGCTGAAGCTCACATTGCTAAAGCTTACTTAGCTACACTAGTTTATGTACTAACTTTAAGTTATTATTTTGTTAATCTAAAACTGGAATTTTGTTTTACCATCAAATGACTGTACTTCCTCTCTGAGATATACGACAGCTCTGATAAACAGTCATTAAGAGTGGACATCAGACGGTTCTGTCTTTATCCAGACCCTTCTCAAACATTTATTGTAAATCCAGATTCATATCTGCTCTGCTTTGCTTCCTCCTTTTTTTTACATTTTTTTGCATTTTTACCTTTTGCACTGAGAGAATGCTGCGGTGTAGGCTGAAAGCTGTCAATGATGGCTTCAGCCAGAGAGTCAAACTGCATCTGAGGTGTTGTTAGTCAGAAAGGCAACACCACCCATGCTAACACCCATAACCCTGTCATCAACACTGAGCAGAACGGCCGCGGTTCGCGCAGCAGGAACATGGTGTCTCCGCCTCTGTGGTGTGAATATGTGGAAATGTTGTCAGATTCAACAGACTTAGCGTCACAGATCCACAGAAACCTAGCGGCTCTGAAATTCAGGTTTCCTTGAATGTGATCAAAATGCAACACACTCTCAAATGTTAAAATGTGATTATTCATAGCAGCGTGAAAATACAGTAGCTCCCTTGTTGCTCCCACTTGCAGCTCGAGAGTATCGGCGCAAACAGAGGACCCTCCTGATGAGCTGTTTCAATCGGTGTAAGTCCTGCCAGCGTGCAGGGTGTGTTTTAGAGGATGCAGTGGGTTTGCTGTGCTGTGTTGACTCATATTTGCTTTTTTCTGTATCACTCAATAGAAAAGAAAATCCTTCTTTAAGAAATTGCCTTCAGATTCTTCCCATAATGCACCTTGTTGCTTATCAAATAATAAAAGTATGTCTTAAATACCATGATTGCATTTGTAAGTTAATTCTAACCCTGTGATGCACTCCATGTCTCCACAAGCAGCTTTGCCACACAGCTGTTGTTCAAGCTGTCACAAACATTTATCTCCCCAGTTTTGCCTCGGAGTCTGATGCACTTTGAGAGCGAGAATCAAAGCTTGTTTTCTCACAAACCATCAAAGATGGCTGCTAGACCCTGAACTTGTTGCTTGTTTGGTTTAGAATAAATTCCTTTAAATCCTTTGAATCAGAGCTGCTCCGTTCACGGCTTTGATTCATTTTTGGTTTAATATGAGACATCCACAGCCGCCTATAAGGGGGGAGAAAGGGGAAGGCTTTCTGGGACCCAGCCAAATGGGGGGTCCATGGAGGTCAGGACAACCATGGTCCATGGTAAAGTTAACTTGGGTTGACCAAATTCATTTTTACATGAATAAAAACAACCTTTTTTTTTTTTTTTCCCAAGAGTATATTTATTCTGTGGTTTTAGCCTTTTTAAACTGTAAGCCCCCTTTCTTTGGTAATGTTAACACTGTGGATGTGCACATAAAACTAAATAATTTGGAAAATAAAGTCAGACTTAATAGCAGTGGTGTATTTAGTACTTTTGGGCCCAGGGTGAACACAGATATGGAGCCCTCCACATCCATTGTTCTTCCCCTTTTAAATTATATTTATCAAAGAAAGTCCTACTTGCAACTTGATTTAAAATACAACCACAAATAATTGTGTAGAAATGTTTTTGTCCAGGCAGATTTCCACACGTCTATTTGGAGACTCTAAATGGACATCTGGTAACCAAATGACGCTAGAGCAATATAAAGTAAATTTGCATATTCCATTTTGGATTTTTTCTTCTTTTTTGGTCATATTTTACCAATGAAAAGCTCTCAAAAAGAGTCCAAATATATTTTGTTTTAGTCCTTATATAACATCTATTTTAGAATATTTGTTAACATAAAAGTTGGAAAAAAAATCATGATTCACACAAATATTTACTTTGACTATTTTATGCTTTAATGCCACTATAACATGACCAAGTTTACATAGTATTTTGTGCCTTAAATGAGTTTGTTAACCCCTTAAAATTTCAAAGTTAGTTATGTATTCAAGGGGCCCCTAGTAGGTTGGGATTAGCTAAGCAGTAATGGTCACAGATATCAGGAAGAAGAAATCCAGACAGCTTTAAGTGGAAAATATCAAATAATTGCAAAAAACAGGTGAAAAGTGGCAAAAATGGGCCAAACAGTGCAAAAATAGACAAGAAGCCAAACAACATGCAGAAAAATGGTGAAAAGGGGTTAAAAAGTGGCATAACTGTGTATACAGTGGAAAATGGGTTTCAAGTGGCAAAGGGTAAAAAGAGGCAAAAAACTTTGAAAAGTGGCGAAAAAGGGGCAAAAACTGGGCACAAATGCTACTCATCCAACACAAATGCATTGATTTGATCAATAAATCACACCAGTGGAGGGCCCATTCTCTGGATTTGTCAGGGGTGCAGTCAGTTCTGTTGGTGGGCCTGGAGAGTTTTCTAATCTGCTTTAATTTATTAAATGTAATCAGGTGTAATCCTCTGCTGTTTTTGGTTGTTTTCCATATTTTGCTTGTCCCTAACTCAGTATTTGTAATTTTCTATACAGGAATGCAAGTCCTGGAGTGGAATGGCATCCTTCTGACAGGGAAAACCTACGAGGAAGTACAAGGACTCGTTGGGCAGCTGTGCAATGAGGCAGATGTGTGCGTCAGACTGTGAGTACAGCCGGTCTATTGTTAGCATGCTGTAATCATCTTTGTAAGTTCTCTTATTATGTTACTCATGCTCTTATCGTCACTCTTGAAGATATTTTCCTAATCCAATCACTGTTTGAAATTTCCTGTCCTTTCATCTTTCAAATACCCCTCTCTTCCCTTCAGCTCTTTTCTAGTCACTGACACTTCTTGAAAAGCTCAGCCTCCCCCCAAATCTCACATCTACGTTTTTAAGAGAGCCTGATTTCCCTTTTTTTATAATTGAAACTAATGAGTGTGAGCTTAGCTGCTCCTGATTTAGTTTAGAGGTCATCACTCTTAGTTTTCCTTCTACTTATTTCCTCCTTTTTGTAATCTGTTTTTATCTTTCAGGGATCTTAACATGCTGTCTGACTCTGAGGGCACAGAACACCTGGATTTCCAGGAGCACAGCAAAGGTGAGCTGACTTATTTCAACCTAAACATTACTCTCCTCTCAGTCCCCTGTCCTCTATGTAGTCACATTTTCCAGATTAACTTCTGTTTTGTATTTTCTCAGACTTTCATCTATAATTCTCCTTTTTCTCAAGTGCTGCCCGAGCATAACTTTGGGCCTATTTTCTCTCACTTTTTGAATCACATTGGGAATAGTTGCACATCTCTCTATAACCCTGATGTAAAGCCACCATAAATGCATGTTGTTTTGTATCTTCTTGTATCAAACAATATATTCCTCCATTGGTCCCTCTGGTTGCATCATACAAAGAGCAATACCGACCGCACTGTGACTCTTCTGCTGTAGGTGACAGACCTCCCAGGTCTCCTGGTGTTGACCCCAAGCAGCTGGCGGCTGAGCTGCAGAAAGTGTCCCAGCAGCAGGCTCCCTCCTCTGGCCTGCCCGCCTCCACCTCAGCCACCTCCAGCCCCGCTCAGCCGGGGTCACCCTCCGTCAGCAAGAAACGCCACAGCAGCAAGGCAAGTTCAGAGTCCTTTAATCAATTAAATCTAATGTGTTGCTTACTAATTGATGCATGGACTCTTCATCAGAACCTGGTGATAACATTAAACTGCATTTTAGTGGGTATTTTTAAATGATAGTCTCTTTAGACAAATTAACAGTTCATGACTTTATTTTTTGCTCATTTTTGTTTATTCTAGATATTTTTCTTTAATTGTCGAGCACCAGTGAGGCAAAGAATCCCCAAACTCCCCACTTTGAATCCTCTAATGTTCAAACAGAAGCACTGATGCATCATTTCCTAGAGTTTATCTTTCATTTTAGCCTAAAGCTCTATATAAAGCTTGGCTCAGTGCAGCTCACAGTGTACAGCATGAACACCCACCAGTATCCGCCCACAGATTTGTTCCAGCAGTATCTGAGCGTGTTGCTTTTATCTCTTACAGACTGCAGAGGGAACCAAGACCCCATCCCACCCCATCTCTGGAGAGATACAGGTCTGTGTAACCAAAGAATGACCCCTGTAAGGTTTAAATGTAGATATAATACATGTAGGTGCATTGAATCTGCACCCTGTTTCCTCTAACATTTCAAATATAAACTTAAGTAAATTCAATAAATATTTCAGCTCACAAAAATGCAAACTTTTGCACATTTTTCCATTTGCCTCTCTTTCCAAATGCACCTGAAATCATTATAATTAAATGTGCATTTTATTTGCAGCTTCAAATCCACTACGACAAGCAGCTTGGGAACTTGATAGTTCATGTCCTGCAGGCCAGAAACCTTGCCCCACGGGACAACAATGGCTACTCTGACCCATTTGTTAAGGTGTATCTCCTACCGGGGAGAGGGTGAGTCAAGAGTGTGCAGTCTGCAAGCACACTATAAATAGTTCAGAGGTCAGCTAAGAAAATTCATGCAAAATTAGTATAAAATTTATTAATTTAGCTTAATAGAAACATAAGATGTACTTATTTTATAGATTCCTAAATTTTAGGCATGTTTTGAGAGGAAATCTATTAATAAACACCCCTCCAAAGGTACTGGAACAACGAGGCCAAGTCCTTTATTTCTGCTGTAGACTGAAAACATTTGGGTTTTACATCAAAACATTAATATGAGACAAGAGATCAACATTTTAACTTTCATTTCCAGGTATTTAGATCTGGATCTGATCTTAGAAGGTAGCATTGTACAGGTACATTGATTATTCATGCAATAAATAGTTTCAGATTTGGGTTTTGCCTGTGCAGACTGCACTCATAGCCATAATGAAAACTGGAGAGCTGTCTATGGGTGAAAAACCAGAAATTGTGAAGCTGAGAGAAGATGGAAAACCAATCAGAGGCATTGCACAAACATTGGCCATAGCCAGTATAACCATGTAGAATTTCCTGAAGCAGACAGAAACCACTGGTGTACAAAACCACTGTTTTTTGCCCATTGTAGCTACCTTTGCTGTTAAATAACCCTTTTTCCCCCCTATTTTTTGCCCATTTTTGCCCTTTTTCACATTTTTTTGCCAATTATCCCCATTAAACCTACCTTTTGACATCAAATACCTCTTTTTCCTATTTTTCTACTCATTATTGCCACTTTTACAGGCCCTGTTTTTTCTATTTTTTGCCCATTTTTGCCACTTTTTTGCCCATTTGAGCTACCTTTTGCCATTACATACAACTTGCTTCCTACTTTTTGTACATTTTTGCCACCCTTGACTGCTTTTGCCTATTTTAATCACTTTTCACTGCTTTTTTGCCAAGTTTTTGCCTATTTTGGACCATTTTTGCCAACTGTAACTAATTTCTGTCAATACTCACCCATTTCTTTTGCTACTTTCTGAGCCTTTTTCCACTTTTTCTCCCCATTGTTGCCCCTTTTCACCCATTTTTGCTGCTTTCTGACCATTTTTGCCACCTTTAACTTATTTTTATTGCTTCCTCAAGCTGTTTTTGCCACTTACACTACTTAGATTGTGTCTCTCGCAAAGGTATTTTTCAACAATTTGGCTCTTTGGTTAAGAAGGGTTGAGTTTAAGGGAGTAACCCCAAAACAAACAACAACTGAAAGAGGCTGTGGTGAAAGCCTGGAAAAGAATCACAAAAAAAGAATGCAAAAGTACCGTTACAAATAATGCTTTCTCCTTAGTTGTGTATTGGATATTGGACTGGATATTAAAGCTAAAATGTTGATCTCTTGTCTCATATTCATCTTTTGATGTCAAACCCAAATTTTCCCGGTCTACAGCAAAAATAAATGACTTGGCCTCACTGTTCCATCACTTTTAGAGGGAAGTGTACTTGCTATGCTTTCTAGTTCACATCCATAAGGCAAAGGCAGCCACTCAAAGCTCAAACCTTATTTTCATTCATTTTAAATTCAATTTACAATTGATTTTGTCTTTCCATAACATCTTTCAATGTGGCCTTTCTTTGTTATAAATCCAGCACCTTTATCAACACAGCACACCAGACCCTTTAGGTGTTTCCTTATGCATCTCCAGGTGCTCCTATCTGTCCCTTATTGCCCCTGAACAACCTCAGCATTATGTAAATGATATGAACTTGCTCATGTACTTGTGTTGCCCGTGTTGATGGCTGTTTTACGGTACGTGAGTGCAGTCAAAATCAATAGCTCTCATATTTACTTGCAATATAATCCACACTCCCCCGTAAGTCTAGGGCTCCCTTCTCACTGTGATTGCTCTGTAATGTAATTGATTCTCCCACCTCCACTGCTGTATGAGCTCCCCTAGGAGAGAGGGTTTTTTTCCAGGATCGTTTTAGATAAAAGCAATAACATACAGCTGTGGTCTTTTAGCCCCAGTAGCCACTCTCACAGACCTGCAGTTTGACAAAGTAGGTTTAAGCATGGCCTGTTAAAAAAGGGGCACCTAGAAGCCCTGTAGCCACCCTCCTTAAAGAAAAGCAGGTAAACACAAGAGCATGTGTGCGAATCCTCTTCTACATGCTTCATGTGTATAAGTGGATTTGCTAACAGCTGCCAGCGCGGCGACTGCACTCCATGCTGATGCTTTTCAGATGTATCGCAGATCTCCTGGCAACCAAACGGAGTTCCTGCAGTGAAACAGTTGGTTATAAATTATACTTAAATATATATCAAACAGGAAAAATATAAAAAAAGAAAGCCAACTGGAATAATAATAAACATTTAACTTCTACTTGAAAATGGAATCAGGCTCCTACAAAGTCAAAAACCTCTGGTGCTATTATATTTTGACTAAAGCACAGAACAAAGGACCAGCACAAAAGCAGGTTTTACAGATTGGGTTTTCAATTGCTGCATACATTAGACATAAGAACTATTTCAATCAGCTCAAATGTTATTATATTCTGAACACACTCACTAGATGATCCAGCCACACCACAAGACCACTCACATTTATGGTGCAGACTCTAAGTGGTGACCCCAAAGATATGAGGTCTCACAGAAACTTTTATGATTAAACGTGACTTTACAAGTCAAACAGACACGGTGAAAGATCAAGGTCTGTCTTGGCGCATGTTCTATTTGCAGAAAAACTAAAAATAAGCTGAAAAAATGGACGAAATCCTTGCTGAGACTTCGGTATAGTTGTGTTTATGTTTGTAAGTTTATTCGGGATGTTCAGATGTTTGACGCTGCCAGGTCTGCTTGCTTGAAACATGTTGACAGTTATGATTCTGTATCAATGAGGCTGCGACTCACTCAGGAGCTCTTACCGTACTATGGAGCATTATATAGACAAATAACTGGCTGGAATGAACTTCAAATTGGGTCATACCCCCCAGTCACTGAGTGGAAAAATCAGGCCTAAAATCAGGCCTAATATTATCTAGCAAGCCTAAGCTGTTCAGACAAGTTGGCATGAATTTTTATTTTATACTTTTACAGATTAAACATATAATGTCACCCTTACATTATACCAGTGACTCACTTTAGACTGGATAGTCTTTCACACAGTGCTTGTAAAAAGTATTAGCCTCTTGGATGTTTTACTCTTTTTTTTATTTTAAAAAATCAATCATGGTTAATATAATTTGGCATTTTTCACAAAAAAAAAAGACATACATTTCAAATTTTTCTTCTCTGAGTTGCTCTGAGTGTTCTTTTGTCTTCATGGTGCAATGGTAGCCAGGAATACGGATTAACCAGTGATTAGACCTTCCAATCACAGGTTATTTCACTAACTGTGAGACTAGCAAAGCAATGCATATATGCAGTCACTTATTTTACCTGACATTTTTGTTAATTGACATTACTTTTTAGAAATCTGTTTTCACTTTGACTTTTTTACTGTCAAAAAAGCCAAATTATTTTGACCATGATTGATTTATAATCAATTAAAGGGTGAAACATCTAAGGGGGTGAATACTTTAGCTCTTTATAGCCAGTGCGTGGGAAACCATGCATCTGGGAAAACTCTCCCACAAAGCATTTTTGGGAGGGCAGGACTTTTTCAAAAAATGTCCTCGTAAAAGGTAATTGGAAGAACATTTTGTCTCCTGTAGTAACCTGAGCTTGACAGTCTGGTGCTGCTGTAGTTTCGAACAGTGGAAGTTGTTGGTGGATAAAACTCATGCTGAGATCCAGAGAAGTGCATAAACTTTGCTCTTGTTTTGGCAAAGAAATGTGGCCTAGTTCTGATAAAAATGCCGCTATACTATAGCTACATCTGAGCTAACTGCTACACTGGCAGCAGTCATTGTATACACCAGCTTACAGTACAACTAAACCCATACCGGAGCAAGCATCGTTTCTGTCACGAAAGCTTTCAGTGTGGTTCTGTGCTCTTCTTTTGAAAAAGAAATGTAGTCCAGTTCTGGTTAAACTGCCGCTATAGCTACATCCGAGCTAAATCCTTAGCTACTGCCTTGTTCTCCTGAAGTGATGCTGATTGGTCAGATCTGTTTTCAGACCTGGCGCAGTTGTTTCAGATCGGAGCTTTGCGAGATGGAATCTGGCCAGTCCATCTGCTTTACAAGATTCGTGAAATTTGCAGGTGCAAGACTCTTAATTTCCCTTTAATATCTGTCCATATTGAGGTTTTGTTCTGTCTATTCGAGCACTACAGTCTGTGGTTTAGGTCAGCTTGATAAATAATAAATGAAACATTAAAAAAACACAGGCCAGTTAAAATTTTATGTATACACAGAAAAGATTAGGGTCCCAGCATTTATAAATCCATGTCCATTAAAGGGATTTATAAATGTAATCAGCCTGTGCGGTCACTCACATCTCTGCTATGGTTGCCCATGGATGCGTTACATCAGCTGAAAGCACGCATACATGCTATTCATGAGACACAAAAGCACAAATTCAACCCACCGCTGCAGCAAACCACAGGCCACCACTCCAGCCCCACGATAATCAAACCCCCATGTACACACTCACAGTCCACAGACTCTCTCTTCGACCCCACCTCCCCCACCCTCCCTCTGACTATTGTTTCTGTATGTTGTTCTTTATATTTAATGCATGCTGGACCCCCTCAGTCAGGTCATGGTTGTCCAGAACGCCAGGTATGTGACTTGCCCACTTTGGCACTTTGTTTTGGTTGTCAGTTTGGTGAAGGTAACAAAACGTCCAACTGATTTGTGGCTTATTGTAAAGTCAGTTCCACTAACTCCCTTCTTCCTAGTCCCCATATTCTCATGATGTTCCACTCACCCTCAGGCGGAGCATTTCTTTTTTAGGAAAAGTTGAACCCCTGAATATTAACATCCTTCATTTTCAAACATGTAGTCCCCCCTGTGCTGACAGTTAACGTCTTCCTAGCTAACTGTTGTGTTCCTTGGTAGATGGTCTGTTTTTGTTCCTAACCATCGTAATTTAAAATCCTAACATTTAAACCCGACATCCCCTCCTTGTTTTGTGATAAAGATCCCTCAGTGATGTGCGATATCGTGCCCTGACATCCTCCTCTGATCTCCTGCCCCATTCAGTACACACTGCCATTATCTGCTCTGTAGTCCTTACTCATCCCATTACCTCGACTTTATCAAACTAACTTTTACTGACTACTTTAACTGACAGTCTTATAGATAAGGATGCAAAAGGGGCATTTTTTGTATTCCACTGAGTCTACCCTTAAAATGAATTAAGTATTAAGCCAGTAGAGTGAGGTTTTGCTATTCTTTCAGGGCAAATTTTAAAATTTACTTAAAGCTCCTGTGGGGAATTTTTGGTTTGTGTTCACTTTGGCGCCCCCTGTGGTCAAAGCAGCACATCTTTTGTTTGCTTATTTTTTCCTAGCACTTTCAAAAGTAGAATTTCATTAGAATCATTTTAGCCTGTCTTGATGTCCTGTCTCTATTACTGGCTTACATTTTCTCTTGTTTTAGTCCAACCATATTTATAAAACCTAAATGACTCAATGGCTACAAAAATGAACTTCTTTGCAGCACATGCCGCCCATGCACGTAGGCCCAAACATTGTTAATGCCAAACAATGTGCATCACGTACATCTTCTTCCTCCATTGTGCCCTGTTCTCCACCATACTGTTCTCATTGCATTATGGTGGTCCACTAATCTATCAAGCTTTTGCACTCCCTTAGTTAAATGTATATTGTTTTGGTGTGTTTCCTGCAGTGCTGAAAACAAAAGGAGGTCAAAACACGCAGGCAAGAGTCTCAACCCGGAGTGGAACCAGACGGTCATCTATAAAAACATCCTCCTGGAGCAGGTATGTGCTGCAGCACATTTTTTAAAAAGCTTATTGCATAAAACTTAGCTTTCAGTGGATAAAACTATGGACCTAAATCAACCCTGAAACTTGCAGTGTGCTCATACTTGATTGTTTTAACCTAAGGTATCTTATATCCTGTATTTTCTGAAGTATGGGAAGCATCAAAGTTTCAGTGTTTTTAGGTGTTTCAGTAGAAGGTTAAATGATCTAATATTAAAGCGTAGGATTTCAGGGATGTAAACAATGATATCATCTGCATAAAGCTTTATTTTATCATTATTTAAAAGGTTTATACCAGAGAAAAGAAAAGGGGAAGCTCTGTAGATCTACAGGTCATTGGGATACCCCACAGGAGAAAGTGATATAAGATGATAAGAGCCACTGCAGTATGTACCTATCATCCATCCATTTTCTATACCGCTTATATTGTCCTGTTAGGGGTCGCAGGGGGGTCTGGAGTCTATCCCAGCTGTCGTTGGGCGAGAGTCAGTCATTTTGCCCAGTATTGGCAAGCATTCACTTAAAAAGGCAATTTTCATAGAAATCAAAATTTCTTTGATCATTCTCAATCTTTAAACTTCAAATTGTGTTTAAAGTACTCTGGTAGGTTTCTTTGTTCATCCATATACATTAAAATGTGTTCAAGGACTGAAGTTTTAGGTCTGAAATGTATATTTGAACATCAATATTTGCTAAAATTTATCCATAAATCAGCAAAAGAATCCAATATTGTGCATCCCTAGAAAAAAACGTGAGCATAGGTCCAGACTTTACGCTCGACTCTTGTTGCTGGCAGACCTCCAGGATTCCACTCATACAGAACAACCAGTGGGCATATTCCTTAGCCATAAATGGCTAATAACCAGCTTTTAAACTTTCAAAATGCAACATAAACAACATATCCTATACTGAAACTGAGACATTTCAGCACTTCATGAAAAATATTAGCTCATTTTGAATTTGATCGCAGCAACACAGGACTGTTGAACAGCTCGGATCCTACATCAGACAAGAATGGGACGACGTTCCTCTCTCAAATCTTCATAAAATTACCTTCTTGTTTAAAAAAAATGAGCTAATATTTTTTAGGAAATGGTAAAATGTCTCAGTTTCAACATCTTATATGTTGTTTATGTTTTATTGTGATTAAAATATGAGTTTATGAGATTTGAAAATAATTGTATTGTCTTTGCTTACATTTTACACCGTGTCCCAACCTTTTTGGAACTGGGGTTGTAGGTGGTAAAAGTTCCATAGCTCAGTATTAATCAATTAAAGGAAAAAAGAAGAAGGAAAACACAATGTGCCATGTTAAAAATGGTACAATAAATCGTAATGCAAAATACTGCCTTTTCTCTGCCAGCATGCAGACGTGCTCCTACCATTGGTTTTAGCAGAGCAGATGGAACATGCCATGGGGATTTAATTATATCATTTTAGATCCCAATTTAGATTCATTGGCCCCAAATCAATCATGGCAAATTTCTGGACTTCTGTTGTCTGCCTTTTAAGCTGTCTGCTCCCATTTTAAAACCCAGATCATATGCTTTTCTTCAAGGTTTATTCAGTCATTTTCATTGCACAACCAGGCAGAAAGGGGACTGGGCAAATACATTGATTCTTTCGCTGTGGTTGTTTATAGCTGAGGAAGAAGACCCTGGAGGTGAGCGTGTGGGACTACGACAAGAACTCCTCCAATGATTTTCTAGGAGAGGTAAACCCTCCTATCAATGCATTTTCTAACATGTAAACCTATTTTTTAATTCACATGCATTATAAACTGTGGCATCTTCTCCTCAGGTTCTTATAGACTTATCCAACACAGCCCAGCTGGACAACATCCCGCGCTGGCTCCCCCTGAAGGAGCAGAGCGAGGGTGACCACCACCGCCGCTCCCACTCAGGCCAGAGCAGACACAGCTCCTCTAAACCGTCCTCGCAGCACTCCTCCCCAAAAACCACCGGCTCCTCTGCCTCACATGACAATCAGGAGTCACCAAAATCATCTGTCATCAAGAGCCGGAGCCACGGGATCTTTCCTGATCCAGCCAAGGGTAGGATATGATAAACCCCCTCCTCACCTGCTTGACATTCATCCCCCTAACAACTGTCTGCTTCTTCAGCTATGCTCCTCTCCCTAAGTATTGAAACAGTGAGGCCAAGTTCTTTATTTTTGCTGTGGACTGAAAACATTCAGGTTTGAAATTAAAACATGACTATGAGACCAAAGACATTTCAGCTTTTAAGATAGATTAAGATAGCATTATTTGTTATGAACACCAAATTTTTAGGTGAGCAAAAGTACTGGAGCATGTGACTGACAGGTGTGTTTTGTTGCCCAGGTGTGTCCTATTACATTGACTATTCAAACAACAAATGGCGAGGCTTGGGTTTTGCCTGTGCAGACTTATTTATAGTTAGACATGTAACCAACATGAAAACCAGAGAGCTGTCTATGGGGGAAAAAACAGAAATTGTGAAGCTGAGAGAAGATGAAAAAATCAATTAGAGCCATTGCACAAACATTGTCCAAAGCATTGTAAAACCATTTTGAACGTCCTGAAAAAGACAGAAAACACTGGTGTACTAGGAAACAGACGTTGAACGGGAGTGAAGGTATCACCATCTACTGTTCACAGGAGTGAAGGTTTTACCATCTATTGTTCAAGGGAGTGAAGGTATCACCATCTACTGTTCACAGGAGTGAAGGTTTTACCATCTACTGTTCAAGGGAGTGAAGGTATCACCATCTACTGTTCACAGGAGTGAAGGTTTTACCATCTATTGTTCAAGGGAGTGAAGGTATCACCATCTACTGTTCACAGGAGTGAAGGTTTTACCATCTACTGTTCACAGGAGTGAAGGTATCACCATCTACTGTTTACAGGAGTGAAGGTTTTACCATCTATTGTTCAAGGGAGTGAAGGTATCACCATCTACTGTTCACAGGAGTGAAGGTTTTACCATCTACTGTTCACAGGAGTGAAGGTATCACCATCTACTGTTTACAGGAGTGAAGGTATCACCATCTACTGTTTACAGGAGTTTAGGTTTTACCATCTACTGTTCACAGGAGTGAAGGTTTTACCATCTATTGTTCAAGGGAGTGAAGGTATCACCATCTACTGTTTACAGGAGTGAAGGTTTGACCATCTACTGTTCACAGGAGTGAAGGTTTTACCATCTATTGTTCACAGGAGTGAAGGTTTGACCATCTATTGTTCAAGGGATTGAAGGTTTTACCATCTACTGTTTGCCGAAGACTTCATGAACAAAAGGACTGAGGCTACACCTGAAGATGGAAATCACTCATTAGCAAGAAGAACAGGAAGGCCAGGCTTGAATTTGCCAAAAATTACAGAGACGAGACCCAGAAATTCTGGGACAAAGTTTTACACACTGATGAGTCAAAGATGAGCCTTTGCCAAAGTGGTGGAAAGGCTAAAGTTTGGAGAAAGAAAGGATCTGCTGATGATCCTAAACATGCAAGCTCATCTATGAAACACAGTGGAGGTAATGCCATGGAAAGATTCAACTCAACTGATTGGGAGATTCTTCAACATAAAGACCCAAAACACATTGCCAGAACAGGAAAGGAGTTCATTATGCATGAGGTGGAAGGTTTTCGACTGGCAAAGTCGATCTCCAGACTTTAACTCTATGGAGCATGAATTTTATATGCTAAAGACAACTGAAAGAGGTGTTGATAAAAGGTATTCATCTTTTGATGTCAAACCCAAATGTTTTCAGTTTACAGCAAAAATGAAATAACTGGCCTCCCTGTTTCAATACTCTTGGAAGGGCATGTATTTCCTTTCCTTGCTTTCTCTCTGTCTCTTCTGTTTCTTCCTTCTCTCTCTTTCTGTCCACCTGTTTCTCTCTCTAACCCCAGCACCTTCCTATGCCCATTTTTTTGCACACCAATCACAGCTTAAGCTTCATGCTTTTTGCTTTCCCATGGTCTGTTTTCTTGGTTGCCATGTTGTCACCCAGCTCAGAGGCCTAGCCTTAGCTTCCCTCTAACTCTCCCCCCAACACAAAGGGCAACATGGCCGTGGAAGGCTTTGAATGCTCCCCTAATTTAGAAGATTAAAATCAAATTTAATAACATAGATTTAATAAGGCAGTGGTTATGCTGGCTGGAATAAAGCCACACAAGATAAGCTAGCTAAATTAGCTTTTTTGGTAATTTGGTGAATCTGGTTGTTTTAGACACGCAGGTCCCCACAATCGAGAAATCTCACAGTAGCCCCAGCACATCGAAGCCTTCCTCGTCCGAGGGCCAGAGCCAAAGCCACAGCCACGGACACAGCCAACACTCTCGCTCACGCTCCAGCAAAAGCGCAGCACGGCAACAACACCATCAGGACGCCGGCACTGGAAGTGGCCGGGGCGCTGCTGTAGCGGCAGGCGATGCCCCGCAGCAGGCGCAGCAGCCACAGCCGCCACAGCCGCCGCAACGCCTCCAGCCAAGTAAACCAAGACGCAAATAAAGCCCACGCAGCATGGCCTCCTCACTCTCATCTGTTCTACCTTCTGTTCATTTTTTTTCTTTCAGTTCCTTTTCTATTCTTGGTTTCCCTCTTGCTTGATTTAACCCCTTATCCTCTGTACTCACAAAACGTCCACCTCTCACTGCTTCTATTCTGTATGTAGTCAGACACACACGTCTCACCTGTAGCACACTGTCTTTGACCCTCCTCACTTTTACCCATTTTTACTGAACCCAAAGAGGCATAATGGTTGCTTTTTAAAGGCCAATTTTAACTACAGTGGCTTAAATACAGTGCACAGGCTTTAACTCGTCTTTAAAGTGAAATAAAACACAAATAAAAGACCTTTAGCTAGTGAAGTTTTGCTGTTTAAGTGGTAGTTTCAATACAGTTACTTAGGGAATAGAAGTATGAAGTTTGCAAAAAAAGGAAAACTGAAAAAGAAACTGCATGTTTTTAAGGTTTTATTTTGAAAGAAAAAAAAACAGAAAATCCGCCAATCATTCTTAAAGAAATGTGACTTTTGCAGCACTCTAGTTCAGCTACTTGATGAAAGTTTTACCAGGAATGAAAGATTTATCTGTCAAAGTTGTAATCCCACCCCTTCCTTAGAATATCATTAACCTCTTTTGGTATTTTATTTTGTTTTTCTTTGATTTCATTTTATCAAACAACTACCAGCTTTTCTGAAGCTCCTCCACCAGGATGGCTGTGCATGCAGTCCACTAACCCCCTCCTTTTTGTTTGAAACAAACAAGCACCAGACCCACGATGCACCTCAGTAGATGCTGCACTCAAATGTGCACTGCACACTGTGGCTGCATGTGACTGACAGTCAAGCTGGTTGCCATTTTGACGATAAACCGCTCTCTGAATCTCCATCTCGCTCCTCCTCCTCCCTCCTCCCTCCATCTTTGTGAAAACTTCGACCTCCCCCCTGACCTGCGCCTGAAAACACACAAAAAAAAAACAAAAACAACTCCTTCAGGCCACAGAGGCCGCCTCTCTCTGAGGCACCAGAGACACAGCGTAGTGGGCGTGCTCACCATTCAGAGAGCGCAGTCCGATTGGCTGCCGGCCCTGCCATCATCATCGGCCGCGTCGGCCAAAGGAAGCAGAGCGGAAGGCCGACACCTGACCCTCAGGAAAGCCGTGTCGGAAGAGAGGCCGCAGAGCATCGGAGGTGAGAGCGTCTCCTCTCTGTCGTGTGACTGCGAGCACAGATGGAGCAAGGAGAGAAAGAGAGAGAGTGAGAGAAAGAGAGGATGCCATACTAACGCACACCAGCAGGAAAAGAAAGAGAGAGGAGTGCAAGCTTGATAAAATTAAAGAAGAAGACAGAAAGTTGCACCAAACATCACCAGAGATTCATGCAGCAGGACACGCTTCTCTTTGACGGCCTTCCAACACAGCTCACTAATACCAGGAAATGAATGTGTCAGAGTGTCACACGATTCGCTGAGAGCTAACACGGCCACGTCTGTGGCGACATCACTCCCACGTGGCTTCATTGGACTGGTATTAGTGAGCTTCTGTGTGTTGAGCAGCCTGAGAAGAAAAACGTGTCGGCATGGATCCTGTCTCTGCACCGACATCGCATCCCACATCATTCATACTCAATCACACTTCCTGTTTGGAAATAAAAGTTTGACATTTAAACATATTTGTTAAAGAGCAACACTAAATATGCATTTAAACACCTTTTTAATGTTGAAGTTTCACTTTTAAACATCTTCTAAACGCGTCAAAACTATATTCATCTAAATGTATTAACTAATATACGGAAGCCCAAAGAGGACATGCATCCGTACATGTTACAGTGCCTATGAAAGTATTCACCTGCTTGAATATTTAACCCCTTTATTGATTTTATAAATCAAAAATGCTCTGTTTAATTTGGCTTTTTTGACGAAAAAACTCTTTAATGTTCAAGTGAAAAACATTTCTACAAAGTTATACCAATTAAACAAACAAACAAAAAAAAAATTCAATAGACATTGCTTTGTAGAAAATTCGTTTTCACTTTGACATTAAGGAGTTTTTTTGCAATCATTTTTGTCCAATAAGCCAAATTATATTGAACATGACTGATTTATAAAATCACTTAAAGGGTAAAACATGCTAGAGGGTGAATACTTTAATAGGCATATATTAGATATATATTGTTTGGATAAATGTCTCCATAGGGCTTCCTTTCTAACTAATACCTAGATTAAGAAATAATTAAATATTTAACTAACAGTGTCTATGTGCCTCTTGTTTAGTTTGCATTAACATTTAAATGTGGTATTTCTCTGGATTTATTTGTCGTCCCATGTTAAAGCAGATATATTTGTCTCGTCTTTGTCTGAGGGAAAACTAGTCACATTCTTCTTGCTAGTCCTGTGTGTTTTTGTGCTTTTTCATTACAGTCCAGTCTTCTGTGCTTTGAATAATCTCTCCTTTTTACTGCGTCATTATTCAATTTAAGTATGAAGTTGATTAAGATGGATTGTAGTCACTGCAGATATTATCCAATGCATCTTGGCTCGGGTTTTTATCTCTTTGGACCGGGCAGAGGTGCAGTATTTCTTCCTGTCTCTTTTTCGTGATGGGTGTGGTCGTGTCTCTGCGCAGCGCGGTCCGGCTTCAGATCCGGCGATGCCCCGGTCACTGCAGCCTCGTTGGACAGCGGCCTGAGCGGCAGCGCCTACAGCCTGTTGGACGAAGAAGGAGAGACGAATGAGGTGGACAGTGCCATCTTCCAGGTGCCCCGATTGTGAGTAGGCTTGTTCAATCTTTGATGTCATAAAAGTGTTTAGATGTGTCATGGAGGTTTAGTTTGCTCATAAACAGGATTTTTCTGTCCTTTCTTTTTAGTGGAAAGATCCCTAATGGTACAGATGTGATGAAATCATCGATGGGCCACGGTGACATGGAAGGTTAGACAAACAGTACATGAAAATGATGTGTGCTTTCAGAAGTTCTTATTAAATCAGACATGAATACTAACAATATTGACCTTTGAGGATGAAAGTTATAATTTGAAGTTAGAAGCAGATCTTTTTTTGACTTGGGTGGATCAGGAGGTGTTCTGACTTGTTCTGGGATGGCCTAAAAATATGAGTGAACACACTAATGAACATTGTCCTTTTCATCATGAAGTATCATACTGATTCATTTTTCTGTGTAATGACTTTAAAATGCTAGCTATCTTTGGACTTCCAGCAGGCACTGGGGTGGTTTGCGGCTTAGTGCAAAGCAGCTGCTATGAGAATAATCGCTTCCAAATTTGAGGCCATGATCCTCTGATGAAGAAACAGTGGATTGCCCTCTGGCCGGGAGTGACTTTTTGCACCAATTGAAGGACTTCAGGTATCTCTGGGTCTTATTCACAAGTGAGGGTAGAATGGACCGTGAGATTGACAGGTGATTGGTGCAGCATCCGCAGTGTTGCAGGCGTTGTTCCCTCACCTGGGGTTAGGAACTCTAGGTAATAACCAAAAGATTGAGATCCCGGGTTGAAGCAGTCAAAATGAGATTCCTAGGGAGGACAGCTTGGCTCAGCCTAAGAGATAGGGTGAGGAGCTGGACATCTGGAGGCTATCCGCTGCTCCTTCACATCAAAAGGAGCCAGCTGAGGTGGTTTTGGCATCTGATCAGGATTCCTTCTGGTCACCTTCCTGTGGAGGTCTTCCAGGCACGTCCAACCAGGAAAAGACCCCAGGGCTTACCCAGGACTCACCAGAGGGACATTATACCCCAATCAGGCCTGGGAACACCTCGTAATCCCTCAGGAGGAACTGGAAAACGTTGCTAGGGAGAGACTTCTGGGTTTACTTAGCCTGCTGCCAACGTGACCCGACCTAGGATAAGTGGAATGGATGGATGGATGGATGGGTAATCTGCTTGAAATGTAAGAGATGAAATTTTCTGGAATTTCATGAAAACTTAAAGGATTTGTTTGGATATTGGGGGAATTTTCAAGTATTTTCATGGAAATTTTGGGGATATGTTTCTAGAGATTTCACTGAATATGTTGGTAGAGATTTGCTGTGAATATTTTTGACATTTTCCGTTACTGTGGCTTAGTTACTTTTAGCAATGTTTTCTAAAGCTTATGTTACGTTTACATAGCGCTAACTACATAGCTAGTGTAGCTGCATTAGCTTTAGCTAAAGCTAACATAGCTGGAGCAAGCCATTGGGAGTTTTTTTTTAAATTGTCAGTAATTTTCTTATCTCTTGTTTGAATAATACTTTTAAAATAGAAAATACCTTGTACTGGCAAATTATGTCACTTCTGTACTGAGAGGGGTGGTGTCTTACAGTAGTGGTCTGCAAGGGTGGGTGTCTGAGAGCTACGGTCTGCAGCCAGACCCCTCGTGGATCCCTAAGCTTCTACAGCCAACCTCTTGTGGACATCCAAGGAACTGCAGTTTTGTTTTGCTTTGCTTTTTGCAATTTTTCCACATTGTTTAATTTTGCAGCTTTTTAAATTTATTTGAATTAGAACTTTTTGTTTATTTGTTTTAGTCATTTTTTATATAGTCAATAAAAGTCCTTAACTTTTACTTTTAGTCAAAACAATTATTTTCTTTGAACTAGTTTTACCTGCCACTTTGTGAATTGATTTAAATGTAAAACATTCATATTACAGCAGTATAAATTCTTAGAATGGTTTGAAATATACTTACATAGCTTTTTAGTGACACTAGAGGTAGCCAGTTAGATTTCAAAGGAGGTCCAGTCCACCCCGGACCACCACTGTGGATGCACCCCTTGATATAAGGTTTGAAAGCTTCAAACTTTTATCTCTTACGTTTATTTGCTTGTTTTTTAGTTTAAACAGAGAAAGTTCATAAACCAATTAATCTAAAAATATATGGTGATAAGAAAAACTAAGTTTATGTTCCTTTATATGCTAATTCAACTTTTATTGAGAGCAGGAAGTAGATTTTTTTCATGAGCCGCTCACACTATTTGTATAATCTACAGGTTATTTTTATATGTTCATCCTTGCTAGTTTTTCCTCCTTTCTACATAATGTGTGAAGCTGTGAGTCAAGTGATTATGACTAATCAAAGGTGCAAAGATGGTCATAAAAAGCTAGAAAGAGCTGCAGTTTATCTCTCACACATTCACAAAAATGTGTGAGACTAAAAATTAAACACACATGGATGCATAAGTTCACACGTTTATCCAAATGCCTTCATCTCTTTATGATCTGCTCACTTTGCCTCGGTCTCTTTCTGTGAACCGGTGGCTCTGCCTTCATTATCCTCGCTGTTGTTTACCCAGCATTCAAAACTGTCATTCCGTTGCTACGGTAACCAGAAGCCCAGCAGAGCTCCTAATCACTTCTCTCCATCCTTGCTAAACAATTGATGGTTGTTGCTTGCAGGTTGAGATATCATGGGAGCAAAATGGTGCCAAAAAATTGAGTTATCCCCCCTGAAACAGGAGCTAAGAGTTCAATAATGTAGTTGCACTATTTAACCCTTAGTGTCCAGCAGGGGGCAGTCACACAGTTAAAACACCCAGTAAGGTGAGTGGACAGCAGCAGTGGGAGCAAACTGACAGAGAAGGAATTTTAATATTTTAGCAGTAAAGCAGCCTTAAAGCAGCATTTTTTGTTTTGAAATGACTCAATGTTTATGTTTTTGTGTTTTCAGGTAAGTCCCAGGTAATGGGGGAGATAAAGATCGCTCTGAAGAAGGAGATGAAGACAGAGGGAGAGCACCTGGTCCTTGAGATTCTGCAATGTCGCAACATCACCTACAAGTTTAAGACTCCAGACCACCTGCCAGGTAACAGACAATAGCTCATCTGACTGAGCCTCTATAAGTATTCAAAGGTGTTTTTACGTGCTACAGTTACATAATTTCTATTGTTTGACAGCTGTGATGAGGCCCACACAGATACGTGTTAAGAAAAACACTGGTGACAAGAAATCACTGCCAGAAATTTCTAGATGCACAATCACGAGTGTCATGATCATTTTTTTCCTGCTAACATTTCCATGGATACCAGCAGGAAGTACAGCCCCCAAAAAGCTGGGGCGCATGTAAATGTGTATATGTAAATAAAAACACAACGCTTTGATTTGCAAATCACATAAACCCATATTTGATTCACAATAGAACATAAACAATAAATCAGATGTTGAAACTGAGACATTTTAACATTTTATGAAAAATATCAGACATTTTGAATTTGATGGCTGTAACACATCTCAAAAAAAATGGGACGGGGCAACAAAAGGCTAGAAAGTAACTGGTACTACTGAATAAGATAGAAGTTTTAGGGCAACATATGCTCCCATTCAGACAATGTCTCTTTCAGGGAAGGCCTTGCATATTTCAACAAGACAATGCTGAACTAAATCCATCACAACAGCATGGCTTCACAGTAGAAGAGTCCAAATGCTGAGCTGGCCTGCCTCTAGTCCAGACTTCACCAGCAGAAAACATAAAATAAAAATCCAGCAAAAAAGACTCAAGACTATGAACAACTAGAATCCTACATCAGACAGAAATGGGACAACATTACTCTGCCGAAACTCCAGCAACTGGTCTCCTCACTTCCAAGATGTTTACAGACTGTTGTTAAAAGAAGAGGGGGTGCTTCACAATGGCTACCATGGTCTTGTCCCGACTTTTTTGGGCTGTGTTGCTGCCGTCAAATTCAAAATTAGCTAATATTTGTCATGAAATGGTAAAATGTCTCAGTTTCAACATCTGATATGTTGTTTATGTTCTATTTTGAGTAAATTATAAATTTATAAGATTTGCAAATCACTGCATTCTGTTTTCTGTACATTTTACAAAGCGCCCATGTTTTTTGGAAATTGGGGTTTTGTAATTATACCACCTCCTCTTTAATTTTTAACATATTTGAGCTACAACCATGAGCGCTTCTTGCAAAACTACACTAGAGTCAAAGCACTCAGAGAAGATTTGAAGATATTGGCAACTTCCTAAAGACAAGTATTTGATATTTAGAATATATATATACATGTTTGGCTCATGTCAGTGCAAATTCAGACGTTTCTTTTCAGGATGAAATGCAGATGGTTGCCCACCTCGCCTCCTCAGTGTAATATTTACACCCTCATACACAAGCTGCCTGTCTCTTGTGTGATTTGCATTCGCCTCCAGATGGGCTCTGCACACTAAGCTTTATTTCCAAGGACGGTATGAAGCTGCTTTCAAGCCTTCTTTGTATAGCGATGAATCATTACATAACTCCACATTGCTGGCTTTGTGCATCTGTGATTATGTCTAAAGCTGGTGTTGGTGTTTATCATAAGAGTTCCTCTATGTAAAGAGGCCTTGGTCTTCCAATACATAATCTTTAAAATTACAGCTCAGATATCGCCCTCTGGTGGTCAGCAGTGGGGAAGAATTAAAATTTCAACAGAGGCTCTTAGTGTGCATGCATGGATTCATTTTATTTACTCCATTTTCTTTGAATCATGAGTGAATTATGGTTGTTGATTTTTAGAGATTTTGAGAAACACATTAGCATAGGAAAACTGTCTTTGTTATCCCAAGATAGTAAGTTAGATAAGTCGAAGAAGACAGACAAAAACAGAGTAAAAACTAAAGTATGTTTGTTTAATTTCTTAGATCTTTATGTGAAGCTCTATGTGGTGAACATCGCCACCCAGAAAAGGATCATCAAGAAGAAGACCAGAGTGTGCCGTCACGACCGAGAGCCATCTTTTAACGAAACCTTCCGCTTCTGTATGAACCCCACAGGACACGCTTTACAGGTAACTGCATAGGCAGCTATGTAGGCGGCCTTCAAGGCAGCCTTTCCTTAGCGTCTGGTTGGCACTGAAAGTTGACCTGACACCAGATCAACTGTTTCATATATCCATTGCATGGATATATTTCACAGTCATCTGCATAGAAAACGTTTGAGAAGGGAAGGACTTTTCAAAAAAATCTCGGAAGGTGATTGGAAGGTCGTTCCGTCACAATCATGACAGGTCAATCAGAACGACAGTACAAAGTGATGTTGTACACATGTGCTTCTCATGAGCTGACAGGCTACCGCAGCTGTAGATTGTTAACGGCAGAGCTTCTCAGTGCATTAAACTGATGCCAAGGCTAGTTGGGAGACGTGCAAATATACCTTCTCTGCTTTAAAAAGAAATGTGGTCCATTTAGGTTAAACTGCTGCTTTCCTACAGCTACATCCGAGCTAATAGCTACCAGAGCAGCAGCCATTGGATAAGCCTGTGAACCCCAACCGTATTCATTGCAAAGTCATACTGAAGCAGACCAGTAGTAGAGCGAAAACATCGTTTCTGTCATGAAAAGCTTTTAGTGTTGCTCTCTGCCTTTGTTTTAATAAAGAAATGTTGTCTAGACCAGTTCTGACAAAACTGCCGCAGTGGCTAAGTCCGAGCTAATCATTCCACTAGCAGCCATTGTGAATACCCGCTCACACAACCAACCCCTTTTCCCCCGTAGCTCTCGAAAACCAATGCTGAAGCAGGTCAGCAGAAGAGCAAAAACGTCTTTCCCATCATGAAAAGCTTTTAGAGTTGTCTTATTATTTGTTTCATGCTGAGTCATGGTCCAGTTTTTGTAAAACTGACACTTTACTTGAGCTGATCACTGCCCTGGAGGCAGCCATTGCAAGCGGCTTGGAGCACAACTAAACAATCTCCTCAAATGATGCTGATTAGTCAGAACAGTGTTGTGGATTGGAGCTTTCAAGATGGATTTGCCAGATGACAGAGATGGAGTCCAAACTCCAAACAGAAATATCAAATCATTTTAATTTACTGTAATTTACTTTTGTGTATCGAGCCCGAGCATCAGCTTATTCCAAAAGAAAATATTGTAGCATACTTCCTAAGGGCAGCTGGACTCTCGACTTTATGGTTTAGATCAAAGCACAGATAGAGAAATAAAAATCAGAACACGCATCCAAAAAGAATTATGGAGAAAAGGAGGAAAGGTCCGCACACCAAGGAGCTCCCATTTTAAGCATTTATTTCCAGCCAGTGCGTCTTAAGATTTCATCACACTTTCCTCTGTTCCTCTTACACCAGCTCTTCCTCGTGTCCAACGGCGGCAAGTTTGTGAAGAAGACCCTGATTGGGGAGGCCTACGTGTGGCTGGACAAAGTCGACCTGCGCAAGCGAGTGGTGAGCTGGCACAAGCTGCTCGCCAGCACCGCCCAGATCCACTCGTAGAAGGAGAGACTCAACGTTTTAAGGCAAAATGTGCAGACACTTGGGTTCAACATGGGTGAGGGGAATCTGGGTGAAATCTGTCCTTCTTCAGTCTTTATTTCAGGGCTTGGATTGGTGGAAATTAACACAAGTTTACTGGAAGTACGGTGTATAAAGGTGTGGTCCAGGCTGGGGGGGAGAAGGTGCTGAGTGTAGAGGGCAAGCACGGAATCAACCAGGTATTACACACTTTATTCACACAATAACAAACATAAACACAATCATACAGACAGCAGAGAAATCTAAATCCTACAGGGAATGGACACACTTTGTAGATTTATTTATTTAGATGTTTTATCCATAAGATCTGACTCATTGCTTTATTATGACCGCAGAGTTTTTATTCATTTACAAAGCATTTTGGGAAAGAAATAGTTAAGACTCCACTACGTGGGCCTCTTATTTATTTTTGTATTTAGAAAAAAACTGAATCTATCATTTGTCTTTTACTGAATTGTTTAAGAAGTTAAAAATGAGCCCTGACGCGAGCATAGTATATTTTATAACACACTACCTATCATTCCAGGAGAAAAAAACCTCAGCACGCATGACTTCATTCACTTTAGCCTCCTTTTTTTTCTCCCTTGAGTGTAAATGATGATAAAGAGCTATATTGATATATATATATGAAATTGGACACTATATATTGTGCGCATGAGTCTATCTATTTGGAATGCACAAAAATAATCACCTCCAAGGTTCACTTTGTACATAGTGAAGTGTTATAGCTGGATATTAATTATGATATATAGATAGATATATAGATATCTTTATCACTGACAATCGAGTCTTGATGATTGTGAAATAGAGGTTTTATTTACCCATGATGCCCCTTTAGAATGTGACATGTTTACCATTTTTTTAATGTGAGATTCAAACACATCTGTTCTGTTATTGACCCAACAATGCTTTGTGGTATTTTGCACTTTTCCGCTTAGAATGTAAAACTGTCATTGATATATTTCTAAGAAATTAATGCCAGAGATTTTTTTTTTTTTTTTTGTAATGAAGGGGGGATGCAGAGCCTCAAGGGGGACATGGGTAGGAGAGGAATCAAAATGAGGTTTCAGGTGTGTAACATGAGAAAAATTAAGGTTAACATGACCACTTTAGCCTGAGAAGGATGGCCACGCATTGGACAATTTCAGTGTTTACGGTTAGGTTTTAGGGCCAGACATGCCCCCAACAATAGTAGTGTGGTGTCCATAAGGTAACTTTACTGCTCTAGATTAAGGCGGAGCCTCTCTGATCTTGACTCTTAAATATCAAGCATTTAATATGTGAAGAAGGTTTAACTTTATATCCTTAATTGGCAATTGGCAGAGCTTCTTTTACTTTTATTTAACAGTTATTTAACCAGGAAACCCTCATTAAGATTTAAAATATTTTTTTCAAGAGATTCCAGCAGGCAGCAGCACAGCTAACAGAGTTACAGACAGACAATTAGCAGCCATACAAGCTTAATACTAAACTAGAAAACGTGGAATATTCAAAAAAGCAGTGATTTTGTCAAAAAGACCTATAAATCGGGCAGAACATCTACAGATATGTCCATCATCGAGCATCTTCTGACAAGCACCCATTGAGACCAAGTCATGAAGTTTCAGGTAATTTTGTAATTCAGTCTCAGCAAAAGACGTTTCAGATTAAGGCAAAAGTAAAGTAACTACTCCATCTATTAGCTACACGGCTTATCCTGTTCAGAGTCATAGAGGGCTGGAGCAAATCCCACCTCTCACTGGACAAGAGATAGCCAATCAATCACAGAGCTGACATATAGAGACAAATAACCAGGCATGCTCACACTCTCACCTGCGGGCAATTTAGAATCATCAATTAACCCAAAGAGCACGTCTTCAGCTGTGGGAGGAAGCTGGAGTACCTGGAGAGAACTCGCATGCACAGGGAGTCTGACCAGCGATTTAAACCTTCTTGTTGTGATGTAACGGCACTAACCCCAGCAGCCTTATGTAATCTTAAATGTAGTCATAGTCTCAATCTTCAGGTTGAAAAGCCTTTTAGTTTAAGTGACAACCTCATCATTTATACACTTTATAGTTTAATCTAGTGTTAGTCAGTGAAGACAAACAAGCTTTTCATCCAGCTTTAGTCCATAAAAAGTCATTTTATTTTAGACAAAACAATCAGTTGAGGGGCGCACAGATAGCCCAGCGGTCTAAGGCGCTACCCATGTACACGGGCAGCCTGGGTTTGAATCCGGCCTGTGGCCCTTTGCTGCATGTCTCTCCCCACTCTCTCCCATTTCCAACTCTATCCACTGTCCTCCTCTATGTAATAAAGGCATGAAAAGCCCAAAAATAAATCTAAAAAACCCCCCAAAAAACCATCAGTCGAAACATTTGCACTCTTTTCCTAATTCTGGTGCAAATCATACTTGTGTCTTACATTCAAAACCTGGTATCAAGGTTACTAAAGTTAACTAAAACTAACTAGCTAACTAAAACTAAAATGTAAATCAGTATAGTTACCTGAAACTAAATTAAACTTAGCTTTACTAAAAAATGAAAAATAACTAAAACTGTGTTGTGTGCTTACAAAGTAACTAAAATTAAATTAAATTAAAGACTATATATCCTTAGTTTCAGTCTTTTACAGCAGCATACTAACCAACATGTACACCTAATCGCGGGGAGAGTAAAATGGCCTGGTTTAATGCAAGAAGACTTCACACATTTGTTAATTTTTAGGACCTGAGTTATATTCAAACATGACATTTAAATAAACAAAATGAAGAGTGAAGAGTTTTCTGTTTGAATGTGATGTTTGAATATTGTATAAGTTTTATTTAAGTAAGTTTCACCCCTGACAAGTACCTTTACTAATAGAAACTTAACTAAAATAAACAACCCAGCAGTCAAAGATAATTAAAACTAGGGCCGTCAAGATTAATCAAGTTAATTGTGATTAATTAAAATCAACAATAAGTTTATTAATTTTTTGTTATTGCAATTATTGTTGCTTTCAGCACACGTCAGCATGTCCCTGCAGCCATAGTGATGTAAGATAAGTCCACCACTGCTTCTTAATGCCTCAAAAACTCAGCTTGGTAGATGAGTCAGAAGTGATCTGATTTTTGTTAATGATCTCTCGTTTCATTTTCAATCTATAAAGAGTTATTTTTTCTGTTGTTCAGTTCATGTTGAAATCTTTGATGTACCTCTAAAAGCAGGTCTGTATCCAAAAAGGTAGTCAGTCAAGACCCCCCAAAATATGTAAATGCAAAATAGTGGAATTTTAAAATGTGATACAAAGGGTGTGATTAATTGCAAACAACTACAAAAATTACACAATTAATCCCGATTAAAAAACATATCTTTTGACAGTCCTGATAAAAACTAAACTGAAATTGAAAAACTTAATAAAAGTAAAGCTCATAAATTATCCAAAACTATTATGACCTTGCCTGGTAACAGCTTGTGCTCTCTCCCATATCATGGATTTTAATATCCACTGAATACAAAATTACATTTTAGTCTTATTTGGTCTCCTTGTGAAAACTTAACATACTTTTGCTTCGTCTTAGTCTCATCGTCCTCATGGAAAAGGAAGACGACAAATATTTTTAGTGATAGTTACTGGTGATAAAATTAACACCGCTTACGCATAACTTTTTAAAAAAGTAACCAATGCATTATCATTGCCTGGTTAAGTGATAAGCAAGTGTTGTTGGATGTTTGTATTTCAGATTTGTCCTCTGGCTTTGTTAACTAAAATAAAGGTGCTTTAAATATATTGTTTTTAGCTAACGTTGCTTTTGGGGAAGGGCCTCGAATTACTCGTTTCCTTGGACCTCCAATATTCTAAAACTGGCCATGTGGGCACCAGAAATCTCTCTGTGGGCACTCAAAATGTTCTTTCTAGCATAAGAAACTATCTCCTGAGCATGTTAAACTGCCTTGAGCTCACGGGAAATTGTCCAGTGAGCATGGGTTAGCTTCTAGTGTGCACCAGAATCTTTCAGATATTTTCCTTCTTTAGCCCGCGTCTCTTTTGTGGCTCTGTGTGGGAGACAGTTGAGGAGTAAAGAGCGAAGACAGAAGATATCGTAGCGAACAAAAAAAGTGTCATAAATCTATCCTATAAAATTTAGTGCTACTTAGGTAGCATGCTGATGTTTCACCCCTGTTGTTTTCTGTTTGTTGTGTTGATATCACCACCTTTAATTCAAATGTTACGTCTTTAAAATCAAGCGGCCATTCAGAGCAGAGTCAGAGTGAAACAACACATACAGTAAATCTGAAGGATTTCTATGCAACATCTACAGTTCAAAGGTGGTGTCTCTACTCGCCAGAATCATGACTTGTGGAAGCAGAAGCACTGACATTTACTTTCGCTTTGCACTGCTGTGTTTTCATACTGTTCGTTATATATTTTACTTATTTAAGGTGTTATTTTGTACTGCTATTTAGTCTTTATTTATTGCCCGTGATACGATTTCATATGTTGTAATATATTTGTTTACGGTACATATCAGTTGTACATAAAAAGATGAGAAATTTTGTTTTATACACGATCTAGTGCTTGTTTACAACGTTTAGAGGGCCTGAAACTCAGAGAAACAACTTTTTTTGCCCTTGCACGAACATACACAAAAACATCATCCACACAAGCCCCTCCTAAAAAAAAAAATCACTGTCCTATTCAAGTAATTCCCATCTTTTTATGCACCCCCTTTTTGAGTGTGTGTATGACCAAAATGACCAAAATAGACAACATTGTTATCAATGGATGTTTCCTGAAATGTTGCTCGGTGTTCATTTGTTTTACTTTTATTGCCATGTGCTTGTGTGTGTAGCATCCTCATACAAAGTTCATGCATGTCATTGGCTCTGATGCATATCTCTTCTTTTAAGTGTCGTCTGTCTAAAGATATTGACTCTCAAACACAATCACACAAACACAAACACACAGATGCCATGTCTCTATTCCCAACTTTGTAAATACATAGCTTTTTTTATACTGGGGTTTGGGGAGCAATATGTCTTTTAGCAGACAAAAAAAGGTGCGTCATAGAAGTAAAAGGACGTTTTTTTTCTTCTCGTGATCAATGTACAGACTAAGAAAGGAGCTTTCTGTCTATAGGGACCCACATTTCCCCGACCCTCGACACAAAACACTAAAAGTTTACCAGAGTCTAACTACACTGAAGTCTATCTAAACAAGTCGAGCAGGAGAATCTCAATGTGCTCACACTGGATGTTGCATGCTTTGTTGGTGGTTCATACTATTTTTGTGTCCAGATATTATTAAAGAAAAAAATGAGGTAGAGAAAGATATAGAACAAAATGTTATAGAGGGAGAAAATACAATTATTAACAAAGATGTATGCTGACTGTACAAAGATTATGCTTGTAAAACCTGTCTGGTTTTTCACTTGTAAGTAAAAAAAATCTACTGTCATGGTTTTGTGATTGTATACAGGAGGTATTGATAAATTATGCAAATTGTGCTGTAAAATTGGCTGTTGCCCCATGTCTAAATATTAAATATCAGACAAATGAAGCCTGGCTGTGTCTTCAGTTTACTCAGTGTTGCATTCTTGCTTATGATGCAAGCAATTCGGTTTATTGGCAACGGGTCAGTAACTCTGACTCTGCAAAAAACTGCATCTAAAATAGTAGAGCAATTTCAGAAAAATATTCCTCGCCCATAAAATTGCAAGACTTTGAATATCCAGCCATCTACAGTACATAATATCAAAAGATTGAAAGAATATTGAGAAATCTCTGTGCACAAGGAACTCAGGCAGGACTGCATTCAAAACAGACATGATTCCAGACTGGAAATCACTGCACAGGCACAAGAATACTTCCAGAAATCATTGTCCGTCAACACAGATGTCCATGCCATCCACTAATGCAAGTTAAAGCTGTATCATGCAAAGAAGAAGCCATATGTGAATACGATCCAGAAGCCCAGCTGTTTTCTCTGAGCCAGAGCTGGACTGAGGTGAAATGGAAAACTGTTCTGTGGTCACATTAATCAAAATTTGAAAATCTTTTTGGAAACCATGGACATGATGTCCAGGGACTAAAGAGGAGAGGGAGGGTCCAGCTTGTTATCAACACACAATTCAAAAGCCTGCATCTCTGATAGTTTGGGGTTGCATTGGCGCCTATGGCGTGGGCAGCTTACACATCTGGAAAGACACTTTCAATGCTGAAATGTATGAAGAGATGTTAGAGCAATATATGCTCCAATCCAGACATCATCTCTTTCAGGGAAGGCTTTGACTATTTCAGCCTTTGGCGCAACATAAAACAACTGACAAAGAAAACCCAGGACTGTTGAGAAGCTAGAATCCTACATCAGACAAGAATGGGATAACATTCCTCTCCCAAAACTCCAACATCTGGTTTCCTCACTTTCCACACATTTACAGGACGTTAAAACAAGAGGGGATGTTACTTTGTGGTAAACATGGCCCTGTCCCTACTTTTTTGAGTCAAAATGAGCAAATATATTTCAAACATCTGATCTGTTTCTTATGTTCTACTGTGAAAGAAAATCCTTACATTGTGTTTTTATTTAAATTTTGCACAGCATCCTAACTTTTTGGGAATTCAGGCTGCATTTTCAACTAACTTTTTTGTTTTTGGCAGAGCAGAGTAATTCAGCAAGTGGATTAGAATGCTCATAAAAAAGGCCATCTTCAGAGTGACCACGCCCCCATTTGGATGAAAACCAGCCCCAAGAATGTACAGCCAGTATGAGGGTTGCCAGGTCTGCAGTTTCCCCAAGGAATGGGCTACATTTACATACTGCTGCAGGTAGAATTTTTTGTCTGCAGGCTGAGTGAATCTCCCTTAGATGCCAAGTTGATAATAGAAGTCAATATTGTAAATGAACTAATTTGTATACACCCTAAGGCACCCAAAAAAATCAACAAGCAGATAATCAGGTAAACGTGCCCCAAAACCACATACATAAGCACATACAGGTGCTGCCTCTCTTCTACATGCACTTTGTATGCCTTGCATGCACGACGAAGTGAAGAAGCAAAGGCATTCACAAAAGCAAGACACAGACTGCATGTAGACAGGGAAAACTGCAAAACAGTATTCCTCCAAGAAGTAAAAAAAATGCAAAACCACATCAGTTTTATGATCCTTCATTTATATACTGTTTGAAAAGTTATTTCCAATAAATAGCCAACTGTGCCTACAGAGCAGACATAATGGTATAACCAGGATATGAAGTACCAGCATATGACCACAAGATGGTGCCATTTTCTTTCATTTTGAGCCATGCTTGCATCCTGACATGGCTGCTACTGTAGCGGTGTATCAGTAAAAAGGTTTCCATTGATGTTCTCTTGGGATGACAACTGGGTAAATAAACTTCATCTACCTTTTACAGCATGGGGCTACAAATGGCATCACAAAATACCACCATAACAGCATCAACAACTATTTAAATGTCAAAAAAGATGAAGAAAGAACAACATTTTTGCAAATGACATCACCTGAAGCAGCAGGCGTGATAACCCTTGGTTTTCAAATGGGTACAAAAGTCAAGTAGACTATGAAGAAGGCCTTGGGGGTCTACTGGAGGTATGCAGGGCTTCACAGTGAGTTTCATTACTCATTTGCGTGGACCTGCTAGACCTGATTTGCGATAGTGTGGCAGCCTTTTGGGTAATTTGCAAACATTTGATGGTGGATTGACTGAGATAGATGAAGAGTGAATATAGAATAATAATGCCATGAATTAGCATCTCTCACCCAGTTTCAGAGACCTGTAATTTCATTTTAACAATGTTTTTCAAGGAAAGAGACATGAACCAGTCTGCTCTGAGCATGACACTAAAGCAGGAGGCATAAAGGTGTAGTTAGCTTCAAAAATGGTGCCTTTGTGTGTCACTTTTAACCGCTCAGGTCTATGAATTTTAAGATCAAAGTCCTGTGTTGCTCATAGAAACAATTAGCAAGAAAGCATATACATGCAATGCCGTGCACACTTGTTAAACCGGGCCTCTGTGCCGGCAGTCCTAACACTGCATTGCTGATGTGAGCTGACAGGAGGGGACATTTCAAGGCCAATTTACAGACCAAACAATGAAAAACACCCACTCACTTCAATACACTTCTTACTCTGGGACTCCCATAACCCTGAAAATAGCACTTAGCTAGATTACAACAAAATCCATTTCAAAGATTAAAATAGTTTTACAAGTTTCAACCTTTGGTCAAGGCACTAAACTCCCACAGAGAGAGGGAAATAATCAAAGTCTAGAGTATGATTTTATATTTTTTAAACAAATCAAGGCTGGCTTACAACTGTGTCAAACTGTAAAGACTTTCTAAATGTGGTTTTCGTCAATGAAAGCTTGATTTACAAAGATGGTGATAAAAACCACTCATTTTAGCTTTGGGTTAGAGCCAATGGCTTCAAACAGTGGACATGTGGTGTTTATTTTCTGAGTTTGTTCCATGCCCGATGATAATCTGCAGTCTTAGAAGGTTTTTATTCTATGATTCATAGAAATATTAACAACAACAGTAACACTTGTTCATTTGCACACGTGTGCTCTTAAAGACTGTTTATTTCCTAGCTGCATAACAGCCTTTGTCTTTAATGTGTAATTTTATTTATATGGTGCTAATACCCCGTTCATGTTAGGGAAAAGATAGGAACCATGAAAACTGAATGGAACCGGTCGTTTTCAGTCATCTATTAATGAAAGTTAAACTGCAGTTAAACTGATCTAACAGAAACTATGCTTAGTATTCAGCTGCAGACCTAGAGCCCAAGTCCCCAAAGCCCTCGATCAGGACAGAAGTGTGTATATGATGATTATTCTGTTCTGAAAATAAAACTAAAGCGGGGGTACTGTTGTAGCTCAGTTAGTTTACCAAGGCTCCCAGTTCAACAGCGCAGTAACGAAGCTCCACTGTCTTTGTGCCCTGAGACATTAATACTTAAAGGCCATGTACCCCCAGTACTTCACCCTAAACCTCCATTTCAACAAGAATTAGGACACCCAAGCATGCAAAACATAGAGGTAATGCTAAGTGGTAGGGGAAATGTGTTTTTGAGTGTGTAATGTGTTTAGTGACAGACTGGATAACACACGTGTCCTGCTGCGTGGTGGCTCTGCAGCTGCTGAGTCATGAAATAAAAATGAGCCGGGAAGATTTAGAGACACCTCAATATTCAGGTTAATATAGTGAAGCCAAACTGAAGCCAAAAAATAAAGAACAGTCTGTAATTAATCTAATTCTATTTTGATAAGTGAGGCCTGATGATGAACATTAGGTCTCTTCTGATCTACTGTAAATATAACCTTTGCATGAACACCTGTTGCAGTCACTATAAACGGCTGATAACTGTAGGCTATGGCTCTGTAAGCAGTAATGAGTCTCAGTTTTAAATAGAAGATTGATTTTAATTATAGAAGATCACTGAAGTCTTAGCAAGAGCTATATTAAGAAAGTCTCATGCCTCATCTTGTTATATTCAGATTGTCACAGAGCATAACGTTGAAATGGTTAAAACTTAGTTATCTCAAATGAAGCATAGGCGTAATTTTAAAATGTCTTGAAAGAATAGTGTGACACTGTGGTAAATGTTTAGCCTCTTGCTAAGATTTAAATATTTAAAACCACTCTGGAAAACACTGTGAAGGGACACAGCTAGCAGCCTTTAGCTAAGATGTGCAGACATGTTTGGGCTAACATGTACGGACATTAGCTAACATGTACATATGTAACAGATGTGTAAAAATAATAGTTATAATTCACCAAAAGTCCATCCTCAGTATCAGTTAACATTTTGTTAAATATTTTCCAGGGTTGAGTATTTATTTCATGGATATTTGCATCTTATTTCTTTTATTTTGGAAAGAAACGTTTTATTTTTGCTGACTTCCTGTGATGACGTCACATCCTGTTCATTCGCGCTTCTCTCAGACGGCGAATGAGGTAAGTGTCCATTCATGCACTCGTTCATTCAGTGCTAAAACTTGGTGTAAAGTGCTAAAAAGTGTTTCAAACTGTATGCTGTAATGATCACAGATGTTTGCTACATGTAATATATGTTTTGTAAAACATTTTAAAGTGTTTATGAGCTAAGTACAGTAGTTTCCTGATCTAAGCTAGCCCAGTGAAGCATGTGTGTGGCTTCTCATGCAGTATGCTGCTAATTTTGTCTCCCGTTTAAAGGTGTCCATGTGGAAACCCAGAATCGAGTTGCTGTACTTAAAGTTTTGTGTTTTGAACAGGTATGTGAGCCACTTGTCTGTTTTTTCATGTATTTATATTAATTCCTGTGTTTTTGTAACAGATTTATACTGTTATATTTTTATATTACAACGTACTAGTTAAATAGAACTGTGAACTGTTAAAATTCCTTTTTGTTCATCATTAAGCAAAAAAAATGGTTACATACTTTAATTTCTTTGTCATTGTTTGACATGAGTAACAGTGTTTAAATAAAGAACATGCATTTACTCAGACGGCAAATGCCATACTGAGGAGAGAGGTGTGCATGTGGAAGCCCAGAAACAAGTTTCTGTACTTAAAGTATTTTGTTTTGCACAGAATAAATGCCTCCAGTGGTCAAGGAAACGTCAGTCCTGCCTCCTCATTCCTCATCACAACACAACTCAGAGGTCAAATATTGATAGCAGAACAGAGTGTATGGCCAGACGGGCTACACATACAGTCATGGACGAAAGTATTGGCACCCCTGGAATTATTCCAGAAAATACACCATTTCTCCCAGAAATTGTTGAAATTACAATTGTTTTTGGTATACATGTGTTTATTGTCTTTATGTGCATTGGAACAACAAAAAAAGTCAGAGGAAAAAGACAAAATTTACATAATTTTACACAAAACTCCAAATATGGGCTCGGACAAAATTATTGGCATCCTTTTAAAACTGTGGGTAAATCACTTTATCTCAAGCATGTGGTGCTCATTTAAACTCACCTGTGGCAGTAACAGGTGCTGGCAATCTAGAAATCACACCTGAAGCCAGTTAGAATGTATAAAAGTTGACTCAACCTGTGTGTTGTGTGCCTGTGTGTGTCACACCAAGCATGAGGAAGAGAAAGAGGAGCCAAGAATTGTCAGAGGACTTAAGATGCAAAATTGTGGAAAAATATGAACAATCTCAAGGTTTCAAGATCATCTCCAGAGATCCTGAAATTCCGTTGTCCACTGTGCGTAATATAATCAAGAAGTTCATAATCCATGGAACTGTGGCTAATCTTCCTGGATGTGGACGGAGGAGAAAAATTGACAAAAGAATGCAACGCAGGATAGTTGGAATGGTGGATAAACATCCTCAGTCAACTTCCACACAAATTCAGGGTGTCCTGTAGACTCAGGGTATAAAAGTGTCAGCTTGGACCATGTGTCGTAATCTGAATGAGATGAAGCACTATGGCAGGAGATTGAGGAGAACCCCACTGCTGACAAAGACACATAAAAAAGGCAGACTGGAGTTTGCAAAAGTGTACCTGAGTAAGCCTTAATCCTTCTGGGAGAACATTTTTGGGACAGATAAGACTAAGGTAGAGCTTTTTGGAAAAGCACATCATTCTACTGTTTACAGAAAATGGAAAGAGGCCTACAAAGAAAAGAACACAGTACCTACAGTCAAACATGGTGGAGGTTCAAGGATGTTTTGGGGTTATTTTGTTGCCTCTGGCACTGGGTGCCTTGACTGTGTGCAAGGAATCATGAAATCTGGAGACTCAAAAAATTTTGGGCTGCAATGTAGGGCCTAGTGTCAGAAAGCTAGGTTTGCGTCAGAGGTCATGAGTGTTCCAGCAGGACAACGACCTGAAACATACCTCAAAAAGCACCAAGAAATCGGCGCGCCGGTGGTCGAGTGGTTAAGGCGCATGCCATATATGCAGGCGACCTGGGTTCAAATCCGGCCCGTGGCACTATTTCCTGCATGTCTCTCCCTGCTCTCTCCCCTGTTTCCAACTCTATCCACTGTCCTATCAAAATAAAGGCAAAAAAGGCCAAAAATAAAATCTTAAAAAAAAAAAAAAAAAAGCACCAAGAAATGGTTGGAGACAAAGTGCTGGAGAGTTCTGAAGTGGTTAGCAATGTGTCCGGATCTAAATCCCATTGAACACCGATGAAGAGATCTTAAAATTCAAATTCTGAGAAAACTGGAGCAGTTTGCAAAAGACGAGAGGTCCAAAATTCCAGTTGAGAGGTTTGGAAGAAGCTTGTTAAAGGTTATAGGAAGCGATTGGTTTCAGTTATCTTTTTCCAAGGGTGTGCAACCAAATATTAAGTTGAGGGTGCCAATAATTTTGTCCAGCCCATTTTTTGAGTTTTGTTTGAAATTATGTCAATTTTGTCTTTTTTCTTTGGATTTTTTGTGTTGTTCCAATGCAAATAAAGGAGATGAACATCTGTATAAAAAAAACATTTGTAATTGCAACAATTTCTGGGAGAAATGGTGTATTTTCTAGAAAAATTCCAGGGGTGCCAATACTTTCATCCATGACTGCACATGCTCGCTAATGAACTAACAATACGGACATTCAATAACATGAACACCCATGTTAACTAAAGGACCAACATGTACCGTATTCGGCTAAAATGACAGACATGTTAGCTAATGGGCTAACATGACAGACTTTAGCCTACATGTACAGACATGATAGCGATTGGACTAGCATTTACAGACATGCTAGCAAATGGACTAGCATGTATGGACATCAGCTAACATGTACAAACATGTTAGCTAATGGACTACTTGCTTTTTTAAAGCTTTCAGTTTTAACACAGGTGAAGGGTGTTAGGTAACCAAGTTAGCTTAGTAAGCATTAGAAGCTAACAGTTTGGGAATAAAGATAGCTAAACATATTGTTAGTCTTACACAATTTTGTAAGGCTTTTCAGTTTGCATTCGTGACTTACAGTGTTGGTTGCAGCTACTTTTGGGCCCTTTTACCAGCCGCAGTAACTTTAACTACCTTAGGTTAATGACTCTCACACCCGTGTAGCTACTTTCTGCTATACTCAAGCAAGTTCAGCTAAAAAAGATAAAAAAGTGATTGGCTGTCAATTTTCTTGGACTACAAAGTAAACTAGTGTTTTTTTTCTAATCTATTAGCTGAAAAGGTGTATTGTTAATCATTAAGTGCATATTACAGTATTATTAAAGCCCATAAAACACTGTTTGTTTTTAATCCTTTCTGGCTTGTTGCTCATAGTACGTGATGTGTTTTTAGATGAAATGGTGTATGAAACCTCTCTTAGGCTTAACACACCCTCCTGGCAACCAGCCTCCTTTTATCATAACAGTTTATCAGAAATAACTGATAATATAGTAATGTCACCATTACCTTTATTTTTGTTCCACTTTTTGTTGCCTTGCAAGCTCTGCCATTGGATAGAGGCCACAATGCATTGTGGGGCAGTAAGGTATGAAAGGGGGCCCCTCTATCATTCTCTTATATTAGGTTATGTCCAATATAATCTCATAAATATTCTCGTGTTTTCAGATAAAGTGAGAGTTTTTTTTTCTGTTGTGCTAAACTAAGCTAACCAACTGCTGACTGTTTGTGGAAGAGGGACAGAAAATGTTTTAAAAAACATGGTTTAGTTGATGGTAAAGAGAACCAACAATTGTTGAAAGGATGTAATTGTTTCTCTGCCAGATTCAACTGTGTTATCTCCATTACACTCATCCTCCCTCCTTTTTGTTTTTTGTCCCTTTGTTGTCTTTCATGTTCCCCCTCTCCACCCTTCCCTCCCGTTTCTCTTTCTGATGCATCCCTCAGATCCTTCACTTCTAAAGATGTGTTTGTTCCCCTCTTTTGCCTTTCAAAGATGTGGCCTGCGTCAGACAGGCCTGGAATATGCCCTGTGTCTCTGAATCACTGAGCAGTGAGGCTGATCAAACCGACAGAAATCTGGCGAGGCTACATCAGGCGACATTGCCGGGCGCATCAGCTTATCCACGGTCAAAGAAAGTTCACACACAGATCAAACATGCCTGTTTCTCCAAAGAGAAGTTGTCAACATTCAATTCATTAGATATACTCAGTCTCTGAGGCTTTGTTCCTTGTTGCTGAGGTGATTGCATTGCTTCAGAAATGCCTAATTATTTTCAGAGGAAAGTCATGCTATCATTTTCAGATTTTGTTTGCAGCCTTGCTAACAATGTGGCTAGATAAACTTAAAAAGTAAGGCAAGGTGTGTTTGGTACATTATTTCTTTGTTGTAACAATGCTTTTTGGTAATAAATCTTATACCATTGGAAAGCCTGTTTATTACCCTTTTCAGTGATGCCACATTTGTAAGGATCATGCATTTGTGGGATGAGCAGCAGAGCTGAGTATGTGGGTTGTGCCCATGAAAAATGTACCAGATCTTCTCTGCCAATGCCAAACAGCTTATTCTGCCATTGACTCTTGTTGGGTGTTTGGTTGATTGTATAATTGAAGTTTAAAGAAACAAGACATATTGACAATTTAACAATTTATTCATTTAACAAACAGGAGCCCCAGTAGCATGTGGAAGCACCATACACAGCCACATTTCTGATGGTATGGAGTATCTGGAAAGGTACCATCAATGCTGAAAAGTACAGAAATTTTGGAGCAACATATGCTGCCATTCAGGCAACATTTTGCTCAGGGAAGGCCTTGCATAAATCAGCAAGACAATGCTAGACCACATACCACATCCATCACAACAGCATGGCTTCACAGTATTATTTGGAGCATCATAAAACGAAAAAATTAGACAAAATATACCAAAGGACTGTTGAGCAGCTAGAATCCTACATCAGACAAAAATGGGACAACATTCTTTCCCCAAAACTCCAGCAACTGGTCTCCTCACTTCCCAGACGTTTCAGACGGTTGTTAAAAGAAGAAGGGACGCCACTGTCCCTACTTTTTTGAGGGGTTGCTGCCATTGAATTCAAAATGAGCTAATGTTTCTCATAAAATGGTAAAATGTCTCATGTTCCATTGTGAATGAAAAAAATAAAATGTATAGATCATTGTATTCTGTTCCTATTTAAATACTACATAGCATCCCAACTTTTTTAGAATTGGGTTGTATTAACATATATATGATGCTTGAGCACAGGGTTCGAAAACTACAACAAGACAGCAGATCGATAGCTAAATGTTGGATGACAGAAAGAGGAAATGGAGGAGGTCTGTGCAAGATGGCACCCTCTAGTGGCAACATGTGTTGCATTTAATCCTGTGGGTAAGTTTCTATCGTCATATGTAAATAAGGCATAAATGAGCGTCACTGATTTAAAGTTATGTTAGCCCAATTTAAATTGCAATTGTTGTTTATTCTAAATTGCGGATGTTGGCTTGCTAACATGCTTTCATGACCATAGACTCCATCAAAAGAAACGTCCCTGACCTTCAAAACTTTTTTACCCCACCATTTGACATCCTAATAACATTACAGAGAGACCTGTTCAATAGCAGGAGAGTCAAAACCATCTGGACTATGATTTAATGACTAGATATTCTTTTTCCTGTTGGGCTAAATTTGATCTCCTGCTCCCACGTGGACATCTGGAAAAGTCCAGATGTCCAAATGATACACAGAAAGGGATGTGCTGTCACAACTAGTGAATGATGTTAGTGTCTTGATATTAAATGAAGCCGGTATCTTAAAACATTAACTTGAATTAAGCTCAGGTCTGCAGGGCATGCCTGGTAAATGTCAGAGGATGAGGTTGTGGATCATGAAACTCAGGAAGAGTTTAATACATTTGAGCCAGAAAGTGCATTTGGTAACATAGAGTGAAGGATAAAGCATTAATCAGAGCAATCTGTGGGGATATGCTTCTGCACATGTTGCCTAAGCAAAGGCCATATTTTGTGCTTTGACGCTGCTGACCATATTGGCTCAGTGGTCATTTTCCCTTCATGTCATTCTTCAGACAGAAGGCTCATGCAGCTACAATGTAGCTGCTCGCTGCAACCAAGTCGACTACCTGAAAATCATTCTACTTTTACTAACACTTGATTGATGAGCAACTGAAAGACAATAACAATGTGACCTGCCATGGGACTGCAGATGCAAATTTGCTTTGAGCTGACTCTGGTACAGTGCATCAAATGGCAACGCTTGTGTTTATTATGGTGCATGGTCCCTTAACAAATTGTATTCATTAAATTTGTTTAATGACTCAAAGATTCAAGGAAAATCTAATCACTTTTAGGAAAAGGCTTACAGCATTTAGCCACTCGCTGTATAGCTCCTCTATTTTGGTTTTAATAAGGATACAAGTTACAGAGGGCATGGCTGATATAACTGATATAACTGCAAACCAGCAGAATAGCTGTGTGTCAGGAGGCTGAGGTCCAACCTAGCTCTGTCTGCTTCTTAGTCAATTTAGTCTTTAGTCCCTAGGACACAACTAGAGAGCACATGAGTGCTCAGGAAGTATACAACTACCTGACGTGTGGGATGTAAACTACAAACATGGATACGCTTGAGGAGGTTGCATGATGTTAACCTTCATATGTACCATTTTGGGACAATTCCATTTTTGTCTCAACACCTTTTATGAGTTTTTAATCCTCAGGTATGAGCGTTTGCAATTTTTTTGTATTTTCATGGCATATCAGCTCATACCTCATACCCATAATGCTGTGTACAAAAATCCTGCCGATTGTGCCTCTAGTGTCCATTTTGGTCCCATCTACTTCCATTATAATTTGACCTTTTTTGACCCTGGAGCTATTAGAGCATAAAAACATGCATGTAGTAAATGATGGGGATTTTTCTTTAGTATATTTGTGAAAGTTGTAATTTTTACTACTTTCCACCAAATAGCACTGTTTTTCCTATTGTAGTCTATGGGGGAAAAAATGCATTTTTAAAAACCTGGTTTATGAGGCATATTTTTCATTGTGCTGTGACAATAATACGCGGCAAAGATGTGGAGAATTATGGACTGAACCCTTGGCTATTATCTCAAGTCTACAGTTATTGTCACTGTTTGGTGCAAACCTCTTAACTCCAAAATCACTGCTTTTTTAGGAAACTGATAAAGGACTGTCTTTTGTTTTTAATCATACTCTGCATTGTCAAAGTAGGCATCATGCCTTTCTATAAAGTAAGTTATAAGTATGTGCCATTCCATTATATACCGTGTATATATATATATATATATATATATATATATAAAACCAAAATCAAGCTAAAAGTAGTTACAGGGTTATTGACAATTGAAAATGGACATACGAGTTTTAACTTTGTTAAAATTTCTCCAATACAAAGGAGTAATAAGATTAAGGCACAAGCTTTTTGGTACTTTGAATTGTTTAAAAATGGTAAAACCCACTAATAGGCATAGAAGGTGACTAATGGTACTGATTAATAAAAAAACACCTGGCTAGGTCAGGTCAGGTAAGGGAGCAAATCCCAGTTCCGCACTCCGCAGTGCCATCCTTGGTCCTGTACTGCTTTGGCCTCCTGATGGCCATCACCAAGGCCTGCACCAGGCCCATGCTCCATCTCTCCAGGTATTTTCCTAGTTGACTCCTCCATGCTGCACGTGGCCGCCCCTGATGTCTGGTCCAGCCCATCAGGTCATGGGCACCCGGTAAAAGGTGAGCTGGATCATGCCCGGAAAGCACGCCAAGAACCCACAGAGCTGCTGTTCCCATATCCAACAGCTGACCCTTCCCATCCTCGTTCTCTGGAGCTCTCATGGTCCTGCCAATGATGCCAAAAATGCGCTGAAGAGAAGTTGTCAGGACAGAGTCCGGTTGGCACCATCAGTCAGGGTCCAGGCCTATATGAGTATAGTAAGACTGGGCAGACTAAGGTCCAAAAGACGGGAAGCCACAGTGTCCTGCCTCCAGACTCAGCAAGTTAAGAGCCTCCAAAAAGACAACTAAAGTCTCTGCAAGAACATCATCAGCAAACTCCAGATGAGGGATCCCTTAACTGATTATCCGACCACCAATCATCCATCCATGACTAGTGGCTTCATCCCTGGCACTATCTCTAAATCCAAAAGATCAGCAAATTGCAAATAGCACCCGTTAAAGAGCATAGCAAGATTTTTTTTTTTAATTGATTTGAATTGTCTACATTTGCATTGAAGTTTAATGGTTTTTGAGGTATTGTTACATCCTAAATATAAGGAGTTTTATTGGAATATGGTGAGTTTTTCCTTTTTGTTTGTGTTGTTTCAGGGAAATGTTGCCATTGAATGAACTTCTACATCCTTACACCCCGCGTGTGATGTCAGATGAAGAAGAGAATTACTGTATCAGTAATCTACTGACTGTCAGCTAACACCTTAATTTTGTAGAGGGGATCCAAGATTTCACAAGTAAAAACAGGACAGCTCAAAGCCTTCATGTCCAATCACCTTGGATACCCCCTGAAGTGTCCGTCTTGTCATTGGATGCCCGTTTCACCCTCAGGCCCCTTTGGCAGGGCCATAACTTCTCCTGCTGACAGAATAGCTTTCACTAATAGTAATGTGATCAGTCAGTGCACAGAGAGGACTCAGGCTGCCCCTGTCCAGAGTGAGACATCATATCGCACACATTCGACATCACTTCTCTCTCACTGAGTCAACAAGGCACAGCCACGCCGACCGTCACCAAGGAGGAGACTGTGGTGCAAGAGAACAGATGGGGTATTGTTATGCAGTGACCTACAAAACTTAACATGTCTTTACTGATGATGATCAGTCAAAGATAGAGATGTCCAATAAGGAATAAGAATTCAGCTTCACTCAGTCACATGCTCAGTTAAGTCAAGCTGAAATTCTAGATTTATAAGGTCATTTAACTGCAAGACAAGTGACAAAAAAGTAAGCAAGTGGATATTTGTACAACTCCATGCTTTAATTTCAGTACACAAATGAGATAAACGCCATCCCTCTGGCTAATGATGTTTGACCTCTGGGTCAAAGCCAAGCATGGGGACTCTGGAGCATGCAGAGGACACTTAGACCAGTTTGGGTCAAATTCAGGCATGCAAGAATCTACTCCAGCCACATTATCAGGAACACTCTCGTCATACATTTAACCATTTTAATGCAAGGTGAACAGCTGACCCTCTGCTCCAAAGATGCTCCTTGGGTTAATCAAGCAGAATGCTTTGACTTTCCAAGGAGCGCATAGCTAGAAAGCCCCATACATTTTTGACAGCACAATAAAATTAATTCAAAAGCAATTAATACATAGTTGCATGAATCTCAATATGTGGGTGCAACAAGCTTCATGCTATAAAGGAGGATGCTGGGGTGGAGGAGGTCAAGCTTTGCCTGCAGCAGCAGCAAGCAGGGATTAATGAGAACTGCGTCATATTTAAATACATCGCTGTGTTGAGGAAAATTTGTGATTGGCTGTGGGAGGTGAGAGGCCATAATTGGGACCAGCTGGCCGTCAGCTGATCACAGCTTCTTCTCTGACCTTGGTAGATGCAACAGCCCAGTTCCTTGAGTCATCATGGATTTAAAGAAGCAAGGCATGAGGTGAATACACTTTAAAACAGGTGTTAAGCAGGTGTAATACGAGTTGCTGCAGAGCCACATGGTCAAAGCCACAGAAATGCCGACAATACACTTGCTTCATGTTGCTATTATTACAGACATTTAACTAAGAGAGAGACATTATCGTGAATATTGACCTGATGCCAGTATTGGATCAGATCTGATCCACCACAGTTCCCCCTGGAGAACTAGCTTCTCATGATGAGCCCCCTGTTGCAAAATGTCTGTAATTCCTTGTACTTCATCTTATCAAAAATTAAACATCCAGCTTCTACATACAATTCTGTGCCTGTTACATAAAAAACATAATCATAATTTCCCTCCTTCCAGCTTGTTCCTCCTGCTCTGAATCCCCCTATGGGACATTCTTCCCAAGTTTTTCCGTCATTCTGGTTGCAGCGCTGTCATATTTTTCTTTAACTTAAACACATTTCCTATCATCATGGCCAAGTAGACACTGTGTGGGGAAGAAGCTGATTAAACTTTAAACTTGGAAGTAATTTGTTGCCAGGGTAACACACTCGCCCAGAAGAATTAATAAATGAGTCCTGCTTGGCAGCTTGTTGGAAAGAAGAAGGGAGAAATACAGCTTAATGCAAGACTTATGAATTAATGCAGTTATTTTTCCTCTTTAGGGCAGCAGGATGTTTTAATTTGTTTATCTTGCAGGTTCGTGAAAAATCTGAGAGGATGTGACAGTGACATTTAAACTCTTCAGACATGGGACAGATTTGACAGATGCCTCATCATATTGTATCATGTCATTGGGGCTTTGGCCGCTCTCCAAATGCTTACAAACTACATTTTCCCACTGATGTCAGCACTGAGGAAAGTAAGCATAAAAACACAGATGATCCAAAATGTAAGAGTTGGCTAAAAATGAGTAAACAATTTTGTCTTCTTTTCTTGACTTTGAAGGAAATTTGATGTGAATTTGAGCCAGGGGTGAGTTTTAGATGCCATTAGTATAAAATGTAAAGGCTTTTATGGCCTAAAGAAAAGTGAGCTGCTTTTATTAGAGGATTAAACCTCATTATTTGGCACTGCTTTCTCATCTCTGCTCTGCACCAGTGGTAATTTTGGCAACAATTTATAATAAATCCCAATCATTAGATCAAACTGTTCATTAGTTTTAGTCACATTTATGCCAATTTCACTCTTCATTGTTTTAGTCTAGATTTATGTTGCCCCCTTTAGTTTCCTATTTAAGTTTGATCCTGCTGGTTTTAACATCGGCAGTGGCAGCCATTATACCAGCTCACAGAACTAAACCCTGCCCATAACTATCCCAGACTCATGCCATAGGAGGTTGGGTGAAGGGTGACATCTTTTCCATTGTGAAAAGCTAGTCCTGTTCTTTGCTTTTTAGTTAACAAAGTATTGTGGTTCAGTTTTGATAAAACTGCCACTCTAATGTAGCTATATCCAAGATAAGTGTTACACTGGTGGAAGCTACGCTTGCTTCCAGTACAACTTAACCCTGCCTGTAGCTACCTGATTGGTTAGATCCATTTTCAGACTCCAATTGTTTCAGATTGGAGCATAGCAAGATGGATTTGCCTGATGACAGATATGGCCAATCCATTTTACATTCAATTTTCAAATCCAAATAGTTTTACTGGGTATGGCCAATGTTTGTGCAATGGCTCTGATTAATTTTCCGTCTTCTCTCAGTTTTACAATCGAATAATCAATATAATAGGACACACCTGGGCAACGAAAACACACGTCAGTCACATGTTCCAGTACTTTTGCTCACATGAAACATGGGTGGGTTCAAACAAATAATGCTATCTTCTAAGTTGTGTATCAGATCCAGATGTAAATACCTGGAAATAGAAGCAGGCTTCTGAGCATTTTAAATGTTTTGCTTCACATTTGCTGCTGCTATGACGTCCATTCTTTTTTCCTGAAACTGATCAAAAGTAGCTTATAGGATGATGTTCCATTTTATTATTTAATTGTAACTGCTTTTAAAGACTGTTTCTGTCTGTTGGTGCATATGACAAGTCATAAAATGTGTTTTGTGTTGTTAATTCCCACTTAGAGGCTCATCTTAACTCAGAGCAGCTCCCTTTATGTCAGTCTTTATCTCTCGTTTTGCCCTTTCTCTGCTGCTCCCATAGTGAACACGCTCCTAACATGTGCACTCACTGGTTGGGAAAACAACAGCACTCGCGGCTCAGTCGTGAGGCGTCTGTGTGGAGACAGCGAGGGGGTTGCTAGGCAACCGCAGTCAGGCTATTCCCTGGACAGGTGGGTGGGGTTGGGAGCTGGTGATAGAGGCCACACCTGCTGCCTGCAAGCACACAGACCCACATTCCTAATACACTCAGAAACCTTTCCATGGATCCCCCCCTCCCCGTCGCTCTCTATTACACACACACTTGCACTCTTGATTTTTACTGCTTTTGTTGCTCTTTCCTGGAAACATGACCTGAAGCTAACTCTGCTGTTTGGTCAACAAGTTTGAATCAAAGAGCAGTCATCCACAATGCTGAGAAGCAGACAACCTTTACAGAAGTTCAATCTAATATGTCAAACAAAAACTGTTTTTTGACTTCTGAGTCCATCAGGAGCCAGTTTTACTAAGTTTATTGAGCTTGTCTTTCAGTAACTACATATTCTTTCAACATAGCTATGATCAGGGGTCTATAGGAGCACTTATCATTCACCAAAGAACAAATGCCTTACCTTGAAAGTACAAACATCTCTCTTTTTTTCTCCTTTTTAAGAGATCTTTTCTCATAGTTACAAGACATTTCATCCAGACCAGTTTAACCAGTCAATGATAATCTGGTATGCCAGATAGACTGTTTCATATCTCAATTGTATGGGATATTTTCCACATTCATCTAGGAAACCTCCCATACAAAGTGTTTGGGAAGGGCAGGACTCAGGTTCTCAGAAGGGGATTAGATGAACGATTTATCTGTCACATTCATGATGGGCCAATCAGAGGGACAAGACACAATGAGGTAGTGGGCATGCACAGCTCCAGTAGTAACCTGAGCTTGACAGACAACACTGACTCTGTGTGGATAGGTCTCAATCAGGATTGCACATCTGGACTCTGCAATTTTACTCCATTCCTTTTTGCAAAACTGCTCAAGCTCAGAACGTTCCCCTTGTTGCCTTTAAACCATTTCTGTGTAGTTTTCGCTGTATGCTTCGGGTCATTGTTTTGCTGGAAAATAAATTTTCTCCCAAGCTGTAGCTTTCTAGCAGACAAAAAAAAAACGGTCCTCCAGGATTTTCCTATATTTTGTTGTATTCATTTTACCCTCTACCTTTACAAGCCTTCCAGAGCCAGCTGCTGAGAAGCATCCCCACAGCATGATGCTGCCACCACCATGCTTTACAGTGTGACAAACTTTCTCCCACTTGATGGTGGAGTCTCCCACATGTCTTTTGGCAAACTCGAGTCAAGATTTAATATGTTTTCTTCAACAGTGGCTTTCTCTTTGCCACTTTCTCATAAAGCTTTGACTGGTAAAGAACTAGGGCAACAGCTGTTGTATGCAGAGTCTCTCCCATCTCAGCTGCTGAAGCTTGTAACTCCTTCAGAGTAGCCATACGTGTCTTGGTGGTCTCTCACTAGTCTACTTCTTGCACAGTCAGTCAGTTTGTGAGGATCCACAGATTTACACGTGCCATATTCCTTCCATTTCTTACTGATAGATTTAACTGAACTCCAGGGGATGTTCAGTTCCTTGAGATTTTTGGTATCAATCCCCTGACTTATACCTTTCAATAACCTTCTCTGAAAGTTACTTGGAGTGTTCCTTTGGTGTAATGATAGCCCGGAATAGCCTACTGATTGAACAGTTACTGGACCTTCCAGACACAGGTGTCTTTATACTACAATGAGGTGTTCCCCATTTCACTAATTGTGAGACTACTAGCACCAGTTGGTGGACCTCTGTTGAATTAGGTCAGTCCCTTTAATTATTCTGCTTGTCTTGAGACATGTTAAACTACTGAGAAGTGGAGTCCTATTCTCTCATGTTAAAGGTGATGAGCAAGTTCTGCTGCTCACATTCGGGTATAACCTGTAGTTATGAATCTCTGTGGCTTTGCTTATAAAGAGAATATAGTTTTTTCTCACCAGCTATGACTAAATGGAGTTGGGGTCTTTAACTTGGACCTCCAAATTGCAAAAATCACCCCTGAAAAGCACTCAGCTAAAACATGCCATTCACATGACATTTCAGTGTAAAAATTCTACATATTATACCTTTAAGCTAAACTATTAGCTTAATAAACCCTCCTGACAGTCAGTAATCCAATCATTTATGGGGAGGGAATGCATTTAGTCAAATTGAATTTGCTTCTTTTGAGAAGCATTTGTAAAACAAACTAATCCCTGTGAAAATCCCGGATAATCCTATTTAAGAAAGTGTTGCATTTGCCTTCTCGCTTCAAAAACAGAAGCAGCATGAAGGATTTGTCCTGGATTTTTGGATTTTTTGCTTGATTATTGTGAATCTTTCTGGGGGGTTTCTCAGCATATTAATGTCTCGAGAGGCTCTGTTTTTGTTTTCAAATCTGATGGTCTCTTCCTATTTCTCTGCATACACAATCCTCTTCCTCACCTCAGCACCCTGCCCGGCAAGAAGTCCCAGCGGAGCAGCTTGTGTAAGAGTTAGAGTGAAACCTGAGTGATGGGAAGCACATTAAATCTATTTGTGTGATTCATACAGTAGCAGGTCAGCAACACTTAGCCTTGTTTGCCTGCTGTGACCCTCGATGGAGAAAAACTAGACCTTAAATGCATGCACACATCCTTATTCAAGCTGCAAACACATAGACACAAATTAAAGGCAGGAATAATAACTTTAGGGTTCCATAATAAATGAAGAGCTCAGAGGAAATTAGTCAGAGATTAGTTTTGTATCAGACATGGCTCTTTGGAGATAAAACTCATTAGAAAGTACAGTATATTCTTCTAGTATTTACCCTTATGATTGTCCCAGCAAAGGGAAATGTCACTTGTTATTAAGTTTGCCACAGCTCCTTGGAGCAAGAGGAATTTTATTATCACATTTCTGCATAAGCGGATGCACTGACTGCACTGTTGCAAATTAAATGAAGATTTAAAATTGGTATAAATAAAACAGAGGAGCTTTATTGGATGACAGCTTTCTTTGAGTCTTCCAAGTGATGTTTGGTGAAATATGACAAACAAAACAAGAGACTGGTGCCTGGGAATGCTTGCACATGTGACCAGACACAGCTATTCTTATTTGCGCTCAAAACACACCTATGGGTTGTTGTTCGACCAAGCTGCAAAAATGATTAAACAATGTGAAGGTGAAAAAAACTGCAGTACCACAAGTGTCCACTTGAGGCTGGCTGCAAAAGCTTGCAAGTCCCCATTTGGCCCCATATAAAAACAGCGTTTTTAGAACAGTGATAACCTTGTTCAGAGCCTGGTACAAAAAACAAATATGTTATCAAAAGCTCATTTATTATAAGTCCACACTATAAAAATGTGATTTCCCCCCCTAAAACTAATCTATTTTGATTTCATCCGGATAAAGTTATTCATAAATTTGCATATTTAGGATCATGGTTGATATGCCTGACAGGTAGGTGGGTTGTTGCTGTTTTCCAAAAGGCGAAAACCCACTAAAGCTCCAATTCTTTTCCAGACCCAAGATTAGCTGTAAGTTATTTAAAGGTGTAGAGTGTCACATTTAGCCTAGCAGCTTGTAACAGAAAAAACTCGGCAATAATGGAATATAATATCTTTAAGCAGGCCTCTCTAAATGAGTGATTAATCACTGGTATATATAAAATTGTTTTATTATTATTTGGTCTCTTCTGTTATACTGTGATGCACCTTGCATCTAGCTACATAGCTAAAGCTAACATGGCTATGCTAGGGATGTAGTTAATGTTCACATGACCTAGCTACATAACCTGTGGATTTAGCAACATTAGCTTAAGCAAATGTGGCTAAAAATAACATAGCCTCATAAGCTTTGGCTCTGCAAGCTAATGTAGCTAGGCTAGCTTTGGCTAAGTATGTTAGCTGCATTAGGGTGTTTACACTGAGGAAGAGCTTTTGTTCTGTAAAGTGACAGTTTAACTAGCTGTACTCAACATTTTGTAATCAGATTTAATTTTGAAATCCTCTGAAGCCTGAAACCTCAATTAGCCAGAAAATGTAAAATTTTCAGAACTGTTTTCCTAACTTTCTTCTAAAATCCAAAAAAGGAAAATTGCCATTTTTTGCCAACCTGATGGAGGGCATTTTTATCATTTATCAGATTGAAAGGTTAAGGAAATTAATGCTCATGTTAATTGGACAGAGGTCTCACAAAAGTGTGAATCAAATAGGATACAATAGGCTTTAAAGGGTTAAATTTTGGCAAGACAGCCTGCTACAGAATTTCTGCAATTTGCCCAGTACAACGTATTTCCAGTTTGGGATGATAATAATAATAATAATAATAATAATAGTAACTTTATTCATGATTATAGTATGGCAGTTACATTTGTGAAATAACCACATAGCTAACATTAGCTACAGACTAGAAACATTTCATAAATAAAACAGAAAAATATCAGAGATGTAATCTGGGATTGAACTATGAATAGGCCTGTTTTAAACGTAGTTACACAAACAGTGGTTCAGTTAAGGTCTGTTAGCTTAAGCTAAAGCTAACATAGCTAGTGTATGTTACTATGCCAATGTAGCTTAGTTAGCTTTAGCAATGTGAGCTTCAGCAATGTGAGCTTTAGCAAACGTAGCTAAAGCTAACTTAGGTAATAGCTTACAAGAAGCCTTTTTGTGAGCTAAACTTTAGCTACTTTATCTACATAGCTATGCTATCCATGTAGCGCAGTTATCTACATGGCTTATGCAGCTAACAGAGCTATGTAAGCTATGCTAGCTGTGTTGGAAAGTTTTAATGGAGGACAAGCTGATTTTCCTGTAAGAAGTTTACACAGCTTATTAAATGTTTTGCAGTTAGGTTTTGCAGGTCATGTTTTTAACTTATAGCCTTTGGTATCCTAACCATTACCTTAAACCTTATCCTAACCCTAGTTTGAACTTTAATCCAATTTTTTCAACAGTTTTAGCGTATTTCCGTTCTGACAGGTGGCTACTCAGATGAACGGTGTGTGAGAGGGGCCGTCAGAGAAATGCGTCACAGATAAACAGATATCACTCGTTTTATCACTTCCCCACGTGTTTCACTAGAACTTCTCTGCTCGGTGACTTCTGGATATTTCTTACAGTGTACGGAGTGGCACCGCTCTGCCGGCCAAGCTGGAGATCTAAAAGCTCCCTCCCCTTTTCTCCTTTTATTTTTGACACACGCCGTAGATGTGCTCTAATACCCCATTGCAGTTTGACGGACACGCTTAACAGTCTCACACACATTGGAGCACGACTGAACTAAAAACACACACTAACACTCCTCAACTCCGCCGATGGGGGGGACATAGACACCAGATGAGATTTGTTTCCAAACGCGCACCGATGGCGGTGAGAGGCGTTTGGCTGAGAAGTACGCGCGGCTCTGTGGATTTGTAAAGCTTGATTTTTTGGGGGTATACATCTTTCTTCCGATCAGGATCCTGGTTCAGAGGACATAAACAAAGATATGGATTACTCAGTGTGCCTACTTTTACTCCTGTCAACCATTTCGTCTGTGTCGACCGGACAATTCCCATCAGAACAGATGTAAGTACAGCTTCAACAAAACAGCCTGTTGGCTTCTTAAAGTGTTGGATAATTTACCTCAAAACAGCACGGTTATCGTCTACAGTTGGGGTGTATATCCCAAAAGTGTGAGGTGATGCACTTTGTCATTTTATTATGGAAGATGATTCTTAAATCAGCAAACAAAGCCCTCCCTCTGTCTCTCCTAGTGATGTTGACTGCCATTACTTCTGATACAACTTTACCTCGTCTGACATGGTGTTTAAAGCAACTGTCTTCTTGCTGGGCTCACAGTAGCGAGACATGTGACTGGCAGTCAAATAACCCCAAGAGGTAGTCTGAGGTCTGGATGGGGAGTCAAGGGCCCACAAACTTTTCATGCAGCATCTCCAAACACCATAGAGCTGAGAGTTTGATCAAGAAAACAACATTTGAGAAGAGTTTTGTGACTAATTTTACAGTTATGGTTAGTTTATTTTTTGAATAATTGGTAATTATCGCAACATATGCTCCTGAAACAACACATTAAAGCCAAAATATAAAAAGAAATTTGTCCCATCCTGTTACAATTAGGTAAATTTGTATTTACTCTTAAATTTTTAACATTTGTATGGATGGCCAAGCAGCAAAAACATCCATACATTTTGTATTAATCACTTCTTCCCCGATAAGCAGTGTCTGTTTATCTCAAATCTCGCCATCTGTTGTTATCTCACTAAATCCTGCTAGTTTCCCGTGATAAGTTTATCAAGAAACTTGACAAGAGAAGTCAAGAAAATGACTCATTATCATGGAATAACAAGTCAAACGCTCAACAACAAAACCAAAATGTATGACAGGAAAATAAAATGTAAGGATGTGTGTACTTGTTGGGATTCCATATTTTTGTTGTGATAACAAATTGCTCGCCAATAAAGAAATGGCCTAATTGTGTCACTTCCTGTTGCCAGAAGAGGTCTTACATCAAAACGATTAATTAACTTTGAATATGTCCAGAGGCAGACCTTGATCCATGTGAAATTTGAAGGCAATCAGGTATTTGGTATGACGGTTACACATACTTCCTGTCAAATTGGCGAAATATTAAAATGCTTGGCATCGCCATTTAGACATGCTTCAATATAACATATCTGTGTTGTGGCCAATTATTGAGGCCTTTCTTTTAAAATCAGAGCTCTGTGGGTAAAGCACAATAAGAGGAATGAAAATAGGACTCATTTGTGTCACATCCTGTTGCCAGTGGGGGGTGCTGTGATGAGATGTTTGCATGTGGATGTGTTCAGTGTGATAACATTGTCTAGCAAGGAAGAGCAGAAGAACACAGAATATTGTATACTAAAGTTATTATAGATTAAAGTCATTTGGCACCATCAAAGATGGCTTATTTTGAAATTGAGATGACTCTGGTGGACTTCCTGTTGGGATTTGGTCATGGGTACAAGAGGCTTTTTTGTAGGTCTTATGATGACCCATGTGCACACCAAAATTTATAAGCCTAGACTGAATGGTGTGTGGAGGCTGAATATTTAAAGGGAAAATTTAAAAAATATTAGTGGCGGGAAAGCTCGATTGCCAGAAGGGGGCGCTGAGACAAAGAAATGATTCTGAAGTATGAATGTATCCAGGATCAATGTGCGATCATCCCTGTGAAGTTTGGTGATGATTGACAAAAGCACTAAAAAGTTATAAGGAATTATTGATTTTTTTTGCTGCAGAAAATTTACAAAAAAAAGTAGTTTAAGTTCGGGCTCTGGTCATGGCACCACCCTATGATGAAAACTCACAGTTTGCACAACTTTAGATCTCCAGGTTGTGTAGAATGAGCTAAAAATTTTGGAGTCCATCAGCTAAAATGTCTTGGAGTATTCGTTAAAATGTGAAACTTGTGAATCGCCCAAAAATACCAACATTTGGCAAGTAGTTGTTAGTAGTGCACTTCCTGTACATTTTAGAGGATGGCCCCAATAGACTTTTATTTTCATGTAATTATGATACATATGTGTACTGATTTTCATGCATGTAGCTCTTACTTGGTCTCCTATTTCCTGTTTGGGGCCCCAGCTTGATGGAATAATTTCACCTACTGTTAAATAGGGTCCTTGCCAACTGTGGAGGGTGCTCTGGCACTAGTTTGGAAGTAGAGGTTGCATTATTTATACACTGTCTTAAATGCTGCTAGTGTGGGGTAGGTGTCAGGATAAAAAAATGCTTTATTTTACAGCTTCCACTGTAAAAATTCCCTATGAGCTGTCCATGTGATTGTACAAGACTTCTCTGGACACAAATGTTAGCAAAATGTACACAAAGTGAAAGTACCTCACAGGAGCTTTAACCTCCTTTATAGGTGCAACTGCCTGTCAGTTTACAGTAGTCTGCACACAGACATGACACAGATACTTAAAACAACGCTCCATATGGATGTGAAAGTCTGTATTTTCTCTTGAAAGCTAGTACTTGAGCTTTATTTGGTGCCAAAGTCTGAGTATGTCTGCTGAAAGCTGTCTCCATGCCCTGCAGGATGGGATCATGATCTTGATATAAAGCCGAGCAATCACTCACGCTGTCTAAATCTGACTCCCCACCTCTCTATCTATATACAGCGGCACATTAATGGAAGCAACAGATGATATATCACCAGCCCCAGGAATACAGCTCCTAACTGTAACAAACATGTACGTGGGTAATGCTGCACCTCACACTTCATCAACAGGTTGAAGATATTCCAGATGGTTCAAGCCAAACTGCGGTGATTTGGATTTGAATGCAGCCCCCCTCTGGAGAGATGGCGAGGCGTGATGGCACTCAGCCTAATGGCCGCGTACAGTGATGTCAGACTAGCTGAGTGGCCTGCCCACTCCCTATATTTCATGGGCACTAAGTGGATTGATCCGTGGGCTGTGTACATGATATTCACACAGGCTTGGCTGGCTCAGACCTACTTTGCTTCAAACAGTTGACTTTAGGGTTGTCACAATTCTTCAGTATGATGTTAGTGAAAATCAAATGTCATCATTTCTCTTCTAATTGCGGTGCAACAGGATTAGAAGTCCTAGGCAACGGATATTGGTGTCCAGATGTTCCCAAATGTTATGCAAAGTCCTGCACACTGTAAGGATGCACTGCCTGCATCAGGCCTGACCACAGAACTGGCTGGGCCCCTGAAAAACCCAGAGAATGGACCCTACCCAGTTGTAATTCATTGATGGTATCAGTGCCTGTGTGTTTGTTCAGTAGCATTGGTGCTAGCTTCCTGGATAACAGTTAGCTCAGTTTGGAGCTGTAGAGTGTGGCAAACTATTACTGGGTTCTGGTGGATGAATTATTTATTCTTGTGACTTTTTAATACCTTTCCACATGTTTTATGCTCATTTTTCAGACTTCTTTTTGTCACTTTATAACCATTTTTGCAGTTTGTTTTCTCCCAATTTTTTCCTACATTTGCCACTTTTTGCCACATAAAGCCCATTTGACCACTGTTATGTCACTTTTTCTACCGCTTAACCAGTTATTGCTGTTTTTATTTTGAACATTGTTTCCCATATTTTTAATCAAAATTTTCCACTTGTTTTGGGCACTTTTATCCCATTTTTGCAACTGTTTTGTCATTCTTACCCATTTTTTCCACTTTCCCACCATTTTAATGGCCTTTTTTGATGCATTTTGCCCTCTTTGTCCACTCTTTTTTTGGCAATTTATCAAATTTTTGCCAATTTTATTTGTCACTTTGACTCATTTTTGTCCTTTCCTAACCATTTCAACCACTTTTTGCCTAAAATTTCATAGTCGTTTAGGCCCTTTTATCCAATTTTTTCCACTTAATGCTCAATGCCACTTTTTTTGTCACTTTGACCCATTTTTGCCACTTTTCACCCTATTCAAACACCTTTGTGCTGCTATTGGCCATACTGTCTACTTCTTTTTGGCACTTTTATCCTGTTTTTGCCTCTTTTTTGTCACTTTGACCCATTTTGCCACTTTTCACCTATTTCAACCATCTTTTTGCTACCATCGGCCATATTGTCCACTTCTTTTTGGCACTTTAATCCCATTTTTGGGACTTTTATCACTTTTTTCCATCGTCATTGTCACTTTGACTCATTTTTGCCATTTACACCCATTTTAACCACCCTTTTGCCACTTTCAGCTATATTGTCAACTTCTTTTTGGCACTCTTATCCCATTTCTGCCACTTCATTGTCACTTTGACCCATTTTTGCCACTCTCCACCCATTTCAACCATTTTTTGACTAAAACTCTTTGTTCTTTTCCCTACTTTTCACCCACTTGTTGCCACTTTTTTTGTCACTTTGACCCATTTGTGCCACTTTCTACTCATTCTGACCACATTTGTACTACTTTTTGCCCATTTTTTTGCTTATCACCTGTTTTTCTGTTGTCGTTTTTGTGCTTATTTCAATTAAAGTTGTCTCAGTTCTTCTGCTTTATTTTCTGGCATCCTGACGTTTCTGCAAATCGGGTTTTAGCTGTGACGGCTGACGTTGCTTTCAAAATGGTTCAGTTGAGTGTGACCATACACATTGATGATGTTACCAATAAAAGGTTATTCTGTTCTGAGGAAAGGACTTTACATTTTGGGAAAAGGCTATATTATACTACAGCATTAATAAAATGAAAACATTTTTGTAGCTTTGATATGAGTGGTAATTATTCAGGTTAGAATTTAAATATGGAAATCACAGTTTAACTTTACAGTGGACCATGATTTTGCTGACCTCCATTGGCCCCAGAAAACTCTCATTTATCCCCCTTATGGGCGGCCCTGCCTGCATATTAGCATAATCTAGACAGCATTCAGGGATTAATCCTTCTCCTAAACACCTGTTGTATGAAAGTAGTGGCAAATGACACTTTTTGATATTGTTGACCATTAAATTAACAGATTTGTGTTGTTTAAAAACACATGGCATTGAAAGTCAGTTAAAAGTAGTGAAACTGCAGATAGGGCATGATGAAAACATTAAAATTCAGAACTAGATTGGCAGGAACTTTTGGTTTCAGTTAGGGAGAGCTTATTTAGTAGAATGCCAGATTAAAAACTAGGAATAACGATTTTGCAATCTGTAGTTTGATTAATTTATCAGTAAAAATGACATTTTCTCAAAAATCTGCAGAACGATGCTTGTAAATCAAATCTTCTCTGCAACAAATTTTCATGGTTTTTTGTCGTGTTGACGATTATTTCGAGTGACAAGCTTTGCATCGACTCCTCAAGGTGAAAGTTCAAGACAGAGACAGAGAGATCCGAATGGAGAGCGAGTTTTTCTCCAGGATAGGCTCGGTGTTTGTGACTAAAATCAACATTCCCACTCAAGTTGTGTACACTGGCATCTCCATGTTCTTCCTGTCCTCCAGTCTGTCCGTCCCTCTTTCTCACCTCGCTGTCTCATGCCTTGAAGTGTGACTGTGTCTCCAGGCTTCATCTCTAACCTCACATGCCAGCATCTGTCTGCTTCAGATCTTCATGTCCTCTCCTCTCTTCTCACTCTCCTTCTCATCACTCCCCCTCTCCGCCTCCTTCACTCCCTGTCCATCTTCTTCTTCCCCTTCCATTTCTGCTTCCTGTGCATCTCTTTATCTCGCCCTCCTCTTTTTTTTTCTCTGTTGCCTGAGGGCCGATGATGAACATCATCGAATCTGAAATGTAAAAAGTCTGATGTCATAGCCTGCGCCCCGGAGACCTCGGCGCCAGTGATCGAGGAGAATAAAACGAGGAGATAAAGGTGGAGAGATAAAGAAACAACAGGGAGAAATCAAGCCTCTTTGATCCTGTTTTATGTAGAATTGTGCTGCATAAATTCTGTGAAAGTTCTGTTAACATTTTCACCCCCACACCAAAAACACAAAACATGTTGAGCACTTTGTGCTGAATTCTGCCATCCAATCACAGCCCAGACTGCATTCTTCTTTCTGTTTTGCCTCCTCAGTCGCCAAAAAGACATATTTTATCTCCATCCTTCCATTTCTATCACCCTCTGCCTTATTTCTTCCACTCTCACTTGCTTTATTTAAAAATGCTAACTAAATTTCATGCTCGACCAGCTAAAGAGCCATGCCTCTCTCATATGTGGCCTCATCTCTGCAGATCAGCACCCTAATGTGTGAAGGCATTGCAGCTAGACAGAGCGCAACATATGCATTTGTGAACAGAAATGTGAAATACACCGTAACAAAATGACTGTAGAATTTACAGCAAAGACCTGGGAAACAAGTTGTCAACAATGTCCTGTGGAATTACTGTTTATTACTGTAAAATAAATCACAGTGATTCATTTTACAGTTTAATATCATATTTTAATGACAGCTGTTTACTGAAGTTGTTTTACAAAACATTTAATTGTAATCCAAACAGCATGCTCTTGTATTCAGTTTAGATTACCGAATTTACCCGGCAACTTGAGTTGCCAGCTAATAACTGTTAAATGTTCCATATACAGTATGTTGTCGGAAATACTACAGTTAAGTTTTGTTTTGACAAAGCAAGGGTTAACCGTTACAAAAGTTTTCATTACATGTGAAAGCTTTCAAACATGACCTGTAGCAGGTTTTTAATTTGGTCAATCCATTACAAATTCATATTTACATTTACATTTAAACACAGTAGACTGAGTTGAAACAATATAGAGCATTATTTAAAGGGGACATATTATGCAAAAATCACTTTGTCAGGCTTTTCTTACAAAAATATGTGCCACTGGCCTGTCCACAATCCCCTCAAGTATTAGAAAAATCCATTCCCTCCCCCAACTCTCTTTCTCTATCTTTCAGAAAATGTGCGCTGAAACAGGCCGTTCTCAGATTTTCCCCTCATGATGTCATGTGGGGAGTTAGCTCCGCCCCCAGGTTCAGTTGGAAGTTCTGCCCTCCTCTCCTGATCTTGCTCTCAGCGTTTCTATATTTGGCTAAACGTGCATTTAAATTGTGTTTGACCAACTTGTCTGAAGTAGAGAAAAGACTTAGAAAACAATTAAATTCATCACAGGGTCATTGTGTCATTGGGTATATGATGTTATCCTGGTATGCCGAGTAAAGCGTGGCTAAAGTTAGCAACTAGCTCAGCCAGCCTTGGTTCCTCTGCAGAGTAATGTGCCTCACCACTTCAGTGGAGTAATTATACACAAGTAAACCCTCAACAGCCTACATACAACTCTATTTCCAATTTCTAAACTGTTGTATGCTGTTCCTTTGACATGCTAACTGTTTAGCTTCTCATGTTTACATCTGTTCAAGTGAAAGCTCTTACAGGAAGGCCATTAACTGAAGCTACAGTGGCTACTAGTGGCAGGAGGCTTTATTACAGTTTTAAAAAGTGTTTGACTCAGATATCAGGCATGTTTTCATAAGAAAAAAATAGATAAGTTTAGCTGGCTCGTAAATCTTACCCCGGCTAATTTGATATCCAAATTTAGCCGTTTAGCTAGCTAACCGTGCACATACTGTACCTATTAATAAGTTAGATTAAAAGGTGTTGATTGGTGGAATTTAAACCCCCAGGACAATATTAGGCTTGGTATTTGCCCCTGTTTATGCTGAGCTTGGCTAACCACTAGCTAGCTAACACTTTATATTTACCAAGCTTAGAAGTAGTAAATGAAAATCCCCATTGGCCCAGTTGTCTCTTTATGTCTAAGTAAGTTGCTCAAGTAGTTGAGAAAAACTGCTGCTAAAGTTGAATACATATTTCCAGTACTTTCTCTGAGAATTTCCTTAATGGTAGTCCAGTTTCCTGCCTCACTTTACTTAGCCTATCATGATGTCTTTGTTAATCTTGACAGTCGTCTCATCACAGTGACCTCACACTGACAGTTGCCTTGTAATGAATATAGCTCAGTTCTCATGAGGCCACCCACATGCAACTTCCTCTGGATCCTACATACTTGGGTGCACTGCTGCTGAACATTCAAGGCATATCGTGTGATGTACAAACACCGGAGTCATGATCTTCAAGTGGGCTTGCAGCAAAGAAAACTTATGCATGCTTACTTCATCATCACTGTGGTGATAGAGGATTTGAACCAGTAAATGCGCCCATCCCCCCGGAAAATCATGCTGGCCACAGTCATAATGTCCAACACAATGGTCTTTTATTGTTGTATTCTTTTTATCCATCATTGGAAACAGCTCTGGGCTTTGGTTGTGATTGAATCATAGGACTTTTCTTGCTTTGGGAGGGACACAGAGATTTTGATTGTCCCAACTAATACGATTGAGGGACAGAAAATTAGAAACAAAACAGTTGATATTATTAGATTTCCCTTCAACTTTTATTATAATGACATATCAAACTTGGAGTGTGACACTGATAATACTGGGAGGGTTCAAGAGGATGAATCAGATGTAATGAGCAGATGGAAATGATGGGTCTCGGATTTCCTCGACTGTGATTTGCACCTCCATGGCCATGAGGGAGTTGGTGCTAGCAGGTATATTTCAGGACATGCTCCCGCTTTGAGTCGAGCAGCTGGTGGGCTATATCTGTTACACACACATACAAGGGTGTGAGATCTGTGCCCATGGATACTGTTTGTTCTCTGATCCCGCCGTGTTTCCATAAACCATCCCTGAATGTTTTTGTTTTGCTCTTTTAGCACTCTCTCCTCTTATTCTAAACACATTTTCCCACCTCTTACAGTCTTTCCTTTTTCCCCACTAACTTGCCTCTGCCCTCGTCTCACCCTGGGCTAAATTTAGAAAAAGCTTGGGGAAGGGGCTGAGGAGGCCTATCTATGTTCCCAGGGTCCTACGCTTCCAGGGTTCCATGTTACCAGTACAATGTGTATCCAGAAACCCTACCCAGAAACCATTCAATATTCTGTAAACCTACCTCAACCTCCGTTTGTAGTCTGTCAAAATTTAGCCTGTTTCCAGATGAGATATTTCACATTTAATACACTCTAATGACACAAGACCTAGAAAGAGTTATTCTCATGACTTTAAAGCATTTCAGTTATAACTGGGGAAGTGTGAGGTTGTAAAGACTGAGCGCTGGTTTTACCACCACAGCACACCCATGGGGGATTTCCAGGGCAGCGTAGGGCTGTCCCCAACAAAGAGGGAGCAAACTGTGAGCCCAAATCCTTAGGATGGACATTCAGGGTGTACTGTTAAACAGAATTCATTTCAACTAAGCAAGACCAGCAGGAGAATCTGTCTCCATTGCGAAGGTCAGACTCAGTAGTCAGGGACTTCAGAACACTTTCACTATAAGGAGGCCAATCAGAGCCAATCAGGTAGCTGATATGCGCAGCTCCAATGCTAATCTGAGCTACACAGAGTAGCGCTACTGTAGTGTTTGAATGGCAAAGAATGTCGTGGCTAAAAATTCATGTCAAAGCCTAACAGGAGACTCGCAAAAACATCTCTGTTACAAGAAAGCTTTCGCTATGACTCTTTGCTCTTCTTTTTATAAAGAAATTTGGTTAAGGTCTGATTAACTCATTGAGTGTCATTGACGTATATATACGTCAAAGTGTTTTTTTGGCGGTTGGCACAAGGGGGCGCTCTCACACTCCCTGTGAGTAATTTTGGGGCTTCCGGGATACGAAGTCGGAACACTACAGTTGGAAGAGACGGTAGATCAAAGCCACAGAGATCAGAGGTGGAGACCCTGGGGTCAAAGAGCAGAGCGATCGTTACGGAGGTAATCTAAGCTAAAAGTTCTAAAAATAGACGCTGGAAGAAACTTTGAACTTTTGCCTGAGAAATAGCTTACACACTGAAACCGACACTGAACATAACAACAGCGAATCCAGGGATCAGCGCTTTCATTCATCTGCCTTGGCTGGCCAAGACGCTAAAGAATGCAGCAAGGTCTCCCCCGTGCGTCGGAGAAATAAAGCAGCCTCTCGCCAGCTGGATGCATACAGCAACGACACTTCAGAGACAGACTTTTCCAACCCAGACTCTAAGGAATGGCTGCTGAGTGAGCGAAGCGGATCTTGTTCTCCGTAAGTTAACGCTGGGAACCCACTGATTATTCAGACAAATTTACGAACGAAACCATCACTCATGCTCCTGTGATTTCAGAGGCAGACTTGAGAGAAAAGCAAGCCCAGTGCAGTTATATAACACTGTCTGTTGGCAGAAAAAGAGGTAAGAACAAAAAAAATCTATATTATGGATTATATATTATACATATAAGACATATTGTATAGCTATTATATTACTTCTATAATTTACAGGCAGTGACAGGGGACATGCAAGCAGGAGAGCACGTGGGCGTATAGAGGGGTCACACAGAGGCTGTCCAGTTCCAGAGTGTGAATGGCATGACAGTGACTGAAGGCACTGTTATTTATGTTAAAATAAAATAACATTTGTAATACAATTTTCAGATGTCTTTTATGTCATTCAAGGCAAAATTATAACATTCAAATCACTGTTTTGCTTGACAGACACTCTCACAAAAATGTATTTTTCTCAGCTTTATAGAAAAAAAGTGGTCTTTTTGGTAAAACTAGCCTCTTTTCAGCTTAAGTTAAATCAAGAACCGAACAAGATGCAAACAAACGTTTTTTTCCATGATGAAATAGAGAGTTTCTTCTTTCATTTGAGCTATTTGGTGTTTGCCAAAAACGCTGGCACAAGCCACTTTCCATTTTATAAAAGAGCTGGCACTCAATGGGTTAAACTTCTGCTTTTCTACAGCTACACCCAAGCTATGCTGGTTGTAGCTGCTGTATACATGAGCTTACAGTACAAGTCAACCCAACCCATAGCAATCGAAAACTTATCCTGAAGCAGTTCAGGAGAAGAGTGGTCACATCTTTTCCACCACCGCCGCCAGTGTGGCTCTTTGCTCTTGCTTGATAAAGAAATGTGGTCCAGTCCTGTTAAAACCGCTGCTATATTATTGCTACATCCAAGCTAACAGCTTCACTGGAGGCAGCCATTGCTAACAGCTCACAGTACAACTTAACCCCGCCTGTAGCTACTGCCTCGTTGTCCTTAAATTATGCTGATTAGACAGAACTGTTTTTGATTTGGCACAACCATTATGGATTGGAACTTTTCAAGATGACTTTTTCTAATAACAGTCTGGAAAATATCTGCTAATATATATATAAAAAAGAGTACTTTTGTGTTTTTTTTATTCTTAGTTAAGTATACCTTACCTGAAGTATATCAATTTTCAAAGCCAGATAAATCCCTAATGTTTATTGTTATAAAGTGAAATGAATGTCAAAAACTTCTGCTTAAGTTTTAACTTCTGGAAGTGGCCGTTCTGTTGCTGTATCAAAGACGAGATTTTTTTCCTCTAGATGGAAGAAGTCATCCGTCAGACAAACTCTGATTTGTTTTTGGTCAAACAAGAGGGGTCTTACACCAAAGTCTTACAGTCTTTCACCAACATTAAAAAAAAAAAAAATTAAACATCAGTATCAGCCCTAATGTTCACAGTCTGTGCACCTGTAACAATTAAGACCAGACCCCCAAATCAATCTGCAACGGTTGGGGGTCAGTCGTTTGTGCTGCGAGTGATCTCAGAATCCTTTGTGAGTAACTTGTAGTGCAACCCAGGAATGCAACCTTTAACAGCTTTTCTCCGACATTATTTGAAAGTTATCTAAAAAAGGAAAACAGCATTTTTTGAGTAGATGGAGGGCAGGTTTTTCTGGAGCTCTCACTTCAACAAGAAGTTACTGTTGTTGAGTTGATTGTGAGCCCCCTGGTGGCACAATTTCTAAACTGCATGTTTAATCGAAAGCAGTCTGGTATAAATAATTGAGTTAGAAAGGTAGAAAGACCTCCTTATACTGCACTATTTACTTTATAGATATAGAATACTGGATCCTTGGAACACAGGACAAAGCGACCACTACTACAGTGCTGTTAATGCTTTGCTTATGTGTTCCCTGAGTGTTGCTTTAATCTCTCGTTTACATTTCTACTCCTTTGTTTCCCTCATTACAAAAGCTGTCTCCCCCTTTCCTGTGTGTAGAGAAAATTAGTAACCCAGTGCTGTGCAGCTTCCCTACAATCCTTTGCCACATGGCATGTTTCAAGAATTTTCCATTGCACCGTTTCCCAGGCAATCTTGGGAATCGCTACCAGCTGTTAGGGTTTGAGGCCTGTCTGGTACAGGAAGCACACGCGTGTGCTATAATGTAAAGCAAAAGTAGTGTGGGTTTTAAGGCTGTGTCATAAATCAGGCATGTGTCACTGCTGCTTTCATGGTTTATTTATTTATAAGCTCTTTATGGGTCCCAAGGGCCCACCAAACTAATCAATAGTCTGTAAAGTAAAAGCGTATAGAATGCTGTATTATACAAAGAGGCAAAACAGAGCAAAGATGTGAGCAAGTTGTACCCCAGAGATGTAAGAGTAGAGAGAGAGAAGTTTTTTTTCCAGCTGTGTTGAAAATCAAACCCTGTAGCTAATCTTGCCTGTTGTCACACCAAGGAATTACTTTAATCTTTTGTGTTTCATGTGCATGTGGGTTAGAGCTACTAATAAGGGCCATCAAGAATCAGAATAAACCGTTAAATGCACCACAGTGTCACTCTAAATACAAGACACACCTGATGACACCATCAAAAACAGTCTTGTTTGAAACAGGACAGATCTTCCAAAAAATTTAAATCTCTCAGATTAAAAAGCACATATACCTGAATGAAAATGTACTGTAAAAAAATTGGGAGATGATTAATTTTTGCATAGGATTAGTAAATAAGATTATCATTACCCTTTTTGTTCTTTTTGGCTAAGCAACAGCTTAGCCAAGACTTGGCGTAACAGAGACATTGTCAACAAGTGGAAACAGCTAGCTTAGCTTTGACTTATGGTTTTAACATGGCACCAAAAGACAAACAATGAATGTTTCTTTAAAAAAAAAAAAAAAAAGTTTTACTGAAGTTTATGCAAACAAAGTTTTCTTCCTGCTTCAAGGGTCATTAGTTAGGGTAGCTTTCTTCTTGCTTACAGCTTCATCTTTGGAAAGCGTGAATAAATGTGGCTACTATTGATGTTTTTATCAAATATTCATATTCCCAACACTGCGCTTCCACTATTACTATAAACTATAAATACTATTATCTATTGTTATAGATAAGAGACTGCTTTGCTGATAAAAGTCTTAAGCTAAATGAGGGTTGAGCTATCAGGCAGGTTAGCCTAACTTTTATTACCATTAAGACTAAAACTAGAACAGCTAGCCTTGGTTGGTCTTGGGCCAAATAACAATGACACCTAAAAGCAACCTAACATTTTGTATTTAATGTCTTATTTTGATAAGTAGTTTTACTAGAGATTATTTGAGCTTAAATTTCTTTATGTCCATGCCAGTCTAGCTAACCATTTACTGCTTCCAGTCATATCTTTTAGGTCAGAAATGATACTGTTTTTTTGTGTGTGTGTGTGTGTTTTTATCTAATATATAAGGTTACTTTAACAGAAGTAGCTGTTTTAGTTGATCTTTTTATGAAATGTGAGGACAAACAGGCAGTTAACTTAGCCTAGCTACACTAAATTGTATTGCTGCAGGGCACCCTTGGAAAAGAGACCTCTGTCTCAGTGGGTCCTCTCTGCTAAAATAAAGGATAAACAAAAAATTGAATTAGAATACACTTACTAAAACAAAAAAAGAGAAGTCTTTTTGAGCAGCAACTGGCAGTTAGCTTAGCCTAGCTCAAGGTAGAAACAGGAGGACACAGCTAGTTTGAATTGGTCTCAAGGCATTAAACTTACAGACAACTGATAAGAGCTAAAGTTTCTTCTTGTCAGTGCTAGTCAAGCTAACCATGTCCTGCTTTCATCTTCATTTTTTAGGTAAGAAATTAGACTTCTTTTAATGTCGAGCCTTTTGTCAAAAAGTTACATTTCCGTTTAGCCATACCAGGAAAAGCTTACTTTATTAAAAGGAGCAGTCTTTGTTGACTTGTTTACTGAATTTGAGGACAAATAGGCGGTTAGCTCAGCCTAGCTTAAACAGGGTGAAGCAGCTATGGTTTTTACACATACAGTCAGTTATTTTTTGATGTTTTTATTGCAGTGTTAATTTTAACAGCTATTTTTAATTTTAGTCTTAATTTAGTTTCAGTCACATTTTGGTCATTTCTACCCTTTATAGTTTTAGTCTAGCTTTAGTCGACGAAAACAGTTTAGTTTTAGTGCATAAAAAGTCCTCACATTTTAGTCTTTACTTTTGGTCCAAGGATTTATTTTCTTGCCTAAATCTGGTACCAAATCATGGTAGTGTGTTCTATGCACTCTGCCAAACCTGGGGTCCCTGCTTTCTACAGCTGAGAGGCAGAATAGATACAGCTACATTGTTTTTTGACAAATTTACCCACAGTGAAGAAATATCACGGATTCTGAATGTCCGACGAAAACTACATTACTATATTAGTATAGTTTTCGTCAGCTTGACAAAAACTAAACTTCGTTTTTGTCAGTTTTAGTCACCACAGATCTATTTTTGTTAGTCTTAGTCTAGTTTTTATCATGGAAAAAAGGCTGTCGACGAACATTTTTACTGTAAAATAACAAATAATAGCCTAGTTTATTTGTCTCAATCACTGAGCAGACCAGGTGTTTATTTGGGACCAGGCGACTATTTGGAACAGCCGTTTAATTCCTTTCTCACAAAAATCTTGCTTAGCAAAAATTGGAAAAATATGGTAAATTTAATCAAACTATTTATTTACACCAGTATGAATATCACTTCTACATTTGCAAGACAAGATTACAGTACCATAGTTATACTTTTGTCTTCTTTTGTCAACTCAACACTCTCTAAACACATGAAATACTGGTAAGGGACTAAGCAAACACAAAGTTGACGACAGACAGTTTAAAGTTAATGTTGTTCTTTTTATATTTTTCGCTGCACCGGGGCATGGCGCTGCTATCTCACTTGAGAAAACCTGCAAGGGACGGGGGTGCCCCAGCCAATGAGGAGGCTAGTACTCGCAGCCAATCAGGCTCAGGTAAGAGGGAGCGTTCCTATTGGCCGCTGTAGCTTCCGTATCTCAGCTCAGTGAGAAGTTGATTCAATGGCGGGATTACGACGGTGTTCAGTCCTGTGTAGAATTTGTTCTTGATGAGATGAAGTGTTTTCTTGCCTGTGATTTGTCCACTGATTTCAGTGGAAAAGCAGAGCAAAATCACTCCACGAGCACTTTGCCACCATGAGTATTCAATTCAGCAGACATACTCATCTGCGAGGAGGTACGTAAAGAGAGGGGCGGAGCTACGGAGCTCAAACAGGGAGAAGAACAGGAAGGGAGGGGGAGTTGGGAGTTGATTCTATACGGTTCTCATCTCATCCCAGTCACATATCGGAGTTTTAAATAAATTACACCCTGCATTTATTTGGAACAGGAGATTATTTGTCAAAATGTACTGCCACTCCCGGCGGTTAATTGGGACCCGGCAATTATTTGGTATTTTATGGTAGTCATAGTATTAGTTGACAAAGTTAACACTGGCTTATTGGGTTGGGACTTCAGATAAAAAAATAGAGAAAAAATCTTAAAAATCAAAACCTTGCACAATGAGTTTGATGCTTTTTTAAAGATTTTTTTTTTTTTTTCACCCCTTTTGATCAAGAAGGACAGTGGATAGAATTGGAAACAGAAGTGAGAAACATGCAGGGGCAAGATTGTGAATTAGAATGGAGCTATAGCCGCTGTTTGCAAAAACATACTGAACTTAGCTGAGAAAAAGTTTTTGTCTGTGCTCGTCAAGCTAACCACCTGCCTTTGGCTTCAAATATTAAGTGAAAAAATGAGATTTATTTATTTATTTATTTATTTTTCTAATATTTGGCAAGAAAACAAATAACACCCTGTTTTCAAAATGTTACAGAGCCATGCATAGTTTCCATGGTACAAGTAAAAACTAACATTAAAAAAAAAAAAAGCAGTTTTATCGGTAGCAAGAGGCAGTTAGCCTAGCTTAAAGTAGGAACAAGTGAAACTACTTGCTTGAATTAGACTTCTGACATGAAACTGGCAACTCATTTAAGCTACAGTTTCTTACCCTTTCTGTGCTAGTCAAGCTAACTATCCACTTTCAGTTTCAGGAATCTCAAGGGAAATAATTAGACTACTTTTGATATATATATATATATATATATATATATATATATATATATATATATATATATTTTTTTTTTTTTTTTTTTTTTTTTTTTACAAAAACACTCTTAGTTTTAGTGAAAACTCTCGAGAACAAAAATATAAGTTTTTTTTTTTAGGAGCAACTTGTTAGCTTAGCCTAGCTTAAGGTAGAAATGGGGAAACAGCTACCTTGAATTGGTCTCAAAGCATAAAACTTACCACAAACTTATTTGAGTAAAAGTTTCTTCCTGTGTCTGTCATCTCCTCTTTAATTTCAGTTTTACAAATAAAAGCACACTTTAACAAAAGTAGCAATTTTTCTTGATCTGTTTGCGTAATATGATGACCAACAGGCAGTTAGCTTAGCCTAGCCTAACGTAGAAATACGGGGGAAACAGTTAACTTAGATCCGTCTTACAGCATAAAACTTACAAATCTTAAGACATATAAAACCAAGATGGCATTTAAATATTTTTATGTAAAAGTAACAAGTAACAGTTTTGTTTTTACTGCAGGTTAACAGGCTAATTTCTCCCCTGCCTTTATGCTAACCTAGCAAGCAGTCCCTAATTTTGCTTAATATTTAGTGAAATGAAATGAGAATGTTGTTTATCTTTTTGTCAAATGGCTGCAGCTATTACACTGTAGGCTAACTTAGAAGCAAATAATGATAGTAATCTCCACTAGTTAATTTTGTTATTTTTGCTCCTTATATCTAGATTTGTTTAAAGTATTAAATAAGCCAATTATCACCCAATAGAGGCTTGAAGTGCTTAAAATATCTCCAGTGAGTCGCATGAAGCCATCTGATGTATAATATTTTGAGAAAGACGTAGAGAAAAGTGCACCCATGATGGCCTGTGATGGCTTCTCCCAAGCCCCTTAATGGAGTGACATGAGAGCCGTTAATGCCGAGTACACTACACTACAGCACTACACAGCACTGGGCAGCATGTGTAACCATCAGGGAGACTCAGTCCAGCAGTAACAGTAGTCTGCTTGTGTAGGCGTCTAGATTGACGTTAATTGGGCATTTTTGGCCAAAGGGGGCTCTGTAATCTCTCTATTTATACACGTCGTCCGATACTGCGTGCGTGTGCGTGTACACAGGCAGCAGTTTAGGGTTGATGTACTGGCGGATGGGTTGAGAGTTTGCTCAGAAAGTGTGAAGGTGACAGAGATGGGGAGGTTTAGTCATTTCAATGGAGTTCAAAGTGACATGGAGCAGAGAGAAAGATGGCTGGAGGGGTGAAGATGAGCAATAGGAGGGAAAAGAGACAGATTTTTCAGCTGAAAAACATTTGATTATTAGAGCCAGAGCACTGGAAGATAAATGATAAATGGGCTCGAGCTTGAATAGTGCTTTTAGAGTTGTCTAACTAGTCTTTTTACACTCCAGGTCACACTAACCCATTCACTCCACATTCACATATTGATGGTGAAAGTTGCTAGAGTGGCATTTCCATAGACCTTAACGTAACACAAATGGAGCATTGGGAGAAAACTTGGGTTTGACAAAAATTATTCCAATTTAGGGAACTCAAGATACCCTTAAGACCCTAAAAAGTGTTTTTCTGCATTCCCACCTTAAATAGTTTGATGAACTTTTCCCACGTCATTAGAGACGCCAAAGGCTGCCCACAGATTTGGCTGGGCCCCCGATAAACCCAGAGAATGGGCCGTCCCAAGTTGAGATTTACTGATGATATCATTGTATGTGTTGGATCTATAGCATTAGTGCTAGCATTGGAAAATGTTCTGCTCTACAGATGTTCCCTGGGTTAGTCAAGCAGCATGCTTTGCCTTTCCAGGGAGCGCATAGCTAGAAACCCCCATATGAATGGATACACTTATGACAATGCACACTGAATAAAATAAAATTTGTTCAAAAGCAAAAATCCATAGTAGCATGAATCTCAATATGAGAGTGCAGTAAGTTTTATGCTATAATTGAGGAGGCTGGGGTGGAGGAGGTTAAGCTTTGCCACCAGCAGCGTGGTACATCATCATGCAAGCAGTGATTAGTGCAGAGTACGTCATAATTAAATACATGGCTGTGTTGAGAGAAAGAGCTGTGATTGGCTGTGGGAGCTGCGAGGTGATAAATGGTATCAGCTAGCCGTCAGCTGATCACAGTTCCTCATCTTATGTGTTGTTCAACAAACATAAGCAAGAAATCATTCTGTATTATAGCAAGCACAATATCACGTACGTTAAACAGGGGATAGGCCTAAACAATTTAGGAAATATTTTTGGCTCATAGCACATTTCATGCCAATTGCCATATTGAAGGGGGTGATGATTTTTCACATTATTTTCATTTTTATAAAGAAAAACATGTACATGGACAGGAAAAGTAGGATTTTTGTAAAAGAAATAAAAGATAAAATAGACAGTTGGATGTTAACATAATGTGTAGAGCATAAAAAAGAAAAAAGATTGCATCACACTGGTATTTTGACACATTTCAGGTTGAAGAAACATTGCACTTTCTGTGATTTGAAAATAGCAGCATCCCATATTGTGATTTAATTTAATTTGCAATTAATTGCCCAGCCCTATTGTAAACCAATGTTTGCCACTTTTATCCCATTTTTGCCATTTTTTAAAATTATTTACTTTTCCATTAAAGTTGTCTCCATTTCTTCTACTTTATTTTCTTGCATCTTGAAGTTTATGCACTTTATAGCTATGAAGTCTAACAGTCATGTTGTAATAGTTTAGTTCAGTGTGCCCATCCACACTGTAAACTTTACCAATAGAAATGTAATTCTCTTTTCAGAAAAGGGGTTTACATTTGATGAAAAAAGGCTATATTGTCAACCTTGCAAAGCAGATGGATTCACCGATTTCCATGTTTCTCACTGGTGAATCCATCTTGCAAAGCCCCTGTCTGCAATGCATGCAAAATGAGCTCTGAGGCTCTGAGGCATGCAACGAGGGGCAGTACTTTCGGTTGCGGTGGAGTCGTGATGTAAGCAAGCAGCAACAAGAGGCTGGTGCAGATATGGCGGAAGACATTAGCGTGGATGCTGGTAAAGTGTAGATTTTATCAGAACTTGAAGACATTTCTTTATTAAAAGAAGAACAAAATCACAGCATTGAGTTCTTTTCTTTTAAAAAACAACAAAAGTCGTGTACCGATATTTCTACAGTTTGCCACTGTTGCTCTGATTGGCCTGTAAAGATGTGACGGACAGAACATTCATCCAATCACTGTCTAAGGATTTTTTCAAAGCCTCTGCCCTTTCCCAACTGTGTATGAGAGGTTTTCCAGATGGATGTTTGAAACAAATCCCATTATTAAAAAATACTATTATTAGTATTTTTTTGCTTTGATAAGAGTGGTTATTATTCAGGTAAAAAGTTAAAAATAGTTATGATGGATAAACTTAACAATGGACCATAATTTTGCTGTCCTCCAAGGGCCCCAAATTTGGCAGGGCCCCCTTTATCCCCTCTTATTGGCGGCCTTGAAGAGGGATTAAAATAAGGCACGTCTAATGTTTAAAAAAAAAAAAAAATCCATGTTGTCGCTGCTTGTAGCTTTAGCTATTTTTGTGTAATATTAGGTAAAAAATAGTCCTTGTCAATAGTTTAACTACCAGATCAAACAACAACAGTATTGTCACTAAGGTCATTTTTACACTAGTTCACCCACTGTAGATAGTTATTTATGGTTTTCAGTTTCAGAAAAATTTCATGTTTAGACAACAACCACTGGCGTACACAGTGATCCACATAAACAGCTAGAACTGCTGCAGTAGACGAGGCCAAATTTGGTGGTGTTTCTTTGTAATGAAGAACATGCTAATGCAAACAGATGCTCCCACCCTCAGATGGCTGAGGTGTAGATGTACAAAACTGGCAAGTTACACAAATATTAGTTTGGACAGAGGATGAGATGGAGATGCTATTATAAAACTACAAAATGAGTAAATTTGAAGAAAATGTTGACTGGGTGAGCAGCACTTAAAGAACTACTGGGTTTTGTGTTTTAACACACCCTAAAAGCTGTTTTAATTTAAAAAAAAGAAGCCAGAATGCAAGAAAAGGTTGCTGTTTTAGGATGAATTTGTTGTAAACATGATCTAAGACTATATTAACACTGGGTGTGAATGCCTCATACTGTGCTGAGCTCAATTACGTTCCCCTTACCTCTTCTGCTGGTCTGCTTTGACATTTGTGACATTGTTCCCTGCCAGAACACACAGTAGAGTACACAGTCTGACACAGTCGGTGGTGGTATGCATGTTGCAAATCCATCAGAAGAAGAAATAAGTAGTAGCAACTATGGAACCCACTCACATCAACTGGACAGCTTTTGTTTATTTTCTGTGCCGACCATGGAGTCTATGTTTTTATCCTTTTTGAGATGCCAACAAAGACTCTTCCTACATTCACATCTACGTTGCTGCTCAGAGGATGTAGTGGGCCTGTACTGCATGAATACAATGGTTTTTCAATAGACAGGAGCATTGCATTATAACTCTACTAAATGACTCTGCACTCCAGGTGATTAAGTCAGAAGCATAATGAAGGAGGAGCTGGGGTGGAGGAAGGTTGCAAGAGCAGCTTGCAGAGAGAGCAATAGGGTGTGGCAAGGCAAGAGAGGTTTAAATAAGGCAGCATTGGAGCGATTGGCCAATAGGGTGCTCAGAGCAAATGAGTTGGCAGTCAGCTGATGAGGGCTTGCGTTAGATCAGCTGATCTAGGCAGAGCTTGACTTCATGGCCTGCCTGAACTGATGCTAAATGCTCAACGTTATGGCTGCTTGGCCCTAGCTGCCACTGGCTAAGCCCCAAAATATGATTCATGTTTTTTTTTTTTGCCCACTAAAACCAAACCTTTTGCAACACTCAATGCATGCATAAATGAAAAATTGCTCTAATTGACATGCTGTTGTCGGTCCCTGGTCCAGATTTGTGCTGGACTCTCACCAGCAGGTGAGAATGCTGCAAACACTCACAGATGTCACAACAGTCCTGTTTGCTGTAATTTTAATGCGTCTGGACACCTGCTGCTAGAGGTGATATAACAGGAGCTGTTAGTTCTGTCACGACGCGCGCCTCCTGACATGGATGGTGGGGATGAGACAGACTGAGCGTAGAGGGGACGGCGAGACAGTTCTGCGTAGTAGTGGACCAGAGTGTGAGGTCAAACGTGGTCATGGGGAGGAAGCCAGTCTGACCCCCTGCCCCTCTGTACAGTCTCATGTTGCTGGTGGGAAGACTGCAGAGAACTGGACTCAAATAACCAAATGGCCTGGTCTGACTTATCAGACATTTCTTAGCATGGGATTTGGTGTGAATGCATAAATAAAGACTTTTATTTTGTGTAACTTATTTATAGATGATGAACAACTACAAGCGCCAATCAATGTGCCAGCAGGATAGTAGAGTAGTAAGAGACAACACACACTCAGCGCTCTTTGTGTGTCCTTAAAGTTGGTAGATTGCAACAAATAACAATAACGAAACATCTGGGAAGTGTTTCCCATTCTTGTCTGATGTAAGATTCTTAACAGCTCAACAGTCCTTGGTCTTCTTTGCCTTGCTTTTTTCACTTTATGATGAATTCAAATGTTTTCTAATGGTTGAAAGTCTGGATTGTGGTCTGCTGGCTCAGCACCCGGACTCTTCTACTGTGAAGCCATGCTGTTGTGATAGATCTTGTGATAAGTGGTTTAGCATTGTCTTGCTGAAATTTGCAAGGCCTTCTCTAAAGGAGAAGATGTCTGAATGGAAGCATTCTGTGGGTTCCAAAAAGAATTTCAAATTTAGATTGATGTCCCCACAGAACAGTTTTCCATTTCCCCTCTGTCTATTTTAAATGAACTGCCGTCCAGTGAAGACGGCCCTGTTTCTGGATCGTGTTCTTATATGGCTTTTTCTTTGCATTTGTGGATGGCTGTGTTGTAAGACAATGATTTGTCATGGTTATTGATTTGTTGATACCAAGCTGAATGTGTGGTTTCCAAAAAGGATGTGACCACAGAACAGTTTTCCATTTTACCTCAGTCCATGTTAAATGGCCTACAGAAGACAGTAGCATTATGGGATTGCTTTTTTCTTTGCATGAAAACTTTACCTTGCATCTGTGGATGGCATGGCTAACTGTGAAGACTGAAAATAATTTCTGGAAGTGTTCCTGAGCCCATGCAGAGATTTCCAGCCAAGAATCTTGCCTGTATTTAATGCACTGCTGCCTGAGGGCCTGCTTTTGATGATACTATTTGCTATAGATATTGGGATCTTTAAGGTTGTCACAATTTTACATTGATGAACATTTTTCTGACATTATTCAGCAATTTTTAGTTGCAGTTTTCCTGCTCATCTCTACTTCTGAGTGGGGCTGAAATGATTTCTTGAAATAGAGGCAAATTATCTGCCTCAAGGCTTTGCTTAAATCAGTCATGTATCCATATACGCCCATGCTGTAAGCTTGGACATCACGCCGTGTGTTGCACGGCGTGCTGTGTTTCATACAGACGGCTATTTGTGTGGCACAATGCACTTGTTTTCGCTGTTACTATAGCTTAACATGCATGATTTAAGGTGTGAAAATCACGAGGGAAGAGATGTTGATGCTGTGATGTTTACAGGCACGCATCCACTTCATGGAAAATATGGCACTACACCTGCACCAGCGAACCTACGCAGATCTCAGAGTTTACATGCTGCCTGCATGACTCGTTGGCGTGAGACAGCGCTCAGTTTGTGTCTGCAGACTTCAAGGCATTTCATAAACTTTTCTGATTAACCCAACAGTTTAAAAGAAAACTGTCAGGCGTCATAATTCAATTCCTGTTTTGGTCTCTCTCTCTCATTCTCTCTCTCTCTCTTTCTCTCTCTTTCTCTCTCTCTCTCTTTCGTGACTGAGACAGAGACTAAATAGATCAAAGTTCTTCATCATATAATCAGGATTCAACAGGTCACAGAGGCAGCTTTATCCCTTTAAATGTGTTCTCCGTGGTCTTAAAAGGTCAGATTTTTATGGCGGATGAACTCACAAACAAAAATGCTCAAAAACTAAAAGTGAACACCCTTTGAAAAATAGACCATATTCCTGTAATCTAAAGGTTCAGCTGTCAGACATCATCAGACCGCTGTGTGAATGATGGAGCTGTATCCTTGCCAGAATGAGAAATATTACATTCATGCATAAAACAGAGGATGTTAAAATTATGAAGTCTCCCTTTACTTTAATGACAAATTGGAGAATAGAAATAAACTACAATAAAAGATATAAAGTGTTGGCACCAAAAGTTTCCTGGGAGAGGATCCCTAAAACCCCAAAATATGGCATAATCTGATGTCATTATTTAACTTCCTGTCCTTGTAATGATAAGAATTGTAAACTGTCATCAAAACTTCATTGCACTTTGTAAAATATGTTTTCTTTAGAGAATCTGTTAATACTAATTTTTATTTTAGAAGTAGTTCATTTAAGAGGCCCTGCTTCTTTTCTCATTTGTCTAGTACTAGTCTTAAAAAAGAAAAAGTGACTGGTAGAGTACTTGATTAATCGCCAGACGAATCAATAGAGTACTCGATTACAAAATGAATCGATTGCAGCCTTACCTCTGAGGGACTCTTCCTCTCTAAAATGCTCCTTTATTGTCCAGTCGTGTTACTGACCTGTTGCCAGTTAACCTCAGTCAGGAACACTCTCATCATACCTAATACTGTTTTATTGCAAAATGGATTTATGGTGAAGAAGGCTGTGCTCAAACAAACAATGCTCTCTGGGTTAGTCAAGCAGCATAGTTTGATTTTCCAGGGAGTGCATAGCTAGAAACCCCCATATGGATAGATACATTTATGATAATGCATATTGAATACATACTAAAGGAGGAGGCTGGGGTGGAGGAGGTTAAGCTTTGCTAGCAGCAGCAGCCTGTTGCATCAGCATTAATGCAAGCAGGGATTAGTGAGAAGTACATCAGACTGAAATACACTGTTTTGTTGATTGGCTGTGGGAGCTGGGAGGCGATAATTGGGATCAGCTGATCACGGCTGGGCGTCTGACTGTATCACTGAGCTTCATTAGTTGCAAAATGCTTTTCTAGCCTTTTGTTTCTCCATCCCTACTTTTATGAGACGTGTTGCTGCCATCAAATTCAAGATGAGCAAATGGTAACGTGCCTCAGTTTTAACATGTGATCGGTCGTATGTGTCTATTGTGAGTAAATATAGGTTTGTGAGATTGCAGGTTGTTACCTTCTGTTTTTATAATTTTACACAGCATCTCAACTTTTTTGGAATTGGGGTTGTACGAGGCAACACCATAGCGTGATGTGTGATATCAGTTGGCTTCAGTTTGGAGTAAAAATGAGCATAAGAAGTCAATACAAAGCTGTTTGTTTGACCATAAGTCCACCTGTTAAATCAGTCCCAGTGGAACCGGTGTCTGTTACCAACACCTGCTCCACCGGAGCGTAATCACCCACCAGCACCCCCCTATCATTAGATAATGATCCTAAAGTCCGTCAGCTCTTCCACAGCTGTAACACACCCTAAGTGTTTGATAGTGTGCAAAATGCTGTTGTCAAGGTTTTGCTTAAACACTGCTCTTCAGATCGAGGCAGGGGGTCTGCAGTTAAACGCTCAGAGAGGAAAAATGGTAGGAGAGAGGCAGAAACATCAATAAAGTCTTTCCATTGAACAGATTGAAGCCGTGAGACATTTACAAAGCCTGCAATTATGGCATTATTGACCCCAATAAAGAAGGAGATATCATCACTTGTCTGCTTTTGTGCTCTGTAGAGAGATGGGGGAAGAAAATGGACAGATGTTTGAAGCATTGTGAGTTGATTTGGAGGGAAATAGGAAGCATCAGGAAGAAAAAGAGCACTTTTATGTGAAGTTTGGATGATAAAAACATAAATTATCTGACATGTAAAGCAAACAAGAAAATATTGTCAAAATTAAAAGAAGGAAAAGGCAAATTTAAACCAACAGATAGGTGATGGATGGGCACATTAAGGAAAAGGAAGCAATAGGCATTGAGAAAGGAAGGCTCTGTCAGGCTTCTTACTTATTAGATGCTTTGCTTCATAGTCTGAGCTCTTATTAACTATCCTCCTGTGGCTCAATTACATCCACACTCCCATCCTCAAACACCCCCTTTCTATTTTTTCCTCCACTTCCTGTAATGATGTAAGACTTGTCTCTCTAAGAACATATTAGAAGCCCAAATTACTACAATCAGAGGCGGATTTTAGGTTTCAAGCTGTCTTACAGGAGACAGGAAGGAAAGGGGAAGAAAGAAGCCAGCAGTGTTTACTGTTGGGCGCTTCATCCTTGACGGATTTGACAATTTTGCAACATCAGATGTGAATCCGCAGACTTGGTTTCGAGTCAAAAAACATGAGGATGTTTACAAGACGAGAGAGCGCTCGGGTGGAAACGCTGAGATTGGATATTGAGCCCTGGATTCTCGTTTTGGCGGAGCCCCCAAGAAGCCGACTTTAGCTGGAATGATGTAGCGTCCAACGTTGCTGGATCAATCTCCTGGACTTTGACTCATCTCGGGTGTTAACAGGTTGTCAGATAAATCTTGGAAAAGAGTCAAAGTTGTTAAAGCTTTAGAAACAACATGGCGGCACAGTCGTAGCTGTAGCTGCACTCCTGTTGATTCACCTCTAAAGTCGTCATACCAAGAGTTTTAGCCGAAACCCAAGAAAGTATTTTATGAAAAACTTTTCCAATACTTTGACAGCCCAAAGCATACAGTCTACTGGGTGTCTATTTAAAGTTCCCTCGCTGCTTTCTTTCCAGAAACGTCTCAAAAATAAGTAAAAGAAGGCACAATCATCCCAATCTTCTCCCCATGAACTCCATCAGGGAACCGTCTTTGAAAGTTGGATTACAGAATCCAGCAAACCCTCTTCTGACAGCCGACTGCGAGCTTTTCATCTAAACCTTGACTGGAACTAAAAGAAGGAAAAAGAATTAGTCAAGGACAGATTGAGGTCAGCTAGAGAAAAAGTCATTGCAGTTTTATAACTTTCCTTATCTTAATGGTTTGCTGTCAATAGTAGATTGTTATCGAACAGTGTTTGCATCAGCCTCTTAGTCTACCTTAAATGCGTTACGTTGGTTTCAGGTAAATTCATATGGAACAATTTTGTTTGCGCAAGAAGGCGCCAAAGAGGTCACTTTGTCAATTTTGTCCACTTAAAGGGGACTGTATAGCTTAATTTGTCCACTTTTTCCCACTTAGAGAGCAGCGAAGAGATCACATTGTCAAATATTCCCCACTGGAAGCACACCAAAGGGGACATTTTGTCAAATGTTGCCCACTTGTAGAGCAGCCTACAGGGCATATTGTTAAATAACACCCACTTAGAAGACACCAAAGAGGACATTTGTGAATTTTGTCCACTTGAAGTACAGCATACTGGATACTTTAGATTTCACTGTTGAAGTTTTACCCATTTGGAGGACACTGTAGAGCAGGGGCCATCAAATAAATTTGAATGAGGGCCAGATTTAGTCTTGACAAAGACATTCAAATATACATCAATTAAAGAAATATTTTGGGCTAATTCACATATTGTTGTTTTAGTATTAGTATTTTCTTTTAATCTCATAGAAGGAGCCCTCCCTAATTGTGATTTAGCACCAGTATTAACCCATTTTTAACACTTTTAATCTCTTTTCACTACTTATCAGGCTTTTCTGCAACATTTCTTGCCGCTCTTAACCCTTTTTGATCATTTTTGACGCTTTTAAACCAAGTTTTGCCACTTTAGCTCATTTTTCCACTCTTTAACCCCTTTTAGCCACTTGCCTGCCAGTTAGTACACACATGTGCCACTTTTTAACCCTTTTCACTACATTGCCAGGCTATTTTTTGCTATATTTTGCCACTTGTAGTACATTTTTTACACTTTTTTCCCCTTTTCGCCTCTCTATCACAGTTTTTACCATTCTTTTATCCCTTTTCACCACTTTTCCTCCATGTTTTATCCCCTTTGTGCCACTCTTTCATCCGTTTTGCATTTCTTCAACAATTTTTGTCACTTTTCATCTATTTTGCCCCTTTTTAACTGTTTTCATTACCATTTCTGCACCACTTTTGCCACTTTTTACCAATTTGTGATACTTTTTGCCCTTTTTTCCTCTGTAAATGATTTTTGCCACATTATAACTTTTTTTACCCATATCCTGCCAACTTTTGTCTCTTTGTGTCACTCCACAACCCATTTTACCACAGTCTAACCCCTTTATCACCCCTTTATCTGGCCATTTTTGCAACATTTCCACCAGTCGAAACAAATTTTTTAAATATACTTTTGGAAACATTCACTAATAATGGCTGGCAAGTGAATTTCTGTAAAAACAGGTCAAATACGTTTTCAACATTAATCGGTAATATGTTACTTTTGGGGTAGGTTTAACAGCTGCACACATTTAAAGCTGAACAATACCTTTAAAACCATAACGTTTTCATTTTCACCTTTTCTGAATTTAATGATCTTCTGGAGCTGGATAGGAAGCTTTCGGGGGCCTGATATGGCCCCTGGGCCGCCAGTTGATGATCAGTTTTCTAGAGGGCACTTTGTCAAATGTTGCCCACTTGCACGACATCCTAAAGGGGAATCTAGGGTGTCATGGTATCTTCCATAGCGTCATCCAAGAGAGCACTTTTGCTGCGTTTTTTCAAACAAAAGGGCACCAGGGTGGATCCACCAGGGATTAGTACAACACTGCAGGAATTGTTGGGGGTACTCGGTTAAGAGTATCTCAAAGGTATCAAAACCCCAAAGTTTCTACCATGTAATTTTAAAAAATGTCTTTAGATAGTTGAGGACAGGGACAGAAACATTGACTCTCTTTTGTGTTGTGTTGATCAGCCATTACATCATAGAGTCCATGCTGTTTTTACTGATTAGGTTATCAGCTATAATGTCATATCCATCCACATCAGACTGAAGCGCTTTGTCAAATGATAAGAGTTACAATAAAGGAGTTAATATTTTTTATTAAAGAGGATTAAAGTTTACAGTCCAAGTGTATTATTACTGCTAGAAGGGTATTAAACAGCTGCACATCAACTCAAGGCTGGAGGCTATGGTACTGAAATGTAGAAACAGAAGAAGAGATAAACACAAAAATCCCCCTGAAGGACAAATGCTGCCTGCTCAGAGGGGTTAATGTGGTCAGGAGTAAGACAGCACTTCTTCCTGCTGAGTCATGCTCTCTATTCTGAGATTATGACTATTTCTCTGTGCCCTCCTGCTGCCAAAAGCTCTGCTACGTTTACGAGTTAGTCACTAACCTTGACTGTCTGCTGTGTGTTGCTGGGCAGATATCTTAAAGATGTAAGCAGACACCTTGGTCTAAACCAACTGACTAAAAGGTGCTAAAATGTAAAGCAGAACTGCTGAGTTGTTATCGGTCCTGGGGCTGTGGCCACCCCTGCTGCTAGCTTCTCTGTCCTGCTACAAGCTAGTGGCTAGCATTGTGTATTTGCTGTGTATGTAGTAAAGCTTTAAAAGAGTCTGTGAACCAAAACGACAGGCTGAAAGATGCTAAAGCAGAACTGCTGAGTCATGCTCTCGTGACTTCTCCGTGTTTACTCCCTGCTGTGAAGTTCTCAGCTATGCTAGTTGCTAACCTTGTCTGTCTCTATTTCTCAGCAGGTTTGGTGGCCAAGAACCAAAAACATTTAACAAGTAGGACGGGTGTTTATATTTTGCCCCACCTTATACTCATGTCAGAGTCAGTGTTTACAAGATAGGCTAGCATGTGCTAGAATGATGTTAGCTTTGGTTTGATCAGAGCCTAGTACAGAAAAGATGAATATCTCCATAACAATGGGTCTAACTGCTAAAGATGGCTTAAACCAATGTCTCGCTACTCTCACATCAGGGTTGTCTGAAGTAGGGATGAGTGTGGTTAGCTGGATAAATGGCTAAATTCAGATATCAAGTTAGCTGCAGAGTTGGTTAAACTAATTATCTAAGTTTCATAATCATGGGCCTGAAATCCCAGTCAAACGCTTTTTTAAAACTGTAATAAAGCTTTTCACCACTAGTAGCCATTGTAGCTTTAGTTAATGGTCACCCCTGTCCAGCTAGAGCTTGCCGGACATTAGCATAAGAAGCTTAGCATTTAGCTGTTGTAGGAACAGCGTTGTATGGCAGTGTTTTGAACTAGAAAATGGAAATAAAGTTGTATGCAGGCTGTTGGGGGTTGTACTTATGTATAACTATTCAACCAACACAGTGGGTAACAACTTTAAGCACAATGTTAATCTGCAAAGAGGAACAAAGGCTGGTGGAGCTAGCTGCTAACTTTAGCCACGCTCTTCTCAGTATATTAGGCTCATATCATATACCCAGTAAACTAAGACCCTGTGATGAGTTTGGCTGTTGTCCAAGCATTTTCTCCTCTTTAGACTTGTCAGTTAAACACAGTTTAAATGCCAAATATGGAAATAGCCCACCAGGAACATCCTTAGTGTGACCTACAGAATTCTAAAAATGAAATAATTAGCAACAGAACAAAAAGCTTGAGCTTGACTGTGCTGTACTACGTTGTTTCAACACAAAGCAGAATTTCGTTTAGTTCTGTAAACAAACATTTTGACAAGAAGAACTCCCTGATTCATGACTTAATTTAGACAACACCATAAATGGTAAATATTTGAAATAATAACTATTTCTTGACTGATAACTCCCAGATACATTAAGACAAATGGATCAGTCAGTTAATAGTAGCACAAATCATCTTTATATCAAGGTGCAATTTACAAAGCACATAGCACCCATCGTCTAAATTGCTAAATGCAGTTTCTTTTGTTTTGTACATGAATATGGGGATCAGGACATTCTGGCTGCAGATGTCAGATCTCAGACACAACCCTTTGCAGACCACTACTGTGAGACGCTACCTGTGTCAAATGAAAATACAAGCTAAAACTTTCAAAATAAAATTGGCTTAAACTCATGATAAGCAAATCAAAAAGTTAAAGGACAAAAACCTCACCTACAAGATTTTCAGTAAAGCTGAGCAAACAGTCTGCTTACAGGAAAAAGCCTCCATGCAGCTAATGTAGCTAAGGCTAAATCTAATGAAGCTACGTTAACTATGTAGGCTATGTAGGTAACATAGCTATGTAGCTAATATAGCGAAAGCCAACAAAGCTATGTTAGCTATGTTACCTACATAGCTTACATAGCTGTTGTAGCTTTGTTGGTTTAGCTATATTAGCTATGTAAGCTATGTAGGTAACATAGCTAGGTAGCTAGTATAGCTAAAGCTAACAAAGCTACGTTAGTTAGTTAGTTAGTTAGGGTCATTATTTTCATGTTAATCTTGAATCTAAATCCTCCTATATATTTAGAAGCTCATTGCTGACCTTGTCTCATTGTTGTGCATGCTGGTCTGATGTCGCAAAGTTGTTAAACATAGGTAGCAAAACAATAAAATGCCAAACTGAGCCACTCATGATTCTCCATACTGGTTTTGGTTTTCTGTGCCTCGCTTTGGTCCATCCATCTTAATTGGTGTGTTATATAACACTTGCACAGATGGGTCACACCCACCTCATTACATTAAAAGCTTCTACACCTGTCCTGGTGACCTCTGACCCCGGCAACCCCCCCCCCCCCCCACTGCCCTCTGAGAGACCTGTGCTCTGGTTACATTCAAACGTAGACAAAAACACGTGACAGCTGTTCTAACACAGGCTGTTTCTGTTCCAGTCATTAGAGAGATGGAGGCTAATGGGGAGGGGAGGGTTTTTTTCACCCACCCATAGTCAACCACACATGGGTAAAAGACAGATTAAGACACATGCTTTCCTGGTCTAGTTGAGGAACTATTTTGGCCTGAAGAAGGCCCCACATGCCGTCTCATTTCCTGTTCCTGATGGCTGATAACTGCTAAAAACCGATAATTTTTTTTCAATTGTTGATTTTAAAAAATAAGTTTATTTGCTGTTTTTATGAACATCTTGGGGTAAGAAGGGGTTAATATGAAGTTTTTATAACTAATTCTAACTGACATCACTCGTGTTTACATCCAAAACCAATTCTGACTCTAAAGCTGGTATTTTTTAAACATTTGTGTACCAAAGTACAACATACACAAACAACTGAAATAGGTTTTCCCCTTTTCCCTTCAAATAAATTTAAGTATCTTGACAAGTGGCCAAATCTGACATTTCAATCAACTAAACAAGAATTCAGCTGACTTCTGTCAAAGACATGAAACCAAACGATGAGAAGAAATGATAAGAATGTAAAGTCAGCCGTGGTTTGTGGGTAAACTTCTGTTCCTAATGTTGATGAGACTGAACAAAAGCACATCAAACAGAGCAGGCAGGGATACGCCTATGAATGTAGCGGTGGATCAGGAGACTGTCAGACTGATTTTGTCATTATTAGCTTTGCCTTTTGGCTCTGACAAACTTTCTGTAGTTTCCAGTGCCTGCTCAATCAGCACTCTGCCTCGTCTTAACCTTTGGCTTGGTCCTAATGCCCGCGGCTAACGCTAGCAGCTACTGCCGTTTCATTTCAACTTTTAAGTTACTTACAAGGTCTGTTGTGTGAGAGTGGAAAACTCAAGGACTGGTTTCCACTCTTCAGGATCTTTGCAGGGTAAATTTTGCAAACACTGTTGTGTTATCCTCCCCAAAAATACTGAAAAACTCCGCCAGTATGGCTGAGGCTGCGTCCTTCTTCTCTGGTGGTTAACAGCGGGTCTCTTAATGCGACGCCACCTGCTGTTTCGGAATGTGTTGTCTCGTGAGAAAGAAAACAAATGCCTTTATTATCAGTGGATTTTATCGGTTAATATTTTATTATCCGGATAATTAAAATATGTAAAATATATGCAGTATCGGCCAAAAAATTTATCGGTACTGATAATCATTGTGCATCCCTACTTTACAGCAATAAGGCCTTATTTCAGATGATGTGTTTATCTGAACTCAGGCCTCATGCAACTTTTGGACCACAGTAGGTGCACATAAAATCTCAAGTTTTGGTCGTGTGTCGTAAACATTTTAGTTGAGATTAGAACACCACAAGGAGTTGTTGTCAGTCCGAGCAGAGGTAGGGATAAAACAGATCCCCCCATGGAATGAACATCAATGGGGCAGGATATCAGAAGCAGAAGAGTGTAAATCCCCCTGGCAAATAGCACCTTGAGAACCACCGCAGCGCGCTGAGGTCGGGGCAGGTGTGGCTCAGCACTGCCAAACTGGTGATGAAAAAGTATATCAGCATGGCTCGGTTTGGATTGGCGCAGCCAAAAGTAGTAGTGGAAAACCCCCAAGAACTTCATGGAATGGCAGCTGTATGGAAGCCTAACATACCCAAGCCAAATGCCAAGTGTAGGATGGAGTGGTGTAAAGCACAGGGAAACTGGACTGTGGAGCAGTGGAAACGTGTTCTGCTGTGGAGAGATGAATCACACTTCTTTGTTTGGCAGTCAGATGGGCGAGCCAGGGTTTGGTGGATGCTGGAAGAACATGGCCTGCCTGACTGCATTGTGCCAACTGTGAAGTTTGGCGGGGGAGGGATATGGGGCTGTTTTTCAGGGTTTGGGCTAGGAACCTTATTCCAGTGCGGGGCAATCTCAATGTGTCAGCATACCACAATATTTGGGACGATGTTACACTTCTGACTTTGTGGCAACAGTTTGGGGAAGGCCTTTTTCTATTCCAACAAGACTGTGCTCTAGTATACAAAGCAAGGACTATAAAGACAAGGTCCGATGAGTTTGGTGTAGAAGAACTTGACTGGCCCACATGGAGTCCTGACCTCAAACTCATTGAACACCTTTGGGATGAATTAGAACAGAGATAAAGTCAGGCCTTCTCTACCAGTATCAGTGCCCCATAAAGGCACAGATATCCACAAAAACACTCTCAAATCTTGGGGAAAGTCTTCCATGAAGAGTAAAAGCGTCACAGCTCCATCTCCACATTAAAGCCCATGTATTTGAATGCAATGTCACTGTTGTCCCTGTTGGTGGAATAGTCAGGCATACTTTTGTCCATATAGTCAGCATAATATTTTGAATTCAGTCATATATTTTGTCCCATCTAAGATCCAAACTTACATATTTTTTCATTCAATAAATTTCAGTGGTTGACATTTCCCAGTAGTATGGGTCTTGATTGCTCATTGAAGAGGTGGTAGGTGCTCCTAAGGGTAGCCCAGTTAAGAACCACTGGTCCAAATTGCAGCATGTGGTTGTTAAGTGCACTGAACTTTTGAACCTTTCATAGCATAAACTCCAAAAATAATGACCAAAAACACCCCCAGATGTTGTAGTTGGCTGGTCCAACATGCATCCTCTGAGCCTGCCCTTCATGTCAGTATGAATAAACCTCTAAATAAGAGAATAAGTGAGTGTGTAAACACAACTGGAAAAGGGAACAATAGCATTAAGCCATGAAAAAGGAGGGGGCCTCAACAGTTGCCTGTCGGAGAAACAGTCTGCTTTATAAGTGTGTGATATTAATGACTCACAGAGGCAAGTGTGAGAGAAAAAAAAGGCTTGTAGTGCCAGCAGGTCTCACACTTGGCTGCGTTTCACATTCTCTCATTTACGGCCCTGCAGTCTAACTGCTGTGTAGCCGAGTGGCTCGGCATGGCTCACCAGCCATTTTGAAGGCTTCCTTCCTCTCCAAAAACCTCCCTCCTCGATTTCCCCAAGGAGCAGGAGAGAGAGGAGGAAAGAGAAGGGGGGCGAATAGGAGCCAAGTGTGGGATGAGATAATGATGCTATCTTATTTTTCCGTGTCCTGCTCCAAGTTTTCATCTACACATTAAACAACTTTGCACTTTTTTCCTCCTATTTTTACAGCGCTCATCGTTAGTGCGCTTTTGCCCTTAAAGAAACAACCAGAAAACTATTTAATCACTCACGAGGAAGCAACACTTCCTGCTGTTATTCAAGGAATTCATGCCTTTTTACTGATAAGACAAAGATGGTTGTTTGTTGAAGTGGCTAATCACCACGGCTTAATCTTCCATTTTTCCCCCTGAGAGATTTTATTTAACCAAGATTAGAAAGATTGCAAAACCCAAGCACAAAGTGAGTGAAATGATTTCACATGTTTTTCATGTTTTAAAACCTGCAGACAAAGGAGCAAACTCTTTGCTTGAAAGTACAGCTAGCGCAGTTTGGGACTTTCCCTGGATCATGTTTGATCGTAGCTGTCCTCTCCTCATTAGTCTGTAAATACAGCGGTAATGTCAGTGAGTTCATGACCACAGATAGCTATACCCAGAAGAGCAATACTCAACTTACATCTGCAGCTTGGTATGGGTGCAGACAGGAATCTGGAATACGTCTTAGATGCACATTTTTTTAACTATTCATTCCATTTGAATTTAATAAGTTGTTAATCTTGCAAAGCAGATGGATTGGCCGGATTCAATATCAATGATCAGGCAAGTCCATCTTACAAAGTTCCAGTCTGAAATGATTCTACCTGATCTGAGAATGAACCCAACCAACCAGCGTCAAGTGGGTTGGGTTGACTTCTACTGGAGGCTGGTAACAATGGCTGCCACCAGTGTAGCGATTACCACAGATTTTGCTAAAGTATCATAACAATATCATAACAGACGGCATTTCTTTATTGAAAAATGAGCTGAGATCCACACTTAAAGATTTTCTTGGCAGGGGAGATGTTTTTGCACTTTCCTCTACTAGCCTCGGCATGAGTTTTATCCAACAACAAACTACACTGTTGGTAAACTACAACAGCACCGTGCATGCCTACTGCCTCTTTTTGTCTGGTCGCTCTGATTGGCCCTTATTGAATGTGACACACAGAGCGTTCGTCCAATCACCTTCTGAGTATTTTTTTTTTTAATTCCTGTCCTTCCCAGATATGAAAGGTTATAAAGTCATAAATTCAAGAGAAAAGCTTAAAGAGGCATACATTTACAAGCAAGGTTATAATAGTTTTGTATTTTTCATTAGTTTTAATATTTTTTTTCATTTTCACCTTTTGGTTTAATTTTCGTCTGAGTTTTAATTTGTTTTTACTACTGATTTTTGGTTTAGTTTAGTTTTATTTTGAAATAATGCTTCACTTCAGTGTAGTTTTAATTAGTTTTAGTGTTAGTTTTAGTTTTGTCATCAATGTGAGATACCTATCTGGGGCAAGACCCGAAAGTTTCACTCACTTTTTTTTTATTATTCAATTTTAATATTTGTATACAGCTCAAGACCTAAGATTACCCTTGTGTGAAGTTGTCTTCAACCAAATCAGGTGACTTTACTCTCTCCCGGCTTCGGTGTTCATGTCAGTCAGAATGCTAGTGTTAAAGGCTAAAACTAGGGAGATTTTGTTCCTAATTCTATATCATTTTAGTCAGTTTTGTTAGCGCAAAATACAGTTTAGTTAGTTTTGTTTTTATATATAAAGCATATTTTTTATTTAGTTTCAGTTAACAATAATTATTTTAACATTTTACTGTCATTTAGCTTTAGTTGACTATGATAACCTTGTTTACAAGAACCAAATCTTAGAATTTTAGAGATTATAAAGTCCAAAAACACTTTTAGATTTTAGCCCAGAATCATCACATTATCATTAGCATCCAGACTTAGGAGAGACTTGCTGTAAATTGGGGCTGTCTGGAAGAATATAGTCCACTAGCAGGGTCAATAAAGATGATTGATCCAACCAGTGTTTTGAGTTGCTTTTCTCATTCATTTGGAACTTTCTAATGTCCTAAATGTTTGACTTTATAAAGTAGAAATTTTCTCTTTTAAAAACTCAAAATGCTTTAGTTTTAAAGTCAGAAATTTCTTCTTTTTTTTCAAAGGGAAATCCCTAGCTACACCCCTGGTCATAATTATGACTTCCCACCTGAAAATGTTTACTTTCTATCTTATTTGGGACTTCTGATCCCATAAATATATGATTTATGTTAGATTTAGTTTGTTTTTTGGGGGTTCTTTTCTCTTTTACTTTTAGAGTTAGATAGGCTCCCATAGAAGAAGTGAACAGCAAATGTGGTATGTTATTTTTAAAGAAGTGATCAGATGTGAATTTCTTCATGAAATATTAATCTTGCAAAAATGTTAAACACTTGCTGAAACAGCAGAAGAATAATGAGCCTCATTTCTTTTTCAAAGGAGCACCACTGTACACCCACGCACGTTAATAGTTTTCTCATTGAACACCTGTTGTGCTGGCCCACCACTCCAGCTTGAGGCCAACTGGGGTTATTTGAAAAAGTCCCACAAATAGCAGTCCTGATACACACCTGTTGATATGTTTAATGAACCTCACTGTGACCCTGGAGTTGGCCCACAGTATCATACAGTAGTCAGCATGTATAAAAACCCAGGCTCAGGAACATAATACACTTAGGAGTCATTTATTAGAGGTGATTTTATGAGAATACAGTTGTAGGGGTGGTAAAAAAAAAAAAAAATGCGCTGACAGTAGGGCCATCCTATATTTGCCCTCAGCTGTCGCTCAGAAGCTAAATATACAGTGTGAGTGCTATGCTAAACATTTCCAGCGTGAGCCAACCCAGCTCACATTACACTGTATTTTTTAAATAAGACAACACAGACAGGGTTCATGTGTCAAAGGCCCCTCGGCAGTGTGGAAGGTGAAGAGGTTAATTCACACTGTGGGGGAGAAAGGGTAATTTTCTTTATGGATTATGTCATGTATTTTTTATTGGCTGTGGTAACAGAGCTGGGGGAGAGTTGGAAGGTGTGATTACGGTGTGTTGTTTTCAGAAGGGGGCAGAGTGTGTTGTGTGGAATTCAGAGATGTGATGAGACTGATACTGCTCTCAGGTTTGTGCTTTACATAAAAGCAAGGCTGCTACTGCCTGTTAGCATTGGCTTATAAAATCAACTATAAAAGCTATCCAAGCCAAAATATTGCAAATAAGCACATAAACCTTGAACAGAACAACATCTAAAAAAAAAGAACTTATTTTCTTTTTAAATAGTCATGTGTAAATGATGGAGTTTTGAAGTATTTGGCTAGAATGACACCAAGCTAGCTTGTTCCTCTTTGGCCTGTCCTGAATCACATACTCGTGTCCTAAATACTAAATATTTGTACTCTGGAAAGTATAGCCTACTCAAATGCAGCACTACTCACTCAAAACTGTTTAAGAATTGAGTGTGGAATGACAGACAGCACCCTAAATGAACGACATATTTTTGATAGGTCGATAACTCTAGTGTTAGCATGCTAGTGCGCTTGCTAATGTTAGCATCTGCCTGCTAGCTAATATGTTACTAGCAACAACAACAAATTTAAATCAAGAAAAAGGCATTTAAGGCAAAATTAGTTATTTTTTTTAAAGTGAAAAATGTTAACATGAAAAACAAGTTACATGAATGTCAAATTCATGATTATAATAATCTGTCTCTTTACAACTTGCTGTTAAGAAAAGAAGTAGTAAAAGAAAACAGAGGCAGTTAAACTCCCATCGCTTCCTGTCAGGGCAAAACAGCAGTGTGCATTTTGGGAACCCGTTGTGATTAAGGACTGTGCATTGCATTAAAGTGTACTATCGTACAGTAGGTACAGGGTACTAACAGAAGCAAGTGATTTGGGACACACTGCTTGTTTATGCTAAACTTAGCTAAGAAGCTACTGGCTGTAGTTTGATACTCACTGTGCAAACATTGAAGTTCTAGAAATAATTTAAAACCCCTTTTTTTAAAAAAAAAAAAAAACAATTTTTATTCATTTTTTTCTTTATGAGTCTTGTGTGAATATTTGGCTAGCATGATACCTAGCTAGTTTGTTCATATTGTTTGTTTATGCTAAACTTAGACATGGCGGTAGTTAGATAATAAGAGGAGGACAGTGGATGAATTTAGAAACAGGGACAACGTTGGGGAGAGACATGTGGCAAAGGGCCTCAGGCCAGATTCGAACCTGTGCGGCCTGCATACATGGTGCGTGCCTTAACTACTCGACTACCGCCATGCCCTCAAAACAGAAAGGTTTTTTTTTTTTTTTGTTTTTTTGTTTTTTTTAACCAGGTCTCGAACTTGTGACCTACTGATATCCAAGCGCGGACACTTGACATCCTTCCACGAAGCAGTGACAATGGCACTGTATTTCTTTAGCACCTTTTATGTTACATATACCTAGTTGGTTATTTTGTATTAAGTAAACAGATACTCCTGTGCTAATATAAAGGATTAAGAGGCTGCTAGAAGAAATTGGTTAGCCAGAGACATGCATGCTTGTTACTGTTGTTCATGCTAAACTTGCAGCTCCTGGCTGTAGTTTTCACTGTGCAAACAATGAATTTTAAGAAATAATGTTATATAGTGTATTTTCAAAAACTCAATCTTTATTTTATTTTTCTTTATGGGGCTTGTGTGATTATTTGGCTAGCATGACACCTAGCTAGCTTGTTCATCTTGTTTGTTTATGCTAAACTTAGCCAAGCAGCTCCTCGCTGTAGTTTGAAAATTACTGACTTATCAGTTTAAGCATCCTATGATATCTTGAGGTAAGAAAAAGCTTCTAGACTCATTTTCCGTGATACCAGCATATTCCTTCAGCACCTCTTTGTTACAGATACCTGCATGGTTATTTTGTATTATGTTAACAGATACTGCTGCGCTAATATGAAGTTTTAAGAGGCTGGTAAAGTCATGGTTAGCTAGAGACATTGTAGCTTCTTGTTGTTGTTCATGCTAAACTTAGCCTGGCTGTTGTTTGATAATTAATGCACTAACTTTTTCTGATAAAGATACCTAATTTGTTATTCTGCATCAAGTAAACAGATGCTAATATACTACTATGAGGATGTGAGACGCTTGTATAAGCAATTGGTTAGCCAAAGACATCAAGCTAGCTTGTGCCACTGTTTCGTTTATGCTAAACTAGACTAAGTAGTTTAGCATAATTAACAATGGGCTTTTCAGTGAATTTCAAGAAACAGAAGCTAGTGTGTTAATTTTTAAGCTGTTCAAGGTATAGTTTGAGTATTGGTTAGCGGATGATGCTAAGCTAGTTAGTTTCACATTTAGGTGATGCTAAACTAAGCTCAGTAGTTTCCCTGACTGTTGTTTGGCATTCACTGTGCAAACATTATTTTATAAATCTTTCACTGTCTATTGTAAAAGAAGAGTGTATTTTCCAAAATGCCAACCTTTTTCTTTTGCAGGTTCCAGTGTTGTTTAAGTCTGTTATGTATATTTCTAAGCTTTAAATAAGAAGCTCAATGTGCTAATTAGTTATTGCTAATGGGTTGAAAAGAGTATTTGGTTAGCATAGGACACTAAGATGGCTTGTTCTGCCATTGTTATTTGATATGCTGTAAGATCAGATAAGCTTTTGTAATCCTTTATAGGCTAATCTTGACGTTTTTAAAAGCTTAGTTTTGGACATCAATTTGTGACAAGAAGTCTTATGCAGTTAACATGTTTAATTATGTCTGCTTTTTTCATTTTAGGCACAAACATAAATCACTCTTCATAGTACATGTGAGGTTGTGAAGCCATGTCAGGTCATACATGCCACATGAAGAGATTCAGTGGTGTTTTGAGAGTGAGGGGGGTTTGGTGGATGGGGTCTCATACACCCCACATACTTGTGCAGACACATACACAACCTGATCTGAACTTAATGTCAGCAGGTTCCATATAAGGATCTGGTGTCCTTAAGGTTCATATGGATAAGTTACAGGGCATTAAGCTGATTTATATCAGTTTGGACATGCTGGTTATTACTGTTTAGACATGTTCATAGACATGGGTTATAGTAGTTGGCTGTATGCTAAAGTTTTAAATGCAATAATAAAATCTATTTTACTTGAGGGAAAAATTGTTTTATTCACATAAAGATGTTACTCGAGTGCATTCATGTAAAATAAAACAAATAGTAAACTCCTGTTTTCCAGATTTTGTAGCTTTCCCTTCCGTCCTCTCATCAGGAGAATACATTAACCATCATCTCACCCCAGAGGAAGCGACGCTCTCATGCTGATCTATGAATAGCTCTCGCTTTAATGCACAGCTCATGTGGAGTAGAGCAATGCATTCACTCGGTTAAACATTATTATTTCATGCCGCCTCTCTGTTGTCTATACAGCAGTTTCTCTTGTTAAAATGTTGTGATCAGTAAGGCTCATTTTAGGTCATATGATCTCCAAGGCTAAAATCGAACCAAATGTGATTGGAGCAGCTCAGCAGATTCGATTAAGCTGATCAATAGTAAATGAAGATTGGTTAACCTACTGACTGTTTATTTTGTGTTTTTCAGGATTAAAGAATGGGTGGACCAGATGCAGAAAGAGTTAGTCACATTGGTAGACACAGCCAGTGGAGTGGAGGATCTAATACGGGTAAGCAGAACTTTCTATAGTTGCTTAGATTAACCATATTAAGACATTTTTAGACCCTTTTTCTCTTTGTTGTTGAAAGGAGATACAAACATGATCTGGCAGGTATTTAAGAGATTTATAATCTGAGTAAAAAATATGGTGTGTTCATGAAAAAGACGTCAAAGCTTCAGGCCTTTTACCTGGATGTTTTACATGACGACGGTTGATTGACATTTAAATGTTTATGTAACTCACCAGGTTAAATTATATTTAGACTGACAGTTTAGCATTTGAGTTACAGGTGGAAGCCGCTAGCTGTATGCTCAGTGTCCCCTCAGATAATTTAAGAGCTTCACCTCTCGGCCATGTCTTAGGCATTTGGGATTTTTTCATGAAAATATCAGAAAAATGAAACAGCTTGTTATGCTATTAATTATGCTGACAGACCACCCAAAAAGCCTGCTCACTCTTGGTTCCAGAATGTGTTCAACTGGTCCCTCTTATACAAGTACTTATATGTATACTTTCAAAATACCTTCTTTGGTTCCCCTTTTGACAAAATGGACATCATTTGACAAAACACCCTCTTTGGTGTCCTTTAAGTGGGCAAAAATAGACAAAATGCCCTCTTTGTTGCCATCTAAGTGGATATAATTGGACAACATCCCTCTTTGGTACCCTGTAAGTGGACAAAATAGCAAGTAATTCCCCCTTAGTGCCATCTTAGTTGTCAAAATTGGAGAAACTGTCTTCTTTGGTGCCATGTAAGTGTACATATTTGTACAAAATAGGACAAAGTGCCCTCTTTGGAGCACTGCAAGTTGACAAAATTGGAAGAAATTCCCTCTTTATTGCCATCTATAGTTATCAACAATGGAAAAAAGTCTTCTTAGATGTCTTCTAAGTCAACTAAATTGGACAAAGTGCCCTCTTTGGAGTCTGTAAGCAGGCAAAATTGCACAAATTTTTCACTTTGGTGCCCTGTAAGTGGGCAAAACAGACAAAATACACTATTTGGTGCCCTTATATCGGGTAAAATTTGACAAAGTGCCCTCTTTTGTGCCATCTTAGTGGGAAGATTTTTACTAAGAGCTGTCCTTGGTGCTTTCTTAATGGACAGAATGTATTAATAGGCCCACTTTAGTATCCCATAGTGGTAAAAAAAAAAAATGGACAAATTGCTCTCTTTGGTGCCATTGTAGTTGACAAAATCTAACAAACTGCCCTCTATGTGGACCAAATTTGACAAAAAGCCCCCTTAGGTGTCTTCGTAGTGGGCAACATTTGACAAATTCCCACGTTATTTTCCTCTTAGTGGGAAAATATTTGAAAAAGGGCCATCCTAATTCTCCTCTTAGTGGGAAAATATTGACCAAGTGCCCCCTTTGATGCCTTTTGAATAGGTATTATAAGACAAAGTGCCTTCTTACTACTACTCTTAGTGTGAAAATTTGGCAAAATGCCCACTCAGGTGTCCCCCAGGTGGGAAACTTTTGAAATAAAAGTGCCCTCTTTTGTGCAATCTTAGATGACAAGATTTGGCAAATGCACTCTAGATCAGTGGTTCTCAACTGGTCCAGCCTCAGGACCCACCAATATCTTTGATGACAAATTATTACCCAAATTTCCCAAAAATTACTGCTCCCAACAGCCCTCTTTGTGGACAAAATGTGACAAAGTTTCCTTTAGGTCACATGTCCAAAAGCAGAGAAAATGCAAGAAAATGCCAGAAGTTTCTTGGCTTTAAGTGACTTTTACTGACATCCTTCCTTGTGTATTCACGTGAAATAAATGGCTGAAAAGCGCATTACTCCACATCTGTTTTATTGGAGTTGTAGTAGGGTTAATCACATAAAACAACAAATGAGATTAAAATTAGGATTTCTGAGTATTTTTCTGTTAATGTAGTCAACTTGCTGGCCCACCACATACAGCAGGAGTCATTTTATAACTATTTTTGCCCCTGCCCTTAAAACCGTCTGAGTTCACTACTGAACCAGCCTATATTGATTCGTGTCTCTTTCATGATCATACAGTCAACAGCCTTGAAAATCCATCCAGACATTATTTATATTCTATTTGGGGGAAATGTGTCACCCAATAACCCAACAAGCATGTCTTTGTTCTGTGGGAGGAAGTCCAACAGTCTTGACATGTTAGCAAGAAATTTGGGTCACAGTGTGAAGATGGAAATTTACAGAGTCTGTAAAGTATCAGAAAACAAACGCCATACATGCAGTACAATTATTTTCTAAGATGACTGAATTTTAGTTTCACTCAGAGGTTAAAAAAAGCAAACTCATGCAGCAGTGACTAAAACTGCCTTTATCATATTTATTGTTCTTTCTGCCACCCACTTCTCTTCCTCTTCATTAACCCTCCTTGAACGACCTTAGCTGTCACAATAAATCTCCACTCTATATTTAGCATCCTCTCATTAGACATAACGCCGCATTCTTCCTTTCTGCCAGCCCAGTGTGTGCACGCTCCGATAAGATCAGCGTCACGACTGTACTGTGATGGCACACCCACTTACAAGCCACATCTGACAAAGGACAAGAAGCTCAGATCCACAGTGATTGACATAATGCATCTGGCACTTGTGATATTTTCCTCCTTTGAGAATAAAATCAGTCGACTTTAAAGCATCGCTGATATAATTACACAACATGCTCTTATTTGATGCTTGGACACGACTTTTCACAATAAATTAAATGCATCAGTGGTTACTGAATCCTTTTTAAATCCTCTTTAAAGTTGTGCATCCTCTCTGGTTTTGGGGATGAAATTGCAAGAGGGAGAGTTGAGTGCAAATATTCCTGATGAAAGACATCATTTGAAAGTCCAACAAACAGATTAAGAGCAGAATTTCCAAGAAATTCATCCTTGATGATGTGCAACAAGATAACCCAAATTTCCTCACTTTGCACCAAAGCAAAATCCACTGAACGCCTCGAGGTAGAAGACGAATGCACGCACGCGGCTCACTTCTTTGCTTCGAATGTCGGACAGTGAAATCCCTCCAGGCTGCTAAATAATTGGCTGTTTGGCATTTATGTTTCTTATTTCTTTTGCTCAAGCATATTCCTCAGCACAGTAAATGGTCCTGTTACGTAACCTGACATTGGAGTTTAATCAGTGGACTTGAAGCTTCCTTTTATAAATCACTGTGCTTTGGTCAGCGAGGTTGGATGAATAATACAAGATAGTCATTAATGCAGAGCCCAAGATACAGCAAGTCAAAGAACCATGGGGAAAATCTTTTTGAGAAGTGCTCAGAACATTTTTATCGTATGTGTGTTTGATCCAGGGGTTTAAAATGTAATGATGCCTGCTGGGGCGTGATCCTCCAGGGGGGACTGGACAGTGTTTATGCTGGAAATACACCAGTAAAAGTTGAATGTAAGAAAACATCAACAATAACAACAACTAAGCAAATGCTGTACAGTTACCTAAGTAAATTAAAGTTCATATACACAATACGAATACTTATACCATGGTCTTGGTGAATCCTCGATTCTGATTGGCTCTTGAAGTTCCATTGGTTTCCATTAATTTCTAATGTATGGACGCCTGTGGAACTTCTCAAGTTGTCCCAGTCAGAAAATCTTTACACTGTTCGAGATGAATGCCCAGCAGTTGTTAGATGAGAGGAGTAACCATAGCAACCTGAGGCAGTCATATATTCTGAGCAGGGAGTACAGCGTTGCCAGCGTCAACCGTCACGCAACTGACAAAAAGATAATGACAGACTTTGTGGAGTGCATTAGACGGTTCAGGCCTCCACATTTTCATTGATACCTGATAACTGGATGCCTCAAAAGGAATTAACCCTTACATTAAACATGTAACATGTATACCCTTTTCAAGTCCAACCACAAATTCTCTATTGGACTGAGGTCTAGGCTTTGATTCGGCCACTCCAGAACATTCACTTTGTTGTCTTTAAACCATATCCATAGCTTTTGCATTATACCTCAGGTCATTGTCGTGCTGGGAAAAAAAATCTCCCAAGCCATAAGTCTCTTGCAGACTGAATAAGCTTGTCCTTCAGGATTTTCCTGTTTGGCTGAATTCATTTTACCCTCTACCTTTACAAGCCTTCCTGCTGATAAGCATCCCCACAACATGATGCTGCCACCACCATGCTTTACAGTGGGGATGGCGTGTTTGTGGTGATGTGCGCCAAACATAGCGCCATGTCCAATGGCCAGAAAGCACAAATTTGGTCTTATCAGACCAAAGAACTTTCTGCCACTTGTTCGTTGATCCCCCACATGCCTTTTGGTTAACTCTGGTCCAGATTTAATGAGCTTCTTCAACACTCTCTAAAGCTTTGACTGCTGAAGAGCACAGCCAACAGTTGTCTTATGCAGAGTCTCTCCTATCTTAGCTGAAGTTTGTAACTCCTTCAGAGTAGTCATAGGGGCCTTGGTGGCCTCTCTCACTAGTCTCCTTCTTGGATAGTCTCTCAGTTTATGAGGACAGCCTGATCTACGCAGATTTACTCATGATTGATGATTTCCTTCTCCATCTTGAAAATTGGAATCACTCCGGATGAGCCCCCAGTTATCATAACCTAACTCAAGGGCCACGACAAATCTGGAACACAAGTTCACTGCAAATAATAATTATTATTGTAAAAATTCAGCAACAAACAAAAGACTAAATGGGGGTTTGAATGCTGGGAAGAATGGCAAAAGATCAAGCGACACAGGGGTTGGGCTTTTACACCTTAAGGTGCTCTGAAACAGAGTATCTGATTCTTTACTAGAAGCAAGGGAACGAATGAACATGGCGGTTATCCCAATGTACACCTCGATCAGAGCAATTCTGCACATGCCCAGATGTCCCTGCATAATCGGAACTATAGATAGAACAGCCTAAATGCTAACCATAGCAGAAGTTACCCTTTTTGTCTACCATCAGTTAACATTGTAAGCTAGAGGAATAGTGTGTATTTCATTTGTACCAAAGGTAGAGTCTGGAGTATGTACAAAATTTACAGAGATGTAAAGTTCCACTAGAAAAAGGTACAGTAGTGGATATTTTGAAAGAAGTTGTTGAACATAATACTGTCGATTAAAAGGACTGTCCTCCAGTGCTTGTGCAATGGGACAATAATGTTAAATGGCCTAATCAGGTTATACCATGTAAATGTGAAGACTGACTTTTATGCAGTCTTCCAGACTGTTTACATTGAGAGAAAGGTTAGACAGCAAACTTGGCCTTCTTCTTGACAGGAAGAAGCTGAATTTTTGCTACAACTGCCATAAATGCTTGGATGTTAACAGTGTTAAAGCTTAAAGACTCTCTCGTCTGATTATTCCAGATATATAAGGACCACAGACCTGACTTCGACGTGGGGTACAACAACCCGAGGGAACTGGTGTCAACAGCTGCTGGGAATATAGAGAAACTCCTCACTAACCGCTCCCAAGCCCTGACGGTGAGTTTGATCTGCTAACACAGCGCTCTCATGTGGTTTCTGCTTCTGAGAGTCAGAGACCAATTTCATTCCTGCCTCCTCTTCGTGAGCATCTTGACTTTGTAAAAGCTGTTATTTTTTTCAGACAGGAACACAAAATGCAAATTTGGTGTTTTTGTGAAATCAGGTCCAGCGTCTCTCCGAGCACAGTGCCTAGTGCCCACACAGAAACAGTCTGCTTCTTCTCATTTCACGTCACTGGAGCATAGCCACTGCTTCAGGCCATTCACTGATCCAACATAAGCAGACATCCTGCAGCTAAATGACTTAATGCAAACTTACCAGTCTGGGTTGAAACATGCCAACTAAATCTAACATTTACATTGTGAGCATATATGTTGAACCATTCTGCTGTTTTGTTTTTGTTCAACTTTAGGAATCCTTAGTCTGTGTTTTGACCAATAAGGCCAAGCTTGCCTGGCCTTCATCACTAATCTATAACGGCTGCTTTCATGGGTTATTTATCGCAAGAAGCTTACACAAGCTGAATGCTTTTATTTGTAGCAAAGTGTTCCTGACAGGGTTAATCACACGGAGCTGAACTCCTTCTTGTTGAATGGCTGACTAGACAATTGAAAGACCTTGGAAGAGCTGTGAGGTTGTGTCAGAGTTGGTTCCTCTGTTTGTGTAAACCACACAGAACACATAGCATAACATTTACATACATAACACAACATTACGTAGTCATGCAGCTGCAGGGATAACAGTTGCGATAATATTAGGTCACCACTCTGGTCCAAACAGCAATATCTCAATTATAGGGTGTGATACCAGAATAAAAACTCCATACAACACTGTTAGAATTCAACGACACTGAAAACTCTTTTAACATCACACAATCAAAAATTTGAAATAGTGAGTCCTAAACCCAGAAAAAACGGCGTTGTAGCTCTTTTGATTCTGTTGTCTCAGGGTGCTCACATTAGACTTGATTGATTTGAACCAAAAATCGTTGACTCTTTCTTGGGAACCGTGACATCATCAGTGGGCGTATCACATTCCAGGTTGTGAAGATGAGCAGAAAAAAAAAGAAAAAGTGGTCTGCTGGGGGGACGAAAAGTTTGGTTGTGATCTGGGCATTGACAGAATTCCAGGTGAAGCTGGAGAGTAGAACAAGTAATAGCATGTTATATGCCAAACTTGTAGAAGAGATGGCAACGGCTGGGTTCATCTGAACACCAGACCAAATAATTGATTTACTTAAGAAACTGAAGAAGGAATACCAGCACTGCATGAAAGACTCGGGCAAAAGTGGAGCTAGATGTGGTAATACATGTCCATCATGTCCTCCCACTTTGGTTCTGCTTGAACTGGTGTGAACATGGGCTGGTTCACCAGAAAGCCCCAAGGTTCTGAGTCTCCAGAACAGAACCGGTGCCAGAACCAGAACCGTGTCTGTCTGAAAACACCCAGAGAAACCTAGTGGATGGGCCGTCCCCAGTAGCATTGGTGCAGTTATCTTCTAGTGGTGCTGGTTACTACATTTTGGTGCTGAAAATTGTGAAAAGCTGTTGTTTGATTCTGATGTTTAAGTTATTTGACCTCTTTGACCTCTTTTTTTACTTTTTCAGCCCATTTTTGCCTCTATTAACCCATTTTTGTTTCTTTCTGCCTTCTGTTACCTCTATGAACCTCTTGTCCTCTTTTCACTTTTTCGGACCTATTCCTCTCTTTCAATCGATTTTTGCCAATGTAAACCTATTTTTTACCCTTTTAATCATATTTCACCAACCTTTCTGCCCATTTTGCCATGATTTAGCTACATTGGCACTTTTTCTGCCTGTTTTGTCTCCGTTAACCTATTTTTGTTATTTTCTGCCTTCTTTTTGCCACTATTTTTGCCACTATTAACCCCCTTTCACCACATTTTAAGCCATTTTTTGCACATCGAACTGTATTTCACTCTCTACATACTCATTTTTGCCACCTGTAACCCCTTTTCACCACATTATTCTGTTTTTTTAACTTCTGTTAAGCCTTTTTTCAAAACTTTAGCCTATTTTTTGCTTCTGTTGACCCAGTGTTGCTACTTTAAACCTATTTGTGCCGCTTTAAATTAGTTTTTGCCACTTTGAACCCATTTTCCTCCCTTTTTACCAACCCCATTTTGTGGCTTTACTCACATTTTTCCACTTTTTAACCCCTTTCATCACTTTTTCTGTCATTTTTGCCACTTTTTTTTCTCTGTTAACGTATTTTTGCCACTTTCTACCTATTTTTTTGCCCCATTTACCAATTTTTCCGTTTTTAATTATTTTTGCCAATGTAAATCCATTTTTGCCTCTTTTAACCCATTTTTATCCCTTATAGTTCTATTTCATTTCCTTTCCTGCCCATTTGGCCCCATCTTAGCCATTTTTGCCACTTTTTGAACCCTTTCCACCACGTATTCTCTGCCTGTTATACAAATTCTGTAGACTAATCAGACACAGGCCGAGTGTTGCTGTGATTATAGACATTCAATTTTTATTGTTAGCATGCTCGTATGCGGATGCTAGGGTTCGAACTCTTGCTACAACTGAAAACAACTTTGATTAATCCTTGCAGCCTTCCACTGCCCCTTTCTTTAAAGACAACAGTTTCCAACCAACTGAATTAGGATCAAGCACTCCTGCTCTCAATCAATCTACCTCCAAGAGCTCCAAATATCCAATTAAAGCCCAACAGCCTGTTGCCATAGTTATGTTGTCATTGATTACTCCATCAGTCCACCTGAGCCTTTTGTTTTTCTTACCTCCCAATAATTGCCAGGGGATTGGGGATGATTAGCTTTAGGTGTAGTGGTGTCACACCGTGGGAGACAAACATGACTGCTCAGTTTACTGATGGATACAGAATAGAGATGTTAAACTACAGACTCTGTCCTTCCATTTGATCAACACCATCTGCCGTGTTTTTCACCTGTGCCAGTTAGCGACAGTTGTTTGCTGGAGGTGTGAAAGCAGCGAGGGAGTCGGAGATGTTGTATATACATTTTTTTTTTAGCTCGGCACCATATGCTGATGTTTTTATCCCTCTCAGAAAGTGTGCTTTCTTGTCACTGCATTAGTGTTGAGTAAAAGAGGACCTGCGGTGGTGTGGAATACTGTAAATGGCGCTTTGTATAATGAAGTGGAGTCAAGCCAGCTTTATGGCGATCAATTTATGTAAGGGACCATAAATGGTGGCTGTGTCCACTTAGCTGAGTCATGAATTGAAATGGAAGGGGGGAAAGGATGATGGCAGTGTCTGTTATAGCCTTGACCTGGCCTACATGTTATTTTTCCATACACATGTTTAAATAACAAACACCCTTCATTATCCACATTCTTTCTCTCCTTTTTGTAATTTCTTTTTGTGTCTACGCCTGATTACACACAGCATAAAGCAATCATGTAATAGAGCAATTGTGTGAGAGTTTATAGCCATCTGTCTGAGATGAAGAGAAAGATTGGTTGCTATAATGTGCATGAGGGAGAAATGATGACGAGCAGAGGGAGAGTGGAAGGAAGTTCATAAGTGCACTAAGCCACACCTCCCATGAGGCAGCATGCAAAAGGAGTAGAAGCCTATTACAGGCCTGCCGTCCATTAGGAACCTTGGCCTTTTAGCATACAACCCAAAGAGCAACGCTCTCTTCATATTTGCACAGCATTGCTATTCAACATTGTTGTAACAAAAATCTCTCTGCAATTTAGATATAGGGATGTTCCAAGCTGACTCATTTCTCTGTTGGTTTAATGGGAATATAAATTCAAAGTAGCCTAAATACCAAAGAAAAGAATCTGAAAAAAGATCAAAATGAAGTAAAACATGGCACAAATGGGTAAAAAGTCAACAGAAGTGGCAAAAATTGGCAAAAAAGTCGCAAAAAACAGCGCAAAATGGGTGAAAAGTGACAAAAAATGTGTTAAGGGGTCAAAAAGGGCAAAGAGTGGCAAAAAAAGTGGCATCAATGGGTAAAAATGGGTACAAAGTTATGATGAAGGGGCCGAAAGTGACACAAAATGAGCAAAGGTGGCAAAAGCTGGCTAAAGTAGGCAAAAGCTGCACAAAGATGTTGCACATCTAGGCAAAAAGGGGTAAAAAAAAAAAAATCAAATGTAGGCAAAAAGGGGGAAAAAAACTATAAAAAAGTGGATAGAAATGGGTCAAAAAGGGCAAAAATGGGATGAAACAAGGAAAAAAGCCAAAGAAGAGGCAAAAAATGGGCAAAAATGGCAAAAGGTGGCCAAAGTAGGTAAAAAGATGCAGAAAAAAACAGCAACAATTGGTTTAAAGTTGCAAAAGATGTGGAAAAAAATGGATGGAAAAGATGGTTTAAAAGAACCGTAAATAAATAACTTTAACATCAGAACCCAATAATATTTGACACACTGGCAGCTCCTAAATAAAGTAACTAACCAGGATGCTAGCACCAATTCTACTGATCCAACACACATGCATCGATATCATCAATAAATCACAATTAGGGAGGGCCCATTCTCTCAGTTTGTCAGGGGCCCAGCCACCTCTGTGGGCAGGCCCTTAATGTTGGCACCATGTCGGACTATGCAACACAATTCTTGTCCTGTCTTGGCCAACAGACTTGTAACACTAGTAGGATGGACCAGACCAATCATGGTGCTGTTGTCCAGACTTTATCTGCTGTCTTTGCAACTGTTAATGTAATGAATTTATAGGTCATCGAGGAAGCAAGATTGACGATCTTGGTTAAAACAGAATTACTGTGTCTGATACTAACTACCTCGTGCTTGTCATTTTTGTCATCTCAGTTCCTAAATTAGCTTAAAACAGCTAAGCTACACGAACACTGACACATTTATTGCTTAAGACAAAAAATGGCCCTTTGAAAACCATTGAAAATGACATTTTTGATCCCACATTTATCTTAAAATAAATTAATGCATTCCTTTATGTTAAGATTTAATTTTGGACTACTAAGTTTCAATTTGTAATGTTTATATTGTCCACCAGATGGCGCTACTATTTCCCATTCAAAGCCTTTTCACAACTGGTGATACACTTGGAAACCACCATCGGTTTTTCAGGCCCTCAGGACATCCAAACCAACACCAGGGGTTCCTAGCAACCCTACTACCCACCCAGACTGTACCTTAGGCCTCACTTATTTGCTCGATTATATTCCCATGTTCCTGGCAATATGCAAGGACATCCAAAAGGCAAGCGGGGTTGTGTCGATGCTGCCTTGCTCGATGGTACCCTCGGGCAGGCTTACTCACCATTACACACCTTACTTTAGCCTCAATTTTTGGCCCAAACATGGTTAAAATTTCTGCACGGTGTAAGTTTAACTGACTATTCATTTAGGTGGTGAATTAATAGTGTTATATAACCTTTAAGTTGGCTTGTCCTAGCCTTACTTTGAGATAACACTTGAATTCTGATTTATCATGAAATCCTGTAGTCAAAAATGTTTTGACATTGGAGATGATTTGACACGTCATAAATATTACTTTGTCCACCTTATCTCCTTTGAAAAGTTAAAACATAAAATAACTTATATTTTGTGATTTTAGGTCCACAATGCTAGTTAATTGTTGCGTCTAAGTTATAATACTGCAACTCCAACACTAGATGGTGCTGTTGCTCCAGTTAATAGGTCTCTCACTCTACTTTCTGGATAAAAAGTAGACATTGTAGATCAATCAGATGGTGCAACAGCTGCCAAGGAGTGAAGCCAAATACACTAATAGCTCCCCCTGCTGACTGGCAACAATAAAGGCCATGAACCCCCACCTTTACTATGTTAACAGATGGGGCAAGGGTCAACCTGTAATGTTAAAATGTGCAACAGATAAAATTTTGTCAAACCTGAGACCTGCTGTAAGAGTTTAAAGTTATCGTAATGAATTTGATAAAAAAAAATTCCTTTTTCTGAGTACTTTTGTTTTCATTAATTATTTAATGCAAAAAGAGCGGATGTAATGTCATCATCAATAGCTCTGTTGACAAAGGCAGCTCCTTGGAGTGTCATAGTTTGAGGGTCAGACATCACGACCTCAGTGTGGTTCTTCTGCATGGTTTCATAAATCGCCAGAGAAGTTGCTTCATTTCATTAAGATCTCCTTTCTGTTCACTCCTTATTAATGTTTCACATTTATCGTCTTTCTAACCCCTTTCCCACCACCAATAAAAAGATAAGTAGGACATTTATATGGATATTGAAGGACATCATGACCTAGCCCTTTAAACCCCCTGAAATGCTCCGTATTATACCCCTTGTTAAGCCGTTGTCATGCATGAAATCAGCCGACAAGACGTCGCCTCTCTGACTGGTGGCATCTTCCCCTGTGCTGGAGCAACTTGTCTCCCCTGGCTATGCTTCTCAAGTGTTTATTTGTTTATGCACATGTGTGTCTGGCTGGAAGTGTGTTCGTCTGTGATTGTCAAAGAACACAATCCCATTAGAATGATGGCTGATGTCATTAACTTAATCAGGGCCCCCCTGGAATCGCTGTCCGTCAATCTGACATCTACCCGTCCTGTCACCTCAAGTCCATCGCTGTGTTTGACGGCCCTGCCCCCTTGACATGTAATCTCTCAAATGTTGGCAGCTGTGGCTAGTAACAGAGAGACCGGTTTTTCATCACATCAAGGATCATATGGCATATTTGTCTGATAAAATACTTGTAGTTTCTACTGTCTATTGTCTATGTTCCTACTAAGAAGTGCAGACTAAAATGATCAGGATTAGATTCATACAGAAGCCTTCAGCGGAAATTCATAGACACATTCTGTTCAACAATTTTCTCATGATAACAAGTAAATTTCAGTTGTTTTACTTTTACAGCTTATTAACTAATATCTTGTTATCTTCAGGAAATAATGCTTTTGTTGTAGATTTAGTTAATTCAGTCATTTTCTTGAGACATGTTTTCGCAAGATAGCATTAAAAGGGATGTTACATGGCATGATACAGCATGGCATGATAATACAAGATATGATACAAAAGGATTTCAGAGATCCAAATAGAACTAAGTGTAGGATAGGTAAGGACCAGATATGATACAATATGGTAGGATATTAGGGGTGGGTAAAAATATTGATCGATGCATTACAATACCCCCCCCCCCAATTCAGTATTGATTCAGCAAATACTCTGAATTGATTCACCTCCTGGCCAATGGGGGTCGCTATTTCACATTGTATGGATGGATGGATATTTTTGGTCAAATATTTATTTTTAGATGTTTTATTGCTCAAAAATGTGAGGTAACTTACCACATGTGTTCACATGGGCATGAAAATAATTATTGAAAATTGTCAGTAGGTTATTTGTGTATTTCTACTTCTTACTCAACCGACATCAAAGCATCTAAATCAATATTGAAGCAAATCGATATCGAAGCGTATCACAACCTAAAGAATCGAAATCGAATCGAATCGGGAGGTTTTTAACAATACCTAGCCCTACATGATATAATAAGATACGATACGATACGATACGATATGATATGATGTGATAGAATATGATACAATATGATAGGATACGATACGATATGATAGGTTATGATAGGACAGGATACGATAGGATACAATACGATATCATAGAATGCAACATGATAGGATAGGTTAGGATAGGATACAATATGATAGAATACGATACGATATGATAGGATACGATATGATAGACTATGATAGGATAGGATAGGATCTGATTTGATAGGATACTATAAGATAGAATACGGTATAATAGGATACAATACAGCAGGATACGATACGATGATATGATATGATACTATGTGATATGATATGATACGTTGCAATGGTACGATACGATACGATATGGAACGATAGTTTATTCAGCGTTACTACCATTATTCCTCCATTAAAATATCGGGGAGGAAAAAAATCACTAATCACTAATAATCAGGCCTTTGCTGACTGGGAGGGGGTGAGGGAGATTGGGCCCAACATCATGATGAGATGTTTTTGCTAATTTCCCTTCTGTAGTCAGGTTATTAAATCAGCTGAAGCCTTGATCAACTCATCACATTTAAAAGAGGTTTCATTTAGCTTTGTTGTTATGTTTTTGGTTATTTTTTCCAATGCCGATGTTGATTTCTCCACTAATTTAAACGCTGTGCTCTGTTTACTGTCAGTTTATTTCTCCAGTCTATCAAAGCTGTCCTAGAAACATCATTTCCTTGAGTCTTTTTAAGTGTCAGTCAAGATCCAGTACTGAAGGACAGTTTTTCACTGAGTTGTTAAATATGGAGTTTGATGCAGTTTCACAGCTCTTCGGTCTTGCCGTGTCCCTTTATTTTCATGTAACACAGATGTACTGTATCACTCTTCTTCAGTCAGCGTATGAAACCTAATTCCTCAGGCATCTGTTTCAGCTGTTTCATGTTAATGTTCCCAAAGCGTTGTTGATCTGACTAGGGGAATGAATTTAGTTTCACAACCACTCCTGGGCGATCAAAGAATTCATCTCTTTCATGTTGCGACGCAGTCTTCTGCATTCCTTATGCCTTGTCTTTAAAGGGACGTCGAGTAAAAGTGGGATTCCCAACAGGAATGAAACCACGGCAGAGCTGAGAAGTGCGAAACTTTTTACTTCAGAAACAACCCTGAAAGTCTTACTACCTGCTAGCACTATAGCTGACTGTTTTGTTTTCAGAGGATTTCTGTGATACTCCACAAAATGAGTCCGATTATTCAGGGGAATACAGTGGCTAACACATGCACTAGTGCAATCACCTCCTCTTCTATTTAGCGTTGTCACAACCCTCAAACCCTCTCCGTAGTCTCTTTTCTTGTCACATATTGTGCTTTATTTCTTCCTCCCTCCTCCTTCCATCCTCATTGCTCACAGCTCCCTCGTAACTTCCTCTCCCATAACTTCACCCTGATTCTCTGTCACTCTTCATTCCCATTTTCCTGGTTTTGCCTTGCCCCCTATTCCTCTTTTCTCCCCTTCTGTCCTCTCATATCTCTTCCCATTTGAATGGATGTGTCTGTGTTTGTGTGTATTTGTGTATGCGGCTCAGTCTGACTACGGTATGATGAATTCATTCTGAAAGTAAGAAAACATTACACTTTAAAATTTGATGGTCTCTCTCCGTTTTGCTTGTGTGCCCGTTTCCAACTTCTTGTTCAGCCTGGCCTGTCTGTAGTGGCTGCAATGCCCCAGTATGTACAAAACAAGCAGCATAAAATATTTGCTTATCTTTCTATCCACAGACTTTTTAATTTAAGCAGCGTTATAAATGTAAAACATACCTTTTGTTATCTACTTCATTTCAGTATTAAGGGTGAATGGGGCCTAGCTTTTGCATACCTTATTCTTAGTGGTCTAGAAATGTGAATTCCTACGCTGTCTGCTGTTGTAGCTGGCCTCTGAGCATGTTTATTATTTTTGTGTTCATAGCTGTCATTTTTTTGTACGGGCAGAGCCCATTCTCAACATTGAACCAATGTAGTCCAGTGTTTTCAATGCCCAGCAGTCTCGGTGCAAAAAAGTCCTTGGCACTAGCTGCTTTTTGCTGCTGCACTCAGACCGATCTCAGTTGAAAATAGCTGAACCCTGGATAAAATAAGTCAAAAATGCCTTTCCTGGAACAGGCCTGTACACGGGATTGGAGGGGCCCCTGACAAACCCAGAGAATGGGCCCTGCTCCGTTGTGATTTGTTGCCACTTTTTGCAGTTTTTAAGACACTTCAACCACCTTTTGCCACTTTTAACCCAATTTGGCCACTTTTTGTGCCAGCAGTAGCCTATTTTTGCCACTTTTTCCCCCATTTAGACCAATTTTCCACAATGTTTGCCACTTTTAGCAACTTTTTTTGCAACTTTAAACCAAGTTTTGCCACTTTTTTGCAGCTTTTAAGACACTTTCACCATCTTTTGCCACTTTTAACCCATTTTGTGACATGGTTCCTTATCCTGCTGGAATTAGCCATCAAAAGATGGGTACTCTGTGGTCATAAAGGAGTGATCATGGTCAGCAACAATACTCAGGTAGGCTGTGGCATTTAAACAATACTGTTGGTAAAAAGAGGCCCAAAGTGTGCCATGAAAATATCCCCCACACCATTACACCACCAACAGCCTGAACCGTCGATACAGGGCAAGATGGATCCATACTTTCAAGTTGTTTACGCCAAATTTTGACCCTACCATCTGAATGTTGCAGCTGAAGTCGAGACTCATCAAATGAGGCAACATTTATCCAATAACCATTGTTCATTTGGGGTGAGCCTATTCAAATTGTGGCCCCAGTTTCCTGCTCTCTGTTGGTCCTCTGCTGCTATAGCTCATCTGCTTCAAGGTTCCACGTGTTGTCCGTTCAGAGATAGTACTCTTCATACCTTAGTTTTAACAAGTGGTTATCTGAGTTACTCTTGCCTTTTTATCATCTCGACCCAGTCTGCCCATTCTCCTCTGACCTCTGACATCAACAAGACAATTTTGTCCACACAACTGCCGCTTACTGGATATTTCCCTTTATCAGACCATTCTCTGTAATCCCTGGAGACACCAACAACCATGCCTCATTCAAAGTCACTTAAATTCTCTTTCTTCCAAATTCTGAGGCTTGGTTGTAACTTCAGCCAGTCATCTTGACCACATCTACATGCCTAAATGCATTGAGCTGCTGCCATGTGATTGGCCAATTAGCTATTTGTGTTAACAAGCAATTGAACAGGTGTACCTAATAAAGAGGCCAGTGAGCGTAATTTCTGCCAACCCTAACCCTAGCCGACTTAATGCATGGCAAAGTTTGGCATGATGATGACTGATGACACTTGATTGCACTTGTCATTTTGCAGCAGACTTGACCTTCGAAAAATACAAATATTCTTGTTGATCTTCTTAACGCTGAGCTGACTGTGTGGTCTGCCGGATAGCTTAATCCAAAGGAGGCGCTTATGTCTTTATGTGAGGTTTAAGGAATATATTTAAGTGTCAGAGATAATGCTGCCATGTTTGATGAGTTGGCAATGAAATGTGTTAGATTCCAGCACTATAGCAGGTTAAAATACAGAAGGGAAAAACACAATAGAAGGATCCAGCTGCCAGCATCTGCCCTGCATACAATCATTCTTCGTCTTTGTCACTTTCTGTGTGTCGATGACTCAGACCCTCCTCCACTGTACTATGCTCCACTTGCCGCCATATCCAATCTGAGCTTATCTTTATGTGACGGTGTAACTGACTACTGTGTACATTTTCAGTAAACTCGCACGTAACGCACTCACTCAGACACTCTAAGTCCACATGCTCGCTACACTGACCCCTACTTCTTCTTCCTTGAACCTGCCTTGACAGTCAAATGGCCTCTCTGATATCCAGGCCTCTTGTGACTCCTCGGACTCTGTTCTCATCAATTATTGAGTTGTTCCTTTTAACCAATACTCTTTGATGGGGTCTGTGGTTAACTTCCCCTCAGGAATAGGTCATTAGTCTTCCTGCGGTGACACTAGTGGAGATCTCATGATAGGTTCATTACTCATAAAAGGAGCAATATTATGTGGAGGATGCAAAGCAAAAAGCTCCAAAAGCATCTTCTCGCCAAGTCATTTTTAAGTATTTTAAAATGTCAGAGCTTACACAACCTGTAAGGCGACCTCAGCCAATAGACTGGAGTGACTACACTTGTTTTCCAACACAAACAAACAGGTGTTAGTAACAGGTATAAACTTGCTCTAAGAGAAATGTATCATTACTTATACCTCTGTGCTGATAGCTGAGGCTGAAGGTAGTCTGTTTTGGGTGGTCGGTCCATTAGTCCATCCTTGCAACTGAGTGATGTTCCAGGCTATTCTTGTGAGTGCAGCATCTTAAGAATGCTAGGAGGGACTTTCTTTAAGCTTTGTAGAAAGGTCCACACTCCTTCAGGATGATATCATTAGAATTTGGAGGTCATAGGTCAAATGAAAGGGGGACTCATGCTCATCTCTAGCTTGTGGACACAATATATCAAGAACACTTTTAGGGTGTTTGTGCTCAAACTCTTCAAAAATACCCACTTTAATGGCAGTGAACTGCTTAGATGTTGGAGCTTAAATGTCAGGATCATTGGGCCTAATGTTCATTTCTTCCTTTTTAGTGTGTATAACCTATCCCAAGAGCCCTTTTGGGATTCTTTGCAGAAATGTCCACTCTGAATGGAGAAATGGAGAAATGGAGGTCAAAAGTCAAGATTATTTAGCCTCAAGTTTATACCTTGCTTGTGAACGTAATATTTTTAAGAAGGCTTTAAGAGATTTTTATTGCAAACTTTGCACAAATGCATTTTGCCTCAATTGTAAATTTGAAGTCATATGTCATAGGGCGAGGTCATTGGGTCTCATTTTCATCCATAGCTTGAAGACGTGACATCTGGAGAACCTTTAGAGGAATTTTCTTTAAACTTTGTCGAAAGGGATCTGGCTGCAGACCTCCATGGTGGGGCATTTTGGGCTTGTCTTTTGCAGACCTCTACCATCGGGTGACCTCAACCATGGGCAGGAAGTGAAGCGCTAACCCTTTTTTTGTTTTTTCTTCAGTTTTTAATTTTATCCCCCTCCCCCTTACCCTAATCCTAACCTCTAGGGTTCAGGTGCCTAACCCTAACCCTCCTTGGTTTTTCCTTAGTTTGTGGTGTATTTAATAAAAATGTATCCCCTTTGGTAAATTTTTGATTTTAATTAATAAAATTCTGCTGTTGGAAAAAAAAAAAACTTTAATACGGTAAGCTTCTGGTTCCAGCTTGGGTAATGTATGCCACTTCCTGCCCCACGATCGAGGTCACTCCATTGTAGAGGTCTGCATCTTAATGATGAACTTCTTTATTTGTCGTAGGTTAGAGGTCAAGGTAATTGGGCCTTATGCTCATGTCTTGCTCTTGAACATAATATCTCAAAAATACTTGAGTGGTTTTTCTTGATCTTTGAAAAATGTCCACTCTGACTGAAGGATGAATTGATTCCATTTTGGAGGTCAAAGGTTAAAACTTAAAGTCAGTGGGCCTCATGTTCACCTCTTGCTTTTGATGTGATATCTAAAGAAGGTGCAGAGGAATTTTATACAGTTTTTGAACAAATATCCACTATTATACAAGGACTAGGCTAACTATTCTTGTTCAGGTTCTGAAGGTTGAAGGTTAAAAGTTGAGGTTAATGGGTTTATGTTTACCCCTTGTTTATAAAGGCAATATCTAAAGAATTCTTCCAAGAATTCTCTTTAAATTTCGCCCAAATGTCCACTGTGACACAAGAATAAATTGATTCTGATTTGGAGGTTGAAGGTTGGAGGTAGAAGTTAATGGGCCTTATGTTCACCCCCTCATTTTTTAAGGTGAAATCCAGGGAATCGTTTCAGGGACTCTCTTCACAAGAATGAATTGAATAGGTCTCGGAAGTGGAAGGTTAAAGTTAATGGGCCTTGTGCTTCTTTGTTTCTTGTGATTGTAACGTCTAAAGAATGTCTGAAGGGATTTTGTTCTTTACAGAAATGTCCTCTCTGACACACAAAAGAATTGATAAGGTTTGGGGAGTTAAAGTTTAAAGGTTAAGGGTAATGGTCCTCGTATCCTCCCCCTGATTATAATGGTAATATCAAAAGAATGGTTTGAGGGACTCTCTTCACATTTTGCACAGATATCCACTCTGCCACAAAGATTAGCGGTTCAGGTTCTAGAGGCTAAAGGTAAAAGGCCAAAGGTTAAACTTAATGGGCATCATGTTCATCTCTTGCTTATGAGGGCAGTATCTTCAGAATGGTTTTAGGGGTTCTCTTCAGATTTTGCACAAATCTCTACCCTGATAGAAGAATGAATTGATTAGGTTTTGGAGGTTAAAGGTGAAAAGTCAAAGTTAATGGGCCTTATGTTCCTCTGTTCCTTTTGAATCTAAGCTTCAAGAATGCTTTAAGGGATTTTGTTCAAATTTTGATTTAATGATTATAAACTGGATGCCAATTTGAAGCTCACTGGGTCTCATGTTCATCCCTCACTTTTTAACATAATATCTCAAGAATGCTTTGATGGGTTTTCTTCAGTTTCCACAGAAATGTCCACTCTGACTCAAGGCTGAACTGAAGTTAAAAGTCTAAGGTCAATGGGCCTCATGTTTATGCCTTCCTTCAAAAATCTCTAAAAGGCACCACTCAACAGAAACCATGTAATGTCAACACTGTATCATACGACTGTTAAATAACAATGCAGAATCAGGTAACCCTGATGCTAACCCTAACCCTAAAGCAAGCATTGTATCATGAGTTGCCCTGTGATTCCCACATGTATCAGAAGTGGTATGCACTTGTGGATATGAAGTCCCTGCTAAACTAATGCTTAATGCAGCATCCATGCAGTCCTTACTTTGGACATTAAAATGCCATGGAGCATTTGAGTAGACGATACTGGCCTAAAACTACATTTAAAGGTCTTATCTTGATGGGAGGAGGGCAAGGTTATTCTGTTCTTATCGCTTCAGGGAACTCCTGATGCTCTGTACCCACCTTGAGGGATCCTTGTTGACAAAAGCTTCAGCTTAAAGGGACATGGCTGCCTGCCAAGACCTCCCCAAGACGGACCGCCTGCACAGAGCTGACATATAGAGAGGATGTCGTGATTAAAATCGAAGACAGGAAGAGAACAGAGGGAAGAAAGATGAATAAGAGAGAGAGAGGTCTTTGGTTTCGAAGACATATTCTCTTGAGGGAAGTGAAAGGAAAATGTGTACACCACCCACGAGAAAAAAAGGAGAACATAAGTAGAGGAGACACTGCAGGACTACAGATCAGACAGTAGAGGCTATTTGAATATTGATCGCTGTGGGTTATTTCAGGCCTGGGAATTGGATTTGTGCATTGGCAGGAGATCCGCAAAAAAGTTCTGGATGCCCATGAGAGTCTGAGCAACAATTGGTGGCAATTTTTGGATGTGGGATCAACAGTTGGCTCTCCCAGCGCCATACAGGAAAGTGAATTCTCCTAATTGTGAGTGGGCTGCTGGCGTCGGCACAAAAAGACGACATAGAGGTGCTTTTAGGAGCCCTGGAAAAAAAGGATAGCTTCCTCTCCAACGAGTAGATAATGAACTAAACGTTTTGGGTCTCTTGTGTTGCCGTCTCAGGGGACCGTAGATGAAGAAGAATCTTTTCTCTTTTATCAAGCATTTCAACTGAAGCACCTTTTTTTCTGCGTGATCCCACATATGCATGCATTAAACTCAAAGCACCCAGTCTAGAAACGTTCAAGGTCGTTTAATTGTGGAAAGAGGATAAGAACAAGAATACAAGCTCTTGAATAAAGCGTCTTTTAAGTGTTGTGTTATGTAGTGGTGCGTAATTACAGAGGACTCGGTGATCTGGAGTGTCTGGGAGTGCGTTATTAAACTGACACTGGATGACATGCTGTGAGTCATTAAGCAGTGCTGTTAAAGCCCTAATCATGGAAAGGCACAGACACAGTCTTGCTCATTATCCTCCTCACAGATATTTTATGAAGCTGTACAATAAAGTGAAAATGATTCAAAGCTGCTACTTAACCAATGATGCAGTTTCTGAGAATCTATCACACCTAAGTCCATGTGAAATTTATTATCTCCAAATTGCTGAATAAACAACATAAATTTTCCACTCATGTCACATGCCAGGGAGTTATTATTGCCAGGTAAATTTATGCTGATGGCCTCCCAGGCTGCACCAGGGCCTCTCAGAGTAACCGGCCCTGCTGCAGAGTGGGGGTGATTCATTTCGTGGGAGGTCTTTTAGAAATATTACCTCCTTCAATCACGGGCAAATGAAGAGATGGAGATTGAAAAGCACTGTTTGGCTACTGTAGGAGCTCATGAGTAAATATGAGGTTGGAAAATATTAATGGAACAGGCAAAATTTTAAATAAGATGTGAATAAAAAGGGGTTTAAATATATGATTGAGCAAAAAAACATGCCTACACTTTTGTACTGTATTGTAGTGTATCCTATTGAATTGCATTCTTTCATATCCTATCCATAAAGTATATATTTTGATTGACCCCTAATTTTATTATTATACTTTTTATTTGGAATCATAAGGTTATGTTATGCTGTGCTATGGTCTAAAGGAGCACAATTATAACAGTACATACTCCTGTAAATTAATCTGTGGGTTAGGATTTTGTGTCTTTCTCTATCACACTGAACACAACGAATCAAATGCCAAAATGGCTGACTCATGTGTTTGGCAATCAGAGAACTTCAGTGCTTCTCCCTACACTTCCTGTACTGCTCAGGTCGCTGTGCTTTTAGCCAAATTGGCTACTTTCCTGGCATGAGGCATAATTTTTGGAGGAGAGGGCAGCACAGCAAAGGAGAGATAGTTAAGATGATCTTTGAAAGTTTTTGAAGTAAATATGAACTTTTAGTAGCTTCAAAATATACAAAAATGACAAACATTAGCTCATTTTGAATTTGTAGGGACAGGGCTAGGACTGGGCGATTATGGAAAAAATCAGAAATCATGATTAATTGGTCTTTTTACCTCGATTATGATTAATAAATCATTATTCCACCCCCAACCTCCTACTCTGTTCTGAAAATCTTTTTTGTAAAAAGTCGAATTTTCCAAGAAAAGTAGAAAATGAACAACTTATATTTCTTGTTAACAAAATAAATATTTTTTATACTGCTGTATAAAAGTAGAAAATATCTTTGCTGCGAACACTGCACAGTCATCTCCGTGTTTGAGTTTTAGTGGACTGGATGGGGATGAGCGCATGACTAGTACTTCTTCTTCTCTTGGGTTTACAGCAGGCTACACGCCTTGCAACACCTGGCTACCTATTACGTGACTTGTTTAGCATTCCACTCTTCTGTTAACCACAGTCTGTTAGGAAGTGAAGAGACCAGTTGCTGGAGTTTATGGAGAGGAATGTTGTCCCATTCTTGTGTAATGTTGGATTCTAGCTTCTCAACAATCCTGGATCTTCTTTGCAGGATTTTCGTTTTATGAAACGTTTCCTGCAGGTGAAAAGTCTGGACTGCAGGCAGGTCAGTTCAGCACCGGGACTCTTCTGCTGTGATGCCATGCTGTTGTGATGGATGCAGTATGTGGTTTAGCATTGTTTGCTAAAATTTGCAGCACCTCCCTGGGAGAGACAATGTCTAGATGGGCAACTGCTGCTCTGAAACCTCTGTATACTTCTCTGCATTAATTGTGCCTTTCCAGATGTTTAAGCTGCCCACGCCATAGGCACTAATGCAACCTCATACCATCAGAATCCCCAAGGTGGGATCCCCACCTTTTCACAAGCCTATATGGAAATCATCAAGTAGGAACAGCACATGTTCCTACTCTTCCTGTGCCTACAAGGAAAGCTTGAGGCACAGAAAGAAGCAGAAAATGACTTAAGTGAGATTTGGCATAAAGGAGGAGCTGGAGTGGAGGAGGGTTGGAGAAAGCAGCTTGGAAGAGTAGCCAGGCTAGAGCAGTTTAAATATGGCAGCACACAAGTGCAGTAAGTCATCTAGATGGGAGCATATTTTGCTCTAAAACCTCTATATATTTTTCAGCATTGATAGTTTCTTTCCAGATGTGAAACTACCCACCCCATAGGCACTAATGCAACCTCATACTAGGATGCGGGCTTTGGAACTGTGTGTTGAAAACAGTGTTAATTTCATCGACTAAAACTATGACTAAAACTTTTCATCGACAGCCTTTTTTTCCATGACAGAAACTAGACTAAAACTAACAAAAATAGATCTGTGATGACTAAAACTGACAACAACTAAGTTTAGTTTTTGTCAAAATGACTAAAACTAGACTAAAATGTAATTTAGCTTTCATCCGACATTCAAAACCTGTGATATTTCTCCACTGTGGGTAAATCTGTCAAAATGCACTGCATTTGTATCTCTTCTGCCTCTCAGCTGTAGAAAGCAGGGACCCCAGGTTTGGCAGGGTGCAGAGAACACACTGCCATGATTTGGTACCAGATTAGGGCAAGAAATAAATGCTTGGAGTAAAAGTAAAGACTAAAAAGTGAGGACTTTTTATGGACTAAAACTAGACTAAAATATTCTGAGTTTTCGTCGACAAAACTAGACTAAAACTAAAAAGGGGAGAAATGACTAAGATGGGACGAAAAATAAAATGCATTATATTTAAAGACTAAAACTAAGATTTAAATTAAAAATAGCTGCCAAATTTAACACTGGCTGAAAACAAGCTGGATGGCCCATCTCTTTGTTAGTCCACAGGACACAGAATCCATGGTTTCCAAAAAGAATTTCAAACTTTGAATCTCTGACCACAGAACAATTTTCCATTTGGGGTTTTTTAGATTTGCAACTGTTACATCTGGGGTTTCTTTGACATTTTACGCAGTGGCCCAACTTTTTTGGAACAAGGATTGAACTTAAAACAGTATGGACTTACACCAACAAATATGAATGATTGAAATCTTAACTGTTGCTGAAAATGTTGAATCAGTGCGATGGAGTGTCTGATTTTGACCACCGGTGACTCATTATTCCACACATCCACAGTATGCGGTTATGCTTGGCTTGTGTGAGTCTGGCTGCTTTAGTCAGCCCCAGCTGTCACCCTCTCTGTGTTCGTCTCCGTGCTTCCAGCTTCGTGTTTGTCATCTTTGTTTTGAAACTTCTCAGACGTACAGTACATGCATACAGAGAGGGATCATACTCTCTCTCTCGCTGTCACTGTGTATCGACGGCAGCAGCTGTGCTCCAGAATAAATGTGTCATCGCATGAGGTGCAAATTGATTGTTGACATAGTTTTGTTGACTCCTTTTTTTGTCGCTAGAATCCTGAAATTACCAATTTTTTCTTACAGCTTGATATGTAAACAACACCAAGACTGACACAAGCTAGTCTGTAAAAATCACCACTGACTCTAGAAATGGTTGCTATGACACTGTCTCAGCTTTATCACAAGTATCAAGAAAGATAAAGGTGCAAAAAGTGAAATAAAGGGTGGCCAAACTTTAAAGTAAGTAACTTTGTGAGTGGGTTTAGGTGTCTCCATGTTGCAGCTGTAATTGGGAGTTGTCCACAGCCAGCTGGCGCATACATGGCGTGCTCTGCTGGAGGAGTTTGCTGCAGGAGAGATGAGCTGTCAGAGCAGAACACAGACCAACGCCAGTCTCTAACAAGTCTGCCGGCCAAGTTGGCATACTGGCAAGGGCTACTACCTGTCTAGTAAATAGGGTTAACTTGTTAGCTTATGTGCACTTACTGTACTCTACAGTTGTTTTTCTCTGGTGCCAGTATGCTCGCGCATGTGTGTGCATCCCTCTGTCTCCCCCTTTTCTTCCTCCTGGCTCCCTGCAGGATAGATCTGACTAAAGTGCTGCCAGTCACAACAGCAGATGCTCATGTTTCCTCTGCTCTCTCGTGCCTCCCTGCACATCAGTGAGATTGCAGGTGTGTGTATGTGTGACTGTGGTCCGTCCTGGCAGGGCGCGATGCTCTAATCAGACTGCCAGGAACATGTGCCAGAAGAGCAACACAGTGTTCATGTTTAAAACCTTTCAATTATAAATCTTGTTTCTCATTGATTTCTTTTTTTCTCTCTCCATTGCCTTTACTTTATCCTGAATAATTCATTATTTGTTCATTTTTAATCAGTTAGCCAAAACAATAAAAGAATAAAAATCAGGTCCACTTCTGAAGCTGCTTCTTTTTGCTCATGTTAAAAGAAAAGCTCCATTAAGCCCCATTATACACCCAGACTGGGACAAACAAAGGTCTGGAAACACATTTTCCCCTTACAAAAACGTGCATTACCAAGTTTTTCAATCATGCTCTCGGGCTAAGTGTGTAGATATATAGGATTTTCCTGTTGCACAGTGATCACTGCAAAGATTCCTCTGCTCTTATTTCTAGTGGATTTTTATTTTTATGTTAGACAGCTTTGCACCATGAGTGAAGTTATTCAATGAGTTTATAACTTCCTGCCTGTGGAAGTTTTTGTGGATGGTGCACTTTATATATAGCTAAGATAGCTCTAGCAATGTGGGCTTTTGCAGACATATTAAAGCTAACTTAGCTACGTAGATAATGTAGATAGGTAGCCTACATGGCTGGTTAGTGAGCTTAGCTTTTGCAAGGTTAGCTACATATCTCTATTACCCATAGCTAAGTAAGCTGTAGCAATGTGGGCTTTTGCTGATGTAGCTAAAGCTAATTTAGCTATGTAAATAATGTAGATAGGTAGCTTTCATAGCTGCTTTGTGAACTCAGCTTTTGCTAGGTTAGCTACATAGCTCCATTATCTATAGCTAAATTAGCTCTGGTAATGTGGGCTTTTGCAACTGAGCTAAAGCTAACTTAGCTACATAGATGATGTAGATAGGTAGCTTAAATAGCTGCTGTGTGAGCTCAGCTCTTGCGAGTTTAGCTACATAGCTCCTTTGTCTACAGCTAAGTTAGCTCTAGCAACATGGGCTTTTGCAAACATAGCTAAACCTTACTTAGCTACGTAGATAATGTTGATAGGTAGCTTAGCTGCTTTGTGAGCTATGCTTTTGCCATGTTAGCTACATAGCTTATTCAGCTGACAGATCCACTCAAGTTATGAATGCTGCGTTTGAATGTTTTCGTGGTAGACAACTTTTATTCCTGCAAGCAGACTGTTCACTCGGTTTGATCAAACTTTTGTTTTTTTGTTTTGTTCAGTTTTTTAACTTTTAGTATCCTAACATTACATTAACCCTAACCCTGACCCTAAATGGAAGTTTTATCTGATTTTATTTTTTAAATTTTTGCATGTATTTCCATCATGGTCTGTGAACATGGGCGGCAGAAATGAACGGTCTACAGGCTGTCTTGCTAGCTTTTGTCAAAAAACATCTTAGGTTTGTTTCATTCAATAAATGTCCTCCTAATTTATTTTTTACTTTCGGCCACACTTTTTGTCTTTAAACTAATTAAATCAGCTAAATTGTAAAATAAATGTAGAACACTTATATAAGGCATATAGGCATAGTGAAAACTAGACCCACTTTTTCTTAGTTGTTTTGTTTTTTTTATCAACAAAGATCTATTTTTAGCTAGTGTATGTCCAGTCTTCATGGATTAGGGTAGTTCACTTTTTTAATCATTGTTTTGGTCAATGAAATTTACATTGCATAGTAGCTTAATTTCTCGAAGAATTCACACTAATGTGTAAACTCTAACTGTAGGTTTTAAACCATCAGGTAAAACTATTTAAGACAGAGATATTTTTCATGTTAATGCATCTAAGAAAAATAGTGTTTCCTTCCATTGTTCCAAAATGTCTCCACACATTTGCTTGCGTTTTTTGTTCAAGAATCAGAGGTTTTGGGACAACTTTGGGTCTCTTAGTGATGACAACTTTTTCATTTGACAATATTTAGACACTTAAACAGTGGCACCAGTGATACATCCATCCATCCATTTTCTATACCCCTCATTCCATTCCGGGTCGGGGGTGGGCTGGAGCCTATCCCAGCTGTCACTGGCCGAGAGGCGGGGTACACCCTGGACTGGTCGCCAGTCAATCAGTGATTTACAACTCATTTCTTCAAACAGAAAATAAATATACACTTGAATACATAAAGTCCATGCAAAGGGTTTATGTAAAGAGTTATTTACAGCTTGTACATTTTTCTAACATCTTTATTTGCATAATACATATTTACATTTTTGAGCTATAATACAGTTTTCCTCACGCTGGTTGGGGCTGTATTCTGTCCTTAATGTCTCATCGTGTTAAGGGCATTTAGTAATAAGAACATTAAAGCCCCACAAGCAACTTTAAATAAGTAGATAGCACCAGACTTAAATGTGTCTCCACTCATTATCTGTTCTGTAACTCAGCAGTATTCTCTCATTAGTCTAAAGCAGCTTGCTGATCTGGTAGAATTACAATGCCAGCTCATTAACAAGTCTGTGTTTTCTCATGCTTATTTATTCTCTTTAATTACAGCATGTTCTCAATGTTGCTTGAAGTTTGTTTTACATCGAAAGTTTGTGAATATATGCTGGAACTCTGGCTTATTAGCAGACGTGTTCTTAAAGCACTTAAAAAACTGGTGAAACGAAGAAGAGATGACACTACTTAAAGGTGTGGCAGGAGCATGCTGGGAAAGTGTGTGGGTTTTTTTACGTAACAGAGCCGCAGCAGCCGCCGACCTCTGACCATCTGACTTCTTGATCCCAGACTCTCATTAATAAGTGCTTGTTTTTTAGAGTGGGTCTGTTTTTGTGGGCAGGTGTGTGGGCATGTGCAGCTGTAGGAACCTGATGGCAGCTGAGAATGTTGTCCAAGAGTGGGTTAGCGGACAATCTGCAGGTAAAAAAGGCAAAAAAGGGATATTTTAATAAAAGGAATAATTTAATGTTAGGCAAGGCAAGGCAAGTTTATTTGTATAGCACATTTCAGCAACAAGGCAAGTCAAAGTGTTTCACACAGGACATTAAAATACAATGACAAAGGGAAAAAGAAACACAATGGAAACATTTAAACGAAACATGTAAAAGGTGATAAAAACAGCGAATAAGACCCACAAAAGATAAAACCCCAGGTTCCTCTCTGTTTATTTTTTATTTTTTCATGTCAGAAACAACCTTCATCCGTAGACTGGTTTCTGTCCCAGACAGTTTCACGTTTCTGACAGTCAGAAACAACTGTGGTCCATAGACTGGTTTCTGTCCCAGACAGTTTCACGTTTCTGACAGTCAGAAACAACTGTGGTCCGTAGACTGGTTTCTGTCCGTAGACAGTTTCACGTTTCTGACAGTCAGAAACAACTGTGGTCCGTAGACTGGTTTCTGTCCGTAGACAGTTTCACGTTTCTGACAGTCAGAAACAACTGTGGTCCGTAGACTGGTTTCTGTCCCAGACAGTTTCACGTTTCTAACAGTCAGAAACAACTGTGGTCCGTAGACTGGTTTCTGTCCCAGACAGTTCAATGTTTCTGATCGTCAGAAACAACCGTGGTCCGTAGACTGGTTTCAGTCCCAGACAGTTTCACATTTCTGACCTATCCCGGATGCCTGAAACAACCTTGATCTGGAGACCGGATTCTGTCCCACACAGTTTCATGTTTCTGGCCAATCCCTCTATATATAGGCCAGAAACAATCTTGGTCTGATGCTGGTTGATTCCTTAATGTAAAGTTCTTTTGGTCAAAGCACACACCAATAAAAATGTACTCATGATATGTTGTTCATTTCCCATATGGCATAGAAATAGTTGCGGTAGTAAATTGCAATGAGAAAGAAAGATAAAATGCAATAAGAGAAAATTTAAGGTTTTAAAAAGACGTGAGAATACTATTACAAAGCCCCTATTTTTTTGGCCAAAAAAAAGGCAGAAAAGTTGCACAGATCATCAATAAAATTACCCCAATATACTCTAAGATACAGATTTTGACTGGATTATTATGTATGTAATTTGCACTGGAACTTCTATTTTACAAGTGTAAGCTATGGTGGATTTTCAGATTACAAACACAATTACTATCAGAAGTCCACAGGTTATACTCTCCTGTTCTAATAGATTTTACAGCAGCATTTCTCTGCAAGTCATCTTAGTTTAGACTCCAGATAAACACCAAACCTATTGCCACTTTTATTGATTTTTTTTCCTCTTATGATCCTCTGAAGCTTCCAGAGTAAATCACCATCGATGAGTTTGTGGCCACAGCATCAGATACAAAGTTTATTAGATTGATTGAAACACACACCTTAATCTTTGAGCGAATAATGAGCTGACTGGAAGCAGACGGTATATTCAATTTGTATTGCAGCTATGGGGCCACTGGCAACAGGAAGCTGGGCGCTGTGTTTCTGGATGTGCAGTAGTTCCTCTAAAAACTTTGTTGATAATCAAGCTCTCTGTTTTCACGGCTTAACTTCTCATAGTACTGTTATTTTTTATCTTAAGTGGCCTATTCTTAAACAAATTCAGGAACATGTTTATTATTCACATTCAAGTGACCATGCAGACACACACAGAGCTCCATTTCACCTTTGCTCCTCTGTTCGCCACCAGGTCCCGCCGTCTCAGACAGCTGCTGCTAAATTTCAGCCCTAATGAGACCCAACCGAGGCTGCAGCGGTAACTGTGTTAGAGACCGCAAGAGTGTCAGCCCCCGTCATGCATCACGGGCCGGCATGAAGTAACGAGTGATCTGAAGCCAGACCTGCGGGAGGGGGGTTTCATTATCAAAATGAGTCCTCGGTGCCAGAAGAATATGCAGATCTTTGGGATGAAATAAGTAGCAGAGAAGGAACAAGTGGCTAAAGATGAGGCACAGTTGTGTTGGAAAAGCCAATTAAAAGTGTTGAATGCCTTTTTCCTTCTTTTATTATCCATCAGCCTCATCAGTGGTCATTGTTAGTCACTGTTTGATAGGCAGTGAATATTTCCATGTGAATGTTTTCAACTTCTAGATAAGAGTTCCTCATCAAGTTGGGACATTGTGTAAAAGGTGAAAAAAACAGAATACAGTGATTTGATCATTTTCAACCTAAGATTAATTAAATACTGGACAAAGACAAATTGTGCAATGTTCAAACTATAGTTTTTTTAAAATATGCACTCATTCTGAAAGCGATGCCTGCAACACGTGGAATGCCAAAAGTGTTCCACGGCTAAGTATGCTTGTTCGTAGCAGGTTGTTTTTCGAAATGGTGGCATTGAGTTTTCTGGCTGAAAGAGGCAATCACCTTTCAGATTGTTTTCAATACAAAGTTAGAATTCTGTGATGATGTCAGGGTGTATAAGTGCCTGTGACTTGGGTAACTTGCACATCTGTAAAGGATCCATTAATACTGAGAGGTACTGCAGAACTTTTAGGCATGTTTGGGCCAAAATATTGAGACTGAAGTGGAATGATGAGTAACACAATAAAGTAGTGCAATGGGACATCTTTGTCCTTAGGAACAAATATGTTGGATTTTGTGTAGCTTAACTATTTTAGGCTAATTTCAGGAAGTGAGACGACAACCCTAAAGATAATTTGAAATTAATATCCTGTAGAAAATTTGAGCTAAATTCATTAAACACAGCCAAAAGACTGAATGGCACAAAATGTACCTAGGATCTCTTAAGAGTTAGATACTTTAACAGTTTCTTCAGACCCCAGACACTTAGAGTGTCGTTACAAGCAAAGGTGATGACACTCCTGCCCCAGCTTTTTTGGAACATGTTACATCTACCAAATTCAAGTTTTGTGTGTATTAGAAACTAAATATCAGCTTCAATGATTAATATCTTGTCTTTTTGGTGTATTCAGTGGAATACTTAAAATGACTCGCAAATAACTGATTTCTGTTTTTATTCAGGGCTGCACGGCGGTGCAGGGGTTAGTGCTGTTGCCTCACCGCAAGAAGGTCCCTGGTTCGTTTACCTGTCAGGGCCTTTCTGTGGGGAGTTTGCATGTTCTCCCCAGTACTCTGGCTTCCTCCCACCACCAAAAACATGCTCGTTAGGTTAATCGCCCGTAGGTGTGAGTGTGAGTGTGCCTGGTTGTCTGTCTTTACATGTCAGCCCTGCGATTAACTCACCCAATGACAGTTGAGATAGGCTCTAGCCCCCCTGTGACCCCGAACAGGATAAGCAGTATAGAAAATGCATGGATGGATGTTTTTATTCACATTTCACATGAAGTTCCAACTTTTTTAGAATTGCTGCAGTGTAATGATTGTCAGATACACTTTTGTGCTCTTTAAATATACAAAAACATCACCCTTAATGCTGCTCTACTTTATATAGACATTCACATACATATGGGGCTTTTTGCACTCATCTGTCTTTATTACATGTTCTCTGGAAAGGTTGTCCCACTACCAGAGGGAAGATTTCCCCTCTACTTCTAGAAACTGTTCTGAGGGTTAAGGAGATTTTTGAAAACAGGGGTAAAAATTACAAAAAGTTCTGAGCTGTAGTGTGAAGTTTTTGGTCTGATTTTGTGGATAATATCCCGGCGTGTGATTCCCAATCAGCTTTGTTCTCCTCCCCTGATTCTTTTGACTGCCTTCTTTAATCCCACAGCAGAATTAATTCAATAATTCATCACTTCAAACCCCCACCTTCTCTCATTTCTTAAATTAATTTACTCTCTTGCCCCCCGTCAGATCCGTGCTCATCCTGTGTGACTTGGAAACCCTTTGTGCTGCTGTACATATAAGCAGGAAGAGCTGGCTGTGATATTTCCCAGGGGAAATTAATAGTACAGTGTGTTTCTGGACCAGGTACAGATTAAAAGCTGGGCCCCATTATAAGCCCATTAACCTAGTCATTAGGACCAGATCTGAGAAAAGATGGAACAGTGTGGTGTCTAATTTTATCCTGACATTATGTCAAAGCCAGTCCTCATTCACAGCTGCAGGTGCCGAGAGGAAATGAGGTGTTTTCCCTTGAAAACACCTCTTCTACGTCAGCAGCACCTTCTTAAGCTGCCATAAAGTGACATGGTAAGACTTGACACATATTTCTTTCATTGATCCACTCATGGATTTTTAAACATTCAAGGACAACAATGTCCTTGACAGGCGAAGAATTTCTTTGCTATTCTTCTGCAATGACCATTTCTGTTTCAAAGCTGTTGCACCGACCCAGAGCGGGTCTAATCTAAAACCACTGATACCAGCAGCAAGGTTTGTGTCTTCAGAGTGTTGAATGAAGCAGCAGTGACCCCTGTGATCCATTCAGGGGTCATAGAGGGAGAGTAAATGTGTATTTGTAGCAGCTGCTTCAGATTGGGTGTGTGTTTGCTGCGTTGTGGCTGCTGTGCATGGTCGCTCCAGATTGCGCCGTCACAGCTTTCACACTTGGCACATGTGTGTTGCATTTTGGCTACACCATTCTACTGTCTAGTCTTTTTTCAAAGGTTTTACCTGGATAAATCTCCCCACAAGTGACTTGATTTACTGTATAACTGAACTGAGCATTCTGATGATGTGGACATATATATGTCTGCTTACAGGGTAAATATGGCTCTATATTCATCTTTTATCTGTCTATTTTGGCTGAGAGACGCGCACAACTCACTGCAAAAATTAGGGATGTTTCCATGCGTCTTTTTCTCCATTCAGCTAAACGCTTATTTAAATTGCATTAACCGACTTGTCTAAAGAGTAGAAAATACTTAGAAAATAGTCAAATTCCTCACAGGGTCATCGTATGAGTGGGTTTGACGTGAGCCTGGTATATTCTGTACAGTGTGGCTAACATTAGCAGCTAGCTCTGCCAGCCTTGGCTCCTCTTTGTAGATTAATATCATGCTTTGATATGTGGCCTCTTTTCACTTCGGTTGAGTATTTATACGTGAGTTCAACACATGACAGCCTTCATACCACTTTATTTCCATTAATCATATAAAATCGGTCGTACCCCACTGTTCCTGCTAACTGCTAAATTTCTCATATTCATATCCAGTGACGTGCCAGAGGAAATCTCAGACAGGAAGGAAGCTGCCATCAACTGAAGTAACAGCGGCCTCTTGTGGCGAGAGATTCTTTACAGTTTAAAGAGCATTATAGACCAGGATTTTAAGCCTGTGTTTATAAAAGATGATAGTTGATTATGTTTAACTGACTCATAAATCTTGCGCGTTTTGCATCCCTAGTAAAAGAAGGCAAACTTTCTGTTTTTAGAAAGTCTTAATTCTTTTTACTGTTTAATTTCGTATGAAAAGCCCTAAACACAAATGTTTTTCCTCTAAGACATTATTTATAAGTGTTTTCTCATAATTTTAGTTAGTATGTGCAAATCTTATTTTAACAGCCTCAGAGCAGATGGAGCTTCATGGCCCCCCTAAAATCTCTGGCACCCCCCTAAGAGGGTCCTGGACCCCAGGTTGGGAACCAAGGCTCTAATCTCTTAGCACAGAAGACGCAGCTCACACAAGCAGTCTGAAAGTCCTCCTTTTGAACATCCACACCAAAATGAGCATCCAGCCATGACGCAGCCATTACACAGCCACCAGTTTATACTGGCTGTCAGCACGTATAAAGTCCAGCTACCAGCATTAACAACAACACAACTTTTCCTGCGTCCACCATTGCCATGTAAATGAAAGTCATAGTGAAAGGGATTCTCTGTCTCTCCTCAGCTGCCCTATCTGGATAAAGGCAGAAAAAGCCCAGAAACAATAATCTAAAAACACTGTTTGCATGTGTATGGAAGGCAAAAATTCACAGAAAAGCCTCAGTTTTCAAAAATCCCGTCTTTGGACAAAATAAGATTCAGGGCCAAAGCTCAAATCATGATGTTGACAGCAATGTGTGATTCAAAGACCTGACATGCATGAAAAGGTCCCAAAAGAGGTTAGTGCCTATTTGCCCTCAGATCAGACCGGGGTTAGAGCTAGTGTTAGCATATTTTCAAGTTATATAATGAGTAAAAGGTACTTTAGTATGAAGCTACAATAGAAGAGGAACAAGAAGTCATAGTTGTTAATTCCCAGAGGGAGGGTTCAATTTTAACAGTTTTTTCAAACATGATACACACCAATAGGGCAGGAATACACACACAGGCGCAGACAGGATGCTTTGAACACAAATGGAAAGATGTCAGAGTGAGAGGGCTGCACACCAAAGAGGAGTTAGGAGTTCAGTGACTTGCTTTGGCAGTGCTCGGGCAGTGAACTGGCACCTCTCTAGCAACCAGACCATGTTCCATACTTTGATTCATTTAGGGACCTTGGCTGGTAACCCTACAATCCCAACCCGAGTCCCTACGGACTCAACAACTGCCAGATCCAAAAAGTCTTTCTTTGAACCACTAAATAAAATCTTTTCAAATTTTGTCGCTGACATTTTGTTCCATATCTCAGCTTCATTTGTTTTTAGAAACCTTTGATAAGCAAGTCAGAGACATATTTTGCAGGTTAGTGAATAAAAGGCTCAAGAAAAAAAGGAAGATCATGTATTTCGACATATTTCCCATTACCATTTCTTAACCTCCCAAGACCTTGCTTGCATGTATGAGGAAATTACATTTTGTCTGTCCTACAATGTGATAATAATTCCTGCAATTTAGACTTTTTCATTTTATTGTCCACAATGTCCATTGAAGTTAAGGTAATTTGCTTGAAATGTTGTGAGAATTTGCCATTAAATTTTTATGCAAATCCTAGGAAGGTTGTTCAGCTGCTTTGAAGAATTTGCTGGTATTTTTCACTTATTGCCATGTACTTTTTGGGGATGTGTTTGTATTTTTCAGAGAGTTCCATTATAAGTTTTGGGGAAAATTTGCTTTTAGATTTTTTTGGCATTTTCATAGAAATTTTTTGGGGGATGGTTTTAGGAAAAAAGGTTTGAAATTTGAAGTTATTTTTATGTAAATTTTGGAAATTGGTTTAGAATTTAAAAAAATAATAATGATTTGGCATTGGGGGGTATCCTTTGAAATTTTCAAGAATTTTCAAAGAAATTAAAGGGAATTTGTTTGGATGTTTTGGGGAATTTGATAAGACATTTTCAGGTATTTTCATGGATTTGGGAAATTTATATTTCAATGTTGAAATGTTTTTGGGAAGGATGTCCTTTGAAATTTTCAAGAATTTCATGGATATTGCAAAGAATTTGATTGGAATATTTTGGGATATTTACTTTGAAATTTTCAGGTATTTTTATTGAAATCTGAGAAATTTATCTTTTATTTTTGGGAAATTTGGGGATTGGGGTGTCACTGAAATTTCAGGGATGTTTTGGGGAATTTTCTGTCCTTATATAAATGGAATTTAGACAACATATTGAAACGTTTTTGGGGAATTTGATGTTTTTTTTTTAAAGCAGCATTTGCTTTGAAATTTTGGGGGAATTTGCTTGAAAATTTAAATTTACGTGGAATTTTGGGGAAATTTTAATTTGAATGTTTCAACTTTAGTTTCAGTGATTTATGAAGTACTAGAAATAGGCAAATATCAAGTGCATTTTAGCTACATCTTAAAGTATTGTGTGAACTTGTTGTTTTTTAGGTTTGACACAATACCTGAGTGTGCAATATTAATCATTTTTGTCTGCATTTTCTTTTTTAAATGTCTTTTTCACCACTCACTGCTAGCTAGCATTAGCTTCAACTGACAGCATGTTACTGGTGTGAAAGTTTGCAATTCAGGTCATCCATTAGATCATTAAAATGACCCATAATGACTGAAAAGCATTGCTTGTTTGGAGGAATAATTTCTTTTAAATTACTGCCATACTTTTGAAATTTTGCAGTGTACGTGATGTGAACGCTCAAATCGAATGAATGACTATAAAGTGTTTTATCATGCAACTCTGGTGTTTATTTAGCTCTTTTTTAAAGCAATTAGTAAATCACATGAAAGGTTGAATTGTTTCCCCTTCCATCTCATTAATATCCTTTTATAGTTAAAATGAAAAGAAAGTACGGTTTTGAATCCCCTCTTAGATCCTGTCACTTACCTAATCTGAACTACTGAACAGTAAAGAAGTCACCTCTTGAAAGAATCCGGTTTTTGGCATATTTTCAGTCCTGGGGTGGGTCGGGTGCCCTTGTATTCATTTGAGCTCCTGGCCCCCTAGACATTTTTGCACACCCCTGCACCAAATGACAAACCATGGTCTAACACACATTTTTTTTCTCTCCTCAGCGCCTGGCAACAGAAGCCGAGAGACTCCAGAGGGAGCACGAGTGGCAGGAAGACAGCGATGTGAGTGATTGCATCAGAACACGTGTTGCTGTGAACTCTATAAGAGAAAGCTGGAGGGGGGAGGTGTTAATCATGATCCAATATGATTTCAATAATAGGATGGCAAATCTCATTACAACGACAGCAACGCTGAAATGACTTAATACCAGGTTGGATTCTATTATGGTGCATAATAGGCAGAAATAGGCAGGTGTTATTATCACACCCTATGCTATTGTCTATTAATCATAGTATTAAGAGCACATTAAAAGGATTGTACCGCAGGTAATATGAGCACATTTTTATCTAACTCATTCAATTACTTAACAAGCTGGTTTAATAAATGAAAGACTTGATTTATACAATGGCAGTCCATTTCCTCCGTTCCTGCTTTGCAATAAGGAAATCCTCTCTAATTGGCAGCCATTTTTTAAATGACAAATAACGTTGTACATAGACACTGTAGCGAAAGAACTTCAAAGAAACTCAACTTTGCCATTTAGAACATTAACTTAAATAAGCAGTGTTGTTTGCCAGACCTTAATGAATCTTTTCTATTAGAGGTTTCCCTTTATTTAACTTCTCACACTGAGAAAAAAAGGGGAAAAAAATATCCTCTCTGGGAATATTTTCATTTATAAGACGCATTACTTTTTCCCTTTGGCTTGTGATGCTTGGCTAGCAAATGTAATTACTTTTTTTTGGTTAATGAAATGGGGAGTTCTGCACTACCTAAAGTAATTTAATATATCCTGTAGCACTGGAAGGAAAATATGTGAGACTGAGTAATAGAAGGCTGGATTTGTTTAGAGCTCTTTCCCATCCAGTCAGTAGTCTGAGCCTTCCTGACAATCACATCTCAACCACACTACACATTAAAAACACTTTGACTGGGACAACAGACATTTGGAAATGAGGTTAGGGAAAGCTTTTACCAACACAGAGAGACTTTCTGTCAGCCAATGAGTCTCTATGTTCGATTGAATCCAGTTCAATTCAACAGGCTTTACCAGCATGCAAAACATCATCAGTGTCATTGCCAAAGCAATGTACAAATTAATAATAATTATGGCACAAAAAAGAATTATAATTGGTATCAAAAATCTTGGTTTAACATTGAATTGTAATTAAAAATATAGGACTTCTATCATTTCTTTGTTAAATATGCAGACAGTCCAGTTCATGGTGGTGGTGAGGTAACAACAGCTCGCACAATGTGCTGCACACAGTCGCGCTTTACCCAGCAGATATGGGAGCTTCTATTTGTTGTTCATGCTGTTCATTTATATTGTTTGCTTGTTAAAATGAAAAGAGCTTGCCTCTAATGTTCTCGTGTTAAGGACAGGTGGTTAGAAAGAGTTTCCACCTCCTGTTGGCTGCAGTGGGTACACAGACATGATCAAGTTTCGTCTGTGGCATCCTCTCTCAATGTTGAGGTTGCACTCACATTTCTACCTGAATACAAAAAATAAGTCGATCTGAATAATGCTTTGCTGTAGGATTTTGTATACAATCACAAAAATGCAAATACATTCAGGGCCTAATTCACTTACAGTGGATAATAGTTGGTAATATCTGCTAAAACTGCACACCATTTGCTCTCTGCTCCATTCCTCCATGGGCCCCCAGAAAGCTCTCCCCTTTTGTCCCCCCTTATGGGCAGCCTTGTCCCTCTGTACTGGCTTTAGAGGTAGTCACACCGCCATTCAGACATCAGCTAAACCAAGCACTTACCACTACATTTATGCATGCAGCCTGCCTAGAAAAGTTCAGGAAATTTTGTGAATATGCGATCAGGGCTTATGCTCGGCCTCAGTGTCAATAAGGCATATTTGAAAAACCAAGTGGATCATCTTGCATGTGCTGCATGTGTATGTTTTTGTGCGCATGCGTCTGTCACCTATCACCTTTGATAAGTGGGCCAGTACTACTGGGCACGTCTCCCTGCAGACTTTAAACACTTAAAAAATGTGAGTGCTGCAGTAGCACTGCACACATGCATGTGTTTTGCTCTGTACTCTAATGACTTTGGCCCTGTTTAACATGAATGCTGTACACCCTCTCTTAAAAGATCTGCCCAACGGCGACGAAATGTGAACGCATACCAGAGGAGGAGAGGAAGCAATATAAAACAATTAGACCTAATGTGAAAACGCCCCTAAACACAGGCGTATCAAGGAAGCAAAATCTCTTTTTCTAGCAGAAAAAAACTCTAAACACAACATGCCACGTTTTTCTAAACATTCACCTCCCAACATGCTGTTCTGCACCCTCCCACATCAACTGCTCCTGCACAGTCGGCTTCCCTGATGGGTGTGATGGTGTGACCTCAGTGTTATCATCACCTTTGAAGGTGCACATCTGTCCGTGTTAACATGACATGACAGAGAGCATCATTGGACAGTCTCCTGGTGTTATCCCATTGTTTGGATATCTGTGCTTAACACCTCCTTTTTGCACATTAGCTTGCACGTTTCCTGCTAAAACTCATTAACAGTCCAAACAGAAAAACTGAGAGCAGATGTTAGCGTTTGGCACAGCTTAATCACTTATTGTGTGCTAATTACAGAACGTTTAAGCTAAGGTAGCAGAAGCAGTGTCAGGAGGAGTCGCAGATTTGTTTCAAGTTGCCATCCTGTTACTTTGCACCTGCACAAGTGGTGGGCAGGTGGTGGGAGTCAGCGAACCAGCTCAGTGGCTTCAGGGCACTCTTATGTCAGCAGCTAGGCTAGCTCGTTAGCGCCCTGCTAGCCTGTGTGTCAACAGGGAGCCGAGGAGTGTGAGAGCATAACAACACCACTTACTTTAGTGATCCTCAGTGTCAAAAACAAACCTCTGCCCTGCGGAGGAATACAGCAAGATTACACTTTACAAAAACACAAATATGTAGGGCACCAGTAGCCTGCTGGTTATGCCTGTACACCCCGTGTACAGAGGCTGTTGTCCTCAGAGAGGACAGCCCGGCTTCTGTGTCTCCTTTCCTGCACGCTCTATCTCTCCTTCAGGTTTCTGACTCGATCCACTGTCCACATGAAGGCAAAGAAGTACAAAAAAAAATCTAAAACCAAAGCACTTTTAATAGAGACTGTTAAACATCTTTAAAGTTCAATTTCAGTTTAATTCCTTAATGGTGTTTTCACATCTATAGCTCATCTGCGTTGTCCCAATTCAGATGATAAAATGATCCATTGTTGCATTTGTCTCTTGGGTTTTTATGTCCTATATTGCAGTATTTTAAAGCAGGTCAAAGCTCCAATGCAGGACTGTCTCCACACCATCACAACGCAGCCTCCTTTTTCCCACGGTGTACATAGATAAACACTATGAGTATTAGTCACACTTTGCATTGTGGGATGACTCCAAGACTTTATTTACCTGTCTTTTCCCCTGACAAACCCAGTGAATACTCCCTCCCCAGGTGTGATTTATTGATGATATCAGTAGCATTGTTGCTAGCATCCTGGCTAACAGTTGCTTCATTTTGGAGCTGAAACGTGAGTCAAGTTGTTATTGGGTTCTGATGTTAAAATAACTTTTTGACAACACTCTTTAACTCCTGTTCATCACTGTTTCTGCTCAAGTTTTTTTTTCTCCACATTTTCCATTTTTAACCCATTGTAGCCACTTTTTAACTACTTTTCACCATTTTCCCATCATTTTTTGCCAATTTTTGCCTCTTTTATCGCGTTTTTGTCCCTTTTTTTGCCCCCACCATTTTCTCAGCCATGTTTTGTCCCTTTTTCCACCATATTAGTATCTTATTTGCCCATTTTTTGCCTCTTTTGGCCCATTTTTAACTCTTTTAACCAACTTTTGCCACTTTTCAACTGCTTATTACCATCTTCTCTCCTACTCTTTACCCCTTTTTCCTTCATTGACCCAGTTTTGCATCTCTTAACCAATTTTTGCATATTTTGACAGTTTTTCACCATATTCCCATCTATTTTTGCATGTTTTTGCCTCACTTGACATGTTTTTAACTCTTTTAACCAATTTTTACCTCTTTTTCGCCTTTCTTGAACATTTTTTCCCACTTTTATCCAATTTTTGCCACTTTTTAACCACTTTCCACCATTTTCCCACCTAGTTTTTGCCTTTCTTGACCTATGTTTGCCTCTTTTTAACCAATCTTTGCATATTTTAACAGTTTTCACCATATTCCCATCTATTTTTGTCCTTTTTTGCCTCTAGTGAATAATTTTTTACTCTTTTAACCAATTTTTGCCACTATTTAACTGCTTTTTACCATCTGTCCTCCCATTTTTACCACCTTTTGCTAGTCTTGACCCAGTTTTGCATCTCTTAACCCATTTTGCCACTTTCCACCATTTCCCATTCATGTTTTACTCCTTTTTGCCTTTCTTGACCGACTTTTACCTTTTTAATCAATTTTTCCACCATTTTCCCACCATTTTTATCTGTCTTTACCCATTCTTGCCTCTTTTAACACATTTTAGCCTTTTTCCCAATTATTCCATTATTTTTATTTCAGTTCCCCCCTACTTTATTCTGTGGCATTCTGACATTTGTGCACATCATGGCTTAGCTATGAAGTTTGACATTATTTGTAGAATATTTTAGTCAATTTGCCCATGCACATTGTAAACATTCATAAGAAAAAGTGAATTTCAGTTTGAGAGAAGTGTTTTACATTTTAATTGTTATACTGTACTACAGCAAAAATGAAAAGTAGTTTTGATGCTTTGATAAGAGTTGCTATTATTCAGGTTAAAAATAAAATATTTTTTATCACAGTTTGACTTTACAATAGACCATGGTTTTTCATTGGCCTCCCATTTGGCTGGGCACCAGAAAGCTGTCCCCTTTATCCTCCTTTATGGGTGGCCTTGAATATACCAACAAAATGATTCAGGGGTTGACTTGGAACAAATTTTTGATACTACAATAGACTGGCGAAAATTACAAAGAGGTAGAGCTGAGGTGGATCACAGGGCAGACTTAACCATTAGACAACGATAGGTGGTTGCCTGGGGCCCCGAGTTACCCAACTTACCAGATTTCCCTCCATAATCCATTTGAATAGTGATGTTGTCACAATTTTTGTCCTTTCATATTGAAGCTCTTTCCATGTGTTTGTGGAAATACTTTAAAATGACAACAACAAATCAGTATGAAGGTGTGAGGGATATCTTGAGGTTTCTTTATGGCCTACAAAGTGTAACCACAGGCATGGAAAGACATACCTACAATAGTACGAAAACTCCATCAAAAATACACCGAAACACATCAGCGGGGGTAACAGCTTGAAAACACCCAGGCAACCTGTAAGAGTAATTAGAGCCTTCTAATGCTCTGCTGGTGTTGTGGTTGTGCTTGGAACTCAAGCAAAGCACCCACCATGCTTCATGGTAAAAATGTTTAACTCCCAATAGAAAAATGTGTTTTAAACCCTTGAATAAAGTTACTTCTCACTGATGTGTTCACCCTAAATGTGGTCATCCACTGCTCATCTCTTCCTGTCTCTCTTTCTCATTGCAGGCCAACAAGTTCATTTACTACTACGCCAAAGATAAAGTAAGTGCAACTTGATCCTCGTCCACCTATTCTGATATTCTGTCATTGTATTCAGAAATGCATACTCTTCACTGTTTTGGTAAACGAGCAGTATAACAGAAGCAGGTGAATCCTCGAAGGGGGCAACAATTGAAAAAAGTCCCAACGTCCTCATGATTACTTCCTGTGTAGTGGTGTTAAAGCTTGCTACTGTTGATAAAACTTTAACTTCAAAAATCAAACTACAAATGTTACCAAGCAGAAATAAACAAGTTTATATCAGAAAATTTCTAGAGTTTTTCTACCTTGAACATTTTTTTTTTTTTTTTTTTTTTGTCGAGTGTGGCTGTAGAGCAGGGGTGTCGGACACAATCACAGCAGGGGCCGGATTCTTAATTTAGGTCTCACCTGAGAGCCTGACAGGATTAGCACTTAACCATAAACTGTCATCCTCATCTTCACTGGTGATGAATTATGGGAAAAAACTGAGTAAATAACATCAACATTATAAGGTTAAAGGCTCACAATCTCAGATAAAAGTTAAACTTATTCAAACCAAACATGTAATGTAAAGTCAAATCTATTATTTTTAAAGGCAAATATATGAAACAGAAAGTTGTAATCATAGGTTTAAAAGGTTTAAATGAGATCAAATTTGAAATCATGAGTTTAAAAGTTCAAAATATGGCATTAAAATTGGAAATTAGGAGTTGAAAAGGTCAAAATATGAGATTAAAAGTAAAAGTTGTGTGTTAGAAAAAGTCAAAACGTGATATTAAATTTGGAACAATTTGTTTAAATTGTCAAAATATGAGATAAAAATTGAAATCATGAGCTTAAAAGATCAAAATATGGCTCAAAATATAAACATTGTGAATCGTAAGGTCAAAAAATTAGATGCAAAATTGAAAATGTGAAATGAAAGTACAAATTAATTTACTTTCCCATGTTCCTGACTTTTTATCTAATTATTTTTATTCATGGCCTTTTCAAATTTTATGACTTAACAAGGAGATTTTAAATCATCAAGGTTATGTTTACATTTTTGTACTGGTGGATATCTGCAGACCCCATTTAGGCCTCAGTTATAATAAAAATATGTTCTGGTGGGCCGGATATAATGGTGCCATGGGCTGGATTTGGCCCCCGGGCCTTGAGTTTGACACCCCTGCTGTAGAGCATTTCGGTAAGAATGTTAGACATCTTGAATGGACGCTGATATTAGTAATGGGCTTTTGTGACCTCATAATGGCAGACAGAGTGTCCACAAATGAGGCTAACTGGTCCAAGTAAAGCAGACTTAAGAGTAATGGTGCAGGGAACCCAAATTATAATGTCCTCATATGAGGATGCTGGGACGTAGGAGGCTGACATGTTGGACAACTGTTTTGCTTTTGAACACACTTAATTGCAAGATTTTCTAACAATTAGTCAAAATAAACTGCTTGTGCAAACACCAGGTTTTCTTTTGCTTTTTAACTCAGTCATTGCATGTAAAAAAAACTGCTTTGATTTGAAAACACCTTCGCCACTTGTTACGCTGTGCATTACATTATAAATGAATCCCATATACTTCGCTAAGATAGCACTTTTTTTGCACCATTGCATGATTTGTGCCAGAATTTTAAAAGCACATAAGTTCTGCGTGAGACATTAGATGTCTCCCCTTCTCCCCCCGCAGCCTTCAACGTCATCTGTCTGCTCTTATAAAAAGGGATCAGCTTCTAATTCCCCTTCAATGTCCCATTGGGAGAGAACGACGCACCCAAAGCACACTAATGTCACTCTGTATCTGACTGACAGACCCTCTCCCCCCTTTTCTCTCCTTCTCTCTGGATGCCTGGGTTTATGTTTCATGCGTCAACTTTTGATTCAATTTCCGTAGCTTTATCTGACAGCGGTGACATTTAAGTGATCATCAACACTGACACCTTGTCATTCAAATTAATGAGAAACCACGTTTAGAGGGTATACAAACATGCAGAGGCAGGGAAACTAAGGTTTGTAGGATGTTTTTGAACTCCTGGTTTTGCTTTTTCCCTGTTTTCTTGCAGCTGTATGAAACAGACAAAGACAAACAAAGGAAGAATGCATATATTCCAGAAGATCTTACGATGGATTCTGACTTCAAACGACTCGTCTCGTACAACACCACTGCTGTGCACATCCCTACGGATATATACGAAGGCTGTAAGTTAAAACACACACGCTGAGAATAAACACATCAACACCTTCCTCTTTATAAATAGTAAAACAAGGCAACCAGCACCTCCTGCTTGCTCTGTCTCTCTTTATTCCTGTCATCACTATGTCCACTATCTACAGTACGTTCCCATGATGAGGAGCTCAGCCTCCCAGCGCTCTCTGCAGTAAATTCTGTTCCACCCCCAGGCCAGGCCATTCCAGTCTAAATATAGCACAGATGCCAACAACCCAATGGGCAGCACACTATAGCCCTCTCTTTGCCCTGGTCACCAGCTGCTCCTTTCCCTCACATTCATTACTAACCTCGCTGACCTCTCAGGACAGTTTCACAGGAAGTCAGTGCATCCGTCCAGGACAGCTTGTTTTGTGGTTGCTTTGTACTGGGAGCTGTTTTGGGCACAGTCACACTCATTGGCCCTCATTTATCAAACGTGTGTACGCCAGGAAGGTGTGTGTAAGGTAATTTCCACGCACGGATCGGGGAGATGGGAGATTTAAGCAAAAAAATCTGCATTGTTGTACAAGTTAAATATTTGTTCAAAACAATTCTGTTAACCTAGCAGTGATTTCCTCCCTCCCTCAGTGTTTCTTAATCCCTTTGATCCCAATTTTGAAGCTTAAAAAACAACAGATATTTGATTTTCCATTACTTGCCATAAACTCAGAGGGTGAGGCCGGCTGAACCGGAATTATTTAGGGGTGTGTTATATAAATGATGATTATTTTCATCTGCTCAATGTATTAACAACCACTCAGTCGTGCGCTGTGATTAGCCAGATAAGCGTCTTTTTATTGTAAGATGATTTCTACACCCAACTCTGCAAGTTGGAAAAATATGGGGCCATTTTTAAAAAAAAACATTCTTTTCAACTTTTCTTCATAAAACATCTTGTTTTGCACAACTTAGGCACAAACTAAGAAATCGCAAATTTATATGAATGGCTAAAACATGTTAAAGGTAGGCAAAGTTAGAAAACAATCTACTTTTAAACCTGTTGTATAATAAGGTTTATTATTATTGTATACATACATGTGGGTTGCTGGTATTTTATATGTTAGCACTAACGTACATACAGCTAATTGGTGAGATTTGGAGTCCATGATAAAGTGTATCATACATATGTCATATTTAATCGTAGCACATCATTTCTTATCCTATTGTATTATATTGTATCATAATATTTCATATCATATTAAATCATATCATATCCTACTGTAACGTATTATATTATGTTGCATTGTATTGTATCGCCGTATTGTATCATATGATATCATGCTTTATCGTATCATATCATAACTGGGGCTGTCAATAGATTAAAATTTGTAATTGTGATCTCACAAATTTCGAAGCCACTTCATGATTAATCGCAAATTAATCACATTATTTTTATCTGTTCTTAATGTACCGTATGGGAATATTTCTTGATATTTAAATACCCTTAACAACACACGTGGACTAAAATGCTTTTGTGAATTGATTACTGGTTTATAGCGCTAATATTTAGCATGGTAAACTCGTGTGCTTGCCACGACTACCAATACCTGCTTTTTAAACAGTATCGGACGTATTTCTGGTACTGGTACTGGTATCGGAATCGGAACAACTCTAATTATATCATGTCATATCAAATTGTATTATATCATATTGTATCATACCTTTTCATGTTGTTTCATTCTGTTTTGTTTAGTGTCCTATCATTTTGTTTAGGATCTTCTCACTTAAGGTCAGGTTACTTTTAAACTTACCCCCAACATTTCTGGCTGCTCACACAACATTAAATTAAAACACACTTGGTAGACATGAAATTTGTAATCTTTTAGAGACCAATATCACTCTAAGATTTGACTCGCCATAAGCACGATTGTCCTATCTTTCTACAAGTACTTGTTTTGTGTTCCACCTACTACCCTATACGTACAGTACATAAATTCCACGGGGGTTAGATCTGATCTCATGGGGTGCTTTCTTTGTACTATCTTTGTATGAGGCTGAATGTCGGACAAGAATGGTCTTCTCCAGTGCGAGTGTAAGGAGACCCACCCATACATTACCCCATTTAGCTCCTCCCTGGAAGCTTGTGCTTGTTTAACAAATTGCTGTTATCTATTCACTGGCAAAAGGACAAATCAATGTGAGTAAAGAAACACAGAGGCAACACACGCTTATACATCCAAACCCTCAGGGTTATTAGCCTCTTATGCTATGACACTAATGAGTTTAATGCAAGGGCAGGCTGACATACACAGCAGCAAACATGAGGAAGCAGACACATTTTGAGACACAAAGAAACACTCTAGAGAGGTCATGTCCTTCCCTAGAGATGTTATTAAAAGACTTACAATAGCAATAAATGAAAGAAAATTAGAATGGACATGTAATCATTGAAACACATCATAATCTAGATCAATGTAAAGCCTCAAAATGTCAGACGAATGGTTAAAGAATAAAGCTACTCTGCATTATTGCATATGAGGCTGCTTATTGTGACACTTTATGACTAAAATATTATGATATAACATTTAAAACACTACATTTACCAACACACCAATGTAAAACTCAACCAAACAGTTAAATAATTTCCTTATAGCCATGCATGAGCTAAAAGCCTTCCTTGCATTGATCTAGCAATCCATTTCAATTTGGTTAATGATCATCACTCTGCATTTGCTAAATGCTGTGGACTCAGTCATACGACTTCAGTGCCCTTACACAGCGAGTCACTCCACATACTATAAATGTGCAGAGTGACACGCAGGCTCTGAGGCCTCTGACTGTGCAGATGCTTTTGTCATTGCCGAATGTACTCAGTTATTTTTGCAAGCAGTAGTTCTAAGGATGAAAGGACACAGGAAGAGGGTGAGGGGTTGTTGGAGGAGGGAGGGGGGTTCTCATGTGATTCATCTGTCTGTCTTTGTTTGTTTTCTGCAGCTACATATGACCTCTGTCCTGTTCTGTCTGTCATTTCTTTACTTAGACTCTGATTTATTTCATTTTTTTATGAAAAGAGGTCACAAATTTCTTGAAAAGTAGAATAAACACAGTAATGAAATCCTTTTAGTAAGTCTGCAATTACCAGTATCCTCCCTTGCCAAGAGAAGATGAAAAGTTTTGTGCAGCTCAGATGTTTGTTGAATCAAAATGTATCCATAAAATGTAGGGTGTGTCCCCAGTTGCATACTTCGGTTAATATACTGTAATACAGTACACTTGAATGCAGTACAGAGCCCTTAATAGCAGAGGGTTAGTATTATCCCAAATCACGCGCTGCCATCTTGCACTTACAGGAAGTGACAACGGTTAAACAGCCTCTTCTACTTCTTAACATTGAGTTGTAAACACACTTGAGGTGGTAATGATGGAAATTTGACTGCTATTTTCACTCACTGTTGAATTTGTGTAGCTTGTAATTTATGTTAACATTTTTCACTGAAAGAAAATTAACTTATTTTACCTTAAATGCCTTTTTCTTGATTGAAGTGTGCTGCTGTTGCTAATAACATGCTAACTAGCTAGCGGATTCTAACTTTAGCTGGCACGCTAGCATGCTAACAGTTTAATCCACTACATCACCAATATGGTGTGATGTAGGGTGCAAAGTGTCCATCATTCTACACTCTATTCTTGGACAAAGATGCACATCTTAATGACTGTCGAAAAACTAAACTAGCTACATAACCTAGCTTAGAACAAAGACTGGAAATTGGGATGATAGCTAGTGTTCACTTGTTGTAAATTAGAAACTTTGCTTAGAAGCATCTTTTCTTGTCAAGAAAAGATTTAAAAAATAATTATATCTCAGTTTATGTTGAGTAAAAATTGAGCTAGGTATAAAACATAGCTTAGAAAACATTAGAAAACAGCTTACCAGTGTCTTCTCTTATTAAGAGAACATAAAAGTGTTGCATCTCAAATGTCTGTAGATACAAAATAAAGCCAGCTAGAAAACCTAACTTAGAACAGAGACTGAAAACAGGCCAAACAGCTAGCATTTATCATTATCAGCTAACTATCAAACCTACTTTGGATCAAAGACTGTAATCAGGGTAAACAGTTTGCATCAGTTGCAACTAATAGCATAATTTTTTGTGTTGTTGAGATAGGATGGATAGTTACATCACAATGACTGTCAAAAAACTAAGCTAGCTACAAAACCTAGCTTAGAACTAGAAAAGCACTCGGAGAGCGCAGACCTCTGCTATTAGCCCTATCTCCCAATAGTGAAGAATCCTTTAAAAACATTCCTGAATCCAGACAATGATCCAGATCAGTCCCAAAATGTAATTCGCCGATTACTCCCTCTCCGGTGGGGTGGAAACATGGTGAGGTGAGGCAAAGTATTGGCTCCGCTACGTGTGGACTGTCATGGCGGAAGCATCGCCTGCTGGTGCCAACAGTCGCGCTGACAGTCTCACCCATGATCTCACCGGACGACTGAAAGTCATGGCAGAGGGTGAATATTCCTCTATTCCTCCCAGCATCGTGAGTATTCTCATTACAATTTGCAGTTTTTCTCTCTATTACGCTCTGACTCATCTCCTTAACGGGGCATGCATCTTTCAAAGTCTATAAACTCCAAAACTTTGAATAGAAACACACACAAAATGCTGCTGGGTTTGAGGTTACTCATGTCCGCCATCTCCTGGTGTAAAGTGGTAACAGCGACTTGGCTTGCACACAGTTTTCCAGACAACCACAAGTTCTACATTTTTGCATATTTACCTGTAGAAAAAACAAACATTTTTTCTCAGTAACAAATTAAAGAAGCTGGTATTCAAATTTTAAAGTTGTAGGGACAGCCACAGTCTTCGCCACTCAGCTTGCACACAATTCTTTTCCTACCAAGAGCTTCTGTGGTTCGACATTTTGATTTGTATGCACACTTAACAAAAACGTGCCGATTTCCCGGGGTGGAAAGTAACTAATAACATTAACTCAAATTACTGTAATTGAGTAGTTTTTTGGGTACTTATACTTTTTCAAAGTACAAGTTTTGAAAGCAGTACTTTAGTAAGTTTTAACCAGATTAACTGCATTTACTTGGAATGTTGATATCTCAGGGTTAAAACATTTCTGAGTTAACTCCCAAAGTGTAATTTTAACTCCAGTCTGAGTGAGATGGTCTTCAGTGTTGGAGTTATTTGGTGTTGTTGATCCACCAGTGTTAGTTCAACTCTATAAAGAGACAATTACCCAATGCAATTTCATGGGGGAATGTGTGGGCCAGGTTCCCCTGCTGTACAATGATCCCTGCTGGGGTTCTTTTGCTCATGTTTCTGGTGGATTGTTGCTCATTTTTGAATTGAGACGCATTTGCACCATGGTGAAGTTATCCACCGAGTTAGAGCTGGACACATGGGGCATATTCTTTATTAGTATGCATTGCCTTGCTATGAGGTTGACTCTCTGCTTTGTTCTTGTTAGAAGAGACCCACCTTGCCACAGCTAATGGAGTCCTAATTTAAGCATCTTGACCCAATAATGGCAAATATATCTTTTAAAGCCTCTTTATTTTTACTGCTAGAAAACCTTGACTTTAATTTTATTTTACCCTAGCAATCCATTCAGTGTTTTTCAGTGTTACTTTTCAATTTTAGCTTAATAACACAAAATCAGATGTCACTAATCTTTAAGAAAAATGTCATACATCTTTTCCTTTAGGTTTACCCTCTTTAATGCTGAGTTATTACTAACTTGTCGGTTTGATCACATTCAGTATTCTACATGGTGTTAGCAGAGGGAACCTCGGTGGAACACTACTTAGCATTATAGCTGTTAATGTTGGTGCTCCCTCTCTCTCTCTATCATCAATCTTCGAGCATGGGCTCCCACATTGATGCCACTCTGGCTGGCTGGCACTGTCAGCGTTGCCATGGTAATGATACCCAAGTCGTGTGTACGTGTGTAGAGGAGGCCACACATCCTCAGACACGCCCTGGTGTTTTATCTTGTTGTGTGGAGGGAGGACTTGTAACTTGATTAGGGGACTTTGTCTAGACAATGCTGGCGTCCTTGTGGCTTTTATTGATGCTGAAGGAGATTTGTGCCATCCATCTTTTTTTTGATCGCAGTGAACTCTCTCTTACTCCATCCCTGTTTTATTTTATGTTTTCCATTTGTTTTTTAGTCCTTCTGCTTCCTTCTTATTTGTCATAAATGCACATTGTTTTATTTCCTTAACTTCTCCTCAATCTTCCCATTATCCCTCGTTCCACTTTATCAAGCATATTAATAGTGGAGACAAGTGTGCCACAGTCTTTCTCCCCCGCATTAGTCCTGCTGATCAGAATCTATTCTCCCTGCTGATCCGGTGTGGGTGGTCAGACTGGGATTCATTATCGTGTTTATGTGAGTGCACGCTCACTGGAGATGAATCAGAGTTAGTCTGAAAGTGTGTCTGAAAGAAAAAGAGAGAGAGGCTCAGAAACACTTTGGGTGTGAGAGTCGGCATGTGCGTCTCATTTCGTGCACCTACCATCCTGTGTTTGGTTCTCATGGCTGCGTATTCGTGTCTTCTTGCTCATTAGGCAGATTGGCGTGGATGCGATGAGAGGAGAGCGTTGCGGCCTTGGCAGGAGAGCCGAGGCTCATCTGATGCCTGTTTGCATCAACCCTGTGTGGCACCTGTCAGCCCGAGACACACAAACACTGTGACGTGCTGAGATACTTTGACACCATGTATGCGAGCGTGTTTGTGTCGAAGTCATGGTCCCTGTGGCAAAGCTCACAGCGTATAAATTGATTTTTTTTTCTCTACTTTGCACTCTTGTGCCACTTGATACACGTCCTGTTTTGTTTTGGGAGCTGGCTGCAATACTCTGAAATATCTTCATCTCCATCTCTCTCTCCCCTTCCCTCCTTATCTGTGCCCTCTGTTCTTGTGACAAGCTGGAATCTTCCCAGGATGTTCTAATCAGCTGATTGGGATTCACATTCAGAGCTCCTCCATAAACACAAAAGATCTAAAGAAGATCATGTTTCAACCATCCGTAAGTTCTAGCAAAATTACCAATACCACTCATTACGCAATTTCAAATACAAGGGAGTGATGCTGTCCCCAGTTGTGATCAGCTAACGGCCAGCTGATCCCAATTATCGCCTCCCAGCTCCCACAGCCAATCACAGCTCTTTCTCTCAAAACAGCGATGTATTTAAATATGACGTACTTCTCCGTATCCCTGCTGACATTAATGTTGATATACCTTGCTGCTGCTGCTGCTGCAAAGCTTCACCTCCTCCACCCCAACCTCCTCCTTTATAGCATAAAGCTTATTCCACCCTCATATTGAGATTCATGCTACCTTGTTTTAATTGCTTTTGACCAAATGAACAATGAAATAAAAAAATAAAGAACTGCAGTGAAAGCTCTTTTTGGACAGAAAAGGTGTTTTTGCTCTTTTGCCAAGCTACTTCTGCATGAGTACGATGAAGGGGAGGTGTTTTTGTATAAGTCGGCCACTAGGGGAGCGATTAGCTCAGATGTAGCCACAGCGGCAGTTTTATCAGAATCTGACCACATGAGCCACACAAAAAGCTTTCAAGATGGAAAAGATGTTTTTTGCTCTTTTCCCAACATGCTCCGGCACGGGTTTGCGAATTGCGATTGTTACAGGAGGTTGAGATCTGTTGTATGCCAGTGTTTACAACAGCTACTACCACTGAAGCTAATAGCAGTAGAAAACCATTCATTTATCAGAATTGTTCAACATTTCTTTGTTAAACAAGAGCAGAGAACCACACTGTAAGCTTTTCTTGGCGAAGAAAACATTTTTCAGAGTTTGCCTGGCGAAATTACTTTACTAGAGGAGCTGCCCATGCATAGAACCTAATTTGTTCTTGTCGCTCTGACTGGCCCGTTATAGATATAATAGACAGAATGTTCCTCCAATCACCTTCCGAGAGTTTTTTGAAACGTCCTGCCCTTCACAAACTCTTCATACGGGAGGTTTCCCAGAGAGTAAAATATATGCATGCAAGAGATATATGATAAGGTCTATCTGGCGTGTCAGGTCAGTGCAAACAGGCAACAACTTATTATTTCCACACATAAAATATAAAATATGGAAATGAAAACTTCACCCAAAAGTAAAGCCAATACATTTTTATCTCTCCCTTCTGACTGGCTGCAGTATAGTTCATAACCTGGGACAGGTTATGTTTGTACGAATGAACAAGGCACAGAAAATTGTAACTTTCCACACATATGCCCCGCCTCCTCTTAATTAACAGATGGGGCATAGGTGAAACTTTATAATCAAAATACATGCCCAGTAATAATTTCTCAACTGTGGTTCCTGTCATTAAAGTTAGCTCTCTCATTATGCTCATTTATGCATGAGTATTTATTTTTCTGACAGCATAGTTTTATTTATTTGATGCTGTTAAAAGGGAGTGCAAAGATTGAGAGCACTATTGGCAAATGCAGCCCTTACTGTGCTGTCGGGATTTTTTTCCTTTTATTGTGTTATTGGGGAAAGATATGTCTGTTTTTGTTCAGAAAACTCGACTCTACCAGGAGATTTGTACTGCATAGATTCTGGCTTTATTAAGCAATTTTTGTCAGTCCTCCTTAGCTTCTCTTCCGTACAACAGGCGAAGTTGGAGACCTGACATCCATTTACATGTACAGTGGTTCCAAAACTAAATGAAACAGGGCTGTGACTTTTTTAATGCCTCTTGCCCAATCAGATGACTTGGTTGGAAGTATTGTAGCCAGTGAAATCCTATAAACTGTATACCATCAGTAAAGCTTAAAAAGACTCAGCAGTCATTAAAGTCAGGGAGTGTGTTTGTGCTGTGTGAGTAATTGCACTTAATCTTAAGGCAGTGAAAATTACCATAAGGGTTTTTCTCACCTTCATGACCTCGACACCTTACTCATGCTGCAGAAATGTGTTTGTTATATGTATGTGTGTTGGCTGGTGTCCATATCTCTCATTTAGTCCCACTGGTTACAGCTGGTATGAGTGTTCTTTATGCCTTCACATCCTCATTTAGCCATTGGTATTTTTCACACGACTCATTTTATGTTTACTCATTATTTACTCCTGTGGCATTAGAAATAATCACGTGTCTGATAGTCTTTACGAAACATGATCTACTGCCACACAGACTCAGTATGTATGTAGCCGGGATGTAATTGGATGTATTCCTGGAAAATAATTTTTTTTTAATCCATCTCCTGACATATACTTTTCAAAAACCTTTTCTCTTAGTTGCTTGGAGTGTTCTTTTGTCTTCATGGTGTAATGGTAGCCAGGAAAACTGATTAACCAGTGACTGGACTGTCCAGACGCATGTGTCTTTATGCTACAATCAGTTAAGACAAATTCACTGCACTCATGTGATCCCCATTTCACTCATTATGAGACTTCCAGCACCAATTGGCTGGTGGTCAGGTCCATCACTATAAAGGAGGGGAATATTTATGCAGTCACTTATTTTATCTTACATATTTTTATTTAATTGCTGTTCACTTGTAGAAATAGGTTTTCATTTTGACATTAAAGAGGGTTTTTTTTTTTTTTTTTTGTCAAAAAAGCCGAATTATATTGACCATGATTTATTTATAAAATCAATAAAGGGCAAATCATCCAAGGGGGTGAATACTTCTTATAGGCACTGTATGCTGACAGTTAATGTGAAGTAATTTACTCAGAGAATTATGATTTACAGATGTGGTAAAAAGTAGCGTCAGTGCTGTGTGAAGGCTTACGCCATTATCAGTAGTGAAGTATCATGGAGCGGCGGGCCCCTTCTGATACGATGATTGCAGGTTCTCGCCACTCAAGCCTCCCCCATGTAATTACTTTCAAATGCACAGGCGGTTTCCGCCACCAGCGAGCTGTTGACAGGGAACACCACAGGGCATCACTCAGCATGGCTCCGCGTAGCTGCCCCCTTCTTTCCTCCCCCTCCTCCCATGCCCGTCACCCTCGTCAGTCACTGCCAGAATTCAGTTTGATTTGTTTTTGGGAGCATCTACATGCCTCACAGGGAATATTTAGTAGGCTGTCTTCTTTTACATATTCAGTTCCCATGTCTTCTCGCCCCATGAATCATTCATTTTTTTTCTTTATCGCGCATGTCTTCACTTGTTAACCATGTGATATTTGGATAGTGTGATTTATGAGGCTGGCATGATCGGACATCTCCGCTGAATTTATAATCAGCTTGTGTTTGACTCTTCAAAATGTGCCCGTTTTTACACTAATAATCAAAATAGGGTAAGTGAAACAGCGTTTTGCACAGACCATTAGGATTACATCTGTGTTATGTTAACGTGAAGACTTCATTGCATTATTCATTCCACATTTGAACTATGAAGGAATAATTTGAGGACCTTCATTGGACATGAGTGTGAACACATTATCCTGTTAGCTTAAAATTTTGCTACCTGATGTTTATGAGTAACATGTGCCTTCTTTTCCCACCTTTAATCCATCTTTGTTGCCTTTGCTGTCAACTGCTCTTTGTCCCTTTCGACAACAAGAATGCTAACTTGATAAAGCTAGCTCAACTGGCATTAGCAAGCTTGAACAGTTTCTTTCAACTGTTTTTCTTTTTCTTTTTTTTTCAGTTAGTACAGGTTGCTTCTAGTAACAGAGGTAGAACTGGAAGGTAGAAGAGATGTAGTCATAACTTAAAGCAGGTAATCCTTCAAGAAAATTAACTTTAAGTGCTAACATGTTAGCATGTTCACTTGTGAGCTACAAGGTTCGCAGTTAGCCCTACGTATAGGACCCTGCTGTAAGGTCCTTTTAGCTTTACGCTTGCTAACTGGCTTGTAGTAGGCTAAACTCATGCTAGCAAGTTTGCTAGCTTAGATAGATTATCACACATTTTTATGTATTTCTTTTGCTGGAGCTATTGACCACTTTTTGTAACAGAAGTAGAGCCACAAAATGATAATAATTAATATTAATACCTTTATTTGTATAGCGCTTTTAAAAACAAGGGTTTAGAAAGTGCTGTGTTGACAAAATATCAAAGGAAAATAAATTGCAAATCTTAAAATAGATAACATGTTACTATACATGTTTGCCTTTAACTTCTAGGCTATAGTGTTCACTAGCTAGCCCTCTATTGTAGGGCCTTAATATATCATAATCCTGTTAGCTATCAGTTTACTAAGTGGCATGCAGGAGCATTAAAAACTTTTTGAAACAGAAGAAGAGCCACAGAAATGAAGAAACTGTAAACCAAAAAACAACAATGACATGTTACTGAAGTGTTTCTATGTTTGCAATTCACTCTTAAGCTTAAGTGTTCACTAGCTAGCCCTCTATATAAGGCCCTAATATCTTATGGTCTTGTTAGCTATCAGCTTGTGAGCTGGCCTGTAGTAGGCTAAACTCATGCTAGCAAGTTTGCTAGCATTGCTAGCTTGGCTGGTTTATAACAATTTTGATCTATTTTTGTCTGTGTAGCCATTGACCACTTTTTGTAACAGAAGTAGAGCAGCACTATATTAAAATAATAGTAATAAATACTTTATTTGTATAGCATAAAAAAGGTGCTAAATAACAAAGTGCTGTGTTTACAAAATATCAAAGGTGAATAAATTGCAAATCTTAAAAGATAGATAACATGTTGCTATACATGTTTGCCATTAACTTCTAAGCTAAAGTGTTTACTGGCTAGCCCTCTATATAGAGCCTCAATATCTCATAATTCTGTCAGCGTTCAGCTTGCTAACAGGCTAAAGTCCTGTTAGCAAGTTTGTAGCTTGGATAATTTATTATACACCTTTTATCTGTTTTAATGTAATTGTTGTTGTTGTTGTTTTTTTTTTTTTTGTGGTTGCCATTGACCAATTTTTTTAACAGAGATAGAGCAATAAAATATCAAAGAGAATAAACTGTAAACCTCAAAAATTGAATAATGTTACTAAACTGATTCCATGTTTGCCACAAACTTCTAAGCTTTAGTGTTCATTAGCTAGATGTCTTTGCAGGGCCTTATTATCTCAAGCAGTCAGCTTAATAACTTAGCTTACTAACTTTAGCCTCCTTGTAGGAGGCTAAACTAATGCTAGGATGTTTGCTAGCCTGGTTAGTTTATCACAGTTTTTTATCTGTTTTTGTTGCTTTAGCCATTGAACTCTTGTTGTGAAGGAGGGCAACAAGATATACAAGGAAAATACTATGTAAACCTAAAAAATTAAATAACATGTTCCTAAAGCGTTAAGATGTTTGCCTCTAACTTATGAGCTATAGTCTTCACTAGTTAGCCGTCTGTGTAGGGCCCTCATATCTCTGTTTGCTGTCAGCTTGCTAACTGGTTTGTTAAAAGCTCAACTGATGTTAGCAGGTTTGCTAGCTTAGAGAGTTGCTCTCCAACTCTAGTTAGTCCTTACTACTGTGAGAGTTAACACTTGTTTATTTCCTAAGTTGCTATGTTGCAGTGTATGGCAGGCTTTGCCCAACAAAATGGCTGCTTGAGGCACTCACAGATGGGGGGTAAAAAACACACTAGTAAATAGGAAGCAGCAAACTTTTTAGATCCAAAAAGGGCGGTATGCATCAAATTTCATGGTAAAACAACATATTGCTTGACACTTCAAAGACTTGCATACGTGTCCTTTGTTCTCTTCTTTTCAACTTAATTTCAACCTTTTCTGTCTCTGTTTACTCATTACAGTATCAAACAATTCTCATCAAAGTGAAACTGTCTCTTCAAGAACTCAAGGACATTGCTTTGTTGTTTATCATTAATTCTTTCAGCTGTTGACGGAAACCCTTTAACTGAAATTCAGATTGTGATTTCATGCACTGCTGTATTCATATTGTGTTTATCAGTACATAGTCACAAAAACCTGCCTCTATAAAGTCTCCACAGGCCAAGACACTGCTCCTGACAAATAGAGATGACCAGAGCTTAGGCTGCTCTGGTGTTACCTCTCATTTCTTCCTCTCATCATCATGACCTCGAGCAAGCTACAGACATCACCACAGAGATGGATCTGTTTACGCTGAAACCGTGATTCGTTCCAGTATTTGGTGGAGATTAGAGGACACTTCCTTGGATTTAGCTGCTAAGGGCTCATCAGTGGTGCCTGAACTGCCCATTTGGGGCTGTTTGATGTATGTTTGTGTCCAGAATTCCTGTGGGAGACTGTAATGGCTTTATCAATTTCAAACAAAGAAGCACACACACAGACACAAGAAGGAAGGACACACAGTCATTTACTCTGTCCATCCTCCTCATCGTGCTTCAAACACACAAATCACGCTTGCATTGACTTCCTGTTGTGGCAGCTGGTGGGCAGAAGACATCCTAAATGACCCCTTTCCTTGTTAGTTTACGGCGCAGTTATAGCAGCATGGGGTTCGAGGAAAGAGGGTAAACCCATGCTTCCTGTATGAGGCCTCGTTACCCTGAGACTTCTTGTTACTGATGTCACGGGAACCGGCAGGACAAATCCATTAAGGGCCATCCTCAGGGAGGAGAGAGATCAGGCCTGAGCAAATTGTCACCACTTATCATTGGGACACGCTTTCCCCTACAATACCAGAGGGAGACATTTAAGAGCAAGCCTAAACTCTCTTTTTTATCCAATGCACAAAAACAGAGACGTGGTAGCGAGGTGGAGGGGGAGTATGACAGCAATAAGACAGCGATGAGCAGAAAAATGAGAAGGAAGTGGGAGGTAGAGAGGAAACTATATTTTTAAGCCTTGATCCAGGCGTTCTCCGAAAAGAGATTCTTTTTTAACGTAGCTGTAGTTTGGTCCTTATGTGATTATTTGTGACCAGTACGAGAAAGGTTTTCATGGCAGAAATTTGACAGATTTTTTTCAAGACGTATAAAATCTTAAACTTGACCATAAAGCTGCAACAACTGGTGGCAGCATCTGCCTGTCAAGCTATCTGTCAATCAAATTAGATGCACCAATCAGTGCGCAGTGAGGTTTTTACTAAAGATAATCAAAACAATTGTGGTACAAAAAAATTCAACCCTGTACAGTGAGAGGATTTAAAGACATGAGCTAATGAAACACGTTACATTTTTTTAACCAGGCTGTAAACTAGTTTATTTCTAGTGTTAAAAACAGCTTTTTAACATGTGTTGTGTACGGGACTTCCAGTGTCTCTGCAGCCAGCCCCAAGTGGACACTGTCGGTATTGCAGTTTTTTGCACTTCTGCTTTGGCTTCATCTGTCAGGACCAGTAGTTGATGCTTGGGTACAACACAATATGATACGATTCTTTACGATATGATATGACACGATACGGTACGATACAATTTAACATACTGTAGTAATAAAGTATGATTGTACAAATTCCCATGACACAGCAAGACTTGCCTCAGGGTGATCTGTTGTGTCTTGTGGGGCTGTGAATTGGCAAGAATCTGGTGATGCTATATATATATATATTTACAAACAGTATATACAGTGCTTAACAAATTTATTAGACCACACTAACCCTAACCAAAGTAAGGTTTATGCCACAGCTGCCCTGAATTAACAGCATTGGTAATTACCAAAAACATTTTTTATGTTTCTGCAATGGTAAATACACCAATATGTAGAAGCTCTTTAACCCAAATGGTATTTTTAATGCTAAAATATAATTATTATTGTTATCCATAAATTTTCAAATGTACTGATTTACAAAAAAACTGAAAAAATAGTAAAGCACATCAAATTTTCTTGATTCATATGTCAAATTATAGTTATTTACTTGCATTCCTGAACAGAAGAAATAGTTTTAGTGGTTGAATGTTATGCTTGATTCATTTCTGACTTCTCAGAGAAGCCCTGGGGTACTGGATTTTTCTGGTCCTTGAGGCAGTTGTGGGCAGGCCAGGGGCACATGTTTTTGTTAGAAAAGCCGGGAAAAATGATTTTTGCATAATATGTCCCCTTTAAAGACTGATGGACTGTGTCGTGGGAAGGGGATGGCGTGACAGCCAAGTTTTTTTTAAATTCTATTACAGAAGGCGTCATTCTTAACAACACTCAGACAGCGCAGGTCCTTACAAATAAAACTAAGTGTTGACTGTGATTATGGTCGTACGAGTAGAGACCAGAGGAAGCTTCAACAGGCTTGTTTGTTAACGTTAGCCGTTAGCTGTAACGCTATCAATATGATGTCTAACTCACAGATTCATCGTGTTATCTGAGTGTTTCACTCTGGCGTGGCAAATCTTGCTTACAACTTGACTCTTGTCTTATTTTGCACCATCTTTAATGTTTAGGAAGCCAAAATAAGTGCGCATATCCAGGTAGGGACGAGCAACTGGCTCACTCAGACCAGTAGCCTCCGTGATCTCGTTGTCTAAAGAGAGGAGAAGAGGGAAGAGTCAAATGCCTGCTGCCAGCAAGCGATATCAATACTGCATTTTGAAATATTGATACAGTATTGCATCATAAAATATCACACTTTTAGTGTATTGATATTTTCTTACACCCCTAGTGTCTTGCCACACCATTTGAAAACCGCAGCTCTGTAAAACACTTTGTCTCCTCAGGGAATTTATTTTTCCATTGGAGACATTTAGGTACCTTCCAGTGTTTCATAGGATGTGATGGATTCTCAATCTTTCTACTTTTTGGTGCCATATTATTTTTCACCCCCACCCATTAAATAGCCATGTCCAGCACAGGTTAACTCATGCTAAAATTAGGTAGGTGACTTACTTAGCATTATATCTCCTTGAACATCCTTGGTATGTCAGCATGCTAACATTAGCACCTGCTTAAAAGCACTGCTGGAACCAGTTAGTTCTTATTTCCTGTTAGCTTGAAGAGTTCCCCGGATCATGGATGGTAATGAGTTTGGATCTTTCCGATGAGTTGATATCAGGGTGACTCAAATGGAAGCTAATGCCTGGCTAAACACTAATGAGGTCTCTGTTTTTTACCAAAGCAGATGCATCACTCAAGAGCGCAGAGGGGCTAAATTGAATTTCTCCTCTTTTCCTTTGCCATGCCTCTCTTTCTGGCATCTTTTCCTGCTGAGCTGTCAGTCTAATTCTCTAACTGAGTTAAAAGTGCAGATGCTTCACACACTAACTCGTCCTAATTCACTTTAAACGCACAGCTTCTTGTCGCCTTCGATGTATAATTCAGCCGCCTCCTGCACCTCCTGTCCCTCGTCTTGCCCTTATATCTCCCTTTATTCTGTCCTTTGTTGCTTTTTAATCCATTTGCTCTCACAAAAGACACACATGCAAGTATGAGTCATGCACAGCATCACTTTGACATGCAGCCCACTCTCCCTGGCAGAGCTTTGCTTTTTTTTTTTCAATCAAACTAGATTGTTGAAGCATTAAGCCAGTGAGAGCTCCTGCAGACAAACAGGTAAACAGAACGTTTACTGTATGTCTGTCCCCCGCGAGTACCAGGAAGAGGATTTTGTCTTGTTCCCGAAATATCAAATTGAATCATTTTGTTTTTGCCTCCCCTCTCTGCCCTCTATCTCCCCTCTTTTGCTCACTCACTGTGGATTTTGGTGTGTTTTGTGTGTGTGTTTTCAGAGCGAGAAAGTTGAAAAAAATGGAAATATCGCATGATAGCAGATTGACGTCAGATTGGATATCTGTGAGGAGGCTTCTTCTCAGCCATCAATGTCAGTCGCCTAATACTGGCAAATGTGCGTGTGGTTGTGTGCGTGTTTGTGTAAGACTTTCAAGTGTAGTCTCTCCTCCCTCTCCTTCCTCTGAAAGCCTTGACATTTTGTCATTTTGAGCTTGTGTGCTTTTTATGATTTTCTACTTCTACACAAATATGACTCATTCAATCTTTCTCTGCCTGTGTGTTCCAGCCAACATTATTCTGAATGAGCTCAATTGGACGGAGGCCTTGGAAGATGTTTTCCGCAAAAACAAAGAGGAGGACCCCTCGCTCCTCTGGCAGGTGTTTGGCTCTGCCACCGGACTGGCTCGCTACTATCCAGGTGGGTTGCCCCGAAGAGCATGGGCCTCCATTCAGTATGCAACCCCATTTCCAAAACAGTCGGGATGCTTTGTAAAATATAAATAAAAACAACATATCAGATGTTGAAACTGAGACATATTAAAATCACATTAAAATACCAGCTCATTTTGAATTTGATGGCATAAACACATCTTTAAAAAGTTGGGGCAGGGCAAGAAAAGGCTGGAAATGTAAGTGGTGATGATGGAAAACAGCTGGAGGAGCATTTTGCAACTAATTGGGTTTACAAACATAGATCAGTAACGTGACTGGGTATAAAAAGAGGATTTAGAGAGTTAACAGTAAGGATGGGCAGAGCTTCATCAATGAAACAATTTCAAAAAAACAATTCTTAAGGTAAAATTGCAAAGCTTTATTATGCAAAGAAGGTGTCTTATGTTAACATGATCCAGAAATGCAGCTGTCTTCTATGGGCCAACGCTCCTAAAAATAGACTGAGGCAAAATGGAAAACTGTTCTGTGATCAACCCAGTTTAAATTCAAATTTCTTGTTCGTTGTTGTATGGGGGTATGGGAATGCATTAGTTCGTATGGGGGGGCAGCTTAGATATCTTAAAAGACACTATCAATTTGGCCAACAATTTAGACATTGTAATGCAAAATCTCTCCTAAAGATCTCGACTTTTTATGTTTTTTAGGTTAAAACCCGTTGTTTTCAGTGATGATGAGATTATTTCTTGATCTGATGAGAAAATGACTTAAAATAAATTTGTTACCACAGGATAAATCTGTGCTTTTCTACAGAAATTTGGACATGAATAGGTTGAAAAAGAAAAAAGGAAAAAGAACCCAAATTTAGTTGTTATCAAGAAAAAATAAAAATAAAACACACAAAAGCATGGCCTCTTAGACCTTCTGTAGAAAGGCTCTCTATTTCAATTTTTTTTTTTTAGGAATAGATCATCATCTGCCATTCAGGGACTACAGCAGACTCAATGGATGTCTAGCTAATTGATCAAACTAAGCCTTTTGCTTTATAGTTAGCATCAATTTAGCAATATCAAGTACTTAGATTTTGTTTTTGCTAATTAGTAAATTGGCTGAAGTTAAATCATTGCTGATTCCCTTGTTGCACTCAGTTACCCATGAATCTTAGCACACTTAGCACACAGTCTTTCCGCAGGATCTTAATTTGACACCTTTTTTAAAGTGTAATAGTTTTTCATTTACGGTAAAGGCCCTGTTGGAGATTTCTGCTAACAGCCTGCTGCATGAACAGCTTTGTAAGTTTCAAATATTCACAAGGAGTTACTCATTTGTTTGTCTAAAGAAGACATGGTTAGCATGTTTGTAAAAGAAAAGAACACCTTACCTACATGCAGGACAAGACCAGCTAATTAATCTACTAAAGAGATAGTGTTATTTCATCCACAGGGGATGCCATTATCAGCACAAACTGAAAATACCCTAAAGGGGCTTAAAGATAGAATATTCATCCTGTGATAAACAACATTTAGTCTCTGCTTTTGTTTTCAAGTACTGTAAACCCAAGCTTGATTTGAATTTTTATATGCACGTGTTTGATTCTTCTGTCAGCATCTCCTTGGATCAATGCAAACAGTTCAGACGATAAGATTGACCTCTATGATGTGCGCAGGCGTCCGTGGTGAGTATGACATTTTCTTTCTTTGTCCCTATTAGTCTGTTTTTCTTAGTTTTATCAAAAGCAGACCTATTGTTGTTTGAATCAGTTTTTGTATTTGTCATAATAAACATTAATTTTAAACAGTGATTCTCAACTCATGGGGGAAAAAAAGTGGGTTACTGAGTTGTTTTTAGAAGGTCAGAAAAGTATCCCTAATAAAACTGTGGCAGAATCTATGATGTACGGAAGCCCTAAGCAGACATACATCCATGTAGTACATATTTACAGTATGTTTACAGTGATAAAAAGTGCATTTTTGGTTGTTTTTACAAGATGATGACTGATTTATCTCATTATCTGGGGATAACAATTCTGTTTTTTCCCCATGTGTTAATTTTTTAAGATCTCTTGAGAACAACCAAAATTTACCATAAAATCCAGAATTGAAGTTGCTTTAATATAGAGTGCCTACAAAGGTATTTACCCTGTTGGATCTTTGACTTTTCAGCCAGGCTGCTAAGCAGCATCCCCTCAGCATGATGCTGCCACCACTGTGCTTTACATTAGCGAACGTAGCGTCTTGGCTGATGGCCAAAAATGCGCTGTTTTGGTCTCATCAGACCCAAGAATTTTCTTCCACTTGACCATGGAGTCCCCACATAATCTTTTGGCGAACTCTAGTTGTGATTTAACAAGTTTTCTTCAACAGTGGCTTTTTCTTTGCCACTCTCCCATAAAGCTTTGACTAGTGAAGAACCCGAGCAACAGCTGTAAGCAGAGTCTCTCCCATCTCAGCTGCTAAAGCTTGGAACTCCTTCAGAGTAGTCATAGGTGTCTTGGTGGCCTCTCTCACTAGTCTCCTTCTTGCACGGTCACTCAGTTTGTGAGGACGGTCTGATCCAGGCAGACTTACACATGTGCCATACTCCTTCCATTTCCTGATGATGGATTTAGCTTTTCAGTAAGATTTTCTCTGAGTTGCTTGTGTGTTCTTTTGTCTGCATGGTGTAATGGTAGCCAGGAATACTGATTAACGAGGACAGTTCTTATTGAACAGAGACCAGTTGAGGACCACTGCTTTAAAAGACCTCATTCACATTTTCCATAAACAGACGACTCTTGTTAAGATTTATACTTGCACACAAACATACAGTTAAAAATAACTAAGTGAGAGTTTCTGATCAAAGCCGAACACTTCAGAGCACAACCACGATCAAGCTTCTGCATATCAAAGGCGATCAATACAAAAGCTTCATTATTCTGATTAAAATCTGGCCTGTCACCATGAGAGCCCTTTAGACCACCATATTAAAATTTAATTAGACTCAACAGGCCCTCCAGTTACTGAATTCTGCAACTCTACAAAGAAGGACTGATGTTTTTTATGAAGAAGAGGAGAAAGTAGAGTGAAAAGAGGTAAAATTGGTAGACTTTAATTCAGATTATTGTGAAGTGATGTTTTTTACTGAATGTGGCGATGAGACAAAAATACTCTTACAGGTTTTGGTCATGTTCCTTGGAAATCAGTTTCATGAAAAGCATCCTTCTTGCCTTGCAGTTGCCTGTCTGTCTTTCAACTCCATCCGTTCATGTGCTCAATATCCACAACTCTCTATGTGTGTCTGCTTGTGTCGTTACTCACCAGGTACATTCAGGGGGCGGCGTCACCCAAGGACATGCTGATCCTGGTGGATGCGTGAGTGACGACCTTCTGATTCATCCCTTAGCCTACAGTCTGAGTTTTATTTATTTATTTAGAGCGCCCGACGGCCGTGATGCTAACTCGCTGACTAGCTTCGGCACCCCGCTGGGAGCGACTGCGCTGTGCTCACAGCTGCCTCAGCGCTCGTGTGACACTGACAAACAAACAGTCAAAAAAGAGGCCGGAGTATCAAGAGGACTTTCTCGTTTACAGTCCAGCTGTTTCTTCCAGTGATTTATGCCCTTAAAAAGTTAGATTTAGAGGATGTTCTGGGCTGACTTTATCTAAATTAAGACTGAATTTACAGCTTCAGCTTTTGATCAGGTTATATAACTTAATATTTACTCAGTACTTAAGTATTTTTGCACATATATTTGGGTATTTGGAGTATATACTGACCCAATAACGTGACTTAAGCATAAAAGTGTACTTATCATCTTCAGTAAACCAAATCTGGTATGCTGTAAACCCTGATAAATTAATAGAACTTAAAATATTAGGGGGAAACTGATTACCTAAGACATTTTAGTGACACTCATGGAAAAAATAGTATGTGTTACTTAAGATAAGATAAGACTTTATTGATCCCCAGAGGGGAAATTTTCTCATTGCAGCAACACAACAAAGGAGAAAGGTGGTAAAAATACAGTAGAATTGGACAACGTAAATGAACAAAAGCTAAATAAGGAATTAAAAGAAAAGGGGCAGTAGCTATATATAATTAACATTCTTTGCAGGCAATAGTTATTAAAGTACTAGCAGGTTCTTAACCATTTTAAGTTACATCAACCTGATTTTACTTGGAAATTTCGGTTCAGTTAACTTACTTTTCTCACCTGTTGTCATTTTTGCTTAAATATTTGCCCATATCTTAATTTGAACACTCATGCCAGTCTAATTTTTGTGTCTTCAAGTGACAAAGACTGAAAGGTCTTCTCTAACTGAGTGAGTAACTTCACTCATGGTGAAGGATTGTCTAATGCCCAAAGGAGTTCTGGAAAAGTTCTAAGATTAAAGGATGATTGTCGAATAATTTGAGTACAGTGACAAAAACTACTTACCTTGAGTATGGGGCTGGATAGCTTGGTGGGTTACATTGCTGACTCTGGTATGGGAGATCGGTTGGTTCGATTCCTAGTCAGTGCATGGTCACTATCCATCTTGGGCCCTGGGGCAAGGTCCTTCACTCCTGGAACACCTGTCTACCTGTCAGATGTAAGTCGCTTTGGATAATAGCGTCTGCTAAAATGACATTGTATTTGTTGCTTAAAACTAAAGGTGTGCTTTATTAACTGCAGAAAAAAGCTGGTGGGGCTTAGGGATCATCAATTACAATTCTACAAGGTCCGGTTTGACAAAGTTTCCTCAAGAAAAGGTCAAGAATATCATTCGGTCTGACCTGTAACACACAATTCTGTCCAGTTCATAAAAGCAAATATTAAATGGAACATTTAATCCACAAAATAGTTCAGATTGATCAAAAAATGATCGGTTGTAATTACTCAAATTAAGAATAAGTCACAGAAACTCAAAATAATTAAGTAAATTCAACTATTTTTGTTGAGTGAGTTTACACAACTTGATCTATTCAACTCTGCTGAACTTTGGAGCTTACATAAGAGACCTTTTTTCTTTGATATTAGGCTATGCTGACAAGAAAATGTTTATCCCATTCTGCAGGAGTGGCAGCGTTTCCGGTCTAACTCTCAAACTCATACGAATATCTGTAAGCAAGATGCTGGAGACCCTCTCTGACGACGACTACGTCAACGTGGTTTATGTAAGTATTTTTCACACACTTTATTCTTTAATTTCACTGAAAGCAACTTATGCTTAAATACACTCTGTGAGCATTTAATTTCCTGCAAAATCCTGTCTTAAAAGATGTTTTGATTCTGAATTTCCTCGTGTACACAGCTCTGAATGTTAATGTGGACATATTTGTGGCTGTTAAAGAAGCGTCACTCTTTACTGTTTGAGTCATTGGTTTAAACACAGCAGTGACCTTTTGAATGACTCAATGTACCGCACATGGATGGATCTTTATTGTGGCTTCATATTTGCATGGATGCATGCTTGTGTGCTCATTTATTTGATATATATCTCTTAGAGTATATATTTAAGTTTGCATGTGTTGATGCAGGCATGTATGTAGGAGTGATGCAAGAGCTGAGTTCATGTATGTGTGCATAATAAAGTGGACATGTAGGACAGCTCCAGCAAACCCTGGAATGACACAAGATAAGTTAGATAAATGACTACTTTATGTATTTATGATCCTCACTTTGAATCAGTGCTATGGAAATGAAAAAGCTGCTCTGGCTTAATTGAAATTCTTCATGAATTTCAGGCATGAAAGGTTTTACTGACAGGGGGATCGCAGGAATATTCATCCATCATTGTTTAAATGTATACAGCATGGTTCAGTTTAGGAGAATTCATGCATTACAGCACAATAGACTGTTGGGAGTATCATAACAGAATTTTAAATGGTTCTTCCCTCTTTTTTTTGCTGATATTTGTGCAAAGACATGAAGACGTTTTGAGCCTTCAGAGGCTGGATTGCTGGGATAAAATTCTTTACTGCAGTGGTTCTCATTTGGTTTGAGCCTCAGGAGCCTCCACTAGGATCTAGCAGCAGCATTCTGTACATCCTGTAGACATGAGAGGGACGACTGACTGACTGACTCCAAAGAAGAGGGAGTTGCAGTATTCTAAACAGGATGATATAAAGGCGTGGCTAACTCAAAACCGTTGGAGGGCCAAGAGGATTACCTCTGTTCTTTTGGGTTTAAAAATTTTTGTGCCATCCGATCTTTAATGTCCTGAAAAATGTCAAGAAGCAGCTAAGCACTGTGGCAATTCAGGCTTAGATACATTTGTGTATCATCTGCAAAGTAGTGGAAAGATTTGTTGTATCTTTTAATAAGGGGGTCCAGCGGCGGCATGTAAAGGGAAGATAGAAGGGGCTCTAAAACTGAGCCCTGAGGGACGCCACAGGAGGAGATGCTGTTTTGACATGTCACATTAAAACTTGTGTTTTTAAGATAAGATAAAAAGAAGAACAAAGAACAGCAGTGAGTTGTTTTCTTTTCAAAAATGACAAATGTCGAGTACTTACATGTCTATAGTCGCCATGTTTCGCTTTATTCCTCAGTAGCTGAGTACGCCCAGCTCAATAGTGGCTCCGTCACATGTTTTGTTGCTCTGATTGGCCCGTAGAGATGTGACAGACAGAACGTTCACCCAATCACACTGAGTTTTTTCAAAGCCTCTGCCTTTTCTCAAATGTTTCCTATTGAAGCTTTCCCTGATGGATGTGTGAAACAAATCCACCTGGCGTGTCAGGTTAATGCTTCCAACTTTGTGGCAACAGTTTGGGGAAGGCGCTTTTCTATGCCAACATGACTGTGCTGGAGTGCACAAAGCAAGGACTATAGAGACATGATTTGAAAATCTCAGTGTGAAAGAACTTGGCTGGCCCACACAGAGCCCTGACTTCAACTTCATCAAGCACCTTTGGGATGAACTGGAACAGAGATTGCAAGGCAAGCCTGAGCTCATAAATGCTCTACAGAATGAGTCGGCACAAATTCCCCCAAAAAACATTCCAAAATGTTGTGGAAAGCCTTCCAAGAAGAGTGGAGGTTGTTGACAGGGGGCCCAACTCTATCTGTATTAAAGTACATTACATACATAGAGTTAAATACATAAAGTACATTACGTACATACATACAAAGTAAGCAGTGTCAATACAGTCCCTGTTGGTGTAATGGTCAGGCACCTGAATGCTTTTGTCCTTTGTTAACTCTAAAAAGTTCATTAATCTTCTGATTAACAAAACTAAATGACATTATTTCCCTTCTTAAACAGTAAATGTGACCTTAGAAGGTTCTTTTCTGTTGTATCTTAACTGGAGAAACAGCACATTTTCATGTCTCACTCTCTCCAAACACTGTCTATCTACATCATCATCTACATCAATCATCATCATGATTGGAAAAGACGCTGTTATAAAATTTCCAAAGATTTACTTTCTTAGATATCTCACTCTCATGACCTGCATTTTTCACAGACAGTAAACCACATGCTCCAGCATTCCTGCTGTTAATTTGAAATTTCCTCCTAACCCTCATTCGTCTCCTCTTTGTTCGTTCCTTGGTGGGAGGGGGCTTAAAAAGCTTTTTCAAATGAATCATTAATTACATTTTCTTTCACTTCCCTTAATAAAGGCGTGGTTTGTGTTTTTGTTTGGGGCTTTCAAATCAGCTAAGTGAAAAGGCCTTTTGAAGTTAATCAAATCAGGCATCGGCATAATGAGAATATTTATGGCGTCCATCTCAGCTAGTAGACCTTGGAAAATAAATTTGAAGTTGAAGTTTGATCTATCAGAACCTCTCAGATTTAATAGTGTAATTAAAGCAGCTGGGCTGGCTTTTTAGCACTGTTTGGATTGAGTGTTTGTGTGGTCTAAACAAGCAATATCTCTACCTGATTCTGTTTATTAATGGGATTCTATATGCTGTAGGGTCCAGGAGGGTCTTCATTATGCCAGAATTTTAATATATCAGTAAGAATCAAATAGCATTGGTACCTTATATGATAGCATGGCAACCAAAGTAGAAGCCCTAGGCACACAATTTTGGTTATTTTATTGTTTTCAGTTTCTAAAAATTGCATGTTTGACAATTTTGACAGTGTGCAGGAGTTTGCCTGAAATGTTTGATGGATTTACTCTTCTCCTACGCACCTCTCCTATTAAATAGATGTAGTTTTAATGCCTAAATCTTGAAGCAAAAAAGCAGCCCCGGACCATCACACTACCACCACCATGTTTGACTGTTTATACAATGTCTTTTTTAGGAAATGTGTGTGGTGTTTGTGTTAGTTTGATGCCTGATGTAACGAGGTACCACTTTCCAAACAGTTCTGCTTTTGTCTCGTCAGTACACAGACCCAAAAGTCTTGTGGATCATCAAATGTGAGATTAGTTTTTGTGTTCTTTTTTGGTCAGCAGTGGTTTTGGCCTTCAAACCACTTATGGATGCCATTTTCACCCAATCTCCTTGTTATTGTTGAACCATGATCACTGACTTCAGCTTAGTCCAGTGAGGCTGGAAGGTCTTTAGATGTTGGTCTGAGTTCTTTTGGGACCTCCTGGATAAGTTGTCAGTGCACTCTTGAATTAACTTAGGTAGCTGGGAAGGTTCATCACTGTTCCAAGTTTTCCCCATTTGTGGATAATGGCTCTCACTGTGTCCTTGCAGGTCTTTAGATGTTGCTCTGGGTTCTTGAATGACATCCTTGATGAGTCGTTGAAGTGCTCTTGTGGTTTTGTAACCCTTTCCAGACTGATAGATGTAATGACTTTGTTTCTCTGTTCTTAAATTTCTTTGGATGACATCATGATGTGTTGCTTTTTGAGATTGTTTAGCCCACTTCATTTTGTCAGACAGGTTCTATTACAGGGATTTCTTGAATTAACAGGTCTGGCAGTAATCAGGCCTGGGTGTGGCCAGTGAAACTGAACTCAACTGATTAGATGTTGAAGGTCATAGGTTGAAGGTAAATGTCAATAGGCTCATTTTCAGCCCTTGCCTCCTCCAAAAACTTCTCAAAGATTAAGTATGTATATCTGTTCAACTGCTCATTAACTTAAATCTCTAATCTGCTAATAACATGGCACCAACTAATGTATTTAAGTACATGGACATAGTCGGAGCAGCAGAAATGAAAACTCATCAGACCAGTCAGCGGTTTATCACTCTTTATTGTTCAATTTTAGTGAGCCAGTATGAATTATAGCCCCATTTTCCTGTTCTTAGCTAACAGGACCAGAAACCAGACTGGCCTTCAGCTGCTGTAGCCCACCTGCTTCAAGGTTCAGTATGTTGTGCTTTCAGAGATGCCCCTCTTCAAACTTCCCTTGTAATGAGTGGTTATTTGGATATTTTCTCTTATTCGCACCATTCTCTGAAAACCCTAGAGACAACTTTGTGTGAATATCCAGTAGATCAGCAGTTTGTGTAATACTCAGACCAGACGGTCTGGCACAAACAAACATGGCATGTTCAGTCACCTTTCTTTCTCATTTGGATGCTTGATTTGAACCTCAGCAGATCATTGGGACCATGTCTACATGTCTAAATGCCTTTTAGACATGATTAGACATGATTAGATGTTTACATTAATGAGCAGTAGAACAGGTGTACCTAATAAAGTGGCTAGTCAGTGTATATTTATATAGACTTTGAGCTTGAGTGGTTCTGTATGTATGCACTAAAATAATGCCACCAACAACATAAAGGACCTGACAGGGCTTTTGCACACACTTAAAGGGATATTTCACTATTTTTGAAGTGAAGTTTTATGGGTACTGGGTAATAGTGGTTATATTAGCTACAAAAAATTTCAGTCTGTGCTGCCCAGTTGCTCAGGGGTACCTTCAAGGTATGGACAGGAACAGTTGCTCCACAGAATTTTAGCTAGTTTTAGGTAAAAATAGGCCTAAAAAAATGTACGCGATATGGAAAACTTTTAAAATGGGTTTGGCGCTATTTTCCAGAGCAAAAAGTAGCTACCTGCAGGTCTTTAGATATTGTTCTGGGTCCTTTTCTTTGTCATTTTGGCAGGCCTGCCACTCCTGAGAAGGTTCACCACTGTTCCAAGTTTTCTCCATTTGTGGATAATGGCTCTCACTGTGTTTTGCTGGAGTCCCAAAGCCTTGAATGGTTTTATAACCCTTTCCAGACTGATATAAAATCCCTTTTAAGGAGAGATTGTTCAGGGGTACCGTCAAAGTATGGCCGGGCGCAGTTTCTCCATGCTAATTTAAGAGGGTAAAAAGGGGCCCAAAGTAAATGTTGGCTTAAATGCACACTTTAAAGAAAACTTTTGAAGTGGGTTTGCCGCTTTTTTCCAGTGCAACAAGTATTCTACATGCTCTTCCACCTCACCCCATTGTTATTCCCTGATCTATGTCCATGGACTTTATGGAATCCAAACACAGAAATATCCCTTTAAAGTGTGTACAATGATCCTGCCTACATACAGAATTGTGTTTGTGTGATCTTTAATTTGTGTTTCTCATGTAGCTTTCATAAAGTGTGGTATAAGTTAGATAAAGTTTAAAAATCCCTGTACTTTATGTCTGTAATTTTTTTAATCTGTTTGTGCGTAGGCGTTCGTCTGTTTGGAGGACGAATGTCTTGGCAGAGTCTGCCCTGAAACTTCCAACAACACATTGAGCTTTTGGAAACAGACTTTCTGAGCTGCAGCATCCTTCAGTGTTTTAAAATCTTAAAATAATGAGATAGAAAATACAAAATGCAAAGTTTTGAGTGTGATTTGGCATTCTGGGTGTACATGTTGTCTTTCTCACTGTCTTTTATTAGACACTCTCTTTATTTTCTAGTGTGAACACAAAAACTGGACGGGTTTAATGACTGAGCAGCTGCATGCAAGCCTAATTTCACCAAGTCCAATGCCGAGCATCAGATATAGTGGTGTGAAGCACATCAACACTAACATAGCAGAGTGATTTGCAACAGAAACAATGTCAATTTAAACCCAGCCTTCTTCCTCTCTGCTCTGACTTATGGAGGCCTACACTGAGTGGCTTGGCTAGCGCGTCAGTAAGCAATTTTTGTTCCACGAGAAGAAGAGGAGTTGGCCATTGTCTCTACTTCAGAGTTTCTTCTTCTATTGGAAATCTGGCAGCTATTTCAAATTTTGGTGCAGCAATTGCTACTTGAACGCGTCTGCGAGGCGATGCTGAACAGCTGTGTCATCACCATGGCGTATTGGGAGGTGGGTGGGCACGCTTGGGCCCTGCTCCAGAGCAGGACTGTTTCAGGTGCAGCGTAGCCCGACTCGGCCAAACTGGTGATGAAAAAGTGAATCAGCATGGCTTAGGTTTGGATCCAGGTGGCCAAAAGACCACAGTGCACCATCATTTCAGGTTGCAGGCTATTTGCTAGAGTGGTTGTATCGGTGTCACATGAATCCAGCAGGAATTAATATCTCTAGCAGCTGAAGGTATGTTTTGTCTGGTATCCCACTCATCTTTAGTCCTAGATGATTAAAAGAAGTGGGCTGTGCCTTTGTCTCTCTCAAAGCAGCAGATGTTGCTCCCTGCTCTCAGCTAGCATCGCGATACTAAAGTTCAGTTGAGTGTCCGACGGTAGACACTTTACATTCCAACCAGATTCATCCCAATAAAAGTCTCTGCTTCTTATTATCATAAAATGCTTTTATTTTGAGGAGCAACATCAGAAAAATTGAGTTTTTAAAGCAACAACTCAACTCAGCCGAATAAAAATGGTCTCTATAGATCATTTTTATTGGTATAAACATTAGCTGATTTGACCTCTAGATAGGTGTGTTTTAACTGTTATCCAAGAATGAGTTAGTTGGCGTTAGCCTTTCTAACATGGCGGATGCCATCATTTGGCCTCAGATAACCTCTTCAGAAACCAATGAGTGGCATGACTGAACCTACGTCCATGTTTATACAGTCTATGATCTCAGCCAATGTTAATAAAGAAAAGCATGTGATATAAGTGGTGACTTTCTTTAGGATTTCATTTGTAAGCTCTGAAAAAGCAGTGTACACCTTGTGCATGTGCAGATAAATGCAAATGTAAGTGTGTGTTTTGAACATGTTTGCAGTCGAAGTCTAAACAGATGTTGAGCATTAATGAGCCACGTCCATCCCTCCATGGATGCAGCATGTCTGTGTGCATGATGTGAAAGAATTCCATCTGTTCCTCCACATTAACGATTCACCAATATTAATCTAATGACTTTTAACATGCAGGCCTGTGTTAATGCGATTGAACTGGTTACAGTGGTGTTTGTTTCTTCAGCATGATCATTCCATAATCAAGCTTTGTTTCTTTTTTTTATGCCTTCCTTTCTCTCCTGCTCAATCCTTCCTTCTCCTCCTTTTTAGCTCCATTCGGTCTGTGCTGATTTAATTAAGACTGATTTTATTTCCCGCATGACAAATTCAAGCAATTTCCAAGAACTTAAAGTGTTTGCTTTTTTTAAGTCCGACCTGTTAAAGTTAGGGATGCTGCATGCTTCCGTAAAAAAGGGAAAAGCACATATTTAACAGAAAAATATGTGAAAGTGCCTTCCCTCCACTTCCCGTCATCCCTCCTTCCCTCTTCCCCCCTCCAGTTCAATGACAAAGCCATGCACGCGACGTGTTTCGAGAACCTGGTGCAGGCAAACACACGCAACAAGAGGAAACTCAAAGACGCCGTGCAGACCATCACTGCCAAGGGCACCACCAACTACAAAAGCGGCTTCGAGCTGGCGTTTAAACAGCTCGCAGAGGTAGACCATGGTCTGAGACATATTGATGTCTTATCATGAGAGTTTTTTGTTGGGTTTTTTTTCATTATTTTCTCCAACATGTTTGCTGAAACATGCAGACAAGTCCAGAAGTAGCCTGATTACTTCTTGGCCTATTTAAATAGTTATGAAAATAATAGCATGCTGTAGGACATTCTGCAGTAAGGATGGAACAACTGTGAGTAATTGGTGCCCTCTTGTGGTGATATAAGTAATTACAGCTTGACATAACTGCTTCTTTCTGTTGTCAACACAAATATCAGGTGTAAATTGACATTTTTGGCAGCTAATGTAACAATGTATTCAACTTAGATGATAAACCCTTTAAAGGGCACGCACTGAAATATTTAGAAATTCAAATTTTAAGCCCTAGAATATTATTGGTGGACATCCTAATACAGTGGTTATCTTTGTCAATTATATATGTATTTCATTATTACGGTGAAAATCAAGGTCAACAAAGTGGCCAAATATGGCAAAAAAAGAAAAATCCTTAAAGTGCTTGCAGGTTGTTTTGATACAAAATATTTATTTTACAAGACATCAGGGATTGTCTTTAGATTTCAACCACTTTTACAGTCAAACGTGGCTGACTTCAGAGTACTGTATAAGAAAAGCTGACTGTATGGGGGGGATTAAGGGGAGAGCATCCTGGGGCACAGCTAAATGGGGGGCCCATGGAGGTTTGCAAAATAGCGCTTTAGTAAAGCTGTCATAACCCTATTTAAATGTTTTTACCTGAATAGTAGAGTTCTTCCGTTTCGGATGCCAGTATCGGAAATTCGTCCAGTAAAGATTAAAATGCAGGTATTATTTTTTAGATTTGCTTTGTTTAACTATGCTAAATTGTAGAGTTAAAAACATGAAATCTATTCTTCTTGGAAAACACTGCATGCAAGAGTTACTGTTTCATAGACCGCAGCAGCATTGCGTGACATTTTTTCTCTGATTGTTATCGTTAAAATGCCTTCCAGACCGGCGCTGTCGTACACAACAAGAAGTGACACAGTCTATCAAAAGTTTAATAATTCTTTATCTGTAAATCGTTGCCTCTTACTTGTTCTTCCTCTTAAGGCTAGCCATTGTGCCTTCCCATTGATGCCTTTGAATCCCTTGCAGCAGCATTTTCAGCAAGCCTGGAACTCGTGTGACTTTTCTGAACTTTACTGATTAAATCCACACCAGTAAACCCGATAAGAAACACCTTTTTTTATCAATGTTAATCCAATTTCTATCATTTATTACTGCTAGCGTGAACGCTAACCATCATAATGTTTACCCTCTGTGAGAGTCTGTCAGCCAGTGGCAGGCTGTTCTATAAGTTGAGCCAAATTCTGAGCCAAATAAAAGTCTAAAATAATTTTGCACAGTCAGTCCGGAAAGTTCACACCAGTATGGAGTTGATACCCAACACCTTGGTATTGGAATCAGGAAGGAAAAAATGGTATTGGAACATCTCTACTGAATAGTAGCCACTCTTATCAAAGCAACAAAAATGTATTTCATTTATTTATGCCATATTATATTGCCTTCTTTAAAATAAAAACTCCTTTTCATAAGGGCAAAAATGGGTTAACAGAGGCAAAAATGTGCTGAAAGTGGCAAAAAAAAAGAGGTTAAAAGTGGCAAAACGTGCAGAAAAAGTAATGAAAATGAGTAACAAGAGGCAAAAAGGTGCATGGAATTGTGATATATGGTTAAAATTGGCAAAAATGGGCATAAAAAGTGTTGAAACAGGGTAAAATATGGCAAAATTGGGTTTATAGAGGCACCAAAAGGCAGATTTGGGTTAAATGAAGTTTAACAGTTACGATGCATTCTTTTTTTAACTACAATGTAATGATGGTTCTGCCTTCAGTTGTCCTTCAAGGTTTTTATGTATTTATCCATTTCAGTGTTGTATCTAAATTTGTGTGATTGTGTTTCTTATGTTTTATGTTTTTACCTGCCTGCAAAGCAAATTTCCCTCAGGGGACATTAATTTTGAAAAGTTGGCATAATCCGTCAAAAGACACAAAAATGGGTAAACAGAGGCAAAAAAAAAGGGCAAGAAGTGGCAAAATAGGTCAAATGTGATGGAGATGTATTTTTATCTCTAAGGTGAATGTATCAAGAGCAAACTGCAACAAGATCATCATGCTCTTCACTGACGGAGGAGAAGAGCGGGCTGAGCAGATATTTGAAAAATACAACCCTTCACAAGAGGTAAGACTGCAAATGCAAAATGATCCGATGGTAAAAATACACATTTTCTCCCCCTAATTCACTTTTTACTTACACTGTCTCTCCCTCATAGGTGCGCATCTTTACTTTTTCAGTAGGTCAACACAACTACGATAAAGGACCAGTCCAGTGGATGGCCTGCCAGAACAAAGGTATGAGGAACATCAGAGCTTTGGTATCCAATTCATGCTGAAGTCAAAGCTCTAGTGCATAAAAACTATAGAAATGACTGCTTCATGGAGTTTAAGGGAGTTAGTGCCTATGGCGTGGGCAGCTTACACATCTGTCATCCTCTAAATAGTATTTACACAGCTTTTTCTCTATAACAGACTTCTAAAAAAGTACAGAAACAGCTTGTGTACTTTATAAATGACAGTAACTCTGACAAATCAGGCCATTTGAACATTTTCTCAGACATCATTTGGGGTAAAATGTATGAATAGAGCTGAAAAATATGAACATTGATATATATTTTAAATGTATTTCCCTCTGTCAGGATACTACTATGAGATTCCATCTATTGGAGCCATCAGGATCAACACCCAGGTAAACTTTGATTCACGTTTCCAGCTCTTGTCCTGGCTTTTACCCTTGTGAATGTCCCCCTCTTGTGGTGGAAGGCCTCATGTGCATGTTTCCAACAAAAAGCCAGTTTCATCTCTCTGCAGGAGTATCTGGATGTCTTGGGTCGGCCCATGGTTCGAGCCGACAAAAAGGCCAAACAGGTTCAGTGGACCAACGTCTACCTGGACGCACTGGTAGGTTGTGTGATTTAACAAACTCCCCAAACATGGAAGGAGAGGCAGAACTATGACAGATATAGGAAAAAGTTGTGACTGCTGCATTTGTAAACTTGTGTGAGAATGAGGCTGTTTTCTGTCAGATAAAGGATTTCAGATAAGTCTCCATCAATGATGCCAAACATTTGTGGTCCTGGTAAACTCAGCCTCAACTCTGCTCCAGTCGTGTTTGTGTAAAGACAGATAAAGTTGATTTGAAAAATGCTGCATTTATCTGTTCCAGCGCTGTTTTAGGCGACAGTGATGATAAGAGAGCGGTCTGGTAGACTCAGCCAAGCAGCTTGGATGCTGTCATCTGTTTACTGATAACACGCTGTCAACTTTAGCGACTTTTTTGAACTTGTCATTGGCAGAAATGTATCTGCCTTTTGTTACAAGCAGCATCATATTTTAAAGATTTAGCTTTATGTGTTTCCGTGATAAATCTGCTGTTTATGATGATATTTGATCAAATGTTTTCACTATTTGGATTTTTAGTCAAAAAATATGCATTGAAAATAGAACAAAAGAGGGAATGAGAAAAAAATGGTAGCTGTTCCAAATTATGTAATTTCTCAAGGATCTGAATTTCTTTTAAATTTATTTTCCAAATTCTTCACAGGTGAAAAAATCTTAAAAGATATTTTTGAAGTATCCTATAAAAGGTACCCCAAAATTTCTTCAAAATATTTCCTAAATATTTCAATAAAACTTTATCATGAAGCCGTAAAATTCCAATAAAACTGTCCCCAAAATTACATGTAAATTCCTAGAATTTATAAGCAATTTCCCCCAAAATTCAAAGCTAATTTACTCCAAAATCCTGATCAAATTCTCCAAAAAAAATTTTTCTCAAAAATGCCATGAAAGTGATAGAAATTTCCCCAAGACATTAAAATAAATTATATATAAATTACTTTTTATGTCCATAAAATCCTTTCAAATCCATGTTCCCAATCTAATTCTCCAAAATTTACAAATTAATTCCTCAAAATTTCATGAAAATGAAGGAAAAGATTACCCAGACACCAAACAAATTCTGTGGAATTTCCATGAAATTCTTGAAAATTGCAAATAATCCCCATTCTTTGTCCCAACAAATTTTCCAAAATTTACAGATTCATTCCTCAAAAATTCAATGAAAATGAAGAGAATTTTACTCAGACATCCAAACAATTTCCCTGAAAATTTCCATGAAATTCTTAAAAGAACAAGGGCCCCTGCCAAAAATTCCTCCTAATATTCCTGTAAATTCCATGTAAATCCCTGAAAATTCTCAAGCAACTTCCCCAAATATCAGAGCAAATTTCTAATTGAATTCCCGAATGTTTCCAAATAAATTTCTCAAAATTCCATGAAAATATATGAAAAATACCCAAAACAACATCAAAACAAATACTCAGAATTTTCCATGCAAAATTTCTGAGAATTTCTAAGCACACCTTCCACACCTCCAAATCCATTTACCAAAAATTTACTTAAAACATTTTCAAAATTTCCCCAAAATACCTGGAAATTTCACAGCCACCTCCCCCAAACATCAAAACAATGTTTCCAAATTCTCATGAAAACTCCCAATGAAAGTCTTTAAAATGCACAAACATATACCCCAATACCCCCAAATAATCCATGAAAATTTCACAGCAAATTCCTCCAACATTTTAAGCAAATGACTTAAACTTGAATCAGATTTTCTTACCATTATCTCAAAAATTTGGAGGGTCTTTGGAGGACAGTTAGGTTTTTAGTAAAGCAATTGTTTTCCTTTTTCTTATTTGGGTCTTTCAGTCATTTTCTGATGTTTTTTGCTGCTGAAAAGCCCATAAACTGGTTATTTCTTTAATAACTTATTGTTTGTTTCATATTTAGGAACTCGGCCTGGTGATCACTGGAACTTTGCCTGTCTTCAATAAGACCAACACGGGCTCAAAGGTGGGAGGAAAGTTTTTGTGTTCTTTTCATCCGTCTTGTTAACAGTCGACTCACTGCCTAAATTTACTGTAAGTGTGACACTTTGACCCCATGGGAAGATTTAAGTCTGCGGTTACACCATAATGTTTACCAGACTAAAACAATAGACATACAACATGATTACTCTCAATTATCCTCGCATCCTTTCCTTTCATGCTTCTCTTTCTTGTGGCTCTTCCTTGTATCCTTTGTTTACGCTGAGGTCCCTTAAAGGCCTCCCACGTGCCTCCACAGGAAGATGTCATAAAGCAGATATCAAAAAAGAGATCAAACCTGCGGATCAGGGAGACAAATGATCCAGTAGCTAAGTGCTTCAAGATGAGTTAACATGTCTGCCTCGAAGGACTTGGGGTTACCTCCAAAGTTAAAGCTGGAAATGCCTTGTCAGTGACTCATGGCGGCATGTAAAGCTTTTGGGAATGACGCTGTCCAGATTTCTGTTGCACTCCATTTCCTTGAAATCCTTCAGAGTGCGCAGAGGGACTTGACTCATCCAGAAAGAACAACAGGACTCATGTATGTCTTACGCTGACTCTTTTACCCCTAGTTCCTCTGTTTTTACTCCTGCTGTGGTTTTCTCTTTTAGAAATCTCAAAACCAGCTCATTCTGGGTGTAATGGCTATAGACGTCTCCCTGGAAGATATCAAGAGGCTGACACCTCGCTTTACTGTAAGAACACAAACAATAACAGACTTTGATCTCAACTATATGGCATTTTCAGCATATTGGAGTACTCTTTCTGACTAGATATCTCTCTTTATATTTCCTTTTTCTTGTAGTTTGGACCAAATGGTTACTACTTCGCCATTGACCCCAATGGATATGTGCTTCTTCACCCTAATCTCCAGCCAGGGGTAAGCTAAAAAATCACTGGACTTAAACCGTTTTCCCCAGAGATTATTTTTCCAAAAGACTGGTTAACTTGCATAAAACTATCACTTGGATTGTAACACTGGTCTAGCAGGTAAATAGCTCTTCCTCTGTGGATAAGAAAAACCTAAGTCAGGGAGAGAAGCAGCAAAACCCAGAGCAGAGAAGGCATCAATGACAACAGAATGACACTGATTAAGTCAGAAGCCAACAAAAGAGGAGGAGCGTAGCCAGGCAAGAGCACAACGCTGTTGAACACATTACATTGAGCAAAAATCCATTAAGATAGTAAAATTATATCAAATTATATAACTGCCAGAAGATATAAGCATCAACATGAATGGTTGTTTGTCTCTACATGCCAGCCCTGTGATTGGCTTGCGACCAGTCCAGAGTGTAACACGCCTCTCACCCAATGACAGCTAGGATTGGCTCCAGTCTTCAAATGGAATAAGCTGTATTGATAATAAAAGGGTGGATGGATTCCTAATCACAGTTTGCTCCATCTGTCAGGCACGGCCTGAGCTGGCCTGGAAACCCCCCAGGATTTGTTGGCACATTTTACCTTAAAGGTGTTCATAATCAGGGCTAGTCTCACATGATCTGGGAGTTTCTTCCAGGACTGTGCTGTATGAAAAAACTGCTTCTCTGTGTGTTGTTCAAACTCCCGGGACAGTCTGTAGACCAGCCCCAGATGTGGTCCTTGATGGTTCATATGTCATAAGGATGTCAGTAATGTTCTTGGATGCTGAGCCACAGAGACTTGTAAACACACATTTTTAAACAAGTATAGAGAGCAAGGATTTGACACTTAACAATAAAGTTTATCACATCTTGTCACATTCCTCAACCAAGTCTAGGCTCTGTCTCACACGTGTCCCTCATCTTTTTATATCTTCCATTGAAAATTAAAAGCACCTTTATTACAAAGAGTGATTCATCCCCAAGTTTTTGTGGACATGCATGGATGCTGTTCATAAATAACTGAAAAGACATTAGATGTATTAAATCCGCAAAGCATGCTGTGACTCAACATGGTCTTTTAACACAGAGACTGAACGGGTGGTCCACAACATATTAGCATACACACTGCTGAAAGACTGTGGACATATGCAGCCCAGACCAGCTCACAATGTTGTCTAAGTGGTTTGATTTTAATCCTTTTTAAAGACATTTGGCTGTTTATACCTGAAAGCAGAGCTTGTGATCTGACCACAGAGGAAGCAGATTAATACCAGGTGTAATCAAAGCCTTACAGTATACTCTCTCCTTCTGCATGTGAGGACATTATGTTTTTATTTAGATAGCTTCCCAAATTTCCATTGAAGCTGAGTAATTTGCTTGAAATTAGGGACAATTTGAAATCTGGAAAATATCTTTGGATATTTTGTGGAATTTGCTTGGAATTTTTTTAATGTTTTCATGGAAATAAAGGGGATTTGTTTGAATATTTTCGACTCTTTCACTGGAAAATTTTTGGGTAGAAATTTGCCTCAATTTTTGGGAGGTATTTTCATGGGGATTTAGGAAATTAATTTGAATTTTTGGGTTAATTTGTCTGGAAATTTGCATGCAAATCGTGGAAATTTGGAAAATATGTTTGCAATATGGGGAAATTGATTTAGGGGGAATTTGGTTTGAAATTTTTAGGAATTTAGAGAAATTTTCAAGTATTTTAATTTAAAATTTTGGGGATATGTTTGAATGATTTTCATTGGAAGAATTTTTAGGAAATTTCATAGCAATTTGGGAACGTTGGGTGTTTGGGAGAATTTGTTTTGAGATTTTCAGGCATACATATGGAAATTTGGAAAAAGTATTTATATTTTTTTGTGAAATGGATTGGATTTTTTACCGGGAAATTTGCTGTAGAAATTTTTGGTATATTCATTGGAATCTAGGAAATTGTTTGAATGTTTGGTGGAATTTGTATGGAAACTTTCAGGCATTTTCATTGAAATTGGAAAATGTATTTTTAATTTTAGGGAATTTGATTTGAGTTTTTGGGCAAATTTCCTTTGAAATGTCCATTGAAGTTTGAGTAACTGCTTGAAATGAAGAGATAATTTGAAAATAAATTTTGAGCATTTTAAGGGAATTTCTCTGGATATTTAGGGAAATATGCTTAAAATTTTTAATGATTTTCAGGGAAATTTAGGGTAAATGTCTAAATATTTTGGGCAAATTTCAGGGAATTTGGCTTGATGTCTGGGGGAAATGCCCATTTTCATGAAAATTTGGGGATATTTTTAAATATTTTGGAGAGTTTTAAGAAATAGAAAAGCGAGCTTGTGTCTGAGGAAGTTTTAGTATCTCCTACCTCACTTATATATTGCAGTACTAAATGAACATCAAAGTGAATCTCTGCAGCACATCCAAAGCTCTCCTGGGTTACCACACTGACTTTGTTTGTTTCATTTGGCTGACTGTTAAATTCTTATTGTAAAATGTTCCGGTGGTTCAAAGTGTTGTTTGTTGGAACGTTTCAAGCTGTTTTTCATTGGCCTTTGAGAAAAGCACTCTTCCTTTAAATTATCCATGCACACATTGGTCGCAGATGATTACAACACTCAAAAGTCAGCGCTGACAGACAAATTAGACCATACTATGTTCTCTGTTCCAGGCTGCAAAAATGTATGTATAGCAATCTCATTTTGGACACACAAGATCAACAACTGATGTTTACTGCGCCTTTGTACTCAAAGCCTCCCTGAATTATAAATTATAGTATGCACTGAGGACTGATTGCTTACATTTCCTCACAGACCGTCCAGTTTCATGAACCGGTAACGCTGGACTTCTTGGACGCAGAGCTGGAGAACGAGATCAAAGTGGAGGTTTGGGGAATAGATTACTCCACCTGAGCTCATGTCACAATCAATAGATTTAAATGTTTTTGGATGTTGTACAACTGATTATTTGTTTCCTTTGATAATTAGCTAATTCTTTTATTTTTGATTATTTGGTCCACAGATGAGAAGAAAAATGATTGACGGTCTGACGGGGAATTACACAATTTCTACTTTGGTGAAATCCCAAGACGAGGTGATTTCATAACAGAGAGATATTAAGTCCATGATAGTGATTAACATATTTACTTTGATATGCAGTGCACTAATGTTCTGACCTCTCTATTGCCCTCAAAGCGCTACATTGATTTAGGCCAGAGGACGTACACCTTTGCACCAGTGAAGGGAACAGATTACAGGTAAATACTGAGCATGAACTCATGAATAATTGATGGTACTTTTCTGTCCAGAAAAGGCGGACATCCAGATGTTTTGCACTGACAGAGTTTTCAAAATGCTCTGTATAATTGCATAAAAGTATTTCGTTCTCATTTGTGCTGAAGCTGAACGAGTTCAGGATGAAGGCCAGGCATGGTTTAAAGAGCTCGAGGTGGAGCGCTGAGGGGGCCCGCCTGCTGCTAAAAACACTTAGCAGGACTTAGTGAAAGATCTTCATGGGGCTTTAATGAATTCTTCCTCCAAACATGTTTTTACAAGTGGACTGGGTCGGTTGAGCAAGATCTCGTGAAAGCAGTTAATGAGATGCTAATTCGAAAATAAGGAAGGGGTTTCAAAATTAAACAATTTTCATATTAATCTTTGGAAAAAGTTCATTTTGTAGACAAACAGGAGGATAGAGGCCACTGATTTTTTTTTAAACTCTGAGGATAAAGTCAGAATTGAGAGATTAATGTCAGGTGTCTGAGTTTAAAGTGAAAAATCTGACATTAATGTTAATATTCTGACATAAATATTGGAATATAAATTAGAATTCTGAGTTTAAAGTCAGAATTCTGGGATTATAGCGAGTATTCTGAGATTAGGGTCTGAATATAAATCAGAATTCTAAATTTAAAGCCAAATATCTGAGTTAAAGTCAAAATTCTGGGATTAAAGTCAATATTCTGAGAAAAGGTTCAGAATATAAATCAGAATTCTAAATTCAAAGTCAAATTCTGGGATTATAGTCTATATTCTGAAATCAAGATTTGAATATGAATCAGAATTCTGAGGATAAAAAAAGATTTCTGAGTTTCAAGAGAAAAATCTGGGATTAAAGTCAATATTCTGAGATTAAGGTCGGAATATAAATCTGACTCCTACATTTCTGAGATTAAGACATTAAAGCCTGATAATTATTATATTCTACCGAAATTGAAAAAAGAAAAATTGGCTTAAAATTTAATTTCTAATTTAAGGCATCTGAGTTTTCAGCCTTGTTTTAAAGGAGCTAAAAACTTAAAATACCTTCACAGTCGGAGTAGAGCAGTTTATTTATTTATTTTATACTTTTTTTCTCCTTCATGTTTGAAACAAAAGAAAAATCTAAAAAGGACCCAATTGCAAAGCACAACAAAATTTATTTAAACAAAGATGAAAGACTAAAACTGAACTACTCTTAAGAAAAAGAGTCCACAAAAACTTCCAAAATACAAAGAGCTCACAAAAATATTACAAAGAAACACCGGGGGGCAAAAGACGTCAGAGGCCTGTATGATGAAGCTGGATTTTCTCTTATCAAGATAACTTCAGGATTAACCCTGAATTTTCTGTACAACAACACTGGTTCACTTCTTACCAGGATAAATCATCGTGGTAACTTATGCTGAATGGCTAACCTGCTCCAGAGCAGGTTATGTTCTGGATGCAAGATCAGGGAGTATTAAAGCACCGCCTCCTGACCAATCAGTTCTCTTGGAAAATGGCCTGCCCATTCTTAGAAGATCCTGTAGACATTAGTGCACAGATCGTAAGAAGAGCGCTTAGGAGAGAAAGAATTTTTAGGGATAGATGATCGATAAATTCCAGTGATTTCATCCAGAGACAGTGTGGAGAAATAAAGCCTTGTCACTCGCTGCTTTGATGTGTGTTTTTATATTTGATTTTCACTTGTTCCCAAGTCCTTTTTGCTCCACTAGGGTTGCATCTGAAATAACAGGGTTAATAATAATGGTCACACATGGCATAACTGCAGAAACATGGATTAATGGAGCGCACAACTACTGGTGCCATCACTGAGAGGAATAAATATTACAACACAAAATTCTCTGAGGAAGCTCTGCCCCAAACATCTGTGCCGTAATAAAGTGAAACTGAGTGATCAGAGTGCTGTCCGTTTATATTGTCCGATTAATTAATATTGTATAATCTGACGAATTTACGCATTAACAGAGTCAGCAATTTTCTGCCAGCATTCCTTACTGGCTTTTGCTGCAGCGATAGTGTTGCTTGTGGCCTGGATGACTGCTTTTAGTTCCTCATAGTTTTTGAGAATTATTGTATGTTCCTCCATTGAGAAATATGCTGCTCTGCAGGATTTCTCCATGTTTGTGATTGGTCAGATGCTGCAAACACCACCCCTTTTATGTGAGCGCGCATGATTCAGATTGGAAGACCCTGGGTGCAGTTACCAAGTTGATAACCGGCTTCGTCACACAGCTGATCTGGATTGCGAATGTCTAAGTCAATCCAGCTAGCAGAGAGATATCCTGGGCGTGTTAATCCAGCTTTGTTGTACAGGCCTTTCGACACACTCAACGAGCTGACAAGGGACAGAGAAAACACAGAAACTAAACAGAGTGGGATCAGACACAGGTGTGACAGCAGACACAGGTGAACCTAATGAGATGCAATCAAGGTGGAGGGAAAAACATGAGGGCTAGAAATCACACATAAGGAAGTTAAACTACAAAACGAAACAGGGAACATGGAAAACTTTTACAACAATTACAGTGAAACACAGAGACACAGGGACAGAGAGATGACATAGACATTAACACTAGAAACTTAAACTAAGACCCTCTAAGACTACACAAAGAACACTAAACACAAGGAGGAAAACAATGAAACAATATGTTGAAACAGGGAACAAATCAAACTCTGAAATACTACAGTGAAACTCAATAACATCACAGTGTTCATTCTTCAGCTCCAATATATTAAGACAAATTCCTTGTGTGTTTCAAACTATTTGGCAGTAAACCTGGTTGTGGTTCTTAGAGTCATACTGCATTTAGTCCATGCAAAAGTCTGCACTTTCCTGCTATTTTGATATATTTTTGAGCATGTCTCTTCCAGCCTGGCCCTGGTGCTTCCTGACTATAGTATGCATTACATCCGGACAACCATCAGTGACACAATCACCCAGGCAAAATGTAAGTGCCATTAAAGCTCCACTCTTAGTTTTTCCATTCACTAAAGTTGACCCATTATTTGGACAGTTTGGTAAATGTTGGAAAATGACTCCTCAAGTCCACGTGTTTCGTTGTTTTTCTCCATGTAAGGCTGAGAAACCTTCTGCCAGTGGTTTCTATCTAACAAGAGCTTGTTTCCAGACAGCGGGACGAGTGGCTCCAGTGTTTTCTTTCACACTTACACTGCTCATGAGTTAATTTACAACTAAAGACATGGCTTTGAGTGAATGTGCGTGTCTTTAAGTGGATGATCGTGTATGTTTCTGCTGGAGCCTGTTGAATGCTTTTCAGTGGATCAGAGGGTCCATATGCAGAGCTGTCATCTCATATCTCTTTCGAGCTGTCTGTTTCCACTTGTAAAAGCTGTCGTTGACTCAAAGACTGTTTTACAGTGCATATATATGTGTGTGTGAGTCTGTGTGTGTTCACTGCATAAAGCTTTGCTCTCACTGTCTGTCTGCTAATTTAAAAGAAAAACAGTTTTATTTTTCATTATTAAAAACAAAAAATAACTTCTTTTTCCAGAGCAAATCACATCTTTGACATCTAAATTCCCTGCTTTTTGGCTGTGAAAGCTGTCAAAAAATGTACTGGCAGAGACTTAAAACTTCCCCAACACATCATCCATCATTATGTGGCATTTCATCACCTCCATATTTACTTGTAGAGTTGAATTAAGTGCTATTTTGAGCTCAGACCCATTTGAAAATGATGCAATCGAATATCTTAGATATGAATGTTGGTCTAGCAGATGAATGCATGAGCAACTTAGTAAGAAATACACCCATGCTACTATAACTTATTCTTTTTCATATTTGTCACACTTTAAATGTTTCAGATCTTCACACAAATTTTAATATTGGACCAAGATATCTTGAGGAACTACAAAATACAGCTTTTAAATGGTGATTGCATTTATTAAGGAAAAAAGCCCTCCAATCCTTCCTGGCCTTATGTGAAAAAGTAATTACCACAGTCTAAAGAAATTCAAGAACAGATGAGAAGTCATTGATATCTATCAGTCTAGAAAGGGTCCCAGAGCAATCTAAGGCTTTGGGGCTCCACTGAACTACAGTGAGAGCCATTATCCGCAAATAGAGAAAACTTGGAACAGTGGTGAACCTTCCCGGGAGTGGCCTTCCTACAAAAATTACTCCAAGAGTGCATCGGCGACTCATACAGGAGGTCAAAAAAGAAACCAGAACATCTAAAGACCTGCAGGCCTCACTAGACTCATGATTCAACAATAGGAAGAGACATTTTGATGATCCTGAAGACTTTTGGGGAAATATTCTGTAGACTGATGAGACAAAAGGAGAACTTTTCTGGAAGGTGATAATTAAAAGAAATTCATACCAGCAGTCAAACGTGGTGGTGGTAGTGTGATGATCCAGGGCTGTTATGCAGCTTCTGGACCAACTTTATTGGAGGAACCATGAATTCTGCTCTCTACCAGAAAATCCTGAAGGAGAATGTCCGTCCATCAGTTCGTGACCTCAAGCTCAAGCACACTTGGTTCATGCAATGTCCAAAAAGTCCACATAATGAAGGTTTTGGAGTGGCCTAGTCAAAGTCTGGACTTGAATCCAATTGAGATGCTGTGATATGATCTTAACCAGGCCTCTCGTGCTCTACAAGCCTACAATATGGCTAAATTAATACAACTCTGCAAAATAGAGTGGGCCAAAATTCCTCCATGACTTATTGCCAGTTATTGCAAACACTTGCTGCCAAGAGTAGCACAACCAGCTATTTGGAATAGGTTTGGGTGCTTTTTTTCCTTAATGAATGAAATCATCATTCAAAAACTGGCTTTTGTCTTCAAGCTGGTTATCTTAAATTATTTCTAAAGCTTATTTAATGACCTGAACATTGGAATGTGACAAATAGGGGGTTTGACAGAAGGGCATAGACTTCAAAAGGAAAGAAATGACTTCAGCATTTTAAAGGTAAAATATATAACTCTCAGGGTAGATGTCCAGTTTGGCACCAGTCTCTCCAGATTAAAAAAGTTCTGTATTCTGTTTGAAAACTTAATTTCTCCTTGAATTCTATACTTGTGATAAAGTTCCGCCCTTTTGCTTCTACAGAGAGCGTCCCTGAGTGGGTGGGGCCATCTCTCTTTCTCCTAATGGTTGGAGATGGAGGGGTTTATGCAAAAAAAATAATTTAATCTTGGCACAAAAAGCAAGGACATTAGTGTTTGGTAGGTTATTTCTTGTTGTAACTTGGTAATAAACTTTATACCGTTGGAAAGCCTGTTTATTTTCTTTTTAAATGGAGCCACATTTGTAAGGAACATGCATTTGTGGGATGAGCAGCAGAGCTGAGAAGATGGGTTGTACCCATGAAAAATTTGACAAATCTCTGCCAACACCAAACAACCACTGACTCTTGTTTGATTTTGTTTGGGGGAATGGATAATTCAAGTCTGAAGAAACAAGACGTTTTGGCAATTTAACGATTTATTCATTTAACAAACAGGAGCCTCAGTAGCATGTGGAAGACACAGCCAGAACAGCCTGGGACCTCCTCCTCATGCTGGTCACCAGCCTGGTGACACACTGCTGTAGGATGGCATCCCATTCTTCAAAAAGCATTTGTGAGGCTGTTGTGGCTGTGTGTGATTCTTTCACATGATACTGAGGCTCCTGTTTGTTAAATGAAAAGCCTCAATTGACCCCTCTCTGTGATTACTGAGTGGCTGTTGTTCCTAAACTCTTCCACTTTCTATTGTCAGTTGACTGTGGAATATCTAGGAATGATGAAATTTCACAAACCTTCTCATTGCAAAGGTGCTGCCAGTAAAGTATCACTCTTGAAGGCACTGGGCTCTTCAGAATGACCCACTTTTTATTACAAATGTTTGCAAATAGAGACTCATGGCCAGCTTTATACTAACTAAAACCTCAAACCCTGAATTTGAACTCAGTTGCAAACATGACCTAAAACTAATCTTCACCTTAAATTCAATAAACACTGTAATAAAACTGTTTTCTTCTGAAATTTGGGAAATCTAGGGCAATAATTTCTCCCTGTGCTTCACCTTCTAACCCCCTAACATTATGTTGCACTTGTCCACCCACAGAAGCATGCTGTTCTTGTTATGTTTTCTTCTCTTTAATGATTACTGATAAATAATGACAATTCTACAGCACTGAATCAAACTGGCGTCTGTACTCACAAGCAGGGCTTCGCATGCAACACGCGCCCACACAGTGTGCCACACATGGCGTGCACGCGGTGTGCATGTACGTAGCGGACCCCCACCTGTTCTGATGGCCCTCAGATGTGGTTTTGGCACTGTGGTCCAAAGAACAGACAGCAGGATGTTTGCATTATTTTAGGGTGTTCCCATAAAGGAGAAAGCTGTGAGTGTGCGCCCAAAACATGAGTTGGTGCTTTTTTTGTTTTCTTGGCTTTTCTCCTCTTTGACTCACTTTGTGTTTTACAACCTTGTTAAATAACTCCTAATGGAAGACAGGATCCCGCTTGACACACAAAGCTGCATCTCTCCCGTGTCCTTCTGTGTGCTGTGTCATCACTTTTGTTTGTGAATCTCCACAGGATTGACTAAAACTGAGGCCTGGTTTGAGTCTTACACTGTACCTCTTCTATCATGCATCAAATTCCCACATCTATTTTTCATTCCTTTGTGCTGGTTTTTGTCTTGCATAGTTGTATGTGTGATCTTTAATCATGTAGAAACCCATTTAGACATGTCTTAGACAACGTATTTACTCAGCTCTGTGCAGAATGTTCACAAACTGGCAAATATGTCATTGTGAGTGTGAAAAGGCGTTCAAAAAATAAGCAGCCGTCACTCCTCAAATCTCCCTGCGATCCATCATGAGAGATACTTTCTTGGATTAGCAAGTGCTGACCCAATATCAAAGAAAAAGGCACATGGGTGCAATTATTTCCTAATCACGACCACCGAAAACAGGACAAGGAGAAGCCCATGTCGTCATGAGAATTTCACTGTGTGGAATAATCTACAGTGGACATGGCATGCTTTGTCAAAGGAGGTTATAAGCTGTGGTTCATATTTTATGTGCAAATACATCAGATTAAGAGGAAAGCTAACGCTAAAAACACGTCAACTTCATAAGTCCTGACCACATTCTAAGCCTCTGGTTGTGTTCTCCATCAGCATCATCTCCATTTCCATCCAAAGGCCTTAAACCTTTTGTTGGGAATGCAATATTTCTATTCAGGACTTGCTCTGTGAATAAAATATTGTGCCACTTCTGACCCCTGTGGTTTTACCCTGTCCTTTCTTTTCTCCCTTTCTTTTCCCTCTCGTCTTTTCCTCCCCGGGGGGATGATTCTCTCCTCCACTCACTTTCTCTCTGCTGGGATTTTTTTCCACTCCAGGGGAAAATGGCAAGTATTTTTTTTTTCCTTTTTTACTTTCATCTCTATCCTCCTGTTCTCGCTCGAGCCCCGTCGATCCCTTTGCCTGGCATGTCTGACAGAGTCTATTGTGATTCTACTCTTATCTACCTGATTCTCACAGCTTTAGCTCCAGGCTTTATTCTTTATAGTTTTTAATTTCTTTGCAGAGTAAATCTGGTCTAATTTTCCTTTTTCTTACTACCAACTTCAACCATTGCATTTTGTCAAGAATTTATCAGGTTTTTAAGAGGGAAAAATTGAATATGTAAAGGTATTTTGCACCAGTGTTTTCTTTCAGTCTGTCATGTGATTAGAAATGCGACCCCACTTCCAGAAAGGTTTGGGTGCTGTGTAGGATGTTAATGAAAACAGAATGCAATGATTTGCAAATCAATGCAAATAAAATGACAAACCTGGCAAGAAGACCCAGGACTATTGAGCAGCTAGAATTCTACATCAGACAATAACTGGACAACATTCCTCTCCCAAACCTCCATGCAAATCCATGCATTCTGTTTCTATCATTTTACACAGTGCCCCAACTTTTTTGGAATTTGGGTTGAAATTTAACCTTTGGTTCATAAAGGAATTATTTCTTTTAAAGGTCACATATTATGCAAAAACACTTTAGTAGGAGGTCTGTAAGTCACTCTTCCTTTCCTTCTCTTGCTAGTGCTGCCACTCAGAAAATGTTTACTTGAACAAGCCATTTGGAGATTTTCCCATTGGTGATGTAATTCAGGGAAACTGTATGCAGTTCTTTTCTCTTCTTCTCCATTCTATTACCAGCTATAAACATAAAGAAAACCATAGCAACATCCACTGCCAGCAGGGGGCATGGTCAGACACTAAAACAGGCTGTTTTGAGCAGAGCTAAAACAGAGTGGTTTGTCGGCATGCTAATATCCAGTATCTGAGTACTTTTTTAAGCAACAAACTTCACAGACATGTTTTTGGGACCTCTGAGACCAGTGTTAACTTGTTAACAGAGAGTATAATGTGTGACCTTGAATAAATTTCCAGAATTTTTTTAAGACTGATTTTTTCTGACAAATAGAGCACTATGTCATCTGCATACAGTGGTTATTTCTGTTGAATATCAGCTGTATGGGAGGAAATTAATACTTTTTACTTTTCACCAGTTTCTGAAAGCCTGCTGGTGGACAAATTTGATGAATACGGCTACACGTTCATCGCGCCAAGGTAAGACAACACTGTTTATTAACATTGATATTTGGTAGGATTATTGATTTAAAAGTGACAGTGAGACCGGTTAAGGGCTTATATAATGCCACCTTTTCATAAGTCACTGGTTCCCAAAGTGGGGGCAGCAAGGCAAGACTAAGCAACACAGGCTGATGACTTCAACACTGTTAAACGGGAGAAATTCACTGATGTCACCTCAGACTCAACAATGTCGTTGAGAGCCTTGGCTCCATTCTTTCCTTTTGCAACATCCTACCTGCGTGAGATTTTTTTTTTCTGCTGTTGCCTCAATTAAGACAAAAAAAACCCAAATCAAACCTGGACATTGAAAATGAACAGCTGCACCCAAAACTCAAGAGATCTGTAGCACCAAATAAGTCCACAGTCGTCACTGAAAGTATTGCAGGACTCATAAATCCTAAAGATGTTCATTAAGTTTTTAATGTCAGGAAATTTTCATCTTCAGAGAGTCAGCATTTTAAAACTAAGAAGTTTTAGGTTTAATAATGTGGATAAAGAAAAGGAATTTGTGAAAAAGTTGAGAATGCTGGTGTGTTTGTCGTACATGTACGTGTTTTTACATGATAATATGTATACTATAGCTGCATGCAACCTAAATGCTACACTGGTGGCAGTGATTGCAACCCTCTCCCAGAACAACTGAATCATTCATGGGGAGTGCAGATAGTTGAGTGGTTTAGGACGCTACCCATGTGTGCGGGCAGTCTGGGTTCGAGTCTAGTCTGTGGCCCTTTGCCGCATGTCTCTCCCCACTCTTTTCCCTGTTTCCGAGTTTATCCACTGTCCTTTCTCTATCTAATAAAGGCATTAAAAGGCCCAAAAATAAATCTTAAAAAAACTTAAAAAAAAAAACCCTGAATCAATCATTCTTTATTTGTACAGTGCCAATTCATAACCAAAGTTATCTTAAGACACTTTACAAAAAGGGGAGGTCTAAACCGTACTCTAAACCCCATCATAGTTAGCGCCTTGTTTTCCTCAATTGATGCTGGTTGGTCCAGTCTGTTCTCAGAAAAGGCACAACTGTTCCAGATTGGAGCTTTAAGATTAATTTGCATGATGACAGACATGGAGCCTGGCCAATCCATCTGCTTTGCACAGTTACATTTTTCTACTTCATTGATTTTGCATAAAGCTCTGTTGTTTTCCTGTAGGGTGTACTGTAAGGACTTAAAGCCACCAGACAAGAACACAAACAACACAGAGTTCCTCACGGAGTTCAACGATTACATCGACATAAGGACTCCAAACGATCCCAGTTGTGAGTATCACAACAAGAAGAAATGCCTCTCCTTATCTTGGTGCCATCAACTATTATGTTTCCTCCAAAATCAAAGCCTTTCTACTGGATCTACTTTACTGTCTGTAGCACACGTGGGCGTCATACTCCTTACAGACGCCCATTTACATGTCAAAGAGCTGCTAAGCTTCATGGTATTTGCCCTAGAATGCATAAGTGAGCGAATCTCAGCCCATCTGGCTTGGCATTAAGGTGTGCATTGAACATTTAATGGAAAAACGCCAATGGAAACCTATTCCCAGAGGTCTTTCCCTTCAGTGAAACACAGATCTGGTTGGATAGTTTTTTTGGGTGTGCATGACCAGGCAATGCTTTGTGATGTGGAACCCCCTCTGTTCACGTTACCCATTTGATGCTAACTCTAAAAGTCTGACCATCACACGCCTGAGTGCACATGTGTGAGGCACGGCGGCTTAGATGTGACACACCACCCCACCTATACCCACTCGGCCTCGTCCAATTACTGTGTGTGTGTGAGAAAGAGCAGGACACGTCAAGCCGGGAGCACGAGCCGAGCAATAAAACACAAATCAGGGGCTGGTGGACCTTCTCCCAACATCTGACCAATGCATTAACATCACTGCCATTGGTGCATATACTCATTGATATGCATTTATACCCAGTGAGTAACAGTAAAGGTTCCCAGGCGTCTATAAAAGAGCTCCAGTTTGGAACCTAGTTCAAACATCTCAACAAAATCAACCCAGTAAAACTTTTAACCCAATTGAATTATTACTTACTCCATTATTAGCTGCTACTTTAATGGAGTCCACAGGGAGGTTAGAAAGAGAATTAAAGTAAGGCCCATGTGGACTGTTGGCAGCTTGAGTATCGTTACACGCTTTCCTCGGTTAAGCCACTGCAGTGGTGCAGAAGTTGAAGTACATTAGGAATTCCTGGGCTGCCTTCAATAAAGTATCCCTAATGAAAACCATTGCCCAAAGAGGGAAGGTGGAGGTGGAGGTGGATGGGGGGGGATAAAGTGTTACACCAGCTGTTTTCTCTGATGTGTGTGGTGTGTCATAAAGGTGGAGGAGAGGTGGTGGGGGTGTATCGACGAGCCTCGTTGTTAATGGTGTGAAGCAGGTTGTTGGAGAGTTCAAAGTGGTGGGCACTGCCAATGAATCGGCGAGCAGCTTTTATTGTCAGTTATATCTGTCAGGTGGATTTTGGGGGAAAATCTGACACCTTTATCAACCAATTTGGCTGGTTAGTTTTAATATACCATGAAACCTTGTGTTAAAAAATCATCCATTTGTCTGTAAGATTGTTCTCTCAAAGATTCTCTCATATGGACTTTTGTGTAGAGTTTTCTAATACATCACATGTTGCAATCAATTTGCAATTCATTTTGGAAGCTTCCATGTGAAGAAAACTCTGCAGAACATGTGTTGTTATTCTGTTTGGTTACCTTTCATTTCATTTTTCTTTTCACTCATATTACTATGCATTCCCTTTTGGCTATTGATGCTCCTTTGGAATTAATCCCACATATTCCAGCTGATTCCTGTTACATGGGCTTCCCAAGCCAAGTCTGAAACAACAAATAGGGTATCCCTATTTTTTAAGATGTAAGACTTCAAAGCTGATCAAAGACTGAATAGTTAATTGCTGACTTTGGCAGTGTTTGATTAAGCAAATGGTTTTAATCGCTAACTTAAGGGGTCTCATGTGGTGTTTGTAGGTAATGTGGAGCTGGTGAACAGATTGCTCCTGGATGCTGGCATCACCTCAGAACTGGTGAAGACTTGGAAAGATAAGGAGTCACCGTGAGTCAGCCCTGAAACCTCTATTGTTTCTTTTCATTGGCTAATCCAATGCTTTGTATTCGGTATGAATGTCTATACAGAAAAATTCACCACAGATGGTTCAGGTATTCCAGCATCACCAATAAATGTCATGCAGACATGAAGCACATTCCAGATTTTTGTAACTGTATATTTTATAGCTCTATCTCCCCTGCTTGTCAGGCATGGTGTCTCGGCCAGATTTGTTGCCACCGATGGAGGGATCACGCGAGTCTACCCCAAGAGGTAATCATCAAGGAAGGAGAATTGATTTAGGAGCACTGAAATGAACAGACATGCTCAGGATCATCCGCTCTTTTAAAATGAAAAACATCCGCTGCCACTTGTCAGGGACTGAGTCAAAGTTCTAGCAGACCATGCAAAGCTTGGCATTTATCTCTTGGCATTTAGCCCTAGTCTGTTCCTTCAGTTTACCACACTTTGGTAACTATGGATGTAAAATTCTCTTTATCTGAGATTTAAACAACAGTAATGAGGCTCGTATAATATTAGGACATTGCAAATGTAAGGTGATGCCTGACCATAACAGGCTTTAAAAACAAGCATGAATGTTTTGCCCTTTTATTGATTTAAAAAATCCGTCATAGTCAAGATAATAGTGCATTTTTACCAAAAAAAAGTTAAACTCTTTAATGTCAAAGTGAAAATAGTTTTCTACAAATTAATGTAAATTTGATATATTTTTTAAGGAAGGATAAGGGACTGCATACAAATTCACCCCCTTTAAAATGACTGACCTAATTCAACAGAGGTTCAGCCAACTGATGCTAGTAGTCTCGCCATCAGTGAAATTGGGATCACCTGACTGCTTTGAATGTGTCTCAAGCAATTGAAGTATAAAGACACCTGTGTCTGGATGGTCCAGTCACTGGTTAATCAGTGTTCCTGGCTACCATTACACCATGAAGACAAAAGAACATGACAAGCAAAAGGTTATTAAAACATATTAATAAAGGGATGGATACAAAAACATTTACAAAGGACTGAACATCCCCGAGAGTTCAGTAAAACTCATCACCAAGAAGTAGAAGGAATTTGGCTCATGTGTAAATCTGCCTAGATTAGACTGTCCTCACAAACTGAGTGCCTGTACAAGAAGACGACTAGTGAGAGAGGCCACCAAGACACCTATGACTACTCTGAAGGAGTTACAAGCTTCAGCAGCTGAGATGGGAGACTCAGCATACAATATCTGTTGCCAGGTTCTTCACCAGTCAAAGCTTTATGGGAGAAAGCCACTGTTGAGGAAAACTCATTAAACAGCACCCAGAGTTCACCAAAAGGCAAGTGGGAGACTCCAATGTCAAGTGGGAGGAAGTTCTTTGGTCTGATGAGAGCAAAATTGTGCTTTTTGTCCATCAGACAAGACGATATGTTTGACGCACATCACCACAAACAGTCCACCCCCACTGTGACGCATGGTGGTGGCAGCATCATGCTGTGGGGATGCCTTGTAAATGCAGAGGGTAAAATGAAAGCAGCAAAACAAAAGAAAATCCTGGAAAATCTAATCCAGTCTGCAAGAGAACAACACCTTGGTGGAACGTTTATTTTCAAGTAGGACAGTGACCCAGCAAAAGCTACGCAGAAATGATTTACAGACAACAAGGTGAATGTTCTGGAGTGGGCCAGTCAAAGCCCAGACTTCAATCCAGTAGAGAGTTTGTGGTTGGACTTGAAAAGGGCTGTAAGATTGCAGTGTGCAAGCCTGATTGAGACCTATCCACACAGACTCAGTGCTGTGATTGTAGCCAAAGGTGCACCTGACTAAATACTGACTTGGAGGGGGTGAATATTTATGCAGTCACATTGTCAAAAAAGGCCAAATGTTATTGATGTTACAGGAACCATTGACTGTAGAGACTGAGGTTGTGGGGCTCATATAGGAAAGTTTACAATATTAGTAATGTTTGTGTTTTTTATGTGTTTTGCATTTTGTATTCACCAGCGCTGGGATGGACTGGACAGAAGAAGCAGAGACGTATGAGTCAAGTTTCTATAAGCGGAGCTTGGACAATGAACTTTATATCTTTACACCGTATGCTAAAAAAGAAAGCAGTGAGTAAATCAGACTTACAGTATGGATGTGTTTGGTGTCTATGTGTCTGCACATATAAACAGTATTCCATTACTCTTCTTCTTGCAGTAATGGAATCACTTCTGGTGAGCAGAGCAGTAAACCTCAAGATTGATGATATCATACTCAAACCTGCCGGTAAGGTCACACATACACAGGGTTTCTTTAACACCTTTATTCTTTCTATTTCTGAAGTGAGCTCCATATAAACAAACTCACACTTACTGTTAGATTTAAACACCCTCGTTTCAAAACTTTAAACCTCAACCTTCTTATTTCTGTATATCTTCAGACTCACACAGCTATTTTTTACAGGCTGCTACTCCTCATTCGTCTATTCTCCCTCTCCCTCTGACATAGACACACAAACACACGCACATACAAACCACACATCAAGTTGTCTGGTCTCCTGTGATCCTTGGCCAAGTTTGGATTTTCCAAAGTTCAGAGAGTAAAGTTGATGCAGAGGTCCACCGTGATGTAGGATGTCTGGCTTTTTTTGTGTTTGATCGTAGTGGTCGGTGCAAAGATGGACATCAGCGCCTGGATGGCGATCTTCATCAATATCACTCAGAAGATGAATGTGAGTGTCTGCTTGATGCCTACGTGCAGTGTCTTTATAATTAGACTGTCCGTCTCATTTATCCTTCTGTTTAATCTGTAGTGCAATGATGAGATCTGTGGCTGCCTTCGAAATGACAAGGTAAAAGGATGGATTGTATTTTTCTCCCATTCATAATGGATAAACGTCATAAATGTGCAGCATTGATTTTAATCTCTCTGTGAATACAGAATGTAGATTGTGTCATTCTGGATGATGGTGGCTTCCTCGTGATGACCAATCAGGAGGGTGATATTGAAAAGGTGGGTCTTTCATGTACACACACTTAAAAAGAAAAGGCCAAGTTGGCTTGAAAAGGCTGAACTGCTTTCATGTGTGAAACACTATAAGAGCTTTAAAGGTACAGCGCAGAATTTTAAAGTTAATGATGATTCCAAGAACAGATGACGAGTGGTCACTGTCAACAAACTTTTTCCTCTACATGCGGACGTAAGGCTCCTGGTGTAAGGGTTTAATTGGTGACTGTGCTAACTGTTGACTTTCAGCCAAACATGTTCATAGATGTCACTGTTACAGCAGCTGATGAACACAGAAAGAGTTCTTGTAAATGTTTCTTTGTTTAGTTTTTCATTAAAACGTCAAAATATACTCATCAGATATGTCTTTAACCTTCAGGGGAAGTTGTGCAAATCTTACACGCTTTTCATTCTTCATTTTTTGATAATTTTGGCTGTGTTCATGTAAAGGGCATGAATTTTGGCAAGATTGTTTATTTTTATTTGATCTTGTTATTTCCAGCTCAGCTCCTAAAGTAGATCTAAAATACACAGTTTACAGGCAAGAGTTACACTCAAGCTGTTATGCACGAAAAGTGGACCATTGAAACCGATTCAAACTGCAGTATTTGATCTTTTTGACCATTAAAGTATAATGCATGTATTTTATCATAACTGGGTGTCAATCTGGGCTTTTGCCTTGGAATTTATTGTTTTTACTACTCTCCACCAGATGGTGTAATTTTGGTCATATTTGACATTCGGAGAAAAACATGCTTAAAATGCAAAAAAAAAAAATAAAAAAAAAAAAATGCATACAAATCATTGTTGCTGTTAATCATTGGCATATCTATGGCTATAATCATTCAACACATAAAAATTTACTTTGTCGTATATTGAAAATAATCCATTGGAAACATGGTGGCATCATGACAAAAACTTGTATTTAAAGGTTTAAAATCTTTAAAAATTAATGGTTTTTATGTCAATAATTAGGTCAGTTGCAGGTAAAAATAGCTCTTTGAAAGTATAATGAAATATTGCTGTATAAAAATTTGATAGCTACTAGTATGAAAGCACATTTTATGCTCTTACTGTGGCAGCCAGACTTTTGTAATTTAACACAAAAAATTACTTTGCATATAGTATATTGAAAGTAATTCCTTTTCAGGTTTTTTTTTTTGTTTTTTTTGTTTTTTTGTTGGTTTTTGTTTTTTGTTTTTTTTTTTAAAATATGGTGGCATTATGCCAAAACTGGCATTCAAAGAATTCAAAAAATTTAATATTTGATATCAATAGTTAGGTCATTTTTAGGTGAAAAAAATGATCTCAATAAAAAAAGAAGAAGAAATAATAAAGTATGATTTTTTTTATAACTATGAAAAGTACATTTTTTGCTCTTAGCACCTTGAGAGGCAGATAGTGACTTTGCACAACAAATAACAATGCATACAAATTAATGTTGCTGCTAATCATTTGCATATCCCTGGCTAGAATCATTCTACACTGAAATTAATATGCATGTTGTATATTGAAAATAATTATTTTTTCTTTTTTTCAATTAAAAGATATGTTGCATTATGACAAAAGCAGACATTCAGAGGGTGAAAATCTTTACAAATGAATGAATATTTGATATCAGTAGTTAGGCCACTTGTTGTTGAAAAATATTAAATCAATGAAAGTAGAACAGAATATTAATGTATAATTTTTTTATAGCTACTGTATGAACATCAAATTGTTGCACTTAGCAGCTTGAGTGTGACTAATATTAAAACAATCTGTTTGAGTTCATGAAATCCTAAAGTAAAACAAATACAGCCATGGACGCACTCAAGTGATAGTCACAAGTTTACACGGTCAGATGTACACGGCAAAATCATCAGTGTTAATTTAACTCCCATAATGTTAAATATAACACTTTTTCTGAGTTTATACAGTATCTGTGGCTTTCAAGTTAAAATCACACTTGAAAGTGTTAATATCTTAACTCCCTTGTTGTGTTGATTTTTAACACTCATAGTGTTAAAGTGTTAGCACAGTATTCTGTTATTTCCTTTCACTTTGGGTGTAAATTTGAGGTATTTATAAATTTTCATACTTAAAAAATTGCCATCTTGCATTGAACATCCTTGGCAAAGTCCAGCTTCTTATGACAAGTATGGAGCAAATAGATAAGTTGCAGAGCTAGAAAGTCAGCCTTTGCTATAGACAATCCCCTGCCACATAGGCAGTAGGTGACCAATGTAGTGAATAACTTCACTCTGGTCCACCAGAAACAAGAGCAAAGGCACCTAACAGTGATCACTGGACAACACACCAGTTTCAGTTGAGAACTAGTAAACCCAAGAAGTGTTCAAAGAGGTATCAAGAACAATGAGAGCAACAGTGTGGCGTGCAAATCAAGACAGACGCACAGATACACAGGCAATTGTTTTAAATCAACAATTAAAAAATTATGTTTTTTAATCAATATTTCCCATCATTAGAAGGTAATTATAATATCTAGTATTACCTCAAGAAATATTTTTTTGCATCATCAGTAGCGATGTCTGTTCATGATTGGTTGCTAACCCTGCGTTTCCCCAGAAGTCCTCTCAGAAAATTTGCCGTAGCTTGCTAGCTGTACAGAATGGTGTATGTTGTCATTATAGAGCCTTGCAGGGAGTGATTGTTAAAGACGGCAGGATCAGATTATTTGGTTAAGGGAAAAAAGAACACATTTAATGTATGTAAAGGACAAAATCAGTTACAATAATGTGTACTTGCTTGGCCACAGGGGGCGCCAAAGTCACCAAAGTAGTTCATTTTTATGCCTTCCTGCCTGCCCTACCACAGGGTAGGGGCCACATAGAAGGAATGATAGTTGGTTTTTAAATTTTCCATTTAAAAGAGCCACAGTGAGTGACATTTAAGACATTTGGAATTTAAAAAAGGAAGAGATTTTCTGTCAAATGTCACCGCTAAGACAAAGAGGGTGCCTCCAACTGTCCAAGCAATTCTTAACCTGTAAAAACTCACCTTTTCTTTAACACGCAAGCACATTTAGAGGAGGCCTTAGGAGGCCTGTTGCTTTATGCTAAACGCTAAGTGCAGTCACCCGCTGCCGCCTGAGTAAACGTTTTTTCATGCTGCCTCGGCTCCTTGCTAATCAGCGCTGGGTGTGCGCCGGATAAATCAGTCGCCCTCTGAAGTTTGGCAGCAGCACTAAAACCCGGGGGCCCAAGGCTTTGTTTAGAAAAGGCTGTGTGCCCTCAATCATATTTCCTACAGGAGCAAAGTCTCTCCCTCTCTCTCCCTGTGAGCTTCTCGCTTTCTCCCCCGCTCACTTTATGTCTTCCTCGCTTTAGTACGTTCCTTTTTTGCCAAAACCCTCGGGGAGTCTGCAGCCAGCAGGGCTGCGACTGTTAATTCATTATTTGTGTTATTGCACAGGGGAAGGAGAGAAGGCTCGTTTTACATTATAGATTGGAAGATTTATATATCCTCTGGCTGTTACACTAAAGAGAAATGGATGTGTGGAGGACGGCTTGTTAACGGTGACCTCACAAGGTGGAAGGAAAGGGATAGTTCGCTTTTCCTCACGCCCATGCACACCTCACATGTCCGTCTTTTAGCACACGTAGATGAATACAGTACAAACCCCTTCTGAATACACAGGCACTTAAACACTCCCATACACATGGTCGTGTCACACCTCTGAAATGCGGAGACAAACTGCTTCCTCTTAGGGGAAATTTATGGCCGCCTGGTGGACTGTGTTAATCAGATTATACTGAGGTCCATCATCCTGGTTTGAATGTGATTTACTGAGTGTGTTAGAGTGCGTGCGTGTTTTCTGCACTTTCAGGAAAACACTGGTGTATTAACAGGCAATAGTTAGAGCACTGTGATGTGTGTGACTTTCATGGCCTTGTGGGTGCTCTTATCTGCTGGAATCTACAAATAGCAGAGCTTTTGACATTTTGGACATAAAAATCAACATAAAGAAATAGTTTGATTTTCTAAACTGGAACAAAATGTTTCTAATGATCTGAGCCAGGAGGCTAAGAGATCCTCTTTAGCAGCTTTTCTCCCTCATTTTATCATAAACAGGCTATGGACAAAAACATTGATATACTGTTTAGCAAATAAAATTTGTGTTGATTGTGAAGGAAGTTCAAAAAGTTTTTCCTCCTGTTTGAAAGGTTGTTTTCTTTTCCATATTATTTCTTATGTTTATGTATGCTGATATGGATCTATATATAAAGATCAACTATTTCTTATATCCATTACAGAGATATATTCCGCATTAATCTTGGAAAGCTCCCATAGAAAGTGTTTGGGAAGGGCAGGACTTATCAAAAAATTCTCTGAAGGCGATTGGAGGAACGTTCTGCCTGTCACCTTCATGTCAGACCAATCAGAGCAAACAAAATGACCCTGTATGCATGCACTACTCTTGAGCTGACAGGCTACCCTGTTGTAGATTGTTAATGGCGGAGATTCTAGGTGAATAAAACTGATGCCAAGGCGTGTCAGAAGACATGCAAAAACATCTCTGCCAAGACAAGGTTTTGGTGTGACTCTATGTTCTTAAAAAGACGTGTGGCACAGTTCCAATTAAACTGCCGCTATTCTACAGCTACATCTGAGCTAATAGCTACTGTGGCAGCAGCCATTGGTTACACTACCTGTAGCGATCACAAACCCATGCCGAAACAGACCTGAAGAAGAGTGAAAACATCTTTTCTGTCATGAGAAGCTTTCAGTGTTGCTCTCTGCCATTGCTTTAATAAAGTCACATTGTTCAGTTCTGACAAAACTGCCACTGTGGCTACGTCCGAGCTAATCCCTCCTCTAGCATCCGTGGTATACAACCACTCGTACCACAACTATCACCATCCCATATCTCTCACAAACTCATGCTGAAGCAGATCGCAGAAACGAAAACTGTTGTTTTAATTCTTTTTTCATACAGAAACCATGTCCAGTTGTAGTAAAAGTGACGCTATGCGAAAGCAACATCCGAGGTAATCTCTGTACTGAAGGCAGCCTTTACAAACGGCTTCAAGTCGATTGGTGTTCGGTTTGGCACAAATGTTGTGGATTGGAGCTTTTCAAGATGGATTTTGTCTGATGATGGAGATGGAGTCCGGCAAACCTATCTGCTTTGCAAGGTTTTCTGCCTCTTGGGTTAATTTACCACATATCTTACCACCTCTATGCAGACAACACTCAAATTTACCTGCCTATTAAAAGAAATGATGGCAGCTCTGCTAAACATCTGCTTGACTGTCTAAAAGACCTTGAGGACTGGATGGCTCTTAGCTTTTCACATTTTTTTAGATACATTTTTGGGACCTACCTACATGGGGCACATCTTAAACCACAAGGCCATCTGTGCCCTGGCTTTTTAAACTTTAACAAAACCAGAACTGAACTCATGGCTTTTGGCCCCAGTGGAGGCTGGGAAGCACCTTTCAGGGACCTGGACCCCCTGCTACCTTATGGTAAACCCACAGTGTTAACTCTTGGTATAAAGGTCGACAGTGATTCTAAATTGTATCAATAAATAAACTCCAGTTTTTACTGTTCTAGACTTTTGTCCAAGATTAAACAGGTACTATCTTTGAATGACTTTGAGAGAGTGATTCATGCTTTATTTCTACACATTTAGACTACTTTAATGCCCTTTATGTTGAAGTTAACAGGGTTCTATGTGGTGTTTACAGTAAGTATAAAATGCCACTGCTTGACTTTTAACTGGTACTTGTAAACATGGACATAAATCACTCTAATCCTGGCCTCTCTCTGCTGGCTCCCTGTTCATTTTGGAATTCATTCTAAAATTTTATCCTCTGTTTTTAGTTCTTTAAACAGATAAGCTCCTATGTACATTTCTGACATCAGCTTCACCTCATCAAGACAGAATGGCTTTCTGTCTAAAGACAGATTGGAACCCAAGATGATTGAGCCTCTTCTGTGGTGACTCCTACAGTGCCTATAAAAAAGAACAGCCGCCTTAGATGTTTTACCCTTTCATTGATTTGTATATATATATATATTTGCTTTTTTACAACAAAAAAATGGCTAAAAGCACAATTTTGGTGTCATCAGACAAAAGAACTTTCTCCCACTTGACCATGGAGTCTCCCACGTGCGTTTTAGTGAACTCTAGTTGAGATTCAATGAGTTTCTTCAACAGTGGCTTTCTATTTGCCGCTCTCCCATAAAATTTTGACTGGTGAACAGTTGTTGTATGCAGAGTCTTTCTCATCTCAGCAGCTGAAGCTTGTAACTCCTTCAAAGTAGTCATATGTGTCTTCGTGGCCTCTCTCACTAGTCTTCTTCTTGTACGTTCACTCTGTTCGTGAGGACGGCCTGATTTAGGGAGATTTACACATGTGGCATATTCCTTCTAATTCTTGGTGATGAATTTAACTGAACTCTGGGGGCTTTGGGTGTTCTTTTGTCTTCATGGTGTAATGTAGCCAGGAATACTGATAAACCAGTGACTGGACCTTCCAGACAAAGGTGTCTATATACTACAGTCACATGAGATACATTCTCATGATCACTCAGGTGATTTAATTGACATTTCTTCAAAGAAATCTGTTTTGTTTTGTTTTTTTTCAAAAAACAAAAATACATAGATTTTTATTTTTTGTTTTGAAGTGAGCATGACAGTTGTGAGATCATTGCCCTCTTTTATATTTCATGTTCTTAATCCTTGAGTTTTTATGACTGTTATTTGTTTTTACACTTTTATAATCTGTTTTTTATTCCTTTCATTGATTCAATGATGTTCTTATTTGCTTTTACATCCTTTTCCTAATGTTTTTTAGATGTATTTCTGCTGTTGTAGTGTATTATTTATGTGTTTAAGTCACTTTGGAAAACATTAATGTTTTTTAAATGTGCTATATAAATGAAGTGATTTAGATTGGATTGGCATTGACTGCTGAAAAGTGTGTAAGATCAGGGTTTACAGCACCAAACTGTGCCAAATTGTACTGATCCTAACCAGACCACTTAGTGGAAACACACCAGTTGAAATAAGAAAGGAGGACAAATGTTGCTAAAAAAAATGTATGGTTTTCTAAAAATGTTGGAATTTCTTTCATCCCCTTGCTCTTAGATTGGCCAGTTCTTTGGTGTCATCGACCCGATCCTCATGAGAAACCTTGTCAACTCGTCCCTGTTCACCTTTAAAAAGACCTTCGACTACCAGTCGCTCTGTGACCCCAAGAGAGAGAGCAAGGCGGCTGCAGGCCTGCGATCTGTCTATGTGGTGAGTTACATAAGCCAGAGACCGTCTACACACAACTTAGCATGCTTAAGCGCACACACTACACCACCCACATACGCACACCCACATATACATGTTAACACATTTTGATATCCATTTGAATATATATATACATTACTCTGCATTAGCTCACAGGCGGATGCAAGGACACATGCATGCATTTGTAGCCAAACCAGCTTGCTTGCACACTTCCAAATGGTCAGATACAGAAAAACCTTCACACTCCAGGGAGCCATAAATCTGGATGGAGCAGATGAGAGGGGAAGCAGAGGGTATGGTGAAAGCGTTAAGAGTGGGAGTAGGAGTAACAGTAACAGGATTAGGTGGTCTAGCGTGCTTGGCTAACACGGCGAGTGATGTAGAAAGAGGTGCTGTTTTTCATCACCTACAACTTTGAGTGATATGATGCAAACAAGGCTGCAGACAGTCTACTAATTCTAATTAATCTCATGTAGTAGTCAGCAGAAGTAAGACAAGAAAAGAAGATATTTACAGATGTGTAAATTCCCTTCAAAGGTAGAAAATTGGAGCCATATAATTCCCCGACTCAGACTTCAAATGTTTACAACTTCCCAGTGTTAGCAAGGTGAGATGAAAGGTGCAGATATGGTCTGATCAAAGAAGCCATGTACAGCCAGCGATGCCTCTAACACGGTTAGTTAAGACTCCTTGATGACTCAACACACCGGTGACTGAAGAGAAAGGATACAGCAGTGATTCACCAAAACAAGGCCCTCGCATGCTAGCCCTAATCAGAGCAGCATGTTGGGCTTTTGATTCAAACCGTGTGCTGCTTTGTTTTCTCACTGGCTCCTTGTTTACATATTTATGCTCCCATCTGTTAAGATGGATTGTGCTCTAATTTCCTCTGAAAACGTGGAAAAAAAAATCAAGTCTACTCTTTGGACCTTTTGCCTGCCTGGCTGGACTGGGCAGTCTGCAGCCTCTGTAAACACAAGCAGGATGCTTAGATTTGTCTCTTTTTTTTGCACTAATTCCCACTTTGTTTGTCTCTTTCTCAGCCCACAATTGCAGATATTTTGAATCTTGGATGGTGGGCAACGGCTGCAGCATGGTGAGCCTTTTTTTCCCAGAACTTTTTACAGACTTTGTCTTCAAATGATTAATACCTAAAATATATACTATAAAAATCCAGCAATATAAGTCCTTAAACCAGGAATGTAATAGAAAGCAGGCCAGGATTTGTTCCTACAAAATGGACACATAGCATCTGTTTAACAGCTGAATTGTTCCCAGGACAGTACGCATTCCAAAAAATCCACAGTTGATTTATCGTTGCATTAGCATTTACACAGAATATTTATTGTACATTATGTTCCAATGAATCCAGAGATATATTTTTTAATCCTCCTTTGGGGGGTTTGTTTTTGCTCTTAGGTCACTGCTGCAACAGTTACTGGTCAGCATCACATTCCCCAATTTCCTGGATGCAGGTGAGTTCCTGTCAGTTTTATACAAAAAGCAGAAAAGAGCTTTAAGGTTTTAATACGGCATTTTATAATGTTACACTCTGGAGAGCTCAAATTGCCTCATTATGGAAATAAAATGATAAGTTTTAACTACTTTGACAAGGTCTTAAAAGATAGCAAACACACTATTTTCAAACTGTTTCTTTATCTCTAAATTTGAGCACATTGGCCAAGAATATGTTGCTAGAAATAAAACAGGTTATTACAGCCAAACTTCTCTCACTGAGAGCTACATTCAGAAAATATAAAGATAACTACACTGCTCTGACATACCTCACCTTTAGTGAATTAAAATACGATCCAGTGTGGGCTCAGATATGCTGACAAACTGAATATGCTTGAGGAAAAAACGGCTTTCCACGAATGGCTGACAAGACAAATAGCCAGTCATTGTGGCCAATCAGATTTCAGGGGGCCTTTGTTGGCCCTAACTTGGCTAATGCATGTAACTTTAATATAGAGTTGCCCCACTTTTGCACCTACAACAGCGTCCACTCTTCTTGGAATGCTTTCCACAACGTTTTGGAGTGTTTCTGTGGGAATTTGCACCCATTCATTCTGTAGAGCATTTATGAGGTCAGGCACTGATGTTGGACGAGAAGGCCTGGGTCACAATCTCTGTTCCAGTTCCACCCAAAGGTGCTCGATGGGGTTGAGGTCAGGGCTCTGTGCAGGCCAGTCAACTTCTTCCACACCAAACTCATCAAACCCTGTCTAAACATCTTTGCTTTGTGCACTCAGTGTAAAAAGCAATATTAGGGCTCAATGTAAAACAGCTTTTTGAACTGAGGGGCCCAACTTAATACTTCAAGGTCACATATTATATAAAATACACTTTTTTTTTTTTCTAACTATGTTTCCCCCAAGAATCAGAACCCCCCACACACACCTTTTAGAAAATGTGTGCTGAAACAAGCTGTTCTCAAATTCTCCCCTCATGATGTTGTGTAAGGGAGTTAGCACCACCCTCAGGTTTGGTTGGCCCTACCTGCTTGGAAGACAGTTCCACCTTGGCCTCACTATCCTCCTCTCAGCTGGCAGCTGAGATGAAGATGAGGACAGCCACATCCATTAAACCATATCCATTTCCTGGGAAGGGCGGAGTCAGACAGCTCATAAACATTTAAGGCCACAGACACAGAAACCGCTTGTTCTGAGCAGGGCTAAAACGGAGGGGTTTTAAGACATACAAAAAAACCTATAATGGAGTGTTTTTTCAGCAACAAACTTCACAGGCATGTTTTGGGGACCTCTGAGACCAATATCAACTTGTCTTAAAGGAGTAAAATATGTGACCTTTAATGTTGCCATAAAGTGCTCATGTCTGAAAATGTTGAGGTGGCAAAAAAAATTCCAATAGAAATTTATATTTCAGTAGGCTCAACAAAAGTAGCCAGCTATTTAAGCAGAGCACCCGGAACATGTTGGCTCAACTTAAATCTTTATGTTGTGTAGGGGCACAGTCATGTTGGAATAGTAAAGGGCCTTCCTAAAACTGCTGCCACTAAGTTGGAAGAATAGCATTGTCCAAATGTTCAAATGCATTGTAATTGTTCAGTATCAGCGAGACTGGATGATGGTTATGTGCATGAAAATCAGTACACATATGTATTGTATACAAATTTTGGTGTTTCTGGGCAGCTCACAAGTTTCATATTTTAACAAACTAGCCTGAGGGTTTTCATCAAATTGACTCCAGATTTTTTTTAGCTCATTCTACACAACCTGGAGATCTAAAGTTGTGCAAACTGTGAATTTTCACCACAGGGCGGTGCCATGACAGAAGCCCAAACTTGAACTACTTTTTTGTACATTTTTTGCAGTGAAGAAACCAATAATGCTTTATGACTTTTCAACGCTTTTGACTGTCATCACCAAACCTCTCAGGGATGATCACTCATTGATCCTGAATACATTCATACAGCAATATCATTACTTTGTCACCATTCAACCTAGGCTGATGATTTTTGTTCTGCATATGGGTCATCATATGACGTACAAAAAAGCCTCCTAGACCCACACCCAAATGCCAACAGGAAGTCCTCCAGCTTCATCTCAATTTCAAAATAAGCCATCTTTGATGGTGCCAAATGACTTGAACCTATTTTAACTTTATTAATCAATATTCTGTGATCTTCTGCTCTTCCTTGCAAGACAACAGTTTCACACTGAACCTGCTCACATGCAAACATCTTATCATAGCGCCCCCTTCTGGCCACAGGAAGTGACGCAATATGTCTTCATTCCTTCTATTGTGTTTAACCTATTGAGCTCTGATTTTGAAATAAAGGAGTCAATAATTGGCCACAACACAGATATGTTTTACTGGCAGTGGCAATTGTTTCAACATCTCGCCAGTTTGACAGGAAGTAGATGCAACTCTCATACCAAACATCTGATTGCCTTCACATTTCACATGTCGGATCAAGGTCTGCCCCTCAACATATTCAAAGATTAATTTAATCAGTTTGATGTAATACCCATACTGGCAACAGGAAGTGACACAATTGGGCTGTTTCTTTATTGCCAAGTAGTTCGTTATTTTACCGTTACACAGATAGTCACTGTAACTCTTCAATAAAACTCATGATTTGCATCAAATCTGGCATAGTTAGGGTCTTGCCCTCTATGTATTTAAATGTGTATTATATGTTTTTGCTAATGAGCATCCTACCGCAAGAAAGCATCACTAACATCTAATGTCCTTTTCTCATTTTACATGACAAATAACAGGCCTTGGAGGATCAACATACTTTCTCTGCTCTGCTGCAGCACACAGCATGGGTTGCTTACACACAATTATTCCAACACTCCCATGGTTGCAAGTCTTGCGACACACCCCAGCATGCACCAGGGTGCAAGGGCCCTTTATTGCTGCTTGCATTTCTAGTTGTTTTTATTTTCAGAATTTGCTGTGTGCCATGTTGGCCTTTGTTGGCCTTTGTGCCATAGTTTGGATACCCCTGGTGTACAGGAACAATGTAATGCTTATTTGTCTTAAGTTATTGCATGCCTGCCTGACCCCAACTGTGCAACCGTGGAGTTGTTTAGTGGGTACAAATGTGCTATTAGATTATCCAGATAGCCAACAGACCCAAAACAGAGCAGCCTAACAGGACTGTCTCTTATTAACCTTTAACATGATTAAGATGAAACTTGTTAAATTATGGCCTCATCCAAATCATGAAAAATGACATATTCGGACTTAAAGGTGCTGGTGTCATGCAAGGCAGAGTAAATCATGATTTAATTTGCTCAGGTTTGGAGATTTGTGCCTCAATCCGTGTTTCTGGTATAACGGTCAGATCATCATGACTCTTCATGCAGCAGAATGCATCTCTAATGAAAACCACAGATTCCCTCCTTTCTCGTCTATGTTGTCAGTGTAACAGAACAATGTCAAGGACATTTTTCTCAAAATGCTGTTAAATTAAAGCAAAAACAGCTGAATAGTTTAGAGTGAGTAGGAATGTATTCTTTTTAAAACTTGGGTAAACAAGCACATGCCTTGTTTGTTTACCACTGCACTCATCCACTCAATGGTTTGTCTGCTTATGTTGTTTGTGCATTGCACTTTTTTTTTTTGCAGGGATTTACGGTATGTGATTTTTGAGAGCCAAGAGTCTCAGGAGCCTTTAAAAGAGAAATCCAGTGTTCTCTCATGCACCTGGCCACTCAGGAGAAGTCAGACTTTTAGATTTACAGTTAGGTAGAATGGTTTTCTCCTTGTTGAGCTGAAGCAGAATATTTTAATGCTGTTTATCTTGTCCTCCATAGATGTATAGTCCTACCGGGGGGGGGGGGGGGGGGATTTACACCTACATGCTTGTGAAAGCAATCGTCAGAAAGCACTGTGTTTTCATAGGTACTAAACACTATTTCTTTGGAATTACAGGTGGATTTATAGTAAAATTTGGCACAAATATCCACTTTTATATTCAAGGAAGAACTGTTTAGAATTTAGTGGGCCAAGGTCAGGGCCACCGTGATCTCTTGCATTTTCTCCCCATGGCCCAATATTTCATAGAGCAGGAACCTCTGGTGTTGAAAATGAAGCCGGAAATGCTGGTTAAAGCCATGGCCAGGAAGCAGTATGTTTCCAGACGTAACAAACATTCTTTTCAGGAATTCCAGGTGGACAAATGGTCAAATGTGGCACAAGTGTCTTCTTTTACTCAAAAAACCAGCGTTCAAATTTGGTGCGTCAAAAGGCAGATGCTTGTCATTGTGCAATAATTCAGTGGTGGACTCAGGATGTTTGAGGGTCAGGGGCAAAATGATAGAAAGGGCACCTGTTGTGTGCTGTGGGGCACCAGTGTTCAAAAATTTGTCAAACATTTGTAAAAAGACGAGAAATTAGGAACCATTAAACCATTGATTTAACAAGGAAGGATGTAAATGAAAATGAATTTAGTAACAAGAAGCTTATAGCACTTTGTTGCATTTTCTCCACTGTTGTACATGTGGTTTTATCCACTGAGAGGATACTCTCCTCACTTGAAGACAACCCTGGAGGTTATTTCATCACTTATTGTTTGGTAGAGAGACAGCATGGATCACAATTTAGCTAACATTTTCTATTTAAACAAAGCAGAGACAATTTATCATATATACAGTACATATTCACTTATAGGTTCTAAGCCTTTTATTTCCATCTCAAGAGCAATTTGTATAATTTTTTCTATGAGGGCTCTTTGTCAAATTTTGTACACAAATTTCACCTGAGGAAAGGGCACTTTAGTCAAATGTTTGACCACTTGGAGAGCACAAAGCCAAGTTTTGTCTACAAAAAGGTCACCAAAGAGGGCAATTTTTCCAATTTTGTCTACAAAGAGGGCACTTAAAAGGGCACTTTGTCAAATGTTTGTTTAGTTAGACAGCATTAAGTAGAGTTTTGTCCACTTAGAGAACACAAAACCGAGTGTTTTTATCCATTAGGGGGAACCAAAAAGTCCCATTCTGTCTATTTAAAAGGCACCAATCAGGGCTCAAGTTTTGTACAATTAGAGGACAATATATCCCAAATTTTGCCCAAGAAGAAGGCCCTTTACAGGGCTTACTGTCAAATGTTTGTCCACTTAAACAGCACAAAGCCACGTTTTGTCCACTTAGGGAGCATCAAGTCAAGTTTTGTCCACAAATAGAGCACCAAAGATGGCAATATGTCCAAGTTTGTCCCCAAAGAGGACATCAAACAGGTCACTTTGTCCAATTTTGTCCATTTAGAGGGCACCAAAGTGTTTGTCCAGTTTGTCCAGTTTGTCCAATTCTGACCCTAAAAGGGGCCCATAGAGGATTTGTTTGGTCAAAAGTTTGTCCACATAAAGGGCACCAGGAGGGCAAATTGTCCAATTTTGTCCAAACAGCAGGCACCAATGAGGGCTCTATGTCAAATTACAGTTATTGGGCAATAAGCTAATAATAAGAGGGAACCAGGGAGGCAATTTGTCAAATTTTGTACATTTAGAGACCAATATGCCAAATTTTGCCCAAAGAGAGGGCACTTCAGAGGGAAACTTAGACAGCACAAAGCCATTTTTTCCATTTAGAGGGCACCAAAGAGGTCAATTTTTTCAACAAAGAGGGCACTTGAAAGGACTCTTTATCAAATTTTGTACATTTACATGGCAAGATGCCAGATTTTGCCCAATGAGAGGGCACTCCAGAGGGCAATTTGTCAAATGAGTGTCCACTTTAACAGCACAAAGCCATGTTTTTCCCATTTAGACTGGACCAAAGAGGGCAATTTGTCCAATTTTTTCAACAAAACAAGATTCAAAGAGGGCAATTTGTCTCATTTTGCCCATAAAGAGGTGACCAAAGAGGGCTATTTGTCCAATTTTGTCCCCAAAGTGTGCACCAATGATGGCTCTTTGTCAAATTATATACAATTAGTGGGCAATAAGCCAAATTTTGCCCAAAGAGATGGCGCTTAAGAAAGCAATTTTGTCCACAAAGAGGGTACCTAGAGGGCTCTTTATCAAATTTTGTATGTTTACAGGGCCATACGCCAGATTTTACCCAAAGAGGGCACCTAAGAGTGCACTTTGTCAAATGTTTGTCCATGTAGAGAACACAAAGCCAAGTATTTTTTTCATTTAGAGGGCACCAAAGAGGGCAAGACAACAATGAGTGAGGTCGCTGAGACTATGTAAATCAGTCTTACTATGATACAGTCTCACACAAATGTCAATGAGGAGTAAACCATCCGCCTTACTGTGACTCCCTAATGTCTGTTTTCTTTTTGTTTTATTCCATTCTTGTGGGCATGATATCACAGGAAAGGCTTGAAGGGAATGTGTTTAAATTTAGAGCAAATGTAAACTTGGACTGAAGGCTGAGCTAGTTTGATTTGCTCTCATTGACACGTTTATCCTATTATCTTGAAAGGGAAATGTCATCAATGCCTGTGGAACTTTTATTACATTTGGTGTATTTTTTTTCTTTATCTGTCCAAGAGATCACCCTGTGATTGACTGGTGACCAGCTCAGGGTTCACTCCGCCTCTCTCGCCCGGTGACAGCTGGGATTGGCTCAGCACCCTCATGACCCCACACAGGATAAGCAGTGTAGATTTAAAAAATTGATGTCCAAAGGTTTTGCCTTTTAATTCTGCAGTTGTTCAATGGTTGAGCTGAAAATCCCTTTCCATGCAGAGTAACAGGAAGGAGAAAACTGTCCTCTTTTGTCACTGTATATGATGTGGTACAACCTCCCCTGTCTAATTAAGTCTCACTCCTGACTTTCATTTGTTTTTAGGAACATTGCCCTCAAATATTTTTATTTACAAATACAAAGCCTTTGCCCCAGCTTCAGTTACATTGTCATACATTGAGAAACAATAATGGATGCAAACTGAGCATGAGTAGTTGGCAGAAGCATTCGACCGCTAAGGCCGTAATTCTTGTCAAATCCTTGACAAATCTTTTATCGTCATTGTTTTCATAAAAACAAAGGGTCAAATGATTTACAATGTCACAGAATTGGATTTAGTGACGATCCCACAGAGAATTATTACACGACTTCTACAGTTTTTCTCCACTCCATTTAGCCTTTTAGTATCTTTCAGCACCACATTTTGGTTTTTCCACTTCATAACTCAGCTGTTTTTTGGCTTTTCTAATTAAGCATGCCTCGAACAGAATAAGGTTCATCTTTTCAGAAAAAAAAAAAATAATTATGCCAACTTCCCTGCTCTCCATAATGTACAAAATTTTGGAGATGCTAGAAATAGAGCTGGGAAATTAGGAGGTTTCGTTTTCAGGTAAAATTCTTGCGTCCCGCGTTAAAAACAACAACAACAACAACAACAACAACAACAAAAAAAAACAGATGCCACACACTGTGCACTTGTTTTTTCCATAGTTTAGGTCGTGTGGTAAACGTAGCACACCTTCCCTTCCTTTAAACAGTGTTTGCTCTGCCCTCCCAACAAAATAGCTCTCACTTTAATTTAAGTGAGGAGCAGAGGTAGCTGTGACATTCTGGTTGTTTTAAAAAGATAGAAACTTTGGTTTTATATTTGTTGAGTTTGAGGAAGTTGTGTAAACCAGGATTTAATCTCCTGTAAACACTGACAGAGGGAGGAAGGTGGAGATAGGATTGATGGAAAGATAGAGTTGGGTGTCGTCTGCATAGTGGTGAAAGTTGATGTTTAATATAAAGAAGATAGACAATGGATAGAAGGGGGCCCAGTACAGAGCTTTGGGGAACACCAGTACAGACTGGAAATGGTGTGATTTGAATGATTTGAGTTGTATGAACTGAATGCGACCAGAGTATGCAGACCAGGTAACATTATTGAGGCATGACTGGACTGACAGCGGTTAGATAGAGTGTGAAAACCAGGATTTGATTCCCTGTAAACAATGACAGATGGAGGAGGGAGGATATAGGATTGATGGATAGGTAGAGCTGGATGTCATCTGCATAGCGATGAAAGTTGATGTTTAATATATAGAAGATATGACCAAGAGGAAGTAGATAGATAATGAATAGTAGAGGGCCCAGTACAGAACCCTTAGAATGCCAGTAGAGACTGGAAAGGGAGTTGAATGATTTGAGACCAACACGCTTTCACTACAGTAGCTTAGTCAGTGATAGAGCCCACAGGCTCTGAGATATTTTTGACAGATTAAATAACCTCCTTGTTAGTTATTGTGTGCAAAATGAAAAAGGTCTATGCATCTGTCTGTGTGAGGGTGCTGGAGGCTCCTCCTCCTCATTCTAGTCTGTCAAAATCACGGACAGCCTGGAGCGTAGCTGGCCCAGTGTTTTAAAGCATGCCCCATGTATCTGGTGGCCTGTGGCCCTTTCCTGCATGTCTCACCCCACTCTCTCGTCCCTGATTCCAACTCTGTCCACTGTCCTTCTTCAAAAAAATCTGTCAGTTACAGAGAATTTTTAGGAATATTAATAAGTAATAAGAAGGTAATTGTGATTTTAGCCCAGAATCATCACATTATTGTTATCCCTGGGCCTAGAATAGTCATTTCTGTTGACTAGGATTATCCAACCAGGGGTTTCAGTGCAGTTTGCTGTAAATTTTTGACTTTATAATGTTTTAAATTTATGCCATTGAAAACTTGACATTGTTCATTTTATAATGTCAAAATGTACCACTTATTAAACTTGGAAATTTCACATTTTTTCTTGTAAATATGCTACTTTATAACCTCAAAAATTTCTTTCTTTTTTTTTTAAATCAGGGGATTGTCTTTTATTTAATTTTGTCAACCTCAGAGCAGACAGGGCCCTGGGCCCCCCTGAGATCTTTGGTGCCCCCCCCAGGGGACCCAGGTTGGGCACTTCTACTTAAATCAATATTGAAATTTCATCTAATCAAACTGACTTTATGTTGTGTCTGAAGCTTGTTTTTCTTCCCGTAAAGTTTCCATCATCAAGTACTGACAGAGGATCTCCTAAAGCATCTTTAAACATTCTTGTACTTTAATGTATTTAGCTTTTGCTTCTTGTACAAATTATAAACTGTATATATCAGCCATAATGAAGCCTGTTTACATGGACGTGCTTGTTAATGTTCTCGTGTCGTTCCGCAGCTGAGATGGAGGACGATCAGGCAGACGTGATGCAGAAAGAGGTCTGCATAACAGAGCAGATTCAGTTCTACTTTGAGACCGACAGCCTGACCTTCAGAGGTGAAATTGACTGTGTGAACTGCAGCAGGTAAGAGTGTCCACTCCCTCTCTGCCACACGCTCACAGACTAGAAGTGATCCGTTTGCATCCGTGACACACAAATAAAATCCCCAGAGGCGGCATTAAAAGCAGGGGCTGTAAAAACTCACATGCCATAAAGATGAAGTCAAGTCACTAGCGTGGACCACCGTCTTGGCATGTTCGTGTGTGTCACTGTGCACCCGCCATTTTAAAGGCCCCCTCGTGCCGGCTAATGGAGTGCCTGCCTGCATGCCGCGGCGCGTTCCTACACATTAGCTGCGCACACGTTTCTTTTTAATGACCACCATAAAAAAGCAGAGAAAATCATTTGTGCACCAGCGACATGTGGGCTTCGGTAAAGGTCTTGGAGGTGGGGGTGGCACAGTGGATTTAAGTCCCCTTAGGAGTTTAAGCAGTTAGGAGGCAGTGCTTTTCATTGTGTTGAAGATTTCTTAGTCACGTATGAGGAGTAATCAAATCTTCATCCTCTAGTGAAATGTTCCTTAATGAAATACTATCCTCCATTTTTTGTGGGCTCAATAAGTTTCCTTTGTCTCTCGTGTGTCCTCTCCTCTCCAGGATGTACCATGCGGAAAAGCTCCCAAAGACCAACCTGGTTTTTATCATCGCTGATGGAAAAGACACCTGCAAATCCTGTGACAACAAGCTGTTAATACAGGACGAACAGCAGTGTATCCTCTCAGCTAACACAGCTTTTATCTGGCATAGACAATGACAGTTTGATTAAGTGAGCAGATGTTCATGACTTGTGTGTTTTTACAAGATAACTGGGATAATAGTTTGTTTTGACATGTTGCTATTAGCAGAAATTTCCACAAGTGAAAGAAAACATGCAATAAATAACCAAATATCTCTCTGTAACTTTTGAAAAGGGTTTTTTTTCCATCACCCATGATAGTCAAAACTTTATTCTTTGGCTTTTAATCTATCTTGATCCCAAATCAGTAACAAAAAGTCATTATTCCCGCACTTACTGACATAAGAATCTTGCGCTGGAGTTCTTTGTGTCTGGAAAACAGATGGAAGTGTGGGGTAAGTCTGTTGAACAGAATACAAACAAATCTATGAAGTTCTCTGAAATACAGGGCTGTGGTCAATTACAGATTAAGCCTCTTGGAAAAACACAATCCTGGAAAAAGACTACCATGTCGTTGAAGTATTGAGCAATCTGCGTGAAATTCCAGAGACAAGTTGCTTAAAGATGTAATGGTCCCTTTATAATTCTACTCAAAGTGCGGGGTCTGGATAGTAATACAATACATCCCGTTGATGTTCTGCTTTAATCATAACTGCTATGGGGTAATCAAAGATACAAGTGTCTACTGAAAAATGACCGTTTGTTGCTGCTGTCAAGGCTCCCTCAGAAACTGTCATATCCCTGACTCTTCTCCTCCAGCTGACGGTCCCGATCCCTGTGAGCTGGCCCAGAATCCTCGGTACAGGAAAGGGCCTTCAGTCTGCTTTGACAACACAGAGAATGTAAGAACAACAGGAACTGAATTGTGTTGTGTGTGAAGGTGATCTGCGTCGGGTTTATAATATGGGCACCCCACTAAACAGCCAGGCCTTTTCTGCCTTAATTGCCCCATAAGACGTAAAGAGATTTGCAGGAAATCCAGCTTCATTTAGAAAGCTTTTTAAATGAACCATGACTCCAAACTTGCATTTTTGGGGTTTCACTGCTTTGGATTGTTTAAGTTTATCATCCAGAAAATATAGGCCTGCTAACAGCTTAGTGCTACAAAAATCTGTTTTTCTCATCCTAAGAGAGTTGATAAAGATCATCAGAATGCATTCTTTTGTTTTCCTTAAGTAAAGACGGATAACAAAATCCCCCATATCTATTAGATACTGACATTATGACACAGTGTGCAGTTTACAGAGCATTTAGAGAGTGTTCAAGCACCTTTTTCAATTTTGTTATGTTACGCCCTAATGCTAAAGTTGAAATTTTCTTTTTTTTTTTAAATCTACACTCAGTACCCATCATGACAAATTAAAAACAAAATTTAAAGACTTTTTGCAAAGTAGTTTAAAATAAAGAGCTGAAATATCACATTGACTAAGTATTCAGACCCTTTGCAAAAAAACTTGAAATCTAGCTCAGGTTCCTTCCATTTTTCCGGATCTTTGCTGAGATGTTTCTACACCTCGATCAGAGTCCCCCTGTGGTAAATTAAATTGACTGGACATGATTTGGAAAGCCACAACTCTCTGTAGAAGGCCTCACAGCTGACAATGCATATCAGAGCAAAAATCCAAGCCATGAGGTCACAGAAGCATGGTACAGATTTAGGGAAGGCTACAAAATAATTCTGCTGCACTGAAGGTTCCCAAGAGCACAGTGACATCCATAATACGTAAATGGAAGACATTTGGCACAACCAGGACTCTTCCAAGAGCTGGTCGTCTGGCCTAACGACTCAGACCTGTATTCATTTCATCTTTACAAGTCTTCCAGGGATGGCTGCCAAGATAAATCCCCACAGCATGATGCTGCTACCACCATGCTTCACTGTCAGGGTGGTGTGTTGGTATTAGGCATGAACAGCCCTTTTTGAGTCCAGATAAATTCTCTATTGGATTGAGGTATGGGCTTTGACTGGGCCACTCCAGAAAATTCACCTTGTTGTCTTTAAACCTTGTGTGTAGCTTTTTTCTGAATGCTTCAGTCCATTGTCTTGCTGGAAAATAAATCTTCTCCCAAGCTGTAGTTCTCTAGCAGACTTAATGCGATTGTCCACCAGGATTGCTGCATTCATTTGACCCTCTATCTTTACAAGCCTTCCAGGGCCAGCTGCCGAGAAGAATCCCCACAGCATGATGCCACCACCCCCATGCTTCACGGTGGGGATGGTGTGTTTGTGGTGATGTGTAGTGTTTAGTGTCCACCAGACATAGAGTTTTGCCTGATGGTCAGAAAGCACCTCATCAGACCAAAGAACTTTCTTCCACTTGACCATGGAGTCTGCCTCATGCCTTTTGGCAAACTCTAATTAAATGAGTTTTCTTCAACAGCGGCTTTCTTTGCCACTCACCCATACAGCTTTAACTAGTGAAGACCCATGGCAACAGTTGTCTGCAGAGTCTCTCCCATCTCAGCTGCTGAAGCTTGTAACTCCAGTAGTCATAGGTGTCTTGGTGGTCTCTCTTGACTCATCTCCTTGCACTAGATCAAGGCAGATTTACACATGCGCAATATTCCTTCCATTTCTTGAAAATGGATTTAGCTGAACTCTGAGGGGTGTTTAGTACTTTTCAATAACATTTTCTTTGAGTTGCTTGGAGTGTTCTTTTGTCATCATGGTGTAATGGTAGCCAGGAATACTGATTAACCAGTGACTGGACCCTCCTGACACAAGTGTCTTTATACCACAATGACTTGAGACACATTCACTGCACTCAGGTGATCCCTATTTCACTAATTGTGAGACAACTAGCACCGGTTGTGCGGACCTCTGTTGAATTAGGTCACTCACTTTAAAGGGGGTTGAATATTTATGCAGTCGCTATTTTAACATGCATATTTTTATTTAATTGGCATTACTTTGTGGAAATCTGTTTTTACTTTGACATTAAAGAGGGGTTTTTAAGCAAAAAAGTCAAATTATATTCATCATGATGCACTGTAGAATATCTTCTTTTCTCTGTGTTCCTCATAGGACATAACCTGATCTGTTCTCACAGTGGTAAATAAGAGGTAACAAGTGCAACACAGAGAGATCAGTAAAAATATGTGGAATTTTAGCCAGTCTTAAAATAAAGTTAATGCTTCAGCCTCATTGGCCCGGAGCCCGCCCAACAATTTTGAGCTTTGCTCCCAAAATGGAAATGATACATCAGTGAGGAAATCCTACCCATGGCACCTTTCCATCACTAATATCTTTACACGGTGCATGTCACTGCTTTTTTGTTTCCCTGCAATGCTTCAAAAGGTTTATGTGCACAGATTTCCCACGCAAAGCCAAACACTGTGTTGCTAATCATCTTTGAATAACTAAGCTAAACAAACAGTTTTATGAGCTGCTCTGACTCTCTGCGTGTGAAACTTCTGTACTTGAATGCTCTGTTTGTTTTTACTCTATAGTCTTTTTCCAGTGTCAGACTTTGTCGGTCTTATGAATGAAATCTTACGCCTGCACAAACACACATGAATGCACTCTTACTCTGACACTTTAAAATGCATCCTTCTTTTACTACTGCTTTCTAACCCAATTTTCCCTCTTTTCTGCTCTTATTTACATTCTAAGGTCTTGCTAACTTTCTGGATGTTTTGCTGCATGATTCTCTCTCTCTGTTTTCTCTGTTTCCTGCTCTGTGATTGGCTGTTGATGGTTAGGATGAGGTCATGTGCAGAAGGAGCGCAGGCTCCCCATTGGCTTCCTCTCTGCTCATGTTACTGCTGCCACTGTTCATGTGCTGTCTCGGGTCAGTTTCATAATGCTCACTCTTTCTCTTTCATTTGCATTTAATCATCATCTCATACTTCTTCTCACCATATATCCTCCCCTGTTTTTACATCTCCAACCATGGCTGCTTCCCCTCTTCTTTGTCTTTTTCTGTTGTTTTCTTGCCCTCGTCATCTGCAACTGTCACTCTGTATGTCCTACCACCATCTGTTTCCACCTTCCCTAAACTTACCTTTCCATCTCACTCTGTCTCTCACCAACATTTTCTCCATTTCTTGTGACTTTGATCTTCAAGCCATGCTCTTTGTATCTGTCTTCATCAATCACTTTCTGTCCAAACCAACAGACTCCAGTGTTTTCTCTGCTGACATCCGATTACTGGGATAGCCAGACGCCTCCTAAAACAGGAACAGGAACTCCCTCTCTCTAGTCTATCAGAGCATTTCCACAGCCGGTGCTCCAGTCCAGCAGCGGCGTGTCCCTGAATCGCCACTCCAATACGCTTTGTTCAAGATATGCTGCAGGTCTATTTTCAGCACTGGCCGCTGCAAAACCGCATCAATTCTCATCGATCAGAAAAGTCCAAACAGGAAGTTCCAAGCGTAGAATATCCGGTTGCACGGAGTCTCAATCGTAAATTATCACTATACCAACATTACATCTCATCTTTGCAGCGAGAGCAAAGGACCACAAAGAAGTCAGTTGGTCACAGAGCTACAACGGCGCCCTTGATGAGGGAAAGTTAACTTTTGAGGATATTTAGCCAAAGAATTTTACATAAACCCACAGATCCTTTAAGCAAGCATTAACCTTTTAACTTGCTAATGTATTCACCCAATGATGGAAGCAATAATATCATGGACTGAAACCGAAAGAGATGATAAATTAACCCTAAAAGGTAAAATCATCTGCAGTTGACATACTATTCCTGTGTGAACTCACAGTTCTCCCATGATCTCTGCACACTGATCAGGGCTGCACGCCGCGGCACAGCGCTCTAGACACGCTTCCAGTGGGCAAGGTCGCTCGCCTCTGGTCGGAGCAAACCCGCAGCGCTTCGGCGTGCAGCGCAGTTGTCCTATGTGGAAATTGCGGGTTAGGGTTGCAGTTGAGTAGGCTTTTGAATTATCGCAAAGTCCAAGTAAACTTTTCCAAACTTTTCCATTTTGGTTCCTGCCTCTTCTAGTGTTGCCATGTTTGTAGTTTACATCCCATATATCAGATAGTTGTATACACTCCGAGCTCTCTGATGTGCCCCCTAGAGGTATTCATCAGTAACACGAGTCATGCATAGTCAGTTTATTTCCTATTATGCTAATGACACAGCCACAAACACAAACAGCAAGTATTTCTCCAGCCTAACTCCACTAGCTAATATAGTTAGCCTAACATGCTAATAGTTTCATGCTATGTCACAAAGATGAGCCTCTTTCTTACCTGTTTACACCAATGTATTGTTGCTAAGTTATGATTGGACAAAAGCTTTGAGGTGAAGTCAACTGAAGAGTAATTCATGTGTTGTATTTCATAAGGAGGAGGACCCTGACTGTGGAGGGGCGTCCGGACTGAGTCCCTCACTCTGGCTGATGGTGGCCCTCCAGCTGGTGCTGCTCTGGGTTTTGTCCGGCTCCAGACACCCCGCCATCCCATCATGACCTTTCGAACATCTTGATCCCACCCTCACTCTCCTCCCCTCGGTTATCTCCAAAAATGGCAACCAGCTCGCCAACCAAAATGACGAACGCCTGATGAGAGGCGATTGTAATGAACAATCAAACACCTGTGAGCCCTACATCCTGTGCGGTCTGTTTTTGATACCCCCTTTCAAAGTGATTTTGCAAATGTACAAGCCTCTGAAGAAATGGATATTGAAAGATATTGGCTTGAAGGACCTATACCTATCCTTCAACAAGACACTGGTCCCTGCCAACAACGATTAGAGGAATCCAGTGATTGGCTGACGTGGAAATGTTAATGACGACTGAAGTGAGACTGCCTTATAGAGTCAGATGGATTTGAATCATGATGGGGAGGACTTTACAGTTATCGAAGATGCTGGGCAGTTTTCTTCACCACTGCCAGATTAAGCGCCACCCTTTGCAAGGGAACACTTTTATTTGAGTTGATTTGCAGTGGGCATAGTTTAGATATTTGTTGTTTCTGTGGTTGAGAATTCAGCTAAGATTGCAGTAACAAATGCCAAATTCTTGCACCACAAGCTCCTTCTTTTGCCTCTGTTGGGTTGCTGATGAAAGTGTGGTTTGAGTTCACCATGTTAGACCACACCACCAAGAACATTTTTACTAAATCTCAGAGGATTCTCAAGATGCGGCATCTTTGTTTTCGCCACATGTGGATACAATATGGAGATCATGTTCATCTGCCACAGAGCGCCTGCTTCTAAGAGTACGGTTTTCCATTTCTAAGCTGATCGTCCAACCATGAGCCACAATCGAGTGAGTGGTCAACGATCTGGATTTCCTACCTTGTTGTTGGATTGCTCCAATGAGAACTTTGCTGCCATAGTGCACATCAACCAATCCAGGTGAGCCTGGCTGGTGTCCTATGCATGCTCGCTGGACAATTCTCTAGTGCCATGTGGACTTTGTGACTCAGCAAACTTTTAGCTTTTTAGACAGTGGCCGCAGAGCGAAACAGTGTAGTATTTGCGTTACTACTTACTATTTATTTAAATGAGGATGGCATGCTACTGTTTTTTTGTTGCCACCATAACAGGAAATGAAATGGGGCTTTGAAAACACATTAGTCATTCATGTCAGAAAAGCAGCAACATTTAGGACATCTGTATTAACCACTGTCACTGTGTTAATTCTATGTTTTTTTGTTATTTATCTTGAAAGTTTAGCTCTCCCTCTTGCAGTGTGGTGTAACATCGCCTATCAGAAATTACTGCAGTCAGTCTGAACTTCTGATCCTACCTTTCATTTTGTGTGCCTTCTTTTTCATTAGTTACATAGCTAAAAGATGCTAACGTGTAGAAATTTACAGCGTTTCTGTAGATTGTTTTATTTTAACGGTGTCATCATGTTTGCCTGAGTGCACGGCAGAAAATTGTCTTACCAACCTGATTCTGTAAAGCTGGCTTCACACTAGACAATTTTAGGCCCGATTTTGGCCCGGTTCCCTCCTCTTATGATTGGGAGGGCACGACTTTATGATTATGTGATGTCAGTATTATTATTTTATCCAGTCAGAGCCTTTCCAGTCTTGAATATTAAATATCAACCAGTTCATTATACAGTGCAGCCTGTGAATCGGCCAAAAATTGGTAAAACTTGACGTTTAATTGTTAAAACCTCACTTCCTTTTAATTTTCCCCCTGACCATTTTTTGTTTGTCTGGACAGGATACATGTGTGTACTGATTTTCAAGTATGTAGTTCATATCTACTCAAGGGATTGCAAATTCAGAGCATTAGGGGGCGCTGTGTTTCAGCATTTTGAAGCCCACAAAGTAGCATTTTGCAGAAAAATAAATATCATAATATTTTTTCAGTTTCAATTGGGTCCTTGCATCCTCAAGGGTGAAGAGGTCATAAAAATTAGTGATATTATGATTCCAGGCATGTTTTTTTTTTTTTTAACTATAGCCAATGAGAGCCAGCAGACTGGGTAGCGTTGACAGTGGGATTTTGCTTTTTTTTTTTTTTTTCAGCTAGCTGAAAATGTAAGTCATCCTCCATATTTGTTTTTCTCCTGGAGGGGCAGGTGTGTGGTCTCACAGTCTGACAGAATAGTCTAGTACAGTGGTTCTCAACTGGTGGGTCAGGACCCAAAAGTGGGTCACAAAGATCTTTCAAGTGGGTCGCAAAATGTGTGCCAGGGAAAAATGTGGCAAAAAGTCTACTGTATGGAAGCCCTAAGGGGACATATGTACATACGTGTATTCTATAGGTTTTCCTATGATAATAAGTAAACTTCACTGTTTGTCTCAAGATTTCAATTCATTTTTATCTTTTTCTCTGGATAAAAAGCAGGTTTTTCCAAGAATTTGATGAAATTCCTTGTGAAATTACCAAATTTTCAAGCTGTCTTAGGAAGATTGGGTAAAATGAAATTCATGCATGCATTTCCTTCTGTAATGAAGCTCTTTTATTACAGTGATAAATCTTTGGTTGATTATGTTTTGTTCCATTTAGGGACCCTAACCCTAACCCTAACCCTAACGGCCAAATTCTTTGTTTTATAAATTTGAGTGGTTGAAATTTTTCAAAAATTTGGGGTGCGATTTCTCTTAAAAGAGGCTGGACCAGTTGAGAACCACTGGTCTGGTCAAAACTGGTTGAAATCGTCCTTATGTTTGTTCTCCCAGTTTTTTAAACATCAGCTAAGTTTTGAAAATCGTCTAGTATGTTGCCAGCTCACAACTCTGCCAAAAATGAGAAAACGACATCTTCCATGAATACACTTTTAAAGATGAAAATGTTCAGTCCATGCAGAATATGCAATATATAGACAAAGATGTGTGTTTTTTTTATTTATGTATTTATACACCTCTTAAGATTGAAACTACTGCTTGATTTGAAGGGTAAATACAAACAGAAATTTATGTGACGTGACTGTTGCTGCACTTGAGTTTGTGAAGAAGAAAGAAGCTAATTTTGATTTTAATAATGTGTGTTGGTTTTGGGAAAGACTTGACAATCAAGGGTTAAACGGATTCATATGCTGTACAGTACCTCATTAGTTCATAAAGAGGGTAAAAAACAGATTTATGTCACTAGATATTTTAAAAACAAGCTGGTTTAATGGTTAATAGCATCACCAAATTTCCCTCCAGTTTACTCCAAAATAGTTTCTGTGTCAACTGTTGAAATGTGTTTTAGGTGACACTTTACTGACACTAAACCTAAACCAGGGATTGCATCTTTTTTTATGTGTGCATAATGGTAAAACACTGACACATGTTTGCAGAAAGCTTTCTTTATACTGTCGGGAAGAGAAAACCACTTTAAAAAAGCATCATAATTTCTGTGCGTCACAACACCACTGCCATCTATTTCTCACTCTTTTTTTAAAAGTCCCATCATTCTGGAGTCAAATTTTCTGAAGTCAGGGGGATTTAAGGTGCACTATTAACTCTCAATGTTTTAATGATCTATATCAGTCCGTAAAATGTGGTGAAACTAACACTGATATTTATGCTCCACATTTACTAACTCAAGAATATTAAGTGCCATATAGGACTCTCGTATTCTCTCGTGGAGAAACCTATTATCATAATATAACATTTATGCAATTTATCAAAGCAAGATGTAAGTCTCTTAAATGGTTTCTCTGTGCTGCATGGTAGTGGCTGACTAATTTAAAAGAAAAAAGCATATCCTGTGTGCTCCGGCTTTAGTGTGTAATGTTGGGAAGCATAATGTTCAGGCATTTGTTCATGATATGATATGATATGATCAGCTATAACTGCCTTTCTCTTGAGGGGACAGCAGCCTGAGTCAGCAAGAGAGAGTGAACCTGGTTTGCCAGCGTGATGTTTGAATGCTCTAGTCGGTCTGTCTGATTGGTCCAGCCCATGTAGGATTATCAATTATGTAAGGATCATACCAGTGAATCAGCAAGATTTAGTGTGCTTATAACAAATTAGAAATGTAAGACAAAAAAACATGATGTTCTTGTTTGCCTTTTACTCTAGTGCCACTATGAGGCTGGCATTTGCAATTTTAGGAGAATGTCCATAAAGTTACCGTTAGCAAAAACTCTCCAATAAATATATCATAACCCTGTTGTTATATAATATATGGTGTTTTAACTAATTATAGCACAACCATCCAGTCAAATTTGTCCAACAATTTGGAATTTGAAAAACCTTAATATCCCATAAACTTCAGCATTACTTTACAATTCCTACAAAAATTTAATAAGTTAAAATAAAATGTTAGCTAAAAACTATATTAGGATGACAAGAAAGTAAACCATTCTCATTGTCATTGTAGCTCAAATGTAAGCTGCTTCATGTGTTCCCTTAAATAAGGGAAAGTTAGCTAGCATGCTACATTAAACTTAATTTGTTTAGCAATAGTAGTATTAACTTTAAGCACAAACATGTTCATTATTTGCATATACCTATACAAAATTTATATCTCTCCAGTCATAAACTGTACAGTTTATGTCCTGAAATTTTGGCTAACAGGACAAACTAGGATGCAGGTTAGCAGTGTGATTAATATATGCTTCCAAATAGTTGATTAATTTGATTTAAAACTAATGACGCTAGCATTCTTGGCGCGAAATGTTAGCAAACAGGCTAATGTAGGCTGAAAAAAATTGTCAACAACAGCTACCCAGCAAAAGCAGGTTAGAATGTAATTAGCATTTAGCATATAGCTGCGAAAACTAACTATCTTGACTGTTTTTTTGTGTCTGGTAAAAAGCTAACAGGCTCAACTAGGATAAAGAAAAACAACATTAGCTGCTCAGCAATAGCAGGTTAGCATTAGCGTTACAATTAAACTTAAATGTGTCGACTTTCATCTCTCAAATTTTCAACTTTGTTTTCTGTTTAATGAAGGTCATGTTAGCTAAAATAAAAATTTTTTTTAGCTTAGCAATAGCAGGTTAACTTTCCCATATAGGTCAGATTTGTCAATTGATTAGATACAAACCCATAAAAAAACCATGGCTCTTCCATCTCTGACTGGACTAGTCTTGTATTAGAAGTTACATCTAATAGGCTAAAGCATGATGAAGAAAACTGCTAATATTACTTGCTAAGCAACAGCAAGTTAAGTTTGTCTAAGTTTAATTATAAAATTATACAGAAATGACTGGATATCAATAATTAGCTTAACAGTTTAAAAAAAAAAAAAGTTAAGTCAATTACGACCAGCAGTTTTGGCCATAAACCAAGAATGATTTTCTAAGAAGCTTTACTTGCAAAAACACTGGTATGGTCCTTTAAGTCACTGTAGGCATACATCATAGAGATGTGAAACAAAGGGAATATGCACCTTCTTTAATGCTGCAGCTGGATTATTTATTAACAGAATCCATTGGAAAAAAATTAAGGTGGGCTTCATACTTATCCAGATGTTCCATCCTTTTCCAAAGTGCTAAACTCAGATGCTGTCACCTCAGGAACAATATACTCTCGATGTGATATGAAGTGTTTTTGATTATGTTGGTGCTCTCTGTATGGATCGTGTGGGTTGGCCTCTTTTTTTTTTCTGGAATCTTGAGGATTGCCTAATATGTTTTTCTTGTGTCTGCTACCTTGCTGCCAGTCTTAGGCAGATGATTGGTGGGCCTGTCAGTCAACCTTGCTCTGCCTTAGATTTCAAGGCAGGCTTTCGATGGAGGCGTCCACCATGTCAACCCTCACCAAACTCTGCTTTGGGATGGTCTTAGTGGGCCTCTCTGTCAGTCTCCCTCGATTGTGCTTTAGTGGAATTTGATTCTCCAGAATCAGTCATGTAAAAATTTGTACAAAACTGATGTTGTTCTCAACAAAAAGAAAAAAGAATATTTATAATCCTGGAGAGGAATAACGTGTTTATTCATGTGCAAATAAGGTATATTCAGAATAAAAGTTTATGATTATTATCTGTTGCATTTCATTCAGTTGTGGCTGCATAATGTCATTTTGTTTCCTTAGTGGACCAGATTTCTGTTACTAGCTTCTGTCACATTGCCAACACTCATTTCCCATCCAAATGTGTGTGAGAATGAGAAGGAAGCACCCTGAGTCTGCTCTCCCAGTGTCTAGCCAAGATCAGAAACTGATGTTGAGCCAAAGTCAACAATGTCCAGGAAAGAAACGGCGCAGGCGTGGGTCCAGCCACATCTCTCTACAACATTGAATTTGGCTCAAGGACGTGTCCATTAACAGCGACCCGTAATGTTCTCTGGTCATAAATTCACAGTAAATCCCGTTTTCCCCATTGCATGTTGATCAAATGGTAAATGACTTTCTCGTTAGTGTGGTCGGCTTCACACTTAAACCTGAAACCAGCTGTGCTCAAGCCCAGATTCTTGGAGTCAGTATTCCTCACTACCCCCAAAGGCAAACTATGGGCTCATTTTACTCTTTATTGTGGACATTAAAAACATACTCTAATTCTGTATGGAATTCTGCATGTTCCTAACATGAACATCTGACAGACTGTTTCATATATCCAGTGAATAGGATATATTTCACATCATCTGGGAAAACTCTCATGGGAAGGGCAAGACTTTTTAGAAAAATTCTTTGAAGGCAATTTGACGAACTAACAATCATAACAGGAAAATAATGGCGACAAGACAAAACTAGAAAAGCCATTAGCTCTATAGTAAGAATCCTTTAAAAAGTCATGGTTGCCTTGATAATTTTGTTGAGAGTCAAGAGGCACAGTCCGTATGTACGGCAAAAGCCACGTACACGGGTACAAGTATGATATCAAGAAAAGTCTCGTCTCCTCTTCTGTCCACACAAACTGCGCCATGTTGTCTCAGAATGAACTGGACATGTGACACCATACGTCCCGTCCTGTGACTTGTAAATGCAGAAAGTGTTTCCATTGCACTTTTGTGATATATCTGAAAAAGCTCATGAAAAACTTTTTTTTTTTTTGCAGTATTTGAAAGGTTTTTTTGAAATTCCGATGTTTCCATTATCAGTTTTTTATTGCGCTATTTAGATTTTGCACATTTCTAAGGATAATGGAAACGCAGCATTACTCTGATATCCACTTGACAGTCACAGTGTCACTTTGTGACCATTTAACAGTCACAGAATGACTCTGAAGACTGCTCAACAAGGCTCTCTGTGGTGAAATGCCTCACCTCATATGCACATTTACACTAATCAGCTATCTCAAATGATCTTATGTAGCTCATGTTCACATGCCCACATCCTTACATGTTTCATATGATTCTGTCTTGTCAGTATTCATGCAAACGTTGCACATCTTGCAACCATTTTATTAATGCACAAGGACAAGGACTCTGATTTTTATTCTAATTCTGATCATCATAAAACAATTCATGGTTTATCAATGAGAACCTTCAACACTTTGAGCGCTATCTGAATTTGGAATCTGACTAATTTGCACTTTTTAACTCACTTTAATTTCAGCTCATCCACCAATTCGTAACCATAACATTGCCACTTTCCTGTTCATGCCTTTTACAATCTTAAAAGTGTGTTTCCAGTGACAGCGCCATGTATTTTGGAGTTTTTCTCCAGACATTTCCTTTCCAAAAGTGTTATTCCTTGTCTGCCACGGATGAGTTGCGATGTCAACAGCACTTGGTGGATTTCCTGCCTCAGTCTCTGGATTTTGCGTCTGCCAGCAAACTTGACCAGTTTACACTGAGAGGTCACTCCTGTTGTGTTTTTGATTGTTATCCCAAGCCTTCAGGCTTGTGTCCCTCTGTCACTGATTGATATCTGGCCTGACGTCCAGTAAGTAAACAGCCTCTGGAGTAAATCTGAAAAGTTTTCTATGCAAGTAATTAAGTCTGCAAACATTAACAGTCCTCTCACTGCACTGTAAATTTGTTTTTACAGAAGATCCTTTACAGGGAGTGCAACCATGGTGTCCCATGTTTTCTGAGCACCTGAGTTAACTCTTAAAATGAAATCAAATCTTATAATCCTTCATAAGGAGAGGTCACCACTTCATCTATATGCACAACTCTCGCAAGTAGTTTTCCTTTCTATTCCCTGGAAGTGATACTAAATGATGACCAGATTTGGACTACTAAGGAGCACATCGCCCCACACAAAAACTGTTACAACCAACTACAGCTGAGAAAATGTTGTCTTTGCACGCATGCGTTCAGTAGCCACATGCTTGTTGGGAAGAAAGAACAACTTTGAGGGATGTGGTCGGAAAAATATAGCATTCACAACTTCAACAGGCAACAGAGTACAGTGAGGATTAGACCGCCATGGCATTGTTGTGGCTTTTGTTTTTCTCCATGTCTCCTGTCTTTAAGCTCCTCTATATCATTTTAAGCCTGCACTCTGACTTTGTGCTCAGGAGAAACATCTGCAACCACCCACATCCCAAAAGAAGTTCATACCCCTTCATTTAAATTTCAAACACCTCATAAAGGCATTTGTTTGGCTCAGGCCCAAAACCCAATCACAACTGCTATAATGGACATCTTGTGATACTTATAAGGCACAAGGGGATATCATTTCAAGGAAGTTAAGATTGATATGTTTAGTAAATGTTGCCCTTACCTCAGAAAGCCTCATTTCATTTTACCTTTGTACTTTAGTGTTTGCATGTTCTCCCCTTGACTGGGTTTCCTCCAGGTGCAGCATGTTCTTCTGGAACTTTCCCTAAGGTGTAAATGTGGGGAAAAAAATGTTGTCTGTCGCCATGTGGCAACTCTTTGACTGGGTGTCTTAGTGATTGCACCCACTCCCCCTTTTCTCCTGTCCTTTATCGGCCACATCATTCAGGCCATGCTGCTTTTAAGGTTTTATTATTAGCCATACTGTCATGAACATTCAAGGTAGAGTTACCACAAGCTACATAAGTGTGAAACAACCATATATGGTCATACAACGGACATGAGTTTGTATATTATCAACCCAATTCCAAAAAGTTGGGGTGCTGTGTACAATGTAAATAAAAACAGATAATAAAATAGAGACATTTTATCATTTCATGTAAATATTGGCTCATTTTGAATTTGATGGCAGCAACAGATCTTAAAAAAGTAGGGACAGGGCCATGGCAAACAGTCTAGCATCCCTTCTTCTCTAAACAGTCTGGAAACATCTAGAACAGTGTTCCTCAACCCTTCTCAACCAAAGAGCCAAAATGTTCAAAATTTCCTTTGCAAGAGGCGCAATCCAAGTGGTGAAAAGTGGCTAAAAAGCGTTAAAGTGGCAATACAATCAAATTTAAGGTGGCAAAAAGGGCCGAAATAGACATTAAATGGCTAATGCTGGGTAAAAAGTGGCAAAATGGAAAGAAAAAGTGGCAAATAGGGCAGAAAGTGTCCAAAATTGGGTGAGAAATTATGATAAGGTAAGTTACGGGTGGAAAGAATTGTCAGAAAACAGGAAAAAATTAGTGAAAAGTGACTAGAATGAGCCAAAAAGTAGCAAAAAGTTAAGAAAAACTAGCAAAATGTGGCATTTAATGGCAAAAGGCAGCTTAAATGGGTGAAAAGTGTCAGGAAATGGCAAAAAGAGAAAAAAATCAAATAAAAAGGTGGGCAAAAAGCATCAAAAACTGAATACAAGTGGCAGAAGTGCGGAAAAGTGACTTGCAATAGATAGTTTCTAAAGTCAAAGTTTTTCTTTTTTTACGGCTTTCTGGGGGAAACATTTTTCAAATTAAGATATGAAGAGCCACAGATCATCACAAAGGAGCCACATGTGATGAAGAGCCACACGTTGAGTAACACTGATCTAGAAGAAACCAGCGGCTGGAGTTTTTGGAGAGCAAAGTTGTCCCATTCTTGTCTTATGTAGGATTCTACCTGCTCCTCCTGGGCATTCTTTGATCCTCTTTCATTTTATGATGCTCCAAATGTTTTCTGTAGGTGAAAGGTCTGGACTGTGGGCAGACCAGTTCAGCACCCGTACTCTTCTATTGTGAAGCCATGCTGTTGTGATGGATGTGGTATGTGGTTTAGCATTGTCTTGCTGAAATATGTGAGACCTTCCCTGAAAGAAACGTTGCCTCTAAAGCATACTCTTCAGCATTGATGTGTAGGCACCAATGCAACCCCATGCCATCAGTGACGCAGGCTTTTGAACCGGGCACTGATAACAAGCTGGATGGTCCTCTTTAGTCTGCAGGACACGGCCCCCATGGTTTCAAAAAATGACTTTCAGATTTTGATTAATCTGACCACAGAACAGTTTTCCATTTCACCTTAGTTCATTTTAAATGAGCTTTGGTTCAGAGAAGACAATTGATGATTCTGATTTCCAGTAAAGAATCCTGCCTTTTTTAAATGCAGGGCTGCCTGAGAGCCTGAATATCATCTGTTCTCTGAGTCCTTTAATGATATTATTGACTGGAGATGGTGGGATATTCAAAGTCCTCGCAATTTTACGTTGAGGACACATCTCTGAAATTGCGTTATAAAAATAATAACACAGTTTAATCACATGAGTAAGTTTGACCACAATATGCTCCAGTAGTCCTCTAGCATGGATGTTTATGTGCCTGGGTGTGAAGAGGTGTCAGACACAACTAGCAGTGATGAATGAGGAGACAGACGCAGGTCTGTTTAATGGCAATTTTCTTTTTAAAAGCTGGTGAATGTTAGTTAAGATAAATCCAAAAATGTGGGTACATACTGCAGTGATGTGTCTTTACACCGAAGCACGAGTCTTAAGTTCAACCTTCGGGCAAAGCACGTCTTTGCTAATGTTAGCAAAGATGCTAACAACAACATGGGATCAAGCCATGGTCATACCATCTCTTCAGCTGCTCAGATAAATGCTGAAAAGTGCTCCAAAACTTTGAGAAAGTCCTGTTTGTTAACAATATTAATCCAGTGTAGAAATCCGCAAAGTTGAAGTTAACTTTACGAGCTGAAGACGGAAAATATGATGCGTTTAGGTAACCTCAGTAAATTAGAAGACCATATTCTATATGTTGTGATGTGTTCAATTGTCACATAAAAATGGGAATATGTAGTTTTTGACAGTAAACTTCAATAAATACAGAGTGAATATGTGTTTATATTTGAGGGATATAAAATAGATGTGACAGACTGAATCATAGCTTTTTAACTCAAGCTCCATTCAGCTAAGACCACTTGTGGTTCAAATATTTGCCTTTATTTTGTCTTTCCACCAAACTATAGAAATTATTGATAGTGGTATTGATAAGGACTTAGATCAGCACTTTCAATGTGCTGTTCATAGAATTAAATGAATTAAAGTAAAAGACTTGACAATAACAACCTTTAAAAAACTAAAAACATAAAATATACTTAAACTACTGAAAGAAATGTTGTGATTAATCATGATTAATCACAGTGTAGTGATGTGATTAACCAGATTAATTTTTTTAATTGAGTAACAGCACTACTTTATTTTATTCTTAAATGGTGTCCCAACTTTTTTGGAATTGGGTCGTATATTAGCGACTTTGTGTTAAGATAGACAAGGTTAATTCACAATCTCAGGTGTCAGTACCTACCACTGCTGTACCCACCAAGTGTCCCAGCAACATACCTGATTGGTTGAGCTGTGAATTTTGATGGCACCACGTATGTCACTAAGCACTAGATCAGCCAATAGAAATCTTCCAGAAAAACTGTTGCAGTGGATGGTTTCAACCTGTAGAAGACTGCATGTTTGTGAAATCTCAAAAGCGTAATCTCAGCTTTGATTTTTAGGGATGTTTGTTGCGACTACGTGCTCATGCAAAAGGTCAGCGAGGTCACTGTATTAAAAAAAGATGACTTCACAAGTCTTTGAGATATTAAGTTACATGTAAAGTGGACTAAGATTTGGATAAAGAAACAATTATAAATGGGTAGATTACCAGAAATAAAAGCAAAATAGTGTCATAGTTTCCATGTAAATGTGCACCAGGAAGGAGGCATCAGTGTGTACATTACACAATTGAATTCAGACTAGCTTTAGTGTGTTAAAATAACAGCACAATGATGCACTTCCTCTGGAAATTAGCAAAAGTAATTATTTATATAGTCTTGTGTAACTTGTACAACATGAAAGCTTGGAAAAAAGCTTTAAACAATTGACTCAGGAAAGACAAAGCATTTCACTATCTTTCCAAAATAGCTTGGATCCAAATTCCTTCACCTGCTGCCCAGTCTCTGCACCAGTCTGGATCCCTGTTGGGAGTTCTGTTACTTTGTGACTCATCTGCTGCTCATTTATGCACTCACTTTGTTGTAATTGCTGCAGTCTGGTAGCTTTGGTTTTTCATGTTCCTCCCATGTTTTTTGGCCGCAGAGAAAGTGGGGCTTAAGTGGAGGCTGTATTGGAAAAAAAATATCCAGGGCAGATGTGGGACGTACTCTCTCACTGGGCCGAGCAGTGACCAGTACCGGAGGTTTGATGTGGTTTTTGAATCATCATCATCACCCACGGTTTTGTATCAGCTGTCCTTGACTGGAAAAATGAGTGGTCCTTATCTCGCTGGAAGGGGGGGAACGAGGGAGGAGAGAAAACACAGCAGCTCCTGGAGAGATCTGCAGACAGATCAGATGTGGAAAAGAAACAAGCTGTCAAAACTTTGTCTTTAAAAGATGGTGCCCCGACAAAGAGGGGGGAAAGAGGTCATTCTTGAAAATGATGGAGAGGGTCCTCTGCACAAGAGACAAACTAGTTCAGCTGATTCAAACAAACCTAAAGCTTCCTAATAAATCTTTGTAACAGTTTTGGTTTGACCACAAATTTTACTCTATTAGTCACTCAACTTTTACAGCCTTAAATTGCCAAAAAGTCTATGAAACTTTATTAAAACATGCTTGTTTTGTCTTCTCTCTTGATTTGTCATGTTTTATACTCTCTGAAGTTTCATATTGTTCTAGTTTATGTCAGTACATCTGGCTAAGTCATTCACTTGAGTCTTGGCAGCTGTCCTGGGATCTACAGACACATCTCTCACTAGTTTTCTTTCCACACTCATTGAAATCTTTCTCTTCATAACTCTGCCAGGGTTGCTCTGTTCTGTGCTGCTCTATATTGTTAATGGCATGAATAAAATTGATGCACGGCTACACTGAAAAAAAAAGATTTTATAAAATTTTGAGTAAATTGTAACTAAATTACATCAAATTAAATGTCATTCAATAATTATAACTAAAACCAACATTAACATACTTTGCATTAACTCATTTAAAACAATCCAAGTAAACGCTCTGTGATCAGATGGGTTTGCTCTTTCTCTGAAAAGGGGCGGGGCACAGATGTGATAGCAATAAAGTTTCAGTAATTATGTAGAAGTCATACTTGAGATTATTATGAGACAAAGAAAGTAGAAATACACTTATTTTACACCAACATCCCCATGCACAGCCCAGGTTGTAAGGTGCCGGTCGGCAGCAGGTCCATAATGTCAAATATATTTATTTTACTTTTTTTTCAATCTTTATTTAACCAGGAGAAAAATTGAGATTAAAAATCCCCTTTTCAGAAGTGTCTTGGCCAAGGTAGGCAGCAGCACAGTCAAATAAGACAGTTACAGATGACAGTGATCTTACAAGACACACAGTGGTGTGGTTAGTGTGATGACCACTCAACAAGAAGGTTGTGTGTTTGCTCCACATTCAGGGAAGATCAATCAAGTATTTTACCTTGAAGTAATGTAATAAAAATACACTGAAAATTTACATGTAATTTAATCACTTAAAGTCTAGGTGTTTGGTATAATTTTTTTTTTCGTGTAGTCGAGAGATGTGCAAAAACGTCTTCTCTGCCAGGACAATTGGAATTGTGGTCTAGTTCTGATGAAACTGCTGCTTTCCTACAGCGACATCTGAGCCATAGAGCCAGCAAACACAGCGGTAACTGTGAGGACACTCACTCATGCTGCTCATTGAGCCAGGTGAGGCAGTAATTCGACTCACCTGCAGAGTCAGGTGTGTGGCTGATTAGCTTCGTTGATGACCAGGTGTGGGAAGCCTTGAGCTCCAGCTCTCTTTGCTGACTCATTATCTCACCCTCAGAGATACTGAGAACATCTCTCTGGGTTTTCTTGTGTGTGTATTTTCATAAGTATTTCTGAAACTTCCTGTACGAATTCTTAGTTTTCTGGTCACTGAAAGATCATTGTGTATCAGTGCTGAAGGTTTTAACGCAGCCATTTTTGGTTTCCTTTTTCAAGCAGTGGTTTAATTTCTTCATTATATTTAGAACCAGTGCTTCAGAGTTACTACATACCAACATACAGCTGTTGTCTTTCCCCTCTCCCTATTGATCTCTTGTGGTTTTAGTGGTTATTCTTTTAGGATAACTTTAAGAACCCCTGCTTTTGTGTCCTAACTCCCCTCGTCCTGACAGTAACAATTGACAAACTCATGCTGAAGCGGACCAGGAGAAGTGCAAAAACATCTTTTCTGTCATGAAAAAGTTTCAGTGTTGCTCCCTGCCCTTGTTTTAATAAAGAAATGTCGTCTAGTTCTGACAAAACTGCCGCTGTGGCTACATCTGAGCTAATCACTCCACTAACAGCCCAAATCTGATAAAATTGCTTTACTAGAGCTAAATCCGATCAGTGCTAATCAACACACTGGAGTTAGTATTGCAAACTGATTCAACTCCAACTAATGCCCACCCATAGCTACTGCCTCATCAACACTGATTGGTCCGAACAATGATTTGTTCAGCACAAATGTTGTGGATTGTTGCTTTTCAAGACCAATTTAAGTGGGGTACACACATAAGGATTTTCTAAATCTTGAGAAATTTTTTATCTGTTAAACACCCCACACATGAAGATAAAAAATCAGGCATTCAACAGTTTCGGTCGTACTGTGTGTGGTGTGCTCTGATAATTTCAAGACTGCACATCACACACATCATGACTCTGTCCCATCACCGATCTAGAATCTCGTCCTCCAAGTCAGAAATCTCGCGTGATCACGGGTGATCTAACAGAAACGACAAAGAAGAAACATAGCAACAACCGGACAACACAGCACGCAACATGGAAGAGGACATACAAGAAGAGTGAATGATGGTGTACTTGGGACTATTTTTTTTTTTTTAACTAAAAAAAAAGAGAAGACCGTGGAGAAAATCCTGGAGACAGCGTGAACAGGGACTTTGTAGTCTACTGGGCGAGCTAGAGGTGAATTGTTGTCAGTCAGCTCGCTTCTTGATTGGCTACATTCCATTCCACGACACAAATCACGGAGTCACGACTCGTGAGTCGTCGGCTTTCCCCACACACGAAGATTTTGGGTCGTAATATTTACGATTGTCAGCCCAACCATTTTCGGAGCCAATTATCAGTACAAACTCACTCTTAACACACCTCAGACCACAGGATAATCTTATAGGATAATCATACAAGACATAAGATAATCGGGCGTTTGCCATCCTTGGTCAGGAAGGGGGAAAATCAGGACAAAAACAGCCCGATTATCTTTATGTGTGTACCCCGCTTTACTTGATGATAGAGATGGAGTCTGGCAAACTCATCTGCTTTGCAAGGTTAGCAAAGTAAAACAGTTCAAGACTTTTTTGTGTTGACTTGATTACTGCTTACAGCTCAAAAAAATAAAAAATTCCACTATCTCAAAATGTTAGAAAATTGCAGAAAAGTCAAATTTCTAAATATATCCCAAGCCTCCATCTTCTCACTCTGGTTCAGTTCTCACAGCCACAATCACGGGGAAGACTGCTGACTTGACAAATGTCCACAAGACAATCACTGACACTGACCAAAAGGAGGGTAAGCCACTAAGGTCATAGCTGACAGGGCAGGCTGCTCTCAGAAGCTGTATCCAAGCATAGTCATGGAAAGTTGACTGGAAGGGAAAAGTGTGGTAAGAAAAGGTGCAAAAGCAACAGGAAGAGCACAGAAAAAAAATTACAGTAAAAATGAGCCTTTTCATGATATTCTCATGTTTTCAGATGTAGCTTTTATATGTCCCAGCTGGCCAAGGAAGGCCTCAGTCCCTCAGGAAGAGCTGGAAAACGTCACTGGAGAGAGGGATGTCATCTTTAATACATGAAATTCAGGTAAATCAAAGTGGCCTAGTCAATATTATATTTTCCTGTATGTGCCCTCAGTGAAAAATAAAGTTTGGACACCCTTGCTTAATGATTAAAATAAGGTCTGAATTTTTAAAATTTCATCAGAAGTTTCCTTCCCCATCACATTTCCATTCAGCTGCATTGTACTGTGCTAGGGTTCACAAGCATGATAACTTTATGACTATTGGTGCCAACAAAAGCACAGAAAATGTGTTTTTTTTCATCTATAATGATTCCAGAAGGGAAATGATTCTGCACTTTTGATAAGATTTATCATGTTGACGAATCAGTTAGTGAGTCATGCAGTCTGATTTAAAATATACTAACTTGCTCTTCAGAAATTCGCCAGTACCTAGCTCAGGCTATGACAGTACTTCCTTTTCAGCAGACACATTTTTTACTGACCTACTGATTGTTTGGCTGAAAGCCTCATTTAACATCTGAGCAAACATGTCCAGTCATTGTGAGAGTAACAAACAGTGACTCACACAGACGGACAAACAGCTCCGATGACTCTGGTTTTAGAGGCAGACTCATATCAGATAGATCAGACACAAGTCAGTTGCATAATAAAGACCTTTTACTTTGGTGGGGTGTGAGTTATTTCCTTCGCAGTTTGCCCCAGGTGTCTGATCAACGCGGCGAGTCAGCATTTCATCCACGTGTGATGATAATACCCGTGATTAAGCATTTTGAAGTCTAGCACACACGGAGAAGCCACTTTCCTAAAGACCCTCTGACACGCAAAGCCTCGTCTACTGTGGCTGCATTTAATGAAAGCTTCATCTGAGGGCTCGGGCTCCCAGCAGATGTGCAGAAAAGCCCACACACCGTCTCACACACACTAATATACACTCCGGATCAAAATCTTAAGAGCAGTTGAAAAATTGCAAGAATTTACATTTTGCAGTGTTGGATCTTAAGAAGATTCTAAGAAAGGTTTCAAAATGCAAAAAGAAGAAATGAGAGTGAGACAGAAAGGCTGATGAACAGCCTATTTCAGTTTAATTGTTGTTTTCAATGAATTGCTTACTCAATTTTTTTTTTTTGTCTCACTCCCATTTCTTCTTTTTGCATTTCAAAGCTCTACTTAAAACCTTCTTAAGATCCAACAGTGCAAAATGCAAAGTCTTGCAATTTTTCAACTGCTCTTAAGATTTTGATCAGGAGTGTATGCATAGAGGACAGATTAACTTGCAAAGTCTCACACCTACAGTTTGATAATTATATCCAGCAATCATAGAACTATTCATACATTTTTTTTTTCCCGAGTACAAGTGACTCACTATCAAAACTCACCTCAGGCAAAACCACTGGTGAAAACAGGCTCTAACCACACAAACGGGAGTAATTAAGCATGCTAACAGGCGTGTGCAGCACCTTTATAACCACAGCTATGAAATGGTTGCTACATGGCTAATGTGTGTGTGTGGTCAGGTGTTACTTAAAGAAAGTGCAGCTAGTGTAGCTAAAGTGGGTGATAGAGTTAGAGGAACCTTTCAGTATTTAGCAGTGCTTAGCTATTCTTCCCAAAGTAGATAAAGGAGAAGCTATTTTTTAGATAACACCAATATCATGGGATCAAAAATCCTGACATAATTTCAAAAAGGGAGAAAATAACTCATAATATGCTTATCAAAGCTAAGTGACCTCTTGCAGACCGTTAGCCTAGCTTAGTTTAGCATAGTAAAAACAGGAAACAGGATATGTTTTACACAAATCAGCGAGACATATCTCCAACAGAACTGAACATAAATCTTCCAACACAACACCCATTAAAAATAAATCTCTAAAGATTTGTCAACTTTTGATAAAACTTGAGTTTAAAAATTAGCTATGCGGCTAAAGTGGGTGAGAATCAGTACAACAGTTTAGATAACGTCCATTTGCTTTTTAGCAATGATAAAATAGTCATCCTCTTTTGGCTAATCTTAATCAAAAAGGGCTAAAACATGCAAAAATATTTTATTTGTGCGACGCTAAGCATTTTGTTGAATACTGATAGCCTGCTTTGTGCGTTAAGCTAACAAGGTTCAGGCAGTTGATTAGCCTAGCGCACTGTAACTTGAAGTAAGGGAACCGGACACATTTGGAAAGACATTTTGAAAGATGGCCCTAACAAAATTCAGATAAACATGCCTTTTTCCATTTTAACTGTTGCAGATATGTTTTATGTAGTCTTCCACCACTTTGCTCTTGGAAACCTTCAGTGCAGCAGACTTATTTTGTAGCCTTTTTGTCTCACTTTTATAAATCTGTGCCTTGCAACAATCCTGTCTCTGAGCTCTGCAGGCAGTTCTCCTGACCTCATGGCTTGGTTTTTGCTCTGATATTGATGATGTGTGAGGTGTGTGTATTTCCAAATCATGTCCAATCAACTTAATTTGCCACAGGTGTTTCTTATAATAAAATATGTTTAATTTCAGTAGGAGACTTTACCTTTTTAAATAAAGGGAAATACAAAGCTAATGAAAATGGTTGAGGCTATTTCACTCCTCAGGATGAACGTTAGTGTGATGTAGGTGTAACTGTGGGTGTGTGCGTACATCTGTCTCGTTTGTTGAATGTGTGTCAGAATGTGTGTCCCAGGCGTGTGTCTGGGGTGTGTGTTGAAGGGAGGTCAATCCTCGGTCCGGGTAATTTGCCACAGATGAAACCTGACTCCATTCCAAGAGACCAGCGCTAGCAAACGTTTCAAAGCTGCAGGAAATCTATTAGCACCTGGTGGGACTCCCCCTTCCCCACCAACCCCCTTATCCCTACCCCATTCCTCGATCCTTCGCTCGTTCTACCTTCTCACCTCTCCCTGCCCCACCCCGGTTAATAAAACCACACAAGACCACCACACTCCCACTGTGCCACTAAAGCCAAGGGATTAGCGGGTGTGTGCATGCATGTGTGTCCATCTGTGGCGTGTGGCGAGGTGTGCATTTACGCCGTATGCGTGGACCTTGTAGAGTGCGTGTTCAGTGTACGTGGACCTGTCGTTTTACACACGTGGAGCCAGTTAGCAGCGAATGAGGTGCCAGACAAGCATGCAGCAGCTGCCATGAGAAACAATAGCTTGTGATTCAGACACAGTAGGCTGCAGAGCGCTGACTCTAGGTCAGATCCTGTGTTCTGCTGTAATTGTTGAGATGATATTAGTGTCAGGGTCATGTGAACTGTGTTCAGTGTGGGTCATACCTGCACCCAAATGTGGGAGAAATATGTCAGCTGTCTTTAATGGCCTGACTTTGACAGTGTTTGCACAACTTGAAGCCTTGCAAAGTGTCCTGTGGGGTTACAGTTAAAAGTAACATAATCAAGGAGCGCAGATGGTCGCATGGTTTAAGGCGCTACCCATGTACGCGGGCGGCCTGGGTTCGAATCCAGCCTGTGGTCCTCTGCCCCATGTCTCTCCCCACTCTCTTTCCTTCCCAAGTCTATCCACCGTCCTTCCTGTATCAAATAAAGGCATAAAAGGCCCCAAAATAAATCTTCAAAACAAGTAACCTAATCAAACTCATCATATCAAACAAAGCATTTTCCTTCGTTTTATTTTAGGCTTGTTTTTCATCAAAAGTTGTCCTGATGTATCAAAGTTTGAATGCACAAGGGTGTTGAACACCCACAACCACAACACTTCAATGAAACACTTTGTTGGAAAACAAATTTTATAAAATCAATTCTTTTCTGGAAATCTTTAATTTAGAAACCACTTAGGCTGACAGCTGGAGGCCAGATGTTGACAGCTACACCTGCTATATTTAAAAACTTTAGGGGTGGCTCACTCAGATTTTGTGAGTCTATTATGTAATCCCACCTTTGACTTAATAAGACATGCAAATTCCTCCATAATTGAGCATGCTGATTGGATGTTTCCATAGCAGCCACTGTGTTTTTCCTGTTGTTAAAATCATGAAACTGTCATATGCCAGCCAATAAGCCAAACATATTCTTTATTCCTGTATCTTCCTCTTCCTTTTTCCTAGCTGGGATGTCGGTCCTTGCCACTGTAACTTGGCTTATTGTTGGCTCATGGTGGATTAATGTTGGGTCTTTATGAATAATACAACAGACCACGGTCAAGATGTGCCCTGTCTGCAAAGTTTTTCAAGATAACATCTGTTATGAATTGGCGCTATTTAAGTAAGGATGGATTGATTGGTTCATGAGGTAAATATTATCTGCAGTGTAAAAAGCGCTTTGAGTACAACCAGTGACTAATTAGGTTAATCGACAGCAGGTCAGTAACATGACTGTGTATAAAAGGAGCATTTTAAAGAGACAGAGGCTCTCAGAGGTAAAGATGGGCAGAGGTTTGATTTCATAAAAGTGCCCCTCAATGTAAAATTGTGAAGACTTTGAATATCCCACCATCTTTAGTGCATACTATAATGAAAAGATTCAGAGAATTAGGAGGGATCCCTCTGCAAAGGACAAGGTCAAATGTCAGCATGGGATGCTTGTAATCTTCAGGCCCTCAGTGGCACTGCATTAAAACAGGCATGATTCTGTACTTTAAATCACTGCATGGGATCAGGAACACTTCCAGAAATCACTGTCTGTCAGCACAGATTACTGTCCCATCCACAAATGTAAGTTAAAGCTGAATCATGTGAAGAAGTCGTATGTCAGGGGTGTTTAAACTTTTTCCACTGAGGGCCACATACAGAAATATTTATTTCTGGATAGTGGGGCCATTTTCATACTCCTCACCTTGAGAATATCTAAAAACAATAAAACCAATCTAATGTAGGTTAAGATATGCCAAGTTATTGAGTGTGCCTGATTGGTTAATGACTGTCAGGGTATAGACAATCATTTTCAGGATTTTGGGAGACTGATTAGATTTCAGGGGGCCCTGTTTGGCCCTGGCTACCACTGGCTCCGCCCCTGAAATGTTACTGCTATTGCTATTTGCAGCAGTAATCTATCAGGGTGTTATAAACCAAGATATTGTTGTGATCTTGGTTGCAGATCTGTTCACTCTTTACAGTGTTGTCCCAAATTAGTCCCAAACAAGTGTAAATAATTTTTGTCAACATGTTTGTTTACAGAATTGATCAAATGTGGGCCGTGTTTCATTTTATATCAAGAATTTTCTGAAAAATGGACCATGGGCCGCATTTTGCCCCCAGGCCATAGTTTGGACACCCCTGTCATATATGAACATGATCCAAAAGCACGGCCGTCTCCTCTGGGCCAGAGTTCATTTAAAATGGACTGAGACAACATGGAAAACTGTTCTGTGGTCACATGAATCAAAATTTGAATTTTTTTTTTAACAATGACCCCAGTGTGCTGTGGAGTAAAGAGGCAGGGGACCATCCAGCTTGTTATCAGCACACAAAAGCCTGCATCTCTGATGGTACAGGGTTGCATTAGCACCTATGGGATGAGCTGCTGACACATCTGGGAATATGTGCTGCTGCCATCAAATTCAAAATGAGCTAATATTTTTCATAGAATAGTAAAATGTCTCAGTTTCAGCATCTGATATTGCTGGTGTCAGCCAAAACCTCATACCTCTGTTTCCTTGATTTTATTTATTTTTTCATAAATCAGTGCTATTGATCATCCTTTACATCTGTTAGTGGGTTTTAACCAGTTCATTTAATTCCCTGAAAAGTGGTGATATTGGAGATACAAGGTTTTGGCCTGACACCAGCAACATGTTATGTTCTATTTTGAATCAAAAATCTGTTTATAAGACTTGCAAATCATTGTGCCCCAACTTTTTTGGAGTTAGGATTGTAGTTAGATGACATCAGAAGTGCTATACAAGCTTAAGTCCATTTACTATTTACATTTAAGACTCTACATTTGAGAAAATAGCCACAAATTTTGACTGACAAATCCGTAACACTCACATAGGCTCGCATAGGTTAACTATTGGGCTTAGAAAATGAGGTAAGCCTACATCCTATAGGAAATTCTTCATCGCATGGCTGAGTGAGCATAAATGAGGCCTATTCTCTTACCTATTCATGTTTGCTAGACCACAGTGGAGCTACATTTATGAGCCAGCGTTGTAATTAAAGGCCTTAATGATGCACATAAAGCATTTATTACTTTAATTACTTCATTAATGTGTTGAACCTCGTAAAGCATAATCCTTGTTGCAAGAAATTATCTGGCTTCTGGTCTTTTTCCAAACAAGCGTAATTATTGCACCATGGGAACAAACAGTTTGATTTAAGAGGTTGACATTTTTAGTAGGAAGACTTGGAGTGAAAATGTTTTGTTACGTCTTTGTTTATTGGCTTGGCACAAAGTTCATGTGAGGTTGTTTGTTGTGAATTATAGACCTAGTACCTGAGAGCATTAGTAGAAGAACATCCCGAATGGTGTTGCAACTTTGTCCTTGGATGCAGATCTGCTTTCAGATGCACACAAGCGGCATACTGGATCTTTTTAGTCCAATAAGCACCTGTGCAAAGAAAAGCCTGACAGCAAACACAGAGCTGTCAGAGCTGATCACCCATCACAGCATCAAAACCAGACAAACCCAAACAGCCCAAACTCCTGAATTAGTTCGTGAGTTTACTTAAGCTTGGGAAGTCTTTAACCATTACCGAGTCTACATCTTCCTCAAGCTGCTGTGAGAAATCTGATTATTTAAGTCAACTGTGTCTGCGCAGCTTTTGGGCAGTCGACGGCACTTCTCTGCTCAAGCTAGCTCGTGTGCAGGGTCCGACCTAATTGGATTTATGTGCGGGAATGTTTTCCAAAGCCACACTTGTGAAATACCTCCACATCTGCTGGCCATTAGCACTGGACATAACACACAACAGAGAGAGCAAAGCCCCCCAACGCCTTGATTCATTGGACTGTGGCTCTGCTTTTATTGCAGCGGAGGAAAAAGTCGCTGCACAGCGAGAGCTGCCTTATCTCTCTCTGTCTTTTTCCTCTCATGTTCCCTGTTTTATTTGCTTTTACTTAGGTCATTTTATCCTTCAGTCTTCTCTGATTCTCTGCACTTAAGTTTTCAGTTTCCTGCAGAAGCTTTTACCCTTGCTTTTAAGTCAGATTTTCCCTTTTCAGACCCAACTTATCCTTGAATTGCTCCATCCTCTAAACTCGATCCAACATGTCTAATTTCCCATCTGCTTCCTACCCTGACTTCCCCGCTCAGTGTGCCCAGTTCTCCGACGGTCATTTATCTACGTCAATGCAACTTCCATCTCCAAACCTTTTTTCTTGTCACTCCCCAAGGCAAGGACGTCCTCTTGTTTCATCCCTCAGTGGGCATGACGAGAAACTAGCAAGGGGGTCCGACAACCCCCTGACCCCTCATCTGTCATCTGCAAAGGGAAAGGCACCCACCTAATTGGGGAGGGGGGAGCATCGAGGCGTTTGGGGGCTAGTGTGGAGGTTGTTATTCTAATGTTTTGGGGGGTCAGAGGTGAAAGGAGGGAGATCACACCGGTGATTAGCCCTCTTCTTATGTAGGGATGGAGGGAAGCAAGGACAGGGGATGTTTGTTGGGCAGCTGGATTGTAAAGTCATTAGAGAGAAAGAGTTACTAGTCGATTGATGAAGTAAGAAGTCAGAGTGAAGAGTGTTTGAGTGTTGCACAAGATGGTCAGCACTAATGATCTCGTAAGACGGTCAGTGTTGTGAGGCAGTACAGGGCTGGTGATCATTCAAGATACTCAGCAAGTTGATTCAAAGCTTGTCAGGGCTGTAGATTGCTAAAAATGTTCTGTGAAGTTGATCATGAAAGATATTCAGCATATGAAACAGCCAGTCAGAAAGCAAGCCGACCGAAGGAGGAAGCACAGCAAACACAGCCATGGCAACAATACTGAAATGGAAAGCATAAAGGTACAGTGCTGTGAAAAAGTATTTCCCCCTTCCTGATTTCTTATGTTTTGCATAATCGTCACACTTAAATGTTTCAGATCATCAAACAAATGTTAATATTACACAAAGACAATCAGAGTTCATACAAAATGCAGCATTTAAATGATTATGTCATTTATTGAGGGGAAAAAGCCATCCAAACCTCCAGCAACTCCAGCAAACAAAAGTAAGAGCCATTGTCCACAAATGGTGAAAACTTGTATCAGTGGTGACTCTTCCAAGGAGTGGTCGGTCTACTAAACTTACACCAAGAGGGCACCAACGACCCACTCAGAAGGTCACAAAAGAACCCAGGACAACATCTAAAGACCTGCAAGCCTCACTTGACTCAGCTAAGGTCAGTCTTCATGATTCAACAATAAGAAAGAGACTGGCAAATATGGCATCCATGGGAGAGTTCCAAGGCCAAAACCCCTCCTGACCAAAAAGAGCAAAACATCTTGATGATCTCCAGGACTTTTGGGAGAATATTGTGTGGACTGACCAGTCAACAGTTGAATTTTTCGGGAGGTGGTGTCCCATTAACCTATCCATCTGGAAACCCTTGATATACAGCGTTTAGGAAAGGGCAGAGCTTTTGAAAAAAGTGTGATTGGAAGAACGTTCTGTCTGTCACATCTTTACGGGCCAATCAGAGCAACAAAACACATGACGTCATCGTCGCTACCGTGGTTCACATGCGCAGCTACGGAGGAATAAACTCCATATAGAACTGCATAACGTGAACCATGGCGACTGCAGACATGTCAGGACACGACTTTTGTCGTTTTTGAAAAAAAAACAACTCACTGCTGTTCTTTGTTCTTCTTTTAACGAGGAAATGTTGTCAAGTTCTGATTAAACTGGCGCTTTAGCAGCATCCACGCTAATGTCTTCTGCCATAACATCACCGGCCTCTTGTTGCTGCTTGCTTATGTCACGACTCGACCACACCCGAAAGTACTGTCCCTCGTTGCTGATTAGTCCTGTCACTTTCTAACCGGGCCCAAACGGTTCAGATGGGAGATTTGCAAGATAGATTCGCTGGTGAGAAACACAGAAATGGGCATTGCCATCTGTTTTGCAAGGTTAGTGTCCCATTACATCTGGCGTAAAAGTAACACAGCATTTCATAAAAAGAACATCATACCAACAGTCAAGCATGGTGGTGGGAGTGTGATGGTCTGGGGCTGCTTTGCTGATTTAAGACCTGGAGGCCTGATGGAACCATGAAGTCTGCTCTTTACCAGAAAATCCTGAGGAGGAATGTCCGGTAGGTTTAGATGGCTTTTTTCAGAAGGGGGCAAATGCATCTTCAAAGCACTAGATGGACCTCAGAGTTGGAGGACCAACTTGCTGACTGGTTTCAACAGCTCAAGTGTTTATATGAATGCATCCTGTCAAACATACCACAATCAGACTTGGAACAAATTGCTACCCCATCAATGTACCAGATCGCTTAGTCACATTTAGTTTGTTTACTGAAGTTTTGAAAGCAGAGACTCTGGTTGTTGTTGAACCAGATCTGTTAGTGCGTGGTGTGATAGTCATCTCGTTGCTCAACTCACTCTATGAAAACAGAACTAGTAAATCTGTGCGGGTGATCTGTACGATAAGTCGTGAAAGACAATTAGCAATGATGATGGTGAAGGATGGTCTGCACCAATGGTTATCTAAAGCCTGGCCCCAATCAAAGACCCCACACATGCTGATATATAATGACAGATTTAACAGTTTAGTTCTTGAAGTGTGTGGTGTGAGATGACCGACACAGTTGTTGTGCAGAATTGACTATGCAAGATAGTCACGAGGTTGAGTGTTTAAGGTAGTAAGTGCTATAGATTCTTCAACATAATGTTGGTTGTGCACCATGGTTAGTTCTTTAGGTCTTTGCATGGACGCTTGGATTTTGGTAAAGTGACTCCAGGTCAATCCAAAAAAGTCTAACCATCAGGAAAAGATTTAGAGAGAAGCATTGTGCCCTTTCTTTGGGCCCTTGGAACCACATCCTGCCAACAGCTCACAGTGTCTGAAAATCCAAATTAAACCTGCCAGGTGGAAAACCACATCAGCTGTGTTAAAAACAACTTTATTTTTCAAGCCCATCTTGTTGGCATTGTGCATTAGCAGGTCAGGAAAAAAATAACTTGAGCCTGGATTACATGGGTGCTGACAGGTTCTGGCCCTGGGAGCTGACGGTGTTAAAACCCTCTCTGCCCTCCCTGACGATAAACATTGCCCATCTCTACCCTCCTCCGCCTTCTGCTGTCCACACCTCTTTATGTGACTCAGCAGGCCCTGGAGTAAGTGGTTTATGAGGGAGAGGAGAGAATGGCAAGCAGAGAGAAAGATGGACTTATACCATTCTTAATCTTGATGACAGTTTGTTCATTATCATGTGAGATTCCTGAGGGTATTATATTTCTGGTGCTCACAAGATGCTATTTCATGCATTTTGATTGATCACTAGAAAGTTTGAGCGTGACCATGAAGACATTCAGTCTCTTAGGATGAGATTAAACCTTTATGGGGAAATGAACCATATTTGGTCACATCAGTCGACTTCCTTCTGGCCTCCTCCCAGCTCAGCTCAGCTATATAATACAGTCGAACCACAAAAAAACAAAAGATCTGTTAATTTTCTAGAAAAAAAATACAATTTTCAAGCTAAAAAGTTGTAAATATATGCTGAAAAAAGTAAAATTGTCCACATTAAATCTGTTAATTTATGAGAAACCAAAACTTGGAATTTTTTAGATCATAAAGTAGAAAATAGCGCTGATTCATGGAAGACACTGACACAACTTAACTACATTAGCTTCATAGCTATATGATCTATGTAACTTATATAGCTAACTTTAGCTTTATTGGCTTTGTTTGCTATAGATTCAGCTACATAGCCAAAGTAACTAAATCTAAAGCTACATTAGCTACAAAGCTATGTCGCTTATGCAGAAGTGAAGGTCCCTGATGAAGCTAAATCTAAAAGCAACTGAGCTGCTATAGATTCAGCTACATAGCTAACCTAGCAAAGCTAACTAAGCTATGTAGATATATCACTGCAAAGGGCAATAAAGCTACATTAGCTACGTAAACTTTAGGTTTAGCTATGTCAGTTACACTATTTACATAGCTAACATAGCTAACATAGCTTTGTTAGCCTTAGATTCAGCTAGATTAGCTATGTAGCTGAATCTAAAGCAAACAAAGCTAGCTAAGCTATGTAGATATGTCACTACAAAAGCCAACAAAGCTAGATTGGCTATGTTAACTTTAGGTTAAGATATGTCCGCTTCATTATCTACATAGCTAACATAGCTTTGTTAGCCTTAGATTTAGCCAGGTTATCTATGTAGCTGAATCTAAAGCTAACTAACCTACAGTATGTAGATATGTCACTACAAAAGCCAACAATACTAGATTAGCTACATTATTTTTAGGTTTTGCTATGTCAGCTATGTTAGCTTTTTAGCTACATAATCTACATCGATAAAGTACCCTTGTTGGCCTTAGATTCAGATACATAGCTTATGTAGCTGAATCTAGAAGTATTCATGGAGAAAAATCCAGCTACATGAAGCACAAATCACATTATCATTATCTTTTGGATTTGGAAGAGTCCTTTCTGTGAATTAGGATTATCCAGCCAGTGTTTTTGATTCCATTTGTCGCGATTTTTTTCAATTTTACAATGTCCTAGATTCATAAGTTTAAAACCTTGATTTTTCTTATGAATATACTACTTTATAACCTTAAAGATGATATTTTTTCTAAAAAATTAAGGGATAATCTTTATTATTTTTCTTCCTTAGTATTTTTCTTCCTTAGTACCCTAGTACGCAGAACTTTCTCATGAGTACAAGATCTTCTTGTACTCATCAAATACTTTCTGATAACAAAAAATGTTCTTCTTAGTGCATAGAAATTTCTTATGAGCATGCAAAACCCTTTTGTAAGTATGCAAGACGTGCATGTGAGCACACATGTTGAATTGGTTCGTTAGCACTTCAAAGTTGCCTGTGAAAAATAAAGCTTCTGTAATCACACAAAACTCACTAGCATGCACGTAAAACTTTCCCAGCAGAACATGAAACCTTTTCATAAGCATGTGAAAACGTTATGTGTATGCACAAAAATTGCTTGGAAGCAAGGTAGATGTTCGTTAGCATGTAGCACCGTTAGCAAGGGGAATCCTCTCTGAAGTGCACAAATTTCATCAAACTTTGAGCACGTTATGCTTACCAGAGCACATTAAGGCTTTGCGTTAGCGCACTAATTCCTCTTTTAGGCGTGTAAACTTGGTCAGCATTTAAAACTCTGCTGTTCCGATATCTATGCCTACTGTAAGTAGAGCCAGTTGGTGAGTCAAACTCTTACCAAAGCCGGCCAGACGACGAGCCATGTGGTTCTTCTTTCAAACCAAATTGGCAGAAAAAGCCAGAGAGGATGAAACCTAGTCGGGTCACATTTCAGCACATTTAGTTGTAAAAATAAAACATTTTTGAATTTTCTACTGTATAGACCCAATCATCTCACTGTCTAGACTTGTCAAATGTAAGTAGTCACATTTATAAAGCCATGAAAGGTAACTTAAAGCCAGTGACCGCAAATGACTCCAGATTTATTAAATGGGATCACAAATTTACTGGAGCTCATTGGGTAGTAACTTTGTAGTGTTTGATTGGTTGTCCAAGGACTGGACAAGAACTGGACACTGTTATTACTGGCAGCTGTAAAATATATGTCAGTTGCTCTGATTATTTCTTCAGCTAGTATTTAAAAAAATGCTCATCAGCCTCGTACATCGTTTCACTGCCAGACTTCCCATGCTCAGAATAACACCGCCACAGAATGACTGACATTTTGGCATCCTTCGTGAAATGCCCGAGGCTTTGAGTGAAAAAAATCAATCATGAAAGTTTATACTCCCACTGCTTTGCTGTATTATAGAGGAACACTCCCACTTCCAACATCTTCCCCCTTGATGCATAATCAGCTGTCAAACTTAACTTATTTACCTGAAGTGTGTGAGGCACATGGGACAAGGCGAGCTGGAGGTTCAAAAGGTACCAATCTGCGGAAATTTGTTCCAAGACAGATTTTCAGAGTGTCTGGAATTCCTCTTTGTGCTGACACTGATTGACGTTGTGGGTACCTCCAAAGCTTAAATAGCCACACATGCACACGCTTCTACACCTGCTGGTACAAAGAAAAGCTTAAATGACCTGCACGCGTCTTAATGAGTGAGGGCCGGGCGTCTGGCGTTTGCCTCGAAACGGTTCTGCTCTCTCTGGAGGGCTTTAAGCCCGCCACCCGTTAACGGCTGAAGTGTGGATTTCCTGTCAAGTAAGGGTTAGGGCCCAACAAAAGTCCTGCAGGCTGGTACATGAGTGGGATCACTTCCATCTGCCTCACCTGAACCCAGTCACTTCATGCTCCTATAGGGAGTTATACTGTGTTTGCAGAGCCTGGTGTTGTCTTTATAGAGACATTAATGCACTTTTATAGCACTTTAAACTCCAATAATCATGTAATTATCCTCTTATATAGATACCAGATATTATAAAGTTGCATGCTTTTGCATGCTCTGTCCAATGGTGTCCTCACACTGGAAGTCTTTATGGGAGCTGTATGAGGTCAGTCTCCAAAGTACCATTTGAATAAACCACAAATAGACTCTTGGCGCTCCGTTTTTCCCCCATACCTTGCCCTCTCAGGGGGATTGCTCAAACAGCAGGACAAATATTCCCTCAGTCCCTGACGGATATCTTTCATCACTGTAATGCGGAGACTTTCATTAGAAACATGCTGTGTCATGATATGGCACGGACATGCATCTCTAAATCAGGTTTATGCACTTCAGTCCCAGTTTGTCACTTTACTGAGGGCATAAATCAAAGCAAATGGCAGTTTACAGGCTATGACATGCTGGGAACATTTCAGAAAAGCGTCAACATGTTTGATATCAAAAAACAGCAGAAACCTGACATCAGTGGATTCAGTCAGCCACGAGTACAGGGTCAGGTTTTTGATGATTTGAACTAAGACACTTCAGTCGGCTCTTTCCCTGCTTCATTTCTGTGTTTTATGCTCGTGCACTTTGTCTGGTTCTGTCTTAAGCATTTTGCAACTGGCTAATCCTTTGAGGATGCAATCACTAGAGCGGGCCAAGCGCTCTCTGGCGCAGCATGTAAAGAAGCCCATCTGCCTTTTCAGTTGAGCCAAAGTGAGGCAAGCGAGGAGAGACAGAAAGATCATCCTGTCAAGAAGATCCTGTTTGATGACCTCTTTGAAAAGCTGGCTGGTTGGCGAGTGAAGACAGGCCATTCATAAAGTCATTAAGACTTGGGTAGGAAATGGTTTTAAGGGGATGTTTTTTTGTCAGTTTGGGTAAAAGTCGCTTTAAATCCAAACTATCTTCGACAAATGTGCTGACAGGAAGAGAAAAAAAAGAGGAGAATGCCAGTTGTATGCGTATATGGAGATGATTTGATCAATTCAAGTAAAAGCCCTTCCTGCCCTTACTCGTTTTCTAAAGTTACCTACCGCAACCTTAACAGCTACATTATGCACCACTTAGACTATAAATTTCACTTTATAAACATATAAAGTGTTTTAAGGCAGTATCAGGTGTTGAAATTTCAACCCCGTCAGGTTTGTAAAAAAACTGATATCTTGCAAATGCTTCTTAAACGTGTACAGAAAAATAAATGTTTTATTTTCACATTATCAGCAAATTCTCCCTCATTATGTTAATTGCTTGTAGAAATACGCTAAAAGTGCTTTTAATGATGTTTAGTGTTTACAACTAATCAATTCTCAGGACTCTTAAAAAGGCTCTTAAAAGATATAAATCCCCTGAAGGTTGTTAAATAGTTTGATTTTATTTAACTCTGATACAGTTCAGATGTCTGAAAAAAACAGACAAGCACAATAGTAATAATGCATTTGTTAGCATTACAGCTAAAGACAATAAAGAATTGAAATGGATTAAAAATGGATAAAAAGAGGCTCAATGTCAGATATTACTGGTATGGATTTAATCTTTAAAGTCTCCTAAAAGTCACTTGAGTTTGCTAGGAATGCTTCCTTAAGGGCTATGAAGGCATGGATAGCATCATTGGAACAGCGCAACGGCTAGCATCAAGAGGTAAAAATAAGAGACTTTGAGTTATGGTTCACAAAGTTATTCAAATTTTAATTAAAGGTAGTTTAACAAACGCATTAAGGTCAAAGTAAAAAAAGATTTATACAAAATAATGTAAATTAAACAAAAATGTGTACAGTAAAATGATTGATTACACATCACCACAAACATACCATTCCCACTGTGAAACATGGTGGTGGCAGCATCATACCGTTGGGATGCATCTCAGCTGCCAGCCCTGAATGGTTTGTAAAGGTAGAAGGTGAAATGAAACAATCTTACTCAGTCTGCAAGAGAACTACAGCTTGGGGGAAGATTTATTTTGCAGCAAGACAATGACCCGAAGCATACAGAGATAGCATCGCTGGAATGGTTGAAAGACAACAAGGTCATTGTTCTGAGTCAAAGCCACAAGATGACAGCAAAGGCTGCCATCAGTTTTAATTAATCCCATTCATACCAACTCTACCAAGTCAGCCAAAGTTGGCCCGCTTTGATAAATATCTAATTGGTTGTTTTATGTCTATCTGAGCACTGTGAGTCACTTTAAGTACTGCTTCTCTGGGTTTCTCCCCAGTTGCTTACTGTTTTTCATCCATAAAGAATTACATGCTCAACTGCTTGATGCAATTATGATGTTTACTTCAATTTAGTCTGCTTTTTTGCGTGACTTTTCCTAAGGCACAGAGAAAGCTGAGTAAAACCGATTCATATTTTTTATTTGCTGACAGCAGAAAAACATAAAACAACACCAGACTTTCGTCTGCGGAATTTAATAGCGTTGTGACTCACATCCGGTTTTATTTTGAAACTCCCCACCGGAAATGTCGCTATTTAATCCAGCGTACTTGGCAGTGGTGAGGTGAGACGCTGTTAGAAGAGGAGCACAAACTCAAGTTAAGTGGGGGGGTTGAACCGAGGACGTGTGGTTTGCTGGCAAAGTGGCATCTTAGTGAGGGAGTCTTCTGCTGCTCTGCATTCACTGTGGACTTCATACAAGCACCGAGTCTGTCTCACTTTATCGGATTCTATCCTGCTTATAGCCATGAGGACAAACGTATGGATTTACCAAGCTTTGCTCTGTGTAGTGGTCACTATATTGGACACAGGTAAGACACAAGAAGCTCTGCTTCTGATCATGATGAAATAAGCCTGCCATGGTCCTTTTAAGCTTTATTTCAAAATAAAAGTAAGTGGACAAACAGGAAAACAATATTACTTATCGTAATGTGTTTAGATTAGATTTTATTCGTCAGGAGTTTCTTTAATAAAATCTACCGTTTAAAAGGAAACTATTTAGTGTAAAGAACTACGTATTTATTTATATACTGTGGCTTCATGACGCAGATTTGCATTGAATTGACTCAATCACTAGCCTTATCTTTACATTGATTCGTTTCACTTTCTAAAGTAAAGACGGTAAGAAGTCGTTAAAAATTGTACAGTCACAATAATTAGGTATAAATTTCTCGTGATTTAATAGGATTAAACGACATTTTGATTAATAAGTTTGAAGCGTTTTTTTGCTGTAGGCTAATTAAATTAGAAATTCCCCACTCCATGATAGGCACGCGCGCCGGTGTGCTAGCTTACAAAGAGACTCGTGCCGAAGCTCACGTTTTAAAGTGCATGCTAATGTTTCTACTTGGCCATTAAACTGTATTTAGGTCACAGTGATAACAGTCATAGACCCTCCTGCATCTGTAGGACTGAGGCCGGTTTCCTGGACATGCATGCTTGTAACTTAATTTAACAACCACTAGTCATTTAAATGCGTCCAAAACGAGCAGTTCACCACTTTGGTTGCTAGAGTCCCCCAACGTCAGCCCCACTAACATGTCACACAGCAAAGCACTGAATCCATATTACCACCTCCAGGGGTTCCGACCCTGACCTCTGAGCCCCCTTGGAGTTGGGGAAAGTAAAATGTAGAGATAGGAAGGGAGTGCGTGTCTGTGTAAGGAGGGCCAGGGGTAAAGAGGTGGGGGGCTACAGGGGTAACATCTGGCTGAGCCAAACTCCACACTTTGCGCCCTCTGAAGCAGATGTAAAGTCTGTTTAATTCCCAGACAGAGGCCCACCTTTAACCTGCCACCTTCCTGTTGTTCACTTATAACAATCCTTACCAAATGACTGCATTGAAATGTATGAAAATGTAGTATTAGCGCATTTCTAGAAGGCAGAGATCAACTAAATCACTCATCCAGCTGACGCTGAAGTTCTTTGCTCAAGGGCATCCAAGTGGGAGATCCTGTGAAAGGTGAGAGTTTCAGTCATTCACCTTTTCCTCGCTACATTCTTCAAGCCAAACTGAGGCCTCAGACTCCTGTCTCTTCCTATTAAATCTCACCTCTCTCAAACTCGCCCATTGAGCACATTTTATAGTAATCTCCAACTTCAGCAGAATGCTCAGGATCTGGAGATAGCAGGAGTCGGACGTCGAGGAGAGGAAGAGACTTAAGTGAAATCTAATTGAGCGGCCTGGCCAGACATCAGGGCTGGAACAACACAGTGATGAGTGCCAGATGTGGTCCAACGGAGCCCAAACATTAATAACACGTTCTCCATGAAAAACCATTTTTGACCAAGAGGACCCTCTAAACGCCGCACAGTTTACAATATCCTAAGTACACAGACAGTGTCCTGTGTCGGGTCTTGGCACAGGAGCATGTAGCTGTAACTCAGTAGCTTGAGATTTCCCTTTGTGATTTATATCGCACTTGCTCCTAATTATAACGGAAAACTCTTGTAACCAAACACATATTGCTCCTTAAAATGTTTTTGTAGACCTAGAAACAGAATTAAGTTCCATTCTGTTGAAGGATGGGCTCTTATCTTTATCCAAAAGTTAGAAATGAATGGATGTCTCTTTTGATGTGCCTCTGCAGATGCTGGTCTAAACTGAACAAGATTCCCTTATCATTTGTCCACCTATTCATTTTTCCTCATATTGTAAGCTGTCTAGTCTGTGTTGGATGCTCAGAGCTGAGGAACTTATCTAAAATGATATTTTCTTTCGTTCCAAAAATCTTTCACTCCTTTTGCTTGGCTAAAGAGAACAAACTCACTGTCACGGCAGGTAAACAGCAAGAGCTGGACTAGGACTTTTGTGACTGTTACTGAGTCATGAATGCAAGTTAGACTATGGAAATACATTTCTGAGGGGAAACAAATGTTTTTATCCGCTGTACAATAAAACTATAGGATTACAGATACCACTAAGTAGAAGAATATGAGACGGGCTGTTGTTTGGCTCTTTCAATGACATTTGAGACACGCTTTACATAGGAGGAACTGGAGCGCATCAGCTTGTTGGATGGGCTTTCCTCTCTTCTCTTGGCTGTCAGCTCTCATCCACTCTTCATTCTTCATACAGGATTTTGAGCTAAGCTTTGATCCCTGACACCTTTCATACTTGTTTTTCCAACACATCAACTAGTCCGCTTTGGGTTCATCTGGCACAGCCAAAGCACAATTTAACAAATATTCTCAACACATTTACCTCTGATGACAGGCTCAAGATGGGAAGCTCAAATTTAAAGGAATGCACAATAATGGATTTTTGCCAATTTCCATCACGCTGATATCTGCCAATTCATTAAAGCAGACACCAGTATTGATACTGATATGTAAATGTAGTCCAGAATTAAAACTTCAGTTGTTAAGGCACTTTAAAGTTTAAAGAATGAGGAGGAACAAAGGAAAAGGCTTCAGCTGATCCAGGTCTGTTGGACCTGCCTAAAAGTCCTCTAACTTCTTTGAACATACAGCCAGTATAGAATATTTAAAGCTGATATCAGTTGTTGATATCGGAAGAAATGTTCCTTATATGCAGTAATCAATTACATTTTTAAGCAAATATTATACCAATAATATTGTGCATCCAAACAAATTGAAAACAATGTTGTAATTACGTAGAAAAATTGATTGCCTTTAATCATTTCATCACTTCCAAAATGGCCAGCCGCATGAAAGACAATCCATAGAGAAATCTGTAGGGATCTAGAGCCATATTTGAAGATGAATCAATGCATTTGATTACTGAGTGGCTACAGTTTGAAAACAGCAAAATTAACTGTTTACCTAATAGCTAACGCTATGACGTTGTTTTTACACAATAATATTAGAATGGCGGGGCTGCACGGTGGCGCAGGGGTTAGTGCTGTTGCCTCACAGCAAGAAGGCCCCTGGTTCGCTTCGGGGTTCGCCTTTATGTGTGGAGTTCTCTCTAGGTAGTCTTCGTCTCACCACCAAAGATGCTCGTTCGGTTAACTGGTGACTCTAAATTGGCCATCGGTGTGAATGGGAGCATGCCTGGTTGTCTGTCTCTATATGTCAGCCCTGTGATTGTAAACCCCACCTCTCGCCCAATAGCAGCCGGGATAGGCCCCACCTCCCTGCAACCCCAACCGGGATAAGCGGCATAGAAATTGACATTTGCTCACAAGCAGCAGCCTCCGGTCTTTAAAGCTAAAGCTAAAGTGCAGAACACTGCAGTTCCTCAAGTGACCACTTGGGGCTGACTGCAAAGTGCCAGAACTCAAATTCACACCCATGTTGAAACATCAGTTTTTACAGTAGATGTAATCTTGTACACAAAAAGGATGCCTTTAAGACAGATGGAAGACAAACAGCATGTTGCAGCTGTTTCTCAGAGGGCTTAAGACCACCTCAGCTCCACTTCTTTGTAACTAGATCAACCGTAACTTTGCTCGAGACACTTTTTTAATGCCTTCAGAAGACAGCTTTAGTAACCAACTATTAAATTTACGTACCTTATATTTTACGTTAACATTATTCTCATGAAGAAATTAACTTACCGGTACCTTAAATGTCCTTTTCTTGATTGAAATGTGTTGTGTACATTTTAAGTAGCTAGCAGATGCAAATGTTAGCTAGTGCGCTAGCATGCTAACAGTACAATATCCGCATGCATTCAAAGTATTGAGTATTTAGTACAAATATAGGCCTTTTTAAAACACACTAAATATATTTGGTCTTTATATAATTTTAGAAATAAAGTATGTTTGTACCACAGCCAACCTTAACATAACCCTAACCCACACCAGTGTGCCTCAACACATCATCTGGAAACCACTGCTTTATACAGTCTATGGTTTCTAGCACCCAAAAATGGATTACCATTGCATAGCAGCTGAAAACATTGCATAGAGAAAAGACTAAATGATATTTTTAATGATTAGCTTTGTTTGTCAACAGCTTATGTTAGCATTTAACCCCCTCCTAGCAATAGAAAGACGAATCCAAAAAAAGGGAAGGCATTAGCTTCCACCTTAAGAAGATTAGCCTGCTAACATTGAGCTAGCACTTCTAAAGTTCAACTTAAGAAGCAGCATATTGAAACTGCAAGGTTTTTGAGATGGTTGCTGACAGTTGTGTACGTTAGCTAACAGTTAGCTATTAACGAGTTGAATGCTAATATTAACTGTTGTGTAACTCATGGAGGCAGTATCAAATGCAGTTTTATCTTTAAATTAATTAAATTATAAGCTAGTGTTACCCTGGATTTTGAATATCTTCTGCATTCTAGTTTGTGACCTGTCATTGTAAAGACAAAAATTTGCAGAATTTCCTACACATAAGATTCAAATAACCACAAGGCAGCATTCATGTGTTATAACAGACTGTAGCTCCCTACAATGAGTGACATCAGGGAAAATAGTCCGTCTTGTGAAAGTGGTTTGTTCACAGTTTTGATTAATACTAATGGTTATTCAGCATTGTGGACACTAAAAGAGAGAGAATTGTAGTCAAGCTGATGTTATTCACTGCTGGCCTGACAGTTCAACACATGACTGCAAAATAACTTCATCTTCACTTCACTACGTCCATGCCAAGGTTCTGAAACAAGCATTTATGCCTCCTGCTGTTCTAATATTCAAACCACCAGATGAAAACCCTGGGAAATTGTCTCATGGATTCGACAAGTTCTTCATTGCTAGTTCTTTGACAGCAGTGGTGAAATGTTTGGCCCTGGCTCCCAGAATGTGAGTAATGTTTGATGCTTTGTCAGTGGAAAGGAGGCAGTGGAATACGCGCTTGTTCGACCTTTTTATTTCTGCTTTTGCTTTTATCTGACAGCTGACAGTTTAGACTCAGTCTGGACACGTAGTCTCAGAAACCAAGAAATCTGACAGAAAACAGCTTGTGCCAATCCACCTGTCTGCCGGGACGCCATCAGTAGAGTTTCACTCTAAAGAGAACTCATCTTGAGGATCTAAACTCGAGTGTCAATGTTCCATCTAAATGGGCAGGCCTCACAGATCTGTCAAATGGCTATTTCAGCCCATATAGAAACACTTATTGAGCATTCCCACTATATGAGAGGGGTGGTTGAGATGGAAAACAACCAACGTTCAAGACTTTCAAGCTCATGATTGATTAAGTAATACTGTACTCTGACAAAAAAAGGACACTATAGCCATAAAATGTGGCTTTACTGCTATATTTTATTGTTTTCTTGTTCGTCTTATGCCTATTTTGATCATTTAGAAGTCAGATAGTTAAGCAAGTCAGGCATCAACATTACTTCATCACATTACACAACATGACAGCCCTTACTGTTAGGAATGACAGGCAACATAAGGTTCCTCTTCCTTTTGTTTCTTTTCTTCTTTGTTATGTAAATTGTTTGGCCTGGTTTCCATGTGGGAAACAAACAATGGGCTTAAGTTGTGTTGAAATGTCACTGGATGGTCTGATAGGCTTAAAGACTACAGAAGTCTGTCTATCCATTCATCCATCAATGCATCTTCTTCCGCTTATCCATGGCCAGGTAGCGGTGGCAGCCAGCTAAGAAAGTCAGCACAGACATCCCTCTCCCCAGTGACATTTTTAAGCTCTTCCTCTGGGATTTCAGGCCATTCCCAGGCCAGATGAGATATATAATCCTTCCATCGAGTCCTGGGTCTACCCCGGGATATTCACCCTGTTGGACATGCCTGGAAGATCTCCACAGAGAGGCGATCAGGAGGCATTTTAAATCAGATGCCCAAACCACGTCAGCTGGCTTCTTTTGAGACGAAGAAGCAATGGCTCTACTTTGAGCTCCCTCTGAATGTCCGAGCTCCTCACCCTAGCCACCCTCCGATTTCAATCACCTAAACTTGCAACTTCATTCTTTCGAAAGATCCCGGCTATAAATGAGGGTCTGATATGCTGCTGATGTTGCCTGTCAATCTCCAGGTCCACTCTACCCTCACTTGTGAACAAGACCCCAAGATACTTTAACTCCTTCACTTGAGGCAAAGACTCACTCCCAACCCAGAGGGAGCAGTCCACTGTAAAAATGCCAAATCGCATGTTGCTTGACTTGACAGTTGAACCACACCAATGAATTTGAATGAAACTAGTCCATATGTTTTTTAATTAAAACCCAACCGAACAAAACCTGAACACCGAAGCAGTGATAATTTTGTTGACTAAAACTATGAACAAAAATTTTGTTGACTACCTTTTTTCCAAGAGAAATACTAGACTGAGACTAGCTAAAAATGGATCTTTGATGATTAAAACTCTGAGGAAAAGTAAAGTAAGCTCAGCATGAGTTCATGCAGGACACGGTAGTCATACGCTGATGGGGATCAGCTGACGACCAGCTGATAAGGAATCAGTAACATACCAGATCAGAGAAGATAATAAATGTTAGGATAAAAAGTAAAATTAGGGGCTTTTTATCGACTTAAATTGGACTAAAAAGTTTTGAGTTTTCATCAACTAAAACTATAAAGGATACAAATGACTAATGTGTGACTTAAACCAGTGGTTCCCAACCTTTTTCCGTTGGGCCCCCTACTAATATTTAAGAAAGGCGAAGCCCCCCTAGGACCCACTTGGAGAAGTAAACATCAGTTATAATTGTTTTCAAAATCCCAATATCATAGACCTACAGTGCACACACTTGTTCTTAAAAAAATATCTACAATATATATAAACTACCCATTTTTAAAATGGTGTATTCTCTTGAAGAATATAAAAATAAAGAGGATTTGTTCATTTCAAAGAAAAACATCAAAATTTTAAGAAAATGCTAATTTATGTGGGAAAAAAATAATTTTTTTAAGGTGTAAATTTAAATGAACCAAAACTATTTTGACATTTAAAGTCAAAAATCCAACCACTATTTTCAGTTTCCTTTCTTTTACATTTTTGGCTTAACACTGTTGTAAATGCAGTGTTTTTAAAACTGAAATTTTTTAAGCTTCTAATGTAAAATGTATGACTTTTAAAACTTAAAAATTGCAAGTTTGCCTTGTAAATTAAAGAATTTTTAAACTTGGAAATTCTGAGTTGGATTTCCTTTAAATAAATACCTTTATAATTAAAAAAGAAGACACCCCCCCCTTAAAATGCTAACTTTTTTGCCTGAAAACGAACAGATTCTCTTCCTTTTTAATCTTGTAGGTTGATCCTAATACATTATGTTGTAATGTTTTATTTATAGATGTACATCTAATTTTGACAACCTCAAAGCAGGCAGGATTCTGCACCACCCTGAGATCTTTGGCAACCTCCCCTAGGGGAGCCCGGAGCCCAGCTTGGGAACAAGTGACTTAAACTGAATGGCATTTAATCTAAAGAATAGTTAGACTAAAATTAAAAATAGCGGTCCAAATTAACACTGCAACAAATCCTGGGCTCGTGGCTTACCGCAATGCTGTCCAGAGTAGACAAGGTCTGAGGCCCAGCTTGTGTATCCTGTCATGAAAACAAGTTGTTTCTACTGTCTCTCTTTTTTATTTATACACTTTTTGTTTGGGCTAGTAAATTGTGTCTTTATTTATATGTCCAGGCTCAGCTCGTAACAGAACTTGCAAACTGCTGGGTCAGTCCCTTTAGAAACACTAGGAAGCATTCCCACCATACAAGATGAATAGTTGAGATGGAGTAAGCCCAATGCTAAAAACTTTAACAGGTTAAGAATTCAGTAAATTAACAATGAAGAAAGTTTATGCATCATTTTATAGGACGCACTTTCGCTTCGAGTGGGACACTGAACCCTAAAGCTGTACAGAAACCTGCACTAAGTTAATATTATGTTGTGCCCTCCTGTTCTGGCAGGTTTTTGCAGAAGAACTCATCAGTCATTACAGAAGTATGAAAAGACAGAGAATCAAATGCTGGTTTGCACAGACTGTCCTCAGCGGATGATGGTACGAAACAGCAGATCGCAGGAACACTGCGCCCGCAAGTGCAAAAAGGTGAAGAAGAACTTCAGCTGCAGGTGGGTGACATTTCGTTCCCTGTTAAGTTTCCTCACGGCCATGTTTCGCTCACTGCTCCTCTTCTCCTGAGCAGATGAAGTATTTACATATTTTTGGTGTTTATCATGCAGTCATCTCTCAACTACTTCCCGTGTGTCTCCACAGGGCTTTCAACTTTCAGCGGCACAACAGGAAATGCCACTTGCTTCCCTTTGACCGTTTCACCCATGGAGCTCAGAAGCAGGCGAATGTCAACTTTACATTGTATGAAAAAAAAGGTAAATGTTCATTTTTAGGCTCCTAAAGCTGACCTTAGGTGTTTTTTCTTACATGTGGATTCAGGTGCAGTCTCTTTCTTGTGCCTCTAGCGTCTTGCTCCTGGGGGCTTTTGAGGTCCCTGGTTTTTCTGTTGACACAATAAAAGCGACCAACTTCTCTCGCCCCCCGCTGTTTTATCGCTCCGGTGAGGAGAGGCGCGTGCATAAACACGAAGCAGACTGAAGTGGAGTGTAAACAAAAAAAACCTCATTGTTTACTTACAGAGCTCAACAGCTTTTCTCCACTGAGGGCTGTGGAATCTAGCACTTTAGAATTTACTGCAAAATTTACGGAAACTCCCCCCAGTGACATTTAATGAACTTCAGGGAGTTGTCTGTTTTGGGAATAACACACAAGCTGGGACATAATAAAGACGCTCGCTGTAAAAACCACTTATTGACCATAGATGGGAAAATATATTCCAGGTGTTCAAGGAGAGAGATACAAATCAACTTCTAATTGACCTGTGAATCGGCACAGAAGGAGCACAAGGGGTCAGCTTGTGTCAAAAAGTATCAATGGATGCTTTCAAATGCTTTGTATGCCTTTATGTTCTCTTAGATTACATAAGGGAGTGCATCGTTGGCACTAAGGACAACTACAGAGGCAGGAAGTCGTGGACAAAGTCTAACATCACTTGCCAAGCATGGTCAGACAACAACATCAATGAGCATACGTAAGTCCTTCCTTTTGTAACCAAGAGAGTCGATTTCTGAAATAACAGTGCCTCGCTCGCATGCAGACAAGGGTGTTTTTCATTCGTCAGATTCCTGTAGATCTGAACCAGCAGCCTTTACTCCTCCTCTGGTCTGCACCACCTTCCTGGATGCGTCTTTGCTCTTTCTCTGTGTCTGATATTGAACAGGCCTCAGCAGCTGATTTATTGATGTTCACATCATCCCGTTGCACCTCGGGGGTTAAGGGATAGCGGAGGCTGGAAGGCGAGTGAACGTTTAGCCAGAGTTAAGTCAGATTTCTTTCAACACATGCAGGGATGTCCTCTCCATTGGGGTTTTGTATTTTTTTTCCTACTGCACTGTAGGCCTTCAGGTGTATCCCAAAGATGATCTTTTTCCATGCTAGGAAAGATCACTGACGATGGTTCTGTGCCAGGGTCTCATTAGCAGGATCATTAGTTGCAGGATATTTTAACTGCAGCAAGGAGGGGGTATGACAGAATGAGTTTCTAAAAGTTAGAGGAAGTACAGGGTGAAAAAGTAGTCACAAGGGAGGTATAATGAAACAAAGGAAGTGCAAAAATTTATAGACTGAAGGCATTTACTATCTGTTGTCCAGCTGAGGCCAAAGTCATACAGATAAAGAATTCCAGTGATCCCCACAATTAAATCACTTCACAGTGTTGGTCTGTTTTCTCTCCTCTCCTCGTCATTCCTCTTCCCTCTCGAAAAGCACAACACTTTGTCATTGTTTATTTGACACACGGTCCTAGTTTCCATCCCACATGGCAAATGTAGCGTCCATCCACATCGCCCCTGCTTGTCAGCAACTTTTAACTTTCAAAGGGTCACAGGAAGCTTTACTTAAGGGAGATTTAGTGCCACTGTGAGGTTACCTAACATGGGACTGTCCCGCTGTGTAAGAATTACCACCGTAATGATCCACGCACCGTTTGAGTTTCAGGTAACTATTATTTTCATGCTTGGCTGAACGGCGCAGGGTAGGGGTGATTTCTCAGGAGGTTCCCCTCCAGGAATGGGACTTCCACCTGTTGTCTATATTTAGTTTTTGAACCAAAGGGAAAAGAGCTGAGGACTGATGCCCAGCCAAGCAGGGAGAATGGAATGGAAATTTCTGCTGATATTAATGATAACAAATACCACTGCCATCATTTAGGAACCATATTTTATACTTGTGCACATTTGTACTTGGGGGTCAATTCATGCGCTGTTACAAAAAGCTACCTCTGCGTCTTTTTACCGAAGAGCTGGATGAGACCATTGATTATCTTTTGGTGTAGGAATCTGCCCAGCAGCCGGTTAGGTAGTAGTTGTTTTCTTCTGAAACAGAGTTTGACTGCCATGTTCACAAATGTAGAAACAAGCTTCACCAAAGAGGGAGTGGTCCTTACCCTTTTATTGCCAACTGGTCCTAGTAGTCTTACAGTTTCTAAAATGAGGATCACCTGAGTGCAGTGAATTTGTCTCAAGTAATTGTAGTATAAAGACACCTGTGTTGAAGTTCCTGCCACTGGGTAATTGCTATTCTTGGCTACCATTACACCATGAAGACAAAAGAACACTCCAAGCAACTCAGAGGAAAGGTTCTTGAAAAGTGTAAGTCAGAGGATGGATACAAAAAAAAAGTCCAAGGCACTGAACATTCCCCCCAGAGTTCAGTTAAATCCATCATCAAGAAATGGAAGGAATATGTCACATGTAAATCTGCCTAGATCAGGCAGTCCTCACAAACCGAGCAAGAAGGAGACTAGTGAGAGAGGCCACCAAGACACCTATGACTACTCTGAAGGAGTTAGAAGCTTCAACAACTGAGATGGAAGAGACTCTGCAAACAACAACGGTTGTCCGGGTTCTTCACCAGTCAAAGCTTTATTGGAGGGTGGCAAAGAGAAAGACCCTGTTGAAGACCAAGAGGTTCACCAAAAGGTATGTGTGAGACTCCATGTTCAAGTGGGAGAAAGTTCCCTGATCTCCACAAAGACACCATCCCCAATGTGAAGCACGGCGGTGGCAGCATCATGCTGTGGAGATGCTACTATTCAATCTGCGAGAAAACTTCAGATTGGGAGAAGATTTATTTTCCAGCAAGACAATGACCTGAAGCATACAGCGAAAGCGACACAGAAATTGTTTAAAGACAACACAGTGAATGTTCTGGAGTGGCCGAGTCAAAGCCTAGACCCCAATCCAATAGAGAATTTGTGGCTGCATTTAAAAAGGGCTGTTCATTGCCATATTCCTGTGCAACCTGACAGAGCTTGAGCAGTTTTCCATGGTCTGATTGAGACCTATCCACATGGAATCAGTGCTGGGATTGCAGCCAGTGGTAAATCTACTTAATACAGAGTTTAGGGGGCGAATATTCATGCAGTCCCTTATTTTACATTACATTTTTTTATTTAACTGACATTACATTGTAGAAATCTGTTCTCACTATTGTCAAAAAAGCCAAATATATATCAATTTATAAAATCAGTCAACAGGTAAATCAATACTAATATAAAGCACTGTGTCTTAAAATAAGATATACAAACTGATTTAGATATAGATATCCCTTTTACACACTCAAGTTAAAATTCCTCACCTAATTGGCATTCTTTTTACTTGTTACATGTAATTCGTGCCTTATTTTTGCTTTGTTTCTTCAATTAAGAAGTTATTTTGGACTTGTCAGATAAAAGAGGTGCATAGCAGGTGTTGTGCGACTTGTTTTGACCATAATTTAGACAAATATCTGGCTGTTACCCAGCTATGCTGAGCTAATTTAACAGCTTCCCGATTTGGCCATCTTCAAAAGTAGCCCTACCCTTCCCAAAGCACTCTTGGCAAGATAGTAAACAAGCGCTTGTCCAAAAACTTAGAACAATTGTTTATCCTTCAGTTTCCCAATTCCAAAAATCATTATGTCTTAAGACTGATTAAGTCCCTGCGTGCTTGCTCTAATCTGTTAATAATTTTATGTTTGGATGCGCAGCGTTGATGCATGACCACGTTTATTCCATAACCTCCAGGTGCATGTTGCTCGACATTTTGCAGCAGTTACTTCAGCTCTAGGTTTCAACTGTAGTGATATACAAAATCTGGCCAATATGTTATTCATGCCGGCTCAGAGAGCGCAGCATGTGTGCACAGTGTCTGCCTGTGCTCCCGATGGGAACAGCCTTTGGCAAGGAGATGAATAACTGGCCAACATCTGTTAGCGCAACATCATTATTGCTAACTTGCTCCCATGCTGCGGCCTATTTTACAGACTGACCAGTTGCAGTCCTTTTTATCTTAGTGAAAAGCTTGTAATTCTATTTATGAATTAAGAAAACTATACTATGATGAAGAGGCTGTATGTTAAACAAAGCAGATGTGAATTTTGGTACTTCACAGACAGCTTCATTGAAAGGAAACAAGCTTCGCTTTTGTTTTGTCACAGTGAAATTTGCTATTTGTCTCAACCCAGTCCTGTTTTTTCAAAGGTGGGACTACAGTCTGTAGCACCCCATTTGTTTGTTCTTTTTGGCTCAGTTAGATGCCTGAGATTTTTTCTGCTTTTGAGTGAATTATGTTGTGTATTAGTGTACAGGCCTAGGGTTAGCCCAAGGGCACGGAGGGGAGAGCAGAGCAGACTCCCCCGGGGAAAGAGTCATTGTCTGGGGTAGAGTGTTCAGACAGGCAGGGGAAGGGTTGGTGGGCATTGTTTCTTTTTGCTGTTTCTTAATTGTATTTCATCAATTAAACACTGCACGCTTGCCTTTTATTTTCACTCCATAATGCCTACATTGTCTTTTATATTTGTCTTTTATCTTGAGTTTTTCATACTTCTATGCCACGACTTTGTCTCTGTCTTCTATCTCTGTCTCCTTGGGTGGGAGAGGGAATCTGGTCAGCATGGATCACAGGGGTGCTGACATGCCAGCTTTTCATCATCCTTCCCCAGCGGAAGATGAATTTCACATTCTGTCCATTTAGTACGGGGCTCCCATGGCACCCCCACCATTGTTGCATTCCATATGTTTAAACTGGACAGGTTCTTTTTCTTAAATTCCTCCAGTTTGTTGTCCACATTGATGTGATGCAACCGTCGACAGAGAGGGATTGGGTTTAAAAGCATTCAAACACTGCCAGCAAAAGACCTGCTTGGGCTGCTCCAAGTGGTTCGTAGCATTGTTCTGTGCTGTTGGTGATTACTGTGGTGTGACAGGGTCTGGCTGTTTAACACATGAGGGAGCACGGATATGGTAGGAGTTAGTAAGGCGATCATGCAAAAGGTGCAAACCAGGAGAGTAGAAGTGTATTAATGACATACTTTGCATAAGTTTCTTTGAATGGTCATTCTGGGATTTCAAATGTTTCCTGGACTTGTAACATTTTCTCAGAAAGAAGCTTGTATCCGAATGTAAATGCCTTTTAAATTTATTTGGCTTGTTACTGAGAGCACTGGCAGGCAGGTAGAGCACTGTGTACACCACTGGAGCAGCCAAGTGTGAAAGTACTCCCTAAAATTTATTTATACAGCTTACAGTATCAGTTAACACTTTCAATAATCTGTGTCTACTCCCCTGTAGGTTTTATCCTGATAGGTACCCAACGCAAGACCTGAGGGAGAACTTCTGTCGGAATCCTAACAACGATCCTGGTGGTCCGTGGTGCTACACCACTGACCCAAATGTGCGAGCTGAGGAGTGTGGCATACCCAAGTGCTCAGAGGGTAAGACCCTCAAATGACATACTGTAGCAAAAAGATGAAGCTCATATCAGCCATCTAAAAGAAATTTTTAGGTTTTAATCATGTTGCTCCTGAAGGTCCTTTTCTTCTTTTACATTCTCCCTCTATCATGCAAAACCATAACATTTTGTTCCAGTACTAGGCTGATTAGTCCACTCATCCAGACTGCATGACTTTTCAGTGGATGACATCACTATCTTTGCCCTCAAATGGGATCGAACCTGAATTGTTAACAACTATATTTTAGTTTCCCTTTTATAACTGGGTAACTTTCTTTAGCTACTTGTCAGCAAATCTGAGATCTCTTGGCCCTCTCTTGTTGAGCTTATGACCGATAATAACCACTTTTTTAGTCCTTTTGCCCCTAGCTATCTATACAGCTGGCATGTTTCATCTTAAGACAGCAAATCTGATGTCAGTCCCTTTGACCCTCATTGTGGTTGGATGGGTAGCAATCACTTTTAGTTCTGTGGCTTCCAGTTGAAAGCCCTTTTGGCTGAATGACACAGATTAACGTAATATATTTACTCCTAATTGTGATTGTGACACTTTTGGCCCTTCCAACATTAAGCATTGTGTAACATTCCTACCATAACATAAATGTAATCATCACTTTAAAATAATTCCCCAATCTTGTTTTATAAATCCGATCATATAATTTGGTTCCCCCACTGTGTCGATGATATACAACTCTCTGCTTGACTTTTTAAGCCAATTGACAGCAAATCTTGGGCCCCTCTTGTAGAGCTTTAATTGATAGCGACCACTTTTTTAGTCCTTTGACCCCTAACCATCCATAGCTACTGGAATTTTAAGCTGAAACAGGGAATCGGATGCCAATCTCTTTGACCTTCACTGTGAAACTTGAAGTCCTGTGACTTCCAGTTTGAAGCCTTTTGCTAGAAGAAATGGTTAAATATTTTACTCTTAACATAAAATGAATTTCTCCTTTAATAAGGTGGTCCAGTCCTGTGTTTTGAACCTCACCCTAAAACTTGGTTCCACCTCTATGCAGATGACACACAATTCCACCCTCTTTATTGAACTTAACCTAGTTGTGCATAACTGCTTAATTTGGCTGTGTGACACAGATTACCGCGATACTTTTGTTCCTTATTCTGATGTCGGACACTTTTGATCCTACGGCTTCCAATATCAAGCTCTTTGCCAGAAATATTCGTGTAATATTCTGCTGTAACATAGGTGTAACCATCACTTAATCATCACAAAAAAATAGTACCCTGTTCCCATTTTTTGAGTCCCACCATAAAATTCGGTTCCCCCTCTATGCTGATGACATGCAACTGTATCTTTCTGTTACACTCGTGTGAACTGCTTGACTTGTTTAGCTTACTGACAGCAAATCTGATGTCAGTGACTTTTTCCTTCATTGTAACATGGCTTAAATTAATAATGACCACCTTGTGGTCCCTAACTTTCCAATTTAAAGCCACTTGCTGAAGTCTTGGTGTAATATAAGACTATACACTTAGACTAAATATCCACTTTAAAACAAAGTCCAATCTTGTTTCTATGTTTTGTGTTTTTCTTAATATAAAATACAGAGTTATAATGTTATCTGTTAGATGCACTGACATCTCCAATAAATAAATCTCCAATCACTTGTGTTTTCTTTGTTGGCAGATGCTTGCATGACATGTAATGGAGAAGATTACCGGGGCAAAATGGACCATACAGAGAGTGGCAAAGAGTGCCAGAGATGGGACTCCACAAGGCCTCACAAACACCACTTCCAACCCAAAAAGTAAGCTTGCAAAGCTCATAATCACATACTGTAGTAACCTTTCTCACGGACAATGCTGAACACACCCATGACAGATGCTTAAAGAAATGACGCTAATACTCTGGAGATGTAGACCTCACCAGTTGTTATGACTTACAGCCCTCCCTCCTATTTTCTTTACTCCCTGTATCCCCTCTGCTTTCTCTCTCAGGTATCGGGACAAAGATTTAAAGGACAACTACTGTCGTAACCCGGATAATCGTCTCCGTCCCTGGTGCTACACCATGGATCCCAAAACTCCGTGGGAGTACTGCAACATCACCGTGTGTGGTAATGGTAAGGGCCTATTTGTTCATGTGCTCTAAATCAAGGGCTTGGATTTGTAGACAATCATCAACAAATCTATGGAGGAGCAAATTACTGTTTAAGTTAGATTAATGACTATTTTCCTGAACATTTAGTGTACTCACAAGCCTTAAACATTATGTATCACACATGCAAAAATTCTTAAGTGGCCTTAGTGTTGAGGATCCATGGCTTTCTATTTGAAAGACTGTGGTTAGACGATACCAGCTAGTGGTTTGAGGGCGCAAGGGGCTTTGTAACATACAGGACTTTGGCGGTTTGGGGTTAGTTGCAGTGAGCTGAGTGAAAAAGCCCCTTTCTCCCCTGCAGAGTCTCATAAATCTTTTGTTTACCAGACTGGGTGTTTCATGTGGTGCTTTGCTTCAAATCGCTTTACCTCAACAAGGAAGAATAAATAGGATGTTTATAAAGAGGAGGGGATCTGACTTGAAGGCCTGAAGTGTTTTACAGAGACCAATGACAGATGATAGAGGACAGTAAAAAAGGAGTGTTACAATAGAAGCTACTATACAGAGATTCTGATAGCTATTTTTAGTGGTACATGAAGAAAATCATTATGTATACAAACAAGTGGCGAATTAAAGAGACCAAAGACAGCAAGAACATCATGAACGCAGATGCTGCCATACAAGGCTTCAAGGGCAACTGAGTGGTTTGATGAGTTGGAAAATGATGTGAATCATATGTTTTGTCTTTTCAGTCACAAGATCTCAATCGAATTGGAAACCTATGTCAGGCCTTGAGGACTGACAAATTTCACCACAACCATCCTCAAAATGCCAAAGGATTTTTTTCTGAGAACAATTTTCATCTCTTTAGTATAGTTCAGGACCTAATTCCCATATTAACATATCAACAAAACTCCTGAAACTTCCCAATTTCCTTGGGCTGAGCTGCATGTGTCCAGCCAGATTTTTCACTCTTAAATTTACCCACATTTTTCCTGCCTATGACCCAGTAGATTTTCTGCTTGAAGTCAGGTGAGCAAGTGTGAGAACACAGCTGGAAATATAAGTGGAATTTACAGTGAGCAGGTGAGGGGTGTGATGAAGTTTACCTATTTCTATTTCAACACATTCACCCACTGATAGTAAAGGCTGCTATGTAGAGTTTCCATCAGTATTTACTAGTCCTATTTAAACATATTTACACACTGATGGTAAAAAGAGGTGGGAATCTTTAGGCACCTCATGATTCGATTAGATTCTTAATCAGTTATTGATGCATTTTGATGCGCTTGGGGTTTTTTTACACTTCTGTTGCTTTCACTGTGTCAGACATTGAAACAAACATTACATTTGTGTTTAGACAAAAAGATACATTGAATTTCCATTATCCTCTAATGGAAGATGTTTGTAAACTGGAAATTTATAATGGCACTGAGCGAAAAGTAGCAGCATCCTTGCCTTGCAACGTATCTAAAATTACACACATAAAAGATGAACAACTGGTAATCTAAATTTTGCTGTTACGCGTGTCAGAGTTCCACCTTCTTGTTCCTGCTGTTCCAAAGTATTAAATATTTAAATAATTATCGATTATCACTTGTTGGACTTTTATAAATCGATTCAGAATCTTGTATCTCTACATCACAATGCATCTAAGAATCCATTTTTTTTCTCACTCCTCTAATGGTAAAGACTTTTATGTAAAGTGTCCTTAGGTATAATCTATTCTTATTTAAACACATTCACACACTGATGGTAAAGGCTATTATTTTAAGTGTCCATCAGTATTATAATCTTGCAAAGCAGATGGATTCGCTCTTTTCCGTGTTTCTTACTGGCAAATCCATCTTGCAAAGCTCCCATCTGAACCGTTTGGACCCAGTTAGAAAGTGACAGGACCAATCAGTGTAAGATGTAAGCAAACATCAATAAGAGGCCAGTGCAATTATGGCAGAAAACATTAGCGCGGATGCTGCTAAAGTGTCAGTTTTATCAGAACTTGACGACATTTCTTTGTTGAATGAAGAACAAAGAACAGCACTGAGTTTTTTTCTTTTCAAAAACGACAATAGTCATACACTAACATGTCTACAGTCGCCATGGTTCACGTTATGTAGGGCTCTATGGAGTTTACTCGTCTGTAGCGGCTACGACGTCACGTGTTTTGGTGCTCTGATTGGCCCGTAACGATGTGATAGACAGAATGTTCATCCAATCACCCTCTGAGTTTTTTCAAAGGCTCTGCCCTATCCCAAATGCCATCTATGAGAGGTTTACCAGATGGATGTGTGATACAAATCCATCTGGCATGTCCGGTTATCAGCATTAAAAATTCTTATTTAAACATATTCACACTGATGATGAAAGGCTCATATGTAAAGTTTCCATCAGTATTAACATTTCCTATTTTAACACATCCCCACCCTGATGGTAAAAACTGCTATAATGTCCATTGATATTATCTACACTGGCAGATACTGGCAGTAAAGGCTGCTCTGTAGAAAGTACTGGAAATTCTATTTTGTGTTATGGACTAAAAAACAAGCCTTGTGAACATCTATTGCTTGTGAACTTCATCATATTTCACCATTTTCTGACTGGCTTTGTACATTAAACTTTTGAAGATGAAACAAATGGTTGATTAATCTTTAAAACAATCTACAGAATAATCAGTAGTGAAGATAATTCATCTAAATTACTGGTATTGTAAGGCATTCTACTATCTAAAAAAATGAGCAGTAGATTTTCACTTGAGTAATATGACATTTGGTGAAGCTGACAGGGTTGGAGTTTGGAGAACTTTCAGCCTTCCAGTGTAACAGTGAAACAGAGGGCAAAAACATAATGTACAGCAAAAAAGAGGTTACCCTTAAGGTGAATTTGTTCTTTCTTTTCTTTGAGAGCACAATGAAAATCCCCACATACGCAGCCACAAACACACAGATCATCTTTCTTTTGTCCCTGTCAGACACATACACACGTGTAGTGAGAGTGCATGTTATGATTTACAGCGAGGGCGGAGGATCTGCATTTGTCCAGATGTGTGCATCCCTCAATGCCTGCCCTCAGAAAGATAAAAACCACTGACCTGTACAACACCGTGCACACAGACACTGGCATGCATTACATCAAGCCAAAGAATCCCTCTTTTCCATCCGCCTTCTCATTTCTGCTTCAAAACATTCCCCTTCCTCCTCCATCTTCTCCCATCTCATTTGTCAAAGGCTAAAGAAACAGAGACAGAAATCCGAAGGGGAGAAGTCACTCCCTTCGCAATCCCTACTCTGCTGAAAAGCAGAATTCCTTCTCAAGATGTTTGGAATAGTTTTCCGGCGGATAAAGTTGCCCCAGCGAGATCGGGTTGGATGTGATATCTTTGGTTTGGCTGCAATAAACAAGTTCACCAGAAACAAGCTAAAATGTTGAGGGTATATGTATTTGTAAACAGGAACAGATTCAAGGTTTTTCATATGACAACATGCGGCATTCTGTGGCGTCAGCAAGTTAAATAACTGCATGTTTTGTTGTGGATGTCCCTGCGTGCAAGAATGTGGGGCACCGCTGTTGTGAATACACAGAAAGTTTCCTATCGGAGTTGAGACAAGGGGGGAGTGCTACTGTTTTTGATCATCTGTCTGTAGGTTAAACATGACACATTCTTCTGGGGATTAAAACCTTCCTTCTCTCCCTCCCTTCTGCCAGCTTTTGGTTTTCACATCTCACTCTCTTTATTCAGTTTCCTGATTAAACTTATCTGTTCAATTTCTCTTTTTTCTTCTTTCTTTGCAAGACTCTGACTCAAGTGAGGACGCAGATGTCAATGTAACTACATCCTGTGTCCAGGGAAAGGGCACAGATTACCGCGGCACGATGAATGTGACTCCAGAGGGTGTGACATGTCAGCGCTGGGACTCCCAGTTTCCTCATAACCACTCGTTTCTCCCTCAGAACTTCAAATGCAAGTGAGTCATCCTTCTTTCATGGCCCCCGACAGCTTGGATTCAATTCTATCTGCTGTGTTAGGGAGGTGATTTGTTCATTTTGAGCATCTGACTGTTGAAGTGCCAAAAGGCAAGAGATGAAAGTAAAACTTCAGTAGTCCTAGTTTAACTTTGAAACATTTCATTCATCAGCACCATCATTTAAGTTGTAGTGTGTGTATGTGTTACAGGGACCTCAGAGAGAACTTTTGCCGTAACCCTGATGGTGCAGATTACCCATGGTGCTTCACTACAGACCCTAATCAGAGGAGAGCCAACTGCACCCATATCCCCAGGTGTGATGCTGATGCCACACAAAAAATAGGTAAAATACTGCATAACTTTAGTTTAAAGAAACAGTCGAGCATTTCCTAATCATTGTGTTAGACTAGTTTTAAAACAGTTTGGTAAATACGTAACAAGAACCAGCAGCTTGGTTAGGTCAGCTTGATAAGTGGCAGAGAGTTGGAACTGATCCAGACCTTACTCCTTATTTCTACTTACATATGTGACTGCTGTCTGTATATACTTAAATATTTGGATTATGCCTCCTATTATCCAACGCAAGGGAATGCATGTTTTTTACAGATGGCTTGAAACACGATGGAAACTACATGTGAGTTATCCAGATCCTGAATAACTAAGGATAACAAAGAATAACAAAAAAAAACAACAAAAAAAAAACAGATCAAGTATGTCTTTTGGACCAGGCTGTTAAAAAACACATTTTTGAATTGATGTGACTCCCAGAGCTTTTGAAACTAACCTCAAGTGGACACTCGAGGAATTGCAGATTCCACGTAGGCAGGGGTGTCCAAACTATTGCCTTGGGGCAAAATGTCGCCAGAACATGAAGCTTTTGCTTGACTGTGTTTTGCTTCTTTGTTTCAGCACAAGGCGGCACTTCCATGCAATTTCTGTAAACAAACATTTTGACAAGAAGAATCTTTTGATGTTTTTTTTTTATTGTGATTGTGATTGTTCATGTTGGTCAATCCTCATAACATGTTAAAACCATAAAATGTTGTTTTGTAGAAAGTCGTAGGCTAGTATAGTTTCATAGAAATCAGTTACAGTGTTAGCAACAGGTGGCCTTCTGTGTTAAACATGAAGTTTGAAAAAATGCACCTCGAATGTCCACTTGAGGCTGACAAGAACTCCTCATTAGGTTCCATGTTAAAATGCCTATATTTACAGCAGGAATAAACATGTTTACAGTCTGGTTCAAAACTCTCATTTGGTGTCAATTGCTTATTTCTTGATTGATTTACCCTTTACCGGGGCTGGATTGTTTTTAACTCATTCTTTTAGATCTTACTAAGCCTAAGATTTATCCACTTATGTACAATATTAGGGGTTGACAGACCAGCATTTTATATGCAAGGGGGTTTAAGGTAGAGACAGCAATTTCAATATAGCGACCATCACAATCAAACTTCAAAACGCCTCTCCAGAAGCTAATTGTGATATACTTAAGACAAAGTCCATGTTTTAAAGTCTATTGTGAGCAAAAGCAAAAAACTGTCCCAGACACAACCTGGCTCATAATCCAGCTATGTTACACAACAGCAAATCAGATTAACATATGCTTTTTTGTATGGTTATAACAAACAGGAAATAATGTAAGGAAGTTTGTTGGTGGATTTTGTTACCTGTCAGACAGAGCGAGGCTAGCTTTTCCCCATTTTTCCATTTCTATGCTAACTAAGCTAGCTTGACAGTGCTTTAAGCTACATATTTACAAACTAGAGGTGGGACTGTCTAGGGATGTGCCTGGTTAAACGGTTAAATACAAATCTCAAATTCGCCGGCACAAGATTTATAGTTGGTTAAACTAATTATCTATAATTTTTTTAAAACAAGGGCCTGAAATCCCGGTCAGATATGCTTTAGAACTGTAATGAACCCTCACACCACTAATAGCTGCTGTAGCTTCAGTCAATGGCTGCTGCCCTCCTGTCAGAGCTTTCCCCGGCACTTTGCCTGATGCACTCTGCTCAGCTGTTAGCATGTTGCAGGAATAGTGCGGTATGACAGTTTCTGGAACTAGAAAATGGAAATAAAGTTGTGTGTAGGCTGTTGAAGGTTATACTCATGTGTAACTACTCAATTGGAGTTAGGAGTAACCACATTAAGCGCAGTATCAATCTGCAAAGAGGAATGAAGGCTGGCAGAGCTAGCTGCTGATGTTAGCCACACTTTACACAGCATATCAGGCGTACAGCACTTGCTGACACAGTGACTCTATGATGAATTCAACTGATACCATTTAAATGGGTGAGTTATAAACCTGAACAGTGTTTTTGAAGCATATGGCAAACATTTTTAATATTACTCTAACGTATTCATGTAATTTGTGTATAATGTGTTTAAAAAGGAGAGCCACTAATCCTTTTATAGACATCTCATGCTTTTACAGAACGGATTTACACAGACACTTTCTATATTGTTCCCATAGGACTGGGTTATTTGGCAGCATGCTGCCTAATGAATTACATTTCACGAAAGAACAAAAACACCAGACGTTGGCAAGAATAAGTGCTGGCTGTCATTGCCCATGATCCTCTGCTTTACATTTGCTGTAAGACCACACATTTATAAGCAGCAGCCAGACTGTTGGTTACCACCCTCTTTAGAGTCTGTTTCAGAAAAGACATAGTAGGATTTCATTTTTCTATTACATTCAAGAACCACCAGTAACACAGAGGCCCTTGACTCTGAATTGATCCAAACCGCAAAGAAAGTAGAAATTTTGAACTTAATTATGTTAGGTTTGCATCAGTGAGAAAGACGGCTGCCTCCAAATCATGTACAGTTATTTTGGCATACCCACTTACTGGTTGCATTAAGGTATTTGAAAAACGGCTTGGCTCAATCTTTCATGCACCTCTGGGACTATTTTAAAAGGTAGTCTTAAATCACTTCATCCTGTTCCTCCTCAGACTGTTATGAAGACAATGGAGAGGCGTACCGGGGAACTTTATCCATAACCAGATCAGGGATTCCATGTGCAGAATGGGCTAATCACATCAACAGGTAGGACATCCTGTAAAAAATCCATTATTTTTCTAGTTTTGCTACCAGCCAGCCAGGCTTATATTATATTAACAAAGCAAAGTTGCTATGAAAAAGTATTTACATCTTTTCTGATTTATTATTTTTCTGCAAATATGCCACACTTAAATGTTTCAGACCATCAGACAAAATGTAATATTAGATAAGGATAATAGAAAATGCAATTTTTAAATGATGACTTTATTTATTAAGGGAAAAAGTCATTCAGACCTACCTGCTCCCCTCCCAGAGACCTGAAGAATTAAGAAATCATTGAGTGAAAGTGAAGTTAAAGGATCACATTAAGCCAAGATCTAGAGAAATTCAAGAACAGATGATAAACAAAGTCAGTGACATCTATCAGTCTGAGAAAGGGTTGCAAAGCCATTTGTAAGGCTTTGGGACACCAGTGAACCCCCGGTAAGAGCCATTATCCACAAATAAGGAAAACTTGGAACAGTGGTGAACCTTCCCAGGAGTGGCTGGCCTACCAAGAGCGCATCGGTGACTAATCCGGGAGGTCACAAAAGACTGCTGAACAAAAACAACACAAAGGCTTGTCTTGATGGACCCCAAGACTTTTGGGAATACATTCTGTGGCCTTGTGAGACAGGAGTTGAACTTTTTGGAAGTGAATGAAGTCTGCTTTGTACCAGAAAATCCTGAAGGAGAAGGTCGAGCCATCAGTTAGTGTCGTCAAGCTCAAGCGCACTTCGGTTATGCAGCAGGGCAATGATTCATAACACACCAACAAGTTTACCTCTGAATGGCTTTGAAAAACAAAATGAAGGTTTTTCGTATGGCCCTTTCAAAGTCTGGACTTAAATCTTGAGTTGCTGTGGCATGACCTTTAACAGGCCATTCAGGCTTGAAAACCCCCCAGTGTGGCTGAATCAAAAACAATTCTGCAAAGAAGAGGGGGCCAAAATTCCTTCACAGCGATGTCAAAAGCTCATTGCCAGTCGTTGCCGCCAAGGGTGGCACAACCAGTTATTAGGTTTAGGGGGTAATTACTTTTTCACATAGTGCCAGGTAGGTTCGGATGGCTTTTTTCCCTTAATAAATAAAATCATAATTTAAAAACTGTATTTTGTGTTTACTCAGGTCAATATTACAATTTGTTTGATGATCTGAAAAATTTAAGTGTGATGAATATTTTTTAAAAATCAGGAAGGGGGGAAGTACTTTGTCACAGCACTGTATTTCCTGTTGACATTAAGCCTGAATATTTCAAATTTTTTTGTCCCCACCTTTCTAGCTGCCTTTTAAAATCTCAGCTTGAAGGTGGGGTATAAAAAAACAGAAAATAAATGAGCAAGCATGTGCCACACATGATTACATAACGGAAAAAAAGGATCAGCCTCTGCTGACTCTTTATTACATAAAGTCTTGCCTCCCTAGAACCCCCTTCCACCCAACTTCACACTGAGAGGGAAGTCTAAAAATACAATTTCAGGGTTAGGCTTTCCCAAAAATTACTAGAAATGTTTGTGAGCTCATGTGTGAAAGCAGATTTAGAGAGGGTGGCATTTTTCAGCCCACTTGATGACTGTTTGTTGACAACTTAGCTCCCATTGCCCTGTGAAAATCCCTTTCTAATGAACGAAGTTAAGCAGTGAAAACAAACAGCAAGAGGAAATCAGGGGTTCCTCAAGGGTCAGTACCTGGCCCAATTATTATTCATCTAACTGACGAGAGGAAGCCCTGTGGTGCACTCCAAGTGACCCATCCTGACGGAAAGGTTGGGCTTTTGCTCTGCGCTTAAGTCGGGCTGAATTACTTAATTTACAGGAATTTTAAAAGCCAAAATGGCACAGACAGATGGACATGTTCCAGAGCAGACCCCTGACCCCAGGAAGTGCTTTCTGAGGAAAGTAGATCAAAGCCAATCAGCTCCTTCACGCAGACTGCAGCCAGCGAGTCTACCCCTGCTCAAGATCAAGGGTCATCCCAGGGAAAACTGCTGAGAGCTACGGCTTGTTTAACATTCTCCTGGGAAGTAGAATTATTCTCACCCCTTGACAAATTGTCACCAATAGCTTAGCATTATTTTTCTTTGTGTGTGGTGTCCAAACATCCACATTATAATTAGCATTCTGTGTTATTCTGAGATGAATATATTCAACCATCTTTAAACAAAAAGGAGTGTTACAAAACGGAACACAATTAGATGTAAATTCCTAAAAAATTTTGAGCAGAGCCAAATCTTTCTGTAGAGGATGTGGCTCCTGCTGGTCTGAGCCCTTCTGAATGCTTGGAGTGCATACTTTTGATACTCCCATGAGCACTCTTTACAAAAACTCTGTGTTTCCTTCTACGGGCTCTGTGCTGCAAATGCAGAGAAAGCTTTACACGATAGGAAAGCCAGAGTTAGACTTTCCAGGCACACCACGGTTCCTTTCAGTTTACAAGTGCTGAATGTGCATAGAAGATTCGTAGAGTGTGCATGTGAGGCTGTGCATGAGACATGACCCAGTGTTAGCTCTGAGACGCTGTGAGCAAAATAACAAATGCAATATGAGAATGTGTATTTGTGTGTTTTACAGTGGGGATTCTCACTCTACAGAATCCCATGAAGGACTGGAGAAGAACTACTGCCGGAACCCAGACCGGGACAAACATGGCCCCTGGTGTTACACCAATCCAAATAATCGTTTGGTCTGGGACTACTGCAAACTGAAGCACTGTGAGTGGATTAAATAACCTCATCTCTTCTTATGTCTGTCTCTGTTTGTCTGTGTTACATTAGCCATAAATATTAGCTGACCTTGAGTTCACCAAAACAGAGAGGAAAAACCCTTGTCTGTGCTGTACACTGCCAGAGCCAGCGTCACTTAGCTTATCTTAGCTTGGCTTAGTACAATGGTTCAAAAACATGTGAATCCACTTGTTTTGTTTTGGATTATCTGGAAAGCATTAGTAATACTGGTGTGCTAATATTGTTACTGTGATACATAGGGGGCCAAGCCATTTCCCATTTTCCAGATAGCCCATTAGCAAAGTAATGCTAGGCTAACCAACTACAAATGGATTTATTTCTATCTCACAGAAATTAAAGTGGTATCAGTGTCCCCGTATTACAACCAACCAAAAAACAAACCAGGTGGATATTGTGAGCTTGGCTCATAGGTGGCCCATTTCCCAGTTTCAAGTCATCTGGTTAGCTAAGTGAAGCTATGCTAACTGGCAACAATGGAGTAATATTTATTAAATATATATGAAAGTGGTATCAGTGTAACTGACTGGAACGAAACAAATAAGGTAGATTTTTTTTTAACTGTGTTACATTGACAAGCCAATCCCCAGTAATCTGGTAGTCAAGGAAAGCTATGCTAACCAGCTATTCATTCAACTTCAACCCACATACATAACAGTGGTGTCATCTAACATCTAACTACCAGAAACACAAACACTGTTAGTTTTTTTTTTTTTTTTTTAGAGACATTTTAACCATTTTCCAATTTTCAGTTGTCTGGTTAGCTAAGCAAAGCCATGCTAACTGGCTACCATTAGCTTCATCTGTGTCTCTCAAGCACAAAGGTTGTGTCAGTCATACAACATGCAACAAAACAAGCAAGGTGAATAATGTTAATACATTTAAAATAGACATTTCAGGCCCTTTTTATTTTCCAGTCAGCCATGCTAACTGGCTACCTATCATATTTATCTCACAAACATAGCAGTGGTGTTAGTATACTTATGTAATTACCATACAGGAACAAGGCTAATACTGTCACTTTTATACATAAATATTTAATCTGTTTCCCAGTAGTCAGCCATTTAGCTAAGAAAAGTTATGCTAACTGGCAACCACTGACTCCACTTCATCTTTATCAAACAAAGTAACTGAAAGTGGTGTCTCCCTACCTGGAACAAAACAAACACTGATGATATTTTTAACTTTTGCTTGAAAGACAGTCAAGATATTTTTTCTACTTTCAGTCTGCTGATTAGCTTGGCAAACTAAGCTAATTAGCTACCAACTATCTTTGTTGGACAAACATAACAGAGGTGTCATTTTACTTATCTTCTTACAAAGACATTCCAGCCATGTCCAGTTTTAAGTCAGCCTGTCGGCTTATCAAAGCTATGCTAAGTGGCTACTGTTAGCTTTATCTGTGTCTTACATACATGAATATGGAGTCAGTCTTACTACCTGCAATAAAACAAACATTAAAGATATTTTTGCATTTTAACATAGACATTCCAGCTATTTCCAGTTTTCACATAGTTGATTAGCTAGGTAAAGCTATGCTAATCAGCTAACAATCCTTCTTCTCATAGACAGTTTTCTTCACAGTGGTGTCAGTACACTTTTGTAAGTACCAGCAATACAAACAAGACTAATATTGTCCCCTTTAGACATTTCATCTGTTTCACAGTTTCCAGTCAGCCAGTTAGCTAAACAAAGTTATGCTAACATGCTACCTATAGCTTCGTCTTCATCTCACAGACTAGAGAGTTAGTTTGCTCAAATACCAACCTGTTAAAAAAAAAGGTAGATATTCAAGCTGTTTCCCAGTTTCAAGTGAGCTGGTTAGCTAGGCAACACTATCAGCTAAAGATAGCTTTGTTTTTATCCCATGGACATGAAAAGCATAGCAGCTTTTAGTGCTAGCTAGCAGCTAGCCAAAGTGAGGAGAGCTGTTGACAGAGAAGACAGAATTGTTGGTACAAGTGACAAGTAATTAGGCTAGAGATGAAAAAGTGTTGCCTTTACTAGTGTTAAACTGGCTGCTTACATTTTATCCTTTGTATTTTATTTCAGTGGTGACAGTTTTATATCAATACACAAGTGGCTGATTTTCTTTAAGCGTTGTTATTTTTAAAGCATATGTGGTAACTTGCTGCCAACACAGATGCAGTTGAAAACCTATAAATAAACAGCGGCTGTGGAAAGTAGGAGCACCAGGATTATTGCTATCATCACACCTGTGGGGCCCTGGCTAAAAGCTGCAAAATGCAGATGTGGAATAATATTCATAGGATATTCCAGCACTGGCCCCATTAAAATTTTTGACACCTGTTTATTGCTGTTTTTCATTTAAAACCTGCTTTTATCTTTTGAGCCTCCATGGAATAAAAGCAGTACTTGTGGTTTAATAATTGGCTGTGAATTGGTCAGTGCCAGACTAAACAAACAATAAAAGCGAAAGGTTTTGAAAAGAAACCTAGAGTGTTTGTTGAGTCTAATAGCTCTCCGTAAAGTTAAATTTATGATGTGCAAAAGTGCTAAAAGAAGAGATTTCAGAGTCAAGCAGGGACAATTTGGTGGTGATCAGTACAGATCAGAGAAGCCATAATGGTTTTTGGGTGAAGTACAATGAGAAATACAAGCGGTTTGGCTTTGTAGCCTTGGTTGACTTCAACCAAATATCTTTTTTAAACAGCTTGGCCGGTGGCTTATGTAATGTGTTAGCTGTGCTTTTGTCCAGTGTTCAAACAGCAAACAGATGCAGAGCTACGCTGACATCCTTCCATTTGAGAAAGCACACCCACAAACGGCTGGACCCAACATTTTCTTTGGCTGGTTTCAATCTGGCTGCATTAAAGAGCCGCTTTCAAATGGCTGCGTAATAATTTCCATAATATAAAACATGTCTTCCATGAAGTTTTGAGGTCTACAGCAAATTTATTTGCTGCGGTCGCTGACTGTTATAGCCTCCAACAATGATTTTGATTGAGAGATAAGTCTTTATGAAGTGAGGAAGGGTTTCCTTTTCAGAGCAGTTTAATACCTCAAGTGTTGAGCAGTCTGAATTATTACATACTGCTGTGGGGTCTCATTTTACCGTTGTGCATTTCTTTTCTTCTATCAGGTGAATCAGCTACAGTGGCTCCTCAAGCAAACCAGAGTGAGTATCATTTTTACTTACTAGGCTTTTACCTCTTATCTCTGATCTGGTTCCTTTTCCTTTTTGCTCCAATTATGACTAAACAAATCATATTTTATCATTGCCTCCTGAAGTTCTAAGAAACTTTGAAATGTAGCCTGCACATATATTTAACCTGAAGCATAAAAATGTCTCCTTGTGTAGCTATCACAAGACCCAAGATATCCTGCTTTGTGCACATAAACACCAGGATTGTTGGAGGACATCAAGTGCGAGGTACAGACGGCAGCTGGGTTGTAAGCATTCAAAGAATGTAAGTCATTTTGCATCTGTGTTGAAACAAAACACAAAATGAAAACTTTTTCGTCATACTATAGTTGCGATATTGTCTATTTTATTTTCCTAGGAAGGCTCATTTGTGTGGTGGCTCGCTGATCAGAGAAAACTGGGTTTTAACAGACCAGCAGTGCTTCACTTCCTGGTAATACTCCAACTTTTAATTCTTCTGAGACTTGCTTCTTCTAGAAAAACATTTACCAAATCCCTCATTCTCCATTTACTCTTTCCCCTAACATGTTTCTTTCCTTCTCACTGTGTCCTTTTTAATCCTCTTTAAACTTGTGATGCAGGATGTATCCTGTTTACTGACAGTTCCTTTCCCCAGGTCCCTGACCTGAGATATGGTGCAGAAAGGCTCGGCCTGCAGATCTGTTTAACTTCTGCAGGATAATCTGAGTCAGAGCCAATCATATACACACACTATCTCTACATCTGAAGTAGTGGCTTTAAAAGAAAAGCCCTTATCTCTGTATGTACTGTATGTATTACATATGGTGTGCATCAGTAGCTTTTAGCTGATATTTTTAGTCTTATAAAAAGAGGTTTTGATTCAGAAGTCTGCTTTATGTCTCAGATATATTTGTTGACTTTGTTGCACATGTTGTGTTTTTTGCAAAAAAAGATCAATGGAGATGACTATGGACTTTGCAAAAAGGTGCAACAATGATTTCTGAAATGGACCTGGATTTTTTTCTGAATATGTTGCATATATGATTCTGATTATGCAGAACTTGTCTGGAAACTTTGTTTGCATGTTGCGTCATCCACTAATGTTTTTTCAGTAATGCTGAAAAAGTGATAGAACTTTTGATCGGAGAACATTTTCCTTTCTTTTTCACTTTACTCGCATGAGTGAATTTTGAAATGAAGTTGCAGCCCCATCAAGGTGTGGAACTCAACAAAACTGAATCTAGAAAATGACCTGTCAAAATAAAGAAGAGGAAACTAAGTTAAACCTATATCCCATTTTTCACTAACTGCTGTTCCCATAATGCAACCTAATAATATCTTTAAACAGCCCTTCCTACCCTCTTTATTCCCACTTCTTTTTAACCCGTCTGTTTGTACTGGTATTTCTTTTAACATGTTTAAGTAGCAAAAATAAAGGTCACCCTGACATCATCACTCATCATCGTCATATTGACAACTCATGTATTGTTTCTTGTGATCAACAGTGTTCCCGATCTGAGAGAATACAACGTGCAGGTTGGTCTGCGACACCTTAATGAATCTTATAAACACCCAAGACTTCGCATCTCTCGTCTGATCTGTGGCCCAGAAGGCTCCAACCTGGTTATGCTGAAACTGGAAGAGTAAGTCCATGCTTACCTAGTATGTCTCCAGTGACTATTATTCAACTTATCTGGGCTTTAAATTATGATTTTATTTATTAGGGGAAAAAAGCATCCAAACCTGCCTGGCCCTATTTGAATTAGTAATTGCCTTCCCTATCTCATCTCATCTCAACATCTCATATTTGGAAAAAAAAATCATCTTGATGATCCCGAAGACTTATGGGAAAATATTTTGTAGACTTATGAGACAAAAGTTGAACTTTTTGGAAGGTGGTGCCCTATTACATCATACCAAAAGTCAAACATGGTGGTGATACTGTGATGGTCTTTTTTCACCTTAATAAATAAAGTCATTATTTAAAAACTACATTTTGTATTTACTCTGGTTATCTTTGTGCAATATTAAATTTTGTTTGGTGAACTGAAACATTTCAGTGTGACAAATGTGCAAAAAAAGGAATCAGGAAGGGGGAAATGAAACCCACACCCCTCTTATTTTCTTTGTGTTCATCATGTAAGTTAGTTTTGATGACAATTTTTTGCTTTCTGTTACAGTCCTGCCCCTGTGTCCGAAGGTGCCTCCACCATTCACCTCCCCATCAAAGAGTGTCACATCCCAGAAGGCACCAACTGCACCATGTATGGATGGGGGGAAACCAAAAGTACTGCCTTCTTCCACCCACACACCATGTCACTTTAAATTACAACTGTTTCATCGCACCAAACAATGTCTTAAAAATTTACGGTTATGTTTTCTATATCCAGATACAGGAACAGAAGAGACATTAAACTCTGTGACCATGCCTATGGTTGACAACGACATGTGCTCGCAAATCAAAGGGGATGCTGGGGAGAGCCGAATATGTGCCGGTGGCAGGAGGGGAGAAGGCGTATGTGATGTAAGAAACAAAAAAATATTCACATCAAGTAATAATTGAAAGTAGGGCTGCAAGCAGCACTGAAGGGCGCTCACACCCCAGCGCTTGTCGAGCTGTGTAGCAATCGCTAGTGTAAAGCCACCACTGGGTGTTGGAAACCCATGCATTGTTGGTGCAGCACAGCAGAAATGCCATGAAAATCCTCCCAGGAATGTCATTAGATGTTAAATAATGTGCCTGTCGCATTTTATATATGAGGTAGTACTGCTTGTCCACAGTAGGTGGCAATAAAGCAAAATGCTTGCATGTTAAAGTGATCAGGACAGGAATGATTAAGGTCTAAAATTCAAAGAATTCTATGTTAGAGGTGTTACTGGCGTCATACAGTAGGTAGCACTGAAATTAATCTTCAATTATGTGGATGGGAATCTTGATCATACTTGTAAAATTTGAACCATATCAGATGTTTCATGACCAAATTAGGCCAACTTCCTGTGTAACTGGCAAGAAATCAAAATACCATCTGCAGTAAGCCATCCTTTAATAACGGATGTTGTGAACAATTATTGAGGACTTCAGGTGAAAAATTTAAGCTTGATAGGTTCAGCACAGTAAGAGAAATAAACAAATGACCCATTTGTGTCACTTTTGGTTGTCAGGAGAGGGCGCTATGATAAAGAAGGCCTTATTTTGAAATTGAGTTGAAGATGGTGGGCTTCCTGTTGGGATTTGGGTATGGGTTTAAGAGGACTTTTTCAGGTCTGATGATGATCCATGTGCAGACCACAAAATCATAAGCGTAGATTGAAAGGTGTGTGGGGGCTGAATGTTTCATGTTGTTTTGAGGAAAAAAAATCAACACTCAGAGGGGGAAATATTCAACTGACAGGACGGGTTGCTGTGACAACGTAATGCTATTGATGCATGAATGTACTCAGGATCAAAGTGTGATCACCCCTGTGAAGTATGGTGATGACTGACATGAGCACTGTAGAGTTATAAAGAACAAAAACAGTTGGCACACTCTAGATAATAGTGAAAAAAGTTTACTAACTTTGGGCCCTGATTACGACCCTGCCCCATGGTAAAAACTCATAAATCTTACAACTTTAGCTGTCCATCTTGTCTAGAACAAGCACATAAAAACTGGAGACTGTCCAATAAAATCTGTAGGAGGAGAATCTTCTGATGTGACCCCAGTAATGCTGCCCAAAAGAGCTAAAAATGGCCAAAATGTGACCTTTAGCTGTTTGTTGTGCGCTTCCTGTACATGTTCATGGATGATGCCATGTGATTTTTTTTCCATCTTATGTCCACTGATTTTCATGCACGTGGCTCTTACCCAGTCCCCATCTCACATTTTCTTACATTTCTCACAATTTCTCACATTTTTCTGGAACTTTTAAAGGACTGAGGCCCCAAAAACAAGGTGTAAAGGACCGAAATAATAACATCTATGAATGGCTACAATTTAAATAGGGTCCTCACTCCGAGGTCTGTGCTTAGGCCCTGAAATAAAGAAACAAAGGTTTTCATATACATAGTTTTTATTTGAACTACCTTTTACAAAAGAAATATTCCCACTGAGAAAGGTTATCATTGAAGTTTGTAGATTATTGAATAGACTGTGGATCCAGGATTTATTCAAAGCTTTTTTTACTCTTTTGTTCATTTCCTTGATGTTTGATTGCCATATTTGAATTTCTGCACACTGATCTTTTACACATTCTTAGGAGTTTAAACATGAAATATTGTCTTCTTTACTTTCCTGATCTAGAACACAGCATTTGTCAATTTAAGCTTTATGTCTCCCTGATATTTGATTCTTCTCTCTTGCAGAAAGACAATGGCGGTCCATTGGTGTGCCAGGAAGATGACAAAAAAGTCATTGTCGGCGTAAGCATCCAAAGGACGAAATGTGCCTCATCGCAGCCAGCACTTTTTGTCAACGTTGCCTTCTACTCTGAGTGGATATACAAAGTGTTCAGACTTTACCCCAATTAAGAAAGGAACTGATGCTTGACTGTACCACAAAGTGCAAAGAAGGAAGTGGTGGAGGATTTTCCAGAATCCAGAAGAAACGAGGAAAATCACCTTATGGAAAGTGGCCATATTGGGATTTTTTTTCTTTTCCCTGAATTTGTCATTTTACAGAAAGGAAAGAGATTGGAGACTGGAGAAAAGAAGCGGAATATCATCTATTCTTCAAACTTTCCAAATGAAGACGTCCAGGTGTTAAGCCTTTATATAAATTTTTTACAACCAGAGTCTTTGGCACATGCATACTAACAGTATTTTTGACATGTTCAGAATTTCTGAAGCCATGCAAACAGAGACAATAAGAATGACTTTTGTGATTCAGTATTATCTCCTGGAATATACTTGAATATGGACAGAACTCAGTTCTCTGGGGTTGCAAGAAGGGGTCCCTTTTTGTGACTGGGATATCTCTTTTTATGCAATGAGTTCAACTGCAAATTAATTTTTTACCCCTGATGCAAGTGACATGTCTGGGCAACACAAACTTCTGAATCAGGCCTGAATTTTAGGATAGGTATTGCACCGAAAACGATAAATGTGATTTTGCAACTAAATAATTCAACAGTAACTTTGCATCCAGATGTGAAACTGTAATTTTTAAAGCTCCTGTGAGGATGGTTAAACAGAGTGAAATGAATACTGATGCGTCTTTATGAGTAACAACAGCTAGCAAGACCAACAGCAGTTATTTTCAACACCTTCCAAACGCTCCTACATGGTGGTTATATGCCTCTGTGAGGTATACGATTGCTGCACAGTACATAAAGTACAGTGATGGGTCAAGAAGGTACTCCTAAGAAGCTACAATATGGTACAAGTTCACCATGACTGCAGTGACCCTTACCTTCAAAAATGTACAGAGTTCACCCTTAGGTCCAGGAGTAGGTTTGTGCCAAATTTTACAAGAATCCTTGAATGCATTGTTGAAGTTAGGGATGGACATGTGGCCCATAAGCTTTGACCTTCCACTCAGTTAATTCTTGGTCAGAGTGGATGTTTGTGAAAAGCTTGAAGAAAATCCCCTTCAAGCAGTCTTTACATCATCAAGGGGTGAACATAAAGCCCCAACAGATTTTTCCTTACACCTCTGATCCCTGAAATGTAATCCCTCAAAGCTTTTTTGAGATGTGGTCTGCTCAAGCAATGGATGAACATATGGCCCAGTGACCTTAAATCTATGACATATGACATCCATACTTTTGTCCTTGAGTCAGAGTGGACGTTTGCAAAGGTAATGGAAAATCCCTTAAATCATTCTTTAGATATTGCGTTCACAATCATGGGATGGACATGCGGCCCGACCACCTTAACCATTGCCTTTTATCAGTTCATCCTTGTGTCAGAGTTGACGATGCAATATTTGCAGAAAATGCTTTGATTCCTGAAGCAAAGGATACACATGAGGCCAAATGAACTTGTTCTCTGAACCTAAGGTTTTATGGAAATATTTCATTGCATTCACAGGGCAGGGATGAACGTGAGGTTCAATTACCTTGATCTTGACCTGAATATGTTCATTCTTGGGTCAGAATGGGTATTTTTGTATAAGAATTTAACATTCTTGAGATATCTCATAGTCAAGTAAAGAATGAACTTGAGGCTCAGGGATGTTAACCATTGGCCTATTTACCTCAAAATTTAAACAGTTCATCCTTGGGCCAGAGTGGAGGTTTGAGTGAAGTTTGAGGAAAATCCCTCAAAGCTTTCCTGAGATTTCGTTTGATCAAGCAAGGGCTGAATATGAGGCCCAAGGACCTATTGTCTTTCAAACAAGACATTCGTCATTTTATCCTTAAGTTTGCAAGTCAAACAGAAATCCCTCAACAAACCTTAACCACTAAACTTTATCAGTTCATCCTTGAGTCAAAGTCTGAAGAAAATCTTTTCATGCATTCTTGAGATAGCCCATCAAAAGCAAAGGATATCCATGAGGGCAAATGAGCTTTTTCTCTGGCCAGTGATCTCTGAAATCTGGTTGTTTTATAACAAGTCAGAGTTAAAATTTGAGTAAAGTCCCTAAAGGCCTTCTGGAGGCATTGTGTTTATGTAGAGGCAAGGGATTAACATGAGGCCCAGTGGCCTTGTCCCTTAAACCAATCAACACCAATATTTATTTAGTTCATTCTTAAATCAGCGTGGACATTGGTCCAGAATGTTCTTTGGATATTGTGTTGATAAAACTTCCTTAGATGTTCATCCATACAGATGAACAACCAGAAGGCCTTGACCGCCGCTGGCAGGGAGGCATAAAAACTCTTTTTTTATGTAGAGTAGCAAAAAGTTAAGACAAACCATTTTGTCCGTACTCAACATGAACCAAAAGCTCCTCACAGGACCTTTAAAGTCACTCGTAGCTGCACAGACACCAAACTTCCTCCATAAAAGAAAAAGAGGAAAAGAACCACAGCAGACTTTAAAATATAGCCACCAATTTTCCAGCCGTTTAGTATATAAATTTCATTATTGCTTTGTAAGCAAGCTAATTATATGCAGTAACCTGACGACCTTTTCCCCCACTTAGTTATAACTCCTGAATTTCCCCGTGAGAGGGTCTGAGTAGGACTGAGCGGGCTGCTCCACATCTTATGCTAATATTTGCAGCATGAGAGAGAGAAGAGCCATGCCAAATATAACATGGCTATTTGGTCTCCAGTTTGGAGGAAACTTTGGCCCCTGGTGGGCTGTGTGTGGTCAGTAGCAGAATTTTTATACCTTACTTTTGTTTCATGGAAAGTGACTCCTTATGTACAGACTGCAGATTTATAGAGTATTTTTCTGCAGAGCTTTAAAGTTTTATGGGTCTTATAGATCTCGATTATTTTTGTTCTTTTGTGTTGGATCGGTTTCTTTGTGCATCTGATTGTCTTAGATATTTAATGAGACTGTTCGCCTGTAAGTAGTAGTGATATTTATTTTTTTTGACAAGAAGGAGGCATCATCTGAAGGAATCTAGATTCTGTTGTGATATTTAGAGTTTCGTCTTTGTTCTGAGAGAAATTTTGACTAAAATTTAATGACACTGAATGTTGGACTAATAGGTTATAGTCACGTAAACAGAAAATGCAATACTTGTGTACAATAATCCTCTTAAAGCAGGAGCACATGTTGCCGAGTAATAATCCATTCCATCCATTTTCTATAACACTTATCCTGTTTGGGGTCGCAGGAGGCTGGAGCCTTTCCTAGCTGTCATTGGTAAAGAGGCACGGTACAGCCTGGACTGGTCGCCAGTCAATCACAGGGGTCTAAGTAATAATATAGCTGCCAAAACAATGACATTAATTTAATTCACTCAAAAATATTCAAACATGCATACAGAAGCCTTAAAACAGGGGTGTCCAAACTATTGCCAAATGTGGCCTGTGGTCATTTTTTATAGGGCTGCAGCATATTCTAAAAATAAAACTAAATATGGCCCATACTAGAGCATGAAGCTTCTGCTTGACTTTATTCTACTTCCTAGTTTCAGCACAAGGCAGCACTACCATGCTAACTCTGTAAACAAACATTTTGACAACTCAGATTTTATGATGCTGTTTGCACACTGTAAATGGCGAACACGATGCCAACCAAAATAATAATGTCTTGATTTATAATGCCCTGATGGATTATGGCAGCAAATAGCAATACCAATAGCATTCCAGTAGTAGAGCCAGTGGGAACCAGGACCAAGCAGGGCCCCCTGAAATCTCAGAATCCTTCAAAGGATTGTCTGTTTTCCTCGGCAGCCATGTGAGCATACACAAGCATTTATTAACCTACATTATTGCTTTTACCAACATTATTATCTTCAAGGTAAGGTTTATGAAAGAGAGAGAAGTTTTGGACACCCCTGCCTTATCCCGAGATATTAGCGCTGGTTTTCCCTTAATAATGAGGTTATTTTAGTCGTTCTCAAGAACTAGCCCATTTCACTGGAAAACCACCATTATAATCTGGATGCAACAACAATAAGATGCCAGTGTACTTTGCTCAAGTTTATATAGCTTTCAGTTAAATTGACACTATGCATTCTACTCTCAGATCTAAGACAACTCTAAACATCACATGGAAAACAGTGCATAACTTTTGAAGATGGGAATGGTCATGCTTGCAATATTTTTAATGTTGTTATCTACAGATCACAAGTTTCTTTTATTATTTTGAAATCATAAGCTTGCTTTCTCTCAATAACAGGTCAAGTGTTTCTTGTTATACTGTGAAAATGGTGATTTTCTATGAAGAGTGTACAACAAGAAAACGTTTGTTTAGATTTTAGGATGATTTTATAGAATTAGAAAGTAAATGTCTGGTTCATCCAATCACATTTGATTTTCATCTCTAAGACCAAGTGGTATAGGTGTGCATGCACCTCAATGCATGCTTTGATATCCAGTAGCTCAGGCTGCATGTAGAGGTGGTCCATGATGCCCTCCTCCTGAATGATTGGCTACTGACAAGCATTAATGACTGCCCCATCGTTTTTTTTTGGTGACACTTTATTTGAGTGGGCCCTTGTAAGATACAAACTGTATAGTATAGCAGTGGTAATAACCTTGTGATAGGCTTGCAGTTCAACAAGAAATAACACAGAAGTATGGTAATATTAACGAAGTAGCTACCTAGTAATAATGCATTAACTATCAAGTAATTCCTTGTAGAATTGTATTTATTATCTGGTAATTAGGTGGTATTTAACCCCAACCCTTAACCCCTAACCATAACCCCTTACACTAAAATTTAATAGAAATTATTCAGGAAGGACTCACTTTAATTTGGTGGGCCAAATAAACAAACGGAATAATCAAGCAGCTCAAATAGAAATTTATCATATCATTTATAAGAAAATACTTTGTAAAACATCGGCTAATTACCAAAGAATTGCCACTATATTATGTGGGTTGGGGTTAGGGTTAGGGTAAAATACCAACTTATAACAAAAGAATTTCCACAATATAACATGAGTTAGGATTAGGGTTAGAGGGTTAGGGTTAAATACCACCTTATTACCAGAGACTTAGCTCGATATAACTTAGATTGGGTTTAGAAGGTTAGGGTTAGGGTACAATACTTCCTAATAACCAAAGAATTGCCTCAATATTACATGGGTTAGGGTCAGGGGGTGAGGGTTAAATACCGCCTTATTACCAGAGACTTAGCTCGATATAACTTAGATTGGGGTTAGAAGGTTAGGGTTAGGGTAAAATACTTCCTAATAACAAAGGAATTGCTTCAGTATTACATGGGTTAGGATAGAGGGTTAGGGCAAAATACCACCTAATTACCAAAGAATTGCCACAATATTATGTGTGTTAGGGTTAGAAGGTTAGGGTTAGGGTAAAATACATCCTTATAACCAAATAACTGCTACAATATTACTTGGGTTTGGGTTAGAGGGTTAGGGTAAAAAAAACAACAAAAAACTGCCACAATATTACAAGGAATAACTTGATAATACAATATTACTAGGTAAATACTTCCTCAATATTACAGAGGTATTACCTTGTAAAATTTCAGCTTATTACCAGGTAATTACTATCTTATTCATGAGAAATTACTAGAGAATTACCACTTATTTCATACATTTTATTATAAAAGAAATTTTAAAAAGAGGCATTTGGGGCTCACCGGTAGTCGAGTGGTTAAGGCGCGCACCATGTACGCGGGCAGCCCGGGTTCAAGTCAGGCCTGTGGCACGATTTCCCGCATGTCTCTCCCCGCTCTCTTCCCTGTTTCCGAGTCTATCCACTGTCCTCCTCTATCTAATAAAGGCATGAAAAGGCCCAGGAATAAATCTTAAAAAAACAAAAGAGGCATTTGCAAGGACTCTCTGTTTTTAGCAGCTGCTCTAACAACCATTTGTATGAATGCAGTCACCAGTTAGCACAGTCACTAGTTGAACCAATACACCAGGAAAGTTTTGTGTTCTGACCGCCTGTCATCATGTTTTCAGCTTACATCCCACACATAAGGTAGTTTTATATGGTTTGAACTCTCTGGTGCAGTGGTGTCCTCCAGTAACATGCATTATGTCTAGGCAAGTATATTTACAAGAGGGCTCATAACACATGAGCACAAGGTCAAACAGCAAGCATATATCCAGCCTTAGTGGGCTGAGCCGGTCTTTTCAGCTTCAAAGTGGATCTTGATTTGGTACCGTTTGGGTTTTTTATGTCTATAAAACAGCAAAGATTAGAAATAGGAAACCAGCTTTCAAACGGTAGCCAACTCCTGTAGCCTTACTAGGGGTACCTAGCCACGGTAAGCCTGATAGCCACCAAAATGATTTAAGGGCTGCTATTTGCATAAGATGCAGGCTAGTGAGTCCCAAATGCAGGACGTCACTGAAGATGGATTGTTCATGCTAAGTAGAATCAACATGGTGTCCAGATGCCCAAAACAGATCGTTAATGCAAAATGCAAACAGGATCCAAGATCATTGTCCAGATCCTAGAGGATCTAATCTGACATGTCCCATTCTAATCCGCTGTCATGAGGCCGTCTTTATCTGCTGCCCTATTTCTAACAAACATATCAATAAACAGGATTGGTCTGACCTTTTCTTTGGATTATCTTGTCATCTCAAGATAATAAAGTTTCTTTCTGTAAGAAACAGAGTACGTTATTTACTCTAGATCTAGAGACAACAGCATTAAATAAACTATTGCAAGCTTGGTTGATCTTGGCTTCGATACTTCACAATAAAAGACAGACACAAGTATTTGGGGCTTTTTGCCTTGTTTTCACATATCTAGAGACCATAACTGTGGCTTTCATTGTACTTTTTGGACAAATGCAACCATTTAATAACAATGCACATGTTAAACCAAAGGTGAACGTGTATGAGGTAGCAATTTCAACCGAAAAAAAAAATCTAAATAAAAGCAGTTTACATATTCAAATAGGTGAAACCAAATATCACATATACACAACTGCATTGCAAATGTACCAGCTGTGCTTTTATGGCATTTTTACTGTTATTTAATTTGACTTTTATGTACATAGGCACTCTGTAAATGTCAATGTGTAATTTTTGTAAATATTATACCACATTATATGTTTGTATACTGTAAACTTTAACTATAACAGCTGCTATTTGGTGTTTTTTTGTTTTATATCTATGACCATTTCTGAATTCAGTAGCCTTTGTATCATTTATATTTGAATAAACATGTCATGATATTAGTGTTATGCTGGCCTGTCTTGGCTTTTTCTCCTGCACACTTAGAGTCTGTTTACTCTGGTTTTGGCAGTTGACTCATTCTATCAGTCACAGCAGCAGATCCTAATGCATGATAAATGCTCCTAAGTGGCTAAAAGAACAGGAGTCATCCATCCAGTCACAGAGGGAGAGAAATAATAACATGTCTGAGGAAACATTTGCTGACAAATGTGGACACCACTAAGCTTCAGTCAGATACTCTTAGGCTTTTCAGCAGCTCTAAAAGTTTGGGTTGCTCAATATGAGATTAGATATGTTTAATGCTCCAAATGCATGATGGATTTTTGTGTCAAAATATTAAACAGCACAGTTTAGGGAACGGTGAGGAAATATAAACTGCTTTGAGGAAAAGGTGTGAGATAATATCAGGGAAATGTGCTCAAAGCATGAAAAATTAAAGTTCTTGAGTTACTTTAGTAAAAGTATTTTATCTAACATAATGAGATAGATGGAAAAAGCTTCTTTTGTATCTGACCCAGTTGGAGCTTTTAAACCTTGTTTTGAGTTAATAGGCAAAGTATTTATCCCCCTTCTGACTTTATTGTTTCATATTGCATTGTATCTTATTGTACCAAGCTGTGCCACATCTTGTTATATCGTATCATTTCTCGTCGCACCATACCATGCCATATCGTATCGTACCGTATCAAGCTGTATCATACTACGCTGTGCCGTGTCTTATCAGTTTGTATCGTTTTGCATCACATTACATTGTATCATGCTGTACTGTATCGTGTCTTATCATATCCTATTACATTGTATGATGCTGTATCGCACAACATCGTATTGTATCATGCCTAGCCATATTGTATCATTTCAAACTGTATCATATTGCATCGCATCGTATCGCCTTTTAACAAGTTTCTCGACACTGAGGCGCATCGTATTTCTGAACTGTTTGAGTCATATCGTTAGGTATCACTTCATATTGCATCATATCATATTGTTTTGTACCATGCTCACATTGTTTTGCATCACATCACATCGTACCATGCAGTGGTGTATCGTATCCTATGGCAGTGGTTCCCAACCTGGGATTCGGGCACCCCTTGGGGGTTGGGCGCATGGGACCCTGTCTTCTCTGATGTTGTCAAAATTAATTGCACACCTATTTTTTTAAAAACCTAAATTTTACAGTATTATAGTCATATATTTACAGTGAATGAAGCTCTGAATTTCAGGGTTCAAAAATTTGGAAATTTACAAGAAAAAAATTGAAATTTCTAATTTTTAAAAGGCTTAGATTTTGACGTAAAACTCCAAAATGTCACATTTTAAAACCTTAAATTTACAACAGAGTAAAGTAAAAAGAAATACAAGAAAGCTGAAAACAGTGGTTGGATTTTTGACTTTATAGTCTTAAAAAAATCTACATTTTGGTTCAAGTACATTAAAACTTTTAAAGTTTTTTTTCTCGTAATTAGCAACTTTTAAGAATCAAGAATTCTGAGCTTTTTCTTAAAACTTAACAGATCATCTTTATTATACACATTATAATAATGGATCGTTTATACATAAATATTTTGTCAAGAACAAATGTATGTAGGCCTATCATGTTGGGATTTTTTCCCATGAAACAGTTAAAATTGATGTTTAATTTTTCCAAGTGGGTCTTGGATGGGCTTAGCTTTTCTTAGATATGAGTAGGGGACCCCTTAGGAAAAAACACTGGAAACCACTGTCCTATAGCATCATATCATGCTGTATCATACTGCATCGCATTGTATTGTGCTGTGCCATATTGTATCATATCGCATTGAATCATTTCGTAATGCATCACATGGTATAATATTGTATCGCATAGCATGAAGTTTCCAACTCTAAGCTGCAGCCCCATTTCTGACTTTTATCCCTGCCAATTACTAGAACATGTTAATGTTGTTGAGAATGGTTTTATCTTAAAAATTATAATAAAATGTAATGATGATTGACCTTATTTCATTCACTTTTTTGACAAAAATGATAAATAATGGTTAAATAATGGTTAAAAACACCCTCCTTAAATGCTTGAATCCTTTCACATAGTTGTGTGGTTTTTGTGTGGTAGTTTCAGTGAAGTCAGGCCCCTCCGACGGGAATCCCATGATAAATTTTGAGTCAGCCAGATGATTAATGCAGCTGGAGAAAAGAAAAAGAAAGTTCTGCTGCACATATCAGTGTTCACTCTTTATCTACATTCATTTTATTCTAATCTTTTCTGCTTAGCCAAATAGATAATTCCCCATTTTAGTTGTGAAACCATCAGGAGCCTTATGAGGGGCCCCAGAGACTCCACACTACTTTGTATAAAGGTCATCATAACAGGGAAAGGAACACATTTATGTAATGTGTATGTTTGTGTAGTAATTTTAAATACTCAAGTACAAAGATATGGAAGCCTTTTGTGGACATACATCCGTTTCTTTTTTACTTTGCTTTCTGTAAGTTGTGTTTGTTTTCTCCAGACTTTAACTTTTTTATCTTGATATTGCAGGAAATAATGGAAGTGGCATGCTTTTTTATGGGAAAATTGAGTAAAATGGAATGCATGGATAACTGTTGGCTTAGGGCCTCCATAGAACAGTACAAAACCAGAAATATGGAATAACTTGAATTTGAAAAACTCAAGTACAATTATAAGAGCCCCTATGTTTACTTAACTCCTGTTTTCCTGTAATAACACGTACATTTTTGTTGTTTTCTTGAGATATCAACTTAACAACTTGGTTTTTTCATGAGAATTTAATTTCTTGAGATATTTAGAAAATTACTTAAACAGCTTATTACTGGAAAACAACAAGTATTGCCATATGATAATGAATTAAAAAAAAAACCCTGAAATCTCAGGGACCAGAAATGACCCATTATCACAGGCAAAAATAAGAAAATTTAAATGTATGGATGCATCTTAGGGCTTCCGTAGAAATGTATAAGACCAGAAATTTGGTATGACTTTAAGGGATGTTCAGTGCCTTGAATTTTTTTTTTTTTTTTGTACCCATCCCCTGCTTATACTTTTCTATAACCTTTTCTCTGAGTTGCTTGGAGTGTTCTTTTGTCCTCATGGTGTAATGGTAGCAAGGAATACTGATTAACCAGTGACTGGAACTTCCAAACACAGGTGTCTTTATCCTAAAATCACTTGAGACATATTCACAGCACTCAGGTGAGCCACATTTCACTAATTGTGAGAATAGTAGCTGTGTTAACAAGTAAAATAAAACTGTGCCCTTGTCATTTTTTTCTTATCAGGTTTTAGTGGGATAAAAATGCTTTTTTCCATGTAAAGTTAATTTATTTTAAGATACTACTTTTTAAGACCTCAAATAAACAGGTGGAAACTGCATATTAATTATCATGGACAGAGGTGTAAAATAAAAAGCATTTATGCATGACCACTTTGGGCTTCTGTAGAAGTGTAAAAAACCTAAAATCTAGAAGACTTTGAAGCTTAAATGCTCAAGTGTATCTGAAAACTGTACTTCACATTACTCATCATTAAATGTAGCACCCTGCTGGGTAATATCAGTTACACCAAGACTGGCCCTGACTTAAAAAGGTGTAATATTTCTCTCTGGATTGGTGAATCAAAGCTATTTAAAAAGCTAACAGATGATTTACATATGCTAGAGAAATCACAACACAAACGTTTGCTCTGTCATGTGGAGATGTCATTTACCTATTTGGCTCTGTAGGGTGGATTTTTTTGCCAGTAGGCTGCTTCTACGCCTGCTTGGCTGAGCTGTCTGCCTTCTGATCCCAACCTCTCCCCTCCGGTGACCAATTATCGACAAACTCCCGGGCCTTAGTGTCTCCTCGCTGTAGTAAAGGGACATAAAGGAACTCAATGCCTCTGCCCTGTCGCACTCATAAAAAGTGATACCGAGCAGAGCAGATATCGGGTCATGTTTAGACTTTTTGAAGCTATACTTTTATAGCTTTTCCCAGCGGCCTCCACACTGGGAAGAAATGTTGGAAGAGTGCCTTCTTCTTCTTTTGCTCTTAAGCAAACAGAAAGATTGAGACCATAAAAGAGATAACATCCATAATACCGAGTGGTAACCTTAAATGATCCGTGGAGCTATGATTTATGTTACTATCATACTTTATCACTGACCAGGTTTTTAGAGACTTCAGAGGAATTTGGGCGCAAATATCCTTATTTCCTTCTATTGACACCCTTTAAAATCTACACCTGTTCAAGCAGAACTTGTATTTATCACACACTGGCTTATAGGACCATATTTCCTGGAAACCCACATCAAAAACTGATTTCAACCTCTACAAAAATTAATCTACCATCACCTTACAGAGTAATGAGGCAATAAAAACGTAGGCATGCAACTGAAGGCTTCTGAAAAATTTAAAAGACTTTAAAAAAAAGAACTTGAAGTTGAAATACTCAAGCACAGGTGGAAAGAAGTGGACATTTAAGTTTAATTCAATTTTATTATGCTCAATTTTCCTGTAAAAACAAAACAAAACAAAACAAACAACAAAAAAAAAAAGGAAATTTCTGTTGTTTTCTTGAGACTAAGATTAATTATGGCTGAAGAACTGACCTTTAAAGCGAGAACCCTTTTGTAAATGTAAGGTTTTTTTTTTGGTATATACAATGCTAAAATGGGGGGCCTTAAAATGAGATTTGGTTGGGAGACTGGGTAAGAGCTACGTGCATGAAAAATTGTACAGATATGATTCAGGTCTAGACGGAAAAAAAGTCTCTTGGGACCATCCTCTAAAATGTACAGGAACCGCACTATAAACAGCTAAAGATCAAATTTTCATATTTTTGCAAATGGACAAGTTGCACATTTTTCTAAACTCGTCTGAGGGGTTTTATCTGATCAATTCCATATATTTTGTGCTTATTGTATACAAGATGGAGATCAAAAGTTGTAAAAATTTGGAGTTTTTGCCATTTTGTGGAGCCTTAATCAGGGCCTAAAATGTAACTACTTTTTGCCCTTTTTTGTACTTCTTTTTGTACAATGTACCAACACAAATAATTCCATCTTAATATTTAGTGCTCCTGTCAATCCTCGCCAAACTTCACAGGGATGATCACACCTTAATCCTCAATACATACTTGCATCAAAATCATTACTTAAAAAAAAACAACAAAAAAACTTCAAGTTGAAATACTCAAGTACAGGTATAGGGAGGCCCCCAGTGGACATGGATCTAAACATTAGATTTAATTCCATTTTATTACACTCAATTTTCCTGTAAAACAATTTGAAATTTCTGTTGTTTTCAAATGAATACGATGAATTAGAGCCTAAGCGCTGACCTTTAGATCGAGGACCCGATTGTAATTGTAAGGGCTGGTTTTATTTCGGCAAATACATCGCTAATATGGGGGGCCTTAAAATGTAGAAATCAGTTGGGAGACCAGTAAGAGCTACATGCATAAAAATTAGTTCATATATATGTAAGGTCTAGATGAGAAAAAAAGTCTCTTGGGACCATCCTCTAAGATGTACAGGAACCACTACAAACAGCTTAAGATAAAATTTTCATGTTTTTCGCCGATGGACAGGTCGCACATTTTAGTACATTTTTTGCACATTTTAACTTGTCTGAGGGGTTTGATCACCTCCATACATTGTGTGCTTATTGTAGACAAGATGGAGATCAAAAGTTGTGAAAATCTTGAGTTTTTGCCATTGTGTGGGGCTGTAATCATGGTCTAAAATGTAACAACTTTTGAGCACTTTTTTGTACTTCTTTTTGTACAATGTACCAACACAAATAATTTCAATTTACTTCCAGTGCTCCTGTCAATCTGCGCCAAACTTCACAGGGTTGATCACACCTTAATCCTGAATACATCAAAATCATTACTTTGTCATAGCACCTCCTCCCACCAAATGAAAATCTCTTTCTCTTATTATTGATTTTTTCCTCAAAGATATGCAGCCCCTGCACACCATTCAACCTAGGCTTAAGAGTTTGAGTCAGCATATGGATCATCATTAGTCCTACAAAAAACCCTCTTGGACCCATACCTAAATCCCGACAGGAAGTCCACCAACTTCAACTCAGTTTCAAAATAAGGCCTTTTTTGATGCTGCCAAATAACTTTAACCTGTCGCAACTATAGTAGCCATTATTCCGTGGTCTACCACGGTTTCTGGCAAGACAACAGTACCACACTGAACACGCCAACATGCAAACATTTCATCATAGCGCCCCCTACTGGCAATAGGAAGTTACAAAATAAGTTGGTTTTTCACTTCTCTTACTGTATTAAACATTTCAAGCTCTGATTTTCAAATAGATCTGTATAACACTGAAATGTTTCATAAAACGACACCTTGGTGGCAATGGCGACCATTCTGATATCTTGCTGTTTCACACAGGAAGTAGGTGTAACTCTCATATGAAACATCTGATTGGTCTCAAATCTCATGTGTATGATCAGGGTCTGTTCCTACACAATCAAATGTTAATTTCCAAAGATCAATAAAATACAAAAATGTATTTTCCGCTTTGGGCTTCCTTATATTTCAAATGTCAGTATTATGATTTTTATTTGGTCTGTATTTCACAGCTATATCTAAATTAACATAACACATTCAAAAAGGAAACCCTTTTAAAATTATATATGCAGAAATCCATGACAGAAAAGTTTCACTTTCTGGTTAGATGATGATCCCCATACAATATTGAATTTTGGGTAAAAACAAGTCGATTTTTAAAGAGAATTTTAAAATAATTAAATATTAAGAATTCAAGATCTAGTAAGTAACCCAAATCTACAAGTTTTTATCAGAAAATAACATAAACAAAATATGCGGACATATGTCCACTCAGGGCTTCCGTACAAATGTAGAAGGACAAAAATTAAAAACACTCTGTAATCATGTCTGTCCAGCTTAAATACTGGAGATATCTATGCAGGTCTGAATGAAGGAGAAGATGTGAATAAAACTGCAGTGATCTTTGAGAAACATGTATGAGATGAGATTGTAACGCCTGTCCTCTGTCGCCCTCTGCTGGTCAAAAAGTGTCCCTGCAGTCAGGAAATTGGGTTGCATTCATAATGCAAACTTTGCTTATGATCCAGTAAGAAATGCAAGACATGGTAAGTTTATTGATAGAGCATGATTTGTGCAGAGCTGTACACAAAGTATCAGGAAAAAATGTGAAAAAACAGAACTGCAGATAAGCTGACCAGCTGGCCTTTAAAGTGTGCCAGTTTGCATCTACACTACCAGACCAATCCAGATAAAGGCAGCCCAGACCACCTCCATATGCAGTCTGAGCTATCAGATATCAAATTGTCCTTAGTATATCCACACCTGGTATTGAGGATTAGCATTTGGTAATCAAGGTGTGTGTTGATATTAGGTCTAGATGTGGTCACACGTGTGGATTCAGAGTCCAGGGCTGCTGGCAAAACTGGCTCCATGAGAAAGAAACTCCCTGCTGATTCCAGCACTGTGCCACAGGATGCTCTCTTCTTACTGGGTTGGTATGTAAAGGGAGAGAAGCTCTTGTATCTGGGTGATGGTGAACCAATGGGAAAGTGAATCTGTCTCTGTGGAGGTGCACTGACGTCTTCTCTGGTACTGTGTGTGCCAATGTGTTATCAGACTGATGGAAGAACGGAGATGGGACTGAGATCAGATGGCCAGAATGTCCTATACCTGCATATCACATGGAGAGAAGAGCATAATTACTCTCCTCTGTTAGACTTTGTAGAATGAATTTACCTTAAAGAGTCATATATGGACTACGGGAAAAAATCACTGCCAGCTTTTTTCCTGTTGTAAAGGAAACAGAAGCCAACAAATGGTATTACATCACATCACTGCAATATTTAGGTTTATTTTTGTTAAATATGAGATAACTTTAGATAACTTCTATTACAGTAGAATATTCAGCAAAACTGCAGCAAGACATCCAAGCACAAATCGCTTATGGGCAAACCCAGTGAGCATGAATTTAACCGAGAAGATATTTGCAGTGTCTTACCTGTGTGTGAAGTGATACAGTAGTCATTTTGCATCTTTCTGGCAGCTGTGTTGGATGTAGAGGAGGCAGCTAAGTTTTCACTGTGAACTCTTGACACTCCCGTTGCCTTCAGATCAACACAAACATAATTCTTCAATGTGTATTTGTTGTCTGAGTATAACCAGTAGCAATTCATATATTATAGTGTTTATTTCCTTCAACAACAAAAGCAAGGCAGTTGTACCCTTTATACACAGTGCAATGGAAGATGATAAGGACCAGTGGAAAAAAAATACTCAGTTTAAAGAGTCTAAATTTAGAGACAAAAAAGTCAGAATTCTGACTTTAAGGACAAATTTGAAACCTCAACCCTGGCTCAAATTGTACAAAATTTGCAATGACAGTAGGAAACCTCCCTAAGGGGGCCCCATCCGGCATGGGTAAAGGAGCCATCTGCTGGATTTGAACCAGGGCAACACAGCCTATACCCAAAAACAGCCTTTACAAGAACATGCAAAGCTGTGGTTGCATCAAATTTCATATGAAAACAGCCTCATTCTGATTGATAGAGGGAAATATGTGACATCACCCCAGTCACTTCTTAAAGGCAACACTTTTTCAGGCTTTTCTAACAAAAATATGTGCCACTGGTCTGTCCTCAATCCCCCCAAGAATCAGAAAAATTCATTTCCTCCATCCTCCTCTTTCCCAGCCTTTATGAAAATGTGTGCTAAAACAAGCCGTTCTCAGATTTTCCCCTCATGATGTCATGTGGGGAGTTAGCACAGCCCCAGATTTGGTTTGCCCTTCCCCGCTTGGGAGAAAGTTCCACCCTCGTCTCCTCATCCTCCTCTCAGCTACCATCTGAGAGGAGGATGAGGAGAGCCACATCGACTAAGCCACCTCCATTTCCTGAGAGGGGCGGGGTCATGGGCGGGGTCAGGGGTGGAGTCAGACAGCTCAGTAACATTTAAAGCCACAGACACAGAAACAGCTCGTTCTGAGCAGGGCTGAAACAGAGGGGATTATTTGACAAAAGTCCAATACTGGAGTGTTTTTTCAGCGACAGACTTCACAGAAATGTTTTGGGGGCCCTCTGAGACCAATATAAACTTGTCTTAAAAGAGTAAAATATGTGACCTTAAGTAAAATAGAGAAGTGAATGAATGGAAAAAATCTTTCACATGAAACAAGCAAAGCAGTTCTGATTTTAGCAGAGAACAGTCTTGCTTTCTATGTATTGATCGCTCAAAGTGAAAGCCTGTTAAGAAAAAAGGAACCAAGGTTTTCTCACTTAGTGTTGATTCAAGCTGTACCTGCTGAGATGTGGAGCTGTGTGGCATGGATGGAGTCACTGGAACAAACTCTCTTAGTTTTTGAAGGCCTGCAGCTGCAAAAGAGAAAGTGTTTTTTTATTGTGTGAATGTGAAAGCACATGTGCTAAAAAGCCTCTCACTGCCACTCAGTTTGTTTTGCTGAGGTTAGATTGTAGTGTTGTGCCAATCCTCTTTATAGTCCTTGACTTAAGCATTTAAATCCACACACTTACTCTGCATGCTGCTTCTGTGTTTGGCCTCCCTCCTCCATTTAGCCCGCCTGTTTGAAAACCAGACCTTCAAGAGATACAAAGTTAGCAGCTAGCGTAGGAACAGAATGCTTGTGTGACATTTTCATGGTTTAAAACAATGATTCTACCTTGATGGTGTCCTCAGGCAGTTTGATCTCAGATGACAGTTTCTCTCTCGTGTACAGATCTGCATACTGGCTGTGAGAGAACTCTGTTTTTGGGGATAGGAACAAGCATTTTATTGCAAGGCTACACATAAAAACATAGCAGGGCTGTTGGTTTTAGACTTGCATGAGCTTTGAAAGATCACCTTGCTCGAGGGCAGTGCTCTGCTCAGGGGTGAAGGTGGTGCGGTTTCTGTACTGGATGCCTTTAGGTTTGTGGTCATTGCTGCAAACTGTCTCAAACACATCGATTACATTCAATTCCTCCCCGATGAAGGAATTGAACCCTGCAGACATAAAAACACACGAAGCATTGGATTACCAGTTTACTCTGAATTCAAGCAAGACCCAACTAAAGCGCCTGCTTCAAGACTCATGAGGAGGTTCAGCTGGTTTGAAAATGGGCTGAATTTAAAATCAATGCAGAGGTTAAAAATTGCCTGGGGCTTTTTCTTCCAAGGGGTCTCAAGATATAGTCATTATAGGCATGCATGAAACAACATCAAAAATGCATTTCAACGAAAAATGTGCATTTTTAATGCAAATAAAAACTAAGAGTGGATAAAATAGTATCAAACAAATTTTGATTATGTAACAGCAAGGTCTGAGCCTCTTAAAAATCCCTATAGCACCTTCATATCAAGCAAATTCTAGACGCCTGACTATAAACCAATGACAATATATTCAAATACATTTAATTTGATATAGAGATGATGGTCTTCTGCTTTGTGGCTGAGCTGCTGTTGTTCTTAAACACTTCCACTTTCTAATAATCCCACTTATAGCGGACTGAGGAATATCCAGCAGGGATGAAATTCCCTGAAATGTCTTTTGCAAAGGTGGCATCCATCCCAGTACCACTTAAAGTCACTAATCTCTTCAGAACAACACACTTTGTATCACAAATGTTCACAAATGTGGACTGCATGACTGGGTGCTTGATTGTAAACACCTTCTGATTGAATTAGTTTGTCCACAGAGCGTATGTTGTTCTCTTGCAGTGATGTTTTTTAGGGAACCCTAGTGGGAGACCCTAGCATCCTTGTTGCTAACTGTTAAGAAAGCAGGATGAGATTTTTTGTCATTTTTTATAAGACAAAGTCACAGAGAGATAAGAGGTACCACTTTGTCCACAGGGGTTACCAGAGTCCCCAGAAACCTAAAGTTCCCTACAGAGGCTCTCACTTGAGAATGTACTGATGCAAATTGTCAGTATTCTTGTCAAAATTAAGTTCAAAGTTTGATCTAATGAGGAAATTGCTAGTTCATTTCACATGTTATTATGTCAAGGGTTCCCCATTCCCACCTTTATCCTCAGGAATCTTATGAGCTTAAAGCCGGCTCACCTTGCTTAGTCCTGCTGTGCGCATTGATCTCCATGCACATGGGTCCATGGTCCAAGTGAATCTTTCTCAAGATCCGATTTATGGATGACACCTTGGAGAACACAAGAGCGAAACAATTGTATTATCTGACTGAGCATTCATGAGGGTGAGATTTCAAACATCTCTAACCACAGGCTGCTTTATCATTGGTCAAAAGAAGGCAGCTACCTGGGGCCTGAAGATCGCCAAAGGTAGGGCTGGGAAACAGATCAAGCTTTTACAAACCAAGGAGACAAACTCCTTCACGCTGGCTAAATTGCACACATACACTCTATTGCCAAAAGTATTCGCTCACCTGCCTTGACTAGCATATGAACTTAAGTGACATCCCATTCTTAACCCATAGGATTTAATATGACGTTGGTCCACCCTTAGCAGCTATAACAGCTTCAACTCTTCTAGGAAGGCTTTCCACAAGGTTTAAGAGTGTGTTTATGAGAATTTTTGACCATTCTTCCAGAAGTGCATTTGTGAGGTCACACACTGATGTTGAATGAGAAGGCCTGGCTCTCAGTCTCCACTCTAATTCATCCCAAAAGTGTTCTATTGGGTTGAGGTCAGGACTCTGTGCTCATCCACACCAAACTCTCTCATCCATGTCTTCATGGACCTTGCTTTGTGCACTGGTGCACAGTCATGTTGGAACAGGAAGGGGCCATCCCCAAACTGTTCCCAAAAAGTCGGGAGCATGGAATTGTCCAAAATCTCTTGGTATGCTGAAGCATTCAGAGTTCCTTTCACTGGAACTAAGGGGCCAAGCCCAGCTCCTGAAAAACAACCCCACACCATAATCCCCCTCCACCAAACTTTACACTTGGCACAATGCAGTCAGTCAAGTACCGTTCTCCTGGCAACTGCCAAACCCAGACTTGTCCATCAGATTACCAGATGGAGAAGCACGATTTGTCACTCCAGAGGACGTGTCTCCACTGCTCTAGAGTCCAGTGGCGGCATGCTTTACACCACTGCATCCGATGCTTTGCATTGCACTTGGTGATGTATGACTTGGATTCAGCTGCTCAGCCATGGAAATCCATTCCATGAAGCCCTCAACACACTGTTCTTGAGCTAATCTGAAGGCCACATGAAGTTTGGAGGTCCGTAGCGACTCACTCTGCAGAAAGTTGGCGCCTCAGCATCCGCTGACCCCCCTCTGCCATTTTATGTGGTCCAATACTTCATGGCTGAGTTGCTGTTGTTCCCAATCACTTCCACTGTGGAATATTTAGGAGTGAGGATATTTCACCGCTGGACTTGTTGCACAGGTGGCATCCTATCACAGTACCATGTTGGAATTCACTGAGCTCCTGAGAGTGACCCATTCTTTCACAAATGTTTGTAGAAACAGTCTGCATGCCTAGATGCTTGATTTTATACACCTGTGGCCATGGAAGTGATTGGAACACCTGATTTACATTATTTGGATGAGTGAGTGATTACTTTTGGCAATATAGTGTATATCAGTAGGCCTCACTCCTCACCAGTACCGCCCCCTCTCCCAAATGTTGCCAACATATTTGAGCAGTTTAGACAGCATCCTCTCCCTCCCTCTAAATATGACTAAAAATTTGACTTTCTTACATTTCTGTAGTGGGGAAATAAGGACAGGCTCTGTCTGGACACTGACTGGATATTTTCATTAGGTTTACTAAGGTTCACTACTTAAAGGCCAAAATATTCCAGAGTAGAAAATAATGAGCATTCATAGCTGGCTGAGTGGCTGTTTACTTCTCTTTTTCTCACAGTAACATGAACATTTCTGCCAGTAAGTACAGATTTCTATTTTGGTCAGGACAGAAGAACATTAATCCTCCTGAGAGCTGAGCTTTAGTCTGGGATGCATTTTAAGGTTCTCCCACTTGTTAAGGATAAGTAGGAGTTGATAGTTTAAATATGTTTTTGCATTAATGATGTCTGAAAACCGCCTGAAGGTTCTGTTTTTGCAGAAAATAGCAGCTCTGATAGGTTTCAGAGCAAATGTTTTGGCTGTGTTGGACAGCTGGTTGGCTGTTGGGGGTCTTCAGTCAGTAAGAAATGGTGTCAGTCATTGAGAGAGGGATGGAGGAGTCATTCTGATGATGATAGACAACAAGGAGTTTTTCAGGTCAAGCATAAACAAAATTCCCACTAAAAGCTTTAAATTTCAGGGAATTTTCTTTTCCAAAATCCAAATAAATTCCCTGAAATGTCAAAGATATTTCCTAAAATTTGTGTGAAAATTCTTGAACATATTTTTAAAGTATCCCATAAAAAGTACCCAAAAATTCCTCCCAACATACCACAAATGTTTCAGGGAAATGTCGTCATAAAGCCTTAATATTCCAATAACCCCACTATGATTGATTTAAGTAAATGGAGAAGGACTAACTCCGGTCTTTGCCAGGGGCCTCCGTACGACTAAAACCGCCCCCGTCTCTAACTTACACTGGGGACTTTAGAGGCCTTGCATATCCTTGCTGTTGCCAGGCGTTTCTGAATCTCCCAGGCAAAAATGGTCGGGTTTTCTCTTTTGCACTGGATGATGGTGGAGATGACACCAGGGGTGAGAAGCCGAGGTCTGCTCCCTCCGATGGTCTTTGGTTCCAGGATCCCTGTACGTCTGTACCGGCTCAGGATCTTACTGACGCAGCCGTTGGACACCTGGAATGCACAATTTCTTCAAATTTCGGTGACTTCTGAGTATCAAAAGTCAACTATATACTGGTAAAAATAACACAAGGTAAATTTCCTCAATACAGTGTATGCAACCGGGCTTAAAACCGCCATACCCGGAGAATCCTGGAGATCTGACTTGGACGGACTCCCTCTGATGCCAGTTCAATCATTTTCCTCCTTTTGGATTCCGGGAGAGGTCTGCCATTCAGAAACATCCCTCCGAGCTGGTTTACAGTTCCACTACCTTATGACATCAGAGGTTAAACAATGAAGAATTAGGGACTGTTTTCATATTAGTCACACTCAACCTGCTAAGTGCAAAAAATGCACTTTTCATACAGTAGCAATTAAAAAGATGATATGCTAATATTTTATTCTACTTTCATTGAGCTAATGTTTTCACCTACAACTGATCAAATATTCATTGATTTTTAAAGATTTTAACCCTTTGAATGCCAGTTTTTTGCCACCATATTTTCATGTCTACTACATGCAAAGTAATTTTTTGGTGTTGAATTATTACAGCCTGGGTTATGTCAATGATTAGTAGCAACATTGATTTTTATGCATTTTATTTTTGCGTGTTGAGCATGTTTTTTCAATATCATATCACATATGGTAAAGATGACGCCATCTGGTGGAGAGTAGTAAAAATGATCAATTCCAAGGCAAAAGCCCAGATTGACACCCAGCTATAACAAGATGGAGGTGAGATCAAAAATTGCAGTTTGAATTGGTTTCAATGGTGCATTTTTGCGCTCAACAGCTTGAGTGTAACTCTTGCTGGTAAACAGTGTATTTTAGACTTACTGTAGGAGCTGAGCTGGAAATAACAAGGTCAAATAAAAGTAAACACTCTTGCCAAAATTCATGCCATAGACATGAACACAGCCAAAATGATCAAAAAGTAAAGAATGGAAAGCGCGTAAAATGCGCACAGCCTCCCCCTAATGGTTAAACCCCTCTTTAAAGTATGTTCAAACATCCAACCTCATAACAAGAGCAGAGTTCACACGTAACCGGTGCGTAAAAATGTTCCATAAATTCTAATAAAAGCGTAAAAGTGCCATCACATTTACCTTTGCTTGGCAGATCAACGTTTGCTCCGCACATGTTCGCTCCCTTTGCTGGAAGCTTCTGTGATAGAAATACAAACTTATGTTCCTTGTACTCCCTCTGGTCCAGGTACCTGCGCGCATCCGTAACAAAGAGAGGAATCACACCCTTCTGCACTAATTTATAGACCTCGGCGTGACGTGGATGAGCGTTACCTGAAGTGTCAACACCGCCTGGTAGTGCCTTTATGCATGTGGGAATTGAGACATTTAGATTTAAGACCATATCAAAATAAAAGCTGGATTTTTATCCTTGTAAAACTTTTATTGCCATCCAGTTTTCTCAACAGTATTTGAACTTAATAAGAAAATGGATCATGGGAATTTTAACAGTTCTTCCAAATAGTTATCTAGGATAAAGCTCTAACTGATATTTTATTTAATTTTGGACATGTATGATGAAATCTTTCAATGCTGTGTGCGCAATGAGTGCTTAAGTCCATCAGAAATGGAAAATAAATGGTCAGAAACCTGCGCTTGTGCTTGACAAATCAAGTCAAAATAGTTATACTTTCTTAAACATAATTTAATGATTGTGTCATTGTTTTATTGGAATGTAAAAAAGCAGAAAGTCTTATCTTTGCTGCGCAAAAGGATCAATTAGATCTGCCAAATGAATTGCTCCAATGGTGCCAAATTACGCGTTTAAACCTCTAGATTGTGGAAATTTGTGTTTTCGTCCAAATTAAAAAAACAGTTCTTCTGCCATCAGCCAATCGACTCATCCAAGCTTGGTGATGCCCTTTTACGCAGTGGCTTCCTACAGTGTCATGAAGACACATCAGCTTTTCAGTGCCTCACAGTTTACTCCTTGAACGTTCTACTTTGGTGACTGTTATTCCTTGAAAACAAAGGCACTGATTTTATGTTTTACATCAACTAAAACAATCAACATTGACAGGTTTTTCCAACTGTCAAAGTGGACTCGTGGTCACGTGACTGGAGCATCCTCTCCCAAGTAAAGTGTCTGCAGATTAAAAAGGAGCTCTGGCCTCCTTTCCATAAAACAAACATTTGGAAATCTGCGCCAATGACGACTGCCATATGGTAAAGTGCTTTTGATAAATCATAAATCCATCAGCCGGTCTCTCTTTATTACATTTTCTTTCAAAACGTGAACAAATAGACTCCTGCATAGGCGCAAGGAGAGAGCCAATTGGGGGACCTGGTTTATCCAGAAGAGGCAGGCTAAAATAACCCTCACAGATGTTCCTTGGGCAGCCAGTAGATAAAAATGCGCTGTAAACGTTTCAAAGGGAAATATTTGACGAGCAAATATTAGCCTATGTGAAAAGGCAAACCAGGCTCGTCTTTTGGCTTGTTTAATGACTAATTGAATATAATTAGTTGGGTCCACACAGATCGAAGTGGCATCAGAATAAAGGCTGAGATTTTAAAATGCCATATGGCCGAAATTATACATTAACCATGAGTTAGTGGACGATAATCCTCTGTGTACAATCAGCCAGGTTGGATGGAGGACACCCATTCTTGGACACCATCATCTCCTTGCCAACCGTGACACAGGACAAATAAAGCGAGCTTTTTTTATTTATTACCGGGGAGCTGATGTGGTCATTCATTTATGGTACTTTATTACGCGCACAGTGTGTTCCAGACGAGGTTAATTAAGGTACTTAGTTTGTTTAATTAAGATAGCACAGCATATTCGCTGTGCGTAAAATATAATCTGAGCTCGCCAATAATGGAGCTGAGATTAAAAGTGGCAGAACTAGGCCAGGATTTAAATTAACTGGCTCTTAAACTTCCCATGTGTTTGTCTGGCACATAAAATACACATACTAGTGCTTTATGACGTCTGTAGGCTGAGAAAAGTGCGGGAAAATCATCCGCGTAAAAAGGTTTCCAAAGCTATCCAAACGCACCGTGGTGCCCTGGTGCGCAACAGTGTCCTCTCTGACGAAACTATGAAACTAATTTAACCACTTTGTCACCAAATTTCTGAAGTTTTCAATTGTATTATTTGACAGAGACTAGAGAGAGAGAGTGTTTTTATTTTCTTGTGCCGGTTAAGATCCTTTTCTATATTTCCTAACCCGTTTATTTTCGGGTCATTGGCCAAATGCGCACAACAACGCCTACCGTTATGGAAGCCTACCATTCAGTCTCTGACCATGTCTTGCAATCTTTATTTCATTGTTTTCCGTGAAACAAGTTTAACAGTGTCATTAGAGCTGCTGGCAGAAATTTCCACTCGTTTTTCTTGAGGTTTGAAGACTCAAATTGGTTAATGATGCGGTAATTACACGTTACACAGCTGAGTTAGAAAAAAAAAGTGTATTCTGACTTGTAATTCCACATCACAAACTTTCTAAAACGTGCTCTTTATCTAAAAAACCCTTTTATATCATATATCTTCTTGGGTTTTTTATATTGTTTTTTTAAATATTGTCCTCAATCATACATTTGTCTGTTAAAAAGGTGAAATAAGAGGAAATTCCTTAAAATTTTGATCCAGATCTGAGTCATTCCATAGAAATGTGCACTTTCAAGGTTGTAAAAGTAAAAAAAATATATGTTTTTGAACACTTTAAGTCATTCATAATTATTATATAACTTAAAAGCTCCGTAAACCTCCATAAACGAAAGCTCCCTGATTTTTTTTAATGTGTTTTGATATTTATCAAAAGATCGCATACACCATTTTTTGTCACTTGTGTTACTGGTGTCAAAATCTGAGATAAAGTCAAACTTATTAGTTCAAAAGGTCAAACCATAAAATTAAAAGTCATAATATTATTTATAGAGGGTAAATATATGAGATAGAAGTCGAAATAATTAGTTTAAAAGGTCAAAATATGAGATAAAATTCGACAAAAAGAGAAAATAAAAAAGTGAAAAATGCGCACTAGTTATGTTAAGAGTGGGAAGTTGTCAATTCAATTTACCACTTAAGATAGAATGCAATAGCATTTACTATGATGAAAAAATGCCGAACACTTTTAAAACAGTGATAACTACCATGCTTTAAAAAAATGTAACCACTCGCAAAAATATTATTTAGTAATTTGTAAAATTCAAAAGGGGCTATGGTGGTCTCAGGTAGAAAAGGAAAGGTTCCGAGCTCCCTTGAAAGCAGCATTAGCCGTGTAAACGCTATGCTGACGTGTCGCAGCTCTTGCTCCGGAAGGCTTTATTTCAAGTTGTCTACGCGGTACAGGCACAGCTCCATTCGCTCCCATACATTCTGCTCACTCGGACCCGGAACGGTTTTGACGTGTGTGTATGCATGGCACAGTGTGTTTCCGGTATAACGTGTGTGTTGATCGGTGCTCTGCCTTTTTCTCTTGGCTTTCAGTAGAACAGTCACTGACTTTAGAGTCCCTGCTCCCTTACCTGGTCACCCCTTAACGGCGTTGTAACCCTAACCAGTGGACATGGCATCTGTTTCAGCACCAGCGCAGACAGCTCCTGCCCCGGCTGCTCCTCTGCAAAGAGGAATTGTGAAAATGGTAGGAAACCTAACATGTGAACTGTGTGCCTACTACGTGAGTCTGAGGATGGCTAGTTAGCTCTGCCAACCAACGACTTGTAACCAGCTCTCTCCTGTCCTACAACTCTGATTTAACTTAATTTACTATGTGAGCACAGTTATACGTTGAATGCAGGTGTTGGCATTATGTTACTTGGAACTGTCACAAACATTAAACTCACTTGGCAGTGACAGCATGTCAGCTAACGTTAGCTGCTTTGATGCTAAAGTGGCTAGCCTGCTAATAAGCTGAAGGTAGTTGATGTTAGCACATGTTTGCTACTCTGCTAATTAGCCATAAGTGACAGTGGGGTTTCAGGGTGATTTAACGAACATTTAACGTTGAGAAGTACAATGTGACGAGGGTTAATACATTTCTGCGCCTTTAAATCTAAACTAGACAGAAACTAATGCCATGTAGTAACTTGTTAGCTTCAACGTTAACAGATGTTTAGTTTCCCAGCTAACGGCTAGCTAGCTAAGTAACGGTGAACTGACCACTTGGTTGTGACTCTAAAGAGCAAAGTTTGTGGTCAGTGCTCCTCTACATAGGGCTGAAGGCATATATAACATAATTTACAACGCAAGTCGCACGTTAAAGCTTTCCCTAAAGTTATTTGGTGTAAAATGAAGCGCCAGTTGCTGCGCATATCGTTTTATATTTTCCTAATCAGCGTTTCCTAGAAATGCCGTTGTGTCATATTTCAGCGGTGAAACCAGCCGTTATTAGCGTAAAGATATGCCGGACTCTGGAGAAGTCATGATGGTTTATGGGCTCAAATACTTCCAAGTGACAGACGGGGCATTTCCTCTGTGTGTTGGTTAAATCCAACCACGGGAAACTGACACGTAGCTGAAGCCTTCTTGCCCCTATAATCTACCATTCATGTTGTGTAGGATCTGTGCGTTCACATCCCACTTCTCTTTTTTTTAGTTTACTCAGACCAGGCACTTTGATTAAAGGACGAGTTAACCTTTACTCAATTAGATAAGGCTGGCAGGGATTTTCTGTATTTGCTATTGTTTTGCCAATGGAAAGAGCTGACCAGCAGACCACCTTTCAAAGAAGCAGACTTGAGCGTATGCTCTGTGTCCAGGGGCAAAATTGTTTGACACCGAGTGAAGATGCTTTGAGTAGTTATTATGAACTTTTAACTTCAATATAAATAAAATCAATAATATTAATACCTGTTTTGATACCACTGTAGTCGTAGACTACTGTTGGTTTATATTTTTTATCAAATTCAGTCACCAAAAGTTGTATTCCAATTCTAGCACACTGTCGAAATTGCGAAGAATATCTATGTTGCCAAAGTTTTTGCAATTTAGATAGTGTGAAAGTGTCTGCTTGCACTTTTTAATCATCAATTCTTCTCTTATGCAAGTATGCTATGAAACAGATGTTTGTTTTTGTCAAATTCAGGCACTTTTCAATACTACAGCGTAATAAAATACTGGAGAAACTGTGAAAAATCCTGTAATGGCACTAAGAAATCCAGGACTCTGAAGAAATCGTGTTAGTTTATCTGCTCAAATACCTCCAAGTCACTTGTTTTGATACCACTGTAACCATTAAAAAAGCCATGGGCTACTAATATTTAGCATTTTTGTCATATTCAGTTACCAAAAGTTGCATGCCAAACTCAGCACATTGTCTGCATTGTAAAAAATATCTATGTTTGCAAAGTTTTCATGCAGTTTAGACTGGTGGTTCCCAGCCTTTTTTCTTCTGTGGCCCCTTTACTTGTATCGAAGAAAACCTGAGCCCCCCCCCCCCCCATGGCCCACCTGGGATAACAAAAATGATGCAGTGTTTTCTAAATCAACTGAAGTAAACTGCTTTGAACATGTTTTCCTTACCAAAAGAGTTTTGTTTTGGTTATTTAAAAACTGTTAGTTAAAATATGCAAACCTAATTTTGACGTCCTCAGAGCAGACAAGGCCCCCTTAGGTCTAAGGACCTGGATCCCAGGTTGGGAACTTATGATCTAGACAGGATGCTTCCGATTTCTGAATAGGTGTTTTTTTTTTGTTTTTTTTTTAATTTTATTTTGGCACCTTTTAATACTATCTTGCAACACAATACTGGAGAAATCTGTCACATTTCAGCTGTGATTCTAGCCTTTATTAACATTAATAAATGTAGGAGTCTGAAGAAGTCATGCTAGTTTATGTGCACTTATACTTCCAAGTCACTTGGTAACAAAAAAGAAGCCCTAGGCTACTAGTATTTCTTATTTTTATCATATTCAGTTATTAAAGGTGCATGCCAGCCCCAGCGAGCTCTCTACAATGCAAAAAATATGAATGTTGTCAAAGTTTTTGTGCTATTTAGACTGTCTGCAAGAGTCTGCTTGCAAATTTTGGCTCAACAATTCCTCTCACATGCAAGTATTCTATGAAATAGATGTTTTTGAATTCGGTTTTGGCACTTTTCAGTTCTAGTGTTCAATAATGTATCATTTGAAAAAGTGGTATTGGAGAATTAAACATTTTCACAGCTTAAATGGGTTGTGACTTGGTTTCAGATTGAAGGGGTTAGGTGGGTTAAGTCGTGCTCACTATTTTCTAAGAGAGCGTACTCAACAATAATAACCCCAGTCACCAGGTGCATGTACACATTTATTTTTCAAGTCATGTTGTCAACAAGTAAGTATGTGTGTCCTCCCTTGAGAAGATCTGAGAATAGGTCACACTCTTGTGGGTTTATTGCCAAAGGAATAGAGGGTTTGGGGTTTGGTTTAGGAATAATCACAGCATCTCATTGTCAAGACACATGAATATCATTTTATAGAAATTTTTTTTTTTTTTTTTTTATCACATAAGTTAAATTTGGTTTGCAGATGCAAATGCATTCTTGTCCATTTGTCAACTGAGGAGGTTTCTCTTATTACCCTGTCTGGTCAGTGTATAAAAATTACATTAACCCCCCCCCCCGCTGCCTAGGCTACACTTGGCGGGACTGAGTCAGACAGAGGAGAACGGTGGTGAGTTGATGAAAGACTTTATCTAGCTCACATCTAAGATCAACAGCCCCTGGTGATGCTCCCTGCAGACACTGTGGAGAGCCTGCAGATAAAAGGTGTTTGCTCAGATTCGTGTAAATGCCATGGTTGTCAAACCCAAGAGGAGGTTATCTATTTTTTTTCTGTATTTAGCTACGTTATCAGAGGGGGGGATCTCCCCTTGCGTTTGAATGACATGCTGTCGCCATGGCAACATTTGGCTTTCAGATGTGATATCTTTCTTTGTAATTTACCTTTTTTGTTTTTACTACTATCACTAACAGAATTGGCAACTTATTTGCATTCAAACGACAACCTACGCAAACATGTATGCAGTTCACCTAATTGGTGTTTTACTTATGCTTTTTACAGCGGTTTTAAATTAGTTCTGGATGACTGTCCTACAGAGCTTATATGTGCTGCAACAAAATAAAAATGCAACAGTTTACTAAGTGCAACAGAGTGCATAGAGAATAGAAACTGAAAGCTACCGCCTGCCCATCCATCCTGCCCTACAGGTGTCTGAAGTGTTGTGGAGTATAATCTATTGCCTTTGATTTGCATAACCTCTGTTGTGGTGAAAACATTAAGGAAGAAAGAAGAAAATCCTAAATGGAACAGTTGCCAATACTTACTAGCGTAATGCTGTATAATTTTCAAACATTGACAGTCTTCTTTTTTTGTGATCCCTCCAGGTCTTGTCAGGCTGCGCTATCATTGTCCGGGGTCAGCCTCGAGGTGGTCCACCCCCGGAGCGCCAGATCAATCTCAGTAATATCCGAGCCGGGGCCATGGCCCGCAGAGCCGCCCAGGGCCAGCCCGACACCAAGGACACCCCTGATGAGGTGAGCAGCTTTACCCTATTGTGTTTGTGTTTGTTTGTCTGTGTTTGGCAAAGGCAGAACAAGGTCTTACTTAACAGCCCTGCAGCTCCCACTGTGATAGTCATATTGGTGGGTGAATGCTGATGTGTGGGTCTTTGTTTTTGCTGTTGGCACAAGGTTTGAACTTTGCAACGTCTAACACAAATCAGTATAAATTTGTATTCAGAGCATATAAGATTATATGAATGATGATATAGCCTCAAGGTCAATATTTTATTGTCAATTCTAATTTTTGTATCCTGCATTTTAAAAATTGAAACCTCACATTTAGACAGTTTCTCTGCCTGCTCTGCAGCCACATAAAAATCTGTTAAAGTCTGAAGGCTGTGTGGTTCAGACATCTGCCTTGAATAAAGTTTTTTTTAAATAGTTTTATTTTATGCATTTGACTTTTATATCTCAGACACTCTGCCATGCCTTTTCTTTTTCAGATAAAAAGGAAAGAATGAAAATCCAATTAAATAAGCGTACTTAGAGATAGTTGGACTAAAATGATGGCGCTTATCTCAAAGCCTTGTTGATTTTTTTTTTTTGCAAACATGAAGGCATCTAATCATTAGTGGATCCAGTAATTTAAAATTGAAAGGAATAATACGAAATTGAACAAAATTAAATACAAATTTATGCAAGCTTCTAGCTACGACTGTTATCAGGAAACAACAGGATGGGCAGTAAGGACTTCTAATGAACCTATCTGGTCTAGGAAGAGTTCTAGTAACAGTCCTGGGTCAATCAATCAATCGATCAGATCTTTCATTCATTTGCATAGGATCAATTCATAACCGAAGTGAGAGGGTAGGTCTAGACCATACTCTCTGTTAAGTCATTTTAGAGACCCAACATTAATCCACCAGAGAGAGGCAAGTGATGGATAAACCAAAAGAAAGATGTAGAAAAAAGTGCTGTTTTGTCTTTATAATGTATCAACCATTCCTATGGCTGCCCACAGAACTGGCTGGACCCTTGAACACCCCAAAGGATGGGCGCTCTCCAGTTTTGATTCATTGATTACATTAATGCATGCATGTTGGATCAGTTGCATTGGTGCTAGCCTCCTGGAAAACAGTTACTTCATTTCAGAATCAGAATCAGCTTTATTTGCCAAGTATGTGAGCACATACAAGGAATTTGACTCCAGTAACTTTTACTCTTTTGTACAAAAAAACACAGAACATAAATAAGCATGAGACAAAGATATATACATCTGTACAACATAAATTAGGCTTTAAGAAGCAAAGAAAAATTGGAAAGAAAAAAGAAAGAGCACATATATGCAGCGATATGGGAGTATGTACACTGAGTATATACAATAATGCAGAGTTGTTATAGTTGAAGTGATGGTTTTGGACCTGTGCTACTTTTTACCCCTTTTCAAAACGTTTTCCACCCAATGTGTTTGCTCTTGTATGCCACTTTTAACCCTTTCTTAAAATGTATTGCTCTTGTTTTGCCACTTTTTTCCCTGTTGTGCCACTTTTCATCAATTTTGCCATTGTTTTGCCACTTTACGCCCTTTTTTTCTACTTTTTTGCCACTTCTGTCCCTTTTTTGCTGCTTCTCACAAACTTTTGTCTCTTTTTTCCCCCAATTTTAAGGCTTTTTTTTCTCCACTTTTTGGCCAATTTTTAAAATTATTAAGCCCCTTCAATCCCATTTTTGCAGCTTTTTACTCATTATTGCCACTTGTGCCACATGTTTGTGACTTCTTTTTGCTAGTTTTAACACCTCAGTCCGTTTTTGAAACTTTTTTGGCACTTTTATTTATTTATTTATTTATTTTTTTACCACTTTTGGCCCTAGTTTGTCAGTTTTGTCAGTTTAACTCTTTTTGCCACTTCTTGGCTGTTTCCTGCCACCTTTATGCCAGTTTTAACCTGTTCTTGACACTTTGTCCCTATTTTTTGCCTCTTTTCATTATTATGTAAATAATTCCCATTTAAGTGGTCTCAGTTTTTTCTGCTTTTATTATCTGGACTCCTGATGTCTGTGCACATCATGGGTTAGCTTTGAATTGTTTAGTTCAGTGTGCCCCTCCACATTTTAACATTAATTAAAAGTAATTCTGTTTTTAAAAAGGCTATATTGTACTACAGAATAAATAATAGAATTATCGTTTGTTGCTTTGATTAGAGTGATAAGTGTAGTTATTATTATTAAGGTTAAAAATAAGACATGATTGTCACAGCTTAACCTTACAGTGGACCATACTTTGCAGACCTCTATGTGCCCCCAGTTTGTCTGGGCCCCAGAAAGCTCTCCCTTTTATCCCCCCTTATGGGCGGTCTTGCTTCTTGCATTGCAATGATTAACACTTGACATGGTGAGGCTTAATAATAAGCCCACATTGGGTTTCCTTACCTCACCTGGACAAACTCACTTGTGTACTTTCCTTGTGAAAGTTGTGCTTATATCAGTTGTAACTTCTCTTGTGCAAACACTAATTCATAAATGATGAACTAACTTACCTGTGTAAGTTACACTGTCCTATCCAGATATGTTATTGTTTGGTCTTTAAATATGTTTGCACTACAAATGTGGCACTTTCTTTCCATATATTTGCCAATTTTTCCACCAGTCAAGTTCTTTTAAGGGGAAATTAGAAACCGCACATTAAAAATATGGATGGAAACCCCTCCATTGTGTATGAAGGCTGCTATTCCCACCTTGTTCCTGTCATTTTTTGCGTTAATGTTATGACTGGGAGGAGCCTAAAGAAAACAATCTCCTGTGGGGTCACAAACTTACCATACATTATCCAATTTTCTCAGGCATTAATGAACAATTTTTACCAATGATAAAAGGTTTTGTTGGCCAAAATATCGCTTGAGGTTCTTTGTGATTTGACTGTCTATGGAAGTGAACTTAAATATTTCTCTTTTTTGTAGCCTTGGGCCTTCCAAGCCAGAGAGTTTCTGCGGAAAAAGCTAATCGGCAAAGAAGTGTGCTTCACTGTGGAAATTAAGACCGCTTTAGGCAGAGAGTACGGCATGGTCTACCTGGGACGAGGTAAGTCCACTTCTGAAATCAGAAATTGGCTTATCATGGATTGAAATGACACTCTAATTTCATGAGGGTAGAGTACTTCAGAATTTGTTTTCAGTGAGGTTGCCCTCACAGCCTGGTTGCTCACTGCAATTTTAACAGAGAATTGCTTGCAGTCAACTGTTAAATCAACACACCAGCTGAAGTGATAACTTCACGTGCAGTCAAGTTTCCAGGCCTGAACGAACTTCTGTTTAATTGTTAAGAAGAAAATAAAAGGGCATTTAATTGTTCTGTTATTTTTTCCCCTCTGTCCTCTCTTTTTAGACACAACAGGCGAGAACATTGCAGAGTCTTTAGTGAATGAGGGCCTCGCCACAGTCCGCAGGGAAGGAATCAGAGGGAACAAGTGAGGATTTTTGCTTCTATTGTCTTGAATGTGTTATTTGTCAGTTACATTGAAGGGTTTCTATTCACCTGAATGGCTGAGTCATGTACAGGTACAGGACATTAGCAATAAACTGCATCTTATAGTACCACAAAATATGGAAACTGTTTCCCACTGAGACATTTTACCATTTCATGAAAAATATTTGCTCATTTTGAATTTAATGGCAGCAACACATCTCAAAAAAGTAGGAACAGGGCCATGTTTACCATTGTGTAGCATCCCTTTTTCTCCTAACAACAGTCTGCAAATGTCTGGAAAGTGAGGAGACCAGTTGCTGGAGTTTTGGCAGAGGAATGTTGTCCCATTCTTGCCTTATGTAGGATTCTAGCTACTCGACCATCCTGGGTTTTCCTAACCAAAATTTTTTGTTTTATGATACAGCAAAAGCTTTTTTATAGTAAAACTGGACTGCAGAAAGGCCAGTTCAGCACCTCTCTACCATAAGCCATGCTGTTGTGATGGATGCTGTATGTGGTTTGCATTGTCTTGCTGAAATATGCAAGTCCTTCTCTCCCTGTCGGAGCTTAGATGGGAGCTTACGATGCTCTAAAACCTCTATATACTTTTCAGCATTGATGGTGCTGCACAGATGTAATTGCTAGGGCTGTAGCGATACACTAATCTCACGATACGATGCGATACAATTCTATACACTTACATCATTTTCTGAAAGATTTTAAAGGGACAGTGTGATTTGATGACATCTTGTGACTGTTCCATTGAACTTGATTGAATTAATTGAATTGAAAGCATCAATAACAATATATATCTGGCTCTGACTGGACAGAGACTGAGTCTAATTGCTGCTCACACCATAGGCACTAATACAACCCCATACCATCAGAGATGCAGGCTTTTGAAATTTGCGCTGATGACAAGCTGGATGGTCCCTCTCCTCTTTAGCCTGCAGGACACAGCGCCCATGGTTTCCCAAAATAATCTCAAATTTTGATTAATGTGACCACAGAACAGTTTTCCATTTTGCCTCTGTACATTTTAAATGAGCTTTGGCCCAGGAATATGGTGGCATCGCTGGATCATGTTCACATTTTGCATTTTAAAGCTTTAACTTGCATTTGTGGATGGCACGGCAGACTGTTCTGACAGATGATGATTTCTTAATTGCTCTTAAGCTCAATCAGTGATTTCCAACACAGAGTCAATATTGACCTTCAGCCTTGCCCCTTGTCTCCACCCCAGAGATTTCTCCAGATTCTCTGAATCTTCTGATGATATTATGTACTGTGGATGATGGGATATTCAAAGTCTCTGCAATTTAACATTGGGGAACATTTTTCTTTAATTCCGTCACAGTTTTTGCTTGTAGTTTTTTTTTTTTTTTTTTTTTTTGCAGAATGGTGAACCTCTGCCCATCCTTACTTCTGAGAGACTGCCTCTCTGAAATGCTCCTTTTATACCCAGTCATGTTACTGACCAGTTGACCCAATTAGTTGCAAAATGCTCCTCCAGCTTTTTCATAAGTACCACTGTCTTTTCCAGCCTTTTGTTGTCCTATCCCTACTTTTCTGGAGGTGTTTCTACCATCAAATTCCCAATTCCCAATATTTTTCATTTAATAAGTTTTTAATGTTCTATTGTGAGTAAAATATGGGTTTATGAGATTTGCAATTACTACATTCTGTTTTATTTACGGTTTACACAGCACCCCGACTTTATTGGAATTTGGGTTGTTTATTTGTTTTGATGGCCTGGTTGACCTGAAGCATTGTTGTAGAAGAGGCTGATGCCATACATGCTTTCCCTCCAAAACTGTTTGCCCAGTCACAGTGGTTGAAGTAATTGTTTACCCTGTCAAAGCCGGTTTTAGTTTGCAGCGGACCTCTTTGTTTCACAGAAAGAGGCATGATGTAATCATCTGCTTGCTTAAGCTCATAGCAGCACATCACTGGTAAATCTGCAGGGAGATATACATAAGTCCTCAACTGGTTGACTGCAGTGAATTGAGATAGAGCCATAGAGTCCCAGATGGTGGCAGCATTACACTACTGCTACAACAATGTCCCTCTGAAGCCCTTTTCTGCCACATTGCCCTCAGGCTGTAATCCCCTAAATACACTTACACACCCTTCTCTATAAGACAAAGTGCTGTATATCCCCCCCAGTGGCAGTATTTGCACATTACACACATTACAGGCAATTTGACTCATGCTGCTACATTTGTTTCCTCCAACATGAACAGAGATGATGATGTGAATATTTTGCCACTAATGACCCATATCAAGCATTCTGTGCAATGGCCCAGAACAGGCGCTAATGTAAATGATGCTTTAAGTGTAAGCGGGCATCATTTGGCCAAAGGGGAGACCCATTACTCAGTGAGGACTTAAGGCTGTAGTTTTTCCCTCGCTGCACTAGCCTTTGATATCATTACCCCTCGTGACTGGCTACACTAACAATGATGCGATCATAATTATAGGGGTGATTAGAATGATGATGGCTTTGGACAGTGCAGTTAAATGCGATGAAGAAGCGCACTGCGGCTCAGATAAACTGTCAGCCAATTCACAGATTTAAGTGCTGAGGCTGTGCTGAGCAGTGCACCAGAGCAGGCTGGGGGCACAGTTGTTTGGGGCTGGTTTTCATTGGTTTATTAGAGCAAGAATGAACACGCAGACACTTAATACTCTCTCACAAACACAACACACAGAGCACAAAGTTGGATTAGAGCTCTCTCCTGTCAAGTTACATGTTCCACCTCTGAATATTTTGGATGCAAAATGTTGTCTCTGCTTTCACCAGATAGCTGAACTTTCCTATTTTAATCAGTTTTAGGAGGAAATGAGTTGTAATTCCTGAAGGATTTTCCATTTGATCACAAAATTTTGTTGAAAAAATTAAGAAACAATCAAGTATTTTGTGCAAATGGCTATAAATCAGAGTCCCAGTGGCACCTATATAAACTCATGATAAACTGTTATTGCATTTTGGACCTTTTGGGATATACTGAATATTAGTGTAACATTTATTTTTTATTTGACATTTTTTTCAGCTGTTTTGCCACCCTGAGACTGAGGAATTAAATTCAGTTTGAAGCTAGGGAACATATATTTCCTTAAAATTCAACACTCACTCGGAATGTTTAAACTGATGTGACAAATAAATAAATAAATAAATAAATAAATAAATACAATATTTTTTTCTTAACCAGAAGAGGTCACTGCCTCCTTTTGTGTCACTTATTTGATGCCAGTGCTTGAAGGAGGGACCTCAAATGAAGAAATGTTCCATTGAATTTTGGATAATTTAAATAAAATCTAATTTATTCATTGAATGTCTTCAGTCTTATGTCTTTTGAAAACTCAAATGCTGAAGAAAATCTGACGGTGAACCCAGAATCATTACATCTACTGTATGGCAAATCCAACTAATCCTTTGATTGCAACTTCAACTATTCTCTGTGAAATAATTACTCATCAGCACTTCAGTGATTCTTTGGTTAGGGAGGACCCTTATCACAATCACGTGGCAGGTGGGGTTTATGCTTTATCCAGTTAATCAAAATACATTCTCTCTTTATTCTCAAAACTTCTAATAACTTTCCTGCTCTAAAAATTATACAAGGACCCAGATGTAGGAACATGTATAAGCTTTCTAACAGAAAACAGGCTTTTTTGTAGGCTGTTTAATGCTGCTGTGAGGATCTTCTGGTTTATGTTGATCTTAGCACCCCTTGTGGATCAGGGGGAACTCTTAGCTCTTAGAATATTTTGTTCTGTACATGTGCAGGTGTTCTGTCAACCAAGACTGCCATCATGTACAGGTGTATCTAAAAACATAAGAATCTCAAGAATTGAAACTTCAATATATTATAGATTCATCAATATCAGGTAAAATATCTCTAGACTTTTTTTTTGTTTTAATCTTAAAGACCCTGTAAAGTGAAAGTAGATCTGTGTTTAGGTTTGTTGTATGACAGCTCACTGTGTTATAAACCCCAAGGTCAAATTTCAGTCAAATTAAATTTTTCAAAGTTTATAAAATTTAGCTTCAAAATCATGAAAATGAGGTAGTAAAATCTGCTCCAGTATGAATGAATTAATTTTCAGCACAACTTTGCAAATTGAACTTTTCCCAATATTGTAATATTTTGACAAAGTGGAATTTAGTTTTCATGAGCCGTAGTCATCAAGATTAAAACAAAAAAGTCTTGAAATATTTCACTTTGTATGAGATGAATCTGAAATTTATGGGAGTTAAACTTTTTGAAGTAAATCCCAGGAAAAATGAAAATTTTTCTTGATATTCTAATTTTTTGAGATGCTCCGCGGTCTCTCATAGAGAATCCTTACCGTGTAAAACATAACTGTTGTTTCTGCAGTGTCTTATTAAGTTTCAGCTGACATCTACCCCAAACAGTAAATTCAGGCATTAAAATGTAGAATACAGCTGTACAGTTTTGACCAAAATGATAATTGTTTTTTTTTATGTATATTGAGTTCACAGTGAAACAAACAAAATTGATGCCAGATGGAATCACCTGTTTTCATAATGTAACTGTGAGTTATGGCATTTGGGTGACTTTATAAAATTCCCGGCTGATAAACTGGATGAAGAAGAAGAGCAAGTAGGATTCAATCTTCTGGTTTCAACAAGGAACAACATTTGATTTTTTTTTTTTTTTTAACTAAAGGGACTCAAAGTCTGGGGGATTTTTAACACAGTTGGAGCAAGTGGAGCAGCAACAGCAGCAGTTGAAGCTGCAGATGCCAGAGTATTAACTAGGTGATTGGATTGTTGACTGCCAGCATTACTACGGGTACTTCCAATCATTTATGATAAGGGGACATTTTGTGCCATTCAGATTTTTTCAAGCTATTTTGGCTGTGTTGAATGAATATAGCTCAAATTTGCCAAAGGATATTCATTGTGGTTAACATTTTTTAGAATTCATCTCAGTTCCTTAAATTGGCCTAAAATGGCTAAGCTACACAGAAACCTGACACATTTGTTCCTAAGGACAAAAAATGTCCCACTGAAAACCACTGAAAACACCAATTTTGATTCAAAATTATCTTAATATAAACTAAGGCATTCCATTATGTTAAGATTTAATTTTGGATTACCAGTGTTGTATTTTTAATTCTTATATTTGTCCACCAGATGGCGCTACTTTTTCCCATTCAAAGCAAAATTTCACCGTTTTTAATGTTTTCTACAAGGGTGCCTTGCCTTGCTTGTTTTGTTGATTTTGTTCTATTAAAATCAGTGGAGTAAAGTAAACATACTGCTCCTTAAAAAGCTAAAATCCCCCAAATATAATTAATATTTAATATGTTTATTTCAGGCTGAAGTAGTGTTCAAAGACTGACTCATCTGGAGTGGAAAAGAATATAAGTATTTAATATTTTAATAGCTGATGTCAGAAAGCTTGCATTTCATGTCATTAGGACCACCTGTGTGTGTGTGGGTGTGTGTGTGTGCGTGTGGGTGTTTTTTTTTTTCCACATCTCACACTACAAAAAAATAACGCATCAAAAACAGTGTTGCTGCTAATCACTTACCCATCTCAGGGCCTAACAATTATAATAGTCTAATCCTCCTTGAAATGTATTTTTGAAAAAAAAAACAATTTGTTCAATTAAAAAAATCCATGCAGTTGTAAACATACTTGCCTTTAAATGGTTAAAATCCTCCAAAATGTATTTACAATTTGATATGTATGTTTCAGGCTGAATTATTTTTTAAAGACTGACTTGTTTAAAGTGGAGAAAAGCTTACATGTATTTTTTACATCAGTTTTTGGGATATACACATGCTAGAATATTCAAAGAGGGGTTTAAAAGGGTGATGTACTATTTAGAAATAGTTCTACTGGACGACCAGTCTTCTACAGGCAGAGCATGCATTTTACACCAGCAACCACCATCACTGGTCTTTCTTTGATCATGGGAAGGCCAAAATCGTGATCGTAATTAAAATCTAATTGATTGTGCAGCTTTAAGAAAGAAATAATCAAAATTTGTTCTGATGCTCATTTCTTTTGTATTTCTGAATTTAGTTTAATTACAAGCAAAAACTCCTCACATGAGTTTTGTTCCCAACACTTTGCAGCTGTTTGTGTCAGCCAGAGATTGCTTCTAAAATCCCACAGATGAGTCTTTTGTTTGCTGTCTGAGGTGTCATCATACCACTGAGTTTCACTTTAACTTGATCAGGCGTAAAAAAATTGTCCTCAGACACATTCATTAATCTCTCCCACTCAGTCTTCCAACCAGTCAGACATTAAAGATGTTTGTCCTGAGATGACTAGAGTGCACCGGCCAGGTCAGATTTCATTGCATTAAAAGTTAAAACTACAGGCAGGGGGCTTGGCTGATTGGTTTATATAACACAACCTCCAAAGCAGACAGGAGCTTTGTTAGCATGGAGTCTAACTGTGCTGTATAGCACCCCATTGCTTCCCAGAGGGGTGCTATGACTGAAGGATGAACTGTGATCATTGGGGCATTAATGCTCAGTAGAAGTGGAAGCCTTCTTGTCTAGCTCACCGGGGAACCTACACCCTCTTCAAATTGCACAACACTGAGCTGTAAAAGGCGTGCTAAGGTGCAACATTTTAGGTCTTTTAAAAGTATTTTTGGTTGCACAGGGGAGCCACATGGAGATGAAAGATGTAGCCCACAGCGTGTTCAAATAGAAGGGAATTGGAAAGTTTCTCTTTCCCTCAGCCCTTTTGTTTCTCCTGCAGTCTTGCTCAGTATTGCACTTTCCTACCCATCAATATCTGTTTTGATTTAAAGCAGCGTGTTGGTTGGAAGGAGCTGCTGACCCAAAAAAGAAACCAGTCTATTTGCAGACATGGATAAGTTCACTATCATCTGCCTCCACGCATGAAGCCATTTCGATATCTTTACTACTCACTGCTTGGGAGTTGCTTTCCATTTATTCCTGCAGCTCTGCAGTGCCTGCTTTCCTTGATTGCATTGTTGGCTCCCCTTTGTTCTTTATCTTTGTAGCTTTCTCTTCCTGTTTAGCACTTTAAAACCTAAGTAGCTTAAACACATCTGACTTCCTACAGAAAGTTTAGCTCAGTAAGCAAGAAACTGCTTCGATTCAATCTGAAGTTAGCGGCTAAATCAGAGCAGAAAGCGAACTTGACGGCTTTCGGGAGCCGATCCAAAAGCCCAATTAGGAACACACAGCTAGAGCAAAGGCTACATGTGTGTTTATGTGTGTGGCATTTTAATTGAGACCCACTTTGTTGCCTTTCTAGTCACTATCGCCACTTCCATATCAATCGAGCAGAGCTTGCTTCTTGGAGAAACAAAGCCTGTTGGCCATTTGAAGTTTTAAATAATTAAAGTCGTACAAGGGCCCTCAAAAAGCATTAAGGCTAGGCAATTTAGAGAAGCAGCATGGAATTAATTGTGGCATTTGTAGCCAGCTGCGTGGCTGCTTCTGAAGAAGCTGTCAAACACAGTTATTGTCTCTTCACAAAATGCTCTGATGTTTTTTTTATTTTTTTAGCTCTTATAATCGGGTGGTCAGCTGGTTGGCACTTAAAACGACAGTGGAGTTTGTCAGGAGTAGCACTTAAAGCAGCACTTAATTCAACAAAGCTGGAGCCCTCCCAAAGCCATACCCCGACAGTCCTATACTTTTATTAAGCTCTTGTTTGGGGTGCTACAGTTAACCAGCAACGGTTTTGCTAAACCGAAAAAGCCACGATTGTTGCTTGATGAATTGTAATGAACCTTATATGATGGAGTTAAAAGACCTTTCTTATCGTCTACATCTTGTTATTCTTGTTCAGCTATTATCTGACTGCGGAGGAAAAGCTCTGGGTGGCTCATGTTTTTACACAGCCTGGATAAGAGCAATTATACCATGTTAAAGCTAGCAAGGGCTACAATGGAAAGCTTTTCTGCTTGTTAGGTACAGTCAGTATCGCTCCCTGACTCAAGTGGAATTAATTGCAGCTTGTTAACAAGCTCAGCTAATGGCTCTATCATATTTGAATATATTTATGTCCCTGCTGGCTTGCTTGTTTTTATGCACCCAAAGACCCTTTGTGTGTTACACATGCATTTGTAACCTACTACATTGTTATATTTCACCTGAAGCTGTCACACATTTAAAGTAGAAGGGTTCTTTAACAGTCATGTTTTTAGAAACAATTAATGACATACAAGTCTAGTTGATTTAAGTTTTACTCAGGTTGTTTTAAGTCATGTGATCCTGATGATGGGCACAATTCAGATGGGGTCAGGAAGTGAAGAAACACTGCAATTGTCATTAAAAAATAGTTACATACATTGGGTTTGATCCCTACACTTGACCAAAAAAGTGTCTTTCCCACAGGTTCACAGATTTACCTGGTGGAGGTAATCAGTTGCACCAGTGACTTAATCCTGCATACCTCTGACTCACCTGCTAGCCAGCTGAATAGAGACAAGAGTCTCGAACTGTTCTAAGAGGCTAGCTGTGCCACTTTAACAGCTTTTCACCCTCATTTTGGTATAAACATACTTTTAATAGAACTGTAATATACCATTAAGCAAGTAAATCTTTTTTAATGAACCACAGGAGCTGGCTCCTATTTGAGAGATAGTTTCTTTTCTTCCATTTTAAACATTACTTATAATACTCTAATACTCTATAACAGGGGTGTCTGAACTTTTTCTACAGAGGGCCACATACAGAAATATTTAAGGGTGGTGGGTCCACTTTCATAATCCTCGCCATGAGGATTTCAAAGTTAGAAAGACTAATCCAATTGAAGATAATACATGTTTGGTAACTGAGTACACCTAAATGGCTAGTTAATGGCTGACAGGGCAAATAGAGAGTCATTTTCAGGATTTTGGGGAGCTAGTCAGATTTGAGACGGCCTTGTTTGGCCCTGGCTACCACTGACTCTGCCCATGAAATGTTACTGGGGCTGCTATTTGCTGCAATAATCCATCGGGACATTATTGATCAAAACATCTTCTTGTCATAATGTTTGTTTACAGTATTAACATGGTAGCACTGCCTTGTGCTGAAACTAAAAAGTACAATAAAGTTAAGCACAAGCTTCATGTTTAATGTGGGCCATATTTCATTTTATTTAAGAATTTTCATTGGGTCAATCAAAAATGGACCTTGGGCTGCATTTGGCCCCCCGGCCATAGTTTGGACACCCCTGCCATATGATACCAAAAAATCTACGACTGTTGTACTTATATAAAAGTAAAGTTACTGTGGTTAACATTTACTTAAGTACAAGTAAAAGTAGTGGTCTATAGATTTACTCAAGTAAAAGTATCTTATTTAAAGTTTTCTTTCAGTGATGAGTGCTGAGTAGATACTGAGTTGTACAGTAAAATATGATTATTGCTTAGTGGAAGGAACAACAGGAGAACAGATTTTCTACCAGGTTGTTCAGGTAAATTCACAGCTCTATAATAAATTCAAATACACAGCAAACTCAACTCAAATAGAGTTAAATTAACACTTAAGATTGTCTTTATTGGTCCACACTGCATAGAGATAAACCAAAGTTACAGTGTTAAATATCTGGCAAAGTGCGTCTCCTCAGGAAAAATCAAAGCATAGAGTCAACCTCATAGCATTGCAATACATACTATTGAAGAATATGCACTATGTGTCCTTAGGATCTTGGTTCTCAACTGATTGATCTGACCTAAAAGTAGGTTGTGAAGCCATTTCCAGCTGCTCTCAGAATTGTACCTGGCACAACAAAATACGAGGCAAAAAGTCTATGATGTTGTGCTTTTATTTTGAAGGAAATGTCTTCATCTCTTTGTTTCATTTCATGTCCAGACTGCCCCATTTTTCATTAAAAATAGTAGTGAAGATTGAAAATTCAAAGAAATTTGGGTTGCAATTTGTCATTGAGGGGTTGTGGTGGATCCTTTACATTAAACCGTTTAAGAATCACTGCATGGGGGGGCCTAAAGTCACAGGTAGGGACTCTAACTCAGTGGATAACATAATTCATGGTGCAAACGTGTTTCACAACAAAAACAACAACAGTCTACCAGAAACATGACCAAAAGAACCCCAACAGAGATCACTGCATGACAGGAAACATCCTAACATAACTAATCACATGGAAACTAACACTCTGCCCAAGGGCATGATGGGAAACTCTGCCCACACATTCCCCCAGATTTGAAAGTTTTTCTTTCTTTCTTAAGTAACAAGAGTCCTTTAAAGTTAAGTTTACATACAGTTATGCTGATGACACAACAGTTGGCGTACATAAATGCAGGGTTAAACAGCAAATCTCCAGCCCTAGGCCTAAATTCATGAGTTTAAAGGTGGTAATGTTGATTTCTCTAAGGCTTTTCTTTTTGAGTTTTAAAGTCTTATTTTTGCTTGCTGTTCAGAATGCTCTATTTTTAGCTCTTTAAAGCACATTGAGTCTGTGCATGAATAGTGCTTCAGAATAAATTTGCAAAGTCATGCTATTAAAAGGTTTCACAACTAACATGTGTTCCCTACACAGATGGTAAGACTAGTGATGAAACAGATTTAGCTGCTTCATCATTTTCCTAAATAAAGCTGTACTTTTGTGGTTTAATTCTTATTTTTTGTGTCTCTGAGCAGTCCAGACCAGGCCAGACTCTGTGATTTGGAGGACCAGTCCAAGGCTGCAAAGAAGGGCATGTGGAGCGAGGGCAGCGGCACACACACCATCCGCGACCTCAAGTACACCATAGAGAATCCCCGCAACTTTGTCGACTCTCTTCACCAGAAACCCATCAATGGTTAGTACAAAGATTCACCTAGAGTACAAAGACACACCCAGAAAACAAGCAGTGTGTTTCTATAAGCCAACATTTATCCATTAAAGCTGCATGTGTAAGCAATCCAGTGTTTTGGGTTGAAGGTATTTTGCTTTAAATATCCTCTTCAGGGCATGTAATACCACTCCACTGGCTCATTTCTCAGCGCTCTCATCTCTGACCCTACCCGAGGTGTAATGTGCCACTCAATTCATTTCCAGGCGACTGCCGCCAGCAGTGGCTCAGCTCATTTCACTTCTCTTTAATTGAATGGGAAAATGAAGAGGGGGAGGCGTTTTTTCCATTCTTTTATTTCTTGTTCTTACCATTCACAAGCTACAGTTATAGTTGTTTTAAAATTGGAGGCAGCAATCCAGCCGAAGAGTTTAAATGTGCTTTGAGATTCTGCGGCAGAGAATCAGAATTTTTTTAGCATCGACTGAGACACATTCAACTATACATTTAAACAGGTTAGACACAGTAGTAAGGCGTATAGTCTGAGAGAACACACAGAAGTACAGTTTGGGTGTGAAATGCTTTTTGCACAGGTGAGTCATATCCTCTTAAAGTTCCTAAAACACTTTAGAGGTCAGAAGCAACATTTTGGAGAGGAAATTTCATGATGGAACTTAAAAGCTTTCCAAATAAATTGACCTTGCCTCGTGCCTGTGTGATATATTTCACAAAGTGTAGCCGACACTTTAAAGTGCTGCTCAAATATCCGTCTTTTTTGGTATTGAGTAAATACCTTTTATACGTTTTTAAGCTGCTTATAAAAACTATGAAATTGTTGAAGAAAAGCAGCTTCTTTACAACGAACATTGGAAGCTTGAGTTTATGTTGGTTGAAATGGAATTAATTTATGAAAATGTGTAGAGAACTGTCTCCACTATCCATACATTTGCTCGTTATATTTCAAAATACCTATCCCTAAACAGCATGAAAATAATGTAATAAGCTTTAGTCTAGTAGAGGTAGAGGTTCTATTTACATTTTTTATGTCGGGGAAAACACAAAATTCAAAGCAATCCTAATCATTTCAAGCACTTGCTTTTATATAACAGAGAAGGATGTACCAAGCTTTTCACAGCCACTTATTAATAAGTGTTAAATGGAGATTTTGGGGTGGTGTATCACTTAAATGGAGTGTACTCTTCATTCCTCCTCTTTGAAAAGGACTAGAGAGCAATCCTTTAGTGAGACACTCTTAAATCCACAGCTCAGTGACACACTTTGGTTTGTGTTTTGGCAGTTGTTTCAAAGTTGTTTTGAAGTCACTGAGTGGTGTGCCGAAGAGGTAATACATGTGCTCACATTTCTCCCAGGATGAAGGAGAATGACTAATAATAACATAAAAATAATAAAATGCACTGAAATAGTTGGCTTGACCACATAACTGATTCAGATACTGGGCTTAGGATGCATAACCCATACGTCAAGTATTGTCAGTGTTTTGTTACTTCGTATGTACTGTGAAACGATACAGTAACATTTTTTCTTTATATTTGATGGTACTGAAAGTGCCAAGGCTTTGGTAGAAAACATGCAGTTGTAGAGCAACCAACATTGAGATCCCTATAGTTAATCACCATTTTTTTGTTTTTGTGATTTTAAGGACTTTTTTTTTAGGCTTGATTTAAAAACGTGCATATACTGCTACTTGCATGTTGCCAGGACTGCACTGGGCAAAAAATCTGACCAGCATTTTTGACCCATAGCTGCCCCTAACAAAGGCCAAACATGGCCAAGCAATGATGGTTGATACTCACACTCAAGCTAAAATATTTATGTGTATGTGAAAAATCCCTCTTCACAGAATGGGTTGTATGTGGTACCTAATATTTAAGCTTAATAAGATGGCTTTAGGAACACATTTTAACGCAAATAACTTCCACCAATCATGGGTCTTAGATTATGGGAAAGCATTATGATTAAAATTCAATTAATTATGCAGCCCTAATTTCAACCCATAGCCACCATGAGCAAATAGCAGAGAGAGTTGTAGATTAAAAAACACATAAATAAAATGAAAACAAAGTGGGAGTTTAAGAGTATGCTAACCTTGCTCAGCTGATGGATTTGGCAGATACCATGTCTGTTATCAGGCAGATCCATCTTGCAAGGCTTCAATCTGAAACACTTGTTCCTGGCTCCGAAAATGACCAGATCGATCTGTATCAGCGGGCTGTTGCGTAAGCTCTGTCTCGAGTTATGGTGTGAAGTCCTCACTAAACTCTACGTAGAGACTGGGGAAGTTACAACTTAAATTGTCATTGTTCGGCTGCACCACAGAGACATAGAGTTGATCTTAACAGACTAATGGCTAAAATACCCTATGCTAACTGCCGTTAATCCTTAAACAGCACTGAGCGTCGTTGAAAAATATGCCAAAACATATTGCAGAGGTGATTATGAAAGCCTACAACCTAAGCTTAGAGCAAGTATAAAATAACACTGATATCAAGTGATGAAATTGCTAATAACACAAGATAATATAACGCTGGTTGGTAGAAATGATCTCCACTCAAGGAAAACAGGGTTGTTGATCATGGAGAATGCAAGCCCACTGGCTCTTCTCATAGTTAACAACTGTAGCAGCTTTTGGAAAAGGTCCTGAATCTTCCAAACGTTGTGCATTGCCTTTATCAGTGGCTCTCAAATAGCATGGCACACTGGTGGGGCTTGAGGCAAATTTAGGTGTACCATGGGGAGTTGTTCAACCATATCATATTATTAAAACTACACTACCACTGAGATACCTTAACAAGAGGCTATTTTGCATAGTTACAAAAACATGGTGTGCCTTGGGCAAATATAGTGTGAAAACCACTGAACTAGATGGATGTGAAACATATCCCATTCAGTTAATAGGTGAAACAATCAATCTGGTGTGTCTGGTAAAGAGTAGGCAGTGATACAGAAAATAAATACAGAACAATAAGATGTTGTTTTTCTGTCAGCTTGCCAACAGTTGTGCTCTAAAAAACAAACATTTCGACACCTCTGCACACACATGCAGGAAATTGCAGGATTTTATTTGATTGCTGCAGAAGTTGTGCTTCTTCCTGCTTGCTCTGTCTGTCTCTACTCCACCCTCTGCCACAGCAACTACACTGCTCATGGATCTTACTCACCAGTTTGTGAATATGTTTGGGGAAGTACCTTTATCATCTTATGAAGTAGCACACATCTGTTTCAGTTGGAGATGGCTTCACATCACCACACAAATGCAGATGCCCATTAAACATCCTAAATAAAAACATTATTAAATACAGATAATAAGCAGAATCACTCCTTAGATTTCATCTGGACTATTGATTGTTCAGGGGAAATGCTTTATTTTGAGCATACATCATGTTTATTTAATTTTGGTCGCCGTTGAGTGACCTTTTCTATTGTGCAAGTTTGAAATCAAGAATATAAAATCAAGCATAGTTGGTTCATTGATATTGAAACAGATATTGGTGGAGTTCGATTTTTTTCTTGCATGGTATTAAATTTCAAGCATCTGGTATTGTGATATCTTATAAAAAATATGCATTTTCACCCTCAAATAAACATCTGAGAGCTTGACGTCAGTTTGACTGTTACACAACCCTCTCTCTGCGAGTGTGTCTAAATTCTCCCCCTTTTCTCCCCTCCAGCCATCATAGAGCATGTGCGTGACGGCAGTGTTGTTCGTGCCTTGCTGCTTCCAGACTACTACCTGGTGACCGTCATGCTGTCTGGAGTCAAGGTAACTGCCAATCACTTGTTGCACTTAGAAATGTGTGAACATTTGAACCTTTAATTCTTCTTTTAATGACAAACTTTTAAAGTTGAAAGAACAGAAACAATAGCTAGTGAGACAATTAGTAAACGTTGAAGTGGCTCTCACCAATCTCCATGTTATTATCATAAAAACAAAGCACTTTAACATGACAGCTTTTTCTTGTTAGCAATGCTTATAAAAGACGCCTTGAAAGAAGAAACAGCTCATTTTGCCTCTCCTCTAAGTCTCTGTTTGTTTTACCAGTGTCATTTCCGCTCCACTAAATTTCCTCATCCATCCTTTTCACCAAGCCCAGCGTTGCCAATGGCCCACTCAAGATAACTAATCTGTTTCATCTCCTACTTGAAGATATTACTTCCATTTCAAGGTGTTCTTTGTCTCGTTTTTCAAAGGCTTGTCTCCTCGTCGCGTTGGCGTATATCTGTCTGTTCTTCTGCTAAACTTAGAAGGAGAATACAGATAGAAGAAGGAGGAGATGACATTGGTTAAAAGAGGATAAAAGTAGTAAACAGAAAAACAGATTAGGCATGTTCTAAGAGTGCATAAAGTACTTGTAGAGGAGGACGAGCGGGAATCAAAGCAGACAAATGTGTTTCTCTTTCAATACTCACGTTATGTGTCCTTGTCTGCAGTGTCCCACGTTCAAGAGGGAAGCGGATGGCACAGAGACACCGGAGCCGTTTGCAGCAGAGGCCAAATTCTTCACTGAATCTCGCCTTCTGCAGAGAGACGTTCAGATCATCCTGGAGAGCTGCCCCAACCAGATCATACTGGGCACCATCCTGCACCCGGTACGACAAAGGAGGCAGCACCTGACTAGCTGCACTTAAAGTCAGACTTTCTGTTGTAATGAATTAGTTTTTAATGCCTCTCCTTCTCTGTGTGTCAGAATGGAAACATCACAGAATTACTGCTGAAGGAAGGCTTTGCCCGCTGTGTGGACTGGTCCATGGCTGTTTACACGCAGGGAGCTGAGAAACTCAGAGCTGCTGAACGGTACGAAAAGAGTAGTTCCATTTTGTTTTAAGGGAACTTCTGGATAGATGGAAACAGATTATTATTATAACGTGTTGTTGAAAATACAACAATGTGTGTACACTCAATGGCCTCTTCATTGGGTATACCTGTTCATCTGGTCATTAATGAGAATATCTAACCAGTGTGTCAGCTACCAGTGCATTTAGGCTTTTAGACATAGTCAAGATGATCTGCTCATGTCCAGAATAAGCATCTCTTCAGGGGAGATAGTTGATTTAACATCCTAAGACCCTGCATATACTTATTAGGAAATTGTATTTGTTCTTTCCCACAGCATGGTAATCATTTTGGCTACAAGAATGATTTAGATAATTGACCAGAATGTCCATTTAGTTTAAATAAATTACTTCAAATACTGGCAGAATTTGCTTTGAATTTTGACACATTTTTTTCATTGACACTTTGGTGAATATGTTTGGATATTTGGGGGAATTTGCTTAGAAATTTTCAATTATTTTTTTGGCAATTTTTTGGATATGTTTTTATATTTTAGAGATTTCATCGGTAGTTTGACGGGAGCATTGCTTTGATTTTATCATATTTTTTCCATATTCATGGGAATTTGGAAAATGTATTTGGATGTTCGAGGAATTCATTTTGAAATTTTTAGGCTTTTTTGACCCTTTGAGGATGGAGTTGGCGTATACGACGAGAAGAGACGTGTTATTTAAAGTTAGATAACTTTGGAACTGAAAATTTTCGGCACTTGTTTTGCCTCTGAAAGTCCTCTGCTGTGCCGTTCTAATGCCGCTACTCACACCTTTGTAGCTCTTACAGAATGTTTTCTAGGGAGTCTGGAACTTTGCTGACTTCTGGTGTGTCTAAAGATTAAATCCATAACAGTATCTCTGAAAATGGCCATCTTTTTATCCATTTATTATGTATTTTTCGATCTTAATTAGGTAATATCTGGTAAGCCCATCTGTTTGTATCCTGTTCACTGTGTTTAATACATAAAGACTTTGATTTCAGATTAGTTTTTTTTCTGTTGTCTTTATAGTTCCATAACTTTTTACAAATTTAGGTTATATTGCTGCAACACACATATTCTTAAAGCCCAGGTTGTCCAGAAGAAAAGGATTATGAGAGCTTGACTGCAAACCATAGGATTTATGTTTTACAAGGTTTTTAAGACAAAAATGTCTAGATGAGACACAGTGGTTTGAAAATGGCTTAGTGCTCACAGAGTGAATAGAAATTTTGGAAATGTTATGTCATTCTTGCAAAGATGATTTGATTTTTTGGGGGGGATTTCCTTTGAAATTTTTAGATGTTTTCATTTAAATTTGGGAAATGTATTTGTACATTTTGGAAATTTGACTTTGAATTTAAGGACGGGCTCCTTTGAAATTTTCAAGAATTTTCATAGAAATTTCTGGTATTTTGTTTGGATGTTTAGGGGAATTTTCATTATTTTCAGGGAATTTAAGGGAATGTATTTACAGATTTTGGGGAATATAATGACACAACTTTAAAGGGAAATTTACTTGAAATTATTATGGAACTTGTGTGTATTTCTTGGGGAAATATTTATTGGAATATTTAAGCTTAACGAAAAAAATTCACTGAAACATTTTTTGAGTATTTGAAGAAATTTTTGGGTGCTATTTATGGGATATTATGTAAATTTTATCAGAAATTTTAGGAAATTTTTTGAAATTTTAGGCAATTTATGTGGATTTTGGAATGGAATTTTTTCAAGAAATATTAAACTTTTAGTGAAAACATTTTCTTCATGCCTAGGCTTAACAAGTCCCTGTAGGCCACCTGTGGACAATTGTTGATTTTATTTTGGGTAATAACTGATTCCTGTTCAAAGACAAGTCTGAGCTTTTATTTTGTTTATTTATTTATTTTCATTATTATTAAGTGATGCAGAACAGATCATGACTAGTGAGAGACAACACACATGCAATACATATAGACAGTGGAAACAAGAAAAGAAAGAGACAAGCAAAGCAGGAACTCAGAACATTTTATTTTAAGTTTGAAGGTGTTGGAAGGCTATGTTTTAATTCATGTGGGTGTGTGTGTGTATGTGTGTGTGTGTGAGATAATGTGTTTTTCTTTTGGGGGACATTGTGGAAAGGTGAGTGTATGGGTTGACAATTTAAGTTGGGATTAAAATGTATAAATATATGAAAGACGGGAGGGGAGACACTGTAAGGATGCAGAATATACTGATGTAGGTCAGCATATGAAAAGAAATAGTTTAAGTGGAAGGAGGGAAAAATGAGAAGAAAAAAAACAGAAAAAAAACAAATCAATAAAAAAATTTAATAAATGGTAAAGAAAAAAAAATCTTAGTCTGAGCTTTTTAACTCATCAGGTCCTACTTGTGCCAAATAAGTGAGTGAAACTTAAAATCTGCCACCAGAGGGCTCTTTATCAAAACAGTAACAAAAATACAGACATACTGCTCAGTTCAACCTACCTCTACTGCTTATTTCTCATTTCTTTAGAGGAGTTCTACTATTAAAAACTGTACTTCATAAGGTGCATTTACTCAAAAGTAAAGCTTCAATTTGATTTTATAAATGAATGTCACATGATGAGGGAGAAAATATGTTAAAAGTACCCTTGCTTGTGCAGTCATATTGAACATAGTCCTCAGCTTGGGCGATTAAACTCCCAGTCGATGGTAGAGAATAATCTCGGTCTGTCATTGACTAGCACAAAACATGAATGAGCGCAGCTTCCAGTAGCATTTAATACTTCCTTATGTAGCAGTTTGCATATCATCCCTTGTTTCCATGGCAAGGATAAATGTTCCATGTCTGACATAGTGGCAGCTTAACAGGACACGGACTGTCAGGGGAATAAAAATTGAAATTCAAGAACTCGGCTAACAATTATATGTAACTAATTTTTTATATAATCGAGGAGAATTCAGTACAAAAATTCTGCATAATGCACCACTAATGTGTATCACAATACTGTTGACAATACAATGTTTTTCATCTTTGTTAAAAATCTTATTTTTTCAGAATATTTTGCTGTTTCACGTTCTGCAGTATGCTGTTTTTGTGGATTAGAAGTCTCTTGAAATATTTTCACTGTTTTTATTTTTCAGTTATTTACTTGCTTGACATCTTCACTCCTGCTTTGGAAAAGTCTTATTCTAAACCTCAACATGTTCTTACTTTGGTCATGTCTGTACATCCCTCTTCTGTAGCTGCACAGTTCAAACAAGAAAAGACAAAAGCAGATTGCACCTTCTCTTGATTGAAATAAAAACAGCTTTGCATTATACTGTATTTTTGTCTAATGGATTTAAATTGTATTATAATTGTTTTTTAATTGTACTGAGACATTGTTAGATTTTTACTAATCTATAATGAACAGACAAAGGTACATTTAGGTTCATTCAGTATGGAAAACAAAAGTGTAAATGGTACACAATGTTCTGCTTTTAAAACTTACACTGTTACGCTGCATGACTCATTCTCTATAATCACAGCATCCATGAATGTGACCTAATCATGTGTGAATTTTCTCAGAGTAATCAGCTTTTGCACTTTTTCATGGTGAAATGGATAATTTTAATCACTTGATTAAGCCTTTAATGGACTAATATCTCAGAAGTGGAGTTCTACCACTCATGTTGATTTTTTTTCTTGGCCAGATCTGCTAAAGAGCGCAAGGTCCGCATCTGGAAGGACTACGTTGCACCCACAGCCAACTTGGACCAGAAGGACAGGCAATTTGTCGCCAAGGTGAGGCCCTGAAGTGGCTTTTAAAGCTGTGAGCCAGTGGTAAAGGTGGCTCGAATTGGCACTTTACCTGACATAATGTCTTTCAATTTGGACCATGTTGCCTCCTTTGAAAGTCCCTGCTTCTTTTCTCACTACAGCAGTAGAGGGCATAAATTTTGCAGCATGACATGTTGACATTATCTTGCAGGAATAAGAACTGGCTTCAGCGCTAACAGGAACCTGGTCGTTTCTTTTTGCCTTCCATTGCTTCATGTAGTCTGTGGCATTTTCCAATTTTCTCCTTTCACTGTAGCAGATGCAGGACCACTTTAAGGAGTCTTACGAATTATATCCTCCTGAAACCTTTTTTCCCCCCACATTTGCACCTTCCACTTAATAAAAATAAAAAAATCCCCTCACTAAAGTAACTTGGAGGAATGCTTTACAGCAAACCGTGAAATTCTCCCTAGTTAAATTAGGGCCAAATCGCTGGCATATGCTGTGGCAGCAGCGCAAAACGACCCCCAAAAGCTGTGAACTAGAGATATTAGCTTTAGAGGTTATTTGCCAGGGCCTCAGGGGGAAAAAAATGTCCTCAAAATCAAGTAGAAGGAGTGCATTCTCTCCTGGTTGTCTGCTCACGTTAGTTTAAATCAAGTGAGATGGATTCCTAGATACATTTGGTGTCAGTCTTGCTATGGGATGAAATATTATAGTACCCATTTCATAGCTTTAACGTAGTAAAGCTAAAAAAATTGACTTTAAATCTGGTCTCCTTTGTGTGCATTTTGATGATGAGATGCACCCAACCCTTTCTTTCCCTCCGTACTCAGAAAGTAAAGTTTAATGCCTCTTAAGTTCATCTTTTGTCTGGGTTTGCTCCCTCTGCATCTCAAACTTTAAAGACCCTGAAAAAATCACTGCCAGCCTGAGGATTGCATAAAAGGTGTTGCTTTGGCAATTTGCTTACAAAATGAATTTGATAAACTGCGAATGCATAAAGACGGCGCAGAAAAGAAACTATGTGTGTTTATTTTTTTCCCTGAGTAAGAGGGAAGAGGCTAGAGAAAGGCTGAAACATTAATATTATCAGTGTGAGCAGCTCTCACATCTCTGAAACCCCTCCAATAAAAGAGGGGAGTGTGAGGAAAGAGGGGAGAGTGAGGAACGTTTGGTGGTGAGCTCAAAAGGAGGCAGAAAAATGGTGAAAAAGAAGATGGTTGAAGAAGAAATTGGAAATATGACTGAAGAAGTATATGGAGACTTTTGGGATTGAAGATGAAAATACATGAGAAGCAAAAGCCTGAAAAAAAAAAAACATTATCAAGACCTCTTGGTCCGTGTGTATCCTCTCTGGTATCCTTGGACTTTTTTATGCTTCACTGCTGCATTGCTGATGCCCCCAGTTAAACCTTGGTGCACTTTTTGATCTCTCTATGACTCCACTCTCCATCCTCCTACCATGGAACTTCTCCCAACTGAAAGCTCCAAAGGAGGCTTGCTCCTTCTCAGCAGCTACTTTTCAAGTAAAAACCAGCGTATATGACTCACTTTTGATGCCTACTTTTTCGTCCGAAAAGTTCTCTGGCCTACATACTTCTGCAGTAAATTAATGTGAATAAAATGCTGAGGCATGCACTTTTAAAACTGCAAACTTGGCTGCCTCCATTACAAATTTCACGCAACCTTAAAAATTCTCTGGCATTTCCTGTATGTTAAAAGCTGCTGCTTAACTGCTCAGAATGGTAGGATACACAACAACTCAGATTTGGCTTGGGTTACCACTTTTTTGCATCTTTTCCCCATAGTTGAGTCATAATCCTGCATTTAAAGAAAACACTGTTATACTGTTTAGTAATTAAACCTTGTTGCGTGCTGGTTTGTGTTAACACTTCTTAAGTTAAGAAACAAATGAGCACTAGTGGCAGGCAGAACAGCTCCCTGACTGAGGGCCTTCACAACTGTCGCTGTTTGCTGCAAGCTCAGATGCTGCTGAAACAGGTAGATGTATCAATTGGTTGATTAATTATCCAATCACATGGATAGAAAGCCAAAACATAGATCTGTATTGTCACCATAACATCTTGTTTCCGAATACGTATGGTAATGGAGGGAAGTCAGCAGGAAGTCCATTCATTCCTATGGGAATTTTCATGATGTCTGATGTACCTGCAAAACTCCTCCCTCTGTGATAGTTTCCTCTGGAATGTGCTGCGATTACATTGAAAAAATGTAACGCTTGCGGTAGACTTCAGGGAGACCGTATGAAAGTGTTCTAGCTGACCAAGCTGCTAACTCTAATTGCTGCTAATTCTACTATATAATTCTACCATAAACAGATGAGACTCCAGACAAATGAATTTCCCTTTGGGGATAAATAAAGTTATTGTTTTTTATTGTATTGTATTGTAACTAGCTAACAGGCTACAATGAGTAGTATTTGTCAGCTTTATATGATATGAAGCCATATTAACCATTTTGATATGAAGTATATATCAGGCTTTATCAGTTGATGTGAAGTGCTGTAAGATAGTTTAGAGATATATCTAAACACTTAAGTGAAGAGTTAGGAAGGGAGGGGTTGTTTAACTTATAGATGAACATTTGAACGGCTAAACAAGTTAGCTTAGCTTGTTTGGCTGTTCATATGTCCGTATATGAAATACATGCTGCTTTCCTGGTTGGTAAACCCTGATTCCAAGCTGCTTGATGGTGAAAACCTGATCATCATTGTCCTCTCCCTAATGGCTACAGGTAGTTTAGCTTTTAATCAATCTTGCAAAAAGTGCAGTTCCTAGCGTTGGACACTGGAGGCATTGTCCATATAATGATGGAAATACAGAAATCACTTACATATGTTTGTAGAAACTAGGTGTAAAGCTACACTTTTATTTTGAAATTCTTACCACACACCTGTGTGTTTGCTCCCCAGCACACCTTTAACAAGCTAGCAGTGGTAACAGTTGCTAACAGTTAACAGCTAAGATCAAGAGGATATCCACTCCTCTCTCGGCTGTGTGGACATTTTTTTCAGAGAAAGACTACACCAGGATGGGCCTCTTGCTTTATTTTGTCGGCTATGTCTGCTTTTTTATATACGTATAGGCCTTAGACTGCTTTGTGCCTCCATTGATACTGATTGTTGTCCGCCATCTCAAGCTAGATTTTTAATGAAAGTACAAGCTGTCTGTACTTAATGTGGTGCAAGCAGGACAACTGCTGTCTTTATATTACCTTCCTCTTTCTGTGTCGTTATGAGGCCGCTCAGAACAACAGAGATGAAACTTCTTCTATATGACAGATAGGATGTAAGATGAGCACTTTTAATACAGAAAGTTATTTTGACATTCAGGGCCTTATATTTTCCAGACATGACGGTCATCATCCTGCCAACTTGTATCTAGGTAAATTTTCTAGACTTTGGAGGCTGTGTTCACATCTTCGCTCTTAATGATTTCACATTCATTCAACTATAAGGCTCGCAGGGAAAAGTATGTGTAAAATCAGACTGATAAATTTAACAGTGCTTTTGATATATGCAGCTAAAACTGAAAATTTTGGGAACTTTTCAGGAGTGCAGTACTTTTGTGAAAAGGGATATAGCTTGAAGTTGTTCACAATAAAGTCAAAGATCTATAAAAATGGCATCAGCACTATTTGACTCAAAACTTTCCATCAACAATGGAAATGTCATGCTGACTGTGCCCCTGTTTGAACCATTTCAAAGCTAAGTACAGATCGGACAGCCTAAGGTTACCCGTCATCTCTCCTCCACAGTCGTCCCTGTGACATTTCTTGTCCCCCTAATAACTACAATTCACTGACTCTCCCAGGGACACGTCAATCCATCAATCCTATTATGATGATGATGATGATGATGATCATGATCATCACAGTCCTTCTCTCTTCTCGTCCGCTCCACTTTTCACTTCTTGTTATATGAGTGATGGATAGAGTGGAGTCAGAGCAGGTTCAATCCCCACAAGTCGATCCTGCTGACGCATCTTACCTCTCCGAATGTCTCTCCTCTCTCCCCCCTCCCACTCCTGCTGGGGCCGTGGTAGAGGATGTAGGCCACCTCCCAATAGTCCTCCTCTCCCCTTCCCTCTTTTTCCAAACCCCTTCTCTCCTCTTGGGTAACCACCAGTGAGAGGTGATGGATAAAAGGTGACATGGTGAAAACCCCTCGACCAACCACTCATCATGAGCTGATCAGGAGCTCTGTCAGTTGTAAAGCGTGTATATAAATGTATTTTCAGCAACATTTGGAGTAAGAGTTCTTTAACCCTTTAGAGACCAGTAAATTATGAACGTGATGTTGTAGTGTACTGACTTCCTTCACTTTAAGGAGCATTTGTCATCTCAGTCTAAGCAGGCAGCTCTCAACAGAATATGTGAGCATGTTAATGGTTTTCTAGTCAAAAAATAAACAACATACAGCACCAGGCTGTTCCAGCTGTGCACAAGTTCAAATGTATCCTAGTTTGAACTTTTGGATTTAGAAATGAGTTCACCAACTACTAACATGTAAAGTGTTTCAGCAGCTGTGTTGGCACAACTTAAAGTGTAGACTTAGCTCCTCATGGTAGTAAGGTCCTCTAAAATACAGCTGTATCATTCTTTAACAGTGGAATAACCTCTCTTATCTCTTTACACATTTCCCTCTGTTATCTGTCTACATCTCCATGCTCTGCATCTTCCACTTCTCTCCTCTCTTTCTGCATCGTCTTATTCTATTTTCTGCACCTCCTTCCATCTTCCTGCATCTCCCATCTGTCTTTCTGCATGTTCCGTTTTCTTCTGCATCTCCCTTTTCTGACTTTTTGCATTTCCCTCTTTTCTGCATCACCTTCTCTCTCTGCATGTGTCTTCTCTTTTTCTGCATCACCTTTTTCTGTCTTTACACATCCCCATCTACTCCCCATCTTCATCTCTCTCTTCTCTCTTTCTCTCTGTATCATCCTCTTCTCTCTTTAGCTATTTCCCTCTTTTTCTGCATCTCCCCCTCAGCCTCCCTTTCCCCATCTCCCTCTTCTCTTTTCTGCATCCCATTCTGTCTTTCTGCACCTCCTCTTTCTGTCTTCCTTGATCTCCCTCTTCTCTTTTTCCCCATCACCTTTCTGCATCTTCCATCTTTTACTGCATCTCACTCTCTCTTTTCTTCATCTCTCACCCATCTCTTTCTGCATCTCATTCTATCTTTCCGCCTTTTCTTCTGCCATCTTTCTTCACCTCCCTCTAATTTTCTGCATCTTGCGTCTTTCTGCATTTCTTTCTTCTCTCTTTCTGCATCAAGCTCTTCTTTCTGCATGTCTGTCTTCTCTTTTTTTGTGTCTCCCTCTTCTCTTTTCTGCATTGCATTCTGTCTTTCTGCCTTTTCCTCTGCTGTCTTTCTTCATCTCCCTCTTTTTTCTGCCATCCTGTCTTTCTGCATCAAGCTCTTTTTTCTGCATGTCTGTCTTCTATTTTTCTACATCTCCCTTTTCTGTCTTTCTGCATCTCCCTCTTGTTTCTTTTTTCACCTCTGTCTTCTCTTTTACTGCGTCTCCATCTTTCCCTCTGCATTTTTCTCTTCTTTTTTTCTGGATCTACCTCTCGTCTCTTTCTGCATCTATTTCTCAGCCTCTCCTCCTATCCCTGTACAACCCCAACACATTCCCAGCAAATTGCTGTTCAAAATGAGTCTGGTCCTTTTTAGGGTTTCTGTCAGGTCAAAGGAACTTGTATTTTATTTAGACTTTGAGTCTTAGTGCTGAGCTCATGGTGGATTTATGCTGGGTCTTTGTATACAATATTAAAAAAAAATTTGGTCTAGATCTGCCCTCTTTGTAAAGCATTCTGAGATGACATTGTTTACAAATTGGTGCTACACAAGTAAAGATTGATTTATTGGTAACTTGGGCCAGAGATTTAAAACAATGCCTGACAAAGCAGCTAGATGTGATATGATGAAATAAAATACAACTTGATTCAGTATGATACAGTTACATTCAACACAATACCATCACCTTGGAGAAACGTTTCCATGACTCATGTGCTGCACATACACTTAAGGTTTTATAAAGACATTAACTACTGGATGCTAAAATGATTTAAAGAAGCATTGTCCAGATGCTTTGAGTATTAGAGGGTTAATATACTGGTGACATGGAGCAATGAAAACAGTTGTTAGAGAGTGTGTTACTCTTAAAACACTGTTTAAAAGAGAAAGTAAGCCTATCTTGACTGTCAGTGTTCTTTCTCTGTTAAAATATGCCAGACAGGCTGGTTACAAGGTCAGACACCTATTTTAAGAAATTAAAAAGTCTCTTTTCTTAGAAGATAATAAAGAAAGATTATATTGGTTCATGCCCCAGTTTAAATAAGCTGAGTGATCAGGTCACAGAAGTCTCTCTAAATTATTGGTGTACCCACCTGGGATGGCGTCTAGCATACTCATCAGCCTGTTTCCAGCAGCATCCAGAGGCTACACGCCAGCTTAATGTGTTTATCATGGCATCAAAAAAAAGAAAAACACCTAGTTTAAATGAAGCCGTGTAATTTGGCTGACAAACACCGCCATAGGTGTCTCCTTTAAGGGAGATCATCCGACATGAGTAATGAGCTAAGTCCTGGCTAAGCCCTGGCTCGGCCCTGTGGTTAAAACAAACTTAATGGATTGGACTGACAAAACCAACACAGTCCCTGACAGCAGCCAAGATCCCTTCTTTTCACCGTGACTGATCCAGGCCACTGCAGATGTCGTGTCCGACTCAGACAGAGGGTGGCAGTAGATCCCCACCTCTCAGTGTCACATTAGACCAGTGAGTCATGCTGCCCGCCTATCTGTCTCCTCTGCCTGCTCACTCGACCCCTCATGGCAGCTACTTTGCAAAGACTTTTTTTGCTGTATTTTTTTCCCCCTACATATTCTCCATCTTCTTTTCTGGTGATATTTGCTGAGAGATTACAGTCTGTCTCCTTGTCTCGTCTATCTTTGGTGCGTGCTGATCCCTTCTCCTTCGCCTCTGTCGTCTCGCCTCCCCCGGCTGATAATTAGTCGGTAAATGCTGAGCCATTTTCTCCTGCTCCCGCCACATTCTCTCCGTTTGCACTTTATTTACTCAGGCAGGGCCTCAAAATGACCTTGTTATAGTGTGAATTCGTGCAGGCTACTATGCCTGCATGTGTGCAGCCCCCCCCTCTCTCTCTTCTGCTCCCTATGTCTTCCTCTCTCTCCCACTCAGCTCACTGATTAGTATATGATGTATTTTGGCTGCTGTTGTAGGCAGCCTGTTGAGCATGTGAGCCCAGGCTAATTTCTGTTCTCTGGTGGCGATTGCTATGGCTGACTTGTTTTCATGGAATAATGAGTCTTAAACACCTGGAAATGTGCCTGCCATACTCTCAAAACGGTTCCACTCAACCATAAGAATTCAAAAGAAATTTTGGTTTCCCTACCAGTGGCACAAACACCCACATGGACCAAAAAAAACTCTCAAAGCATGGACAAAACCTGCATCCCTTACTTTTAGGGCTCTAACTCGAGCTCAGCCTACATATGAAGAGCACTTTGAGTGATGATGAGGCCATTTAATGCACAAGTGGGAGGCAACATGTGTAGGGCGATTGATTTCTCCGTGTCTTACAAGCGGCCTACTTAAAGGCTCTAGGCTTGGATGCCTCCTCCATCTCGGTCACATTATACCCCCAATCTGTCTTCCCATTTAGGAGGGCACAGACGCACAGAAAGGCACATACACAGGCTGGGTTTAGTCCAAGCAGAACCTCCAGTGTTGAAAAATGAAGTCCGTGTGGAAGTGCAAAAATCTGCAGTTCCTCCAGTGTCCACTGGAGGCTGCCACTAAATGTGAAAGAAGCACCATTAGGTTGTGCCATTGGGGTGCTCAATTATGGCAAAGTCCCCCCGAGATCTTTGGCGGCCCCCTTGGGCTGCCCAGACCCCTGGTTGGGAACCAGTGTTGTACTGACATGAGAAGCTAGCTTTGTCTCTTCAACATATTGTAAAAAAAAAAAAAAAACATTTTTGTCACAAAAATGCTTTTATTTAAACGGCGATAGACTATCAACTGAATAAACCTTGTGGGGTGAGCAACCAAGTAATGAAGAAATGTCTTTTTAACACAAGCCCCCGTAGCTAGCTCCCATTTGAGTGTCAGTTTCCTTTCCTTCATCCTTTGTCGTTACTTAATCCACATTAAAAAAGCCAAACTAGTACCAAATGAAAAGTTGAATTTCTGGTCACAACAAGGAAGACTGGACAGACATCAGATCGGGGCTTACGGCTCATTTATGCTCCGCGTTTGAATGGTATATGGATATGGGTGGACCTTTCAGTCCGTACTCGTTCATTTCGCCCGTTCTCTCGAAGTTTATGGATACGGATCAAACATTGCAATACCGCTGAAATTCATGGGGCAGTGTTGAGCAGTGCAGCCAGCAGTACCACCCAAATTGGCAACCACAACAAAGGAGAAACACTTGGAAAAAACTTAATCGAGTTTTCTGAGGAAATGGAAACAAATGAGTGAGTAATTGAAAAATACAAACCTATCAGTGATGTTAGCTCACCGGGACAAAAAGACAGACAGCTACAAGAACACAGCTGAGTAGAGGAGAGACCGTTCTTTCTTCACTCTAAGGGACAGAAATGAAAGTAGCTCAGTAAGAGGTGATGATCTCTAGTGGATTCGTTTTTCAATGTCCACTTCAACATAATAGACGAACGTCAGTGTGAGGTATTGACGGTTGTCAACTTCAAAAGGACCGGATCTATTTTCATGCGTGTGTAGAGCATATATGAGCCTTTAATGTGCTTAAACGTGGCAAAACTGTACTGAACCAAACTAGATGGCTTTGTGAAAACGGACCACACATGAGTAGGGTGTGATGTTGCTCGTCCAGGCATTTGATAGTGGCTTCTTTAATTCATGCCTGCTGCCTTTTTTTGCCGGAATATTTCACTACTTTCAGGACACAGAAGTAGCTGAAGAATACAGTATGTTTATATTTTTTGCACTTTGAATGGCTGGCATAGTCATGAACAGCTAAAAACATGATCTATTTGGTAGCATTCACTATGCAGAAATCACTGCTTGCCCCGCAAGGGGGAGTTCTCTTCTGCCAGCAAGACATCATCTGTAAGAACCTATAGTAACATGATGTGGATAAGTTAAAAATGCAGGCTTTGACAGGTCAGATCTCTTCTTTAGAGGAGTTTTAAAAATGTTTGTTTGATGGATGGAGGTCAAATCAGTCATCTTTGATGCATTTTAGTTGGTTAGGGAATCCTAATGCTGATTGGCTGTCCTAATTTATCAGTTAATATTTTATCTGTCAGCTAAACTTTGGTCCAGTAGAAGGAATAGAGGTTAGGTTTTATGTTAAAATGCCTGTATTTGCTGCAGAAATAAACAGGTTTGCAGCCTTATGCATGGAATATCTTTATGAAAACTTTACTGGCATGTGATTTTTTAAAAATATCAATTTTGATGTTGATTAAAACTAATTAGGCATATTAAGAGTTTGACCCACAGCTAAGAGTGCTGTAGCTTTTTTTCTAGACAGCTGTGCTTCACATTGGCTAATCTCTTTCCTGACTTTCTACCGTTGGCTTTTCTGTTGTGTCATTGTTTATAATATGCTAAGTAGATGAGCTAGATGGATTGTTATCTGGCTCCACCTCTTTGGCTGCTTCTAGATTAGCAGGAATCAGCATTAAGTGGTGGCATATGGTGACCGCCATCATTTGGCTTCATAATGCCTCTTCAGAACCAAAAGCAAATGTCACTCAGACTACATCCAAGTTTTCTGTGGTAACAAATGTTAGATCTAGTGTCGTTGGTGGGTTCTGTTGCGGAGGAAAAACATTCAAATGCCAAACATAAATAAGTCTAAGTCTTTAGTTCCACTTGTAAACATCTCTAGAACAAAGTGCTGCCAGCCTTTTGTTTGGCAGGGAGCTGTGTAATGCTCCACTCGTCTATCTCTAACAGGATGTTTGTGTTTAAAAGCTCTTTCTCTTGCACTCTGCCCCCCCCCCAATGCCAATCCCCCAGATAGCACATCGTCCTCGCTCCGTCCTCCAAACCATCGCCGGGCCCTGCTGGGGACGACTCGGCTCGCTTAGCTTACTTACTCAGTCACTCAAGGATCACTCTTTCTTACCCCACACTCAGTGCCTTGTGCTCGTGACAGCACACGATCTGCACTGTCACTCTCCTCACTGCCTTTGAATAGATCTTTTCCTCTCCATTTATCCTTTACCTGCTCCTTCACTTCCCATCCTTCTTTCAGTCTGTCTTCCCACCAAAATACAATTCCAGCTTTTATGCTCTGACACTCCTTAGAAGGTTTAACTTTCTTTCTTTTGTAGTTTTCCTCAAGGATCTACATGTTTTCTGGACCCTTAAATTACTCTCTTATTGGGTTTTTTGTGCCATGCAGTGCCTCTATTTGTCAACTCCTCCCTTCTTGTGTTCCCCCAGGTGATGCAGGTGGTCAACGCAGACGCCATGGTGGTTAAGCTCAACTCTGGCGAATACAAGACCATCCACCTGTCCAGCATTCGGCCCCCAAGAATCGAGGGAGAGGTAAAAACAATCCAGTGTCTGTCTGCTTGTGTGCGTGTCAGAGTGAGTGGCTACTTGTGCGTGAATAAGTGGTCGTATGTGGGAGAGCTTGTGGTCAGCCAATTAATCAGCGGCTCCTCGGAGATGACTCGTGTCACTGCTGCAGAGTCGCTTTATATTTATTTAAAGTCAAACACAAGCTGCTTACTTTTCTCTCCACCACCTCCTTGATATTTATCCATCTCTCACGCCCTCCCACATCAGCTTCCTCTCTCCTAGAATATATTTCACCACTTGGTGGCGCCCCTGCAGTTGGGGCACATGCAAGCACAGCAAGACACTTGCACACACCCAGTGGTTGCAGCACTGCAGAGAGGGAGGCAGATCTTTTTTTTCTCCTGGCTTGTTCCTCCTTTACTCCCCCATTCTAGTCAGAGTCACTCCATGATTGTAAAAAGCATAAACCTACATATGTATAGGCTCGCATACATCATTAGTCATGACAGGGAGAACAAATTTATCCACAGAACAGACAGTGAACATACAGTGACACCTAAACAGAGACACCCACAGTGCTGAATGTCACTCTTTCTACATAACCTAGCCTTCCTCACATATTAGGATTCAGTAGAGACGGAGTAGAACCAGTACTGATGTTTTTGATAACAATTCTGATTTCAGGTGCTGATTCCTGTATTAATATTTGTTTCATTTCTTCTACTTCTCTGAATCAGATGTTAGATATGCAGTTTTGCCAGCTTTAAATCAATGCCACACAAATATGCATCAGCCACTGATGCTGTCAGTGGAGCTCTTCTTCTCCAATAATGATGCTACACTGGTGCATGCCTAGTTTTAAGGTTGGATGATAAGATGATCTTACATCAGGAACAATGATCTGCCGAAGTACACAAATCGCCTTACCGTCTGTTCTAACTGTGCATCTATGTGTTGACTTACTCCTCCCCTCTGCTTCTGGATGCAGCAGTGATTGATGGCTGAAAATGAAACTATAACTTAACATTTTAGTCCTAAAATGAACTCAGACTGGTCTGTATGGAACTGCTTTTTGGTTTTTTAACAGCCAGCGTGCAAAAACAGTCAAACACGCAAGAGACGACACACCACCGTCAGCGGAGGTGAATGTGGCAGAGGCAGATCTAATCCTGTTGTCATAATAATTGTAGTTGATATTAATCTGCTCTTTTGGTGTTTTGCATAGCTATTAAGCCTCTTCCTCCTTCCACATGAGGATTACCTGTGAGGAAAACAGCCTAAGAAGGGCAACTTTTTAAAACTGGACGCTTTTTAAAGATGGAGGCAGTGATTCATATTTATATGATCCAAGCATCTAAGCAGCTCTATTGCTCTCCTCAAGTTCTCTTGTGTTAGCATCTTAGCTGAACTTTCGCTCTGCCATCTCAACAGATAAGATTTATGTGCTGCCATTGTTCTGAATTGCTTTTCTCCAAAGCATACAGACGGGTGGACATTTTGAAAGTTATCCTTCCCTCATCTTCAGTCTGAAAGATTTCTAAGGTGGCAAAAACCGCTGCTCAGACCAGTTTAAGGTACATTTTTACTGATTAAAGGGGTCCACAGACCTGCATTCGGACCTTAGACGTTATGATCGGTTGATTACTGGATTGGATATTTACTCCAAGAGTGCATTAATGACTCATCCAGGAAGTCACAGAAGAACCCAAAACAGCGTCTAAGGACCTGCAGGCCTCGCTTAACTTAGTTAAGGTCAGTGTTTATGAGTCAACCATAAGAGAGACTGGGCAAAAGTGGCATCCATGGGAGAGTTTCAAGGCCAAAACCACTGCTGACAAAAAACAACACAAAGGCTCGTCTTACATTTGAGAAACATCTCGATGATCCCCAAGACTTGTGGGAAAATATTCTCTGGACTGGCAGGATTAAAAGCTGAACTTTTTGGCAGCCTGGCATAAAACTACAACAGCGTTTCATAAAAAGAACGCCATTGTTGGTGTGATGGTCTGGGTCTGCTTTTGCCACTTCTGGACCTGTAGGACTTTGTTTAACTGACGGGACCATAATTCTGCTCTCTACCAGAAAATCCTGAAGGGGGATGTTCAGCCATCAGTTTGTGATCTAAGGCTCAAACGTACTTGGGTTATGCAGCAGGACAATTATTCGAAACACGATAGCAAGTCCACCATTAAATGGCTTCAAAAATGGAGGTTTTGGAGTGGCCTAGTCGGAGTCCAGACTTAAATCTGATGGAGATACTGTGGCAACTTTGAACAGGCTGTTAATGGCTTGGATGGCTTTTTCCCCCTTAATGAATGAAATAATCATTTGTGTTTATTCAGGTTAATATTCAAATTAGTTGGATGATCTGAAACATTAAAGTGTGACAGATATGTGAATAAAAGAGAAATCATGAAGGGGGCAAACACTTTTTCCACATTCTTTGTTCACCAGAGTCTCCTCATCAATGCAAACTAAAGTTCCTGACAGGAGTTTTAAATCAAAGCCATTGTTTTCTGTTCTGTTCCATTTCCTTTTCTTTATCATTCATAACGTTCAATTTGAAAACCTTGTTTATAGATGTAGAAAATTGTATTTATATTTCTCAATTGTCCTTAATGCATGTGCCTTTAAAATGCTACAATTTTGTAAATAACAGACTCTAGATGTCTGAAAATGTCACACTGATTATTAGAAAGTTTTATTGTTGAAACAGTTGTGATTGTTCCCTTTTGTCAATGACAGGATAGTTCCATATTTCCAATTAAACCCTTCTCTCCCTTTTTTCAACACGTCTGAATGAGTTTGATAACCATTCCAGCAGTCCACACTGTTTACCTTCATATTTGTTTACGGCCGAGTCAATGCTTCCCAAAGCCTGGTTGTAAAAGTCAGATTGCAGAATGTCTGCAACAGCCCTTTAAATTTCCTGTTGTGATTGTTTTTGTCTTTATTGACTCTTTCTCAGTTTGTATTTCAATTTATGGGTTCCTCTTTCACATCCTTTCCTTTTTATTGTTGTTTAGTTTTGATTCTCTCGCCTCTTCCTCCTTCCATATCTTTGTCTTCCTCTTTCCCCTGGTGTTGTTTGTGTCTTGTATCATTAAAAGACCACTTCTCTCTCTCTCTCTCTCTCTCTCTCTCTCTTTGCCTCCCTCACTTCTTTCTGTCCTCCTCTCCCTAACTTTCTTCTGCATCCTCTCCCTCTGGGTGAGCCAGTGTGGTCAGATTGCTGACCTGCAACGTGCCCTGTGTATGTGTTTATCCTCCTCAGCTCTCTGTGGTAGTTACAAGCTTGTGGGCAAAAGATTCTTCATTTTGTTTCACTTTCTGTGTATTACATATCTTCGGCTCCCAATCCTTATCCAACCTCATCTTGAGCTTTTCCTGCTTTCCTTTCCTTTCTTTCTACATTTTCTTCTTTTGTCTTTCTTTTTTCTTTCCCTTTGTCTTAATTTCCTCCTTATCTCTTTTGTCTTACATCGCCTGTTTTCCTTCTGTGCCTCACTCTGTCTCTGCCTGCACCAGATGCCTCAGCAGTATGTGTTTTGTGCTTCATTACGCTGTCGTATGTTACAGGGAGCCAGAGAGAGCGGGCCCAGATGTGTTTGAATTCTATTGGTGTTGTATTGGCACTGTTTCTTAAACTGCGTACATGCTTATTAACCATGTGCTGGCATATGATTGCGTATTTATTACATTAGGTCATCTTGGGAGAAGCTGACCGAACTTATGGACTGAATTTAGTGGGGTTTTTTATGGATCCTGGCCACAATAACATTTCTGTCTTGCCTCAGGAACTCGTGTTCTCCTTTTACTAGTAGACTCTGTAGCTTCAGTTAATGGCTTCTGCCTCTCTGTCAGAGCTTTTTGGCACTTTGCCAGACATAAATGAGAGGCTTAGTGATTAGTATGTTATAGGAACAGGTATGATGTTTTTTTAACTAGAAAATGGAAATAAAGTGTTATGTAGGCTATCAAGGGTTATACTCATGTATTACACTCAACCAAAGTGAAAAGGGGCCACATATCAACGCCTGGAACAAAGGCTAGCGGAGCTAGGTGCTAATGTTAGCCATGCTCTACACCAGTGGCACACCGGGTTGCCAGATCTGTCTGGGCGCCTGCGCCTTCATGCTGCACTTTCCGATGATGTCACAAATATTGTTGACTACGGCAACTCCATGTGGACAAACCACAATGCAGCCGAGTTGATTGGTGGATTAATATTTTAATAATTCATTTCAAGATGGATATTCTTGTTTTTTACTTAAAGTGACCGATTTTTTTGTAAAGTTTTTTTTTCATGAAGATCCTTCTTTTGTAGCTAAAACTAATATTTTAACTATTTAATAGTAGAAAGATATTTGTAATGAAAAATATATAGGTTTATAAAAGCAAAAAAATATCATTTTAATGAGTAATTGTTTTGCTTTTCAAAATTGAATTATTTGTTTCTCTCACTTGTTAAACTATTGTTTAAGACATCAGTCACAGACCGTACTTCTGATAAACAGCAAAATCAGACAGCAAGTCATGGCCATTTGAGACACAATAAATGTCACAGAAAATTAAATATTTTATTCAAAATGATGTTTCTCACACCCTCAGCATCACCGCTAAACACACCGAGGGTTGAAACTGTATTTGTGGGTCTGTCGTTCATTACTCCCTTTATAACTTTTATTATTAAATGGCAGAAATTTTTCAGAAGTTTCAGGACTTTTCATACGTCTCATCATTAAATAAAAACGTTTTTCAACGCAAAACACACAGCATTGGAAAACTATCAAGGTACAGCAACAGAATGAGGTATTAATGAATTTACAAGGACTGTAATGGTGTCATTGTAGTAGCTTTATCATTTGAATCCAAACTTAAATTTTCAGCCCTCATATTTTTAGTGCTCTGTTTAGACAAGAGTGGCCTCTTTGGGACTGCTTAAGGACACTCATGTTTTTTGGAGTTGTTGCATAAGATCTGTTGCTGCAGTTTGTGTTTTGTTAAGAGTTGTTCATGGTGCTGATGCTGGTTTTGCTTGTTAGCTATAGTTATTTCTGTCTGCGAGCTAAAGAGCTGCCTTCCTCCCTGTCTGTATTGCCGTTGGCACAGCTTTGAGTGTTGTCGCTATGGCAGCGATGCTGAGCTGTGATGAGGCTGTGATGAGCTCTCGGACTGCAAGGTAGAATAAATATATCTGATAAAGAAGCATTGGTATTTGTGTGACATATTCATTAAATGTTTTCTTTCGATTCACGGAATTTTTACGTCCTGTCCTCGTTTAACCTCAACATGAGCTGTTTCCTCAGGTGAGCCGGGTAACTTAATTTCATGCCCTGTCTAACCTCCTTTACAGAGGCAGATATAGTACTTCACCAAGGTTTTTTACTGGCTAAAACGAGGCAGAGGTGGATCCTTTGTTACTCTCTGCACATATGGGCATGTGTACAGTGCACACTGGCTCAGTTGAGCACTCTTTACAAGCAACACAGGCTTTTTTCATTGAAAATTAGTATTCTTGGTGTATTTTTATGCACCAATTTGGCAATAGATGAAATCTAGTTGTAATAGCTGAGCCCACTCTTTGTGTTGATCACAATGAAACATTTCTTCGTTAGTCTACCAGACAGTGAGAGGATTTTGTGGCAATAACAAGCATTTACCTTCTTTGTGTGCATTTGTTATCATTATGTCGTGGCGTGACATAACTTTTCATCACATGGTGACATGCAATGTCACAGGCGTGAGGCTTCATATATTTAATAAACATCACTGAAATGTATTACTGGGATGAAACTAGAGAAAATGAGAGACAGACAGCGAGCATTAATCATTGACATCAATCTGCATGCAAGTAACGAGAGATTCCATTTTCATGATTAAATGTCCTGTTTTTTGTTTTGTGTGTTTTTTCTCTGTATACCTGTCAAGTCTAGTTAAGCGCATGAAATTCACTGCAGTCTCTGTTAGCAGACACAAACGGTGACAGCTGTCTCTTGAATGATCCCTCTGCAGGTCAAACGTGCACTCACAGATACATTGTACCCCATAGTTTACATTTAATTATTGGCAGGGACATTTTAGTGGCAGCTGGATATAGTAGACGCCTTTCCCTTTAGGCACTCTTTATCTTAGTACAATAATTGGCGACGTGTCTGTCTGTGTTGATTTGCACGCAACACTGTTGCTCCATTTGTCCTTGATAACTCTCAGAGGACTTCTTGGGTATACTGGTTTGAAACTGGAACCATCAAAGAACTCAGAAATATGGACAGATTATGGACAAGTCCAGATTGTTATATTCCAAATGTTGCACCATCAGTCAACATTCAGAGTCCTATGCCTCATTCCATTTACTTCAGAGCTGGGAATGACATCACCCCCAATTTGAATGCTATCCATTTTCTATGATCTCTTTGAGGCAGAGCTGGAAAACAAGTCAACTTTGCGGAAACACTCACAAGGAGACGTAGTAAGCTCTCTTTAAAGCACTTCTCTGTGTTCATATTAAACAACATAAAAGGGGATGTGTCACGTTTCTGTTGGAACCATTCACGAGAAATCACGGTTTAATTGTTGTTTTGTCAGCTGTTGCTGGTGCTGCATAAACATGTTTGAATATGGGTCTGTCCCTGTATAGCCAGCAGCAGGTGGACCATGTGATGCTTTGTTAAAGCTCCACAAAAACGTGTGCACTCTGAAACTTTGTAAATGAGTCAAAAGGCACAACTTTAATTTTTTTGCTGTGTAGTTGGCGCAGAGATGCTGAGCCACCATGCAGTTATCCTGGGGTTAAAACAATCCTTTCCATGCAAATTGGCCCTTATTTAATTAAAGGCCACGTATTTTACCCCTTTCAGACAAGTTTATATTGGTCTCAGAGGACCCCAAAATATGCTTGTGAAGTCTGTTGCTGAAAAAGCACTCCAGTATTGGATTTTTGCATGCTTAATATTCCCTCTGTTTTAGCCCTTCTCAGAACAAGCTTTTTTTGTGTCTGTGGCTTTAAATGCTAGTGATCTGTCTCACTCCGCCCCTGACAACGCCCCTCAGGAAATGGATGTGGCTCTGAGCTGAGAGGAGGATCAGGAGAGGAAGGCGGAACTCTCCCCCGAGCGGGGAAGGCCAACCGAACCTGGGGGCGGGGCTAATACCCAACATGACACGAATAGCTGAGAATGTCTTGTTTCATCACACATTTTCTGAAAGGTGTGGGGGGGGGGGTTCTGATTCTTGGGGGGGGATTGTGGACAAGCCAGGGGCACATATTTTTGTTAGAAAAGCCTGAAAAAGTGTATTTTGCATAATATGTGACATTTAAGTATCTATTGACGAGGACTGAAATAGCAGGGTATAAATTAGGCGTGCACAGTATTATCCATCTGGTATCAGAATCAGTAGATTTTAGCTTAAAAAGGCAAATATCAGTATCAGCAGATATAAAAATTTCTGCCAATATTTACATCTGATATTTAGCCTGTGTATTTCAAATATTGACAGTAAATTGTGTCCATATATGCTATTAAAATAGTGGAGTTTCAGGCTGAACCAACAGACCTATGTTAGTTAGCCTTTTTCTTTATTTATCCTCAGGACTGAAGTTTGTGTCCTTGGTCATCCTCAAACCTAAAAGTGTGTCCAGAAGGACTGAAACTTCTTGTCTGAAAAGCATATTTAAATACCGGTAAGGATATTGTTATCGGCTAAAAATTAATCTGTAAATATTGGCATATCAGATATCAGAAAAATCCAACATCGTGCATCCCTTGTAGAAAAAGAGTAAAAATGAGTGTACTGTCCGTGAAAGCTAATGGAAATGAACTGCAGTTTTATGATGCACAAACTGTCCAGGGATCAGGAAACAATTCCACCTCTGTATGGCTTTAAAAGTAATGATGATAAATGATTTTTAAATAAGGTCAGTAAATATTACTTTGACAGTGCTGTAACGAAGCTATAACAAGGAGTTAAATCAGTCTGAGACTGATAGTGTTTAGTTTGTGTAAGATTTGCTCATAGTGTTGCCATTTGTTATTTGGTAACTTGGATTCAGTTCTAGCCTCTAGTAAATATGCTGTTTGTTTCGCACAAGCACAACACCTACGCCAGGGGTCGGCAACTAAGTTTGGCCTTGGGCCAAATTTTTTTCTGACCAACTCAATGGCGGGCCAAAATTACATCTTCATCAGGCAAAACCTGTCTTTCCTACTAAAAAATACTTTTTTTCTCATCTATACTATTATATCTTGTACAAAAATGTAATTTAATAAAGTTATTTATTTAAAATCAATGAATTTGCTACAGGCTGTTTTTATTTATTTATTTGATCTTTGAGCCAAGCATGTTATTTGTTTTAATTCAATGAAACAGATTTTGCACTTTGTCTGTTACAGTGACACACAGAGAGCGATTTTTCTTTTTTTTTCCTCCTTTTTCTCAGAGCACACATGTGCCAGTTAAGTTCCTACCTCAAACCAGTGTGTGTCTGAAGTCTAGCAGATGCTGCTTTATTTTATTTTATCACGACTTTTGAATAAATGTCCTGAAATCTGTGTAGATTTGTCATTAATCAATGTTATCTGGTGGGCCAGGTATTGGGCCGCCAGTTGCCTACCACTGACCTACGCTTTAAGTAAATTAAAGATGTGATGCCATAAAAATGCTTGTAGATTTGATTTGAAGTGCTGTTAAAATGTACAGTTTGAGTTTAAAGAAAGTCTGTTAAAGAGGATTTGTGAAACATTTCTGAATTGTAGCCCTGTAGCTGAAGAAAAACTTGAAAATGACACCCAGGTACCAACCATTCGATTGGAATTTAGGCAAAAAAGAACAAAAAAATCCTCTCTCGTTTTTACTCATGTCCTGGAAGGCTAACACCTCAGAGAAGGATTTCTTAGTTTACATGCAGTGTTTTCATGCCAACCCGTGATTTCTCAGAGCTTGTGAGCAGCAGGAGCATGCCCCGTCTTTTAGCTTCAGACACAAGAGGTCACAGCAGGTATCTCCCTCAGCCGGAAATCTACACACGCTGACATCATGTTGGCTAACACTGTCACAAGTGAGCCGGGCCTTTTTACTTACAGTGCAGCAGACAGAAGACGCAGACGCCGTCACGGTTTGCAGCACAGACATGCTCACACATAGACGGAGACATGCTTGGTTAAGCTGCATTAGCTTATGTCAGGAAACATCTTGGAAATTGGCATCAGCATGTGCATAAACATGGATTATGCAGACATGTGCTGTTCATGAGTACGCACAAACATTCCAGATGTGAGCATGTAGCCCGTCTATGAACCGTCTCGAAAAGCTCCAGAGGAAAACAGACCCAGAAATTTAGCATTGTGGCACTTGTGTGGGTGTTTTTGTCTGTGTATTCTCTAGAGGTCTGTAGGGATTTTCTCGTGCCAGTTGTCATTATTATCCCTGTCTGCGTGGATGTGCCCGTGCGGCGTTTGACCGTGCATTCTGCAAGCAAGGCCGTTTCTGTGTTGGTGTGCGAGTGCAGACTTTTGTGCGAGGGCACAGGAGGCCAGATGCAGTGTACCAAAGCTCTGATCAACAGTGACTGTTCCTGCCAAGCTCCTCTCCCCCTCTTTGCCCTCCTCCTCACATCTCCTCTGGTTCTTTCTAGTCCCACAACAACACACAGTACAGCTGTAAGAGGAGGCTAATTGTTCTCAGACTGACAGATTTGTAAACCAATGGCGTCTTTCTGCAGACAAACATATGAAACGCATCGCTCCCCTCTTCCTCCTTTTCCTCTCTTTTTTTGGCCCCTCTCCCCCCACAGTGGTACTGATGTTGCACATCTTCAGATGTGAGTTATTTTGGGCTTGGGAGTTGGAGTCAGCTTTTCTTCTCTCTTTCTCCTCTCCCTCTTTCTTTTTTTTCCCCCTGCTCTCTTCTTCATTTTCTCTCGTGTGCAGCAGGACAAGCCCAGCGTAAACACGAGTGCAGAGAGATGTCTATGCTACTCAGTGACTCACTCCTACACCCACACTCACTCGCTCCGCCGCTCACCGCGTTTTGTGTGCATACCCGCGCTTTGACGATGCACACGCGTCAAGTCTCGAGTGTTTGTGTGCATGTCGCCTCATGCATTGTAATGTATCTGTGTGCTTATGTGGTTTAAGTAGGGTTAAGGACACTGCTGATGGAGCACATAGAGAGGTCAACTCACTGTCCTTTATATAAGGCAGCACAATGGCTGTGGCTCATCCCTGCGCTGCTCCATGCAGCCCTGCCTACTCGTTGAAACTCTCTACAGTCCACCTCTGTGTGGTGACTTTTGTTAATATTTTTTGCTGCCTGCCTACACCACAAGTCCATCTCTTTGCCCTTGTTTTTATCTCTTTTCCTACCATTTTTGCCTCACATTATCGCGTTTATTTTTATCTAAGACCGCCGCACATTGATTAGCAGTCCTGAAAATACAACGGTGTCAGCACAGGTCAAAATTCAAGCAGCGTGTGGGCAGAATTGAACATTTCCACATCTTTATAATGACATGAGTTGCTTAAAATAATGCAGATAAAACTTACAAAAACATGTTTCTTGTTCCTGCACAGCTTACATTCATTCATTTATCATCTCCAGCAATAGCTATATAGTAGTAGGCTTTGTTGCTAGTGTCCTGCATGTGATAATGATTCAATTTCACATCAACAACTGCAGTGAAGACATCAAGGTCTTAGGGAAGGTGGTAAATATGGTAATGTGCTAATGCCAGTTTTGCCACTGAGCTAATTATCAAGTCAAGTGTAAGGCAAGATGCTCCACATAAAAAGACAATGAAAAAGATGGTAGTTTGATAGCTGTCGAATAGAGAAGCGACACCATACTGAGGGAAAAAACACTAACATGTTGGACCAAAAGACAGACAGACGGGTAAAAAGATGACAGCTAACAAAACAGCAAAATGGAAGTGGCATTTGGCTTTGATTGAGTGAATTTGGTTCTGAACTTAGTGTTGTATTTGTGATATTTGCCTTGTTTTCAGTGACTTTTCAGCATTGCAAATATCACTATTGTAATATTGCTCCTCAGATGTAATACTCTTGTTTATTTTCACTCTATTTAAAGCAACATTTTGCACAGACGAGCCCATCTGCTCCTCGCAACAATGTCTTTCTTCCTCCCTTCTTTGTTTTCATCCCTTCCCTCCCTCCCTCCCTCCTCCTCACTTCCTCCAAATCTTCTGTCTGGCCATGTGTGCGCCCCCAGCATGCCCCCAGCCTGCCATGACACGCTTCGACCTCAAGTTTGGGAGGGAGGGTCGCCCACCTCGTGATTCACTCTTGCACTTTTGGCCTGGTGAGGCAGATTGGAAGCCAGTATGTGTCCTCACTACTGGATGAATATTTTTTGGCCATGCTGCACTGTTTGGCTGGGACTTTTAAAAAGCAGGGACTTGGCTTTCTTGCATTTGGCAGAGGGAAAGTATACTAGAAATGATACTGTGTCTGTACTTCTTGAAATACTGCTACCTGTATCTCTCAAATATTAGAAAATTGGGAAACACAAATTGTTACAAAATGGGCCATTTATACAAAGAGTATTCCCATTCCCCCCTTGCATGTGTTACCCTTTTATTGATTCATAAATCAATAATGGTTAATACAATTAGGCTTTTTGATATTTAAGGAACTGTTTTCTACAAGTGATATCAAATAAACAAAAATATGTAAGGTAAAATAAATGATTCAATAAAATTCCCCCCATTTAAAGCGACGGACCTAATTCAACAGAGGTCCAGCCAACTGGTGCTAGTAGTGTCACAGTTAGTGAAACGGGGATCACCTGGGTGCAGTGAATGTGTCTCAAGTAATGATATTATAAAGACACTTGTGTTTGGAAGGTCCAGTCACATGTTCATCAGTATTACTGGCTACCATTACACCATGAAGACAGAGGAACACCCCAAGCAACTCGGAGCAAAGTTTATTGAAAAGTGTAAGTCAGGAGATTGATACAAAAATTGTTCAATGCACCGAGCATTCCCTGGAGTTCAGTTAAATCTATCAAGAAATGAAAGGAATATGGTACATGTGTAAATCTGCCTAGATCAGGCCGTCCTCACAAACTGAGTGACCATGCAAGAAGGAGACTGGTGAGAGAGGCCACCAAGACACCTATGACTAGCAGCTGAGATTGGAGAGACTCTGCATACAGCTGTTGCCTGAGAAAGTCACTGTTGAAGAAAACTCAGATTAAATCTGGACTAGAGTTCACCAAGAGGCGTGTTGGAGACTCCATGGTCAAGTGGATGAAGTTCTTCGGTCTGATGAGATCAAAATGGTGCTTTTTGGCGTCGGACAAGGCGCTATATTTGGTAGACACCAAACACTTCACATCGCCACAAACACACCATCCTCACTGTAAAGCACAGTGGTGGCAGCATCATGGTGATGGGATGCTTCTTGGCAGCCGGCACTGGAAGGCTTGTAAAGGTAGAGGGTAAAATGAATGTGGCAAAATATAGGAAAATCCTGCCGGACAATCTTATTCAGTCTGCAAGAGAACTACAGCTTGGGGGAAGATTTATTTTCTATTAAGACAGTGACTTGAAGCATGCAGGGAAAGCTACAGTAATGGTTTAAGGACAACAAGGTGAATGTTCTAGAGTCGATGAGTCAAAGCCAAGACCCCAATCCAGTAGAGAATTTGTTGCTGGACTTATAAGGGCTGTTCACACCCAATCTCTGTACAATCTAACAGAGCTTGGGCAGTTTTGCAAAGAAGAATGGAGTAAAATTGCTCTGTCCAAATGCAAGCCTGACTGAGACCTATTCACACAGACTCAGAGCTGTGATCAGCCACAGATGCATCTCCTAAATACTTTGTAGAAATCTATTTTGACTTTGACATTAAAGGGTTTTTTTGGCATAAAAGCCAAGTTATATTGACCATGACTGATTTATAAAATCAATAATAGAGTAAAACATCCATGGGGGTGAATACTTTACTAGGCCCTGTAAAGAGGCTTTGTTTTTGGATGGATCCTCAGTATTATCTAGAGTGAGCTGCACAAATTAGCTCATTTTTCCGCAGCTGAATGCATGAATACAAATAAATGTCAACAATATTGAAGCTTTCCTCATAGACTCTAACACTGCATCATTGTGCCTGTCTGCAAGGCCAGTTCGACCGTCTGTCCTGTAAAAACAAAAATTAAAAACGGCTCACGTGCTTGGTCTCAATTATTTTTCATACGACACCCTTATTAATGAGTTCACAATGAGAGCATGAGCTGCAACCTGTCCCAGCTGTCCCGGCAAATTTAACCTGCGCTGGTCTGCCAGCAGCTAATCATGAATTGAGTGGCTGTTTTGTTGTTATGGCGCTAGAGGTAATTTCATTCTGAAATCCAGGGTTGTCTCTGGAGTCTATCAGTTCAAGTCAGATTAGTAATGACTGGTTTGTATTCCGGGCAATAATGCTGTGAATGTAATATTATTATATTAGATAGATTAGATTTTGTATTGTCAAATGATAACCAGTGATATCCTTCTTGCTCTAGCTTCAGGAGGTGTATGCCTTCCTTTTGTCTCTCTCCCTTCTGTTTCATCATCCTCTGCAGCCCGTTTATACATGCATTATTTAGTTATGTTCTAAATACAATGGCAAATGTTGGTTGTCAAAGGCTACAAGTGCACTCCTTAATCAAAAAATAATGTCTGCTTTCTTCGATAAATTCACAAACAGCGGTGCAGCTCTGTCAAACTATGATTTACACACAAAAAAACCCTTCTCTTCTCAATCTTTAATTACTCAACTAATACAGTACACTCCCAGCAAACAGCACAGCCAAACATCCAAAAGCACGACGTGCTCCTGAGTCATGAATTTCACCCTTGAAGTTCCAGAAGCTGCAAATGCTCCCAGCTGTAGCATCCTCGCATTTTGCAGTCCAGCTCCCTGCAGCCCCTGCGACACTGTACCATCCAGCTAGCGTCATGCCTCTGCAATAGTCAAAGACGATTCCTGACATTAAGCCGGTAATTTGGAACGAAGGGGAATTTACCCCAAATAGCACAGAACTCCCTCGGAGCGGAGTACAGAGCAAGCTGTTGTTATTGGGTCACGGATGAAACATAACAGGGACTCTCTCTCCTCTTTCTGTAACCTTGCTGCAACTGCATTATCACAGCTTTAGGATGGTTTACATGGATTGTGTTTATGGCCGAGGATTTAATTGAAGCCAGCACCACCAGTGTCTTGGGAGTGAAGTTGAAATCAGCTCTGAGGTCCAATAATAACTGTAAACTCCAGATTATAGGTAGCACCGGTGTATAAGCCGCAGTCTGTTGTTCCCTCCCAGAGGGACAAAAAAGGTTTAAACGGTCCTATGTGAGGTTTCTGCTGCATTCAGGAAAGTCCAAAATGTGCAGTTTTTGCACAGCTGTGTTGCTCTTTTAGTGCAGTACCTTCTGTTTTTGCCTTTCAGAGATTGCACAACTGTTAGCTATGATACGGTAGTTGAGCTTTCAGCCTGCAGTTTCATAGTCAGTCTGTGCACCTCTGTCCGTCACTATTTGACTTCAGTTGTGGAGTTTTGATCAAACCAGCTTACCAGTTTTCTTCAAATGCAGGATTATGACTAGAGTTTTAATAGCACAATTGAAAACACGTCTGATTCTGCTGAAAATACAGGTATTGGTATCAGTGAGTACATGTTTATGCACTGATCCAATAGGGTTTTGTAGAACTTAATATTTTGCTTCATTTAGCCATACTTTATGAACCTGAAATCAATTCTTTGCTGCTTGAGAACACTGCACAAACAAATTACAGCTTTTAGAGCAGTATGACATTCTTTTTTCTATATATGTAGTTGCTAAAAACCCTTCCAGACTGGCGTTATAAAGTATAAAGTGACACAGGTTATTAAAAGTTGAATAACTTCTGAACCATAAATCATAGCCTCTTGCTTTACTACTTCAAAGCTAGCAATGTGCCTTTCCAATGATGCTGTCCATGCTTTCAAATTCCTTACAGAAACATTTTTTTTTTTTACTTTAAAGATTAAATTTACACCAGTAGATAAGGTATTGAACGGCTTTTTATCCATTTTCAAAAATCCATTTTTGATTATTTATTGCCAGGCAGTAAAACTCACAACAATTAGCAGGAAAAAAAACAACTTACAGTGTCACAGGGAAGCTGTACATTATGATTCTGTTTTTTAAGCCATGTTTACTTTAGGGCTAAAATTAATCTGCCTGTTTTCCACAGCACAGTCGTTCCAGAAAGTTTACACTGGTTTTGGTACTGGAATTGCAATCTGCCAATTTGCAACGCTTTGGTATCGGCAAGGAAAATGGTATAGGAACATGAATTATGTTCCTAATGATGGACAAAAAAGATGGAAAAGGACAGAAATGCTTACAAAAATGTTCAAAATACAATTGGGTTACACTTCCTGTTAGGATTAAGGTTAGGGTAAGGAAAGATGAAAGGTACAATCAATTCCCCCAGTCACGGTGACCCACAAATGATTTGGAGGAGGAAGTGAAGGGTAGTGAAAGGAATGGAATAATGGAGCAATAAAACTCTCACTCTTATGACAAACTTGAGACTTTTTATGACAAAAGTAACTATCCTGACCTGCAAAACCTAATAACAAAACATTTGATATACCTGACCAGACAGTGTGCCTGCAGAAGAAAGCCCATCCACTATGAAAACACACTAACACAGTTAATGTTGCTAAAGCTAGCCACCGTTTGTGTGACTACTGCTAAAATGGCAAATACTTCATACCACCAAATTATGTCACTACCTTCCTGACAGAGTTGGTGTTTGACAGTGGTGGTCTGCAGGAGGGGGTGTCTAACAGCAGTGGTCTACAGACACACCCCTCATCTGGTCTACATTGTGGGGCATCACAGCACAGTGTTAGCTGTAAAGCAGCTCGCAATTCACAATGAATTGGAGCAGTAGTGCCAGCTTGTGTGAAGCATGTGATGATTGTGGTCATGACACATCTTTACTCTTTCTCAGGGTGTATATGTCTCAGCCAGCTTTAAAAATGAAAATGTAGGTATTATAAAAGTGTATCCTACAAACTGGATTTTATGATTTGCTGAAGTGGGGAAAGCCTTATGTCTTTGAATAGCCCTGAAAATAACACAGACCCCTTGTAGTTTCAGTGCCAAGCAGACTAGTTAGTTGTCGCATTCGGTGCACAACACTGATTCATATGTCTGCATATGTTTTTAGATGTGACATTTCCAAATGGTGTCTCATTTGCCCATTTTAGACTAGTTCACTTTGCTGGGTTACACTCAGTCTCACTCAACTCCCCATAGACCTAAAAGATGGGAGAAAAGTACCTTTGTCCTCCTGGTTTGCTTCTCAACCTCTTGTGCCTAATTGGCATCGAATTCTGACATTTACACTCTTCGCCCTCAGTGACACAGCTCTGTTTCTGCTATGAAATGGCTCATTAGTCAGGAATAATTTCTCTTTTCTCTGTTGATATCACCCTTTTGTTTTCACCCATCCATCAGAATCCTGCTGGCCATAAGTATTCAGAAGTTGAAGCACCTTTGGCAGCAATTGCAGCCTCGATTCGTTTTAAATATGACGCAACAAGCTTCGCACACCTGGATTGGGGGATTTTCTGCCTTTCTTCCTTGCAAATCATCTCAAGCTCAGTCAGCTTGGATGGGAGTGTCAGTTGAAAGTCATTTCCAGGTCTCTCCAGAGATCGTCTATAGGGTTCAAGTCAGGCTTCTGGCTGGACCACTCCAGGACAGTCACTCCTGTGTTGTCTTGGCTGAGGGTCATTGTCATGTTGGAAGGTAATCCTTTCAGCTTTCCCTCAATCTTGACAGTCTCCCAGTCCCTTCTGCGATAAACACCCCCACAGCATGATGCTGCCATCACCGTGCTTGACTGTTGGGAAGGTGTTGACTAGGTGACCAGCGGTGTCTGGTTTCCTTGAGGCAAGTTCAATCTTGAATTCGTTAGACCAGAGGATCTTGTTTCTCGCAGTCTGAGTCCTTCAGCTGCTTCTTTGCAAACTCAAACGGGGCTTTCGTGTGTTTTGCAATGAGGAGAGGCTTCTGTCCACCCACTCTGCCATAAAGCCAATATTGGTGGCAGGCTGCAGTGATGGTTGTCCTTCTTCAACTTTGTCCCATTTCCACATCTCTGGAGCTCAAAAATGTCTAAATTCTGTTTTCACTTTGTCTTTATGAGGTACTGAGGGTAGATTAATGGAATAAAAATGAATTTAAACGATTGTAGCATTAGGCTGCAACATAACAATGAAGGAAGTGAAGGGGGTTTGAATACTTTCTGAACGCACTGCATATCCTAAATTAAAGATATATACATATAATATTCCTTAAGTCATATTTCTCTATTCAACAGCCCTCTTGGGATGCTCCACAGTCCAGTTTCAAGGAATCATCACAGCTCATGGCATTAGGAAATAGACTCCATCAAAAGGTGTCACTGAAGCAACATGAGCTTAGTTCAACTTATCCTCACACCCAGCGCTGGACAGCTCCAGTCCAACGCTCTGGTCCAAAATGGAGGATTCCTGTCTGGCATCACTCCTAAAAGGCCCCCCTCAACCCCCCTCCTCCTGAATCTGACTTAGCAGGGATGAGAGACCCCGACAATAAGCCCAAACTGTCACAAAATGGAGGACATCGGCTCTCGGCTGAGCGGTGGGGGATTTCCACTGGCCATGTGTGAGATTAACTCACCTCCGAGGTTCCATGCTGTGCTGACTCTGCTGGCAGAAGTGGAGAGAGATGGGAGCGAGGGAGTAAGAAAGGAAAGATGGAAAGCTATTAAAATCAAAGGTTATTACATCGCTGCCAAGGTTAAAGGAGCTCAGTTGGCTGGTAGATTTGGCAGCTTTGACTGAGCTTCAAATCCAGCAGGCCTTGTGTGCAGTCATGTTGAGATGAAAATATTAGCTGTATTTTGGAAGGGAGGGCTATTGTTGCTAAAATGTTGCTTTGTGGAGCATTTTTCTGTTTCACCGGGGTGGAAAAAAATCGTCCTGGATGCTATCGCTGAGACAACATTTCTGCAGCAGTATTGTCATCCTGACTTGTGTGTGACAAATATCGAATATCGCTGGTGCCAGATATAACATATAAAATGACAGTGGGGTAATGGCAAAAAAAAGTGAAGAGATAAAACATGAGAAGAGGCAAACTCATACCAAACTGCAGTAAAAATATACACTTTAATCTCTTAATTTATGAGATTACAACTTTTTTTCAGAGACAGCAGTCGGGCTGAACGATTTGGAGAAATAATCTAATTGCAATTTTTTTACCCAATATTGCAAGTACAATTTGAAATACGATTATTCCTTCAGTTCCTCATTTTATGTATTTTCTGACAAACACAAGCAATAAGCCATTCTATAGCATAACCAACACAATATTAGATTAAACAAGGGCTGAACAATTTTGAAAAAATACTTTTTTTGTGATGATCTTGACTCATATTGCAAATTTGATTTGAATTGTTGTATTGAAAGGAGTGATGATTTTTATGTCATTCTCATTTAATAAGAAAAAAGTACAAAAATAAAGAAAGTGGGTTTTTTTATAGACTATTCTAAAAAATTGGCACTTGAATGATTGCATGATTATGTAATGCATAACATCTCTGCTGCAAAAAAGTTTTAAACTGGCATTTTGACATAAAGTTCAGGTTAAAAAAATATTGCACATTCCGTGATTTGAAAACGGTAGCAGGCCATATTACAATTTAATCTAATTTTCGATTAAATGCCCAGTCCTACTGCCTTTTCAGGCCCTCTGTTGCCCTGTCCCTACTTTTTTAGATGTATTGCTGCCATCAATTTCAAAATGAGCTGATATTTTTCATGAAGTTGTAAAATGTCTCAGTATAAACATCTGATATGTTTCTGTTGTGAATCAAATATGGGTTGATGAGTTCTGCAAATCATTGTATTATGTTTTTACACTGACTGCCCCAACTTTTTCAGAATTATGGTTGTACAATTTATATTATTGACTGCTTTGTGTGGTGAGTTATATGCCGTATTTTATGCCTATAATAGTGTGTATTGCTGAGCATGTTATCTAATCATATTGCATACTGCATCCTATTGCACACTAATTGTTGTGTTGTGTATCACAGTATTGCATTGGGTATCATATTGTTTATACTATTCAGCTGCTCCAATCCCTTTTGGAGACCCTAATGAAGTTGTTAGCTAGATCAAGCAGGTAGAAACAAATGCCAGGGCGTCCTTTGCCCACCATGTGTTCACATGACATCCACCAGCCCATCTGTGTGCCACACCTGGCAGCTCCCAACAACTGGAGACGCATTAAAAATGAATGAAAACCACTCAAGAGAAGAGGAAATGAGGAATTAATCCAAGCTAGTGTGTTAATTTTGAAGAGTGTAACTTCCATTCGTATGACAGATAATGACGGCGCTCATAGAAGAGCGAGGGAGGGGCAGGGGTGGTTGGCACACTGGAATTGTCATTCATAGCCTCGTTCCTCCTGTTAGCGCCTGTCGTTTATTTTCCCACTGCGTCATTGTCATTTGCCGTATAATTTTTTTCTCATCCCGCCCCTACAAAAACGGCACCTGTCACTATGGGTGCGTGCAACCGCGTTTATGTGTACGCATGTGTGTTTGTCTCCTCACACAGAGAGCAACACAAAACCTCAGCCTCCTTTTGGAAAATGCAAATGGGTTCTATTTGTGGCCCGCTCCTGTCAGAGAGTGGGTGAGCGTATTGAAAGAAGTTTTTTGTGTGCGACTCGCTGCGGTGTGTGGCTGCATCTGCGAGTGTGCACATAGTGTCAGCTCGCCTTTGTGCATCTGTTTAACACTAAGTGTCTTTGCTTTGGCTGTTTGTATCTGTGTCCTTGGCAACAGGGTGCTTTGATTTATTTTTTCTTATTGGTGCAATGTGTCAGTTTTGACAGTAAAAAAAAGATGTTTGTGTTTATTTGAGGAAGGTGCGTGTGTAAAATGCCACTGTTCACACTAAAATATTTCACTGGGAGTTCAGCTTCCTGATCCTCTTCCTTGCAGGAGTGGAGAGGGAAACAAACAATCTGACTGAGTGTGAATCTGTTTACCGTGTTTATGTCTGTGTGAGGTAGAGGGCTGTTTGTGTGTCTCTGTGTATGCATCCGAAGCAAATATGTTAATGCACTCAGCTTTAAAAGTACAATCTGAGCAACTTTTGCCTTTTTTCTCTCTCTCTTTTGCCTTCTCCTCTTTCTGATATCCCCTCCATCCTCTGTCCATTCAGGAGAAGAACAAGGACAAAGACAAGCGTTTCCGTCCACTCTACGATATCCCCTACATGTTCGAGGCCCGCGAGTTCCTGAGGAAGAAGCTCATTGGGAAAAAGGTAACTGCTATATTTATTTTTCTGCACAATATTATGAAAAAAAATGTACATAAAGAAAATTTAAAGGCACCCGTGGGGCTGTGATAGATCCCAAATTTCCACTGGGGGTCAGGATGTGAGGTTGAAAGTTAGTCCTTTACAGTTCTAAATGGCCCGCAATTACCATCAGTGAAATTCTAACTACACTGAATACAGTCTCTACACTTTACAAAAATCAGATTTACCTGGTGTGGAGGAGATCAATATCATAAATTCCTCAGTCCTGCAGACCTCCTAGCATTTAGTGTCATCTAGCTAGATGACAAGGGTCTTGAAGTCTTGTACTGAGCTAAGACGCTAGCTGAGCCCCTTAAGCAAAGAGAAAAAAAAATCCTCATTTTGTCCCAGACATGCTTTTAATTGAAACAGTGATATACTATCAACCAAATAAACCCAACTGAGCGATGATTTGCTGTGCTATGAAACGGCTCCCATCACAACAAGCGGGACTGGAAGTTGGTGACACGGACATCACTGAGCAAATACGAGCAATATCTGTACTGAAAAACTTTAAACTGGATGGCTTTGTGGAAACGGACCAAACAGGAGCGCAGTGTGATACCGGTCACCAAGGCTTTAGACTGAGATTTTTTTAATTACTGGCTGCTGCCGTTTCAACTTGAGTTTTTTTTACTTTTTTTTTTTTTGCCTGAGCACTTCACTACCTTCGGGACACATTAGCTGCTTAAAAATTAAGAATGATGGCGCGCCGGTGGTCGGGTGGTTGGGGCGCGCGCCATGTGCACGGGCGACCGGGGTTCGAATCCGGCCCGTCGCACTATTTCCTGCATGTCTCTCTCCGCTCTCTCCCCTGTTTCCGACTCTGTCCACTGTCCTATCAAGTAAAGGCAAAAAGGCCAAAAATAAATCTTAAAAAAATAAAAAATAAAAAAATTAAGAATGATTATGGGGAAGTTAACTCGTGATGAATCTAGAAACCTTAACACGTTAAAAAAATGAACGCAATTTAATCATGACCAAGTTTGACCACAATTTCCTCCTGTACGGTGTTCTTGTTGACCGCTATGTTTGATTTTTCTCATAGTCTTGGTCTTTAGATAGTCTTGGTCACATTTCTACTCCTACTGTTTATACTTTTTGTCCAGTTTTATTTGGCGACAACTCAAACATTTTAGTCCAGTTTTACTCTGTAAAGAGTCCTTAAATTTTAGTCTTTACTGTTAGTCCAAGCATTTATTCTCTTGCTTAAATCTGGTACCAAATCATGGTAGTGTGTTCTACACGCTTTGCCACAAATACAAATACAAATATTAACTAATTACTGTAAGCAGTAAGTGACTAACAGGGTTCCCACAAAACTTAGTCTTAAATAGTCTTATTTTTACTTGTGAGAGGTAAAGATGCATCTTTATCCATTCTTAGTTTTCTAGTCATCTTTATACATTTTTAAAGTATTATCTGTAAATGCTTGTCCTATTCACAGCTGTGCAGCTTGCACCTATCTGTCTGTCAGCCCTTCCTCTCAGTGGGAGCAAGGAGAGGTGGGAGCACTCTGCGGAGAGCTCTCTCAGTGCTAGAGAGATATTAGCAAAGTAATATAAGAAGTATCGCATTCAGCCAAAGAGAAAGGAATCGTCATTATTGTGGTGTGGAGCGCAATCCCTCATGTCCTCATCTCTTTCGCTCCCTCTGATATACTTTTATTTTTTACTATACGTGCCCTTGCTAGTTTTAACTGGTTATATTAAAGAGACGTGTCAGTGTATGCATTATATACTCAGTACAGGTCAAATGAAATACTATCACTTTTTCTTTGTTCAGGTGTTGGACAGGTCTGAAACAGTCGTGTATTTGTATGTAGAGGATCTTTGTCTCATTTCGAACATGCAGTTACAACCAACTAATGACTTGGTAGCTCATTGTTCTCCAATGCAAGTATGTTAATCAACTTTATTACCCCTAACAAGCCTCTATTGACCCAAAGAGGGATTCCCCCAGTGACTCTTCCTGCACAAAGGCACTGACTAGTAACCCACACTCACATTTCTTGAAGCCTCAAGCTTGGTATCTATTTCTTTGCCTCCCTCACTTTGAATACTGAGTACTCCCATTAGATGCCCAGAGGCTTGGTATTGGTCCGGGCTCACCCTTTAAACAAGCAGTGTTGATTTCCCCCCTCATGTGTCTATTGATTTACCAGGTCTGTGCCCCTTAGGGGCCTCTGTGATTTACACATATCTGACCCAGCAGAAGCCAGCGCTGTGCCCGGGAGAACCTAAGACACCAGTGTCCAACCTGAACATCTTTTTTGAGCTAAATTTGTCCCAACACTTACAGTGATCACAGAACTTTTGGAGACGGTATAACTAAAGTAAGCATTAGTAAGAAACTAGCCCCACCCATTGATAAACATAGCTATTATTAATGATATTTTTGAGTTTTTGACACACACAGTTGGGCTGTTTTATTAACTAGTCTCCCATCTGTAAATCAGTACAAACAACACCCACATTGCTGTTATTGTGGCAATTTAACCGCCTCCAATGGCAGTAACGGCAGACAGAGAGAGAAGGCAGCTGTAGCTCACAGGCATGCCGAGGGCCATTGTCCACTGCCTAAGTTGATGATGGTTTATTTTCCTTTTTTCAAATAGCTACCGCTTAACTCTTGTCAGAGTCTGTGGGGGCACATCATAATGGGAACCCTGCTGAAAAAGATTGGAATCTTTTTTTTTTTTTTTTGTTAAAGTCTACATGGAAATCCAGTTAAAGGGTGGCTAGATGGAATAATAAAACTGTAATACTGATGCAAAATAATACCAACACAAAAACTTCCTGAGTCAGAAATCGCGCCATAAATTTAATGCTGTTTTTCAGCTGACTGTCAAATATCAGATTGTAAAGCTTAGACTTCCCAAAATCAATTCTCAGCCTTTATATTTTTTCCAAAATAATCCCAGCCTGTGTTTCTGCTGGGTTGATAATGCACCAAACAAATGTGCAAGTTTCAGGGGTCCAAACCACAACAGCAAAACAATAGATAGAATAAACACTCCCATCTAACACTCTCCTAAGTGTACAGAGTTAAACAAAAACATTTGCTGTACAGCCTGATAAACACAAAAACATGCACCCACTCAAAGCCAAAAAGCCAAGAGAGTTCCTTTTGGCATTTGGCGTAGGAGTGAGATTCATATCCCTGTCCCAGCCTCTTATCACAGTCGTTTTAATCATCCTCATTAATGTTTTTTTAATGACACAAAACACAGCCGTGAGCAGGCTTTTGACGAGTGAAGCGGGAATAATGATTCGGCTGTTTATTTGTGGTCTGTCTGTTTGGGGATAATGACCGTTTGTGTGTGCGTGATGGGAATCGGGCCACTTCAGCCTCGTTGAGGTGTAAAAATAGTATGTATTAGCATGATGAAATGTGGAGCACCAGCCTCATGTGAAGCCATAGAATGTTGGTGAAGTGTCAATTTGGGCTCGTTGTGGAATATTAACAGAGATGTCTGTGGAAAAGCATAGGTGCATCTATGTGAGGTCATAATGAATCTATGAGCAGTCAGAGTCATTCCAGATATGAACCAATCATCTTTAGGCTTACCCATGCAACATGGCCTACAATTAAAAGGTCATAGTGCTGTAGTAAAATAATGCAATTCTCAAACCTTCAAGCACTACTCCATACAGATTTAGTTTCATTTGTCTCAACATTCCTCAGTTGAACATGCCATCACAATGTTCAGAAAGACATGCTTCATTAGACCGCTTTCAAAGTCAGAAATGGGCAAATTATTTTTGTTTCCACCGTAGAGGAAATTAAGTATGCATGATTTTATGTCATAACAAATCAGTGTCTCAAGCATGCCAAGTGTATGCATGTTTTCACTTGAATAAATCTGTTGCCCTATTGCAGCCTGCATTAAAATGTGTCCAGCATGAGCCTATCACTCAAAGACGCCTCTAAAAGCAGGTGGGAGCACAACATGACACGTTGAGAAATATTTTGTCCACATCATTAACTGTATTACCTGTACGAAGCATAAATATCCCAATGCAGGCCTGCTACAGAGTTGGCCAGGCCCCTGAACAATGCAGGGAACGAGCCTTCCCTAGTTGTGATTTATTTACGATGTCAGCGCATGTGTGTTTGATTAGTAGCATTGATGCTAGCATCCTGGCTAATAATTAATCTCATTTTAGAGTTGAAATGTGTGTCAAACTATTATTGGGTCTGATAAAATTGTTTCTCACACTTTTTAAACCATTTCACCATGTTTCCACCCATGTTAACAGCTTTTTGCCGATTTGAACCAGTTTTTGTCAATTTTGGCTGCTTTTAACCAGTTTCTGCATTTTTCTGTAGCCCATTCTCACCACTTTTTAGCCACTCTTAACGTCTGTTTGCCACTTTTGTCCACCCACAATCTATTTTCACCACATTTTTTGCCACATTAAACCCTTTTATTCTACTTTTTGCCACTTTAAATCCATTTCCCAACTATATGCAACTTTAAACAAGTTTTGCCATTTTTTCAACCACATTTACCCCATATTTGCCACTTGTAACCAACTTTCACCATATTTTTGCCATTTTTAACACCTTTTTGGATCTTTTAACCAGTTTTAATCATTTTTTGCTACTTTTAACCAATTTTTGCCATTTCTGCCACTTTAAAACATTTTCACCATTTTTGTTACCATTTAAACCGTTTCTACCCGTTTTTTGCCACTTTTTACCAGTTTTCGCTAGGTTTTTTTTTTTTTTGCCTGTTATACCAGTTTTGTTTTTGCCAATTTTGGCCACATTTTATCCATTTATGCCTCTTTTTGTTGCTACTAACCCATGCTAACCATTTTTAGTGACTTATAATATCAGTTTGCCACTTTTTGCCAATTACAATCTGTCTTTGCCACTTTTTTGCAACTTTAAAAAACAATCTACGCAACTTTTTGGCACTCTGAACCCATTTCATAACTTACTTGCCACTTTAACCGAGTTTTCCCACATTTTTAAAACCATTTCCAACTGATTTTGCAGCTTGTAACCCACTTTCACAATGTTTTTGCCACTTTCAACCATCTTTTGCAAATTTGTAACACTTTCATTGCAACTTTTAACCCATTTTTGCCATTTTCACCAATTTCAACCCATTTTCACCACCACATTTTTGCCACTTTTAACCAGTTTTTGCTGAGTTTTTTTTATACCATTTTTACCGTTCTTATTCCAATTTTGGCCACTTTTAACCCATGTCTGCCTCTTTTTTGTACAGCTATTAGTCTATTTTCACCGCTTTTTAGCTACTTATAACATCAGTTTACCACTTTTGCCACTTACCATGTATTTTTGCCACTATTTAAACCCTGACCACACCGTAATTACTCTTTTTACACTTTAAGAGTGGTATACTATAGTGCGCTCATGTGAATCAATTAAAAGAAGAGGGTGTGTGAACAAAAGCATTCTTGGTACTGTAGGTCTTAATAAATCAGAGAAATATCTTTTATAAGATGCTGAGGATGGGATAAGAAAAATCAGCAGTTGTGACAGCAGTCTCAAAACAAAGACACAGACAACATTCATTTACAGGCGCTGCTTTGGAGAAAACTCAAAAGTACTGAAAATACTGAAGTAAAGATATAGAAAAAGCACTCCACAGAAAATTGAGTAAAAGACCTTTATGCTCTGCTGAGCTGAAACGAATGTAGACTACATGAACTACGTGAAGTCTGAGGTATTTTGTGCCCTTTTATTTGGACTTGTGTAGGATTGTGTTGGAGTGGCGCAGCATAGAAATTTGGTACTGAAGCATTTGTTTTGATTCGGTTCGGCAGGTATCAGATGTGTTGGCACCGTTGCCACACTTACCCCCCCCCAATCACACACTGATGACAGAGGTTGAAGTGAGGGGCAGAGGGAGCCACGGACATCCTCTGGTTAGTTTGAAAAGCAAGAGAGAAATAAAGGCAGCCATTGGTATTGACTGAGTCCTAGAGGAAGCAGTCTGTTTTGAGGAGTCAGACATGGAGCGATGCAAATTGACTTGTAGAATTTGTTACGCAGTTATGGCTGCCCCTTAAGGCAAGATGACAGATTGATTTTAATTATGTGTAATTTGCTCACAGATGCTGTTATTGTAAAATCAATGAATAATCACGCTTAATATCAATCAGAATAATCATGATTATGATTTTTAGCATAATTGAGCAGCCCTAATTGTTACATCTCTTCATATTGTCCATCTTCTTATGCAGCCACACGCACAAGCATCCTCCTAAATCAGGGCTGTATTATGCTCAACTTTCTCTGCTAGTATTACCCAGTTAATAGCTGTTTTCACTCAAAGATCTGCCTCAGACTTCCCCTGTCTGCCACTAAGTAATATCTAAAATGATTGAGATGCATTATGTGTGTGCATGTGTTATGCAGCCCTTTATCCCTCTATATTTATTAATATTAAAGTTTTGTCTACAAGATGTGTGCTTGTGTGCTCATAGAAGTGAGTTACATTTAAGTGCAGAGCTCTTGCCTATTTGCCAACAGTACAGCCTCCTCCTTCCTCTTTAGTCTGCAAAATCAATAACGGAAGAGCTGTGGATACTGCTTTCCTCCATCCCTACATTGTTGCTAAGACACCAGGCTAAAACAGTGTATGAAACTCTCTGTCGCTGTGTATTAAAATATCTCTCAAATCATTAAAGCCAGATTTTTGAAGGTACAAGCATCAGTAGCTTGAGCAGCTTTGGCAACAAGGAAGCTGAAATCATAACAGCCCTCTCTGCCATGGAGTGTTTATATGCGAGCACAATACTTAACCTTCCAGGCTGTAATGTTAATCTGTGCTACCTTGGCCCCACTTGAGCTGTCAGGTTGGATGCAGGTAGGTGCACAGGCGCACAGATGCATGTTGCACTCCCAACAAGGAGTGGAGTTTAGTCGACCCACTTACTGTCATCTTGTCTCCGAACACTAAGCTCTGCAGAGACAGATTTGGAGCAGTAAGCATTAGGAGAAGTCTCTAAGACCAACGCTTTCCCTGAAATTCTGCTCTAGAGAGATCCACTTTTATCTTTTCTTTTTCCATTCTCCTACACAAACAGAAACAAAATATTGTTGCCCCGGGGTAAATAGGCTTTGAATGGAATTTCGAAGGGAAACCTTGTTTGGTCTGGGTCTTCCCTGGAAGGAAAAAGTGACTGTTTCATATCAAAGACGCCGTATCTTTACATAATCTAGCTCAAACTGGACTTGACCAAAGCTTATCATGCCCACAAAGTTGCAGTGTTGAGGTATCAGATCGACCTACAGGTATTCCCCTTTTTCTTTTCAAAGCTTGCCTCAGTGTGCAGTACATTTCATGAATTGGAAAACAAGCAGATTTTCCCCTGACTAAACCTTCCAAGACGTGACTAAGCATTAACGATGAGTGTGAGTGTGCTGAGCAAAAGCTCAAAGCCCTAATGCCACTGCTCTGCTTTGGGAGAATAAAGCGACATTAAATGCTTTTTTTTCCCCTATTAAACCTCCTATTCCTCATCTCTATAAGGAGAGCAGGGTGCTTTTTGATCTTTTATAAAGCATATCTAATATCCATATTCAAAAGACCGCCCTTTTTTTCCTCTTTCAGCCAAGGAGAGTCTATATTTGATAGCTTATTTTTAAGGTGCAATACCTGGTCAGAGAGGGATTTTCACTTTCATGTGGCGATGAATGAACTTAGCTACACTGTTTACATTTTTGCTGCTTTGTGAAACATAAGATTTGAAGCTAATCATACCCGTGTTGTTTTAACTTTAAACCTAACTAATCCATCAATAACTTCGCTGAATGCACACAGAGGCAGTTTCCCTTCTCTCTGTCACTCTCTGTCCGTCTGTCTGTCTTGATCGCTTTCATACACGTATATCCCCACCCGCATTGAAATGGCAGCGCTTGCATGGTGACATAATCCCAAAAAAGCTCGATTTGGCTAACTTTATAAGTAGTGCTTCTTTTGCGCCTGGGTCTCAGCCTCAGCAGAAAAAAAGTCCAGTAGAAATGTTGCATTAAGCCACTTATCAGGGTTGAGCACATTCGGATAATCCTGCGTGCTCAAAGTGGCTTCTGTTATGCAGCTGCGTGTGTCGTACTGTTAGCACCAGAGTTTCCTCCCCTTCTCATTTGCGTGGAATGTGCCATCCAATGCGGTGTGTATTTCTTCGACTGAGGCTGGATTTTGGGGGGAAATCTGGAGGTGTTTGTGTGATGCAAAGCAAACAGCAGCGTCACCGAGTCCCCTGCTTATAAAAAAAATTCCAGATGGGGCTCCCTCGTCCTCCTTTTTTCTTTCCTAGAGTTGTGCCTACCCAGCCCGAGGATGTTTCCTTCTAGCACGGCTCACTTCATTAATTGATAGCCAGCTGAGATTACAACCGGCTAAAAACACAGCAGCAACTCTGGCACCTCTCTTAAACACACTGCTCACTCTCGCACTTTCCTCTCTTTAGTCGCATCTGTAAACTGTGATGCTACCCTCTTAAGGCTTATAGATAAAGACAGCCTTTTTTTGGTCAAAACACATAACCGGCTCGTTTGTGCAGCACCATGTGTAGGCCTTTTTACTTCATGTCTGTTGGGTTGGTTCACTGTTGCACTCTTAAGCTTTACTAGAGTTGTCATGATATACACATCCCAGATCTGGATGAATGAAATATTCCAGTTGAAAATTTTCATTCATTACATAGTGGAATGCATTGGGAAACAAAATAACATAAGAAGAATCAATGGAAAAATCATTAACCCATGGAGGACTGGATTCAGAATCATACTCAAAATAAAAGTAGAATAATCAGATCACAGGCTGATCCAATGTCTGTGAAAGTCCTCAAGACAACTCAAAATGAGTAGTGTTTATTGGCTCCCTGTGCCTGTGTGCACTCCCTACAACATCTGGGCATGCTCCTGATGAGATGATGGATGGTCTCCAGAGGGATCTCCTCCCAGACCTGGATCAGGGCATTAGTCAGTTCCTGGACAGTCTGTGGTGTGACGTTGGGGGAACAGACAGAAAAGTCCAGAGCATCAATGCCTTCGTCATGCATGAACTGCTGACACACTCCAGTCACATGAGGCTGAGCATTGTCACGCATCAGAAGGAACCCGGGGCCCACCGCACTAGCATATGGTCTGATAATGGGTCTGAGGACCTCATCCCGGTACCCAATGGCAGTCAGCGTACCTCTGGCTAGCACATGGAGGTCTGTGTGGTCCTCCAAGGATATGCCTACCCAGACCATCACTGACACTGAACTGGTCACGCTAGAGGATGTTGCAGGCAGCAGAACGTCCTCCACGGCATCTCCAGACTCTCTCATGTATGTCACATGTGCTAAGTGTGAACCTGGACTGCTGGATGTCATTTTGCAGGGCTCTGGCAGTGTTCCACCTGTTCCTCCTTGCACAGAGGAGCAGATAGTGATCCTGCTGCTGGGTTGTTGCCCTCCTATACATCTCCTGGTTTACTGGCCTGTCTTCTGGTATCTCCTCCACGCTCTTGACAGTGAGCTGGGAGACACAGCATGTGAATGGATGCACCATCCTGGATGAGCTGCGCTACCTGAGTAGCTTCTGTGGGTTGCAGATACGGCCTCATGCTAACACTAGTGGTGAGGGCACTGGAAAAATGCTAAAGTAACCAAAAATCAGCCAGAAGGGATGAGAAGGAAATGGTCTGTGGCTACCGCCTGCAAAATCATTCCTTTATGGTTGTCTCACTAATTGCCTCTGCTTTCCACCTCTTGTCTGTCCCATTTGCACAACAGCAGGTGAAACTGGTTCACAATCAGTGTTGCTTCCTAACTGGACAGGGTGATATTTCGAAAGTGTGATTGACTTGGAGTTACACTGTGATGATTATGTGTTCCCTTTATTTTTTTGAGCAGTGTATTTTGAGGTTATGTGATTGATATGTGTTTTTGCAGAGATTTTTAGAAAATACTAAAAGAACATAAAAACAAAGAAGTCGCCTGTGGGTTTGATGAAAAGGTGCAGGTGACAGGTGTTTGTTTTGGTTGAGCAAACAGAAACCCACCTACACTTTTAGCAGGGGTAGCAGCCTTTTACCTCGTACTCTCAGAAAAATTGCTCATGCTGAGCCGTGCTGGGCTATGATGATTTGCTTTATGACACAGTTCAGGCATCGATACAATTAGGGATGCAAAGATAGACCCCGCTCATGTTACAATGCTTATTGTGATTTTGAGTTCACATTCTTTACAAAGATGATAGATTGAACTCAAGATATTATTATTGACTCAAGATGGTGGTCTCTGCAGGTTAAGACAAAGGGTAGAGCAGCATTTAAACACTAAAAATTGCAATTGATATTTTGATTACTTTCAACAGGATGACCATTTAAAGGTACATAATTTTGCACTGAAATGTCCTGTGATTTAAACAGGTGCATCTAAAAAAATAGAATATCATGAAAAAGTTTTTTTCCTGTGATTATTCCAAGAATTTAAGCTTCCATAAATTTTAATTTCATCATTAAAAAGCAAAATATTTCAAAGCTTTTAATGAACAAAGAAAACACTAAGGCTGAAATAGGTTTAAAGATACAAATGAACATGCCAGAATCATGACTCCTTGGGTAAAGTGAACTAAATGTCCCATTATTCTCCTCAGCTCAGCAGAACAAAAACATTTAGTCTCCCACTTTCCCTCCTGTCCCTGTCCTTATCACTCCCCCACTGTCTAAAACCCCCCTCCTTTACCTCCCTCTCCTCTGGGGGTTCTTATAGATAGCTTTGCCTTATCAGGAGATCGGTTAGATGGCCCGTGGAGAATGGGCCTGAAAACTCCTCTAATCTAACATCGCATGGTCAAAGTTTATAATCTGTCATCATCTCGCTTAATGGGGAGCTACTGGTGTTCTGGTTTCACAGTTTATAGCGTCCAGCATTATATTCTGCTCCTGTTTTTTAATCTCCTCCTCAAATCTTCCTTTCTTGTGTCTCTGTGTCTTGTCATTTTCCTGTTTCATTTAATCTCATTTAGTCCTCTCTGGCAAACTTGAACTCTTCCTGTTTTTCATTACTCTGTTTGTCCCTTATTTTTCAATCACCCAGACCTGGGAGTGCTCAGCTATTAAACACAAATGTATCCAACAATAAAGCAAACGCTTTTTCTTTCTTAACTGGAATGGCTTTGCTTTTCAGCAAGGCTGAAAAGAATTGAAACTCTGTCATGATTGAGCTAGAGGAAATGAAACACTTTGACGTGGGAGTGAGGATGAAATAATTTCCTTCTAAAATAACAATAAGAATATTTGTGTATGGTTGGAATTTAGATGAAATTGGGGGTGGTTAGCCACCAAAATATTGCATAATTTTCTTTAGTTGAGAGGATCTCAAAGTCATTCTGTCTCACAATATGACTGAAGATTATTACTATCAACATACAGCATGGTGTATGGGGGTGTGTTGATTTTGAAGCTAATAATGCAGCTGGGATTAAATGTTCTCATTAAGGGTGGATCAAACATGTAGGAGTGCAGACTCCAGCTGATCGAGATACTGATTATTATTACTAAACATTAGAATTGTCTGAGACAAAGTACCATAAACATGACAGAATATACAGTTCATTAGAGGAAAAACACTGATTGCTAGCTATGGCACTCTCTGCTAGCACTTAAAGCAGGGTACACACATAAAGATCATCGGGCTGTTTTTTTCCCCCTTCCCGACCAAGGACGGCAAACGGCCAATCATCTTATGTCTTATAAGATTATCCTGTAAGATTATCCTGTGGTCTGAGGTGTGTTAAAACGTTCGGGGCTGACAATCGCAAATATTAAACTTGTTCAATATTTACGACCAAAAATCTTCATGTGTGTGGGATAAGCTGACGAGTCCCGAGTCATGACTCTGTGAATTGTGACGTGGAATGGAATGTAGCCAATCAAGAAGTTTTCGTCAAAATAGACATTGACCATGATTGATTTATTAAAGCAATAAAAGGGATAAACATCCAAGAGGGTTAAGATAAGATAAACTTTAGTGTCCCCAGAGGGAAATTTGTCATTGACAAAAATGCAAAGCTGCTCACAGTCAATACTTTTAGCACAAAGAACAAAAACAAACAGCCAATATACAGAGACAGACAGTGGTCCACAGTGTCAAAATATAATATACATATAAAGAGAGAGGTATATTGCACATACCTTTTGTACAAGCTGAAAATATGCCTGAAAAAAGCATGTGATGACCAATTCAAGGCAACCCAGTAAAAACAAGAACAAGTCAGTAGTACAAATTACACTGGAATGTGATTACAAGGAGATACTAATGGAAAAAGAGATGAGCACATAAGAATCAGGTACAATGTCACAGTAAGATACCATTGTACTCTAAAAATGGAATTACAGTTGTCGGCTGGTCTGAGGTGAGGCGCACTGGACCTGGCAAGACTAGAGTGTGTGGGTACACCTTTTACTGGTGCAGTAATGGACGCTGGCGCTTGTGAGCAGACTGACCTCTTTATATCGGAGATAAGGCCTGTTAATGAGTAGGCTGCACGCAAGACTGACCCCTTCATTGGGCTCAGTCTCATTTGTTGCAGTCTACGCTCTGACACAGATGAGGGGACTTTCTGCAAAGTAAGCATTCTACCCCCCAGCTTGACTCATTGGTAGGTTTGGGCCGTGGAGTTAAGATCCATCGATCTGCTAACTGCAAGGCTGAGATCAACCACAGACTCGGCCTTGCGCATGAGGTGATGGGTTTGCTTGGCAAGGCGGTGTGGCACTCATGGTATCTGAGTGTGCAGATAAAAGTCAGCGTCTTCTGGTCTTTGGTCCTTCTGGACTTACTGTGCTCTTGTGAGGCCTGGACACTGACTGATTGCCAGGGGCACCAGCTGGACTCTTGTGACAACTTCCCTTTGGTGCATTTTGGAGTATTGTTGGCAAGACTATGTGTCTAATGTTGACGAGCGCCAGATAGCAAGGATGGAAATGGTCAGCCGCTGGATACAGGAGCAGCAGCTTTAGTCATCAATCATTAGGCCAGAGCAGTAAAGGGCCAACGTTGATGTGGCAAACTGCCAAATTGGCATATGCTCCTATACCTGACCTGATCTATTCTAAATGGTGCAGGTTTTTTTGCCTTTTCAGCTGAAAGAAGGGTCGTAGACTAATGAATTTGTCTGAAATTGTCATGACACTACTCAGCCAATCAACTCTTTAACTCAGAACAGGCACTGTGAGCGAACAAAGGGAAGTCAGCAGAAAGGAAAGTTTCAGAAACTCAGCAGGAGAAATAAAGCAAGTCAGGGAAAAGCAGACATGATGTGCTTTGAGATTAGAAAAGGAGGCAGGGTAAAAGAGCTTTTTATCGAGATTTGACAGACTCTTACATGTTCAGTCTTCCCACAGGTTGTTTCAAACCAGGATGCCTCATGTGTTTTAATACACTTGCTATCATTAAAGCTCACATCTTTGGAGCAGTCATACCGACTCATATCCATACAGAAAATAAATGAACTAAGAGCCCAGTATGATTGATCCACAAGAATCCTGACACAATCATTCACTGCCAGACTGCATGGCAAAAATGTTTCCTTGAAGTTTTGATTTTTGGTCAACATCTGTCATAGTCATTTTGTCCTAAAATACAAACCCTTTACTTGAAAAACACAAGTTTATGTAGGTATTTTGGTGGTATACTTTATTAGTATTATCATTTGATTGACTGAATCATATCACAAGTCAGCCATAGTCAGACCAAGGTGTGTTTTAATTCATGACCCCTGGTATTTATTACTGCATCACATATTAAAGCAAAATCAGAAATGTGTCTTTACTCCAAATGTGTTGGAGTAAAGGTGCGGTAAAAAGACTTTTTCAGCAGGGCTAAATGTGGGGCTCAGTGATGCACTTGTGCCCCAATTGCATTTTCACCCCCAACACTACATGAATCAAATGAGTGACAGAAAATAATGTAGATATAATACCAGACTTCTGCCTCTCCCACCCTGACACAGGGTCATGCGACCACAGTGCACCATTTTGCCAAGATGCAGGTTATTTGTTGTAGTGGTTGTCACTGTGTCCCTTAAACAGCAGGAACTTAAATCTCTACCTGCAAAATGTGTTTTAACTGATATCTTGGTTGTTTTAAGCCCAGAAGGGTTAGACAAAGAGGGCTGTGGCTATTAGCAGGTAGCCCTCTGCCACACTTTTAGTTCTAAAGTTCCATTAAGAGGCTGTTGATAGCTCAGTGGTTTACATTGCTGACTATGTTACTAGAGATTGGGGGTTTGAGTCTTGGGCAGGGCACAATGAGTGTCCAGTGTGGTCACTTGGGCACCTATCCTAACACCTGTCCCAGATCTGCATCAATTTGCACAAAAGCACCTGCCAAATGAGATTGTAGCATTTTACAATGTACAGTAGTCAAATTCTTTTCCTGCCAGATTTGCCTCAATGAAGCGTGAGGAGGCTCAAATGTATTTATATGCCCAGTGACAAAATTCAACTAGCAATTTTAAACACTCAGCTGTTTGACGCCATAGAATGACATTGGATTCAGGCTCTGGTTGCTCAATCATGTAGAGCTTGTCAGGTCCAGATAGGCCTTCTGGTTGTAGCAATTCTCAAAAAATGAGAGAGATTTCCTTGAAATGGGTGTGGCTTTGATATTGCTGCCTCCTTTTCATGATTTTAAAATGAGAACATTTCAGAAACACAGCAGAAAACCTATATACTAGAAACTTGAAATTTGGCCTGGTTAATGCTTCCTAGCAGCTCAGTTTAGAAACTGGCTGGTAAGTCCCACAACCGGGGAAGACAATGAACTAAACTTCAAATTGCAGTACTACTTTTCTGATTTTAATGCTTCCTTTTCTTCAAGATTAGCTCCAAAAATATAAAACACTGATATCACCGCTGACTTTTATTAACTCTCCAACACCTCTTCTTTCTCTGCTATAGTCGTTTTAGCAGCACTCTCATTTGTGTTTAATGGTGCTCCCAGCTATGCCTCCAAAAACCATAATCCACTCCACAGTATCCTTTTCATTTTCCGTCTGTTCTTGATATGCAGACGGTACTTCCTGCAGAACAATGAGCTAAACCACATTCATTTAGCTCTGACAGAAGCTCTTCTGTTCCCCATGTCACCACATCCCCATCCCGTCCATCTAATGACAAGCCCACGTCTGCATGTCCTGGTTGGCATCTCTTTCATGCTCTTGTAATAGGCCTGTCTGCATCGTCTCTGTGTGACTTTTGTCTAAGCTGTGATGCTGGGATGCAGAGCAAGATTCCCATAGAAATTTTCCAGACACATCACACATCTGACATGGTTGACACGTAGCTCTTAAACTGCCGATCATGTGTACCGGTACGGCTGCATCACTGCTGTCTGGGCCCTCAAAGCAGGCTCTCCCTCTTGCAGGGCTGCAGATACTCGCACATACAAACAAACACAACACAGCTGAGTGACAAAATAGTGTCTTCAGGGTGGGAGGAATGGAGTTTGTCCCTAGGGAGCTGTTTGGAGAACACACAGCGTAGGGTCTTGTGGGTTCTATCACTGTTCCCTCTTGTGTGTATGTGTATAGTGTCCCAAACACCCACAGTGTGTTAATACTCATCCTCTGGGGAGATCTACAGTGCTGCCTGATGTGATTCACACTGACTGGGGTGACCTTGAAAAGTGGGACAACCACACAGATCCACACACACACATCAGACCCCCTCATATATTTATTATTACAATAACTGGTGTTGCTTTCTGTTTGTGTCACTTCTTGTGGGGTATTTGACCTGTGCTTGTGGCTTTTTGCTCCTTCAGGTCAATGTGACAGTCGACTACATCAGAGCAGCCACCGGTCCAGGAGAAAGCACCCCCGCCTTTGCAGAACGCACCTGTGCCACAGTCACAATCGGCGGCATGTAAGTTCCATTGATTTTATCTCACTGAACGGTCTTTCATTTAATTATTGCATTTCAATACTATTTTTAAACCTTCTGTTTTTGGATTTTTGAAACAAAATGTATACACTCCATGCACTCAGCAGATATAAAAAAATTGTAGATCTGATACTGCAAAATAGCACTAATGAAATATATAAATCATACTTAAAACACAACAATGTATAAACTAAAGAGTTAATATGAAAATAATAAAATGTAAAAAATAATACAGAAAATTACCAAAGACACAACTAGGTCCATCCATTCATCCATCGTCCTCTTATTACTGGGGGTTGGGTCACGGTGGCAGCAGGTGAAGTAAGTCAACCCAGACGTCCCTCTACCCGGCAGCATTTTGTTCCTCCTGATGTATTCTGATTCGTCCCAGGCCAGATGGGTCAGACATATAATGCCTGCAGCAAATTCTGAGTCTGCCCAATGGTCTTCTCCCAGTTGGACGTGCCTGGAAGACCTCCCTGATGCCCGAACCACCTCAACTGGCTCCTTTCAATGTGAAGGAGCAGCATCCTAACTTCAAGATCTTCCCCGATGTCTGAGCTCCTCACCCAATCTCTAAGGCTGAGCGCAGACACCCTCCTGAGGAATCTCATTTCGACTGCTTGAACCAGCGATTTCATTCAGTCTTTACCCAGAGTTCATGAACACAGGGGAACATTGGGACATAGACCAACCGGTAAATCGACAGCACCTGTAAAACTGCTAGTGCTGCACCAGTCCGCCTATCAATCTCACAGTCCATTGTACCCTCACTCGTGAACAAACCCCAAGATACTTCAACTCCTTCACTTGGGGCAGAGAGTCACTCCTCACCCAGAGAGAGAAATCCACGGACTCAGACTTGGAGGTGCTTAATCTCATACCGCCCCCTTCACACTCAAGCACAAACCATCCCAGTGCCTGATAGAGGTCCTCAGCCTAAAAAAATCCAACAGAATCACATCATCTGCAAACAACAGAGAAGAAGTTCTAAGTTTGAGATCCTGTCCATGAAAATCATAAACAGAATCAGGGAAAAGGGGCAGCCCTGGTAGAGGCCAACACGCACCGGGAACATGTCCGACTTTGTGCTGAGGATGTGGACTTAACTCTCGCTTTGGTTATACAAGGGACCATTAACCATATGGCGAGCCACCAGATCACAACTAGGTATAAACTAAAAATAAAAGGAGAATTAAAGAAATTTAAAAATAATGTAAGAATTAGGGCTCTCAAAAGATAATCATTATTGACTGTGATTAAGCTTGATTCTTCCATAGTTACTGCAATTAATCACATCCTTTTAATCCTGTTTTAAAATTCTGCTAATTTGCATTCAAATCTGTTTTTGTGTCTACTACTGTCTTTCACTTAGGGTAATTGACTTTTTTTTGGATACCGACATTCTTTTATAGGTAGATAGAACATTATAACATGAACTAAATCATGGAAAAAGGAACTTGTTATTGTCTTAAAAGGAAAATAAAAGGGAAAGTTATAAGGTAAATTGAATTAAACTGCTCTCCACAGAACGACCCATTTTGTTTCACAAATGTTGCAAACGGAGACTGCATGGCTAGGTGATTGACTTTATACACCTGTGGCCACAGGTCTGACTGAAACGACTGAACTGAATAATGAGCAGGTGTGGCCAAAAACTTCTGTCCATGTAGCGCTTACCTCAATGACAGTGCACGACACTTAAGCCTGATTTCTACTTCTGCGTAACCCCATAGGTCTGTGTAGTCCTGAACTCTACCTAGAGGCCTACATGTAGCTGGTGTGCACCTCTTCCTAAAATGTATCTACCCTGTGATGTAGCTCTGGTGACTGACAGTTCCTGAGGAATCTCTACAGGCATATTTTCCATTCTCTGTTGGAAATAAAACGGCTACAGACGGAGATGCAACAAGTCGAATCTTGCTGGCATTTCCTTATTCGTTTATTTTTCTCAGTGACCAGATGAGTGCAAATGATTGCTGATTCAGGAGCCATACTTTCCATCTCTTCTGATATCTCCTCTTTTTTCTGCTCTGCTATAAATGCTCAGTATTTATCACCTCCAGTTCCAGAATAATATGCTTAGTTTCAGTTGCCATGGTTTCATGTACACAGAAGAACAGGAAATGTGCTGGCAGGACTGGGAACTGGCATAAAAATTGCCATGCCGTGTAGCGTATGAGCGCAGTTCTGCACACAAGTATCTAGTGCTCACGATGACGTAGATTTATCACAGAGGTAATAAGCAGGCTCTAATCCTGTACTGCGAGGGTATATTAGAAAAGCTGTCTAAATAAATTGTAAAGCATTTGATATTTCATTTTAAAAAACATCAGTAACACATTATCTATTTAATTTTACAAAAATCTTTAAAATGCAGCTTCACCTGATGCATGATGACACAAAAATGATTTGTAAATGCTTAGAACTCCTAATCTTGCCATGAAACACAAAGTAACCTGAAAAGGCTGCTTTGTACTTTAATTTTTCATGAGAAGGGTCGCTTCAGTGCAAGCAATTATTTTCTATCTACAAACACAGCTTTGAAGAAAATCTGGTTTTATCAGTTTGGAACATGTACTTTATTCAAGGCCACAGATAGAAGCGTTATTAAACTACTCAGAGGTTCAAATTTAATCAAAACCGGAGAGAGGAGCTGTGATGCTGCATGACTTGAAATGAAGTCCGTTCTCACACAGAAAAGTTGAAAGGCTGGCTTATCGTCTGCTTTTCTCTATCAGTCTAATTCTGGGCTCTATGGCACAAAGCAGAGTTTTATGCGCACATTGAAACATGAACATATCTGTCACAGAACTAACAATCTCATACCTGCTAATATAGTTATACAGGTCAGGACCTGACCTCAGGACCTGCCAATTAGGACCCAGCATGAGTCAGCTTCACCAGCCGATTTGCTCCACAGTAAAGAGAACATAGAGCAAATGTTGAGGTCAGGGGCCGCGCAGTATTTTGGGCCATGTCTGATTGAATATTGTATTGTTAACAATTACTTTGATTGCATGGAGAAAAAAGAAAGGGGTCTGATTGACCCTGTTATAAAAAAGTTCTTAAGCCGTGCTGTTTAGCTGGTTTAAGATTAAAATTTTGGCTGTATGACAAGTATGGCAATGGGCCCCCCTGGACCCACTTGAAAAAAGTAGACATCAATTTTAATTTTTTTAATGGACAAACTCCAAAAGAACAGGCCTCCATACACATGTTCCTGAATAAAGATCTACATATAAACTATCATTACGGGGGCATATTGGGACCACTTTAAAAAACACTGCTATAAGCAGCACTGCAGGGCCCCTGCACCCTGGTGCATTTCAGGGTGTGTCACAACAGCAGGATTGTGGGAATAATTGGTTGTAAGCAGCCTGTGCTTTGAGCTGCAGCAGAGCACAGAAAGCATGTCGATTTGTTATACACATTTAAATACACATTTGAATATGTAGAGGGTTGGACCCTAACCATACATGTGAGTTTTAATGCAAATTTAGATGTTTCAGCTGAGTTATAGTGACTTCCTGGGAAACAGCTTAATAATGAATTGCCCAGTTGTATCACTTCCTGTTACCAGTAGGGGTCCTACATCAAAATGATGAAATTAAGCTTAGAATATATAGAGGGGCAGACCTTGATCCTACATGTGAAATTTGAAGACAATCAGACGTTTTGTATTAAAGTTGCACATACTTCCTGCCAAACGCGAGATATCGGAATGCTGGCCATCACCAGTGAGACATCCTTCCGTGAAACATATCTATGTTGTGGTCAGTAACTCAGGTATTTCTTTCAAATCAGAGGTTAAGGAACAATAAGAGGAATGTAGGTATGACCCATTTGTCATTCTTCCAGTTTGCCAGAAATTTTTTTTGTTTTGTTTTACCTTAATAGTCTTGGATGTACCTGACTTAAAAATGTGAATTTTTGAGGTTATAAATTTTTGGCTTTACAGTGTTGTAAATGTATAATTTTAAAAACTTGAAATTTGTGATCTTCAAATGTCAAAGTTTGACTTTATAAATGATTTTTTTTTCTTATAAATGTACTTTTTTTTAAACTTCGAAACTCTGAATTCATAATGATTTTCTCTTTTGTTTTTAATCATGATTTATTTGAATTTAAAAATGATGAACAGTTGCAAGAAAAAGTATGTGAACCCTTTGGTATTTCTTGGCTTTCTGCATAAATTGGTCATAAAATGTGTTCTGATCTTCATCTAAGTCACAACAATAGACAAACACAGTCTGCTTAAACTAATACCGCACAAAAAATGATATGTTTTCATGTTTTTATTGAACAGAACATGTAAACATTCACAGCGCAGGGTGGAAAAAGTATGTGAACCTTTGGATTTAATAACTGGTTGACCCTCCTTTGGCAGCAATAACCTCAGCCAAATGTTTCCTGTAGTTGCAGATCAGACCTGCAGAATGGTCTGATCTGTTCAGTTTCAGTTCAGCAATATTCTTGGGATGTCTGGGGTGAATCGCTCTCTTGAGGTCATGCCACAGCATCTCAATCGGGTTGAGGTCAGGATTCTGACTGGGCCACTCCAGAAGGCGTATTTTCTTCTGTTGAAGCCATTCTGTTGTTGATTTATTTCTATGCTTTTGGTCGTTGTCCTGTTACATCACCCATCCTCTGTTGAGCTTCAGTTTGCGGACAGACGGTCTTAAGTTTTCCTGCAAAATATCTTGATAAACTTAGGAATTCATTTTTCCGTCAATGACAGCAATCGGTCCAGGCCCTGAGGTAGCAAAGCAGCCCCAAACCATGATGGCCCCTCCACCATGTTTCACAGTTGGGATGAGGTTTTGATGTTGGTGTGCTGTGCCTTTTTTCTCCACACATAGCGTTGTATGTTCCTTCCAAACAACCAAATTTTGGTTTCATCTGTCCACAGAATATTTTGCCAGTAGTGCTGTGGAACATCCAGGTACTCTTTTGTAAACTTCAAACATGCAGCAATGTGTTTTTGGACAGGAGTGCCCTATGAACTCCATTCTTGTTTAATGTTTTACTTATTGTAGATTTGTCAACACAGACATTAGCATGTGCCAGAGATTTCTGTAAGTCTTTAGCTGGCACTCTAGGATTCTTCTTCACCTCATTGAGCATTCTGCGCTGTGCTCTTGCAGTCATCTTTACAGGACAACCACGCCTAGGGGGAGTAGCAACAGTGCTGAACTTTCTGCATTTGTAGACAGTCTGTCTTACTGTGGACACATGAACATCAAGGCTTTTAGAGATACTTTTGTAACCCTTTCCAGCTTCATGCAAGTCAACAATTCTTGATTGTAGGTCTTCTGAGAGCTCTTTTGTGTGAGGCATGGTTCACATCAGGCATTGCTTCTTGAGAACAGCAAACTCAAAACTGGTGTGTGTTTTTTATAGGGCAGGGCAGCTTTAACCAACACATCCAATCTCATCACATTGATGGGACTCCAGGTTGGCTGACTCCTGGCTCCAATTAGCTCTAGGAGAAGTCATTAGCCTAGGGGTTCACATACTTTTTCCACCCTGCGCTGTGAATGTTTACATGTTTTGTTCAATAAAAACATGAAAACATATCATTTTTTGTGCGGTATTAGTTTAAGCAGACTGTGTTTGTCTATTGTTGTGACTTAGATGAAGATCAGAACAGATTTTATGACCAATTTATGCAGAAATCCAAGAAATACCGAAGGGTTCACATACTTTCTCTTGCAACTGTATGTACATCTAATTTTGACAAGGTCTGAGTAGCCAGTTGGGAACATCCCTTGTGCTGATGTAGATTTTTAAAAAGAGACCAGGAATGACTGAAATAATGACAGCCAGTGCTGTAGTATTGTCAGGTACTCTTCCTTCACCTTGGACAGCGACATGCACTGGATGACACAAGTTCACCTTTTCACCTATAACCTCATTCCATTCGTTCACATCTAGAACACTCATGTCCAAGGGCTATCCACTAAGTGCTGTATAAAGTACAATACTCTCCTCTTCCTGCCCTTCATCTTCTCTTCTGTACAGCAGCAACACGGCAAGGAAGCGCTTAGTCAAGTGTGCAATGTCAACATTTAGGTGCCCTTTGTGCCTCAGCGATCACCTTTGGGATTTCTCACGTCCTTGTTTTCTTTTAGTCGAGCTTGCTGACTTTTAATTCTGCGTAAAGCCAGAGGTTGTTGTTTTATTAAAGTAATCCCTCTCTCTCCTCTCTTTTAGTAACATAGCTGAGGCTCTGGTCAGCAAAGGCCTGGCCACAGTCATCAGATACAGACAGGATGACGACCAACGCTCCTCCCACTACGACGAGCTGCTTGCCGCAGAGGCACGGTGAGGAACACACGCACATACACACATTTCTCTTTCACACATTCACTCCTTCCATCTCCTTTTTTTTCTCTTTACATGAATCTGCTACACAATGGCTCTCACATGTAGTCACTAGCCACACAATATTCAAGCTCTGTCGTCCATGAGTTGTGTATGACCTTGACAAATTTTTGCTCTTGGGAGGAAGAAGAAAATAGAAAATGACCTTGTGGTAGATTGCTTTTGCATTCACTGCTAAATCCAACAATGAACAGGTGAACCAACTCACTTATTATTTTCTGGATTTTCTTTTAGCAGTGACAATATCATAAGTCCCAGCCTATCACAGCTGTTGCTACTTTTTCCCTTGGAAACATGCTATTGCTGTCACATGTTTCTCTGGGCTTACACACCTTCCAGGATGCTAAATCAGAGGCTCTCTTCACACACGCCCTATGAATATAATTACGTGAAGGTGCAGTGGAGAGATTTAGTACGAGCTTTATTACTCTGCTGTAGATTAAGATCTGCTTGCTATAGGTAGAGCAGATGCAGCCACAGCCTCTTTTTATAGGACTTTCTCCCCTTCTCCTGTGCAGTGTCACTGGCCACCCGCCCTCCTTTTTCCCCCACTGTCTCCCTCCTCCTCTTTCTTCTTTTGCACATTTTGTCCTTCTTTCTCCACTTTTTTTGTCCTTTTTTATTCTTCTTCTCTGTCCTTGCTCTTCTCCCATTTCTCTCCCCTCTCCCTCTGTCCCTGGTGGGGTCTTATTAGAGCTGATGAGAGGTTTCTGTCTATAGCCTCGGTTGTATTTTTAGTTCCCACTGCACGAGGCCAACGGCCCACAGCCTTCAAGAAGGCTCCTCCTGGCTATTAAACGCACATATATACATGCTCGTATTAATGCACGCGCTTTAGAAGCAGCAATCTGCTTCTTAGAGACCCATAGGTGGCATGATTCCACTCCACAGCAGCATCCCATTCAGCCCTCGAGGCTAAAGCAGCGATGACCAAAGCCAGTCATCATGGCTAAACCCCCTGACTGTGAAGGAGCAACCCCTGTCTCTCCATTTCTCATCATCCTTCTATTCTTACAAAAATATCTCTGCCATTATTATTCCTCTACCACCATTTTTCTCTTTTCATCTCTGGCCTATAGATTGCATTGTGAGGGGAATAAAAAAACTCCCCTTAGTGCTTCCAGTTGAGCCGTAATGGCAGTTCAGGGAAAGAGAAACCGGTATAAATCTACATCCTACTTTACAAAGACACAATTGGTCCCACTTTGTACCTGTGGTGATTACTCAAAGAGCTCCCATTTTCTTGCTCTGTAAAGCCTCCAGCCCTGTACTTTCCTGATGTACTATTGCTTACCTATATGATGACATATGTGCCTGTTTCATGTTTGCCTGACTTCAGGGCCATCAAGAATGGAAAAGGGCTCCACAGCAAGAAGGAGGTTCCCATCCACAGGGTTGCGGATATCTCAGGGGTAGGTAACATTTTGTGGATGTAGACACAAATTTTATTTTTTTTCTTAGAATTAATTGATAAGTATTCATAACTCTGGACTAGGTCATAGGTGTAGTTTAAATTGGTGTTTGATTCTCTGTTTACATGTAGATTATTTTTGCTTTTTGCTTTTTTTGTTCTTCTTTAATGATGAACTTTAGAGGCAGAAAAATGTATGCAGCATTCGAGCTTCCCAAGGAAACGACTAAGTGCAGGGCTGTCCAGACTTTTTCCACCGAGGGCCATATTCAGAAAATTATAAGGATGATGGAGCCACTTTCATACCTCACCTTTATGATATCAAAGTTAGTAAATCCAGTCCAATACAGGGAAAGATGTGCTAGGTTAATGGCTGACAAGGCAAATAGCCAGTCATTTCAGGGATTTTATGGAGGCAGTCAGATTTCAGGGGAGTCCTGGTTAACCCTGGCTACTACTGGCTCTGCCCCATCTGCTGCGGGACAATTACAGATGGGCCAAGGGCCATATTTGGCCCCCAGGCAAGACTTTGGACACCCTCACATTGCATTGTATAAACCCACCAAAGCTCCAGACTTGTTCTGAAAAACACTAAACTTCCTCCTGTTCCTCTGAACCAGTTTCATTGTCTTAAAGTAGCCAAAGCTGACCCCAAAGGGTGGGGGCACCAAAGATTAAAGGGGGGCTCCAGACCCTGTCTTCTCTGACTTTGTCAAAATAACATAACATATATTTTTGTTTTTGTGAAAGTAAATCATGATTAGAAACATAATGAATGAAGGCGTATTAGGGCCACCCTTAGAGATAAAATATGATAAGATGTACATCTGCATTAAATCTGTAAAAAAAATAGTAACAATAATAAAGAAAATAATAATCATAAAAAAAATTAAGAGGATTTGTTTATTTTTGTGCAGAAAGTGTTTTTTTTTTTTTTGAATAGACGTTTTTAAGATTATAAAGTTGTGTATTTCCAAGAAAACAAATTCAGAGTTTAAAAAGTTGTGAATTTACAAGAAAAAACATAAAATTTCAAGCTTTTAAAGTCGTAAATTTACAACACTGTAGAGGAAAAAATGAACAAGAAACCAAACTGAAAAACAGTGATTGGTTTTCTGACCTTTAGACCTCATTACCTGAAAAATTCAAAGATTTAGTACACATACATGTAAGACCGTTAAGGTAGTAAGTTTCCATTATTTTCAGGGGAAAAAAATGATTTTTTTGAACTTGAAAAATTTTGAGTTTTTTCTTGAAAATATAACAGATCCACTTTAATTATCTATTTATTTTATTGTGGTCCCAATACGCAGTTGTAGTGATAGTTTATATGTAAATTTTTGTTCTAGAACATGAGTCTGTAGCCTATTATGTTGGGAGTTTGTCAATAAAAACAATTAAAATTGATGTGTACTTTTTCAAGTGGGTCCTTTGGGGCTTGACTTTTCTTAGATACGAATAGGGGGGCCCTAAGGGGACAAAGGTTGGGATCTACTGCCTTAAAGCAACCAGTCTGCTCTGCATCAAACATCATTTCCATATATCCTTTATTTAGAGCAGGTTTACTTTGCTTTAAGAAACTAAAGCTGTTTCAAAAGACTGTTATTGTTCTATAAAATACTGATGCTTCGTCTGAACCAATATGATCCGATTCACTTTGATAGTGTTGTTTTAATGCTACACTCTTTTTCCATAACACATTATTTCCACATCCCTTTTCCTTATAGCCAGTCTCCTCATGTTAAAGAAACCAAAGCAGCCTCTAAAAATAATCAGCACCATTAATAAACCCATCAGTGGTGCTTGGTCCTAGCTTGTTTATGAGTGCCCAGGGGCTTGATAGAGGCATCATTTGGCTAATGAAGCCTGATTGGGAGCGCTCACCAAATGAACATTAGCACAGAGAAGCCATAAAACCTCTCAGTAACAAGTAATGGGCGATTCTTACTCATTCTTTTTGACTGTGTTTGTGTCTTTTTTTCACCCTGAGAGCTGTTTTTAAATTTGATCCCTTTAATGTGTCTTCTTTCATGCCCCCCTCTGTATACCACAGTGCAGTCTTTATTAACTCACTACAGGCTACAGTGTTGTAGCTGTCCAACAACGTCAAAGTGAGTGGCGGGGTTAGACGAGCTCACATGGAGAGAAAAGCAGCACGATTGAGTGAAATGTGTGCTGATGCAAAGATTAAATGCAGGCACTGTGTTGGTCATTGTCGCTCGCTGGGTGCTGTTCTTGCCGGTGGGCTATTTTTATCGTTGTGTTATTCTCACAGCACCCAGGAGGGAAATTGAGGTCAGTCAGTCAGGTGGTGGATAAGTCACCCTTTTGTTTCTGTGTGATGTAAAATGTAGCTTTCTATTTCTGAGATCTGTTCTGTTTTTACTTTCTCAACATATTTTATTGTTTTTTCTGCAGTTTGAAAAGCTCAGTTTTCATTTTATTGTGACCTTTGTCTGCGCTAACTGCCTCTGTTGGCTTGGGGAGAGCACAAACTGCAATTTGTTTTCCTTAATAGCAGTTTTTCCACCATACCGAGGCTCACAAAGCAGCAGCATGTGTGTGGATTTTATCAGATAAATAATCCTTATTTGTAGATATAGCAGCCTTTTTAAAAATACCTTTGCATATCTGATGCTCTCATCCATTAGTCGTCTTTTATACATTTTAATTAGCCACTAGAAGTCCTCAAATTTGAACTTCACAAACATTAGCACCTCATTTTCTCTCTCACTTGAGCTCTCTTGTAGTACTTGCACTCATAGGCTCTTGAAAGACATTTGGTTAAATTAATCAGACCTTTTTTCCCCTCTGTATTAGTCCTTTTTATTTTAATGTAAGCTCAGAGTGGTCCATCACATTTAGCGGCCATGCACAGGCTCTGCAAGCCGCCGTCATCCCGCGTTGGAACAGAGCCATCCGGCCAAGTTATTAAAGCTGTTAAACACCACCAGGATTTTAGAGTGCGCCTAATAAGTCCGACATCACTCTGCGTAACTTCTCTGATGTTGTGCTGCTCCGCATTATCATCACCATAACCTCCTCGTGTCTCATTGTGTCAGCGCGACAGCTAAATTATTGGGCCCTGTAAAAATAATTATGACAGGGAATTGTTGTGCTGACTGAGCAGCTCTGTGCTATTTCATCAGGGCTTTTTCAACTTGGACACCCCCAGAACTTAAACGGCTAAATTGACAACATTTTTCTTGCTAGAATGACTTGGGAGTTGGGTGATTAATTTACTTTAATAATGGTGTGAAAGAGCAATATGTGCCACACCCGCCATCCAGCTGGAGATTCACACATCCTGCAAATTAAAAACTGTCCCAGTGACCCAGCGAGGAATCTGATGGTCTTTATATTTAATGCAATGTGCTGTGTCATGGATTTTATTGGTGAAAAAGCCTCTAAACTCTCCCTTATTAGTGCTGTTGCTATTTTATGCAGCTGCAAACTCCTTCCCTCCATCAGCATTTCTCTACTTTCCACATACACATGAAGACACGGGATGTGCAGCACAGTTCAGGATCGTTGCCAGTCAGCGCTGGTAGCCGTGTTTGTATGTGCACGCGCACGCACCAGTTGTTTGGCAAGGCTAATGTAATGAGCATTCTTAAGACCAAAATAGCAACAATCCCCCCCTTCCTCTGCATCTTCCCCTCCTTTTTCTTCTCTCCTCTGTGATACACGCCCACATGCAGCTGCACACGTGCACAGATGCAGCCCCCCAACCTACTTACTTTAGAAAATACAAACTCCTATACGTCATTAAGCTCAGTGGTAAAGGTTTACTAAAAGGGATTATGTACATTGAGTGGGATGCAGTCACAAATAGAGCTCAGATAGGTTTATAAACATAGTGTAGGAGATGAGCAGAGGGGGTGGGAGCAGAGTGGATAAAGCACTTGACTCACCTCATACCTCTAAAGGTTGCATAATGAGGTCCTCTCTTCTCTCATGTCTCTTCTTTTTTTCACTGAGTTAGACTGCTCAGCCCACTCACTGCAGGTGCTCTGGATATGTTTGTGTGAGCGACAGAATGTTTGGCTCCCTTGTCTCCCACTCAAGAGGCTATTTTGGACTGCAGTAGGTGGAGTTCAGGTGGTTGCATCTTATGGCTAAAGCATGTACCCTTTTGCTTACAACATCATGTTATTGAATCTCACCGATGACGTGTTTGGCATCCTTTTTCGGATGTGTTACCGCCCTTGATGTTGTATAGAAAGCCAGCAAAAAAAAAGGGAAGAAAATTTTTCAACCAAAACACGTCCTTTGAGAGTTTGATTTAAGCTCTCACATCCACTTATAGTAAGAAGAGAATGCCTTTGTTAGTTCTGACTCTCCTTGTTTGAACTCTGCCCTCCCCTCTGAGCCTTCACTCCAGCTCCAGCGGCCACACAACCACACACAAACGCACACTTCTTCACTGGTCCATGACTGGCCGCTCTGCGATGCCTGCCTACATTCTCTCTTGCCTGCCTGCAGTGGGCACATATTAAATAATCTTTTATCGTTTCTGAATCTTTCACCCCCTCCTGCCGCTGCATCACCAGCCCTGCTTGAATACACATGATTTAGCCCTGCTTGTAATTTTGGCCCCGGCACAACAATAAGCCAGTGAGTCACCCTTGCAGACAGAAATGGAGGACGGAGGGGAGAGAATTATTTTTTGATTGCATGAGGTTCCAGGCGTGTCACGGGGAGGCAGAGCGGACTTCATTAGGCTGTAGCAAGATTTAAAGATGTCTAGAAGAAGCCCACTGATTCTCAGTCAGTCTTGTCTGTGTCAGTGAAGTCTGGCAAAAGATTTATTTCAAATCTTAAGAGATGATGAATATGTTAGAGACCCTACACATGATGACAGATATTGATGGATTGAGCACTTTGTCATGTTTCTGCAAGCCTTAAATTGGGAATTTGAAATTTAAGGGCATAAAAATCTTAAATGTCTTATTTTACTTGTGAGAGGTCCTAATTTTGAGAAGGGCCATTGACTGATATATCTTTATCCAGTTTTTTTTTCCTGGCTACATTTATCAGATACTCATCATCCTTTTTGCATTTATGCATTCAGAATGTAAGAAGGAATTCTCTTTTATTATCCAGTAATTTTTTTAACTGAATTTCCACCACAAATTGTTTCATGAATTTTCATTAGAATGCAGGGAATATAGTACAGTTCTCTAACTTCTGGGTTGCCAAGTTGGCCACCTAAAGGGTCAACACTTTCAAAGGCAGACATACAGTAGGCTATGTGCTGTTTTATTGTGGAAAAATGTAACCTTGCAAAGCAGATGGATTTGCCAGAAAGATATCTCTATTAGTGACTGTTTTTTACACCCTAGAAGACTAGTACACATTTCCCACAGAGAAGAAAACTATATCTACACTGACTACACTGTCAATGTCAAACCTCAAAAATCCTATGCATAATGTTGTGAAGACAGCATAAACATGGGCTGTAAATGTAGCTCAAGCTTAAGGCGAGTAAAAATCTATTTGCTGTGGTTTCCTGAGCATCTAAAGCAGCTTTCCTCCCATTTGGCTATTTATTAATTTTCTGTGAATGACAGTCCATAGGGTGTGTGCTCGGCTGTCCTCTGTGGTTTCCTAAACGCAACAGGATGGCAGCTTGTAGATAAATTTGAAATCAGTTTGGTATCTTGACACAACTCACTCCAGGAGAAGCTTGGAAGATAATCTTAGGAATTGTCAAGAAATCTGATCTTTGCTCTGTTTATTTGTTTATTTATTTATTCAGAAGAGGGAAATCAAGCACAAAATCAGCCTGAATATCCTGTACAGTGATTTCTGTTTTACTCTCAGTTTTTCAGAGTGGTATATTTAGGTTGACTTTGAAACTGATTTTAAGGTCTTGCATCAAATAATGCCATCTAACTGACCCTCTTTTCTTTTTCATTAGGAGACACAGAAAGCCAAGCAGTTCCTGCCCTTCCTGCAGAGAGCTGGCAGGTCAGAAGCCGTGGTCGAATACGTCTTCAGCGGCTCCCGCCTCAAGCTGTACATGCCCAAAGAAACCTGCCTCATCACATTCCTCCTTGCCGGTGGGTCAAGCTTTTTCTCGTCCTGGTTTTGAGATGATTACTGTGTCCAAGTCAGGGTTAGGGTTTCTTTATCTTTCATGCTGATGATGATTAAGCTGTTTGAAATTAAAGAGCCATTTAGTTGAAGAGGGGGGAAATGTGTGGATTTGTTTGCCAGTAGACTTGAAATTCCTGGCAGCTAAGAGATCAGAGTTGAAGCCCTCCCCACACCTCTCAGCAGTCAGCTCTCGCGGGTCAAAGGGCAGGAGCAGAAGAGCAGGGTATGTTGTACCAACCGCAGCCCACCCTCATTCCAAATGCCAGGGTTGGCAGGAAGCATGTTTCCCCTTTGACCTACCTTCTCCTGGATGACTCCCTGCCAAGTTTGAAATGCACTTATGACCTTTTTTCTGGCCTTTTTTGCCATCTGAAAGGGGGGTCTTTGTTGCAAACTCACCACTGTGTAGAGGTAACAGGAGGTTTGGTATCCAGGAGATGTGCAGGCGTGTAACACTGTATGAACTTGGTTGAAAAGAACAAATAGATTTAAATAATGTCAAAGTATCAGAATTTGAAACCTCAGTATGACAACTGTAAAAAGAAGGACATCAGTTTCTGTTTTGACACTACGGCAGCAAAATCAGAAGTCCAAAATATCCCAAATTGTGCGCTTTCTACCTTTAGATTGTTTAAACAGGAAATAATTCTGGATATCAGGTTTTTTTGTGAAAAATTAGACTACAAAGTAGTTTGCTTGCAAGTTTTGATGGTTTAATTTCTCTCCTACACACCTGTCTCATAAAGTAATTGTAATTTTTGCACCCTTTAGAACAAGAAAGATGCGTTGTTTTTAGAACATTCTGTATCAGAAAATATCAAACATTTTGACAAACTCAAATTGAAAAGATTTTCATGTCTTTTTTGCGGAGAACAGTGTTAGTTTTTGCCAATTTCACTGCAAATTTCCAGCAGATAAAAATGTTAATGGAACGTGTCTGGCTGAAAAATATTCCAATTACCAAATAAAAAATAAAATATATATATATATATATATATTGTGTTACCTAAAAGATGTGTCAAGAGTCCCTTAATATATACTGTAGCTAATTTTACTACAAACTACTTCCTGTTCGATGGTGAGGTTATTTATCTATGTAAGGCAGCACATGGCTAATTGGGGCAGTGAATATTAATGGGATCAATGTGGATGACTTCTAAATAAAACCAATCTCCAGTGGACCTTAGGGCTACTGAAAACTATACAGGAAAACCGATGGTTTGGAAGGCCTTTGAGTTAGTCAATGTTCAGTTAAAAAGGAAGCCAAAACAGAGGGAGCTGCAGATAGCTGAGCAACTTAAACACTGATGCTGGGACGAGGACAGGCCAGCACCAGCAGAGATGTAGTGGACTTCGAAGAGTGGGTAAATCTGCTTATAACTAACCACCTCAGATGAAACTGAACTGTATTCAACACAGAATCACATTGTGCAAAAAGGCATGGCTTGCATGGGTCATCCTGGCTGATCAGCAGCAGTAGTGAACTATTTAGCTGTGGAAAGAGTCATCTATGAGAGGAGGACAGCACTGAACTATCCTCAGCGGATGCTTTTCTCTCTCTGCACGACTACTCCAAATAAGCCACGATGGTTGGATTTTACTGTTTTAGTGGAGGTTACAGTTGAGATCATCAGTCTTCAATGATTAATATTGGACAATAGACGATAAGACTCATTTCAAATGCTGAGTTTTAATGTGGTTGTCTAGTTAAGAGGATGCTGGTAAGCTATTTATTTGGATGATTTGTTGGTGTTTTCAGTGGAGGATGTTATTTGGGTGTTGTAAGCTGCTGAGTTATGGTAGCACCTAAAGTGCTAACAGGCTAACTAAGAGCTAACAGAGCTAATGTAAAGCTTAGTGCTAATGTTGGACATATATTGTGTAACTGGCTATACTGACAAATAAAAGAATGTCTTTTCTCAGTCATGTCCAAGGTCTGGTCATGTGTATAACAGGCTAGGTTAACACAAGGGGTGTAACGATGTTAAAATTTCATATCACGGTTATTGTGACCAAAATTATCACCGCTGTCATTATTATCGCAGTAAAAAGTGGTTGCAGCAAAGTATGTGCCCTGAGCCAAACTTTTTACAACATCAGCTTTAACACTGTTGGACAGGTTTGGGATTTCAGTCTTGGAAAAGAAATTTTGTGACGGAGCTTTGTAGTGTGGGACAGCAACCTTCATCAGCCTCAGGAAGTCAGGCCTCTCAGCGATTTGGAATGGCATCATGTCCTTTGCAATAAAATGTGAGAGGGCTGCAGTGAGGTCTTCAGCCAATTTGGAAGTAGGTGCAGAAGCAGCCTGCCTTTGAAAGGCTTGCTGACAGCGGTCATACACAGCAGAAACACTTTGCTCTGTTGCTGTACGTGTCGTGTGCAGAGACCTGCAGAAACTACTCACCGATTGCGCCCAGTTATGTGTTTTTACAGGAGTAACGTTAGGTAACACTTAAAACTTCAGTTTCCTTTATTGACGAAATATATGAACAGACAAACCATGACATTTTCCACTATTCCGAAGTCCCCATATCATGCATTCAGCTACAAGTTCCCTTACACTCGCTATATAGTAGTGGGTGGTGTTCACGGAGTCTGCATTTTCTGCAGACAGAGTGGCCATCTTCAATTAGCGTCCCCTCAGCATCCTTCAGAAAGCCAAAATAGGTCCAGACTTCAGACTTTGTCCTTTTGTTGGGGGAAAGCAGTGTCCGTACTTGTGCCTTCCGCCATGTTTTCAAACTGTGCATGTGTGCCCACGTCTGAGAGAGCACTGCTGCTTCTCCAGGAATTAAGCATTATCACCGTGAGTTTTTCAAAGTATGGTAATCAAACACGGTTTCAACGATAATTAGAATTCGAAACGATAATACTAACTGTCTCAAATTTTACCACGGTTTATAGTAATCGTTACACCCCTAGTTAACACTAACTCCAGCACAGTAGAAACCGTGCCAGAGTTAGTGTTACACCCCTAGTTAACACTAACTCTGGCACGGTTTCTACTGTGCTGGACTTGTATCAGTCAGAAACATGTTTCTCCTGTCCTGCTGTATTGCAGACATAAAGCTGTATCACAGCGTTTCTGTATGTTTTATTACTGTTAAATGCAGGTTATTGGTATCATTGCTATCTAAAGTATTTGTCTGGGAGTGTCTGAAACTCTTGAGCACTGCCGATCATTTTGGCCATTTCTAGCGGAAACTCTACAAAAAGTTTTTACAATCTTAAAGGTTAAGCGCTGCCTTATGGCATCAGACAGCAGTAAGTGCATTAGCTTTTACTGCTTTTTACAGAAGCAGTGAAAAGCCCCAGACAACAGATTATGAATTAGAAACTAACAGAACTGCAGTTATTAATCGATTAGTCACTTGAAAGAAATGAGCTGGCAACTGTTCTGATGAATAATTTCCGTGGTGAAATGGCAAATTTTCATCACTTTCCCCTTCACACACCTGAAGATTTGTTGATATATGATTTAGGAGAAAGGTCCATTATTCTTGGAGATTTTGCACACATTTTCAGCTTGAGAAAATAAGAGTAGTTTCAAACAACATGCAGATGGGATGAAATACAGACTGTTTGATGGCAAGTCTGGCCATTTATTTCAGCTCCTCGCCTGTCTTGACAGTTTGTGCTCGTAATAAAAACACTGAGACTGTATCTTTGGCAGCCAACAATGATTTGCACATTCACCCTGATCACAGGAATGGTGAGAATGCTTATCCCTTATTCTGCAGGGGATGATACTCTGTTAGAGTTAGCAGTAAAAATCCATCTCCATTTCAGGCATCCATACATTCCTTCCTCATTTCTAAACGTCATATAGTTCTGACAAACACTCGGATTCTGTTTAATTTTGCGTGGCTAAACCGTTGATGCATTCATTAATTTTGCAATTTGCTTCTGATTGTCTGTGCTGTCCACTGATGGTTTCTGTAATTGGGTTTTTTCTCCAGTGCCTGCTACAAGATGTAACGACATGATTTGTGCCAATAGGCAATCACCGTATAGGTCCATATATAGTACGACACATTTTATAGCCCTGGACAGTTCCCCCCTAATGAGAGCACTCAGAAAGTACATGAAAGCCTTGCTGAAGACGATATCAAGTGTGTTTACATCAAATACATACTTTTTGAGTAATTTGATTCAGTCTGAGGTTATATTAAGCACTTTAGCGCTGAAAGCCTTCAAGCACATTTGATAGGCATTCCCCAGAAGAGAAGATTCATCTGCTGCAAATGAGACCACAAATATTGTTTTTAATGCACACATTAGGCTGGATTAGCCCCGATTGATACAAATGATCCCTTTTTCAATTTTGGGTTGTTTTTTTTTAAACTTCTTTTCTAATTGGATAATTGCCTCCCTTTTGTGTTGCCTTTTTTTTTCCTCTTTCAGACATGTTCATGAGAATGAATTTCGTCTGCTAGGTCACTGCCTGTCTTTCCGTGTTTATATGTTGTCGCATGCATGGTTTCCTCCATGTGATGACTGCTGTTAAACCTTTAACCGTACATGGAATGAAGCCCTAAGGCACAAACATCCCTTCTTTATCTCTTTACCTCTAATCGCCAAGCGCCTCCTCTATCTCCCTCCTGTTTCTCTTTCCCGTCAAAGTTATCTCCCCGTGTTTTATTCACCCTTATACAACATGGGCTGTGTGTGAAATGACACATACATGATAAATTGGCCGCCCAGGGCCTCTCATGTTTATGTGTGTATTAAACAGCAGCGAGCCTTTGGACCTTTTCTCTTTAAGCTGTTATATCAGTTTGAAGATAATTATGTGTTGAGTATAGATCGTGGTTATATATTTTTAAGGTTTTCAACTTAAATAGGCCTCCAGTGGAAGAATTCCCAGCATTACAAGTAGTGGTATATTATGTTTTTGTAAGGAAAATAGTTCAATACAAAGGCTGTTTTATGTTATACATCAGTTCATTCTGATTGTGCAATTTGGCACTCTGTGAAGGCTAACTATAAAACCACTAGAAGGTTTGGACCATGTTAGTATATCTCTCTACTTTTAATACATTTTATCAACATCATATAATTAGCCTAACATCAACCTTTGCTAGACAAAAATTTGTGTATTTCAATGAATTATATTTTCATCTACTAACTTACATACATCATTGCAGTAAAATGCATTACCTCATATGCACATCTGCACAAATTCATCTAATAACTTACATATATCACTACGATAAAATCTTTCACCTCATATGCACAAATCCAGCCACAAATTCTCTATTGGATTGGCGTCTGGGCTTTGACTCGGCCACTCCAAAACATTCACCATGTTGTCTTTAAGCCATTTCTGTGAAACTTTTGCTGTAGCTGTAGTTCTCTTGTAGAATGAATAAGATCATCCTCCAGGACTTTCCTGTTTTTGCCGCATTCATTTTACCCTCTACCTTTATAAGCCTTACTTAGCACACTACTGAGAAGCATCCCCACAGCATGATGCTGCCACCACTGTGCCTCACAGTAAAGTGGCGTGTTTGTGGAAATAGCAGTGTTTGGTGCCTGCCAAATAGTTTCGTTTCTGATGGTCAGAAAGCACCAGTTTGGTCTCATCAGACCAAAGAACTTTCTTCCACTTGACCATGGAGCCTCCAACATGCCTTTTGGCAAACTCTAGTTGAGCTTGATTCAACAGTGGCTTTCTCTTTGCTACTCTCCCATCAAACTTTTTTTTCTGAGTTTTGTTGAGTGTTCTTTTGCCTTCCTGGTGTAATGGTAGTCAGGAATGCTGATGAACCAGTGACTGGACCTTCCACACAAAGGTGTCTTTATACTGCAGTCACTTGAGACACATTCACTGCACTTACGTGATCCCCATTTCAGTCATTGTGAGACTACTAGCACCGGCTGACTGGACCTCTGTTGAATAAGGTCAGGCAATGTAAAAGGGGGTGAATATTTGTGTGATATTGCTTAACACTTGTTTGAATAAAAATCTTTTCCTAATGTAGTCTATATACTCATATATGCCTAATGTATACCATTGCTATGAGTCTATACGTTTGATCTTGTTATTAAAGAATTAAGCTTCAATTATCTATATGAAATAATTAAAGATGTTCTCTGTGCTCCTCAGTGCTCATTTTTTGTAAGTTTCTCTGGGTAAATATTGACTGCCCACAGATAAATAGAGAGTATATTGAATGGTTGCTGCTGTTGCTGAAACAGGTCCTTCATTAGTCATCCGTTTCATTAGCTGTGCACTCTTCATACTGTATTCATCACTGCAAATTTTTATTCTGTAACAATATCGTGGGAGGCCATTGATGAGCAAACTGTTTACAGTAGAGCTGCAAATGAAAAGATCCCAAGGCAGTACGTGATGTAACACACTAAGACAAAATTATAACGCATAAAAAAAGGAAAAATACAGTGCAGGCATATTTAGATATGAGCTGCTAGCTTTCCTAGCCAGCAGCGTAAGTACTGAATTTAATACTGAGCCTCACTAACAGCAAACACTATTTCTCCACCGAGGCACCTAAAAGCTGTGGATCTTCCTGGCACAGTCTCCTTCCTTTTCTGAGTTTTCCTTGATGGATAAAGACAGTACCTAAAGAAAAAACAAAGACTGAGGAAACAAAGTGAAGCAAGACAAAGTCCAAGCTTCAAAGAAGGCCGGAGGTGTGCTTCAGGAGTTGAGAGAAAGTTCCCTTTCCTCTCCTCCCACATCACCTCTCCTTTCTTCTCCTCTCACTCTCCGGCCCGTGCCGTGTCACTTCCGTATGCAAGTTTGATAAAGGGTAAAGGAGTCATCCTGTTTCTGAAAGGGAAAAGGAGGACTTCCACACAGGAAAGGGATTTGAGAGTGCAATGGAGGGGGCTAGAAAAGGAGGATAAAAGGAGGAGAGGAGGTGAGGCAAGAGCTGAGGAGGCAGAAAGGACAGGGGAGGGTAAAGAGAAAGCTGCATGTGGTAAAGAGAAGACAAAAAGCACAACTGATGTGAGGTACGTGGGTATAAAGGCCCACTGAAGCTAAGGGAGCCCAAGCAGTGAAAAGGCTGTAAAAGTTTACAAGCTTCAGTAGCTTTCAGAGTTTCAGATGGAGGCCGCAGCGGGTGAAGTGCACTTTCAAAGTTACTCAGAGAGGTATGGTGAGCAGCAGCCTGTCAGGAAGATGAAACACCCATCACTCGGACACAAAGATTTACTGTGTCAGCAAGAGGCATTAGCCATCGCTGTGTGGGGCTTAGTGCCATTTGTCTGATTTTTGATAACTGTGTGTGATTCTATGTGCAGGAACGGTGGTGAAGCAGTGTGGAAAATTTGTAGACTTGTTCCTTATAAAAATATGTCTGTGTGCAGGAGAGAAAGTTTAGCATAATAGCATGGAAGACTCTCAGGAAAGAGCTGCGAATAAAATGTTATGTGCTCTGCTACGACCTCTACATTTTTGTGCCCTTGTCTGTGACTGCAGCGCTGCATCTCAGAGATTTGAACATTTATTAGAAACCTTGGGCCAGAGCGTTTTGAGACCTTGAGACACATTTTAAGCCCTGCCAAAAGATAAAGTAAGAAGGGAATATTACCTTTTGTTAATGGCACTTTATACATGCCGGATTAACTAAAACAAAAGCCTTGATTGTAAAACCCAAGCGTAAGCTTTATTAGCCCACACAGATCAATCATCCACTTCTGCTAATGGAGAGAGAAAAAAATACCAGACTCCCTGGGTATATAATCACGTATTTTCTAAAACCCAGACTTTACAAATTGAGTATCCTGCTTATTGTGTATTTCACTTAAGATGCCAGATAGTGAAAGTGGCATCAAATACAGTGCTTCAGTGAATTTGGGCTGCAAGAAAACCAGTTATTCTTCTTATTCCTGCATCCACCTCATGATTGGGGTAGAATTATGCAACCAGCTTTTGACAAACAACAGACCATGCCACAGGCTAGATTTTAAAACAGGGAAACATCTCCTACAAATTCACATGTCCTATTCATGATTAGTTCTAAAAGTCAAGTATTACAAATGTGACGACATGTCTGTGCTGCCCAGACAAGAACTCTCACAGATCTGCATTTAGTCATTCTAATGTCTGCACTTTTTCTGTTAGCTGTGTCACTAGAAACACAGCAATTCAGGTCAACTATACAGACTGTCACCTTATGTTTCTGATAGTTTTTACAAAGACTCTAAATGCAGAGGTTACTTAGAAGCCACCCTGGTAGTTAATACCAGTTAAAGCATTTAGTTTGCTGATTTCACACAAGAAAGCAGGCATCAAGAGGGGCTACAAGCGAAGTAAAGGCTGTCTTGTTTCATGGTGCGATGCCTTTTTCCCATTGTTCATGAGTTTCGGCCGAGAGTAAATTTAACGAGTAATTTTGTCCATCTGTGGAGTACAAGGACTGATGTTGTGGTATCTTTTTATTTATAAAGCTATCATGAAAAAATTACCACCATACCTCATAGAACTTATACATTTCTCAGATAGGTGGTATCAAGTGAGGTCAGAACTTTTTACTTTTTCCTATTCTGCATCTAACTCTTGGAACAAGATACATCTCCTTGAGGGCAATCACTTCTAGCTCTTGAAATAGCAAAACAAATTGAGATCATTCACCCACAGACAGTTTGTGATCCTATAATGAGCCAGGAGTGGATTCTTAATTTTTGAGCAGCCCACTGGTATAAATTTAAACTTCCATTTAACAGACAAGGAAATTAGTCGCTAGGAAAATCCCAACTAAAAACTTAAGGGAAATGGTCTCCTGGAGATATTTTAATGGATTGGAAGATTGTTTAATAAGCCTCTTGGAGGTAAAAAAAAAAAAATGAGACTAATGCAGGCCTAAAGGGTTTTGGAGTTGTGCTAGTGTTGAAAATAGAGGAACGAATAGATAAATCCTATATTTGGAGAGCAATTTTAAACTTAACTGACAAAGTATGACATCGGTTTCAGCTTTTACAGTGAAAAATATTCTTAGAACTTGTATGTAACAGTGAAAGACATGTGTGGGTCAAGATGATGAGAAGGGATAGACAAAAGATACTGGGGTTTTCCCTCCCTGTGTACTTTCTTTCTGCCTTCCAACCTCCTCCATCCCCTTTGTCTAACCTCTGTGTCGTGCCCACCTGCATCTCTCACTCAGCGCTGAACTTCCTTGAACTGACTTTCACCTGGGTGGGGAGAGGGATTCAAGCTGGGGACAGAAAGTTGACAGTTATGAAATAAAAGGAGACAGAAGATTAATGGGAAGGCAAAAAAGTCAATGGACCGATAGTGATCAGAGCCAAAATAATAAGGCACAAATGTGTGCTGCACAAGCTTTTAGGTCTCTGTTTGTCGGCCTGTTGCAGTGCTAATTATGTCCTGTCATCAGCCTGTCAAAAATCAAGAATTAGTCATGTAACAACATTAAAAAGATGGACACTAATGGCGTTCACACTGAGTGGACTGCATCCTGCAAGTATCCATTTATACCTGCAGACATGCCAGAGGGAGAGCACATAGCATCTGACAGGTTATGAGCAAAAAGTCAGAGGCTAATCAATATGCATATTATTATTATAGGATTCTGCTATATGATATATGTTTGTATAAATTGCAATGATGGCATTAATGCACAGCAGCCGCACATCTCTGCATTCCTCCCTCCAGAGCCACTTCTACGAAATGAAGCTCATTATCTTGGCTTGGTTAGCGGAGGAAGAAAGGTCGACTCAATCCTGTTCCTGCTATATGTCGGGGCGACTGAAAACCTATTCTGTTACAAAGCATAAAAAATATATTAGGAGAGAAACGGCCTCACCAGAAATGTACGCATATAGATTCATCCAATTAGTTTTGCTTCCTGAGAAGAATTACAACTAGAATGGAAAGCATTCTTGGCTGAAAAGATCCATTCTGTATTTGCATGCCAATTACTTGTATTGTTTCTGTAAGTGCATCTTAAAGGCTGGGAGCTATTACATTACTCCAAATGAAATTGAATTGTATGGCAGTCAGATTATTGTCAATTAAAGCCTACACATTCATACTTTCATAATAGCTTTTCACTGTAAAACGCAGAGTTATTTACACAAAAGTTTGCCTTCTAAAAGTATAAAAAATAACTTTGAGGTCGACCTAAAGCTTTCCGATCAATTAATTGACCAATCGAATTGAAGCTGTCGGCCCTAATCTTTTGTTCCGGGTGTAGAATGTGGCTAAGTAGGTAGAGTCAGTCATCTCGTAATAGGATGGTTGTGGGTTTGATCCCCAGCTCCTGCAGTTGTTGTGTCCTTTGGCAAGACACTTGACCCCTGTTTGCTCCAACTGCTTTGTCTGTGGTGGGTAATTGGGTATGGATTAGGGATGCACAATATTGGATTTAAAGGTTTGAAGATGAACATCCATCCACCCAGTTTCTATACCGCTTATACTGTTGGGGGTCACAGGGCCTGGAGCCTATCTGTCATTGGGTGGAAGGCGGGGTACAACCTGGACGGATTGCCAGTTAATCGCAGGGCTGACATATGGAGACGGACAACCAGGCACGCTCACATTCACACCTACAGCTGATTAAGAGTGATCAGTCAACCTAGCGAGCATGTCTTTGGTGGTGGGAGGAAGTCGGAGTACCTGGAGAGAACCCATGCATGCACAGGAAGTGAACCAAAAACCTCCTTACTGTGAGGCAACAGTGCTAACCCCTGCGCTGCTCTGAAGATGAACAAAGAAACAAAATTTGAAAGAAAAGTAATGACTGTGACCCTATCACCCAACAATCAGCAAGGCAAAAATGACTCAAAATTTGACAATAAAGTCATGACTGCAGACCCTTTGCCAAATTTGAGCAAAAAATCGACCACAGCCAAAAGGAACCTCTGAAAGGTCGGCAAATGTGAGCATAAAATTACCGGGACAGAAACAACAGAAAATTTAACAAGAAATTCATACCACAGACCTGTTGCACAATTTGGACAAAAATCAGCGCAGGTGGAAATTACTCAAAATTTGACCAAAAAGTCATGGCTGTTGACTGAAAAATTAACCAGGGTGAAAATGACTCAAACTAACTGAATAGTCATGGCTGCAGACCCGTTTCCAAATTTAAGCAAAAAATAAATCACGGCACAACAACTCAAAATTTAAATTAAAAAAAATGACCAGGGCCAAAACATTTCATAATTTGATCGAAAAGTCATGACCACTGACCTGTCACCAAATGTGAAACATCTGAGATTTGACAAAAAAATCATGGCCACAGACTTGTTGCCAACAAATTAACCTGTGTGCCTATTTAATCATCCATCTTTTTTATTATTTTAGTCAGTTAATTTTGGCATGCATTAGTGTCAGAATCCTTTTAGCATTTTACTTTGTGAAATCACATTTGTATGCTCCTGGAAAGCACTTCAAATAGAAATTTAATTAGTTTGGAAAGTGCTTTATAAATAAGTTTGACTGGTTGACCCAAAATTCGACCAAAAAGTCATGACTGTGACCAAATTTGGGTAAAAATCGATCACTATGCCAGTGACTGAAAAATAGACGAAGATGGAAATGGAAACTTTAGTCCTTAAACACACTTTAAAGTTTGAGGATTTTGAATATCATCTGATACCCATATTTGCCTCTTCAAGCTTATATCTGCTGAAACTGATATCAGGCCAGTAATATTGTGGATCCCTAGTATGGATGCGTTTGAATGAGATTAGCTAATACTGATGTCCAATTCTCCACAGTAACCTCTGCCATCAGTGTGTGAATTCACTTCCCTGGTGGGGCTCTGGTATCAAGAATCTGGCCATGCAGTGCCTGGTGGCGAGTTTGATCGCTGACATGCTGCTGTGCAATTGAAGCACTTCAAATGACATGACGCACCAGTGTGGTGCCGGTGTGTTTTGTTCTTAGGTCAACTTAGTCAGGTTTTTATAATGCAAATGTACACATTACTCTTGGCCTTAAGATAATTAAATTTAATGCACTATAAACTAATTCGCACAATTCTGCTGTTATTAATGTAAAAATGAGACCAGCAATGTTTCATTCATTATTTCTGCTGTTAGATATGGGACGGGGTAGGGATTCCTCAGCTTTTGGAGCCAGCTTCAGGTGAACACCCCAAAAATGTCAGTTTTTAACACTTCCACTTTGGCTTCATCTTTCAACCCTGGGGGTTGCTGCTTGCATCTACTATCTAAATACAAAGCTTTTTGTGAAGAAGCTATCTTAGCATCAAGCAAAGAGTCACAAAGAGAACCTCCCACTCTTTAAAGGTTAAAGAATGATCACACCAATACCTTAGCTCATCTCATTTGTTTTATCTTCACATAAACTGAAGTGCAAATTGACGAGCTACATTTATCACAGATATAACATCTACTTAATGTCCAACACACGATGAGAAATAAAGGATGGAAGTGTCTTGGAGCACAGGGAGAGAAACAGTAGGTGCTGAAAAAAGAAATTTAATCAGGCGCATGGCTCACCCTGAATCACAGATTAAAACGTTAGCCACCCCTCTGTGTGCCTGCTCTCTTCAGAGGGGAACAGGAAGAAAGCGGCGTTATTAAATGAAACGGTTGATAGCTTTTTTTGTCTTTTCCGAGTACGGTTGCAGAATTTGGAAACAACACAAATTGGGTCTTTAATCTGTTCACTCAGTTGTGCTTTCTTTTGTTGAAAAAATCCCCAGCTAAGTCTGTTTTCAGATTTATCTCCTAAGCCTAACACGTATTTTAAAATCTAAAATCCTACACACAATGATTGATGTGATGTTTGACAGTGCGAGACACAACAGCAGCCTGCGTGTGTGTAGTGTGATGTCAGTAGCGATCAGCGTATGTCTTGTTTGTCTCTGTGATCAGATAAGATGGATATCCTGCAGTGTGACCCAGATGTTTATCTTTGTGTCAGGCGTGACTTATGTATTGTGATGCAGGGTTAAAATTGGGCTGTGCTAATTGACTCCCTGGCTCTAAATGCTGCAGGGAGGAGACTACAGTTCAGTACAGTACACTACAGTAAGTGTGTTCAGGACATGGAGTGCTGTTTCAGAGAGCTGTAGGTCATTTAAGGAGAGCTTGTCCATTTGCATTTAACTGCAGATATAAACCCACATTTTCTCTCATTATAATGGTCTGCTTTTTTAGGATTATAACTCTAATATTTAACCTATAATAACCCCTTTTTGGATTATAATCCTATTACTTTTTCTTTGTGTATTAAGGTTTTTTGGGTGGTCTTTTAAGAGAGCTTGGGCTGGGTTAGGAATTGTGGCAGAAAAGCCCTTTGAGACATTGCATTGTACAAGCAACACAATTAAACTTGAGATATTACATTCCCGTTCAGTTTTTTTTTTTTTTTTCCTGTGGATTATGTTAGAAAAACACATTTCCAGCCTTTATTATTGTAATTCTGGCAGACCCAAGCAGCACGGCCAACTCGTCTCCCTCTCTGCCACTAATTCATACACTAAGTTTTGCAGTTTGCCATATTCCATCTCTTCACTCTTGCTCTGCATTCTTCATCACTCCTTTTCTATTTATCAGTGTCCATTGTGGAAGCCACGTCCAGGTCCACCTCCATTTATACTCAGATGAACTTGGCCTCCTCATCCTCCTCTTTTTCTTTCTCCTACACTCTGCTTTTCAGGGAGATTTTTTACTACAGTTTAACAATGTAATAGCAAATAAAGGGAATCAGTGCAATCAGTGACACAATACGATACAATATGATATGATACGGTATAATAAGATAAGGTATGGTGTAATACAAAACAGTGCAATATGATATAACATACAATGGTTGTGATGTGGTATATTGCAGTCTAGTACAAAACTATACAGGGTTATTTATACCTTGAATTAACATCTGTTATGACCATTTGGGTACTAAGTGTTGATTCCAAATACCATCAGTGTGTACTGAAGACAGTTTGATACCTGGCAGTCCAGGCTGCTTACAGAGTTAGTCTGGGATGGTTAATCTGGATTGGTTAGGGAGTGCAGTCGTTAGCCTACTGGCATTCGTTGAGGACTGCCTAAATCACTGACATAGTCTGTAGTAGTCTGTTTGTACATAAAGGCATGGCCTACCAGCTCTTACACAATCTAAAATTTACTTTACACAGGAAAATTTGACAGTATTAGTTGAAAACATATAGTTAAATTCAACACTCGATAGTGTCTATAGTGGTCCACATTACACCCGGATAAACTACACATTTGAAGTGGTGTATATTATACAATATGACAAAAGACCAAAAGAATGCTGCTCAATTTATTTTTCTGTGTTCTCAAACAGAGCTGCTACTACAGCAGCCAAGATGGGAAAATCAGCTGTTCTCTCACAGAAATCTGCCAGCAACGCCAGGAATAGAACAGTTGCGTAAAGTGCTGTGATGCGCGTCCAAGTGCATCTGGCTGCTGCTAGTGTGGGTTTGGTCTTTAAAATTAATGGGGGATTTCAACATGACAGTTTTTATTGTTTCCAACTGCTGTTTTAGGATGCAATATGGAATCATTCTCTCACTATGTTCTAAAGTAGTCAACAGAAGTGGAAAAACTACAAAGTACAGTTAATTTGGTTGAAACGCACCTAAGTAGATGTAAAAGTACCGATGAACTTAAAAAGTATAAGTACCTGAAATAACTTCTCAGTTACAGTAATTTGAGTAAATGTGCTTAGTTACTTTCCAACCCTGATTTAGAGAGACCATTTGGCTTAGCTCTGTAATAAAACCTTTTTTTTTTTTTTGCTCCCAAATGGTGCTTAATTTTGTTCATTTTTTTCAGTCTTTTCCCTGGAAAACAGCAAAACGATGGCAAAAAGCAAACAGAGCTGTCTCCTGTCATTTATGCAAAAAAAAAAAAAAAAAAAGCCAGCTCTAGAGCTGTCCCGTTGGTGAACAACACCTCACTTCTGCTTCATGACTGGTCGCCTTAATTGTCATTTCAATCCAGCCAGAGCTCCACAAGGTTCATTTACTGATTAGTATATCACATTCCTTTCAATGCATGTTTATAACATAATGAGGGGGAAAAGCTGTTAAAGAGTCCAAGTCTTATAGCCTCTTAGCTCAAGGCTAATTCACCCTCACTGCACATAGCATGCAGGGATACTCAACAAGCTAAAGCAAGCCACAGACCACACGAAAATTGTCGAGTCCCTCTTTGTGACCAAACTCTGCAAGGCCTGATTATCGGATGATTCTTAAGATTATCTCCAGATTAACCTGTGGTGTGTTAAGAGTAACTTGATGAGAGGTACTCCATGAGATATGCATATTAACATCTTCAGTATTGACGCCCAGAAATCCTGTTGCGTGTGGTGAGCACCGAGGACAGCCCAGCAGGCATGAACAGAATTGTGACGTGGAATGGAGGAATAGCCAATCAGGAAGTAAGCTGGCTGAAGGAGGAATTTAAATGAAAACCCAGCCATGGCAATGATAGTAGACGTGAAGTGGATTGTTAAAGGAACGCCAGAAATGATGGTGCAACTTGTTGAGCCAAGGGAGGAAGCTGGACTTTTGCAAATGCAAAAGCTAACCACCATAGCTTCTTCCCTGTAAAGTCCTGTTTGACCGCTGAGATTTGGCATACAAAAAAGTATGTGACTATTAGTCCCCATGTATGAGGTCCCTAATGTTTAAAAAAAAAGTTAAAATTGAAAAAATCTCCATTTGTGTGGCAGGGTTAAGTCTGGATCCACTGAAATGATGTATTGGCTGTTCTTTCTATTAGAGGTGAGAAGGTAAGTTCAAATTGCAGGTTAGGAATGAGTGGAGTCATGAAGTAGTGAGTTTTTGAGTCAAATTGGCAGGGAAATCTTTTTAGAGTTGATATTTTTTCAGCCTAATAAAGCCATACTTGGCAGCTGCAATTCTGTAATGGAACCAAACTGATCAGGGCAACGTCACTGTGCCGTTGGATTTTCATGTCCTGTGGGTGGAAGGAAACCCATTAGAATATTTATTTTAGAGAATATCTAGCCTTATCTTTTTTTATATTTGTTCTGTATGTATTTTGTTGGTTACCTACATTTTTAAAGAAATGCAATGTTTTATCTGTAAGGCTTCTGCATTTTTCTCCTATTTACTCTGTGTACAAATCTTTTTTACTGCTCCATGGCATTTTAAACCCATTATACCAGTTTATATATTGTGCAAAATACCACATCTAGAGGGAAAAGATGCAAATAGTTGATTTCAAAATGAAGATTTTCATGTTTAATTGGTTTTAAAGCTCCCTGCAGTACACTGAAGACCTTTATTTTTTACAGTTGGTTGACTCAACAGTCCTGCATAACTCTGTAGGTGCTGACTGTCCTGTGGCCTCATTTTGCCTTTCTTGTGTCGTTTTCAGTTCTCTGCCAGTGTGAATAAGCTGATGTCTCTTGTTCTTGCTTTCATAAGTGGGACAGACTTATGCAGAGGGTTTTGTAGGGGGACAAGAAGTGCTGAGCAAAAATGTGAAATAAAGATAGTTTGTTTTTTTGTGTGTGGTTATAAAATCATGCTATGATTTTCCAGTTAGGTTAATAACACCAGTTCCAGTCACACTTTTTGGCTGCTTTTGTGAGTCTTTTGGTGAAGTCGTGGTGAGTGATACAACTGTCGGCCAATGTTTCAGACTGGCAGTCATTTAATTTGGAATGCTCTACTTGCCACCAACGATCTAAAAAATGACAAATGTGCAGTGCATAAAATGTTAAAAATCACACCAAACAACCTTCCTCTCTGTGAAAAATTTAAAGGATTTTTTCTTTTGGATTTTTAGATGTTTATCAAAATCTGCTGCAATCTGTTGGGGGAATTATCCAAAGAAGCCCAAGATATAACACCATACAATAAAATGATTTTAAAATGATTTATGAAGAGCTTTTCATCAGTGCCATGAAATAAAGCATTGTGAAGTTCTAAGTGGTTAAGTATGCGCTTCTACATGGGAAAATATATGAAATCTGCTACAGTTAGGTCCATGAATATTGGGACTGGGACACAATGTTAAAAATCGTTTTAATTCTGTTTACCATCATGACGAATTTGAAATAAACCAATAAATGCGTGACTAGAAATATCAGTGCGTCTATTATCGTAGCTCAGAAGTACTTGGACAGTTAATTGAGGAGCAGTTTAATGCCCTAGTGTCTGTTTCCTTGTTTTTTCAAGGCAACTGAAGCCGATCAAAGTACTGGAGTTGATTTAGAGTGTTGAATCAATATTCGATACTTGTTCAACTGGAGCTATCAACATGACGTCCAAGAAAGTATCAATACAAGTGAAGGAGGCCATAATTAGCCTGGAAAACGAAATAAGCTTATCAGAAAGATAGAGTTTCAAGAGTGGCCAATCAATACAATTTTTAAAAGAATGCAAGAACACACTCAGCAACATCAAAAGGCCCAAAGACCACGAAAGTCAGCTAAAGTGGATGATCCCTGAATCCTTTCTTTGATGGAGGATACCCCCATCCCAGCATCTAAACAAGTCAAGAACCCTCTGGTGTATCATTCCCAACATGAATGATCAAGAGTGGCCTTCATGAATACAACAGCTTTACTACAAGGAGCAAACCACTAGTGACATTCAAGAATAGGAAGGCCAGAGTAGACTTAACCAGAAAAGTTCTAAAACCCCTCTCGTGGTATAGGAGTATGAACATGATTGGGAAGGGGTGATACATTTAAACTTACATATTCATCCTGATGTAGTCAGAGACTGCTGAGGGAAGTATTAAGATAAAATCTGATGTTTATAGGGCTTAACTCTCTGCACACATTCATACAAGTGCTGCTACATTGAAGGACAGCGCTTTACAGAGCATGGATAATGACCTGAAATATGCTGTGAGAACAATCCTTGAGTTTATTGAAGGCAGAGAAGTTGAAAACTTGTCAATGGCCAAGTCAGTTACCTGATCTCAACCCAACAGAGCATGCCGAGTCTTCTCCAGCTTCGGTTAGGGTGGATTAAAAGAGTGGAATTAAAGATAACTGCAACCCCAGAGCCTCTGCCGATGTCTCGTGACCCGGAGGAGCTGATACATTTAAACTTACATATTCATCCTGATGTAGCCAGATTTCAATTAAACAAAATAAATCTGTGATTTTCTGTTAAAAGATCATTTATTAATAAAGGTTTAGATGATTTCTGATTGATTGTTAAGTTACCGAAGACAAAACTAAAGGCAGAAAGACCCAAACTGCAGTTGCTGTTTTGATGGCATGGCAAACCAGACTTACTCTAAGAGTTAAATATTTAAGGAAGCTGGATGATTATTGAAGTCTTATTTAGATTATTTATACATCCAATCATTGCATTTGTGTTCTTAGTCATTCTGGGCGTACGGGTTTGGTAATTAAAGAAAACGTCAATTTCAAATCCAATATCTTTCCCTTTTTTTTGTGTATTGTAATTAGATATGCACATCTTTTCTGAGCACTTCATTTCAGCTATCACTCTGTCACACTGATGCCAGAGCTCAGCTATATTTCCTTGGAGAGAACATCTGGGAACGCTCTTTATATGAATACATAACTAGTCAAAGAATTCCCAAGGGATCATACCAAACAAACACTATGAAAAGGCAAATGTTAGGCATTTTAGAGCCAAATCTGTCCCTCTGTGAGGTTTGATGAACAGGATTCGTGAACATATTTAAGGTCACATTTGTCCTGAATTCTTACTGAGTCCATTTTATTCATGCATACATGTCCAATGCTGGTGGATTTAATGCCAAAGCAAGGTGTCATTAAGGTACTCTGCATAAATAATGCAACTCCAGTGAGAACATGAACGACTACAACAAATAAATCACTGTCAGGGCTCTTTTCATTCTCTACATTTTCTGTATGCATGCCTTTGTGTATTCCTTAGCTCAAATTGTATGCACATACATCATAGCAATACCTGAGGGGCATCAGAAACAAAAGAAGTAGGTCTCAGTTGAAGCTTGGTGCAGTCCTTTAGACGACACTGTACATGCAAAATCAGTATTACTTTCTGTTTTATCAATATATATCACTATCCTTCAAATATAGAAATTGTAAAGGTTCATTTCTAGCATACTTCTGACTTTATCATGGTATATTCTTTTAAACAGCCTGAAAACGTAGAAATGATAACACCTTAAAGTGCCTTTAAACCCTCTCAGTTCTCTTTCACTCACCTCTGCCCTAAAGCTTATCCATTCCTACCTGAACTCAGCAAGAACGCCTCTGAAAATCTACTAAAGTCGACGTCAACGAGCCCCAAAGACGCAAATTCCAACAAAGCAGGGTTGTACAGAAGCACTTTATGAGCGCAGGATCGACCCCTTGATGACCAATTATCCATTAAGTGCTGATGATAGTGTTGTTGGTTAATCTGGGTTGTGCCACTGATGTATTTTTTGTGAAATTGCATGGCAAAGAGGTTCTGACCTTGAGCTATTAAGTGGAATGAGAGGATGCTTTCTGTGGCATCAGTTGCTCTGAGCAACAGAGGTCTTGAAAATTGTCTATGGGATTTTATTCACTGACTTGTGGGTGTATCAATCCCTAGAGGATTTCTGCATTTTCGCAGATTCCCTAACATTTCCTGGTGTTTCAGATGCCTCATTATCATTTTGGTAAATTTGCAATTCTTTTGATTCACTGCTGTGCTGATTTCTAACACCTGTAATCCTCTTTGGTCCAGGTATTGAATGTCCACGCAGTTCCAGGAATGTGCCCGGAGGCATGCAGATGGCAGAGCCCTTCAGCGATGAGGCCATGCTGTTCACCAAAGAGCTGGTGCTGCAACGAGAGGTAGGCACAACTTTCTGGCTTCAGTTTGATTATATGTGAGTGCCTAACTGTCAACCACCGTCAAACAATTAATACTAGATTGGCATGTACATCGATACATTTTATCTTCACACTTAAAGCCCACAAGTTAAGTCTGCTTTGAGCAAGATTATCTTGAGGGAATTGTGAAGGATAATGACTATTGTACTTCCATTTGTTTTCTGATTTTGTTTTTGCACAAAAGCAATATTGGAAAACCCATCCGTCCATCCATCAGTTGTACTTTTTTTTACACATGTATTAATGTAACTTTGGAAAAATCTAGCACAGGTATGTCTAAAATGATGGCCCTGGGGCTAATTGTGACCAGATGGTGCTGCTGTGTTAGTTCTGTAAACAAACATTTTGACTAGCAGGATTTGTAGTTCTGATTCTTTAAGCACCGACACTCCTATAAAGTTTGGCAGCTTCATGCAATTTGCTTTTGTTTTGATGGGTCCAGTGTAAAAAGTCGTGTACTGGCATGTCTACGGTCGCCATGGTTCATGTTATGCAGTTCTCTATGGAGTTCATTCCTTGATTGCAGCTGCGATGACACTCATTAAAGTAAGGTTGGAGAAACAACCTTACCTTAACATGAAATAGTCAATTATAGGGATATTGTTACAGTCACGTTAAAGTTTCTTCCAAATTTTATTTATGTCCTTGCCATTTCCAATAAGATGAGGAAATGTGGAAGAGACAGTATTTCAACTTGGGACAAGACAGATCATTTTGTCCTGCATGATTATTACTTAAGTGCTGAGAAGCAGTATTTTCCATTAGAGAAATTTACTCCAAAAGCAGAGCTGAAGTTTCTCCCTTGACATTTTACAATTTGTCTCTTTCTGATGACTCATTAAGCAAAATATTTGCTTGTTAAATTACTAATATGGTTTGTAAAAAGATAAGGCCACTAACTTTAATAAGCTGATTAAACTGTTTACTCCCACATGAGCTTAATTACAACATTTAAAAGTGGCATATTTGCACCTTGAGTGGTGTGAAATCTCAACTAAAGGCCAATAAAAGTGTCCATCCACAGGTTGGCTAACCCCCAAACACAGACTCACACACACCATCCTCCCCCGCTTACTCCCAGTTTATAGAAAGCTCACCTGATAGTGGATCAGTGCTCCTGGGCTTCCAAAAACCTCCATCCACTGTGTTGCCTGTTCATTCACATGCTAATAGGATTTTATAAGGAGCAGTGAACGGACCAAAGCAATGATGGAACCAGCTATAATCCCGCCACCACTTATCCAGGCCTCGCTCTCCCTCCCCCCCGCCCTGCTCTCTTTTACTCCCCCTCTCTGTTCCTATCTCTGCTTTAAAGGGCTTTTTTTCTGCGTAGGGTGGCTGACTTCTCTGTCCTCTGGTGTTTAATTGTCATGGAAATGTAGCCTTGGCCCGGCGTTGGAGGTGGACGAGTGCTGGGAGTGTGTGCTAGTTTGGTTGTATGTGTGGCTCGCCAGAAGCACAGGATTAAAAAAACACAAAAACTCAGATGTGGAATAATTGACGCACTTGTCAGTGGATTTTGATTGACAGAGATGCAAACCTCCTATGAGTCAGAGCATATATACTGTATAATCTGCATATGTATGCAAAATGTGCCTCATCTCTCCTGTACATACTAGACATTTGTTGCCATGCATTTATTCCCTTACATACTCTGACGCACATGCTATCTCACACATTGCCTCCCTTGCTGGTCATTGGTGGTGTCAGCAATTTCTTCCTCACAGGTAGGTGTTAGCTGAGCCTTATAATGAGTTCTGAGCCCTGAGTGCGGGGGCTGTTTGGCTGGCTGCACTGACCTGCTGTTATAGGCTAATATGAACACCAACAGACACACTGGTAACAACACAATTAAGCATTCACACAGGAGCTGTCACATCTCCAACAAAATCTTCAAGCAGCATCATTATTTTTCAAAACAAAAGTTCAGGTTGGAAATCTCTTTCTTTTTCTTCTCTTTATTTTTTATAGGAGTCGGTGTAAGTGTCATCCTTCTGGTTCACCGGATTTGTTAAGATGTCCACTAAGCAAATCGGAACATTCACAGAGGAGGGAAAAAGCAGCTCAGAAACAAACACGCAATCTATCTTGAACAGAGTCAAAAGGGTCAAAAGAGAGTGTAATGTTATACAACGGCTGACACCGAAGAAGTTGCATGAGAGAAAGCCGGAGCAAAGAGGTGAGAGGATGAGCTCCTCCTAACGAGACACGAGTTAGCGGCAGAATAAGACATGATGGAAGGACGGAGAGAAAAGCAACCGCTCTGCTCCCTTGAATCTTTGCTTTTCTCAGCTCTGAGTGTGTCACAGAAACAGCTTATTAAGGTGTGTCACACTCCAGCATAAAAATGTATCATTTGATTTCATTAGCATAAGATTCTACTGTTGATGCTAGCTCTGAATAGCAACTGATTGGAAGAAAGATGTTTAGAAATGCCTCCACTAAATGACATTTGATTTTGGTTTTGGCTGCTTCGGCTCATTTGCATTCAGAAAATATTTCCCCCCGCTCGACATTCGTTTTGAGTTTTGTCGGCTTTGTTGATCTAATGATCAGGTCTGATTTTTTTCCTCCCTAGACTTCCATATTTTTGTACCCTGTAATTAGCTGCTCTTTCTCTTTTCAAATTGAGTTTGGGTGCAGGCATTAGCACGCTTTTCTGTGTTTTGGTCTTTCATGAATAACCTTTCTCTGTCTTCTCTTCAATTTTTCTCACATTAGTGTCCAAAATTAAACTTCTGACTGACATTAGCTCTTCATCTGCCATTTCCCTCAGTCCCTTCTTCTATCAGTTACTTTCACTAATCTAGAGCTATGAACTGGAAAGGACCTCATGAGGTGCTGAGGTACTTTGTAATAGGGATGTGTTTGATTAGGCAGCAAAAGGATGAGTATCGAAATCAGGTACTGACATGATACTGGGACCAACACATTTGGTAACTACCGCACAGATATCAATACTTCATTTCTTTACCCCACCGCCCAAAACAAAAGGCAAGACAATCGTCATGGAATTTGTGTCGTGAATATATTAAGTTACACCAGTTTACTTTTATTATCCCGTATTCAACTGGCATCTTAAGAAGATATTTCTCTGATGTTTTTTACAATACCCAGAAAGCGTTTATTATCTCGCTGACTTTCAACACACTTTTTCCCCTCAAAATTCAGACAACGTGTAGGAACCAGAAGCATCTAAAAAGCTTTGATTTAAAAGTCAGATTTGTTACAGTGTTTTGTCCCTTTTCCCTAGAATCAGTGAGATTTATCTGGCATGTTCTCTTGTGCACATCTGATGGAAATACAGACAACATAACAAAGGTCAACAATTTAACTTGGCAGTTAAATCCTATTGTGTTAGTGTGGGAGGCAAATTGATGTGTCTTGTGATTGATCATTTCTGTGGTCAATATTCCCTTTTCTAAGGTTTCCTAGGGGCATCATTTTTCCAATTAAGACTAAAAAGACTGCAAGTTGTCACAAAAGAGCCACGAGTGAGTATCACTGTTTCAAATCATTAGATTGCATGAACTAATGTCAGGGTGGTCTTAAAACGTATTAAGTTGATCAATCAATTAAGCAAAAATGAAGGCTTTTAAAAAATATTTAAACGTGTTGAATGCAAGAACATGTTGTCTTAAATTTTGTTGTTTTTAATTCTTATATTAAAGAGTTTTCAATCAGCATATACTTCTAGAAATAAAATTTTGAATTTAGAAACAACTTAATTAAACTGAGCTTTGCAACCATAAGCATAGCTTATGTTCTTTTTTTATAAATCTAAATGTATGCTGTTCTACTTTTTGGCTTTACCTGCAGTGCAAAACCTTTAAACAGGTAATTCTAAATTGAGGTGTATCTACTTTTAGCCTACTTAAGCAAGAAAAAATAATAATAATACCTCTACTTGGCACCGAGCCCATCTGTAACTGTTGGTTAGAATGTAAAGATGCAATAGGGTCTTAAAATATTTGACGCAGGTCTTGAAAAAAGATCTTAAAGTATTAAATTTAACTTCAGGTTGTCTGTATATACTCTGAATGTGCATTTACTTTGGGTTTGGTTTTGGAAGAATAGATTAGCAGAGAACTCAAGAAAGAGCTACACAACTTCGACTAAATTAACTCATTTAGAATAAAATCAAAATGACAGGAAGTCTCGTCATTGATGTTGGTAAACGGCTTTTACTTTGAAAGCATACTGGAAGTCTGAAGATGCTTTAGCACCAAGTAGGTTTCAACTCTCCGTACCTCTCTGAGTGTTGATGGTCATTTTCACTCTCCAGAGTGAATTACTTTATGCTCATGTTCTCTTAGAATTAAACCAATCAGAGACAACGCCACTGCCCTTGGCGTCATCTTTTGTTACTGCTTTGATTGAGAGACTGGCTGTGGTGGAATTTGCATACTATTTAAAAGTACATTTAATGTATTTATATGGGCATGAAAGATTTGACATAGTAGCATGATAACAACCTGATGTATTGGTTTATTTATTTTGCACATCCCTACCCTAAACTGACAGTCTTAATTTCTCCTGATGCATAATTAATTCAGCATCCATCCAGAATACTTTCTTTTTCCTATTTCTAATTTCTCATTCCCTTATTTTCCTGATTTGCTGCAGCTTTCTTTCACTTTTCGACTCCCTCCTTTCAAAATAGTGTTTATCTCCTCCGTCTCCCTTTATCCCTCCCTCTCTCCCTCTGCTCGCTCCGTGTGTAGTGTTAATCTCTGACAGACACTGCTCCTGTTCCCAGCGTGCGACCGAAACAGCAGTGCAAAAAAAAATTCTGAGCAAAACACATCGGTAAACACCACTCCCTAGACATTTCGCTTCTTTTTCCTCTCCTTTTTGATGTCTTACCATTTAATTTCTCCCACCTCCTACCTGCTATTGACAAAAACCCCTCCATTGACAGGCTCTGTCACCACCTCTCTGATAATTCTTCTTTAGAGTTTTGGGTGGCTACAACAAACGCTGATGTTAACCAGGAGGGAGGACGAAGGGATTTTACTGCATTGATGTGTTATCGAGGGTGAGTCAGCTAGAGGTGCATCATAATTAGAGAAGCAGCATAGGTTAATAGGAGACATGCATCAGATGATTAATATTATAAGTAAATACTAAAGTTGAATTACAGCAACTACTCTATGGTGTTTTTCTGAACCATGCATATACATACCATAATTTCAGCTTGTGCAGCTTGCTCCTCACTCTGAAACATTATTGATCATCACAGAATAGCCCTCTGATTGGAACCATTGTTGCGCATATATTACATGTTGTATAACGGATCATTAGAGAGCAAGAGGAAGCTGGAATAAGGAAAAAAAAAAGGGTGAAGCGGAGATGGAGTGTCTGATTGAGCAGGGACGAGAGCAGGCTAAGTGGCCGGTAATATGCGGTGTGCTGATCCACCTACGTGTACTGTCAGTCCTATTGACCTCATTCAGTCTGGGTGGTCTCTCATCCATCGCACTGCCCTCACTGCCTACTCACTAACCACTCCTCTGTATATACCTCATACATGGATGTTCGTGGCGTGCATTAGTTAGCATGTAAGATAACAATGCACGCTGTTACGAGGCCAAGAGGGAAGTGTCTAACAATAGGTTTGCATTTGATTGATTAAAAGATATAATGGTTTATTCAAAGTAACATTATTGTTTCTTTTCCACTTGAGTTTGCTTATCTAACATTTGACTTTAGCTTAACACCCTTATATGCAGTACTACAACAAAAACTTTGGAGTGGAAAGCCTGCCTCTAGGACAACAGCCTATGTACATGGTTCTAACTGATCTCTCAGTAGATTTTGGCCGGTACTCCTCTGTGACGGCCCGCTAGGCTGTGGGGGCTCGAATACTGGCTCCACTCACCCCAAGTTGTGATCTGTTGATGATATCAATGCATGTGTGCTTGACCAGTAGCATTGATGCTAGCATCATGCTAACAGTTGTGTGTAAAGCTATTTTTGGGTTCCTATGTTAAAATTATTTATTCAATTATTTAATTGCCAGTTTAACCATTTTTTTCTACCAGTTATTTCTGCTTTGTTTTGCCACTTTTAACCCATTTTTCCCACTTTATTGGAACTTTTTGCCATATTTATACAGCATTTCACCTATTTTTGCCATTTCTTTCTTGTTTTATAGTTTTTTGCCATATTTTGCCCATTTCTGCGATGTCTCTTTGCTGATTTTTGCTGCTTTGACCATTTTTTCCACTTCATTTTTGCCATAGTATCCAATTTTGCCATTATTTTTGCAGCTTTTGCCCGATTTTGCCACTTTTGTATGGTATTTGTTCATCTTTTTGCCCCCTTTTTTTTTTTTTTTTTTTAACAGTTTACCCCATTTTTGCCACTTTTCACCTTTTTACGCCTCTTTTTGCTTGGGAACTTCCCATTTTTATCACTATTTTAACCCCTTTTTGAAACTTTTAACCTATTTATACCAATTCTTTGACTATTTTAACCAATTTTTGTGCATTTTTTTTCAATATTTTTTGTCCCTTTGACACTATTTTCCTTTATAGTTGAGTTCATTCTGCCAATCCACACTGTTGACATCACTAATAAAAAGCTAAGTCTGTTTTAAGAAACTGGGTTTACATTTTGAAAAAGGCTACAGCATAAACAAATGAAATGGTAACTATTCAGGTTAAAAATTTACACTTTACAGTGGACTATAATTTTGATGACCTCCATGGACCACTAGTTTAGCTGGGCCCGAGAAAGCTCCCCCTTTACCCCCCTCGCCCCCCAGCTTTGAGATCGTCAGAGAGATGATTGACTATTTTATGAAGTTATTTTGTAAGCCCTCCATCTCTCTTGTGGTGTCAAATGAGATGCTGACAAAACCTCTCAGACTTTTAAACGTCAAAGATACTCTGTAAAAGAAAAAAGGTTATATTTAACAGGATTATGGTAGAGGGCTTTGTCCACAGGGAGCACCAAGATCTGTGCAAGTTCTTAACAGGAGATTTAAAAAAGGAACAAACTGATTCAAGTCCTTATTGCCTGCGTCTTTCATCCTCTTAAAATCTATGAAGTCTCCTCAGGAGTTTTCACTATTTTCAGACACTGTCTTGGCAACCTCAGCTTGATGATTGTTTTAACGATTGCGTCATTCTTGAAACACTAATTAAGACACTTGTATGAATTCCAGTTGCACTTGAGCAGAAATAAGATTGCAATGAGGAAAAAATGTTAATTGCAGCAATCAGGCAAAAAAAACAAAACAGGATTAGCATTTGAGCATAATTACCAAAGACTTATTACACACACACAGACAAATACACACACTTACCTCAGTCTGGAGGCAGAGTGTCATTTTCAGAGTCATACGGTGTGCATGTTGCTTCCCCCCAAGCCATGCCCAGACAGGATTAAAGTGCCCCCCCCCTGCACCCACCTTGTGACACGTGCACAGTGTGCTCCAGGTTCCCATCAGTGAACGTTGGCACAGGCTGCAGATCTGCAGGAGTTAGTCGCTGATGAGTCACTGCGCCGGAGTGGCACCACAGATGCACCCTCCTCTCTGCTTTAGTAACCATTCTTTGTGAGCATTTTAATTAAGTGCTAACACATTCAACACCTTTGAAATATCAGGAGGATTGTGTCTTCTATTCTCAGCGTGCTAATTCATTGTATCTCTACCAGAAGTAGAAATGGGATAATTGAAGTGTTTTCTCTCTTTTTTTCCCCCTTCATGCGTCTCCGTGCACATCTGTGGTCAGCGGCGCTCAGATTGATTCATTTAGCATTCTTCACACACACATAGGGGCACGCAGAATGCATCCTTCATGCATTCCAGCCTCTTTTCTACATCTTATTTTGCCTTTTCAGGGCCCGCAGGACAGCATCGGATTTCTCCACAGCTTCCATGCTCTCGCATTGATTTCCGATCACGCTTGAATTATTTTGGCATGCAGCCGATTACACAAGTGGTGCATCTCGCCGTCTTTGACCACATCTCTTCCTTCCTCCCTCCTCTCATACAAACTTCCTGTTCTGTTCTTCATTTTGGCCTGTTAAGTCGGCATCCATTTGTGCATATTTGACTTATTTTCTCTCGTATACTTTGAAATGCAGAACATGAGAGTATCAGAGAGCGAGAGGGAGAGAACAAGTACACATAATGAATAATTCATGGTGTGGTTTCCTGGTCAGCCAGACGGACAGACGGTAGGGACGGTGAACTGCCCCTCGGGTCCTTTTTCTCCACCGCATACTGTAGTTAAACAAACCACGAGTGCAGAAGGCGGCCTCATATCTGGATTACTGCTGCTTTATAGCCACAGACAGGATCTGTCCCAGCCCATTCATAATTCTGACGCCAGCTGAACTGCATGACCTGTTTGAGCTGCATCCAACCAGGATATTTCAGACTTTTCACCACCATATGCTTCATTATTCTTCTGATAGTCTTATCAGCGTTATATCTGTTTTGATGATAGGGTTTTTTTTTATTTTAATTACACAGCAACATTAAGATAAAACCCTTTTGGAAGATCAGTATTAAATGAAAATCATGCTAAGCAGTAGCCACACAATCACAGATGTGCTTCGATAATCTCTGAGTTTTTAATGAAGTTAAAGCAAACATGAGTGGATCAAAAAAGAAAAGACAAAAAAGTACTGGAACTTGTGCATCTTTTCTCAACAATCAACAGAGCCACAGTAGTGTCTCTATTAACCCATTATGTCATTGAAAAACCATGAAACCATACGGTCTCCATTATTTCAGTGATTAACAGAATGGAAACTTGCTAAATATGTAAACAAATGGCAACACTTCAGTCATACTTGAACCCAAAGCTGCAGAAAGAGTGCCTTTTAAATTGCAGAAATGCATTAGCAGTGCTCCCATACTGAAATGTTGCCAACATTTTTGTGCATTTAATGTGCTTTCCTGCAATTTAGTAGTTTTTTTGTTGTGATTTTCAGCCCACAGCAGTGCCAGAGACTGGAGTCCCCCACTGTGAGGCAGTTTAAGCATAATATGTTGTGCAAGCATAATGTAAAAAATTATTTTAAAGATTTGTTTAAAATTACTTTTATTCCAGTAAAAATCCCTCTTAACAACTATGATTATTTTAAATTGATCTCATTTTATATATGCAATTTTACAGTGATGGGTAAAACATTTAAAGTTGTTATTTTTTTTAAATTGTATTTTTTAATCGATTGCAGGATTTAAAAACTGCCTTGCAGACGATGTGCAGGATTTACCTGCAGTTTTTGTAATTACCCAACATTGGATGCCTAGGACAGCTATTTTTGCTGCCGTGCTAACAATCCAGGTATCCAAACTGTTCATTTTTACTGGTATCAAATTTGGATTGAATTGTTTGGCATTTCCTTTTTTGGATGAAAATAATGGCCACTTGCTTAAAGAACTGGTTTAAGTAATTTTTCAAGCAACTATTGTCAAACGTTTTCAGTCTTTGTGTGTTAAATGTGCATCTTTGTTGGGGATTCTTGGATAAATTAGGTTGGTTTTAAATGGACTTGCATAACAAAAATAATTGAGAGACTTATTTAAAAAAACACGTCTTGTTGCTCTGCAATCTATGAACCCAGCTCTGTTTCAGCTGTGTAAGCCTGGCTCCCAGGTAAAATTGATCACTGCTTACTACCATGCCTCAGGTTCTTAAACTGATAAAATTTGAATCAGTAGCACAAATATGTCTAAACTTCTGGCTTCTTTCATTCAACATTGGCAGCACAAAATCTACCTCAAATTAAAAGTATTACTTAAATACAGGAAACTCTAGACCCCTTAGCTAGCTACATGTCCTGTAGGCTGATTAATCCATATCTGTGAAAAACCTAGTAAACATCATATCATGTATTGCATACAAAGCCAACCTTAAGGGGGGATAAAGGGAAAAGCTTTTCTGGGGCCCAGCCAAATGGGAGGCCCATGAGCATCAGGAAACTCATGGTTCATTTTATCTGTGGAACCATATTTGACATTTAACCTGAATAATAACACTCTTATCAAAGCAACACAAATGAACTTCATTTATTTATGCTGCATTACAGCATAACCTTTTTCAATATGTAAATCCCTTTTCTTGAAACAGAATTACCTTTTTTGGTGATGTAAACAATGTGGATGGGAACACTGGCGAAATCACTTGGAGTAATGTCCGACTTCATAGCTAAGCCATGGTGTGCGCAAATGTCAGGATGCCACGAGATAAAATGGAAGGAACTGAGACAACTGTAAGAGAAAATGGTAATTAAATTGAAAAAAAAAGGGTTAAAAGTGGCATAAGCTGGTTTATGGTTTAGAAGTGATATAAAGATTGCAAAAAAGTTGTGAGGAGGATAAAAGGTAAAAATTGGTTTCAAAAATGCGAAAAGGGGCAAAAGAGGTCGAAAAATGGTGAAAAGCGGTTAAAAAGTGGCAAAAAAAGTTTTAAAGTGGGATGCACACATATGGTTTAAAAATGGCAAAACAAAAATCTGAAAAAAGGGATAAAAGAGGCAAGAATGAGTTATAAAAATGCAGAAAAGGGTAGAAAAGGTGGGGGAATAGGGAAAAGTGGTTAAAAAGTGGCAAAAACAGGTTTAAAGTGCCATATGCTCATATATGGTTTAAAAGTTGCCAAAAAATCAGAAATAAGGATAAAAGAGGTAAAAATGGGTTACAAAAATGCAAAAAGGGCCAAAAAATGGTGAAAAGTGGTTTAAAAGTGGCAAAAATGAGTTGAATGTGGCCATAATTGGTGAAAGTTTCAAAAATTGGGCAAAGGGGTAGAAATGGGCAAATACACGTCAAAACGGGTTGGATACAGATACAGTAGTAAAAATGGGCTAACATGTTACAAAAATGATTGGAAATAATGGTGAAAAAGATGTTAATAAATAATTTCACCATCAGAACCCAGTAATTGCTTGACATCCTTTCAGCTCCAAAATGGAGTTGACAGTTTTTTTCCTATAAACAGATACTGCTAATTGAACACAGATGCACTGATATCATCACCACTGGGGAGGGTCCATTCACTGGGTTTTTAGGGCTCCGGCCAATTCTGTGGGCAAGCCTGGTTGCATGTAGAGGTACAGCCCTAATTCTGATCCTGAATCCTGATACTCCCAGAAGTCAAAAAACATGACTTTAAACATAACATTGTTGCTAAAAAAGTTTCAAAATAGGCAGCACATCTCAAATCCAAATTATGGAGACAAAACAAAAACATTACACTTGCTTACTTGGCTCACATCTCATAAAAACTTCTGAACAATTTTTGAGCTTAGGCTAAGCACTCTGATAATCTTCACTGATGTGAAGCACAACCTTCCCCTCCAACTGAGTAGTATTGTCGGCTTTTTTGTGTTTTCTTCTTCCCAAGTGGAAGGGTCTCAGCTTTACGTCTTTTTTCCTTTACGGCCTGAAGGTGAAACGCCAGCCCACATAAACTTGTTCACACCATCGCAGCGACAGAGAGATAGATGGATCTGAATAGAGATGGAGCGATGAGAGGATGGCTGAAACCTGCTCACTGCTTTATCGCCCCGACCGGTTTACGAGCGTGACCTTGTGCTCTGCCCGTGTGTTTACGTGTGTATTGCAACTTTGCCATCCAACCTGATAAGCAGAGGCTGGAAACAATGCAGAGACACACACTCTGCTCAGGGACCGACTGAATCCTCTTAGCCTTTTCCCTCTACATGAAGGGCACTGCAGCACTCTTCCACATCAATGAGGCCTTACAGTATAATGCTCCCTTGCACTTATGCTGTACCGTCTCACAGTATATCACTTGCTGTATTCACCCTGCTTTAAATCCACTTCTTTCTGCTTCTTTCCCTTACATTTGCACTCAACATTTGAGCTCCATTTTTGCTTTAAGTCTAAAACATGCCGTAAACATTGAAGGAAAAGTTTACACCACATCTAGATGAATTTCTTTAATTACTGTTGGACCTGAGGCGAGAAGGCTCATATTTTCTAGAAGTGATTGAAACAGCAGGAAAAGAAGAAAAATGTCTCTGTGTTTGCCTCTCCTCTGGCCATACTCAGCTCTGTCTCGCCCAAAAACTAAACAGCCAAGCTACATATTGAATTTTTGGTCGTTCTGAGAATACTCAGGGCAGAAGGCCACATAGCCAGTGGCTGTGTCAATAAGATGCGTCATTACCTGTGTTAGTATTTGGCTGCTCATTTCTCTGGCTTTTCACTCAGTCTTTTGTTCAAATTTAGAACCTTTTCTCACGTTATTTCATCTCTAATCCTGTCATTGTGAGAAGAAAGTGAAGACTAATAATCAATGTTAAATTGAGCGTAAGGACTTCCTGAGCAGTATTGATTGGGTTATTGAATGAAACCAATCTACTCAGGAGCTCAATTTTCTTCCAGTAGTTCATTCTGTGAATGCTTCTTTGTGCTACTTTATCTTTTACTGTTTTATTTTAATTTGCAAGGATGATGTAACAGTCATTTCAATAATAGTCACCTCTCTGGAACAAACTGCAAGTTAAGACTGAATTCTTTGTCAGGTGATCATGAATTTTGTAAACATGCTGTTGATTGGATCGTGTGATGACCACTTGTCCAAAAGCTAAACACTGTGCTGCTAACACTAGCCACATCCGTTAAAGTTAAGCATTGCAAACAGTAGAGCTTATAAGCATCATTGCATCGATTAATTAAAGGTTATTTATTTTTATTTGGTGGACATTTTATTCTAAGACATAAATAGCGCATCTCTCTGATGGTAAAATAATTATAGAAAAAATGACAATGAATGATAACAAACTTTGGAACAAGATAAAATGGAGTTTGATAAATAAAAAAGATTCTATGGGGCTGTAATGAATTTGTAAAAGGAATCCCAGATGAAAACAAGACACAGGTATCAACACGGGGAGTGGTAGAGCAGTGGTTCCCAACCTTTTAGGGCCCCCCTACTCACATCTAAGAAAAGCTAAGACTCTCAGTGAGCCACTTGGAAAAACATCACATTTCATTGACAAAATACATATACAATACATATATATATATATATATATATATATATATATATATATATATATATATATACATATACATATATATATATATATATATATATATATATATATATATATATATATATATATAAATATATTTTTTATTTTTTTTTTTTTTTTTTTTTTTTTTTTTTTTTAAAGAATATTTTCCCATGCCGCTGGTAATACGTAAGGACATTCAGAGCATGACCAGGGTTGCGTCAATCCTCCTTCCTGGCTTACTCGCCATTACACGCCTTACTTCAGCCTCAATTTTTGGCCCAAATATGCCTAAAGGTTCTGCACAGTACTGTAGATATGCCCCAACTTACAGGTTTCTCCTGAAAACATTGAAAATAATAGATGATCTTTTATCTTTTTCTTTCAAGTAAAAATGTGAAATCCTTAAGTTTAAAAAGTCATACATTTGCAAGAAAAACCTATATATTTCTTTACTTTAGAAAAACATAAATAAACATGGAACACAAACTTAGAATTTTTAAGAATAAAGAGTTGAGAAGTCAAAAACCCAAACACTGTTTTCACTTTTGTTTCTTGGAAAGTTTTGATTTTACAATGTTGTAAAATAGGATTTAAAAAAATAAAAATTTTGAGTTTCTAATGTCAAAATATTTTGCTTTTTAAACTCAAAAATTAAATTTTTTTCTTGTTTCTTTCAAACTTTTCATACTCTGAAATTCAGAATTTTTCTTGTGAAGATACAACTTTACTATTGACTATTTTAGTAAGAAAATTAATGGAGTCTTAGGGTGGGAACCACTAGGCTAGAGGAAGAAACAAGAATTTTTGTCCCATGTTTTTTGTCATTCAGCATGCATCCAGTTTGCTTGCAAGTGTGTTTTTTCAAATCTTTGATATGTGACTTAATGGGTCAACAGGAAGAAGCTTAAGGGGTGCAGATGGCCTAGTGGTTAGGTGCAGCCACATGTAGGTTCAAGTCCAACCTGGGGCTCCTCTCCTGCAGGTCTCTCCCCAACTCTCTCATCCTCGTTTCTAGATGTATCCACTGTCATCCTCTGCAAACAAAGGCATAAAAAGCCCAAAAATCTATCTTAAAAAAAAGGTTTAAGTGATATATTTTTGGAAAGGGGCACCTGCTGAACTTAACAGGAACACTATATTGAGACTTTATGACTTAATTGACATGAGGCGAAGTAATCGGCAGCAAACCAAGGCTGTATTTAAAGATAACAGATTTGAGTCATTTTTGTAGTTGAACACACATCAAAAGAAATGTTTTAGCTTCAAGTTTTTCTCTCTCTTGCAGTTGACCTACATAGTACTCACTACCACAACCAGCATAGTCTTTGTCCTTCTCCATATGTTGGTTAAATCTCCAATGAGCCTGCCTTAGGGCATATCTCTAGGCATCTATGTGTTATTGATGCTCATATTGATCCTATTCTGTTGATAACTGCAACATAAGAGCATTCCCTATTGACATTTTTGACAGACAAATACTGATTTATCTCTTTGAGTCTCCACCATGCATACATCAAATACAAACACATGAGATGTGAATATTGATGTTGTTTGCATGTCTCTGCTGCCAGCATCAATTGTAGCTCCTCTTGTAGCTTCATGGATCTTAATGTTAGGCGTATGCAGAGGAATTTCTCCTCTGTCATCACTAAGAAGTGTGCAAGAGGGTCGACTTTTTGTGCGTTCAGAGCTGATAGCAGCAGCCTTTCACTCCTGCTAATGGTTCCCTTGACAACACAGCAGTTGCTACACTTGGCTGTAGGGTTAAATCACACACCACACATGCAATGGAGCCCGCACATGCACAAGTCAGCTGTCCTTTTTTGCCTACAAGGACTGAATTTACATCCAGAGCACAGAAACCAACACAACCTGTTGTTTACACTGAGCGTCTTCTGTGCGTGTCTCCACGTATCATGTCAGTCCTCAGTCACTCGCTCACTTATTGAGTTGTCAACTTCTGGCCTCTGCTGCATGGAGGGCAAACCTACCCAGGCCACCATCCAGCTCTCGTCTCATCCTTTTTCCTTTCCCTCTCTCCTTCACAGCGACTCTCCTTTATCCGTGTGCATGTGTGAACCTGGCGTGAGCACGAATACAGCCTCAAAGATTTGAATAAATAAGCGGCAAAAAAAGGAGAGAATTGAAGCGGTAATCCTTCGCCAGCTTACCCCAGCATAACATTCCCCGCGCCTGCACCCTTATCCCCATCTCAGCATCTCCTCCCGTCTACCTCGCCCCTCGTTCCATTTCTTTCTATCCCTCCCCAACAAGAGCGAGGCTATCTCAGCGGCTGTGTCAGCGATCGGCATCTCTCCCTCCCCTTCTCCCTCGCCTCCCTTTTCTGCATTTTCCCAGAGGAGAGTCAGGGGCATAAAGGGAAGAACAAGCCCGGCAAAATCTTTTCAAAAAAACCAACAGGGATTGGGCTCTCAAGCTTTGAATTCATACAGATAAAGCTAATGGCAGAAGTGGGCGACAGGCACAGAGCCCGTGTGTATATATGTGTGCGAGCATAGTTTCAATTGAGGCCAGCTATAGAAATGTTTCTTTAAACCCCTTTGCTGGCTGATTCTCTCTCTGAATGTGCAGGGGTGTATGCAGGGGAAGTTCCAAGAAAGGCTGGCCAGGGCACTGCAGTTTCTTAAAATGCTTTGGTTGCCAGCTGAATCTCTCTTAAAGTGAGAGTGTTTGCTGCTGTGTAAGTGTGCTCAGCTAAGCTTGTCTGAAAGGTACCTCAAAGGTCTGCACTGAATTTCAATATATTTGGTGCGTTGGTTTGTCAGGACTTCTTGCCTCTTCGTATTTTTTAAAGGTCCCGTGTTACCTTTCACTCTTCAAACCTCTCTCCATGGAGACTTTGTTTGAGGCTGCTCTTAACAGCTTCAACATGATACTTTAGATTTGTTCATACTTTACATTTGAAGGTTTTTAGGTGTGCTTAGAAATCACTAGAGGCCCAGCCATACCATAACATCAGAAGGCTTCAGCCACAATATATTAGTGATATTTTTGCAACATACCACAGAGTGAATTACTTATTTTACAGTTTGGTCATTTATAACCCTTAATCTGAATATTACGTTCAATGAATAGAGATGGTAAGATTTTCCAATATCTAACAATCAGTGTATTTTTTTTTCCCTTATTTTGCCATCACCAGATAGTGGGAGCTGTTTGCTAACCTTTCTTTTTTTGTAAGGAGCAATGAAAGAATGCAGTAATGTTGATCAACACAGCTAAAGCGCTAAGCAACTAAACATTTTTGGGTAAATAAGGCATCATTTATTGCAGTTGTGGCACTTGTCATTTGCAACTAATTTCAAATTAAACAGGTAAATGCTTTTTGCATTTGTTCCCATTAGACAGTCTTCACAGCGCTGAAGAAGACCACGAGTTGAAGCCCGTCTATTGTGCCTTGCCTAATAAAAACTACCTAAAAGGATATTTTTGAGCACTTACACCTCCTTTTCTAGTAAGTCTTTTTTGTCCTGCACCTTGAGGAGTTTATTGTTTGGAGGGTGCTCCTTTTTTCACTTTCCCCACTAGACAGTTGACACACATTTAAAAAAAAAAAAAAATTGTTTTCGTAAAATAAAATTTTGCTTTTTCACCTTGGTCTGACACCGAAAGTATACCTGCTCACTTAAGCAAAATCCTAATTAATCAGTTTTCAGTTTCACCACCTCACATACTGATTGTGCTATCTGATATTTGCAACTAATCTCAAATTCAACAGGTAAATACTTAAACATATGCAAGGGTGGGAAGTAACTAATCACATTTATTCAGGTTACTGTAATTGAGTCTTTTTTTTTTTTTTTAATAAATTTGAAATCAGTGCTTTTGCTTCTACTTAGGTAAGTGTTAACTAGAGTAACTGTACTTGTACTTGAGTAAAATGCTCTTGTATTTTTCCATCTGTGTTGACTACATAGTAGTCGTTTTAGTCATGTTTGTGTTGTTAGACACATTTGCACCATGAATGAAGTTATCCACTAAGTAAGAGTTCCTGCCTATGGCTTAAGGTGCCGTAGAATAAAATATTTAACATTTAAGTATAGTTTGACTTTATTTAGTGTGGACTAACACAGACACCTCAAAGTGTATATTTAAGTCTATATAAGTTTTATTAACACTGTCAATTTTGCTGTGTATTTGACTTTATCATAGAGATCTGATTGATCCATGATCCTATCGTTTTTGCCAATAAGATCATTAAAGATCATATTTTACCGCAATACTCTCCTGTAGTTACTTGGTACTTAGAGTAAATTTTAGATTAAATAGTTTTTACTTGCATAGATTTATAGACCAGTACGTCCTTTTACTTAAGTAATTTTTAACCAGAGTAACTGTAATATTTACTTGAGTACACTAGTTGTGTACTTTTTCCACCTCTGGACACATGTTACTTTTGTTCCAGTTAAAAAGGTGCACATATTTTAGAAATAAAATGAAGATTTTTATAGTAAAAAAAAAAAAAAAAAAATTTGAGCAGTTTTTCCTTGGTCTTACCTCCTGGCCTGTTAAGTATACCTGCTCACCTAAGCAATATTGTAATAAATAAATTTTTGAAAAAATGCTTGTTCCCCCCTTTACCATATTAGAAGTAAAGCAAATAATCTTAGAGCCTTAAATTATATTATTTATTTTATGACACTTTTTGTAGTTGCACCACCTGACATTTGTAACCACTTTGCTGTTGTTAGAAAGTGGACACATTTTTTAAATGTAAAATCAAGAGTTTTATGGTACTTTTTTTTTTTCTCCAGTTTTAAAGTTGTTTTGGAAAAGTGTACCCACCCACCTGTGACTTTGTCTTTATCTTTTATTAGAGACAGATCTACAAACCATAAGTGGCTATAAGTGTCACCAACTGTCAAATGGATGATAAATTAACAATCTGTTTTCATCACTTCATTTTCGAACAAAAGTCCCATGATTGCGGTTGAGCCACCCTGATATGTAAGATTTTGAATATTCCAGGACATGTGAATCTCCTGATCCACCACGTCCCACAGGTGCTGTATTGGATTGAGATCTGGTGTCTGTGGAGGTCTCTGGAGTACAGTGAACTCATTGCCATGTTCAAGAAACCAGTTTGAGATGATTTTAGCTTTGTGACTTGGTTCATTATCCTGCTGGAAGCAGCCATCAGAAAGTGGATGCACTGTAGAGGGTCATGGTCAGCAGCAACACTCACTTAAATGGAGTGTAGGGTGTAACATCTCTGCTGCGAAAGTTTAAGCTGGTATTTGGACACATTTGAGGTTTAAGAAATATTGCACCTTCTGCTATACTGCAATTTAATTGTACTTTTATTTGCCCAGCCCTAACAGGCCTGCAAAATAACAACCCCATTCTGTATCAGTGTTCTTATAGTCGGTTCTTTATGCTATTGCTGGCACCGCATCCTCTGGCGTTTCTATATTGCTGACACGCCCACAAATGGAGGAACCCCCGCGTCTGCATACATTTGACACGCCTTCCCATATTGTCAGTCTGCCACCTCCCAGCAACACGATTGCCACTTTTGGGTGAGAATTGCCCCTCAAACACACGTGCACGCATGGGCACGCACACTCACAGTCGCACAGAGTTATTATCTCCTGGAACAATACTAATAGATGCATGTACTGCTGTGAGCAAACAGTTTGTGCCTCTGCTGCCAACAGAGTGGGAGGGTGAGTGGCTGCCAAGTCTCCTCTCCTCTCCTCTTCTCTCCTCTCCTCTCCTCATTAAACTCAACAAACCTTTCTTTCTCTTTCATATTTTTCCCTCTATTCCCTCTTGGTACTTATCCCATGAGCTGAACCACATCCTCCTCCTCACCTTTTCATAGTGTTAAACTCCCTTTAGACTCTCTATAGGACTTCTACCACTCATATCACTGATGCACATCACCGCCTCCTTGTTTTATTATTTCCCTGACTCGTGGCACTAATCCCTCATGTTTACACTCTTATACTACATCCTCAACTGACTTAGTTTGAAGTAATTTTCTGCAACAACAACAAAACTGTAATTGAGGAACAAACACAAGGCTGCTTGCACACATACATCTTTGATGTGTCTGGTCGTGTTTAATTAGTGGGAGTGAGGGACACAAGAGGAGTGGGGGAGGAGGGCAGTATAACTGGCTGTCTAATTATTGGCTCCCCCGTCGGGCAGGTACTCTTATATCATCCGGGCCGACGAGGTCACACTCAGCTTGGGGCCACACCGCGCCTATGATTCAACCTCTTGTTGAAAAGTTCCTGATTCTGAAACGGCTTGAAAATAATTACTGTCCCAGGAAGGAAGACGTCTGAGTTCCTAATAAAAATAAGACTTTAAATGATGTCCCACCTTTTGCAAACATCAGAACACTTCATATGACGCTGTAGACCTTCTGGTACTTAAAATTTAATGATGAAGAATCCGTGTGACCTGTTTATTTAATGTTTGTGTTGCCAGAAAATTCCATTAACTTCTCCCTCTTAAGCTTAAATCCCTTTATTTATGTGTAGATATGCCTCCTCTAAAACTTCCAATTAACAGCATGCCTTCATATTTATAATTTCTCCCCCTGCTTTCAAAGACTTCTTTTTCTGAGGTTGTGCCAGAGCAGCTCCAGAGCATCTCACAAAGTTAAAGTTTAAGTGTTGTCTCCCCGTCTGACATAAATATGCAGCTGCTGGATATAAATGCTCTTTGCTGTCGGTTTTCTGGGGTGGCATGCGCTTTGATCAGTTTTTCTTTTTCTGCAGAGGCGGCAGTGTTAGACTGGTACAGGTTCACCTGCAGTGACTCCTACATAAGCTCCTTCACAGACAGCATGCATGCATATCTGTTTTTCATGTTTTTTTTCGATGGCCGAATCCCATCTAAAAACAGGAAAACTATGGATGAATAATTCAACATTGATATCGGCTAGATTTATTCAGATTCACAGGATTTTTTCAGTTCTTGTGCAACACAAACTCAACTAAATTAAAATACACAAACCGGCCACTTCAAAGCACTTGTGCCCCTCATCTTTAACCAAAATCCAGCCGAATGAATCTTAAACCTTAAGATCTGAATTCAAGAGGAAAAGGATATTAATGAATGTGAAAATTTGAACATTTCACTGCATCAGAGTAATGTCTCTGCTCTGCTCATGTGCCTCTTTATTTTCTTTACTTTATACATTTTGGCTGAGTCTCTATTTATTTTTCTTATCCCATGTCCAATTGGCATCTTTGAAAGATATTTTTCAGAATTATTTAGGCACAGACCCCAGGTAGGGAGCCGCTGCGCTACAGCATACCACTATAAGAGTGCAAAAAATAGTGTTGATGGTGCCAATCATTGGGATCTGTTTCAGAAAATCCCTCTCTTTGATCATCTGGATCCATCATTATGGGTTCATATTAATAGTGGAGGAAGGGGGAGGTCATTGATGAGCAATGGCCTTTAATGAGGGAGAGCGCGGCGCTCAGCATGGTGTATTGGCACGCTTGTCTAAACAAAACATAATTTATAAACATCAGACTATGCAAGAATTTTAAGCACTACCTCATATCCTTTCTACATTATTTCTTGGGTTTGTCAGTCTCCATAGGAAACGTTTTTTAAAGTTTCTAAGCAAATGGGGACGTCTACCTGGGTCAAAGCTTAGTCCCTTTCCTTCTAGGTGTTGTTGATGTTGCCCTCTCTGTCCTATCAACAGACCTCTCTTTCCTGCATCTGGTTCATCAATCGTGTGTAACAAGAATTCATTAAGAACAGATTTTTTGTGGGGGGCTCTTACCTATGCAGGGGGGATAATGAAGTTTGTGTGTCAAGATTAATCATGTTGATTGCAACTAATGACGAACGTTAATTAGCGTAGTCGTTTTTTTTAAATTAGTCGCATGCTTTATTATCCCTTTCAGCAAACTTTGGTTAAGCCACTGCAGCCACAGTGACGTAAAACACCACTTTCAATGTCTCATTTTACTTTTAAATACTCACAGACAACATAGTAGACAAGTCAAGCCACTTGGACCATGTGTTAGAAAGCATTTACCTTTTTTACTGGTCACTTATTTCCTTTTCCTTTTCCAATCCTTAACAAGTTCCTTTTTCTGTGGTTAAGTCTACAATCTATCTATAAAAGCAGGTTGGTATCTAATCTGTAAGTAGATAACCGTGGTCAAAGAATGACACCGTTTTAAATGCGAAATAGTGGAATGTTTTAAATGTCATTAAAAAAGGCGTGATTAATCGTGATTAACTACAGAAATCATGGGATTAGTCGTAATTTGAAATGGTAATCTTTTGACAGCCCTAGTTATTTCATTTTTTTGTTTTTTTTCCAAGAGGTTTTAATCAGTTGAATTGTTTGAAAGTGTTCTTTTTTTCTGTTTTAAAATGTCATATATTGCCTAAGTTGCCTTTGCAATAATTGAAGTGTTTTTTTAATGTTGACTATTATCTTTCTCTTATCGGTTCAGGTACCGTTTTGGCACTGGTACTGTTCTACAAAAGACCTCTCTTACCAGGCAGATGCCTTCACCTGTTAGACAAGCTGTAGTTTGTTTTCATGGTCAAACACAAGACACATTGTTGGCATTATCAGACTCCTACACCCCAAAACGCTGTAGAAAAACTTAGGTACCAGAATAGTCAATCATCTTAATTGTTATTTATGGTTTTAAAGATGTTTTCTAATGCTTTGTACAGATGAAACAGAGCTGGAAACTGGGAAGAGGAAGCAAGGAGGGGTATTCAAGCTGGATTTGAACCTGGTCTGCCTGCCTCTCAGGCAGATGCAGACACACTAGGTCATCAGTGCCTCCAAATGTTATTGACATCAGTATCAGCATCGACCCTGATGTTGACAGTCATTGCATCCCTAGAAACAACATTTATTCAGGATCTATAGGATTTCATTGTTCAGATCAGCTTCTGGATGGCTTCTAAGCTCTCCTCTCAAACAGACTTCTACATTCCACTTGGACTGCAAAATTAATCAAATCCTCACAAGTGCTCATTATAGGATAAAAAGTCAAGTACGGCAGGAAGGACTTCTCACCAAACACTGCAGTGAGACTCTCCCCGTCCACTGCAAACAGAGGTCGTCTATCGATTTGTTTGATCTTTAAAGATCACTGCTGACCCAACTTTACACTCACTCTCACACAGCAGTTTGCTGCTGCAGCTGAATAATTCTGCAACCCCGTGAAAACTGTGTTTCAACCCTGCGGATCCTTCGACGCAGCTCGTCACAGCTTTCATCTCGACGTTGCTTTCATGTGCCCGACAGCGCACGTTTTCTCAGCAAGTCTTGGCGCACTGTTCGTCACGTTGATGTCCACATCAGTGTAAATTCATGATCCTGCAGTTACTACGGAGCAAATACTCCCTCCCCCCCCTTCTGTAATGTGTCTTATTGGGGCATCTTGTCTATCCTAATCACCTCTTTAATTCTACTCCTTAATTTCCATCTTTGTCTCCCTTTCGTCACCTTTCTTTTCGTGCCCTCTTTGTGTCCTTTTGCCATCTAGCAATGCGACCCACTGAATCACTAAATCAGGATGTCATAGATAATGTGTTGCCCTCTCTCCCACCCTCAGTTAATTCTCCTGCCCTTCCTTCACTCCCTTCTTATTTTAATGTCTTGTGCAATGCGGGAGGCCATTTTGTCACCCCTGTTCCCCCCCTACTACAATCACCAAAATGTCTATACCCAGATGAGCTCATCCTAAAGAGATAAAATAGCAGAGTTATCCCAAAATACCCCTTCCTTTCTTTCTACATATCACCAACTTTGTTTAAAAAAAGCTCCCGATCTCCCCTTTTCCTTCCTCAGACTGTACATGCAGCCTTAAAGCATAGATTTTCTCCTCGGTACTGTGTGTATATGCCTGGTTTGGTCTTTCTCTGGCTTGAAATTTGCATGGTAACATGCTGGAGTGCCATGGAAACTAAAGTACAAAAATAGTCCAGAAAAATAACATCTGCTCACCTTTTCAGTAGCAGAATGTGAACATGACAACATGAATATAAATCTCTGAATGTCTCAGAGAAATAACACGAAGGATTACGCGGTTTCTCACACTTCACTGTGCTAGTATGCTTTTTCTATGGCTAGATGCCAACACAGGCATTATGGGAAACAGTAAATCCTGAAGATGTAGGGTTTGTCAGAGGTAGGATCATCGTGATACCAGGATTTTGAACTTTGACATCTTTCTAGCAAAAATCGAATGATACTGATGTCTGTTCCCTGCCAACAAACATGTAACTCCTAGGCATGCATCATTGGACAATCTCTTATTCACAATGGTGAAAAATTGCAGGCAAACTCTTGCACACTGCTTGAGATGCACTAAAGCATTTGTAGTTTTGCTAGGCTGAAATTTTGCAAATGTGTTTTTGCAATTTACATTGAACAGTGTGTGTCTGCCTGCTGTTTTTGGCTTGTATGATTGTTTTCATTCCTGCCTATGCACCTGTCTTTTGATCCGGATGTTGTTTTTCAGTGTTTTAGTACTCTGTTATACCATTGGTTCTCAACTGGTTTAGCTCTGGGACCCACCACAAGTTCAATAATGAGAAATTGTGGCCCAAATTTCTGATATATTTGTCAGTCAGTGGGATTTATCAAATAAAAGATTTTGCTGTTTGTACCCTAGATGGAAATGTGACAAAACAGACTGGAGAAAATAAGTCAAATAATATAAATGATAGAGAATAAGATTTCTGGGAAAGTATCACAGAGGATTTCTAAGATAAAATTTAATGTTTCCATTAAAATCTCTGAAATATTATTGGACAAAGTTAATGAAATCTGCTGGAAAAAATATTGGTGAAAGTATTTAGTTGCCTTTGAAATGTTCTCAGATTTAAAGGAAAATTCCCAGAGAAGAGTACTAAGAGTTTCTGGGGAAATGCCCAAAGAAAACCCCAGAAATTCAAGGGAAATTCCTGAACCCTCTGAGCTCTTTGCTATATTTTAACTATTTTGACTCGCCTGGACCTCTTCTCTTGAAAAGCTTGTAAAACATCAACCCTGTGTTGTGCAGTCAAGCTCAAGCTTTACCAAAAGGTTAAAAATCATTCTGTGGCCAAGTCACACAAGTCTCAGGCTCACTAGAAAAGGGCACTGTAAGGGCATGAATATTGTCATTACAATGGCAAAACTGAGAACTTTTAGACTAAAAGGAAAGTAAGTGGGTACAATTCATAGTTCAAAAGCTATTCAGCTTTTAAATCCTGTGTCTCTTCTTGTTGTATACGACAACGTTGGCATCAAGAGGGTTAACCTTCCTTGAAAAATTACCTCAAGTTTTTTTTTAAATCCTGGAGAAAATCTCCTATGAGTTTGGGTAAATTCACAACAGTAACAAAAGGAGGCTTTTTCACACATTTGCGACCCACTGAAAGCAGCTCTGCAGCCCACTTTTGGGTCCCGACCCACCAGTTGAGAACCAATGTTTTACACCATCAGTCACTGAACTTACATGTTGTATCATTTTAATACTATCATTTAAAAATACAAATTCTCAATACCTCAGTCAAAAGATGGTCTTATATTTTGTTAAACATTTAAGTTCTGCAGCATTAAATCTGACTTGAACTGTAACATCAGGGAGTACGGTAGTGATCTCCAGTAGTGGTTCACAGACTTAGATTTAAAGCTCCTGTGAGGGACTTTTACTCTGGGTTGATTTGGCGCCTCCTGTGGACAAAACACAACAGCCTATCCCTTTGCTGTTTTTCACTTATACATGTATTAGCTGTAGTCTTTTTTTATATTAAAAATGTCAGCTCATCAAGAATTTGGAAAAAAAATGCAGTCTGATTAGGGAGCTGCTTTATCTGACATCTACCCCTCTTTGTAGTAGATTCAGGCACTAATAATAGCCATGTAGAAATATTTAATGTTATTGCTGATGGTCTTGTTTGCTTTTTATAAGTCAAAGAGAGGCATCAATATTGATTTTAATGAGTTTTAAAACATGCCAGAAACTCTTCACTGTACCTTTAATGTACAGGGGACTTGCTTTAATATATAATCTGATCTGCTAACTCATAATCAGTTGCACAACTGGCGTTTATTCCAAATACAAGTATGAACAAAATGATGCATGCGAATAAAAAAGAAAAGGCTTAGAGCATATAAACTCTGTGGCTTGTGTTTCTGTAGACCTGATCCTGAGTACAGTATCCTTGGTGATGCTGTGCCTGTGATCATGATTTCTCTCCACGCTGTAAATCTCAACAAAAGCAGTGAAATTAATGGTCAATGGCTTCATTTTTTCCTCTGTGTGTATGTGCAACGTTTGTGTGACTTGCGGTTATATGTGTGTAAACCTCGACACCCCACCTCCTCACATATGTCTCAGCCCCCCTCCCCTCCCTTTAGCTGCTCTCAGTGGACATGATTTACAATACACACAGCCTCAACTACTGGATGGGATCATAAAAGTAAGGCTTCATCGTTGGTGGCTGCTAAGAAAATACAGGGATGTTTTTCACCCACCCAAAGGGCAATAAAGCCCGTCTCTCAGGGAGTAACACACTTGAGTGGTCCTCTGCACGGCAAAAATAGCTCACGCAGCCCACCTGCCACTCCGTTTTAGCAACAGAATCTAGTGTTAGTTTGACCGCAGTGTATATTCAATAAAATATGTTGGCATCAACCTATTCAACACTCCACAGCCTTGACAGCACTGGGCTCAATGCCAACACTATACTGTGATAAAAATTTTTCTTCAGCCTCTGTTGACCTGAGTAGAAACAAATCAAACCACCAGCTGCTCTGAATATGCATATTTGCATCAGTTTTCATACAGTGGAAGACGGCAAACATCAACACTTTTCACCATTTTCTCAATCTATTGACTTGTGCTGTCAGAATTTTTGATACTTTCAAAACAGTACAATCTTTATTTTGTCATCATTGCTGTTGTAAGTACTGATGCTTTGAATAACATCTGATCTTTTCAAGCTAGAGAAAGGACGAGAGCTGCGGTGGCCTATTCAGATTCATAGGTTGGCAAAACTGATGTTTCTCAAGTATTTGTGGCATCTCATAAAGATGCAAATGTTGCATTTGTCTCTTACAGACAGAGAGCAGCAAAGGGGGGAAGTTGAAATTGCAGAAATACAGTAGCAAGCAAGCATAACATTGGGCCAGGCAATTAAAAAAACAACCCAATAATATGTACTTGGAATTCAAAGGGTATCAATATTGTTTGATTTTTATTAGTAAACTAAAGGAACTGCTGTCACATATTAAAGAAATTTCCCTTTACTGATTGACAGACTCAAATCTTCTGCAGTCACGACGAGTTTGTCCTTCCTTTCTGCACACATGACATACACTGTCCACCTTCGACTCTGTATCCAGTCCCATCCCTCTATTTGACGTTAGGACCAAACGACTCTCTGGCCCTGACTAATGTTGACTCACATGGCAGCACGCTCCCAGGCCTGCTTAGAATAGCCTCCTGTCTGCTCCACTAGCACACTGGCTAGTGCTCACACAAAAACCCCGTCACATACACTGAGTAGCTTGAACCGGGGGGGGGGGGGGCTAAATTCAGGGAGTTCAGCATGCTCGACAGTCAGCTACAGTTGCTTATGACCAAAAAAAAAAAAAACACTATACTTTGACATCTCAATAAAGCTGCCCAAGTATCTGGGTTTCTGAAATAGATTTTCAGGCATGTAGGGCACTGAGGATTCATCACGGGGCTCAATGTGCCACAACCAAGGACTGCAGAGGGGGAAGGGCTGGCACACGAGTGTTGCTCTGCTGCCAGGGTCAAGCTCAATGGCATTTCTTTTGTCTGGGCTTTTTTGACCCTGGTGATACACCCAGACCAATGCCACATCTGGGACATCCACAGCACGACCAGAGGCTGGTGGTAACCCCACTACCCGCCTGGATGGTACCCTAGGCCATGCTTATGCCCCACATGCACCCTTTACTGCGTCCTAAAGGTGTGGACTTTATTTTTTTCAACAGCATATTTTCCCATGCTCCTAGTAATATGCAAAGACATCCAGAGCATGACGAGGGTTGTGTCAATCCCCTTCCCTCTGGGCAATTCATTATGCGGGCTTACTTGCATTACTGCGGATCCTTCAGAAGTCTGAGAAAGTCTTAAATTGGACATTTGAAATTTAAGACCTTTAAACTTCTTATTTTTTACCAGTTAGGGGTCTTAAATTTTAGAAGGCACATTGACTTGTCTTTGTCGAGTCTTGGTCTTCTAGAGTTACACAATTCTGATCATTCTTTTATGCGTAAATGCTCATCTAAGTAACACCATCATTTAATGCAGTGCAGCCTGTATATAAACATGCATGTAGATAGAAAGAGGCATTAATTGTGCCAAAAATCATCTAATTTGGGCAGGCATAGCCAAAAAAAATCTTTGCCCTACACCATCGGTTATTTCATAAACAGTGCATTACGTCCAAAGTTTCAGCCCTGTTCTGGTGCATCATGAAATCTCACATCTTTCATTTTTGACCATTTTCAGTTCAAAGTGGCATTAATTCTTCTTAGACCAGGCCTTTAAAGGGTCTAAAAGAGTCTTAAATTTGATTTTGTCGGAACCCTGCATTGCATGCCTTACTCCAGTCTCAATTTTTGGCCCAAACATGCCTAGAACTTCTGACCAGTACTGTAGATATGCTCTAACTCACAGGCTTCTCCTGAAAACATCATGGCACTAAACATTGAAGGTATTTGGAACTAGCTACCAAAAGTAAGTGACAGAAAAGAATCCATGCATTTATTATCTGTACTGCTTTTCTTATTTGGGGTTTTGTAAGGCTGGAGCGAATCTCTGCTGTCACTGAGCAAGAGGTGGGTTACGACTTAGGCTGTTTGCCAGTTAGTAGAAAAAAATTTATTCTCACGCACACACCTATGGGTAATTTTTGAGTCACTACTCAACCCAATGTGCATGACTTTGGATGAAGTGCATGGGGAGAATCAAACTCCACTCCAACTGGGATTTGAACCTGGACCCTTCAAAAGTCAAAAAAGAGTCAATAAGTCTAAGCTCTGCATACTGCCAGATTGAATCTAGGGGAATGTGTGGGTGGAGTTACCCATCATGCCTTTTGGCAGAGTTTTTAGATGTGTTTGGATGTTGCCAATGTTGACTGATCACTTCTGGGGTTCCTTTGTTGTTGTTTTATATATCAGACACTTTGCACCATGCGTGAAGTTATCCACTGAGTTTCATTGACACTGGCAATGTTGCTGTGTATTTAACTTCTCTATGATGTGACTTTACCTAAACAATCTGGTTGGAGATCTATTCTCTTGTTCAGGAGAGAATTAAATGAAATAATTAAATTCTTTTACTTGAGTAGATTTATGTACTGGTACATTTACTTCTACTTAAGTACATTTCAACAATAGTGCACTTTCTCCACCTCCTCTGTGATTTAGCAGTGGTATCAGGAAAACCCATATGATACCCAACCCTGCCCATATGTACAAATACATTTTAGCTGAAACTGGTGTATAAATGTGGTTCAGATCTAAAACTTGAGTCCTTAAAACAGTTTTTAAAGTTTAAAGCTGAACAAAGAAACAGACTTTAGTAATTGGAGAACACTTAAAGTCAGGGAACAAAGATGAACAAAGAACTTGATATCTGTTGGCCCTGCCTAATGGCTGATATTTACATCCTGTACAGGCTGGTATCTACATAACTTACTATGTTTTTACATAGATTTTTTAATACCTGCTGGTATTAACTTTTTAAGCTTATATCCGCCAATACCAATTTCATGCAATAATGCATCCCTACTTTTATGATTTTTAAAACGATACAATCTCCTTTGTTTAATGACTGATATTATCAACCGTCAAGCTTCATAATAGGGGTGTATTAGAGAGGAATGAATCCAAAAAGAATTGCCAGTAAACTGTCTTTGCACGCAGGAGTGTCCCTGCAAATTTTGCTCATCACACAGGAAATTAGGTGCCCATTACTGGTATTTTTGTTGTTGTGGTATCATGGCAACCCTAGAGCAGGCTAAAGACTGAGAAGCACCTTTTAATATGCACTGTTTTTATCCTTATACGCTCTTGAGTATATGGAAAATTATTCAGTTTGTTCAGCCTGATTTGAACCTGCAATATGTTGCACCAAATGAGCTATAAATAAAGTCTCGATCAGTTGCCTGGTAATGGGGAAATTATAATACACTCAAATGAACATTTTTGCATGCAGTGATATTAACTATATAAGAAACCGCCTCTTTAACTGAAGCAGAAATGTTTTTAAAAGTATGCATTTCTCTGTATATATAAAGCTTGTTGGTCTTGGTCATTTTAATTGAATTACAATTTAACAGCCATCCCCTGTGCCTCAGTGCATTTTCATTTAAAAGTAGAAGAAAAGTAATTAAGAGATTGCATCCAAATAATTTAGCTTTGAAACATCCTTTATGAGTTTAGATCAGGCTCCTTCCTTGAATTGAATTAAATTAAAGCGGATAAATCCTCTGTTAGGCTTTGACCTGTTCCATCCAGTGTCCTCTCGCTCACACTAGTAACACACACACTCACATGGCTGCACTGTGGCTGTTAGCGTCCCTACAGTTCCATTTGCGCCTGACCCCTTGATCCTCCCATCCTCTCTTCCCTCATATTCACCAGTCTCCCTTCTTCAAGTACCCCCAGTGGTCCAGTCCATTACTGGTATCAGCACTTCTTATCTGCTGCACTGTGCTATAAAATCACACTCCATCCTCCCTCCCCTCCACCCACCCCTATCACCACACCCCTCGTGGTGCAGTCCAGGCTGTTCACCAATCATGCAGGAGCCATGATGGCCAGGATATATATCCCCCGTTCCATCTGTAGCTGGCACTCTTGCATCACATTTGCTCTGCTTACTCCTCTCCTAAGCGCCTTTGCTCTCTTTTCCTCTCTCTGACTGCTTTGCTTACCCTTCTCTTCTGCCTTTTCCTCTCATTTTCACCTGGTTCTAATCACTTTTAACATTTTATGTTCGTTTTTTTGTGCTGCTTTTGCCCTCCTTTTCCTCCTGGTCTGGATATCTCTTCTTCCTTATTCTTTTTCTCTTTAGTCTCTCAGGAACAGTTCTGTGTACCATCAGCCATATAATTCAGCTCTGCCACATTTCTCTGTATGTCTTGTTTTTCCTTCGATCTCTGCTGCCTTGATTCTTCCCCTCTGTTGCCCTTTTTTTGGCTGAATTTCCCACTTTTTCCTGCGACCCAATAACTTCTTTCCAGCAATCTGTCTAGCTCCCTACATCTTGATCTCTCTATCACTTTATCATCTTCCTCCTCTTGCTCTAACCCCCCCCCATCTCCAGGCTCTGTGAGCTGAGTGTAAGTAGGTGCGTCTTGCCTTGCTTCCTCTTTCAAATGGCTTCATGATTGCTAATGAAGCACACAGACAGGAAAAAAAGGCATGATGTGGAGGAGGAAGGGACGGAGGGGAAGAAGTGTTTCCCATGGAGACGGTCCATTCACTTGCTGGCTAGCTGATTGGCTGATTGATAGCCCTCTAGCCATGTTGACTGATTAGTATGACAGAGCCTTTTATAGCACAGTGCAGCCTAATATATGACCTCATAGCAAAACACAGAAGCAGCATGAGCGTCATCAGCAAGGAACAGCATGGCCAATAACACAGCTACTACTCAGTAAAACACAATCCATCAAGCCAAATTGCACGAACCATTTAGATAAAATGAGCAACTCTCCGTATGCTTAATAGTCGTCTCGCCTGATTCACTTTAAAGACTGAAAATCAAGCTTTGCATAGCTATGATATCAAAACAATTATAAGTAAACAACAGGAGTGGGAGACAAAAGGCATGCTGTGAGCGGTATGAGTCAGCATAGTGACAAACATTCAGTACAGTATGAAATGTTTTCTTTCTTCCTGTTCCTAACATTCACAATTTGGCAGTGAAAGCTGATAGTGAAGACAAGAATGACAGTGGATGTTGAAGTTCAACAGTTTGGCTTCTGGCCTTCAAATAGGCATGTTAAATTGGAACTATAGTTATGTAATTCTGCCCTCTCTCTTACTTTCTCATACAATCTCTCTCTGTTACATCCTTTCAGTTTCAAACATACTGCATTGTGCAAAAAAAAAGGCATTTAGAAAAACCTGCACTTTTTATATTAAAATAAAGGCTGAGTTAAAGCATGTGGGCACATTGAGAGAACTGTTGTGGAATCTAACACGTTAGATGTTTGCCAGAGTGACCAGATGTGAGTCCCCTAGTTATGCTGCAGAAGGTTATCTTCACTTAATTTGATGACCTGTTTTTGTTTTTTGCTGATAATAACAAGACATTAGTGCAATTGGGTTACCTGTTATGTCTCTCTGGCTCTCTCATCCTAGTTGCCCTTTCTTTCTTTGACTCATAATGTAGAGACAAAAAAGTTTGAGAGTAATCAAACTGAATTTTTTAAATCAAAGCGGACATAAATATCTCAATACATCAAATGACAACATCCAAATGGAATGTAATCTAGACATCCATTCATCCCTCTTTAGCAATCTCCATTTCTCATCTCACTTGCCTTCTATTTGTCACTCCCTAATTTTTCACAGCCTGGCTGTCGCCACTCAAAAGAGCACACTCCTGTTGTCTGATAGCAGCCACTTCAAATGAAGCACATAGCAGGTAACTTTTGCCCCACTTTCGTGTTTTCATTGTTTGAGAGGTAAAATGGGACTTGTTATCGTGGCTCTTTGGGGTAACTGTTTGCAGAACCTCTGATAGGTTGTGTAATCTGGTGTAGTCAGTAGCAAATGCCACATCTTTGCCTGTCTGCGTAGGCCTGTGAGTTTGACGCCAATTGTTTTTCCTGCTCTGTGAATGCTAAGGAGATTTTTGGCCTTGATGACTTTGCACCATACATCATTTTTTTGTTGTGTTGCTTGGTCATATTTCACCCACGTTGCCTATCCTTAACCTGTTCATTTCATTTCTTATGGTTTCCTTAACCACCTTTCTTTTTCTCCTTTCCATAAAGTGAGCTTGAGCTCCAATCGAAGTCAGAGATGGAATGAAACAGCACTGCTTGTTCTTCAAACACATGTACCGTGAAGACAAACTGGCCCACCTTTTGATACATTAGTACTAACAACTCTGCATGTTGTATGTTATTTTTCTTTGTTAGGCAGGAAAACCATGGAGCTATATTATGACTGAGAGGGGTGATATTGTCAAAGATGAAAAATGCACAGTTAACAGCAAGACCTGAATGCATTTGTCACCATAAAAAGCCCCCCGCACTGATTGATGAAGGCACAACAGCTGGGAATGCAATGAAAAGTGAAATGAGGATCCATATTTTTGGCAAAACATTCTTAACACCCAAACATTATTTCACCTTAATTTATCACCCTTTTCACTCATTAGGCACATGATGAATAATAGCAGATTGAAAGGTAAAAAATGAGCTAGGTAGCACAACCCTTTTGGAAAGAGCATCTGAGTAAATGTAAGATTTAATACTGGAACTAGCATTGGTTCATGTTTTGACACCTTAAGGCATATTCATTCATTTTAATCAGCCACACCTTGATGAAGCACCGTAACACTCACTGATGGTGTGACATAAAAACTCTCTTTTAAACACAAATAATATAGTAGCAGGTGTTTGCAGAATTTTAAAAAAGCACCATCCACTTCTGCACCGTGATTCATTCTGCCTGAGTCATTCAGCACACGTAGGGTTAAAGTATAGCTGCAGCGTCTTACTGCAGTGTCTAAAGCATTTGGCTGATCATTACAGTATATGCTAGGAGAAGAAGCAAAGGGGAAAAAACATCTCTTTCTAATACTTCCTTTTTTCTTCCAAAAATCCTTTTTATTGCATTTTATAACATTTGGCACAGTACAAATTCTTGGTGCTTTTACAAGATAAACCTGTAAAGATCGACACTGATCTTTTTTCGGTTTTTGTTAAAGAAAGTCTTCTCAGTATAAATATTTTTTTCTTATCACTGCATTCTCTGTAGCATGGTGTAAAAATCACACAGAATGCCCCTTTTTAAAACAAGACTACCCTCATTTGTCAAAGTCAAGACAGCATCTTAAACAACTCATTGTTTTAAATAGAAGTTACAAGTTAGAAAATAGTTTCAATTTCTTTTTAATATATGTTTCTCTATCACCAGCCCATGGTAGTTTCAATTTGTCCATATATATATTTATTTATAAGCATGTACAACAAGAAATCATCAGTCTTTAAGTTTGCACTCTGTACAAAAAAGTAGTTCCTGTCCTTTTTTTCGTTGTGCATTCTATTGCATGATTTTATGAGGAAATGACGCAGGGGGGCAAAGGACAGGGGTGGGTGGGAGCTAGGGGCCTAGGGAAAGGAGTGGGATCCTTTTGGGGGCTTTTTTTTTTTAAATCTGAGTCTCCTGTACCTTCTCCTTGGTGTGAGTTTTTATGACAAAGGGCTCAGCCATTGTCGTAATGGTGCTGGGCAAGGTTCGAGGCAGAGAGTTCCCAACATTGTTGTCTGTCCATTTAGCCCCATGACCAGTTGGTTTATAGGTGTTGTATTTGGGCTTTAGGGTGCTGTAGTCCACCTTATGGGGGCTGTAGTCCATTTTGTGTGGACTGTAATCCAGTTTAGGTCTCTGAGCATGTGGACTAAAGTCAGACTTGAAGGCGCTGTAATCCGCTTTGTGGGGGCTGAAGTCTGTCTTGAAGGCGCTGTAATCAGTTGCAGTCTTATGTGGGGTGTAAGGGTCCTTCGGTTTGTAGGTACTGTCAGTTTTAGATCTCTGGGCATTGTAGTCTGTTTTGGATTTAGGCTGAGTGCTGTAGTCAGGCTTAAATGGGCTGTAATCAGGTTTAGGTCTTGGATGGGTGCCAAAGTCAGGCTTGAAAGGACTGTATTCAGCCTTCGGTTTATGCTGTGTGTTGTAGTCAGATTTTAATGGGCTGTAGTCATGTTTAGGTTTTGGTTGGGTGCTGTAATCTCGTTTGAATGGGCTGAAGTCAGTTTTCTGCCTTGGATGAGTGCTGTAATCTGGTTTGAAGGGACTGTAGTCTGGTTTAACTTTCGGGTGAGTTCCAAAGTCTGGTTTGAATGGACTGTATTCTGCTTTAGGCTTGTGAGTGCTGTAGTCCTGTCTAAAAGGGCTGTAGTCAGGCTTTGGTCTATGAAGGCTAAAATCTGGTGTAGATTTGTGAGTGCTGTAGTCTGGGATGAATTTGTGGCTACTGAAGTCCATATTTGGCTTATATGTGGTGTACTCTGCCTTGGGCTTGTGAAGGGTGAAGTCTGGCTGTGTTTTGTATTCAGCCTTGGGTTTGTGAAAGCTGTAGTCAGTCTTGTGGCTAATAAAGTCCAGTTTGTGTATGTTGTTATGGTCCCGGATTTCAGGCAATGTAAGAGCTGTCTCTTGAGCTGCAGACGCTGGTGGTGGAAGGTCCTCCTCATCCACCTGGATAATCTCCACAGTGCGGGCAGCTGCCACAGTGCTCCTCTGCTGGTGGCGCTTCCTCAGTTTGTAAAAGGCAATGAGCATGACAGCAGCCAGCAGTGTTACTGCCACAAAGCAGCCTATTATGATCTTAGTTGTTTTCATCACTTCATCAAGGCTTGGGCCAGATTTGCCAGGCTTGCTAGTGACACTTTGCACACCTGGCGCCACAGACGACTTAGCTGAACCCGGTTGACTGTCGGTGCTTTGCAGTAATACAGTTGGGGTGGAGATAAAGACTGGCTGAAAGACTGAAGGGGAGGCAGTCGTTGTCGTTGTTCCAAGGCCTACACCTCCTCCTCCAGCTACCCCAGCCCCCGCAGCAGTAGATGTTGTTGTGGTTTTGGGTTTCGGCATCTCAGTTGTTGGCCCCAAGACCTCCACAGTCACTGTGGTGAAGTAACTTAAGTTGGACGTGTTAAGCTCAGCTGCACTCACGTTGAGGTAGGCCGAAGCGTTGGAGTTTCCAGCTGCATTGGAAACCATGCAGGTGTAGGTTCCTGTGTCTGCTGCTAGGACATTTGAGAAGTTCAGGGTGCCATCATTGAGGACAGATATTCTTGGGTGACCAGAAGCATGTGTCAAGATAGTTCCATTGGGAAGAAGCCAGCGCACTGAAGACATTGGCGCCGTGCGGCAACGAAGATCTGCCACTCGCCCTGCTGAGATGTTTAAGTCCCTTGGTGCATCAGCAATGAAAGGTGCCGAACACTGGACCGCAGCACCCTCACCTCTGTCCACCTCAACCAGCTGTCGACCTCTCATGCTGGCAGGTGAGTGGCAGCGTCCACAACAAGTTGAGTTAGTAGGGATGTACTCCCTTAGCCAGCGTGCTAACCAAACAGCCTCACAGCCACAGTTCCAAGGGTTATGGTGGAGATGGAGTTCCACTAGGTACCTGAGCGGGGAGAACAGATCATGTGGCACAGCGCTCAGATTGTTATGGGCGAGGTTAAGCTCCACCAATGAAGAAAGGTCGTCGAAAGCATTTCGCTCTATGACTGTGATTTGCGAGTTCATAACCCAGAGTTTTTTCAGGGAGCGTAGGCCTTTGAAGGAGCCTGGCTTTATCTCAGGAAAGAGATTTTCAGAGATCTCCAGCTCCTCCAGACCCTTTAGGGGACTCAGATTTGGCATATCACCCCTTATGTTGCACATGCCCAGGTTGAGGTACTTGAGGTTTTGTAGGCCCTCAAAAGCTCCTTCCGAGATGTACTCCAGTTTCCGTAACTCTCCAAGGTCCAGTCGCATTAGGGAGGGCACCCGGTTGAAGGCATAGGAGGGAATACTTTCAATGGGGTTGTTCCTCAGCCACAGTTCTCTTAGCTTAGACAAGTACTCAAAGGCCCCACTGGGCACCACTGTCAACCGGTTGTCAAACAGCTCCAGTGTGTTGAGGCTGGTGAGTCCATTGAACGCGCCCACCTCAATCTGCCGTATGGCATTTCGCCCTAGCTGGAGCACCTCAAGGTGGTGCAGGTGGCGGAAGGAGTCAGCCTGCACCGCCTCGATGGCGTTTTCCATTAGATTGAGGTGTCGCGTGTTGGCAGGAATGCCAGGGGGCACACGGGTGAGGCCACGACGAGTGCACACCACCTTCCCCTGCTGATTACTGCAGGAACACTGCGGTGGGCAGCCCTGGGGTGCCTGAGACACCGCCGCCCCCGCCAAGGCCAGGGAGGCGCTGCTCCACGCTCGCGCCATCAGGAAGACTACACAGAGTAGGGCGGCTTTCCTGGCACGATGCACAGCTACCCGCCCCAGGAGACTCATGATGTGGCACGTTCATAATTCAGCATCATCTGGGGGGGAGGTTGGGGGTGTTTGGGGGTGGTGTTTAGGGGCTTTGGGGATAGGGCAAATAACTTGTTGGCTGGTAGTGGTGTCAAGGGGTTCAGAGTTAAGAGGTTAAGGGAACTGAAGAGGGCAAGGGGGGGCTGGGTTTGGTACTTGCTAAGGGGCAAGGGGGGCTTGACCTATTCTCAATCAAGCACTGCTTTTTCCCATGAACTATTCTCAGGGGCAGAAAGAAAAGGGAGGGAAAGGAGGGCTGACTTTTCTTAAACGTATAAATGAGGAGGACATCATGGAAAATTAAGCAACCAAAAACCTTATTAGAAGACAGAAGGAAGGGTAGGGTGTTACAAATTGATGCAAAGAGGGGTTGAAACACTAGACACCTACCTCAAGTTATTATAACAGGTCCATCAACTGAGATATATAGCTTCCCTCCTGTTTGCAACCAGAAAGAGCTGTGGTATTCACATCAGTTGTATGTATATCCAAAGAGCAGCAAAGAAAGCCTTTTTATATTTGCTCTGACAAAACAGGTATCAATGCCATAGAGCTTAACCAGAGCTATTTTGTAAATCCACACATCCAAAGAGAAAGGTTTGAAGGCCCTTTGTGATTGTTTTTTGTTCTCCCTTTCCTTGTTGACAAGAAAAAAAAAGAAAAAAAGATTGCAGATAGGAATCCAGTCAGGCTCCCAAAGCAGCAGTGCTCCCTGGCTCGCTTCTTGCTGTCGGCTCCTCTTCTCTCGCTTGTCCTTGGAATCCGACAGTTGATCCCCCTGCTAGACACCTTACCCAGGTCTCCATTGCACAGGCGACCACACAATCACACTTGCACAGTTTTTTTTTTTTTTTTTTTTTTTCTGCGTGCACAAAAGCCAAGACAGAAAGGACGAAAAGAGGGAGGTCGACAGGGTGGGATTCAAAGAGATTTAAGCAAAATTCCACAGTCCTTCCAAATGTTCTTTGCCTTTTCAATACAACGGTTGAGAAGAGAGGTGTACAAGGCAGGAAACAGCAGACCCCCCCACTCTCTGTATTCCTCTGTTCACTTTTTAGTGGTCAATCAGTTGGTCGGTTGGTCAGTTTGACAGCCCTTTTACCTTTCTGTCACTCTCTCCATTTGCCTCCCTCTCACTGTGGTGTCGTGTCCACTTGTTTTGTCCTATTTTTCCTTTCCCCCCCAGGAGTCCTCTACGGGGGGTTGAAAAGGCTAGGCGACACACGCAGCCTTCATTAGGTTCTTCTTTAACTAGCCACACGCTTCAGCCTCAGCAGCCGTGGCGGCGACAGCAGCATTTGCAAACGCACACACACCATCCCTGCGCAGCACACAGCAGCAGTAGCGGAGCACACACAGCAGCAGCTGCAGCCTGCCTCCCTTGCACTTCCCAATAATCCGTCAATTTCTTCGGAGAGGGAGCGGGGTGGGGGATGGAAGGGGGTGCTGGGAGGTGTGGGGGTGTTGTAGCTGGGTTGATCGAGGTGGGTTGGAGGGAGGAGGGGTGGCAAGCAGTTTTTCCCTTTCTCTCTCCGGCTTGTTTCTTTTTCTTCTTGTTTTCCAGTTCTTTTTTCCCCCTCCTCTCCTCGTGGTGATCAGCACCCCCTTGCTAATGCAGCGTCCGAATGGGGAGAGGAGCAAGATAGGGAAGGCGAGCGCCAGGCGAGCGCACGGCTTACAGGCGTGACGTTAACAGTAGCGTCGATGTGGAAAGGATCCGTTGTAGCAGCAAAAGAGAGAGCGTGCACCGGCTTGGATCTCTCTCTCTTGCTCTCTCTCCCTCTCTCTCTCTTTCTCACTCTCTCACACTCTCTCTCCCCCTGCCTCCCTCCTGCTCTCTCTGCAGTGTCCTAAGGTAGTTGGGTAGGCTCAAAGCACTCAGACCTTTTTAGAGATCTACCTCTTCAAAAACCAGTTTTCTCCTGCTGTCCTTCGCTCTATGTTTTAATGCTCACAGTCTCTTGTTTTGTGGCTTTCTGAGGCTTTGTGTGGCTTAGGGGAATAGACAGGCTGTCCAAGCAAAAGGCAGAGATGGACAGTGGCATCCCCACAGCAACCAGATTTTAACCCCCTCCTCACCGGCAATAATCCAGCCATTCCAGCGTGTCTGCCAAAGCTTTCCAGCATTGCTTTGGTGGAATATGCAGGCAGATGGGACACTGCTCTTCTCACTCTCTTTCCTCCTCGCTTCGTCTCATGATTCCCCTCTCTCTCTATCCCTTCTCCGCTCTCTCTTTCATTATCTCTGATTCTCTTTTACTTTACCCCCTTTGCCCGCTCACACTTTTTGCGTTTTGTCCTTTAGTTGAAAACAGAGGAACATGAATGGACTGCTGACGCATCCTGCTCGGAGCAGTGCTTTGGTTTGATGCAGTGTGTTTTGTGCATTAACTCCCCCCACCCACCCACTCCACCCTCACCCTCCTCGCTGTCTCTCCTTCTCTGCTCACTCTTCACCCGTCACTGTGTCACTCTATCTCATCTCTGGCTGGCTATTGCTTGATATATAATCTCTTTCAAACTCCCAATTGCATCTATTATTTGTGGATTTTCACCATGTATATCAAAAATTCATTTTTTTCCTCTTTGGATTGAAAAAAACATATTTTTAAATGGGCCAGTTTTTCAATGAAATTATCTTAGAGTTTTGTTTGCAAGAATTAAATTGGTACTTTTATAATAATTTCAAAAAGGCAAAGAAGAGTATCAGAAAAACGGTAAGGGTTAAACACAGTTCAGACTAAAGATTCGCAACAAGATACAATGGTTTTAGAACGTCCCTGGCAAAAGTTACAGCCGTCTGAACAGAGCCATTGCAGTTTGAATCAAGCCGCCTGATGCAGTCGCCTGCGATTCAGCTTGTCAAGTCTCAGACAGTTGGTTGCAGGATGTTGCAAGCAGATAAATGTGGAAAAAGCCTATAAATCTCATTTTGAAAGGAGTGATGAGCCAATTTCATTAAATTACATCCATATTCAGCTGCACTTCAAGCTTAAATGCATAGCAAGTGGACGAGATGGGAGTGTTAACAGGCTGTTTCCATGTGAAAACTTAAAAATATATAGATGGACTGATTTCCAATAAGCAGATAAAAGGATAAAGAAATATCATGTTGAAAAGGCTCTTATTTTCCCAGCTTGGCATGGAAGAGACGCAGAGCTATGAGATAATACATGAGAATTTCAAGGTTGTAAATTTGTCAGTGTAAAATGAATTATTCTCAGTGGATTTCTTCATTATAAAAGACTGAGCTAGCAAAGCATTTTTTTTGTTTATATATATATGCAGTGAAATTTCACTGCTACGCTACGATGGTGATGACAAATGAGTGATGATCAGGCTGATGTTATGCATTATCATAATGATAAAGATGCCGGGGAAACATGGGGAATGAGCAGCACTGTCCCTATTGAAGAGACAGATTTATTGCGGGAACGATGGGTTATCACCTTCAGTTGCAGCATTGGACTAGCAGGTGTTTGGAATGTGGCAGAGCGGCCCACTGCAAGCAGATGCAAGTTTCAACTTTCTCGTCACAAATCTTTGGTCTGAACTGGGCTTAAGGGTAAGTAAAGACAGGGCTCCTGCAGACCCTTAGAATCTTAAATTGGACTTTATATATTTAAGGCCATTAGCAGTCTTATTTTAGAAGGCACTTTGACTTAGATGTGTCTTTATCCAATCTTTCTTTTCTGCGTCCTTTTATTCCATCTGTTTTTATTAATGTGCTTTTTGTGTATGTTATGATAAATATAACTATACTGTATACTGATAGAAAGGAGGCATACAATATGCCAAAAAATCATCAACGTTGGATGTCTGTGACCAACAAACTTTTTTCCTGTATAAGTTGACATTTTATTTACAGTGAACTAAACCAAATAATTCAGCTCTGTCCAGTGTACCGAGGATTCTCACATGCCTTTCATTTTTGACCATTTGCCAGCTCAGGTTTTATAAAGTCTAAAAGTTAATACTTGAAAGTGTGTAGGAGACCTGTAAAGAAAGGGTTAGGGTCAGAGGTTAATAAAGAAGAGGATGAATTAAAAAGGTTAGGGGTTACCAAAGAAGAGGGTCAAAAAAAGACGGTTGGGGTAGTCAAAAAGAGGGTTAGGGTAAGGGGTTAGTAGAGCAGAGGGCCAGGGTTAGGGGTTACTAAAGAAGAGCGTCTTTAAAAAAGGGTTAGGGGCAGGCAAAAAATTGTTAAGGGTAGGCAAAAGGAGGGTTAGGGTAAGGGGTTAGTAAAGAAGAGGGTCAGGGTTAGAGGTTACTAAAGACGAGGGTCATAAAAAGGGTTAGGGGCAGGCCAAAAAGAGGGTAAGGGGTTAGCAAAGAAGAGGGTCAGGGTTAGGTTCAGAGGTAAGTAAAGAAGATGAGCTTTAAAAGGGTTAGGGGTTACTAAAGAGGAGGTGCATATATAATGGGTAATGGTTAGTAAAGAAAAGGGCCAGGGTTAGGGGCTACTAAAGAGGGTTAGGGGTAGGCAAATAAGAGGGTTAGGCTTATGGTAATACACAGTTTATGGTATGTAATCTAAAGTTTGGTGAACATTTCTCTATCCCATTTGTCTTTTTTCCACACACCACCCCTCTCTGTCATGTGTGCCACTGCAGGTAGTTAGAGCTCTCTAAGCAGACGGGCCTTAACCCTCAATTTGAGCACAAACTGTCGCTTCAAGAAGCACACAGCCATAAAGGTCATGTCGAAGAAGGTGAACAGGAGAAAACAAGACATGCTTTACCTTCCTGCCGCAGGAGAGGAGGCAAAACAAACGCACCCTACTGTCCCATCACCCCTCTATCTCCCATGATTTGTACAAGCCTCATGTCCATTAAACTAGGAAGCAGTGTGGGTAATTGATGGGGGGGTAAAGCTAGCTGTGACAGTGCTGCTAGGTGTGTGTGTTTGTGTCTGGGCTCAAGAGTAAGCGTGTGAAAGAGAGGGAGAGAGAGAGAGAGGATGAGAGAGGAAGGGGAAAGCGCGCCAGCTAGAAAAGGTCACGCTGCCTGTAACGCAGTACGTTATTCCCACCGGCACAGAAATATAGAGCCAACTCCTATATTATACACACATACACACTAGCAGACTTTCTCCTTGACTTCACTGCAGTTGAATACGAATGGGCTTCAATGAAGCACATGTAACAGTGAGGTGGCAGCCTCAGGAGTGTAGGGGGGATTTTCCTTGCTAAGAAAGAGGCTGTTTCCCCTGCCTTTCCATAGGGATTCCCCAGCTCTGCGGCCATGCAGAAGGTGATATCAAAGGTGTGGTGCACCACCACATAAATCCTCGTCACTTCCTTCTCAAAGCACAAAAAATTACTCATGCATATATTTGTGCTAAGTGTTGTAGTATAAACTGAAGATGTGCTGCAAACGTGACACTCAAAACATTACATTGATCCGTTATTGAGCCAGCTGTAAATGAAGTCATGCAGTTCTCGGGTGACTATTGATGACAGATGCGGAACAGTGTGGATAATGGTGCTGCAAGCTTTGTTTGTGTGTCAGATGGTGGCTGTGCTCTGTTCTGTAGGTGTGTTGTGCCACAATTTGATGAGCAAGTGACCCAGAAGGAGTTCAGGTTGTGTTTTGGCCACCTAGCAAAGTACATCCCAGACTCTCTAACCAAAATCACCCACTGACCCATAACATGACCAGCGCTTCCCGGACAGTTCTCTCTCCCTCCCTCTCTCTCTCACTCACTTACCCTTACCTTTCTCTTTTCCCTGTATTTTCTATTCCCACTCTATTTTTGTCTCTCAGTGGATGCTCTGCTTTCTCACTGCTGAGGGAGCCCAGGTCATGGCCCGCCAAACTCCGCAATGCTCCGCTGACCAAATGTGGTCAGCACCTTGCACTGTACTTTGATCCTGGCCTGGAATGGCTAACATGGTTTTGATTGCTAGCCAAAGTCTGATCACGGGGAGGTTTTCTCAAGGTGCAGAATGTGGGTTTGTGTGCAGCTTGCATGGCATCTCTTACACTGGCAAACCAGAAAAACCTTCACGCTTGCCTTCATTTGGCACCTGATTTTAGGGTTGGGTTGGAGTTTTCAGCCTGACTTGACTGTTTACCGCCGAGTTTATCCGTATGCTGTCGTGACAAGAGAAGTGTCCATCCCTACCTCCAGGACTCTCCAACTGTTGATGACTTGTCACATATATTGGACCTTCACGCTGTCATGCCGGCCCCGTGCCTCTTCTGTGAGACCCCTGCCCTCCCGGCTTCCCCCCACAGGCACATCGGAGTCCCCTCCCTGCACTGGGCCAAGAGGGCACTGGGTGTAGTTAGTGGCTACCGCACGACCTACTTTGGTGTGGCTGTTCCGCCAGTCAGCCAGCATGTTTGAGGGCTATATGCAAACATTACAGAACCCATCCCCGGAGGTGGATGCTGGCAAATCTGGGCTGCGGCCAGTCACATGTAGGTCAGCAGCCTGTGTGTGAGTGCGCGTTAGCATGTGTGTGCGTGTCAGTGATTTCAGGAGGAGAATGGCCTACAGTGCAGTATTGCAGCAATGACGATCAGAGTTGAGGGATGCACAGTTGAATGATAGATCTAATGATAATGTCATTGCCTCTGCCATTGCCAGGATCAAGGATTTAAAGCTTCGGCAGTACACATATGGTTGTTTGTGTGCGTAGGAGAGAAAACGAGATTTTCTCATGGAGACTAAAGGCGCACTATATTTGGGGTTGTCTTCTGCTCTGAAAGCTGTTACAAATTTTATGTTTTTGTGTCCTCTAAGTATGAGGCAATGTCCAATTCCATGCATCCCACACTGACACAATTTAATCTGGGACTACTTTTCAAGGCCAACCACCCCCCAAACACCGGCGCTGACCTTGAGGTAAAGGACTAGACTCTTGGTTTCCTATTTTCATTTCAATTTCCAGGAATTAATTCTGTGAGAGATTACGACCAACCCCAACACACACATGGACGTGCTGCTATCACTATCCCAATAAAGGCTTATGCTGCTTGGTAGGGATTTTTTACGGTTTATCATTTTTCCCATCGCACAAATACACACAGGGACACACACAAACCACCATATGCCAGCATATCAAGAGATTATAGCTGGCAATAGGGTATATTAGTGGCTTCTGTATGCCTAGTTGGTTTTATCCCAATATCTGCTCACTGTAGTCTGCTTTAAGTTAGTCAATGAGCCTGTTTGGAAATGAATTAATTTTATCTGCCATAGTCTTAGCATGTCCTGTAACCTCTTTCTTTCATTCCTCTTGCCCAGTTTCTTTTTCTTCCTCATTATTTTCTTCTTTCTTCTGTTGTTCACCCCCTCATTTGCCTCCAGTTGCCCTGTCCCACCCCCCTCTCTCTGTCTATCACCACTTCCCACAGCGCTCCTCTGGTCTCCAGTTTGCAGGCCACTCTCAAGTTAATTGTGTTTGCTCATCCAGCATATGTTTTTGTCTGTGTGACAGAGAGCCATCGCTTTCAAACGAGGCCACTATCAGGTCATGACAACTGAAGACACAGTTAAAAGATGAGCGTTTTCACTTCATTTTTTCCCCCTTTTCTCTCCTCCTGTGTTACTCAGTGTTTGAGCTTTCGCTAGCAGCCATTGTCTTCAGACTAATGGGCTTCATTATGTTGAGCTGTGTTCATACTGGCTGCCAGAGCAGGGATTAGCCCTAGCGCTGTGTTAGCTGGAAGCACAAGAAAGATACAAGTAGGTTAGCACTGTTAACCCAATCAGCATGAGCCAAGATCGCAAGATGGGAGGAGAAGCTGCATGGGTATTTTTTTAATAGGAGTGTTTTTACTCTGGCCTTTTAAATTTGGAGCATTTGTTCGGCTTCTTATTCTATTTATGGTGCCACTTTTATTTTCAAGAATGGGATTTTTAACTGATGCTTTTCCTTGTTATGATTTTCTCACCTAATGCTCCCCACGTCTTGCCCCGGCCACTTCATTGGTCAGTTCGTCTCATTAGGATTCACGGAGCATCCCTCCACGCGCGTTGATCACAATGTTGCCTTGCCAACTGCCAGGCCGTAGGAAATGGATGTCTCATTCTCTGAGCAATGTGAAGGTAAAAACATAGTAATTCACGGCAGCAGGAGAAGCTAAATCTTTCCGACTTTTACCTCCTCGGGAGCAAAGATGCCGTCTTCATTCAGATCCACCCCTGCTCCTCCTTCTCCTTCTGCTTTTATGTCCTTGGCTTGGTCAAAACAGAACTCCTGACTAGTGAGTTGTTTACTCTGCAGCATTACATTGCATGTGACATGAGTCCCAAGATTTTGCATTGCTTTAGCTTGTCTTGATTCACTTAAGTTTTGTTTAATTAAAAAGGGAGCTGAACAGTGATTAATTGTGCACACAAGCAAATGCATTGCTTGTCTTGTATTAATACTGATACCATTGTGTAGCTTTTAAGCAGCATATAAACAAATTAGTCTAAAAGGCAGTTGGCTCAAACATAAGCTCTCCTTAAATCTCCTTCTTAAACTTTCTCCATGCGTACATTTTTAAATAAATCCTTACAAGTAAGCCCTTGTATATTACTATTATTCTCATGGGCCACCTTTTTTTTTCTCTCCTGACCTTCAAATACCCTCCCCTTCCAAAAATCCCAGCTACTGTAACCATCTTTACAGTGTTATTCCTCTGAAGCTTTTAATCCCAGAATCTCCATCAGGCTTCATGTAGGGGAGGATTAGCCCTACCGGGGCCTGCTACCACATAGACACAGGGCTTGAAGAATGGAAGAAAAGAGCTTCTCATTTGTACAAATCCACCTGGCCACACCCTTTTGAAGGGTTCATCTTCCCGCAAAAAAAGATTGTGGATGTGCATGCCAATAATCTTTGTTTGCCGGACATTACACAATAGTAGAACTGCTCTGCAGTAATTTTCCAGTATTAGAAAGCAGAGAGAAAGCAGCAGTTTATCTTTTCTCTTTTTGAATGAACATTCTCTGCAAAGTGGGAGAAAAATAACAGCGAACATGTATACTTGAAAAGCTTGATTCAGAAATAACCTTGGAACCCATCGGAGTCTATAGTGGTCTGAAAGACAATATATGCCTCTGGGAACAGAGGCCAATTTCTCCCATAAAGCCAGAGGTTGGCATTCAACAATTTCCAGCCTGTACTTCATTTTCGATGGAGCGCTTTCATTGTTATGTTATGTTATAACACCAATCACGTCTTGGTGCACAACATCCCCTCAAGTAGCGCAATGTGAATTTCAGGTGAATACTCTGGCTTCTCAACCCTGCTCAACTGATGAGCCAAATTGTTGAAAAATACCTTTGCAAGAGCCGCAATTTAAAAGTTATAGGTGGCAAAAATGGCCAAAAAGCTGCAGAAAAATGGCAAAACTGGGGGGAAAGTGGCAAAAAAAGTGCGAAAGTGTCAAAAACTTAAAATAGATTAGTGAAAAGTGACCAAAATGGCCAAAAAGCAGCAAAATGGTGGGGTTAAAAGGGCAAAAAGCAGCAGAGTGATAAAAATGTAAAAAAGTGACATTTAACCCTCGCTCCCTTGTAATTTTTAGCTCCATCCGTCCTCGTTTGTCCATATTTTGGACATACAGAAAACTGTTAATTAAATAATCATTTTTCAACATTTTTTTTACTTTCACTGCTTCAAATCTCTTTAACAATTTCAATCCTGACCACTAAAAAAAAAAATAAAAAAAAAATTTAAATGTTACACCTTTTTTATTCCAGTTACTGTACACCATGTCACTGTTATTTTTTATGGTAAAAAAACAAAACAAAAAACACCATATTTCCTATATAAAATGGTCTGGAAAGAAAAACTTTTTAAAATAAATAGAGTTTTGGCCATGTCAATGATGAGTAGTATGGTAAGCCATTTTTTAGGAAACTTTGATTATAACACAGTTTAGTTGTTCTTTCCCCAGAATATTTCCACTATTTGTGGGATAAAGTAAGAGTATACCCACTCCTGCAGGCACCACTACCTCAGCTCTCCCAAAAAAAGACTTTTGGTGATTTACTCACAATTAACAGGAATTAATTCTGCTCAATTAGCAAAATAATGATGCAAAGTTGAGAGAATTAAAAAATTCTTGCATTTTAGCCATGTCAGGAGATCACAGCACCAAGGCTTTTATCACCAAGCAAATCTATGATTGGTTCTGAATTGTTAGCTGCACTTTAATGCAGATCGCCGTCGGCCTTTCCTTAACTTAGGGTCATGGGGCAGTTTTATAGAGTCCCCGATTGGCGGAATAGACCTAGACAATGCTGTGTGGGGACACATGGACATTTCCTCTGCAGGCTGGGGCTGTACCTGACTGAGTGAAACTAAAAACTGCATATGACAGGCTTTAGTGTGTTTTTTATGTGGATATAATCAGTAATAAAGACAAAAAGCATATTCTGATCATAGTTACCTCAAGGTTTCTTCTGCTCAAGGTTTCTTCTGCTTTAGCCGTGTTAATCTGAAGACAGTTGATGTTCATTCAGTCCTTAATAGCGGACAGACTTTATCATTATAATCAGGTTTAAAAGAAATTCTCAGCTGAATGTCATCAGCATAAAATGGTATTATATACCTTAAAATCTGCTTTTTATGTTCTGATGGCAGCATATAAAGAGAAAATAAGAAAGGGGCCTAGGATAGACCCCTGAGACACTCCACTGGACAGAATACAAGACTCAGATAAGTCAGTACATAATCTATTTTTTCAGGTTTCCAGGGATTCAGGTCTTGAGCTGAGAAAGTTAATAAACCCAGGTCTTTTGAGAGGAATAAATAATACATAGGCTATAGTTGATGGGAACCTATATGTCATTAGTGTGGCAAAAACCAAAGCCTGCTGATATGTCAGTTGAATTGAAAAGCAGATTCTGATTTTTTTTATTCAGTGGATTTTGATTCAGAAATGATAAAAGTTTGTGTGCTTGGTAGAGCTCCTTTTTGTGTGTCTATTTTCAAATTCAGCCACTCACCTCTCCATCAGTTTTTTTTCCCTGTGTAATATCCGGCTTCTCTCTGCCTCCATATTTTTTTCCCATGCTGGGGATTTGAGAAGTCAAGCTAAGTGTGTCTAATCTATGAGCGCAGCCAGCACAGCGTCAAACGTTGGTTGCTGGTGTTCTTGCAGCTTCTGACAATACAACACCTCAGTGGCTGTCCAACCAAGCAAGTAAGAGACAATGTAGGGCAGGCAGGGCTGCAGGTTGCTGTGTCATTTTTGCAGTGAAAGATTCATGAAAGAGAGGGAATTATGCTAGAAAGATGTACGATTTTGACAAAGGGAAATGGGTCAAAAGAGGAAAGTGTACCGCCCAATCCAACCTCCCCAAACACCAGACCATGCGACCTTGCTTGAATGTGTTTTCGGTAGCTGTGTAATCAGGGATATCCCCCGGAGGTTGGCTGCAGCTAAGGGCCAGCAGGGTCCTGGCTATGAAAGGAAAAAGGGGGGGAAAAGCAGCAGGCAGCACTTTCTAAATTGAAGTCAATAACACAGCAGTCCATTCTATCAGAGCCAGTCCTCCCACACAGTCCGCTTACAGTCACTAAGGAGAGCTGAGGGGTAGGATGTCGATTGAGATCTCAAAAGCATCACCACACATGGCAACATGTGTTTATGTGGGTGCAACACATGTGGGGAAACAGCAGTGTCAGTATGGGAAGGCGTGGCAGCAGCACTATAACACCTCTGGAGCAACTTCTTACTTTGAAAACTGGCAGTAATTATTCCCTTTTCAATGTGTATGAGCTGTTGGCAACTCTATGACAAGAGTAGAATATTAAGATGTGGCAGGAATCTAAAATTAAAGTGCATTCAACTTGGAAACTGTTAAACAAACCTGACCAAATGCCCTGAGCGTACTCCATAGAATCACTTTTATTCAACATCTAGCTGTTGTATGAAATCTTGCTAATGCAGGCACATCTGAGACACACATGCAGACACAGCCTTATTTTGCCTTTAATCCCTTTTCGCATGTTAGCACTTCTACATAGCTTTGGGGATTAAAGCGGGTATGCTTGGCCTGCCCTGAGCAGCGGTAGCAGAGGAAATTAGGGACTGGTAGAGACTCGACATCCGGCCTGCGTTGATGCATGTGCGGGAAGCATGCACGCCTTGTTTTTTTTAATGTGATGCCAAGTATGTTACTCGCACATCCGCACAGCATGAAACAGCCATGATTAGCACTTTTTTGCTTACTTTAGCTGAGTTAAATCTAAAAAAGTCAATCGGCTGCAGTTTCTAGACAGTTTTCCCTGTAGCTGCAAACATGCCAATTAGATTTTTTATGATAAAACTCATTTACTTTTTTACTCTCAGGATGGTAGGATTTTATGTGCCTGTGTAGTGCAGTGATATTTTTAATATATCAGGGGAATCGGTGTTGAGCCACCTTTTCGAATTTCCACTGAATCACATTTTACATTTAGTAGCTAAGTGCAATCCGTATGTTTTACTTAAATTACCCCTCTTCTGCCTCTGTGCCTTGTTATTCTGTCATTGTTGACTGGAAGAGAGCGGGAGCACCAGTAGGACGATTAATAGGCAGTGGCCTGTGTGCAGCATGGATCTATAAAACATCCGTCAGTCCCCTCTCTGATGGCATCAGTCTAGGTCACTCGCACCCTAGTTGTGTTCATCAGTGTGTGGCCGGGTTGTTTTTTCCATAATAACCCCCTCACCCCGCACACATTGTAGTGGCTTGACACATGAATGAACAGTGGTAATTTCCCAAGGCAGACATTGATTTCACTTTCACTTTCTGCCACTCATTGTTTGACATCCTGCTGAAAATGAGGGTTTTGATTTGAAACCTCATGCTGCATTTCAAAGGCTGGGAGTGATCAACATTAACCAAAATGTAATAATAGTTTAAGAGGGGATTTTTCCAAACAAATGAGTCCACTGCTGAGAAGTTCTCAAATTAGAAGCATTAAGCATCTATTACTGAACACACACTGAGTTTAGTCCATCCTTCAACATACATTCGTGTTTAAAATAACAGAAGTCCAACATCACTAACTAGATCAGTCACTCTTTTTGGCAGGAGTTTTATTTCTACATGGCAAATAATTCACTAGTATGCGTAACATTGTAACAGGAAACTACCAGACCCAACAGTCATGACATGCATGCTGCTGATTCTGTGTAGTTGAATCATTAATTGAAAGGGGCGTCTTCAAAATAATAGCAGTGTGGAGTTCAATTAGAGAGGTCATTCTCTCTGTGAAGAAAACTGTGTCAAAACAGCTCACTCCTGTTTAAGGATGAAGGCAGCAAATGCACTTGCTGGTTATAGCAGGGTTCCTGCAGATCCTTGAAAGTCTTAAAAACTCAGATTTTTACCAGTGAGAGGTCATATATTTAGTAACCACTTTGACTTAGACATGTTATTGTCCAATCTTTGTTTTCTAGCCATCCGTGTATTTTAATGATCCTCTCTCTGATTTTGTCTGATTCACTGTGATTAAATAAACTCGTCCAGTTCTCTAGAATCTGGTCTTCCAGGTTCCTCACTTAAAAATCAGTGCAGCCCTCCCTTGTTTTAACAGGTTTCCCTCCTGACATAAAGAGTTATTATTTTCTTAATACCTTAGAATCAGCCAGGAACACCTGGGAAAATGTGTTGTGATAAATATTAGCAAATTTGGGCATTTATGACTAAAAAAATTATTTTGCCCCATACCTTTTGACATTTTATAAACAGCTCATTAAATCAGAAAATTCCACCTTGGCCTGTTGTACTGAGAAATGTCATGCCTTTCATTTTGGACCGTTTACTGTGCAAGGAGTGGTATTAATTTTTCTCAGCTCAATTTTTTCAAAAAACACATTGACTAGCCTAAAGCGAAATGGCGTAACAATTTTTGGACTAATGAAATCAAGATTGTTCTTTTAGGGTCTAGGGGCCGCAGACAGTTTGTCAGACAACCCCTAAACACTGAATTCAATCCACAGTGCATGGTGAAGACAGTGAAGCATAGTGGAGTAAGCACCATGACATGGGATGTTTCTCATACTATGGTGTCAGGCCTATTTATCAGGATCATGGATCAGTTTGCAGAGGAGATGCCCTTGAAATGTTTGTTTCAACAAGAAAGCCCCTAAATTTACCAGTAAGTGGGCAGCATCTTGGTTTCAGACCAACATTAACGTAATGGTGGCCAGCCCAATCCCAGGACCTTAATCCAATCGAAAACTTTTGGGGTGACATCAAAACTGCTGTTTCTGAGGTAAAACCAAGAAATTGTGGAATGTAGTCCAATCGTCCAGGGCTGGAATACCTGTTCACAGGTGCCAGAAGTCACTTGGCTCCATGCAAAACACATGTGAAGCAGTTCCCAGCATTTAGGTTTGTAAAGAAAAATGCAGTCTAATATTCCTTTTCCTTCACTTTCTATAAAGTAATAAAAATGGGATAACTTTTCTTCATATTTTGATTTGATATAGAATTTTCTGTGTTCCCAGTGCATTAGAGTGTATGGAAATCAAAGCTTTTGTAAGGATTTTGAGCTTAGCTCACTTTTAACACACTGCTGTTATTTTGAACACAACTGTGTGTTTTTCTTCTCTCTATTGTTCCTCAAGTGTTGACTCAGACGTGTTTTTAATATGCACATTTTGCCAAGCGATGGCTTTGCTGACTTTACTGTCTAGACGCTCTCCTTCATTTTTTTTCCTGTTGCCCATTGCTATTCCACCTTCAGTTTGTTAGGCACTCCACTGTGCACAGATATAAAATAAGTGAAAAATTGATGAAACCACTGGGAGACTTTGGTTCAAATTTTCTTTTCAGGAAACTACTGAGCTCTCCACTCATTCATCCAGTGGATATACTATGAGACAAACAGCCTGTGGGCATGTGAGTTTTCGCTTCTTAAGAGGTGCCCCATTGGGTATTAAGACTGTTAATCTGGGCAACATGAGTGTCGAGCTGGCTGCAAGATTGCTGTAGCTTGTAACTCCATGATACAGTAGGGTGTCTGCTTTTGCCTGTGGCCACATTGTCGAAATTGAATTTGTGGAGTTTATGTGTGTGCTGCTGCCTGTTTTCAAGTGTTATCCATCCTATTTGAAAGCACTGTTGTCACATATCACGCCTGCTGAAGTCAAAAGCACTCCTGCAGGAAATAGTGCATTCTAAGGCAAATGAATCAAGAGCATTATCACATGGTGTTTGTCGTGTACAGAGAGAGAACTTAACTGCTCAAGTATCTGAGTGCTAAGGTTTTAACACAGTGTTCCCTTATACATGTGCTCTGTGAAGTGGTTGACAATAATCACCATCACACAGGCCTTCAGGGACATGCATTAGAACATTGGCGCCAGATTTATTAATCAGGACTGCAGTGCTGATGAAATGTCGTTCTTAAGCTGAAACTCCAACCACTAGCTGGGCTGTGGTTCCAGTTCATCCTGTCATTGTGCACTGATGCACCCAGATAAAAACTATCACAGTGAATGGAAGGAATCCCATAATGTGGAGTGGTTTGCCATTTAAGGCCATCCATAAAGGAGGGTAAAGGCTTTCTAACCTAAATAATAATATTACAGCTTCAAAAAGTGAATTTTATTTATTTATTTAGGCCAAAGTACAATATAGCATTTTTAAAATCGAAACCAATTTTTGTGAAACAGAATTACCTTTTTTTTTGTAATGTTAATAATGTGGGTGAGTACACTGAACTAAACCATTTGGAAAGTAATGTTAGACTTCATAGCAAAGCCCTGATGTGCACAAACGTCAGGTTGCCAGGGAATAAAGTAGAAAGAACTGAAAAACCTAAAAGGGAAAAATAATTACATAATTTCAGAATAAAGAAAAAAATTGGCAAACATTGGTGGCAAACATCCAGCAGAAATAAGAGGTGAAAGAGTGGAAAAAGTTTGATTAAAAGTGACAAAATGAATGGCAAAAATGCTGAAAAGCCATTCAAAGTGGGAAAGTTTGGTTATTAGTGGCAAAAACACATTAAGAGAGGCAAAAAATGGTGGTAAAGAGTGACAAAAATTGGTTTAAACGGGCAAAAAAAAAAATGGGCAAACAAAATATGGGTTAAGAAAATGAAAAAAGTGGCATTAAAAGGTGGAAATGCAGTTAAAATTTGCAAAAATGGGTTTAAAGTAGAAAAAAATGACTATGAGTCAAAAATAGGTACTTAAAATGGTGAAAGTGGTTAAAAAGTGGCAAAATTGGGTTCAAATTTGCAAAAAGGGGCAAAAATAGGTAGCTGAAATAATTTGACTTGAATTTGAATTTCAATAACAAAATTGGCTAGCTGTGGAAGACAATTGTTTAATGTGGAAACAAATTTGGAAACAGGGATGAAAAAAAATAAACATACTGCACCAATAATCCTGGTAATCTCACACATTTTACCCTCACTCTCGATCAAAACCCAAAGATACTTGAAGTCCTTACTCTCTGCCAAGATGAAGCAGTCCACTGTTTTCTGGCTTGAGACTAGAAGGTCCTGATTCTCATCCAGAATACTTCTCACCCAGCTGCAAACAATCCCAGTGCCTACTGGAGGTTCCTCCTGAAAAGCCAACAGAACCACATCATCTGCAAAAAAGAGAGGTAAAATTCTGAGGTTGTCAAACTGGAAACTTTCCTCCTGTTGGCTACGCCCCGTCCATCAAAACCACAAACATAAACAAAGACAAGGGACAGCCCTAGCATAGACGGACATGTACGCGGAACATGTCCGACTGTGTCAAGAATGAGGACACGGTTCTAATTTTGAGCAGGGATCAGATGGCTTGCCCCTAAAGCCCTGGGAACCTACGGGAATATGGGGCCAGTGACTTGGGTTATACATTTCCTTGAAATACACATCCCTATAAATGAGTCACCTTGCAACATTAATGGTAATTACCAATAAAGAAGAAAGGCCAGCTGCTTCTATAATGATTAGAACACTAAAAAACTTCAGCATCTGTATTTGCCTTTTTCTAGTTGTTCCAGCAGCCTCCAAATGTCTCTCTGAGTCTCAGTGGAAGTCACACTGAACTATAACCCTCTACCAACAATGTCTAATGACATCACTTGGTCAAAAGACGTACTTGATGCCCTTTTGTTCATGTACCCTTGTGAGTGACTCAACCTTGCTACCTATTATACTAGCCAATGCTATTATCAACTGAGCTGTGAATGAGCTGGGATCTTTTATGCACATGTTCAACATCCCAGCCTAGGTCATCCAAAAGGAAACTGTAAAGAATGGGCTACAGCTTCAATGATCATGTGTAATGAAACTCTGACATCTTTGACTGACTCATGGCTGAGTCATAGCTTCTTTTATGCTCAGAGAAAACCAGCTGTGGGAAAATATATTGGCTGTTATATATGTCATTCAAAAGCTTTTAATTGGTAGTATTTGAATCATGATCTGAGATTAGTTTTCCATGTTCCTGTTTCAATCCTGGAATTCTGTAATGCCTTTAAGGCTCTCCTGGGAACATCAAGTACCAATGTGCATGCTGTTACTGTCTGAATCCTTAAAAATGCCTTGATAAAGATTGTAGGTCATACAGCCCAGCATTTTTTGTGATAAATGAATTTGTCTCTCCGTGGAATGTCTAGTCAGAGCATGTCGTCTCAGAGGTAAAGCTGATTAGCAGCATCTGCGTTTTTATGATCTTGTGCAGCAGAAATACGAAGAAGAGTAAGAACATAAATCTTGTGCCTTCACTAGTCTTTCTCATCACTCATGTCCTCATCAAAGTTTCCTTTTTGTCATCCTTCCACTTCTCTGCTGTCTTACTTTCTCTGAATGTCATTCCACAAATGTTGGCCCCTTTTTCCTCCCTTGTCTCCTCATTATTGAGGCTGTTTGAAGGCCCAGTCTTGTTTTGACAGTTTTCTTCTCTTTTCCTTTTTTCCTGATTGGCAGGGGGGGAAAGAGAGAAGAGGAGTGATTGAAACACGGATAGAAGCCCATGATGTTGCATCTTGATGTTTGGTGGCTACCTTTACTTTTTTACAGTGAAAGAAGGGCAGACATTGTCACATAAATGCAAGCTAGGCAATCTTACTGTCGAAAGTTCAAGAGTTCCTAAATAATACACATTAATATACCTTTGGCATATCATAAGAAGAAGAGGTTAAGGCTTAAAAGGGCCAAAAAATGTGTAACTTTAAAGGTCAGCACTCCATTTAGCTGTGCTTTAGTGTTCAAGAGGCTCCCTGACTAGAATGACCCAAATTTTTATCTCTTGCAAGTTAAATTGCTAACAAAAGATAACACCCACCTGCCTAATTTCCCATTCTTCAAACCTGTAATAGAGCTCTGTTTCAGTCCATGTTCTGGTTGGCCTGATCACAAAACCAGCTGTAATTTAGCTGCAATTCCATCTATTTGATGCCACACTGATTATTCTAACCACTATGTCGCAGTACTAGTGAAGTCAGGCAGGCCAAAAGGCAGCACACGAAGACACAAAATAGATGGGAAATCACATTTGCAAATGAATTTGCAGCCCCACAAAAAAGACCAAGTAGGCATGGCTCGATTCAATCAGTCTGCTCTCCTCTGTTTTTCCCATGCACCCCCATCTCAATTCCCCGTCTTGTTTGTTGGTCGTCAGCTGTAATTTATTTTATTGAACGTGTCGAGAGGTGGAGTTGGGTTTTCAAAATTGAGGAATGATTATCGGAGGATTCGTCACAAGCTTTTTTTTGTTGTTGTTTTAATCTAGCATGACTGGAATCTGATAATTTCCTATTACATGATACATGCAGGCCTGCCCAGAGATTTGGCTGGGCCCCTGTAAAACCCAGTGAGTGGACCCCCCTAGTTGTGATTTATAGATCGTATCAATGCATGTTTCCAGTGGTGCTAACTCCTGGTTCTTAATTACTTCATTTTGGAGTTTAAAGTGTGTCAAGCTGTTATTGGGGTCTGACGTTCAAATTATAGATTTATGTCACTTTTACCAATTTTTCCACTTTTAGCTAATTTTCACTTCTTTTTGCAACTTTTTAACTACTTTCTCCATTTTAACCCCCAGTTTTTGCCACTTAAAATCATGTTTTGCTACCCTCAAGCCATTTTGCCAGTTTAAGACAAGTTTTGGCCACTTCTAAGCCAATTTTTAACCATTTTACCATTTTTAGTTTTAGCCACCCATTTTAACCAGTTTTTTCCTTCCTTTACCAATATTTGCTGCTTACACATTTTTTGCCTCTTTTTTCCACTTTTTGCCAATGTTAACCAATTTTTTCCACTCTTTAACCACTTTTACCATTTATTTCCACCAATTAACCAGTTTTGCCACTAATAATCCAATTTCCACTTTTAGAAGCTTCTTACCATTTTTTACCAATTTTTGCTACTTTTAACCCCTTTTCTTACTTCAGCTGCCCATTTTTGTCCCTATTGCCAATTTTAATCCATTTTTGCCACTTTTTAACAGTTTTTTCCCCATCTTGACCATTCATTTTCTCCACTTTAAAGCCATATTATGCTACTTTAAACCTTCTTCTGCACGTTTAAGGCTATTTTTGGCATTTGTTACCCATTTTTAACCACTTTTTAACCCCTTTTGACACTACTAACTCGATTTTCCCACTTTGAACTGCTTTTCAGCATTTTTATCAGACATTTTTGCCACTATTTCACCAGTTTTTAACCACTTACTGATACCAATGTTTTGTCAATTTGCATCCATAGCTGCCAATTTTCATCTTCATTCTGCAATTATTTAATTATTTTTCCCTTAAACTTATTTTGATTCCTTCTATTGTATTATATTCTATTCTATTCTATGGCAACCTGGTGTTTGTGCACATCATGGCTTATCAATGAAGTCTAACATTACTTTTCAAATGGTTTAGTTAGCTATCCCCTTTTGCATTTTTAACATTGCAAATAAAAAGGTAATTCTGTTTTAAGAAAATGGGTTTACATTTTGAAAATGCTGTATTGTACTATGGTATAAATAAAACTATTTATGTTCTTTTGCTGAAGTGGTTATTATTCCGGTTAAATATAAAATATGGTTGTCACTGCTCAACTTTATAATAAATTATGATGTTACTGGCCTCCATGGGCCCCTCACTTGGCTGGGCCCCAGAAAGCTCTCCCCTTTATCCCCCTTATGGTTGGCCTTGGGTACATGTTGGCATTAAAGATTTATTTTAGCTGCATACATTGTGGCCTCATAGTGTCCCTCACAGCTGCAAAGCAAGCATCCTGTACATAATTTTCCACTTAAAACAAGAGGCATGTTTCTAGAACTGTAGATTTGTTCTTTACCCTTTTGAAATTAAGTTGTATCAGAGTAAATGTAATAAAATGGAGATGGAATATGTTTCTGTCTGTAGCACTAGCATTTTAATGTGAACTATTTACTGCACCAATTTATAGAAGCATGGAGTATCTCTTCAGTTACTCGTCTCCACCACTCTACCAACTCTCCAACTTCAACCCTAACAACTTTCCTACCAGCCTAGCAACCGGGCACTGCCTCCCGTTTTGACAAGCGCACAGAAGTTGACAAAAAGCCATGTAGAGAAATGCCTCAGTCGGCTGTTTTCCTCCCCTCCTCATTCTCCCTCTCTGTCAGCACAGGCACAGTCTGGGAGGACAGAAATGGCTTTTTGAGTGACATGGGCTGGCTGTGCCATTTGCCGTGTCAACTGGTGAAAGAGAAGAGAAAAGGAGGTGGAGACAAATGATGATGGCCCCGGCCATGATTGTCCTGCGCCCCGTCTCGCTTTCAGCCGCCATCTTTTCCCCCTGAGGTCACTGAAGTCCAAATAACATTGCCTCAATGCCAAAATGACAGTTGGTTTAGAAATGTTTTTCATTGCACTATTGAAGCTGTTTTCCTCATTTTAAATACAGCTTGGTCTCATTTTGTTTCTCAATATTTTCACACACTTTAATGTATTTCTTTACACACACACAACCTCTTGTGCAAAGGTATACCTTGTCAGTGAAATATATTTTAGATTATGCAGAAACTCAAGTAAATAACATAAGCTAGAGGTGGATAATGAGCAGAGTTATGCAACTATTCCTGTCTCTGTCTGGTTTGATTTTAAAGGAGAAAAACAGAGTTTTACCGTCACCCAGTTTCTGAAGTTGTCAATCACTTATTCTCTTCATTCCTGTCTTTGAGAAAATTCTAGCTCTGCTACAACTGTCAGTGCACTACATGCCCTCTAAGGAATCATGTAACCTCACTGTTTTCCCAACATAGGGCACTCAATATTGCACCACTGCAACGTGGTCATTCCAGCCACAGCATCATAAATATTTAAAATTCCATTATGAAATCTTAAAGCATAAAGCTGAGGCAAATTGTGCATGAGGAACAGCAACGCATGGTAGGGATACGGCTCAGGTAAAGAGGTTGTGTTGTCAGTTGTTTACCATTTGATACCATGTGTTTTAAAATGAGGTGAAGCCCACTATTTAGTGACTTAAAGAGTCAAAAAGTTCAAACACTTGGAACACTTTATAGGGCACTCAATGAAATACTTTGATATAATTTAATTCCTAAAGTATTGTTGGGGGACGTCACATGGCTGTTAACTTTTGTCACTTGGCACAAAAAGTAAAGAAATTAGAGTTTCTATGGAGTTTATTTCTTTGTTGTAACAATGCTTCTTGGCAATTAATCTTATACCGTTGGAAAGCCTGTTTATTTTCCTTTTCAATGGTGCTACATTTGTAAGGAACATGCATTTGTTGGATGAGCAGCAGAGCTGAGGATATGGGTTGCGCCCATGGAAATTTGCAAATCTTCTCTGCCAGTGCCAAACAACTTATTCTGCCATTGACACTTTTTTTGGTGTTGTTTGGTGGATTTGGCGATTGAAGTTTGAAGAAACAAGACATAATGGCGTTTGAACAATTTATTCATTTAACAAACAGGAGTCTAAGTAGCTGTGAAAGGACCATACACAGCCACAACAGCCTGGCACCTCCTCCTCATGCTGGTCACCAGTCTGGTCACATGTTGCTGTGAGATGACAACCAGCATTTGTTAAAGTCAGCCAATGTGGTTGTGTTGGTGACTGTGGCACTAACAGCACACCCAAGCTGATCTTACAAGTCTTCAGTTGGTTTAAGGTCAGGTCATTCCATCCTCTCCACTCCCAAATTCAGGAGGTAGTCTCTGATAAACCCCGCTCTGATAAACCGACGCAAACAGGCTTGCCAGTGAAGGGCAGTCATGGCCTCCTGGCTGCCCTACAAGATTGGCTGCATGCAGTCTGTTGCAGATTGTCTTGGCAGGGAGCCATTGGACAGATCATCTGTAGTTTTTAAGTGCTGACAGGATGAGGAAACGGTCTTCTTGGGGTGTTGTCTTCTTGCAGCAACCACTTTGCGGCTTGTGTCTGACATCCCCTGTGATATAGAACTTGGCCTTGAGTTTGGAAATGGTACTAGGGCTCACTCCGATTAATGCCACAACTGGATTTCGTGGAACATCAGCTTGAAGCTGCTCTATCACACAGGCCCTATCCAGATATCTCAAACATGGCATGTCGATTCTTGGAGCTGACACCTTCTGACCACTGTAGCAGGGCCCATGCTCACAGGACAATCAGGTGCTAATCAGGCAAGTTTTGACAGTGGACACTTGGTGATGATTGGAATCTGTTGGTATGTGGTGACATTCCCTAATACTGGGTGCCTTGGAAATCAATTATTGTTGCCGTAGAACCAAGCACAGTATTGACATGGTTTGATTTTGCCAGTAATCTATCAAAGTTTAAAGTTCGGGTTGTGCCAAGTTCTACCCAGCATTTTTCGAAGTGTTACCAGCTAAATAGATGTAAACCTCATTATCCCTCATTGAAGAGCAGGATTACTTTGGAGAAGCTCCATTACAGAGATGAAACCCTTTCAAAAGTAACAAGGTGAATATTTCAGATATTTGAGACAATGTTTTTGTAGTTCTATTTCCTGCCAATATGGCTACTGTTGGTAACGATATTTAAAAAGATACCTCCATTTAATGTACTGTAGTACAAGGAAAAGAATATTCATGCTGTGTTACTCATTTTCAAAATCCAGTAATGACTCCATTTTTGTTGTTCTTTTTCATACTTTTCATATGAATGCATTACCAGCATTGTTTTGCACTCAGAAATGATCCTTTCCATTGTGCAAAAATAGTCATGCTTAAAGATTATGTTGAAAGCCGCTGTATAGAAAAGTAATACACTCACAGTGGCTCGTGAAATCAGACTGCCCGTGGTAGAAAGAGGGATGGGATGTACTCTTTGACAATAGTGAGGTTTTTCTTTCAGTGATGTTTGAATAGGTTTCAAAATGTAGTTTTACTAATAACAGATGTTTAAATGAAATTAGTGCACTTGAGTGCAATTATTCCATCATACATAAGACTATGACCAGCAGTTATGTACAATCGAAGCAATATGGACGATGTAATGACCTACATTTTCTCTTCTCTTTATTGCATGCCCTTCAATAGAAGCAAGGATGGAAAGTGGTTTGAAAATCTTGCCATTGTTGTTTTCCATGTCTCTTTCACTGCAGTACCACTCTGTGATTACGAAATAATGACCAAAGCCTTATTTAGTTATGTACTCCAAGGTAAATGTGTGAATGGATCTGCAGGAAAGCAACGCCGTCATATTGAGAGGTAATGTGGCTTAATGCCCTCTCCAATCATTTTGACCACCCCCTAAGTGTGCTCAATGTGGCTGAACTGCTTCCACCGAGGCTTTCGTTGCTTCAGGCTGGGATTTTCAAGATTTGGACTCTTGCCTCTCATTGCTTTCCAATCCCCCCAGGGCGGTGAGAAGCTGCGAGTCTTAACCTGGAACTTTCTATACCTTCAGGAGCTAAGTGAAAAATGCTTAAAAATCAAATTCAGACTCCTTTCAAATGTGTCGAGGGCTGAATTAATGTGGACTTTTCCACCTTTGTGTGTCTGTATTGCTCTGTAGGAACTCGTCTTTGTGGTTGTGTAGACAGATATAAAAGCACTCGGAAGTAATAATTTTCGCAGAGCCATGTGACATTTGTTTTTAACAGCCATTCAATAACTTAGAGCCCTGTTCAATTTGTGTTTTCCACACGCAGTTTCACACCACCCAGTTAAGGGGAATTATATGATATTAGTAATATTACAAATGTAGCTCAATATCCATCGACCGGCATGCCATGTCGCCCCTCTCTTAAAAATGAGATGGACTGTAGTTATTGCTGTTATTGATTTTAATAACCAGGCTGTTAAGGCCCTTTCTCCTGCTTAGCTTCCTCTTGTGGTGTGTGAGGGCTGTGCTGTTCTTTCATGTGGATAACAAAGGATCTATAAAGTAATTTAACTAAAGGTTTAGCATGATTAGGTTTGCTGACTCGTGCAGTTTGTCTTCTTTTGTCTTTGCACCTTTCTTGACACACTTTGTTTGATGATATGTGTTTGTACCTCTTTCTTTAAAACCCAGCCTTGGATTTTAATAGAAGATACCAGGAAGCTGGTGGATAAATTCAAAACTATTCAAAGTGTGTCAGTTGAACTGTCAAACTCCTTCAAAACACTATCATATTGGTTGGCTGAGTGACTGATGTTAAATCTAGTCAGCCATTACATTGCTGCAGGTCTTGCATTACTCCATGTCACTGACCCTGTCACCATGTATGGGCTTGTCAACCCCCTGCGGAGTCCGATTGTTGTATATGTTATAGCTTTAGGGTGGAAATGACAGAAAACTAAGGTCAAAAAGGTCATTGAGCATCACAGAGGCTTGCAGGTTCAAACAAGACTTTATTTCCCTTTGGCCCCAACTACACAACCTCTCTTTTTTGTCCTTTAAATGATCTCCAACTAGAAATACTGTAAGCTTTTAGTTAAGAGTGTAATGGCCTAAGTCTATACTTCAGCAAACTTGAAAAAATTACTTTAAATTCAATCACCTGTTCCAGATTGTTTGCTACAGGCAAAGCGACTGATGTGTTTTGACAATGCTCCACTTAAAATGTCCACTGCAGTCTTGAAACTCGCCCCAGCAGGAGATCTCTCCATTATTTATTGCTGTAGTTTGGTGTGTCGACTGGAGGGCATTCACAGAGGACAGCATCAACTCCTGATCGGATCGACTCACCATTGACCTCCCTACTTTAACATCTTTGCACTGACTCATTTTTTCTGTGAAAGCTTCAGAAGTCTTTCAAAGCTCTTCCTTTAAAGACTCCTCTCCCTGTGTTTAAATTTTTCAGTTTGCTTTTTCTCTGTACTGACCAAAGCTCTGACTGCAGATCTATCTTTCTTTTCTTTTTCTATCTCCTTCTATTTTTTCTTCAGTCTTTTTCTATTATTCCATGTTAAATGTATTTCTTGATTTAATACAGAAAGATAATAGCTTACAAATAGCGACATATATGCTGTAATTTTCACAGGGCATGTTGTTACACATCTAGACTTTGAAGAAAAATAATGATCGAGGAAACTAAGCACTGATGCTGGGAACACAATCACAAGCTCAACGAAGTAGCTATGAAAAGAGGACCATGCCTAGACAATGAGAAGGTCATGCCTCGTTTTGACAGATTTGCATGTTAGGACAGTTGGCATTAATCCTGATGTGACCAAAGTACCTGTAAAGTGACAAAGATCTGTATTTTGTTTTGTTGAGTAACAGACGGCCGTGTTATGAACCACCAGGCCAAATTTCAGTAGTAAAAAGCGTCTCAAAGTTTATAAAATTAAGCTTCAGAATCATAGAAAATGAGGCAACAGTATCTGCTTTAGGAAGTGTTAGTTAAATGCGTCAAAGCCACATCCAGTCATTAACATGATCCTCTCAAAGTTTGAAAGATTCTACAGCTTGAATGGAGGTTTACTATGCTGGACCTGTCAGCTCTCTGTGTCAGCTATTCGAGAAACAATCACAGTATGTCATCACAGACAGTTTAAAGTTAAAAAGTCTCAGTTTCATTTCTCATCATGTATTTAACCCTTAAAGTATTTCTAATATCTTATTTTCTGAGTTATGTGAAGTAATGTTTCTCTCCTGTTTATGAGATGATAAGTTGCTGCTCAAAACATTTATTTCTCAATATTTTTCTTCAAAATAAAAAGTCTTTAATGCAGTAGTGGAGGCTTTTATGGTGAAAGACTTGGCAGGAATAGAACGTGTCTATCTAAACTTTAGCATCAGACAGAAGGGATTGAACTGTTGCTGCTTTGAGAGAGACAAAGCCACAGTCTGCTTCTTTAAATCATCCAGGACTGAAGACTAAAGTTAAATATGGATTAAAACACACCTTCAGTAGGTAAGATGTTTGTTCCTGCTGTGTCTGGTTCAAGTGAAACATAGACACTTACTCCAGCAATTAGCCTGCTCTCTGACCTTCGGGTGAAGTATGGCCAGAGCACAGCTGCCTGGCTCTGTGCCAGAGCAGTGACAAAGTCTGGATCAAATTCCTCAGTTATGATACTTTTAATGAGCCATAGACCAGAGTAGCTGATAGATTTGGCTAATTTACCTCATAATGATGAAAAACAGTTGGTTATTAACACCCAGCAGATACGGAAGCTACTGTTCTTTGTTAATACAGTTTGTTGGTGAAAGTGGAAACAACTTGTCCCTAATATCCTCGTACAATGGACTGGTGGTGAGAAAGTATAGCTCTGTTCTCACCTCCTGTTGGCTTCAGTGGGTGCACAGTCTTTCTTCATTAGGGTTCCAGCTTTGTCTGTATCCAAACAGGAAGTCAAGTACCCTATAGCTTGGTGCAGCACAAAATCATTAAAATGAAGCAAGGAACTGTTTTAAATGCAAATTTCAAAATGTTCTAAAAAGGAGATTCAACTTGAAACAAATCAACCATTTGACAACCTTATTGTATTTATTTGTTTATACCGAAACTGTGAGTACAGAATCGTCTTTAAATCTTTCCAAATCCTGTGTAGTTGTAATGAAAGTGAATGGCCTGAAAACTGTCTTTTAACCAACAACAGAGTAACTGCCATGGCTACAGCACCTCCTCTCTTTGTCTTTGACGTTTATTGGAAATAGAGCAATGCATATTTTGTTACTGTATCATGTCTTCCTATAGAGATCCACATGGGAAAGATCAGTTGAGTTCTTTCATGGATGCCAGACATTTATTCTCTCAAGAATTCCCTCGAGTTGAATGGAAAAAAAATAGTTTGAAGGCAAGGGGTACCAGGATACAACAGCAGCTTCAAAAAGACTAGCTGGTAACAATGGTAAATCATTCACTCTCCCTCTTGTATTTCCTAGAGGCAGATCCAGCTTACCCAGCAGGCTTTTGTTCTCTTCTACCTTAACCCCTTGAACCAGCTTCCCTTCATGCACCTGTTCCGTCAGAACACTGATGCGAGACAAACATCAATTATCTATCGATAAAAGAAAAACTCATTAATGGGCATCAGGCAGGTTTAATGGTGGGGATCATGCTTGTTTGCCTGACCGTTAATGGCCCTAACCATTAGAGCAGCCGTTTGACTTTTCCCCACCCTGCCACCGACAGACAGCAGCCTGCCACTGACAGTGATGCATGGGACCCCCTGAGTCACATTGATCACCCTGGGAGAGTCCATATACACAGAGAGACCCATACAAACACAATTGGGTCCTTTTGTTCCATGCAAGCCATGTCAACATTCACTTACATTCATACCTCACAGATTGTTTTTGCAGGTCAAAGCTACTGGAAAAAACACAGCTTCTGCAACTAGTGATGTGATCAATAAACTAAAAAAGACAGATTACAGATTAAGAGATTACTCCATATATTTGGTTTGTATGTATTTAATATGTGCTATAGTACTGTCTAATTGGTTGCATTTTACATACCTTTCAAGTTATTTATAATCACTGGCTCTGATGGGCTCTCAAATTTTCAACACAACCTTTTCCCACACATTCCTGATTCAGTCAACCTTTAACACACGGCTGTCTTATCTGACCCTGTTCTCTGATAGATGAACTAACCTTGCTTGGAATTGGTCGGTGCAACAGGTCCAGTCTTTGGCCTTGAGCTTAGCTGTGCAGCTAGTCAATATCCTGCACCGAAAGGTATCCCACAGTCTCAGGAGGACTAAGTGGGCAGCTACAACTAAAAATGTACATGAAAAACCATTTCTACTGGTCAGCAGAATTTAAATGTCAAGGACTAATGTCTAAAGTTTGATTTGATCGGAAGAATAAAGCCTCCATCATGACTTTCTATCTAAAACAGTCTTCTGGGATCATAAATCGTCTTTAGCACAGGACGTCTAAAGTAGGTCAATCACTTTAGCTGATGCCAACCAAAACAAGATCATTCTCATTGCCCACATTGTACTACCGTTCAATGGCTGGTGACCTCTTTTACCCCCTCTGGCCCTCTTTTTTTTTTTTTTTTTTTTTTTTTTGTCTATCTTCTGCTGCTCCTACCGTAAGATTTCTTTTTAAAATTACAGGCCCCATTAACACCCTATTTACATCCTTGCCTGATCCATGCCATTAAGGGATCAATAGCGGTTTGTTTAATTCATTCATTTATTCCTACATGTCTCCCCCTCTGTCTTTTTTTAAAGGTGATCTATATTTATAGATTTCCCTCGGAACTGACTGGCCTTTTCCTCTTTCGATTCGACCACAGTGACATGCTAACACAGTTAGCCCTCTGATACCCAGGCTTGCTTTTGTGATTGGGGAGACAGATGAAGCACTTAAGAAAGAAGGGATGTCTAATCAGATTAAGGTCTCGGATGTCAGTTAACAACACCTGGAAGAACTGCTTATTACCATAATCAAGTGGCTAATTTTTATTTTGAAGGATTTAGCATATGACCCTATTTCCCAGCCCAGCTGTGCGTCTGTGTTCCATTAACAGCAGTTTATGGACCTTAGTAATGGCCATGCACTATTGATAATTGGCTGTGGGAAGATTTTAAGAGGGTGAAACGCAGTCATAGTGCGTGTGGCCTGTTTTAAACCATATGACAGCGCTTTTGACTTCGAAGTAAACTGCTTCAGGGTGTTGTAGTGCTTCCTTTCAGCAGCTTGTCGTTTCTTATCTCTGCTTTTTGTGATCTAAACATACACTTTAGGAGGAAGACTGTCCTTTTCAGGGAAATGCAGACCAGTTTGTCTGAAATTAAATAACACTGATACTTGTTTTAATATTAGGTCACTTTTTAAATCAACAGAAAAAAAAAGGAAAAACGTTTATCTTGTCTTTATTGAGCAAATTTAGACAATATAAAAGTTGCTGGATCTTTGATTTCTACACCTTGACTGGAGTCTACCTCTGGTAAATTAATTTGATTGGATGTGATTTGGAAAGGCACACACCTCTATAGAAGGCCTCACTCCTGACAATGCATATCAGAGCAACAACCAGGCCATGAGGTCAAAGGAACCCTCATTTTCAATGTTATAAAACAGCCTAATTGCACTTGTATAACAAAAAATAGGTTATTGAAGAAAACAAACTAGCCAGTACCAGATACCTAGGACCTCATTTTTTTTCTGTGGTGTCACAGCAGGTATTGATTTTTTATTTTTATTAAAGTCTTAAATTTCTGTCATGACAACCCGACCCTACACTATTTCCAGCTCTATCTTGTACACTAACGCACATTATAGGATCACTCCAGAGCCTTTCTCAGAGCTGTCATGGCTCTTAGCAACTCGGTCACACTAACACAGCATTTATTACCTACTAGTAGGTGTCCCTTTATTTATTTTGCTCCCTGGCCATCTGTTGCCTCGCACAGTTTGATTCGCTTTCCAATTCATCTGTGATTAATTATCTCCGCCCAGCATGTGCATTCTCACCACTTATTGATTTCTGGTTGAAATCGGATCAAATTTGTGGACGTACATCTCGCTCAAGGGTGCAGATGTATCATTCCAGGCAACTCTGCGTGTCCGCTAAGAAAAATGAGCCGTATAAGCTAAGCTAGCGTGAGAGGCTAGTATTGAGAGATGATGGACTTTAGTTGGATGGAGCCGTTCTTGCCCTCAAATGGAGTTTTCACGCAAGACTGAGCTTGGAGCGGCAAGGCTGACCCGCAGCTTTTTCTTCTTAAATCCACATGTGCCTATTGAAGAGGACAAACTGTCTCTTTCATGTGACATTCATGACTCTGTATTAAGCGTCTACAGCCATTGATTTTTTTCTTTAAGTGAATGAGGGAGGTTGGGAATATGAATTAAGGTGTATCTGATTGCTCCATCCATTTTTGCCACTTTCTCCTCTCTTTGCTCCTCAACCCAGGGCTTAGGATCGCTCCATGCTTAGAGGAGGTTTGATCTCTTTGCCACTGCACATAAAGGACCACACACATACCACACACCTCCACATCACTCTTTCAATCTTCTCCAAGGCTCAGGTTGATAAAGGGCTCATTCTGCTGGATGAGCAAAGCACTGAATGTGGGAATGACTTGCCTCTTTCTTTTCCGTTTCTGTATAATAATTCTTTCAGTCGTGTTTGTTTTCTGAGTCATGGAGATGACGAGCGTTATGAGTGGATAGTATTACAAAGACTGACGCTGTTTCTCTCGCTTAAGTTACCTTGTCATACCAGCCATATGTGCGCTGATATAGGATACCACAAATTCATTAATGTGATGAGCACTTAATCCCCAACACTCAAGTAACGCTCCTACATAAATATTATCCCTTGCATCATTTAACTTGCTACTTAAACTATTGATATCCTCACTTTGATTTTCTCCTACACACACTTGAGGGAGCTTAGTGGCAGAGTACAGTTGCCGTTAAAGCACATTTCCTTAATACTTAACGAGAATGAATGAAGGCGAGCTAAAACATCTCTCCCTGACAATAAAGTGCCTATAAAAGTATTCACCCCCCCTTAGATATTTACTCTTTTATTCAATATAATTGACTCTATATAATTTGGCTTTTTGATGCAAAAAATGTACAAAAAAAAACTCTTTAATGTCAAATTGAAAACAGATTCCTACAAAGTAATGTCAATTAGATAAAAATGTGTAATGTAAAGTAAGTGACTGCATAAATACTCACCCCCTTCAAGTCAGTATTTATTGGATTGAGGTCTGGGTTTTGACTTGTCCACTCCAGAACATTCACCTTGTTGTCTTCAAACCTTTTCTTCGCTATATGCTTCAGATGCTTGTCTTCATGGAAAATAAACCTTCCTGCAGGATTTTTTTATTTTGCCGCATTCAATTTACCCTTTACCCTGTACCTTTACAAGCCTTCCAATGCTGGCTGCTGAGAAGCATCCCCACAGCATGATGCTGCCACCACCAGGCTTCACAGTGGGGATTTTTGTGTTTGGTGTCTATCCACTTGACCATGGAGTCTCCCACATGCCTTCTGGCAAACTCTAGTCCAGATTTAATGAGGTTTCTACAACAATTGCTTTCTCTTTGCCACTCTCCCACAAAGCTTTGACTGGTGAAGAACCCGGGCAACAGTTGCTATATGATGAGTCTCTCCCATCTCAGCTGCTGACGCTCCCTTAGAGTAGTCACAGGTGTCTTGGTGGCTTCTCTCACTAATCTCTTTTTTGCACGGTCACTCAGTTTGTGGCCTGATCTAGGCAGATTTACACACGTGCCATACTCCCTCCATTCTTTGATGATGGATTTAACTGAACTCTAGGGCAGTGGTTCTGCGTGAACCACCAAAGACCATAGTATAAACTGTTTATTAAGTTCTTCACCATTTTACTATGCTCTAGGGATGACCAGTGCCTTGGAAATGTTTTTGTACCCATCCCCTAACTTAAACTTTTCAATAACCTTTTCTCTGAGTTTCTTGGAGTGTTCTTTTGTCTTCATGGTTTAATGGTAGCCAGGAATACTGATTAACCAGGGAATGGACCTTCCAGGCACAGGTAATATTAGTACCAATTGGCTGGACCTCAGTTACATTAGGTCCGTTGCTTATTTTACAGTACATATTTTTATTTAATCAATATAACTTTGAAGAAGCCTGTTTATACTTTGGCACTAAAGAGGGGTTTTTGTGTGTTTATTGTGTCAAAATAGCTGAAATAAATTGACCTTTATTGATTAATAAAATCAATAAAAGGGTAAAACATCTAGGGCGGTGTTTACTTTTTATAGACACTGTATGTTCGCTCTCTTTTCTTAGGCACACATGTCAGCAACATGGAATACGCAGTGAAGAAATACAGTGTTCGCCGCTTTCAGTGCCCCTGCCTTTAAACTTTTACAACTCACGCTGGTAATTTTACTTGGGCAGACTTAAATCTTGGTGGTGATGACTGCGATCTCAGTTATCGGAATACGCAGTAAAATAGGAAAGTGACAGTGTGGCCTGCGGTGATGATTTAAAGCACTGACTGGCAGATTCATCTCTGTGCCTGACTTTATGTGTATAGCTTGTCTCTTTTCCCAAGGAGATATGCAGAGCACATTATGTATGCACATTGCAGTGTATGAGTTTGGCTGTAACCTGTGTGTCACTTTGGGCCCTTTAATGGCTTGATCTCATAAGTAGACACACCCGTTCCTCCATAACCTTGGGTTATTTATCCATTTGCGTTTTCCCTGCAGGTTTCCGACTTTGTTTTGTTTAGATGTAGCGATAAAAGGAAATCCCATTGCTTGCCAATTTTTAAATTACCAGCCCCCACTGTGTTCTTTCATTTCCTTTTAGTGCCTGCTTTAGCTCTGACATGACGTGTCACCTACCGCAGTCTTTTTTGATTTTTTTTGCTCACTTTCAAACAGCTAAGTGAATTAAATCTGCTGCAGTTTTAAAACATGCCCCAGGGCCAGGTTTCACTTCAATGGTACCAAATGGCTTTGTCTTTTTGTGCATGTGTATGTCCTTGCACATACACACACTTTGTGTGCAATTTTTTTTTTTTTTTTTTGCCTTTTTTTTCTATTTTTTCCCGTCCACTGTGTCGACACAATCCCAGCATTTATGAGATTACCAGAGCCCATTTGTGTTCCGGCGGGAGCCATCTTGGCTCGGAGGAGGCCTCCGCTGGGAACCATCTGGGCTCTACTCAAAGCAGTTTCCAGTCCGCCTCCCCTGTCCTCTCTACATTGGGACCAAGGCTATTTACTTTGAAGGAAAGGAGGAACTCACATTCAATGTGTGTGTATTTATAAAGTCCTAAAAATCGAGATCCTGAGCCGTGATGTGGCACCTCCTTCGTGTAAGCAGGGGAAAAGAGGGAAATGAAGTTTGAGCTCTTGGTCTCAGGGGCAATAATGCTTAAAAAAGGACTTTATCCATCATACATAGGCAAGAAAAGGAGGGCAAGTTTATTTATAGAGCACTGGTCAAACATGAAGCAATTCAAAGTGCTTTTCAGAGTTCAAAACGGGGGATTTATAACATTGAGAACATTAGAAGACAAATCAGGAAAGGCATTAAAATACTAAAAAGTCAGCAAAATGATCTGCTGATCATCAAAATGAAATAAAGAAATATGACATGAAGGGAAGGGAAGGCTGCAACTTACTACTATTTGAAAATATACAGAACAAAAAAAGCTAAACAGCTGAAAAAGACCCAACAACCAGGAGGGAAAATGCCAAGACTGAATAAGAGTGATCATTACTGGCAATAAAAGCTTACAGTATAAACAACCATTTCCAGTCCATTTTTCATATTAAGTGCAGCATATTGTACCAGCACTTGAAGTGCGCTCCAATCCTGCCATGGATTGAAAGCCGCTCCAAGTCGATCTTATTCTGCCAGTGGAAAGCTGGGCCTCTGCTTTCCTTTTATGTTTTAATTTGTCCTACTTAATTTCACATTTGACCTCTAGATTAGCCTCTTTCATCTTGTCGCCATGCCTGGTGAAATGCCAGATTCTTTTTTACTTAATGATGCTTGCACCGCCTTGGTCACTAAAGGTTTATAGTATGTAATAAAGTGTATCTTTAAATTCAGACTCAGCATTACAGCATCAAACATGGACAAATACTGCTTTAATTTCGAAGAGGAGCATTAAATAACTTTAGTGTGCAATAAAAATGATCTGTACTCTAACTTGTTCACTGAAGTCATGAGAGTCGATCATTTACTGTGTAAGAGGATCAGTTTCCTTAACATGCACTCACTTTCCCTCCAGGGTGTGTTTCACAGGTTAGTGTGTCTAGCCTGTTGATTTCCTGCTGTTTGTCAGTCTGATCATGCAATGGTCTATGTCCTCAACTATATTCCTGACTATCCTCAGTAGGCAGATTCCTTATTAATAATGCCCTGTGCAGTCAAGCCAACCCTCCAGTTGCTGCCATTAGCAGGCTAATTTTCTTTCAATAAGCTTGGTCGTATGCGGTAAATGAATTTTCCCCTGTTGCCTGGGACGAACACGGACTAATTTAGCCTATCATGGCACATACATCGTCTGTGCATCTGTGCAGTTGACAATTTTACTCCAACACTTACCGCCTCTTTATTTACACCTCTTGAGTAGTAGGTTGTCTTGACAGTAAATTTTAAACTCCAGCATACAAGGCAAAATGTGCCCAAATTGATGCATGTATTAAAGAAAGAATACGTAACTTTTCCATTATAATGCAGCAGTTTCAAATGTAGTATGATTTTTATAACTTGTAAAAGAGAGATCCCATCACCACAGAGTGCCTGGGTTGCCTGTTTGTAGCACTATGTAGCTCAAGATTACTAAATAATACGGCACCAACCTGACGAGGAACAACAACCAAAAGGGAACAGAATTGGTCAGAATTATTATTTAGATAAAAATATTATTATCTTAATGATTTGTATTTAGATAAATAAATAAAAGGTGTGAGATCAGAAATGACCCTCTTAACCAGCAAAAAAGATAACTTGTAAGCACAATAATCACAGACAACTTCAACAAAGACAAGCCACTTCAATCAGAATCAATACCAGTTAATCAAAGAAATATTATATATAGCAAACAATGTGCCAAATTTCTGTGACTGTATAAGAAAGAGAAAGAGAAGGTGACTGACGTTCTAAAAATGACTGAATAGAAGCGCTCCTATCCATCAACGGAAGGAAGGAAAGAACTCTTGTATTCAACTGGCCAGTGGTTGACTGTGCCACACTTTCAGGTGAAGCCGGGTGCACAAAGAGCACAGTGCAAGGCAGCTGCTCTACTGCTTTGCAGGCAATGGAATGGCCAACGAGGAGGGGTCAGAGGGGCTTTTGTTAACTCTGGACCCCTGCCGTTATGAGTTTCCTCAGGTCTCATCAGAGAGGAGAATGTGTCTTCTCTGTAGGTGGTGCAAAGGATCCTGGGATGATGGGATCGCATTCCTTGTAGGAAGGAAGCAGGTTTTTTGCCAATTATTCCTCAGGCTTACATACAAATAAATAAATCCATCTTGCACCAAAAAGTTACCTCTATTGGGCGCCTGTTTAGCTTAGCTGGAGGAGTTGGCACCCATAAACAGAGGCTGTAGTTCTCAACTCACTGGTCGTGGGATGGATTCCTAGTCTCAGGACATGTTTGGTTGATGTCTTCCCCTTTTTCTCTCCCCAAATTTCCTGTCTTAATTCAGCTGTACTATCAAATCAAGGCAGAAAGCCCCAAAAAATAATCTTAAAAAAAAAGTTTCTCCCTCTATGTCAATCTTAAAGTTTTCATTATTGAACATGTCTCAGCTAGCTTGTAATCAGCTTCTCTCTCCAGTGTGGCTATTTAGCCATAAACTTCTGATAACAGTTAACTACACAAACATACTCCACATACAAACAACAGGCTGTAGACATTACAAAAGCTGGACTGATCTGCTGTGGTTGTAACATTTATCACATTTTTCTGGTTAATGTGAGTTTTTGATGTACATTTTTCCTTGGCAAACATCCCTGTGTACAGGGATAGCCGTAGAGAAAGAGTATCTTGTTGACCTTGTGATAGCTTTCTGCACCCAAACTGAACCCTCAGTAGAGATTAGCAGCGATGTGAGATGTGTGGAGATTACTTCTTTTCTTGTCTTTGACTTTGTTGCGTTGACAGTTGTATTGTTCAGCTAAGGAGTGATTGTTAGATCTCCCTTGCTAAGCAAAAGGCTGATCAGACTGAAAATCAGAAGTCTTCAGCTTCTTCTTCAAAGACATTTTTCTTTGTCGTTCCTCTTTTTGTGTCTTTTCTTTTTCTTGTGTGATAGCTCTGGAGCTTTTATCGTGCAGACGTAATGTTTGCATGTCATTCTGTAACACCATGTTCATTTTTGTTCGGCTAAAAGCGTTGTTTTATTTTTATTTTGCATTTGCTGCTTTCGTCTGTGATGTGACAGTAAATTTGGTTCCATGCGTTCTATCCTTTCCTTTTTTTCCCCCAGCACTCGCCCACTTCCCCATTTGACATTTGGGTGCTCGGAGGACCAGTGGCGCTCTTAATAGCCTAGTTATGTAACGGCTTCTGCACTTAGAGACAAAAGGAGATAAAATGGAGAGATCGCAGGGAGGACGAGAAAGCAGATGAGGTTTAAGTGTGCTGAGATGGTTGACAAACATCCTAGCTGCTCTTTGTGAAGCTTTTATAGTGCATTTAAACATTTCATTGACACATGAGGCTAGTATTTAATACTCCCTACTACCCTTTTTATTGTTTGAGCTTTGCTGCATTCATGTACTGTTGTAAGAAGTTCCCTACTACAGAGTACAATACACCTTTTAGTCATTTTCTATTTCCATCCAAGTGGAAACCCCTTCAGAAAGTTGAAATATGTATGTCGCTGCTGAATGCCTGCGTTGTCAATTCTGTGCTTTATAACAGAACAGATTATGCATTCATTAATAAAACCCTTTTACTCGAGTTGAGATCAAGGCAGAGCAGTTTACAAACTTAATTCCCCTCAGATTTCCCTCGTGGCTGCAGGCCTAAGCAGCGCCAGTCTTAATCGCTTGACTTCTTCCCTATCTCCTCAGCACACCTGCCCTCTCACTTTCTCGCTGACTGAGGCTTTAGCGTCAGGGAAAAAAAAAATCGATTGATTTTTTTTTTTCTTTTCTTCTCCTCCACTTCTTTCCCTGGTCGTCCATCACTTATGAAACAAAATGTAATGAATAGATAATTAGCCTGAATAGGCAGAATTTGGTCCGGGTCCATCATGGGAAATGTTGTGAGATCTTTCCTACTTTGTCAGCAGGGTTAGCTTTTTCACTGCCCTCATTTGTTAACTTAAGGGAATTGCAACTTGGCTGTCGCTAATTGCAAATGATTTACATTACAAAAAAATTGGATGGTAATATTTCGCCTTAATTAAGGTTGAAGTGCATATGCGACACTAAAGCCATTTATTCTTTCAGTGCTGGCTTTGGGATTTCTGTGCTTTTCTGTTTGCAAACAGACAGATGTTTTTTTAAGTAGAGCTTAATTAGTGGAATTTAAGTTGGCTTCAGTTTACACTAAGACAAGAGGCAAATACTGGGTTTTTGTGTTGGATAAATGTATGCCATACCGACAGAGAGCAGATACTCCTGATTGAGAAATCAACAACAGAGGAATGAAACAGGATGTGTGTGTGTCTCCTACCGAATCAATACAGAGCACAGGGGCCTCAATTGATGTGTCTATTTAAGGACAGTAGTATCTCTTCATAGGATCCCACCCCCACCCACCCACTCACCCACTCTTACTTCATTGCTGCAATGGAATCTCACACATAATCTCAGAGAAAGAAAATTAACCAAGCCTTTCCCCCTCCCCCTTCCTCTTTTCTTCCCTCACAGGTGGAAGTTGAAGTCGAGAGCATGGACAAAGCGGGCAACTTCATTGGCTGGCTGCACATCGAAGGTGTTAACCTGTCAGTGGCGCTGGTGGAAAACGCTCTTTCCAAGGTCCACTTCACAGCCGAGCGCAGCGCTTACTACAAAACCTTGGTCTCGGCTGAAGAGGCCTGCCGACAGAGGAAAGAGAAGGTAGGTGTCACTTAGAGCCACAGCTACTCTACATCCGCTTTAACTTTCAGCAAAATGACTTTACTCCCAGCTGACAAAAAAACTGTCCTCTTAAAGCCTCTACACTCACATTCATTAAAGCAAGACTTGGATATGCAACATGACATCTAGTGTTGTATTATTTAGAAAGAGTTACTTTTCTGTCTGAGCATTGTCATCCAGCACAAGCCATGATGTCATGTTTCTCAGAATTTTTCAAAACATGCAGACTGGGTCACACATCAAGATTTCTTTTTACTGTCACAGCCCTGGCCTTTGGTAACTTTATTTCTACTGCCTGGAGCTGCTATAACATCATTTCTACATAAGACTTATTCCTTCTATGAGTTCAGTGGGTCATTAGTAGAGCTAAAAATGGGTCAAAGACATACTGTATAAGGCTTCATTCATGCAGTTTTATTCTTTTTAGGAAGTGGTTAGGTATATTTTCAAGATAAAGTGAATAATTTTATGGTAAGATAAATTTAGAAGGACCACCAGACAAGAAAAGCAAAGAACTTTCAATAAGAAATTGTAGAGTATGGTACAATACGATACATAATGCAAGTCTAGGACAGAGTTTCCCAAACTTTTTTTTGTGGTGACCCATTTTTTTACAAGGTGCAACCATAACAACCCAACACCTTCATTTTTGGTGTGTTATTTCTTATTCAGCCTGCCCTCTGTGCCATCCTCGGCTTGTTGGTTGAGCTGATGGCTGATAGGGTGATTTGGACTGATTTGTTCCTGGCCTGGCTCTTTCTGTTTTACAACCCTGGTAGAAGCTACTTCCCCTCTCTCACATAGGCTGTCTTTGAATGCTCAGCCTCTTGGCCTCCAGTGGCTGTCTAGTCTGGAACAGTGCGTTTCTTCATTATTTGGCAGGCATCCATAACTGTGACTTTAGCTTTTGCCATTCAGTTATTATGGTGGAGAAGGGGAGTATTATAGGTTGGATCCCCTCCCATGCTGCAAAAAAATCTGGCATTTTGCAACCCAAAGAAAAGAAAAGCTAAGGCTCCTGGACCCACTTAAAAAAGTACAGATCAATTTTGAATGTTTTCCATGACAAAATTCTAACATAATAGACCTACAGACATTCGTTCTTGAAAAGAGACCTATGTTTAAACTATTCATTATTAGGACAGTGTATTAGGACCTCTCTAAGAATAAAAAAATAAAGAAAGAATTAAAAAAATTTCTCAAGTTGGTTTCTGATAAACCTTTGCCTTTACAACATTTACAATGATTAAAAATTTTTGAGTTTCTAATGCCAAAATTTCAGACTCAGACTGAGTTTGTTTTTTCCTGTAAATAACCGACTGTATAATCTTTAATTTTTTTCTAAAAACTTTACCCTTTTACTAAAAATTAAAGGATCATCTTAATTGTTTCAGAGGTGCCCTGACCCCAGGTGTGGAACCACTGGTCTAAGACATTGGTTCTCAACTTGTGGGTTGGACCCAAAACTGGGTTCCATCTCTAATCCATACTTGACCATTTCTCTTTAAAACACTTAGTTGTGATAGAAAAATCGAGGAACTTTGAGATGCAATTGCAAGTTAAGGACATGGTGATGAGTCCTGACTCCTGTTGCTAGACCAGTTGAGATCCACTGGTCTAGGATACTATAAAGTTCACACTACAGTAATTCTGCTTTAACTAAACATGGAAAAAATATATATTTTTTCAAACAAAATATCCTGAAACCAACAATGATTAGCCATACATTCAAGCATAATACATATACAAAATGCACGACTGTTATACTTTGAAAAGACACCAAGCAAATTAGAACTGCAAATATTTGTCAATATTGCCCACATTCATAAGTACATACTGGGCTGGCCATCTACAGCCAGATGTGTCGGCCTCCAAGTCATTTAACATTCTGTTCAAAGCATCAAAAGGCACCAGCTCATTGACATAATAGATATTTAGAAGGGAATTATGTAATAATAAATTATAAATCAAGACATCTGATTTACTAATGAACACTAATAGATATAAAGTACCCCTAACAAGGTAAAAAGCAGGGTTAAAGTATTTATTCACTGTGATTTGGTGTCAGTTTCCTCTCTTAACTTTTTGTCAGCACTGTTAGCTTTATCCTTCTGTCTTCTTCCTGCTCTCAACTTCTTATTTGGCCAATTAACTTCTGTTCAAGTTATCATAATTCATGTCATAGCAGGGTGACAGAACAAGTAAAATATTCAGGAAGATCTGTCAAAAGGTTTTTTTTTAAATTAAAGTGACATTTTACACCAGTGTTTGATAATATAATCCCACATGTCAAGATTAGGACATGTTGCAGTAGTATATAGTCACAGTACCATTTAGGAATCACCAATTGAGAAACACTACAGCCAGTAAACACACAAGCATTTACTTCTGGATGCTTCCTTTACAACTAAAAATACCACCAGTTTTCCCTCCTAAAACTTCCACATACTGCCCTTGTCAAAGTCACAGCCCCTTCCCTCCTGCCAGCCTGTAAGGACAGGTGCAGCCATGACCTTTGGCTTCCATTAGTACAAAAAGGATCCTCTACATCCAGCCAGGAAGTGTGTCTCATAAAGATAGACATGATAACGCGGTTCGATCATTAAAAGCAACTCTTGTCTTTATGTGTTAATTAGCATGCAGGCAGTACTGTTAGTCAAAGCTACAATAACAGGGGAATGCTCCATCTGGGGTTGAGTGCAGCCACATATTTCCCGTTATCACCGACACTTCCTTTCCTCAATGGGAGTCCTTTGATGGATGGAGGCCTCTCTCACACTGATCCTGATCTCGCCCTGCATTTTCATTATGGCTCCACGAGTCACCCCTGCCAGATGCATGAAGTGCCCGGCCAGCTGTCATCCTCGCCCTCTTCCTCTCTATCTCAGTAACTCATCTCTTTTAGCCTCTCTCCTTCCCTGTGTTTTTCAGTTACTTCTACCTATTTGGCTCCTTTAGGAGACACAAATGCCTGTTCACGCCACATAAATGTGATGTATTGCTGCAACCGAGAAGAGGCTGTGTTCCTTTTTCCCTTCTCTGAATCTATCATGTTCATGGCTGTTGTGGTCTACCTACTCTTTCTAGCTTCTTGCCTCGTTCTTGCTCTCACAGAAACTCTACATCTGTGTCTTCCTTTTACAAAGAGAGGTAAGGATCTGGAGATTGATCTGGAGATTGAACCTTTATACGAAAGAAAATCCCACCAGCCATATGAGCACACCGACCCTGCCATGTTGAATTGAACCACAGCGACACGGCACCTTCCTGACACCTTTGATGACAATTTCACTACCGGTTTCCGACTCCCTTTTTTGCAGCATGACGACACATTGACTTCCACCACAAGGTTTTGACTCGAGCCAACCTGAGTGCGGACAGGGTCAAAGAGGAAAGGCGACAGAATGGGGCCCGAGTGGATCAGACTGACGGTGATAATGTTTGATGTTCGTTTGCTGCAGGCACCGGTACATGAATCAACCACGGCCAGATTTGTTTGTGTGTGCAGCGGGGAGAATGTTGTGTTAATGGAAGCACATGCCAGTTGGCTGTATGTACTTGTGAATGCATACTATGCAAGTTGAAGGCAGATGAGGTGTTGTAATTAACCCACAGAGACCATCCAGAGAAAGCTGAAAGCTTTGCAATTTTTTTTTTCTTCCTCTCACGCTTCCCTTTTGAAGTGGTTGTTGGTCTTTGTCTGCGTGCATGCTGAGGCTAGAGTTGGGGTACATTTTCATCTTGTCCCATCACTTTCCCCCTCTTCCTCTTTCATTGCCCTCCCTTTATTGCCCCTACAGCTGTGGATATGGAAAACATTAGCGCCACTGCTGCGTCAGGAATCCCTACAAGGAAACAAGGTTGTCATAATGAAGTGGACTCTCAGAGGGCATGTGTACTTATGCACACTCATTAAAGGAAACTTTGCGTTGGTGGTCCAGCAGGGACCAGGACGACAAGGGGGATTGAGCCTTACCTGAACTAAAACTGCTTAGTTCGAGTGACTTAAGTGAATATGAGTTTTTTTCTACAATGAGACCAGTGGGACTAAGTGATTGTGTTCTAAATGAAGCAGTCCAAAGGGTTTGAAGAAGAGCCTTTTCTAGAGATCAGCATTATTTGATCTTGCAAATCAGCATCTCTTAGAACAATATCTGGAACAGCAGACCCATTTCCCCTCGCATAAAAAGGCTCAAAGTGCTAATTCTGTTTCCCATAATTCCCTGCTAAGCTATTGTTTACATAAATCTCATTTAAAAGCATGGCGCCCTGTCACAACCTATTGTCGTGCTTTTGGCTCTTACATTTATATGATTCAGCTACAAGACAGACCTGGGACACTGTTTAAACTTATTTTATGTTGTTCTAACAATGGCTTGACTGTTGCCAAGCAGCACTCATACCCCCCCCTCTTAAATCTCCTCTGGTTGTGCGACGCCTTCTTGTGTATATTTGGATTCTCTTAGGAGTAGAGAAACAAATTCCTGCTTACCAGGCATCTCTGTAAACAAGACATGCAGTAAAAACACTACATTTTGTCATTGTAAAATGAGATGGCTCATTGCAGCGATTCATGTGATGTTCCAGTATTCCCAACCCTGCAGTAAAGAAGAATGACTTTGACATGATAGCAGCAGTTTGGTTGAAAGTGGATCTGGAGCAGTGATTTCAGCTGCAAAGACATCGGCTATAGTTTTCATTTATATTCGACTAATTCTGAACAGGCATGGTTCGCTGATATTTGATTGATGCCTCAAGGGACATTTTTGTCTTTTTGAAATTCCGGGGAGGAAAATAAATTCTTTTAAATGAGATAATGGAGTAATGAGAGTAAAATGAATTTAGACTCTTAGAAACTCTCTTTTCTTCACGGCTGGTAAAAGCTTTAATCAACTGCCAATGCTAAAAAAATTTTTGTTTGTGTGTTTTTGTCAATTTAAATGCTTTCTCCAAAGTCACTGAATAGCAGCCTATTCACAGTGAACAGAGGAAAACCACATATTAGTCATTTCAATTACCTATTAGTGAAGAAATCCGCCCCCGTGAGGGTCAGTCTCGCCTTTCAAAGGAGAGACCAGTCAGAGTGCAGGCACAAAAGCTGGTTTATACAGTGTTGCAGACAGGTTAAGTTACCTAATTAAGCTAATTTTCCTCAAGTTGAGAAAACAACCCAATTTCCAGCTGTGCAGAGCCTAGATTCTGTGCCTGCACATCGGCCGGTCTCTACTGTAAGCAGCCACACTGACCAGTTGTCCTGTGGCTAATACACTTACTAGGAATGGGCTGTAGTAGTGGAAAAAACCCTTTTCAAATATTAAACCAGGATGACAGTGCTTCTTTTAGGCATTCTGCACCCGTCCATCACCTGTCAAAGCACTTTGAGCAGCATCGATTTGACATTGAGCTTGGTGCAGAGTCCTTGGTGGAGTCTGATGGAAGCCCATAATCTTATTGCAGCTCTGGACTGTTTTTATTCATTTATTGGGTGGAATCCAGAGTTGAAAGTCCAGTTGGCTTGACTGACTTTACCCAGGAACCTACTCACAGTTTTTGTTAGCTCCAAGGTTCTAACGAACTATTTTTGGTTTTGCAAGGCAAATAACAGCCTCTGATTGTCTGACAATGATTGCAAGCTTCTGATTTCTTTTTTTTTGCCATACTTGAACCTTCTTTTTTCACATCATTACCTCCTGCTGGTTCTCCCAAGGGTCAAGCAGATTGCCTCTCAATCAAAATCCCCCAACATATGAGACCAGAATTTCTCACCTCTGACCCTACACAGTGATTTATCTGTGATATCGTGCTGTTTTCAAAGGGTGTGCATAAAAGTGCAACATCTCCCTATCCTCCCATCTCAGCTGTGTCTTCTCAGCAGTCAGCACATCACACACCTGGCTACACAAGAACACGCTGTGGATGAATCACGATAATTGGGCTTTTAGCAAAGGTAATAGGCTTGTGTCTCTGGGTTGAGGTTGGAAAGTTTTCCTCTGTTGGCTGTCCTCTCCAATAATAGCGCATCAAAGAAAATATGCTCCTTCTCAAAGTTTCACCTTGAGCGATTTATATTCATTGGGGTTCTTTTGTTTTGTACAGTGAATGATTGTCTTTTGTTACATACGTGGCATTGTGATTCTCAGTCGTTGTATAAAACATACAAGCAGCAGCCTTGTTTGGTTTCATGGATGACAGTCCCTTTTTTATTTCTATTTCTATTCATTCTTAGTGCTTTAAGCCCCTGGAGCCACTGAAACGCTTTCAGGGTTGCAGTCTTTCTCTTTTCATTTTTCTTGTCCTCTCACAGTGAAATAACCAGTGGCAGTCACCAGGCAATATCATGGAAACATACAGAGGATTAATATTAAAGTAGCTCATCTGTGCAGTCTTCAGCTGAAATAGAAAAGTACATTTGGCTCATTCTGTTACTCACTCCACTCATCGTTTCTCCAATTTAGGCCCCCTTTAGCCAAATCCCATTGCTGCTCCTGGAAATTAAGTCCTCTTAACTTCAGCCATTTTGGTGATAGTCCCTAACTGTCCTCACTCTGCAGAGAGATTTTTGGCAAACAAGAAATCATTACTTTTTATTTATTTTCTCACATAAATTGCATTAGTCCTTGTGAAAAATCAGGCCTTAATGGCTTTCTCTTGCAAACAGGATGATTGCACCTGTATTACCATTCCAGTCGACCCTCTCTTTTATCTCTACAATCAATCGCTAACTGCTGTCATTGTTGCTGTGTGATTTAACAAATGGAGATTCGATGGTGTTGAGACAGGAGCAGTGTCCATGACATGGCCAATCGCAGAAAGTGATATTCAATTAATGACTGGGTGAGATACCTGTCCTGTCCATTTGAAAAGGGAGAGGAATGATGGCTGAGGAAACTGCTTCTCATGCCTAGAGAGAATAAATGCCTTGGCTGTGCATTGAAAAGACAGAGGAGGAAATTATTCTTCTAAAGAAAAGCTGTGTTGAGATTTCCTGGGCACTGTTTACTTATCCCTAACAAAAAGTGTTGTTCAGCTCCATGCCATGCCTCTCTTACTAAATCCGTTTTAACTCCAGCTTTGGTCACCTCAATACGGAGCTTATGGGGCCAGTTGGTAGATTAAACTTCTTCCCTTGAAAAGTGCTAAGTTATACCAAAGTCATACCTTGCCTAAGCCTTTTAACCCTTAGGGAGGTTGTGCCTAGCCTGAATGGTGTGCAGTGGCTGAATATTTAAAGGGAAAATTTTAAATGGAGGAAAATGATCAACTGCATGAAGAGGGCACTGTGACAACGTGATGAAATTGATTAGCTGTTTATAGTGCACTTCCTGTACATTTTAGAGGATGGCCCTGAGAGACTTTGTTTTTTTTTCGTCAAACCATGATGCATACAGTATATGTAGCAATTTTCATGCACATAGCTCTTACCCAGTGCCCTATCTCAGTGGTTCTCAACCTTTTCAGCTCACAACCCCCAAAATACAGGTGCCAGAGACCAGGGACCCTCACTATTCCTGAAGGTTGTTGAACACAGCCATACATAATTTGGAATAGTCATGTGCAGACAAGGGCGTCCGTAAAGGGGGATAAATGGGAGAGCTTTCTGGCACCCAGCCAAACTGGGGGCCCATGAAGGTCAGCAAAACCATGGTTCATTGTAAAGTTAAGCTGTGATATCCATATTCCATAATTAACATGAAAAAATAACCACTCTTATCAAAGAAACAATCTGTTTTTAATGATTCGTGTGGTAAATAGCCTTCTTAAAAATGTAAATGTAAATCGCCTTTGTGGCAAGAATGGTTATAAATAGAGGTAAAAGGAGTTAAAATTTGGCTGAAATTGCTTTGAATTGGCAAAAATGGGTTAACTGATAAAGAAAAAATATGCGGATATTTGCATAAATTGGTTAAACTAGCAAAAATGGGCATATCAAATGGTGAAATGTGGTTTAAAAGTGGAAAAAAAGGGTTAATAGTGACAATAATAGGTCAACAGAGGCAACATTAAGCTTAAGTGGCAAGAATTGGTTTAGAAGTGGCAAATACAGGCAGAAAAAGTGGTGGAAAGGGTTTAAAACTGACAAAAATAGGTGTTAAATTGTAAAAATGTGTTAAAATTGGTGGGAAAAACTATGAAAATGGGTACAAAATTTGACATAATTGGTGTAACGTGGCAACAGTGTAATTTAAAAAATATTCTTAGTTTTTAGGGCCTCTGGAGACCCCCTCTCAGTGCCTCGAGACACCCAAGCAGGTCCCGACCCCAAGGTTGAGAACCACTGCCCTATCTCGCTTAATGGACTTTCATGATTTCAACGAAAATACCCACATTTTTTACTTGGGGACAATTTCCTGGAGGGTTTAGTGAGTTTTTGAGCATGTGAAAGCTCCCAAATTAGCAATTCTTCTGACAGAAAAATGACAGATATAGTAAGGTCCTTGCCAACTGAGGTTGGTGCTCTGGCCCTAAAAATAGCATGTTAAATGCCACTATGACTTATGATCAATAAGAGAAATTATGACTGCTTACAGGAGACCCTGAATTAAATGAAAATGAAAATATAGTGACATATGCCTCAGTTTTTATATTTGCAACAATAATGGACAAGGAATCCTCACAGGGGCTAATGCTATGGGGGGTCCTTGGCTTGGCACACTTTTGGAACCCTTGGTAAGATAAAGAAGGTGTGGTCCCTGCATATATGGCTTAACTAGTTAAGCTCATATAGCTTGAATTCTGCTGACTTTGAGAACATATTGCGTGCATCCCACAGGTCATTCATAATGCAAGTGTAGAATTTAAATGTGCTTATTCAGGCAAATTAATGTCACATCACTGTCACAGTTTTCAGACATGCCATTAAACTCTGAATGACTGAGTCTCCTTCATATATTAGAATGTCACAAATCAAATTGTGTTTTTTTTTTTTTTTTTTTTTTTTTTAGAGAGAAAAACACTATTACAACTCCTTGAGAGTATGTTTCTGTGGTGGCACAATTCTTACGTGATCGTTTTAATAAAATGTACATTAATGCATCAGCTCAGTGCAGAGGCCCTTTCGAATACCAGAAAACTAATGGGAGAGTTAAATGCTGCCTGTTGCAGCTTTTTGCTCAGCCATCTCAAAGATGGAGCACCGAGGAGTTTCATTATGTCACTGGTGATTTGCATTTTTTTGCCCTTTCAGTGATGGGTTGCTAAAACTGTGCCAAAAGTCACAGTACATCACCTCAGCCATGGGCAATCTATTCACGCCGGCCCCGCTTGTGTTTCAGATATATTGTCCCAGTCTTACACAGTGCAGCAGCACAGCAGCCACTAGTCACAAAAGCACTGAAGTCCAAGGTCTTGGCTGCTACTTTGACCAGCATTATCTGTTTGGCTGGAGCAGGAACACTGTGTTTCAGCTGGGAGTAGCAGTGAACAGGTTAGAGCAGTTCGATGACTCACGGTGCTGCAATCCTCAGCCTACTGTGGTCAGATCATCCTCGAAGTTCAGGTTTTGACGCACTAACTCTTTTGAAAAACAACTTTTCCTTTTTTATCACACTTTTCATAGAAGTAGCACTACTTTTGATGTGGGAGTTAATTAAGAAACAGCTCAGACATGTCAGAAAACCAGAGCATTAGAAGAAAAAGTAAACCCACTGTGTGTCAGAAAAAAAAGTTGCAATCTAAAAATATTCCTCAGACACTTAGATTATTAATGCTGTGATATACAGTTTCCTGCTTTGCATGGGTTTAAAAGCACTGTGTAAAATCTTAATTGGTCTTAGAATTTTTCAGAAAGAAAGATGCAATGTGGTTTATCACTCCTGAATAAATACTGCAAATATGTGATGTAAAGCACGGTTATATACTAACAGGTCATTAGGTCCAGTTAACCCTGAACACTACACAGATTACTGCATACATAGCTGACATGTACCCCCTAAAAATGTAACTGTTTTTAACAATGCAGACCACAAGCAAGCTGGTTAGCACTGCTGACTGCCAATCTCAGAGAATGTCTACAGACACATTGACTTCTGTAGAGTGACATAAATGACTGCAGACAGTGATAAAGCTAGTCAAGTCTAAGTGCCGTCTTTCTGAGTGGCCTTTTTTACAAAAACTACAGTTTCGTCAACTGCTGCTCGACATTTTTCAGCTCCAACCTCAAGATAATTCAGTTGCCGTGGTTTCCTGTTAGGAATGGGATCAGGAATTGTCATGAAATTCGCACTGCCTTGTAGCGATTGGGTAGAGCAATGCAGACATGCCAACAGGAAAGAATTTGGTGCTTCCAACAGTGTTGGTCACTATACAGTAGCTATGGCGTAGACTCAAGGTAGAAGCATGAAGCTACCTGGTACATCCAGTAAGGCGGTTTGGTTCAGCTCCCACCTTTTGCTGTGGTATGTTTTACAGGACATGATGTATCAATGCTCCTGTTGCCACAAATCAACAAGTTGGTCCACCATTTTTGACTTCCATGTAACTTTATGCTTATCTGCGACACTGTTGTGTTTGTTTTGCTTCCTCTTTTGGCCAGCTTGCTTCCTGACTGGTGATTTCTCCATTCCTGCTCAGCTGTCCCAAGTGTTCCCCCAAAGCAACAGGATTTCAGACTGTACATATTGAACATCTTTAATATTTACAATCTCAAGTCGAGCAGCACCAGTCATCTTCAGAACAGATCAGAGAGGGAAAAAAAAACCTTTAAACACACCTCATGCCACAGGAAAATCTGTTGGGATAATCTTTAGAACTATCCGTCTTTGGTCAGAAGGGGGAAATCAGGACATAAATCTGCACCATTATCTTCTAGGCTTAAGTTGCAACAGTATTCAAGATGCTGTCCATTTTTAGCGCCTTAGGGTTGAAGGTTGAAATTTTAATTCCCTGTGACAATTTCCACTGGGTAAAAGGGATATTTTGGACTTTTTGAAGTTGGGTTGTGTGAGGAGGTGCTTACAAAGGGCATGCCATCATCACTTGAGTTAAATCGCTTTGCTGAAGCTCACGGACCCATACAGCTGTTCAGATATGCTGAGGCGGAAAAGCACAGTAGCCAAAGCTTCAAAATAGTGCCAAACACAGTGGCTTTCAGGGTGAAAAATGAACGCTACACAAATGCTGGATACAGCATAAAATTGAGTCTGCTTTGGTTTTCCACCCAATTTTTACCTTTAGCTCGCTAAATAACCTGGAGAAATCATACCTGTGAACAGAGCTATATAGCCTTTAAAAGATATGAAATATCCCTTTAAGCAAATTGCGTGTCTTTGCAGCTGTGTATCTATTTTTTCTGTTTCCATTCTAGTGGTATGCTAGTTTTGTAATCAATTTGTGGTAACATTGATAGTTGAGAAGTACAGATACAGACCCAGCACATTAACTCCACCCACCATTGCTCATCACTTGTTGTCTTCAAGTGAACCGCACCTATTTACTTAATAGTCTCCAGCCAAGTTTCTTTAAATATAGGATGCAATGAGTCTGGTCCAGGTCCCTGCATATCCAAGCACAACTACGTAGCTGCTTGTGATACACAATGAATCAGGGCGAGTTGTCAATAGCATCATCATGATGGTGCATGCCTTAACATTTTATACTCGTATATTGATTGCATAGCATACAGCCTGCTTTTTCATTGAAAAAACTGTCTTATGCACCAGATTTGAACAATACTGTAAATGTAAAATGAATGAAAATACAGCCAGTAAAGAGATAGCTTTCATAATAACCGTCTAACTCTTAGGTCAGTGGCTCTGGAGATCTCACCCTATACTGGAAATCTTCAACAAATTCACTGAGACAAGTTGGGCCCCTTTGCCATCATGTCAATAAACCAGTAAGATGAAGGTTGCAGGGGTTTGCTGGTGAGTGTGAAAGGACAGCTGGATCACAGCAAGGGGACATTATTGCCTGCAGGGTGGCCACAATGGGAGAGGTGACCCGTGTGAGACCTCACATCAGTGGAAAAGATGTAGAGGACTCACTGTACCCTATATGCTCCCTTTTTTAGCATTTATGTTTGAGTTCAGAAGTGTATATTTGAGTGACTCCATCACTTTATAACCATATTTGTATGGATGTTTACTCCTGGTTCATCTTTGCACAAACTGAACCACCTACCACACAAAGCAAAGAGCTGACGGAGGCTTTTTCATATGGCTAAAGGATTACATAATATGATTCTCAGTGCTCTGTGTACACACAAAACTTGGTTGCAGATAGAGGGAGGCGCCACACGTGCAGACACCATACTCTCGCTGTCTCTCTCCTCCTTACTCAAAAGCTCTTTTGAGCATGTGCGGACCAACAGACAGAGCAAACACAGACGTACACATGGACGGACACTCCTGTGATACCCACCCCACTGGAGACGGCAAGCTGGACCCTCCGAGCCCCGAGGCGGAGAGACAGAAAGACAGAGAAGGAGATCAGTGGACCCAGTGATGTGTGTGTTATTTACACCCCAACCCCCCTTTCTCTCTCTCTCCTCCTCTGCGTCTCTCTAAGTCTTCATCCTCCTTTTCCCCAGTTCCAAGTTGCAAATTCAGCAGTCTGTCAGCTCCACTCGCTGTCTTGTGAATTCACATGCAAACATTCTTCCCATCCTAATCTGCTTCCTCCAACACACAGGCTGCGTGCTCATGCACATGCGTCCACCTGCAAAATGACGCATGCAAACGGCTTCTGATGAGCAAGAAACTCAAATCTTAGACACAAGCTCGATGAAGCGAGCCCGCCTCAGCAGTCTCACCTTCTGCGCCCTAAATTATACATTGACATGAGTTGCCGGATTACGCGCTGACTTTGAAAATGTCATCTGAAAAATGTATTCAGCCACAAGGACATGAGGACGATCCTGAGGAACACTCTCTCAGGCAAAATATACTACTTGATGAAGCATAAAAACAGGAAGTAGAGCCTTTTTTGTTTGGATCAACATTTGCTCTGGAGTGCACTTCTGCTGCCTGTTTATTGTTGCAGCATTGTGCATATGGTCCCTGCTGTTCATGCTGCAATCTATCGCTTGTGCATCCAGTTTAAGTTGCACTTGTGTGCATGTTCATTATGTCTATCATCCTTTGTGTTAATGCGCATTTGTCTGCATGTCCTTGGCCTTGCACTTCCCCTTCTCCAGCTATGCACGGGAGGCTCTTGCAGGCTCTTAGCAGTGGTCCTGAGGGGCAGGTTTCTGGCCGCCTCTGGTTCATCAGTGCAGAAAAACTCAGGCAGCCCCCCCTTCCCTGCACTAACCCCACCCACCACCCCATCCCTCTGGATAAAAAAAAAGTAAAAGGAGGTGAAATGCTGGCAGAGAGCATAATGTGCCATGACATAGTGCATTGCATTATGGCTGATTAACACATACTCAGCTCTGCTACAAAAAGTAGAAAACACAAACCCCCAGGTCTGCTTGCCTTTCTCCACCCTCCCAACCTCTTCTATCTGTGGACATCCCTCTATTTTTTTTTTTTTTTTTTTTTTTTTTTTTTTAACTCTCTCCTCCTCTGCCCCAATTTCTCCCCCCTGTTTCTGCTGATGAAAGTGAGTGTGAAGGACGTGCACTGACTGGAGTTGGGCTAGCGGATTATTTGCTCTTTTTTTCTCTCTCTCTCTCTCTTTTCTGGTTTGTCCCTCCTGGGACACTGTAAGGAGACACTTTTCCACTTGGTTTGCTGAGGACTGGTTTTGGCTGACTGCTTCCTACCTTCACTAGAATGGGCGCATGAAACAGGCAGCAAGCCTTGAATTTTAACATCGGCATATTTGACCACAGACTGCAGAGCTTTGATTAGCTGGTTTGCTGCTAAGGTTATTACCTTGTGCAACGGCTGATAATGATGCACTATTCTGGGTATTTATTAAATAATATACATATTTACCTTACTTAACGACTCACCCTTAGATGTGCATTTTTTTCTCTTCATGCTTAAAAGAGCTTTCATTACAATCATCTCGACGTCCTTTCAAAGCTTTAAAGAATAAGATCCATTAGATGATAGCTCCATTGTGCTTCTATTGATGACATTCCTGTAACCTTGCAGCAGTTTGCAAAGACAGCCATGCCTTGATGTATTAGCCACACTATTCATTTGAACATCCATTACAGGAAAACGCAGCGATGACATTTCCCCCTGCAGATAACTGACATTTATACACTTTTGGAGTCATCAAGCAGATGCTGTGAAAACATGGAGCCTGCACATTTTCATCGCTGCTGCAGGTGTCCTCTCCAATCGTCCTCATTTAATCGGAGAAAGAAAGAGTGGGGGGTAAAAAGAGCGTGGGCTGTGTTTGCACTAAAAATACGACGCACTCAAGTTACAGTCATTTACACGCACTCTGACATTTTTTAGGGCCCGCGCTGGAAGCAACACTTAACTCCGTTTAATATGGGTCGGCAGTGAAATACCCCTCCCCTTACTTGTTCCCTCCCTGCTTTCCTGCTTCACTTGCTTCCCTCTGCTGTCTAATGAAATGCTAAATATTTGTTTCTTCAGGGCACTATTTAAATGCTCTCTCTCTGCTGGTTGGTGGCTGAAACCTTGTCCTGTTTAATGAGTTCTGGTTTATGAGTTTCAAGGCATTATGAGAGGACCTTCTTCTGTGACCCCTCTGACCTTGCTAAATGTAGATTCATATTCCTGATTATGGGATCGCTGGTGTCTCTCTGAAGGTTCCTGCAGCCTTGTCCATTCCTCCCTGAGCCAGCCTGGAGAAGAAGCTTATATCCAGTTTGGATGCTAACACCTCATCACTTCTCTTTATTACCTGCTCTCACACAGACTCCTCCACACTCTGGCAGAGCAGTCTTGCATGAGCAGCCAATTCCACTTGTAAATGCATTTGCTTATTCTTTTCCTCTGTTTCCCTCATGACTGCATCCCTACTCCCTCTTCTGCTTTTCCTACCTTTTTTCTCCCTGTCGTTCATTTGCTCTTGCACCACTTCCAAAACCCTATCATGCCTATTATCTTCCTTTTTTCTTCTTATCATCCCGTCCTTAAATCAACCTCTTTCTACCCTCCTCCTTCTTACACTTTACCAATCTAAGCCCTGAATTAGGTGTCCTATTTGTTATTCTCCTCTTACCTCACATGCTCTGTGATGCTTTCCTTCTGTGAGGAGAATGCCAAGTGCATTGATTCATTGATGCTCTTTTTCGTTTTTTACTGTCCTCTGGACTTTCTAAAGGCGTCCTCTTTCTAAGTGCGACATTCAGCAAGGGCAGCCCAAGAAAGAAGTTGGGATGATTGCTGTTTCTTTGACTGACACACTCAAAGAAAGTTTGTCTTTTTTCTCAATTTACAGAAGATAATTGATGAAGTAGACACTGGATCTGCTATAACTCTTCTGTATTTAATGCTAAATTATTGCATTCCTTGTATTGTTTGTGAGTCATGCGTCGTCAGCACATGGTTGATACGAGGCACATTTCTGCCAACTGCAGAGCTGTCAGCTCCTATTTTATCTCCCAGACTCATATTTTAGTGTCTTTAGTGGCCTCTCGGGATTCGTCACACCATCCAGCAAAATAAAATATGTTCTTGTGACCACAGTTAAGTTATGAAATGCCAGTGCACAGCAGATTGCCGCCGCTGGTTTGTGGAAAAGCATTCAACATGTTTGTTAAACCTTCAAGAAATGCTGGCCTTAATGGAAAACGGATGGGTCCTTTTTCATGGGCTGTCAACCTTGGAGTGTGGTGACATGCAGAAAGAGGAATAGATGGATGAATACAAGGAAGCAGTGGAGATGTAGGATTGGAAGGGTTGCTATGCTTAAATATTACTGGTCTGATTTATCTTCTGAGTTATTGTATGGTTTGAAAAAGGTATTGTATTTTGATAAGCAGATTTATTGTTATATTTCCTTACACTTAAACACATTCACAGATTTATGTTCATGTAAGATTTTTCTTGACAACTGCTGCTTTATAGTTTTAGATGTAAGTTGATGGGTCATTATGTATTTATCACATTAACTGTGAGCTATATTTAGCTTATTTCAACCAAAGACTGTATGAACATGAATGCAGTGTTAGTGTTGGACACCCTTTTGCCTTCAGAGCTGCCTTAATTCTTCGTGGGATAGTTTCAACAAGGTGTTGAAGCATCATGCAGATTTCGGCTACACATCCATGATGCAGATCTCCTGCTCCACCACATCCCCAAGGTGCTCTATTGTAATGAGATCTGGTGACTGTGGAGGTCTGTGCAGACCCTACCATCCAAGTGTACGAAGTGTAGCCTCAGTTTCCTGTTCTTAGCTGACAGGAGTGTCACCCAGTCTGGTCCTCTGCTGTAGTCCATCTGCTTCAAGGTTGGACATGTTGTGCATTCAGAGATGGTGTTCTGCATACCTTGGTTGTAACGAGTGGTTATTTGAGTTACCTCGAACCAGATATCCTTTGACGTAAGCAAGACATTTTTGTCCACACTTGCTCCATATATCAGCCTTTTCTGAAATACTCAGAGCAGCCCCTCTGGCACCAACAACAATTACACGTTCAAAGTCACTTAAAACCCCTTGCATCCGCCATTCTGAAGTTCCCTCTGAACTTCAGCAAGTCGTCTTGGGCATGTACATGCCTAAATGCATTGATTTGCTGCCATGTGACTGGCTGATTAGCTATTTGTGTGAACAAGCAGTTGAACAGATGTACCTGATAAAGTGGCCAGTGACTGTATGTATGTATATACAGTGCTTAACAAATTTATTAGACCACCTGTCATAAAAACGAGAAAACATAGATATTTTAGAAATCTTTCAAAAACTTGTTTAAAACTAAAAATGTTATTGTTATTTATTTGGCAAATAACAAACTGAAATAACTAAATAGTCCTTTTTCACACATAATAACCAAAAAACGCCATATTTAGTATGGCCTCCTTTGGCCTTGATAACAGCTTACTTGTTTTTATGTGCTTTTCCACAGTCTCTTTTGTTTTTAAGTTCCAAATAGTTTCTAGCTGTTCCCACAGACTTGCTTTAGATGAAACTTTTGTGCCATCAATCTTTGAATCTACTAAATCCAAAATTTGTTCAATAGGATTCAAATCCGGACTTTGACTTGGCCAGTCCATCAGTTCCAGCACTCCAGATTCCTTTTTCTTGGTCAAGTAGTCTCTGCACAGCTTTGAAGTATGCTTGGGGTCATTGTCTTGTTGGTATATGAACCCACGACCAATCAGATTCAGTCCAGAAGGGAGCCCATGATGCACTAAGATGTTGTGGTAGACGTTGTTGTTCATGATACTGTCTATTTTCACTCATTTGTCCATGCCGTATCCACGAATGGAAGCCCATACCATAATGGAATCTCCATTGTGTTTCACTGTGGGTGCAATGTATCTGGCATCAAAATGTTCTCCAGCTTTTCTGCAGACATAAACACGACGATGCTGACCCAAGAGTTCAAACTTGGACTCGTCCGTCCAGAGTACCTTCTTCCAGTCCAGTGTTTGTGCTCCCTGGCAAATCTGAGGTGTTTCTGGATGTTTGCAGGCCTCAGTAATGGCTTCTTAGCAGCTATTCTTTCCCTATTTGTCTCAGAGACCATCCAGCATCATGGAGTGCTTTAATGCGGTGCTTTGTGCTTTGTAAACAACGGTACATCATTTTCTGAAATAATTAATGTTGCAAACACTGTGCAACCTTACAGAGTAACACAAATGTGTAATATTCCTCATTTCAGTTAAGTACTCTTTGAGCTTAGCATAAAGGAAGCTGTCTGTTAATCAAAAAATTAAGTTTATGTCAGTGTTTTCCCAACAATAATTGGTGACCTGTGATGTCATCCTCCTCTATTTTGGTTTAAGAAATTCAGTTGACAGACTCTTGGTTGCTTTAGGTTGGCTTGAGCTTGGTTCATAGCAGCAGCAAGCGCATCAGCTTCACAGTGAAGAATTCTCATGAGATGTTTGCTAACCTAGCCCAACATGGAAGGTTTATAACACATTATACATAGCCCTATTTACAGCTATCATTCTTGAACCTAAGGTCATCTGTACACTTTCTATGGACTACCGTAACTGTGCTGACTGAGAGGGCTGGATTTCTTCAACAAACCTGGCACAATACATACGCTCAAGGCTATGTCCTTCACAGCAAAGCTCTGCTCATTACAAGACAGACAGGTTTACACTTTGTATTAACATTCATCCTGGTCAATCTGATTACTGTTGGACAACACTAATGTATGGCATTTGACGGTTTATCTCCATTAAGTATTTGAGATCAGAATTACATGCAAATTAGCAGCTTTCCTGTTCGAGAAGACTGAATGCATCATTTCCTCCCAAAGGCAGGCAGTATTGTTCTCCCTGTTGAGGGGGCGGTCCTTAATGTTTCCCAGGATGCTTGAGTGTTTTCACTAGTGTATGTGGTCTCAATCTGTCATCGGGATGCATTAAGGGTTGTTCACACCTCTGTAGCATTAAGACGATCTTAACTGTTGTCACATCCCCAGGAGGGATTTTAATATGAAGTGTGAACAGCCTCATACTCTTGAATACATACTGTACAGGTGCAGCTCCTGAATAGATTTTTAAGCTTTCTTTATCTGCAATGAAAATCCAATGGTTATTTTTTCAGTAGGTTGAACTTGTTTTCTCTTCTTCACATTGCATTTTGGCATTAAACTGGCTAATAGGATACATTAAATGCCTCCTCAGTCAAAGTAATTTGAAGTGAGTTGGTTCATTAACATTGTAGAGAAGAAACCTGTCTTCTCTTTTGCCTTTTTCACAAATATGACGCATCCTCAGAGATGTATGTTTGAAGGGTTTTATGTCGAATCCTTAAGCGACCTTCACATAATTTAGGTCAGTCCTCTGTGTTCAGTCTCCTGGCTGACTAGCCTGCAGAAAACACTCTAAATCTAGAGAATGGGACCACTCTCCTAGTTTGCGAGTGTGTTTTTGTGCATTTTTCAGAGTCTCTCTCTCTCTCCCTCATGCCTCAGGGAGAGAGACAGAGTTACATAAAGAGTCTCTCGTCATCACTGCGCTACCAATTCCCCCTTGTTGTACCAGTCTCCCTCTTTGCCCCCTTCTCTTTTTCCTCTTAGTTCCTGTCTTTTTTTCCACATTACGTTCCCTTCCTGTTTATTTCTGCTGCCTCCTCTATGTGTCAGTAGAAGTCTAGCCAGATCATTTTTGCAGAGTTATAGTTAGGTTCTTTAGGCGCAAAGCTGTGGTTTTAAACTGATACTTAATACAGTTAAGTTAATGCCCCAATAGCATTATCAAAACATTCAATGAGACTTTTTGAATAAGTACTGAGAGTTTAGTCCCAAGTGTCATCACAGTATCATATTAAAATCATTGTTTTGACAGTAAAAGAACATTTGCACACACTAATAAGGTATTATGATTCAATCTAGTAGTCTGCAATCAATTTGAGACCTTAGAAATGTTGTATTAGTATTCAGTGATGTGTACAAATTTTCGCTGTAGCAAGTCCCAGGGACCCATGGGTGGTGTTGAAAATTGAACATGTGCCTACCTCATTTAAATGTTTTAAAATTATTTTAACAATTGTATTATTAAGAGAAAAAAAAGCTCTTGCATGCAAGTCTATAACAAAAAACAAGTTCAGTGTTTAAATTTGAATTTTCCTGGCATGGAGGTGACCAATATCAAAAATAACTCAGTTCTGCAGACCGGCTAGTGTGATCTACCCAGATGAAGGGTGACAAGGGTCTTGTATTGGGACAAGAGGCTAGCTGAGCCCCTTTAACATATAAAGAATCGTTGTTTTGTCACAAGCATCCTTTTAATTGAAACAGTGTTGTACTATCAACCATATAAATATTTTGGGGTGAGTAACCAAGTAATCACGAACGAGCCTGTGCTACAAAACGTCTCTTTTACGTTAGCTAAATCCTGTTTGAGAGCCAGTTTCCTTTCCTCCATCCTTTGCCATGATTTAATCCACATTTAAAGCCAAGTTGGTAGCAAATGGAGAGCTGTTTGGGAGCCAAACAACCAGCTCTACTGAGCTAAGACAAATGAACTGTAAAAGAACGAGGTTGGAGACTAGCTTCTGCTTGAAGAATCCCAGGTAAGATCAGAGTTCAATATGCTAAATTGTGGCAAAACTGCACTGAACCAAGCAGGACCACTTTGTGGAATCGGACCATACATGAGAGACAGATTTGCAAACATGTTCAGAAGAACCCCCTTCAGTTTTCTGCTCCTGCAGCCTTAAATGTAGCCTGCTGTAGTCACCACATTGTATTTGACTCTGGCAGACCTGAAAGACTTTACGGGCCAGAGTCCACCTACAAAGAGCGCAGATTATCTCAGTTGTTTCACAAACTGGGAGAGCATCCGCTCAGGAGAGCAGCGCCATCCCTCTGAATCTCTCTACAAATTGTGAGATCTGGGGTGCATTTCAGAGACTTCAAGAGGCTTTACCTCTGATGTGGTAATATTGCCATATTTTTCACTCCTTCCCAACCCTCCCTCTATCATTTCCCCTCTCTAGTTCTCCCTCTTGCTTTCCATCGCCACTGCCAGATCCATATTAACCTCTCTGTCATTCTCTCTGCTATCCAGCATCTCTCCCATTCTCCTTAATCCCACCAGCTCTTCTTGCCTCCCTCCGCGGCTTCCTCTTTTTTCATTCCTCTTTTATTTATTTATTTTTTTTTTAACTTCTCCTTCAGTGGAGAGAGCATGGGCAGTGGAAGAACAATGAAATGGAAGGTGTGATCAGAGAGAAAAATGATCAGGAGTTGTCCACTAAGGAAGGAAGAGAGGAGAGGAGAAAAGGAGAGATAATGGCACCCTGCAAAGTCAGTCGTCATGGCAACACTGTGGCAACCTGGGACAGTCTAGCCTGTTAATTAAAAAGTTGATTAATTGCCTTTTAATTGCATGCTTATACATTGTAACATTGAGGTAGTTCTATTTCTTAATCACCCTGCTTTATACAAGCCTTTTCTTCTTTCTCTTGCCCTCCTCTTGTTTCTTTAAGTGTGCCTCTAATTTTCAGTGATCAGGCAAGGAGCGGGCTCTCATGGACAATACTCCGCTTGAGTTGATAAACATATCTAACCCAGGAATGAGGAAAGGAACAACAGGGGGTGTAGGGGACATAAGGAGGGCTTAAAGGTCATAAGAATGGCGGCATAAACAAGAAGTATGCAAGTAAAAGGAGGCAAGATTGTGGAGAAAAACCTGTCAAGAAATTAGAAATCAGTGCAGGAGAAGCAAACAAACCAAGAAAGAGTCTGAATGAGAACCCTGCAAGATCTTGTATTTCTGTGAAGCAGCTTTTATTTCTTTTCTTTTTTTTTATCATGATGCACAATCAAACAAAGTGTTCTTCTTTCCTCCCGCCTCATTATTTCGACTCTCCAATCTCCATTTTTCTGCCTCTCCGTCTGAAGATGGAGCGTCTGCATCATGTGCCCTCGCGCTTGCAGCTGGTCGGCTTTAATTGCGCGCTAACTCCCCGGCGCTGCTTTTGTTTTGCTCTGACGACATCTTGCTCGGCTTGATCATCCTTTAATGACCGCCGATAGACACTCTCACTGCTCCAGTTTAAAAAAGAGAAAGTGGCCTACTTGACATAAGGCTCCATATGCTGGAGTGACTGCCTCCAGGGACGATGTGTGTGTGCTTGATCAGTGGTTTTGACTCTGAGCTTTCTGACTCTCAGTACTATCAGAGTAGTTTGGTGGCAGTGCGGACTATTGCACAATTGTGGACTTGCATGGCGCGCTTTAACGTCTTTCTGCATTTTAATTTTTGTCTTTTATTTTGAAAACCCACGTGATGTCTTCTCTTGAAAGCACCTACAGTTAAAGTTTCTTGTAGCCAATATTACCTCTCCAGCTTGCCAACAGACCACCTATCCCCCACCCAAACATGTCTAAGTGGATCAATTTCCGCCAATTTAAAAGTGTAACAAGTAACCACTATGATAGCCTAAGGTCATTTCAAAACCCCAGACTGCTGCGTGCATGTATGTGTACGTGTCGCAGAATAGGTCGTGTTAGCTGTGTAAGCCGGGGTTGAGTATCCCCGCTGCCTGCCTGCCGTCTCTGTGATGGGAGAACATCTGTTGGCTGTGATATGAAGCTTGGGAAGTATCTCTTTCTCTCTCCTTCTCCCCTTTTCGCTCGCTCTCCCGTTTCTGTTATGAATTCCCCAGCTGCTCGACTCCCTCCCCGCACCTAAAAAACCCTGTCCCGCGCCACCTGTGCAGTTTTAATGCATAATTTATCTCCTAAGTAACCACATCCGAGAGACTCATCCCTCCATCCCTGTGCTGCTTTCCCTCCTTTTCCCTTACAGTGTTTGACTTGGAATGTGAAAGTGGTTGCCTCGCCGCGTTGGTGGGTGTTAGCGGCGTTACATGGTGTTCAAACATGGATTGATTACACTGCATGCCCACAACCCAGGCTCATCTAGCGCTACTTTTTAAAGCACGTCAACAATAGTAAGTTGGTCTGAAAAATCGCATAATTATAGCTCAGGGCAGCTTTAAAAGTCTCCAAACAGCATTAGGAGAAAGATTGGACTTGTATCCTGATTAAGGCATGTTCCACCTGCAAACATAATTAAGCCATAAATGTCCTAAAAATCTGCAGTTGTTATCCCACAAACATAGTCATTTTTCTACAACCTCCATAACCATTACATTTGCAGTACTATCACATTTGTAGAGTGTTAAAAAGCTCAGTGTTTGTGGTCATCTTTTTTGTTTTAGCTTTTTAACAGCTGCCACTGGGTTTAAGTCAGCTAAAGCTCAAGTTACATCAAAAACATGATCACAGTGATTTTCTTTGTTCGCCATGAAACGCCATGAAAAGGAAATAGTTTGTAAAGTCTTCAACCACTGGTAGAGCCATGAATCGTAGCAGAGTTGATAAAAATGTGTCAAAACAGCGCTTTAAGGAAGTTATATATCGCATGCAGAAACATTGTTCATCCACCCAGATTCATACAAACTTAAAATCCCCGTCCTCTCAAAATTTGTTTATAGTCCCAGGAAGTTTGTGTCTTGTTTGTTTAAGACACAGTAACTTTCTTTGATAGGGAGAGCTGGCACAGCCTGGTCCTGAGAATTTTGTTCACATGCCAAAAAATGTTTGTTTTTGAATTTTGAACCCCTTGAATTTTGCAGAATTTTCCAAAATTTTTATCAACCCTCTCCTTTTCTTATTCAAAAATGTCTCGCTAAGATTCTTGGCTCTGCAAGTGTTTTAAGAATCTGGAAAAACAACTTCCTGTTTCATAGCAAACACATCACCATGACTGTTTTTTGATGTGACTTGAGCTTAAGCTGGTTTCAATCCACTGGTAGATGTAAAAAGGCTACAACAAACAATGACCACAACTTTCATTTGTCATTGTAACATTGCATTTATAGAGATTAATACCATTTTGAGACACAAACGTAGTAAAGCCCTGCAAATATTGGTTTTTATGTTTTCGGTAGGCAGCTGCTATTGGGAGGAATGTATCACTTCTGTGGGATCACTAATTTTTACTGATAACGATACTGACGCAAGCTCTTAATGATACTTTTCTATTAACAGAAATAGTAGAAGCTAGGGCTTGAGTTGAAGTAAGGTGATGCTTGCATCTATTTCATCTATTTTATATTCCTGAAAACAGCACACATTTCTTGTTGTCTTAACTGCGTTTATTCAAATGTACATCAGAAAGTGAACTTCCTTTTCTTGAATTTAGATTTGAACACATCAGGAAGTGGTCATTTTACTGAGCTGACCTTGAACAAACAATTGTGGCTGTTAGCGAGTTACCCACTGAAAACAGCTTGGGTCGCGGAGCTGCTCTACTGCTCTAAAGACAGTGACATGATGGTCTCTCAGTCTCGTCAAATATCCAGCCACACCAGAGGTGTTCCATTCCTATTGGAAAAAATTGCCTCACCATGACATCCCTTGAAAGTGGACTCCTATTTTCTGGTATTCTGATCGAAGAGGATTAGGATTGATTTGTTTCCAGTGATGGATAAGGTACCAAAGAGATTAAATCGGCTTGAACTAAGATCTTTGCATCATTGGAAAAAAAATCAAAGCCAAGAAACATTGCATCAGGTCCAGTGTCCGCTTCTTACTGGTGATGTCAGAGTCTTCTAATATAGAGGGGGAAATGATATAAAAGAAATAAGTGCCTCTGGATTTTTTGTAGGATTCAGTGTGGTAAACCAATAGCCTCCTCCAACATGATTTACTGGTGGTAGAGTTTTAACAGCTTGTCAGTTTGCAGCTGACATGTTTTGTTACCGTGCCAACCTGTGTGGCCTTGCAGGCCTCGTAAGTGGTCGTACTGTATTAGCCCACTGTGGCAGGAACGACGCTGCTACCACATCGTATCTCAACCCAGGACCAATTCATCCCAAGGCCAACACTGAGCTCATACATGTTTGTGTGTGCTTAGACCAGTCACTGTGTTTTATGATGCAAGGCCGCCATGCATTATATCTGAATATGAGGACAGCAGGAAAGTTGCACACAGGCCAAGCCCCCCTCTTCCAGTAAATCAGCCCTCCTCCTACTACCACAGCCGCCCCTCTTACTTATCCCGCCTCGACAAGGAGAGCGCTCGGGGTTAATGTTCCATCAGCCACCCTCTTAACCTTGGAGGCAGGTCTCTTTGAGCTTGCTTTGGGTTAATGCCTTTTCTCTTGACTGTACAAGAAAGACTAGGCCACCCTGACACCTGTCACGAAAGTCACTGTCCGATCAGTATCAATAAAGATCTTTATTTCTCCTACAAGTTCTTCAGTTTGACTCCAGGGTTGTCAAGAAAACTGAAGCCGTCTGTCATGTCATTTACAGTCGATCAAGCAAAGTGTGGTAGCCTAACTAGCTGTCAGTCCATCAGGGTGTGCGTGACACCTACCTCCCACCACATCACTTATTGATAGGTGGTCATATTGGTTTGTGAAGAAAAGCATGAGAAGGGTCCATATCACTAAGCTGAACAGAAAGGGCAAATGTTTATTTGCTGCTTTTTTATCATCATTATTTTGTAACGGGTTGTGTTCTCACAGACGGCCTCTAATTTCATGAACAATAACAGCACTACCTGCATTTAAATCAAACCATTCATCATCCATCAACCCTTTTCCTGTTTATCAAGGGCAGCCTGTAAATATTAATTATGAGTAATGGCAGAAAATTATGGAATTATCTTCTGAAGTGGTCATATTTATTTTTCTATGATCTGTTTGTAGAATGTATTTTGTGGTGGATGCTGAAATGCTTGCGAATTGTTAACGCCAAGTATTTTGGCCTTTAGGAAAAGAATACTTATTCAATATTTTGAAAGCTTGTTTGGCTGCAATAAAAGGCTTGAATTATATTGTTAGAGGGAGTGGCTCACAACTTCTGACTGAAAACTTTTTGAGTTTTGTCTCCAAGATTTCACAAAGAACTCAAAGGAGATATTTGACCTTGAGTTCTTGCTTGAATAGAATAGCCTTAACCTGCAGAGTCAATACATTCCTAAAGAACTTTGATATTTAAAGGTAATACACAGTGCATATAAAAAGTATTCACTCCCTTGGATGTTTTACCCTTTATTGATTTAATAAATCAATAATGTTTAACACAATTAGCCTTTTTAACAAAAAATTAAAACAAAAACCTCTTTAATGTCAAAGTGAAACAGATTTCTTCAAAGTACAAGTCAGGGGATGGATACAAAGGAATTTACTGTATCCATCCCTTGACTTGTACTTTTCAAAAACATTTCCTCTGGGTTGCTTGGAGTGTTCTTTTGTTTTCATGGTGTAATGGTAGCCATGAATATTGATTAACCAGTGGCTGGACCTTCCAGAAACAGGTGTCTTTATACTAATATCACTTGAGACACATTCATTGCACTCAGGTGATCCCCATTTCACTAATTGTGAGACTACTAGCACCACTTGGCTGGACCTCTGTTGAATTAGGTCAGTGACTTTAAAGGGGTAGATATTTCTGCAGTCACTTATTTTGCCATACATATCTTGTTTGACTTTGTAGAAATCACTTTGACATAAAAGAGTTTTTTATTTAAAAAGCCAAGACCATGATTGATGTATAAAATCAATACAAGGGGGTAAATACCTTTTCTAGACTATGTACAAGTACAAATGCAACACTTTGAAAAGAACACTGCACAAGGTTAGGATTTTGTTTCAGTGAAAGTCCTGTTGCTTTGAAAGCAGGCGGCATAATCATAGCGGCTTTGATTTTTCAGATCCTCCCTCAGTGAAGCAATTGTCCATCTTGTTGATCATTCTCCACCTCTAATGGTTTAGTCAATACCGACAACATCATCGAGCAACAGGAAATCCAGATCGTCCACCTTTCTGCCGCACAAACCCAAGCCTATTGTTAACGTGACCACAGTGCAGATCTCTAAATGTTGCTTTCTCACCTTGCATGCAGGTCAAATTCATATCTTCAGCCTGTTTTAAATCATAGAAAAACTTTGATGCATATCATAGAGGAAATGCTATAAAATAAAGGCACCATATTTGAGCAGGGTTTAGCACTCAAAGGGAGTGTTGCACCAAAGGGAATGGATTTACAACAAAAATAGTTCAAGCAGCGTTTGACTTTCCATTTAAATATGCATCCTTTTCTGCCTCTCTAATACTTCCCTTTGATGCTGTCTCTTGATGTATCTTTGTTTGAGCGAATCTAGCCCACCTAGCATCTAGACAGGATAGAATAAAACATGGTCCCTTTCTATTCTTATGTGTAACTTTAAGCCTTTTGATGTGCACTTCTAAAAAAAAAAAAAAAAAAAAAAAAAAAAAAATGCTACAAGTGAAAACGGAAGGAGAAAATGGTGCCCTTGATTGAATTAATTAACCATTCTCTCTAAAGGGGATTCATCAGGGATATAATAAGGGCTAAATTGATTTACAAAGTGCACTCTTATGAATAACATGCTCCTATTGATTTCAATTGTACTCCAAGTGTGATTGGGTAATGAATTAACAATGGAACAATGGAAGTTCCCATGCAAGTGGAGACCATATTATCCAGCTCATACTTCATCTAGATTGGGACAGCTGCAGATTCAAGAGTGCATGAGCTTGTCATAAGATGTAAGGGATGAGAAACTGTTTGCTTTACATGTGTGAGTGCATATGGAGACAGGTCAACAGGATTGTGACAAGCTGGATTTAAAGTAGTGCTCATAATGTTCTACTCAAGGACTGCTCTCATCTCAGCGCGACTGATTAATCAGGAAGGGGTTCAACAAGTTCTTAATTTCATCAGAGCATAAATAGAACTTTGTCATTTCATAGTAACAAGACTAGAGTTTAGGGTTCCTGTGTAAATTTTCAGTGTGTACTTAAAAGTAGTAGCAGTGGTTTTATTTTTTTGTATGAACAGACCATGCACACACTGCCAGAATTGACACAGTGCCACATTTAATCAGTGTTCAAAGCAGCCCTCACCCCCTCGTCCTGGCACTATGTGTGTGTTCAGTCATCCATCTGTCTGTGTATTCATCCACCTGTGCTTGTATGTGGGATTCTATGAATGTAAGACCAATGCTCAGTTTTAGCCCTCTTATCTTAATAGAAATTCAGCTCTTTGCAGCACATTACATAGAGCTACTTTTCCATTTGAAAGTATTTTATGTGCAAGGCTGGGAAATTTAGAGTCACCAATAGTGAATCTCTGCACCAATTAGTTTCAAACAGATATTTCTTCTTACTGTCTTGACTTTAGGGCCAGGCAATATGGCCTATAATCTGTATCAGTGTTTTTTTTTAGCAGTATTAAATCATGGTATTAAAAAATTTTAAGACATAATCCATTTAAAAGCATATATAGGTGTTAAACCCACCTTCTCCACCTAAAACAAGCCTGTGGTGGTGAACTGAACTCATTAATGAGCAGAAGATCACAAAAGAGAAGTTTTTTTTTTAAGTCTCTGTCCTCACTTCTTTGTAACTGCACCACTCGCTTAAGTTTCATCTCTCTCCTGCACAGGTGTGATGGCTTTTCCTGACAATACCAAATTTCCTGGTGTTAGCATTCGTAATTACAAACTTTTATTTTGAAGAACTTGATGGAAATAGCATTTTTATTATTGATATAACTTACTGCCAGTGAGTGTATGGAGCAACCGTGTTTACGGCTGCTTTTCCGACTCCCCGACCTTGTTAACAACACAGCCCGCTTCTTGAATCTCATCTACTTGAAATAAGCAAGGCATGAGTACATTTTTTTTCCCAGTGCTATATCGATTCTTTTTTTTTTATTGGTGCCAGCACCTAAACAGAGCCTCAGTCCATTCTTTTAAGAGACAAAAAAGTGAGGATAAATGTATCACTATCATAAATGATTCAGAGAAATATCTAAAAAAAAAAAAAAAAAAAAATGAATTGAACGTAGAATTAGCAAAGGAAATGGGTGTTTCGTTTTTGTGTTAGAGCTGCAAGCAAAACTCATATACTGGCACTGCATCAGAAACAAGCAATAAAGTAAATGTGTCAGTTGGTTTGACTGTGTCCTTAGCAGGAAAACACAATCAGGGCACAGACCTTGTTTGAGACAGCAAAAAGATAGAGGTGGTGTGGTACAAAATGTAACTAAGTCTATGTGGTATGTTGGTTCGGTAGGTTATCAGATGTTTTAGTATTGCTTCTATTATATGAGTTGCTGCACTGTTGTCCTCAAGACAAACTGAGTCAATTCATTGTGGCACACAGTTTTTGTTCAAACCCCAGACAGGCTGACAGAGATGCCTTGCAAAGCAGGCAGACTTGGTGTATGTTGCTGTTATTACAAGCATATTTTGGCATGCCAGCAACAATGGAGCTTATTGTCAAACAACAAAGACTCTTATAGTGTGACATAATCAACAAGTCCAAGAAGCCCCATGACCACGAGCCAACAAAATTAGCATGTCAGAGGTTTTCTTGCATCATCATTTAGTTTGACACCCTAGCGTGGCCAGGCTGTCAGCCAAGACAGGATGAGATTTTTGTAGCTTAGTCTGACATGGTGTATTCGTGATTGCCAAGCCTTAACACTAGTACCGGATATGCCTTGTGTGTGCACGACAAGACAACATGTGATGAAACCGGTGATGACAGTGTCACAAAATCCATTCCTTGAGCCGAAATTTTACCGCCCCCCCAATACTTGTTAACTTTTGATTCTGTTAAGGTTGATGGAGTTTGATTTACTTCTATACCTTTCTATCCTACATTTTAAAAGGATGGTCTTATATGCAACTCTTCAATTATATTTTGATTAACATTATGTGAGCTAAAAAGAGATAAGAAAATTGGTGAGTGGGACTTATATTTTTCCTGCCGTGTCATCAAAACTGATGTCAGTATTGCTTTATTTCTTCTAGTATTCTATCAAGATTTAAAAATCTGGCATTGGGATTATTCCAGTTGTTAGCCTAAACTAACCAAGAGTCGAAACAGAAAAGACTCAGAGGATTGAAAAAGACTTGGAAAGAGAACCAAACTTAGACAATTGAAAACTTATTTTTTCTCTTTTTTAAAAATGTATTTAAAGAAACCATCAACAGTTAAGAGACATCCCTCCATCCATTACTGCTATGGACTCACCAGATTTAAGTGTGTTTTGCCATTCAGGAGTTGTGAAGGTCAGCGTAACCTGCTATCTCTCTTAGCTTGCCCTCCATTATTAGGACTTGTTGTCCTTTCAGCCTCCGCTTAATGGCCTGCTGCTTTTTTCTTTTTCTGCTTTTCTATCTCTCCTGGTTCTCTTCCTCTCTCTCTCTCTCTCCCTCCCTCTCTCTCTCTCTCTCTCTCTCTCTCTCTCTTCCCCCCCCCCCCCCCCCCCTCTCTCTCCCTCTCCCTCTCCCTCTCTCTCTCTCTCTCTCTCTCTCTCTCTCTCTCTCTCTCTCACATTGTCTCTGCCAGCTTGGTGGCTCGAGCGTCTGGCTGCAGTTGCAGAGCGGCAGCAGAAGCAGCAGTCACATACCTGCATTCAAGTGGAACAAACAGGATGGTTGGCTGCTCACGGAAGGTCATCAGCCCTGGGCACTGTGTGTGTGTGTGTATGGGGTGTGTGAGCACGCGTGTCCGTGCATTTATTTCTGCTTTAAAAAGAGATGGAGCATTACAGTGATTCTAATAGTGCACTAAAAGATGATGCAAAGCAAGATATGATCATGCTGACCTCTGGAGTCTTAAAGGAATCTTGGATGAACAGGGCCTATTAAAGATTGAGGATGTTTGTAAACAGTGATAAATAGGGTTGGAATGAAATTTTTATGCTGCCATTTATCATCGTCTTGACTCGTGATAGCATTATTGAATCGCTGGTAACAAAAAATAATTTAAAGAATTAGCTTCCTCAACAGATTTTCCCACTAATTTGACTTCACAGCTTCATCAGAAAATGTTATTTATCATAATAAGTGCTGTCAAAACATGGCAAACTTTAATCACGATTAATCTCAGATTTCGACAGGCATTGACAGATTTCCAGGTGAAGCTGGAGAGTAGTACAAGGAAGAGCAAGTTGTACGCTGAACTTTGGGTTCACCTGAATGCCAGACAAAATAATTAATAAACTCAAGAAATCGCCTGAATAACATTCCCACTTTGATTCTTCTTAAACTGGCGTGAACATGGGCTGGTTTGCCAGAAAGCAACAAGGTTCCGAGATTCCAGAATGGAGCCAGAGCCAAAGCCAGAACCATGTCTTTAGAAAGTACTAAGAGCTAAGGAAGCTAGCTCTAATTTGAGTGCCAGTTTCCTTTCTTCCATTTGTCATTATTTAATCAACATTTAAAAAGGCCAAACTGGTACCAAATGTAGAGCCATTTGGGAGCCAAACAACCAGCTCTTCTGAGCTGAGCCAAATGATCTGGATCTCGTAAAAGAGACAGATTTTCTGTCACAGTGAGTTAGGCTGGGTTGACTATGGCTAAACTGTACTGAACCAAACTGGACCACTTTGTGGAATCGGGCCATACACAAGTGTTGTGTCACACTGCTTGTCCAGGTTTCACACAGAGGCTTTTGAGATAATGCCACACTAATACTGAAGTCTTTTTTTCACCAGAAAATTTCACTAGTTTCAGGACACAAAAGCTTAAGTATAAAGAATGTTTATATTTTTTGCACTTTGAGTGCTTAACATAGTCATAAACAGCTCAAAACATGACCTTTTTGGTAGTGTTTCCCTATGCAGAATTCACTACCTGCCCCCCAAGGGGTTTTCTCTGCTGCTGTGACGTTGTCTGCAAAGAACCTATTGCATGGTATCTGACTGTACCACATCAGATTGCATTGGACCTCATCCTATCACCCTGAATTGTGACATACTGTGTCATATAACGTATTGTATCAGTCCCCTCCGCATGTAAAACATTCAAGTGTGTAATTTGTTAATGGGTTGGTGATATCTATTAATAATACTGGAAATGTCCAATACTCAACTGAGCCAATATCCCTGTATGTTTCCTTTGTGAAGTTCTCGTCACTTACAGCTTTTGTTGCTAAAAACATAGTTGAAACATTTTAAACTCAAGCATTCAAAGCTTCATCTCAATTTGCCCCTCATATGCAAAGCTTTATTTTTCATTCGTTATGGATGTCTCACAAAACTGCTCTGCTCCTATTTTGACTATCACAGGCGATGTGATGGCTGGCATTTGACTTGTGCTACAGACCTAAACGTCTCCTAAGGCAAAATTTAAATGCTCCAAGTCTATTTTTTCCCCTCTGTGCTGCCGAAATGTAGCTAATCTACACTCAATAATGCTCCTGAATGTTTAGACACATTGATAGAACTGAAGCTGCTCTCCTTCATAGGCACAAGTCAAATCACAGCTACTGCTAACAATGCAGAACAAATAGTCATTTTTTAAATGATCTTTTTCACAAAATCAGAATTGCAAAAATACAAAATGTCCAAAACTCTTTGCAATCGTCCAGGAGTGCACAAGAGGAAAGCCTTTGTTTTGGGTGCAGCAGAGAACAAAAGCAGAGCAGTTTGACAATGTCTGCCTGCAGAGTCAAAGCTGAACATGTAAGTTTCACACTGAGAGCAAAATGGATGTTTACACCGACCCCCAAAAACCCAAATGATTGAGGCAAGATAATGTTAGCTTCTTTTTTATCAGAATTTGTTGGAAAATTTGCATGTGCTCACTTCTTGTTATCAACTTCCGCCTGAAATGAAATTTGCACTTTGTTGTCCACCAATGTGGAGGCGTTGGTGTTTTTCCATCATTCCCTCCTATGTGATATCCACACTCAACAGAGTCAAAGGTCAACAGGATTCCCTGTGGCTGTGCTCGGTGTCCGAGCACCACCCACCCTCCACTACCCTAAAGGTGCTGCAGTGAAGCCCATTGAGCTAATGAATGTCGACACTTTAATCTTTGTAATCCCTAATTGGTGCTGCGGGTTTGATTAGGAGCCAAGCTATGTCAGCTCGATTGCAATGAGGGAAGCGTGTTTATTACCGCGCCCACATTTGTGACTGTGTATTGAGTGTTGCGTGGCTGCATCTGTGTGTGTGTGATCATAATGCACCTGCCTGTCGAACTCTGTTTCAAAAAAAATCTGGTTGATCACTGGGTTTATGAAGCGTGGCTGCATTTTCAGTCTTCATTAACCTTTCTCACCCTCAATCCCCTGAATTTCTACCTGCTTATTTCCCCCTCTTTTCTTATCCGTTTCCTTTTGCAGTGTTAGGGGGATGAATAATTGAATTTAATTGGATGGTATGACCCTGTCTTTTCTGAGGGAGGGCAACAACACTCATATCTTTGGTCAGTTGCATCATGGGTCACAGTTGAAAACAATTCCTCCAATGTGTTGTTGTTTCCCTGCCGATACACTCCACATTTCTCTCACACTCATACCACTGTACATCTCTGCATCAGTGAGGTAAAGGGATAATCTAAAGAGACAGCATATTAAAAAAAAAAAAGCCCTGGGTGTGATTAACTAAGCCTAGCATTGCTCTGCAGATGAGCTAAGGCAGGGTGAAAAAATGACAACGCTAAAACTAGCTAATCTAATTAGCGCAATGATACCATGCAGTTAAATAATTAGCCAGAACCTAATTGGCTAATATTGCTGCACTGTTAAAATACAGCACAGCCTCTTTCCCCTCTCTTCCTGTAACCTTTGAAAGTAAACACTTCCCAAATAGCCTGCAGAAAGCAGTGGTAACAAGCTGTGCTGCCGTTGCTGCACCAGAAGTTGTAGCGCTGTGATGCACTTTTTGACTCTTGAGTTTCCTCTCCCCGTCTCCTCTCATGAATCTCCTCCCTCTCCCTCTATTCATCTGCAGGGAGTTGATTAGCCGCCTTTCATCCTGACCAGCCTGCGTCGGCGCACGTGCTCAATACTATTACTGTAGTCTGTATACAAACATCCAGTCCTGACAACCTCCCACTCTTTCTTCTGCATCCCTCTGTAAACGCACACACCGCTCCTGACATCCATGCAGTTTGATATGTGGCCCAAGGCAAAGCACTTCTTCCTAATGAGCCTCCTGCCCTCTGTTTCTCCTGGGGAGCTGAAAGAGATCTAACCTTGATGCAGCAGAGAAAGGATGTAACCTGCTTACGCATACGCACAAACACACATTCATTGCTATGCTTGTGAGGAGCCTCATTGACTACAATTTTCTCTCACCTCTGTTATCATGAACACTCAGCCTTAGCTCTAATCTTAACCTTATTCTAACCCTCGACCCAAGACTGAACCTGTAAAAAAACCCCTAAAGAAATGGGTGCTTACCAACATGTTGTCACTTTTCAAGCCGTCCAGAAAAATACATTTTTTGCCTTCTTTTATCATGACAAAATTTCAGCTCCCAGTATTTCTTACATTTTATCTGTGGGGAATGTTGGACCAGTGGATCGGTACATTACTTTGAACATTTTCTTTCTTATCTTCTGTTGATAAGACTGTCAAAAGAGACTCAATTACCTGCTCTGAATTAAAACATTTTCCTTGCTTTATGGTGTTGTGGTGAAAGCTTCAGTACAATGGTTTCATTTCTCATAAACTGAGTGCATCAAATTTTGCCTTTTACCTGTTTTAGGCATGTACTTCTGAAAATTTTCAGATGATATCAGAAATGCCTGCCCCTGAAATCTTCCTGACTTGCCCGCTCATATATGCACCTCACAGCAGGAAACTTTCCTTGTTTGATGAGGTGAGAGGGGGACATAGGAGGGGGATATGGGCTTACCCACTGTTACACACCTTACTTCAGCCATCTTTTTTTGCCCAAACATGCCTTAAAGTTCTGCTCAGTACTGAATGTGCATCCTTGATCATTTTCTGTTCAAAGAACTTGATGAGGGCCTCGACATCAGAACAGTCCTTTGTTGATGACATACTATCCTTCAAAACAGCTGTTCCAGGATCCTAACTTGGCTTTGAGAAACAGCAGGAGTCCCTGTGTCCTCCTCTGCCTATCGCTTGTTGTCCTGACTAAGTGTTCTCAGTCAAACCAGCACTCCACAAGCTTTATTTACGTAATGGTATATTTTCAATGCACGGTTATGACCTTATGAGGAAGAAGAGCAGCCAGCTTTTTAGATGAGAGAAATGGTATTGAATGTGCGATTTTGACAGTCATGGTAATTTTCCTCAATAAAAAGCAACAGACACTACTATCCTTTGGCTCTGATTTTGATGTCTCTTGCTCCTTTTAGCTCTTTCCCCCTAAACTAGTAGATTGTCCCATTTTTTTGTGCGCCCTTGTGAATATGTTCTCAGCACACTATTTTTACAAGGGTAACATGAAGAGACTTAATGAGCAAGGTGGAGATGTTACAGCTTATACCTCTTCAAAGGATGCTTGAACTTTAATATACTACTGAGACTGCACTTCTTCATTCCATGCTCGGTCAAAATGTGGCATTTCTGTTCATCATTCTTGCTGCTTTTAATCATACCATGTCACTTTGTTGTCCCTTGTCATTTTAACCTGTCATTCACTGCATGTAATGTCTTAATTGTCCTGTATAGTTCACTCCTTTTAATACAGGTCGTATATTATTCCTAATTTATTAGTTATCTAATCTGTTTTCATGTTTATAAAGAAAAATGGGTCTCACCTACTTGCTTCTTAGTCTTTGTGTTGCTACAATGCTTGAATTTCCCCTCTGGGGATTAATAAGGATTACCTTATCTTAATGCATCAGATACTTTTGATTTTCTTTTGCTTGTTATCATTTGCTTCTGTTTTTTTTATAATCTAGTAGAAGAACATTTAGCTCCCTTTCAAAATAAAAAGTAGTCTATGTGTAAGGCAGTGAAAAGGGAAATAAAAGCACGGCTATTATCAGTTTTATGAGGCTGTTCTTTTTTTTATTTTATAAGGCTTGAACACAGATGGGTGACTTGCACTTTTACAAAGATTGTTTAAAAGTAGGGCTGCAAGCAGCACTGACCACTTTTGCACATGTCAGGCTTTGGTGCATGTTTGGCTTGTTGCACAGCTGCTAAATGCAATGCTCAATTTTGCAGGAACTACCCTTGTGTATTTGACAAAAAGACAGTTTTTGTGCCGGTTTGAGACATCAAAATTTGACAAGTGTCCATGCCTGCACCCTTTGGGTTTTGTACAGGATTTTGATAACATTTTATCCTTGAGTGCGTCAGATTAAAACCTTGCAACGAAATAATCCTGAAAGGACCCCTGAAAATGGCGAGTTTGACCGATTTTTTTTTTTTTTTTTTTTCAAAAATTTAAAATGGTGCACTACCAGTAAGATTTAAGACATGGGTCCAAGAGGCTTTTTTGTAGGTCCTGGCATGATATTTATGCCTACCAAATTTCAAAATCATAGGTCATAGGAGCGGATTTTTTAAAATTTTGTAGGGGCCGCCATTGAGCCAATGGGCCACACCCAAACACTCAAGCTATATCACTTTTTTCAGGTTCTCACATGGGATTTTTCCACCAAATTTCATGGCTGTACATGCATGTTAACCACCTGACAAAACCACTTCCTGTTTTATGGTGATCAAACAATCCCCAGCCTTCCACATAGGCCTTTGACCTGCAAATATGTGTAAGGTCAATGTGTTAGGATGCCCCTTAGAAATTTTTAGCAAGATTTGGCCAACTATTTTGGAATTGTAATGTAAAATTTAAAAGCAGTGACTTCCTGTTGCCAGTGGGTGGTGCTGCGCAATTTCTTATGAAATGACATATTGAATAAGCCCAGTCTCTAAAGGGTCCTCGCAACTTGGTGCTCTGGCCCTAAAAATCCCATTTTGGATCGCATTGCTTTGTAATACCCCCAGTATCTTCTTGTTGTCTCATTATGCAAAGAAAAATTCAAAGCACCTTTTTGCATTTGTCAGGTATTTGTTGCATTTGTTGACTTCTCTCTTTCATTTTCTTGTCTTTTATAGATCTGGGCCAACTATGAGGAGAAACCAGTCGAGGAGGTTGTGCAAGTATCGGAAGAAAAGGAACGTGTGCCCAACTACAGACCAGTATATGTCACTGAAATCTCAGACACCCTGCACTTCTACACCCAGGACGTAGAGACAGGTACTTTGAGGTGGAATTTTTTTGTGTGCATGAAGAAAACGAGGGCAAAATCAGAGAAACAAGCTCAAACACTGAATGTATTCATCAGATAGAGACAAAGTTTGACATGACAAACACAGGTAGATCAAATGTGAATTAGTCAAAGATGAAATGGCAGCAAACACACGCTACACTTCCCCATGCTGCAGTGAGTATTTCATCAGCCTGTGCAATCCTACACAAAACACCAGCAGCAACAATCTCCGCACTCAGAGGTGTGAGCGATGGCTCTTACTTTCTGTTCCCTTTAAACACCACACTGACTTTATGAATGTCAATTATCTGTAGCACTCTGACATTCACCTCACTCCCTTTGCTGCAGCACCCCTCCCACCGGCAGGGACTAAACAAAGGACGGCCCTCTTGTTATTACGACTGAATGACAGGAATAAATCACAGCATCCCACTTGTCATCAGTGACAGGGGGAGGAAAGAAGAGAAAAAGTTCTGTGATAGGAAAACTAACAATCCTTGTTGTTCCTGCATGGTCGCGTCCTCTGACAAGCTTCGTTGTCATTCGTGTGTGTTTGTATTCTGTTTTGTGCTGGGTAATGATCCATATTTTAGGTAGTATAGTTAATGGGCCGTCCTCTGCAGTATCAAAATCCATGTGTGGACTTTTGTGTGTACAATTGTTTCTGTGTTTAATTGTGAGTACATACAGGGGTCTGTTGTCTGTGGTAGAACTCATAACTAAGATCAGCTTAGGCTGTGAAACACTTCTCAGATGATGACAGGAGATACAACATTTTAAATAGAGGAGATACAAAAGGGGTTAAATGCTTTAAATTTGATGGTATCCTACAGTCTGTTGTTCACAATTTTTCTCTAATTTTACAGAAAAAACACAGAAACAGAAACAAAAACCAGACCCCACCCCAACACCCAAATTATGCAAAAGGAGAACATTTTGAGTATGATAAAAAAATTACCTTAAGACAGTGTAGAAGTTTACTGCTACTAACAGGTCTTAATTTACAGAAATCTCAGGACATGATGGAGTTTTTTTTAAGAAGTAAAGATGCAAGATTTCAGTCTGTCTTCAAGAAGGGAACAAAAACATTCTTTTTCAATGCTAATAAGGATCTGTAAATGGATATGAACCACTGTACCTCAGCTGGAATGGCGTGATCACGAATTCTATTGTGCTTGCTTTTGCTCTTAAAGTAAAAAAAAAAATACAGAACACTTCTCTGTGCACTGCAGGCAGAGGAACACACAAGTGGTGGGCTGAAGTAGTCCTAAAAAAGTGGCCTACATGTGGAAAACTAAAATGCTGCGAGTCTTTTCAATAAAGGGGCCGTGTAGACCAGCATCTCCTGTAGCTAATACACTTCCTGTTGATAGATACCTCATGCAGACCCACTTAAAAAGTTCTGAACTATCCCTTTAATGTGACAGTTTTTCATGAATACGCTATAGCCTTCTGACACGACTGAGCTCAACTACTCCAACTACAAATCCACTACAGACAGGGACCAGAATATTTCTCATAATAGAAATCAAGCCCCCTGAGAACAGGCTCTACATTTTTATGTAAAAACTCAGGGTAGAGTACCTTGACCCAAAGTATACACAGAAATCTCTCAAAAAACCTACAAATATGGTTATTAAGATTTAAAAACAAATTAGTGTTTTTTCATGCCCTTTGGCTCGCCTTCCAGTGGCACTTATTTCTGCTTTTTTCTCTAATAACATTACATTCAGATGTCCATGACAGTATGCTTCTGCTTTAATGATATAATTATAAACCACAGTGACTTGACCGGAAACAAATGGTGCTAAAAATGCCCATATGACTGCAGTGCTCAAACCTCTATCAAATAAGAATTTCACAGATAAAACATGACTCATGAAGGCGGCAGTAGAGGCCAAATCTGACTGACAATATTCTAATGCACAAACAGTTTTATTTGAGTATATGGAGAGAACCCAAGCCATCCTTGACACCTTTGATTTTTAGTCTTAATTATAGACTCACATAGTTACACATTTAGAATCACACAGTTGCACTGAAACCTGTATCCCCAAACTAGCTGGAACAGATCTGAGGCCTCCATGCCAATCACCGTCCCTTCATCGTCTGCCAGTTTGTAGGAGAGCAGAGCACGATGCTGAGGTCTCCCTTTCACAGCCCCTCACATCTGGCTTCACTGGCACTCCGCTGTCAGAGGCCATGAAATCGACTTTGGCCACGTCTTAATCTGCCTCTCTGCCTTTATTAATTAACTTTCCTTTATTTACTGCCAGTCTGATTTTAAGCATCACTCACATCATATTAATCCAATCTTATATGAGTGTGGAAAGCATTTGGCACCCAGTTGTTTTCTGTAAGTCCCCCCGACTTTTCTTCCCTCAGCCTTGAAATCAGATGTTGTGAAGTGTGCACAAACTATCTGCTCTTCATCGTCTTGCCCCCAGCTGTAGATTCAAATCTAAAGCTCTTCCACTCCTCTGGCTACTCCAGCTTCAATCCCCTACGGGTCGAGAGTGCTGTAGAGGTGATGTGCAGGGTTTTATCGTTGATCAAAATCACATGTCACTGAGATGAGGCTGAAATGTACAGAGCATGTCACATGTTAACCCGGAGGCAGGGTTAACACCGCCAGCATCACCTGCTACTGTCAGGTGTGACGCGTAAGAGTAATGTGTTTTTGCTCTGTATCATAAAAATCATACACAGATGGAGAAGGGGGTTGGTTTGTTTTGAAACATACAGAGCCTCAGTTACACATTAAATAAAAGGTTCTTTTAAAAGTAAAATATGTTGAATTTTCCTGCTGAAATTCAAAAATTGCTTATATACATATATAACATTTTTAGGGCTGTCTAACAATTACAAACTTTAATCATGATAAATCTCCCCTTTTCATTTTGCTCATTTTTAGTGTCATTTTGGATTGACTTACTCTCTGGATTCAGATGTGCTCTTGTAGGTAGTTCAAAGATTTAAACAACTTTAAAAAAAAAGGAAAAAAGGAGCTTGTTATGGAATGAAAAGGAATAAAGGTAGCACATTTTGGAACCTCTTGCCGATTATTCTTGTCAGCTCTAATATTTTTAGACAAATACAAACATTTCCTCAAAGCCAGAGAGTTTTGCAGTTGCATCGGTGCCACACCTGTCATTGTGGCAGCCATAAAAGTACCACCACAATGGAATGGAAATGACAACAAAGACTGTTACCCAAGGAAGCACAAACTGCTACTGAATGCTACTGTTCTGTTGCTGTATCTCATTCATGTTTCCTGCTACTTCCTCACAACTCATTTCTGCCATTCAGCTGTTTGTTGTATAGGTTCTTTGCGGATGACACCATGCAGCAACAGAAACTCCCCTTGTGAGGGGAAGTAGTGATTTCTTTGTAGAAAAGGCCATGTTTGAACTGTTCACAACTATGCCAAGTGTTCAAAGCACAGACATATAAAGATTCTTATTTCTTAATCCCCGAAAATATTGAGGCTAGAAAGTCACAGAGAAATGGCAGGCAGGAATTTAAAAATCCTCCATCTAATGCCTGGATGAGGGGTGTCACTTAATGCTCGTGTATGGTCTATTTCCATGATGAAGTGGAAATGATTCAGTACAGTTTTGCCATGGTTTTCCACATTAAACTGTGATTTTACCCATGTTTCCTCACCTGAAGTCATTCTCACGAACTTCCAGCCTTGCTTGTTTTGATGGGAAATCAATCTCTCTTCATGGACGGTTTAGAAAAAAAAAACGATGACTAAAGCCTGGTATACACAGTGCAATTTTAGGGCAATATCTTTGGTCATGGCTCTAAAACAGTGGCCCTATGTTGCACTGTGACACAGGTTGAAGACGGCCATTGTCATGGTCTTGCAACCAAAGATAGCCTGGGATAAAATTCTGACAGTGTCAGAAATTTAGGATTACCATCTCACAATGTGACTGCTGCTACAACCAACATTCAACTAACAAACCAATAGGAATGCAGATAGAAATTACACAACAATAAACATGTCATTGGCACCAAGAAACAAACAGGTAAGCATTAGAATGGAGAAAATGCCAAAAAGTGGAAGTTTATGGGATTCCAACAAGGTGGAAAATCTTCATCTCAGATGTTTTCCTAAGCATATGAATGCTACAATTTCAGTGGCTTTGTTGTTGCTCATTATTTACCACGGCACTCACAGCATAGGTGGATGACGCACACTGATGTGGCGAACACCCATGACGTTTATTTTTTGCACATCAGCATACATCTTACCTGGGATTCAGTGGCATTAATTGGGGATTGTAATCATACAGTCTGGACGTATCAAACTTGATACTGTATGAGATTCGTGTCACACAGAAACTTACAAGATTATTAAAAATGCAGAGTCTGTTGAAGGCTTAAAACATCAAGGACTTTTGGCTCAGCTCAGTAAAGCTTGTTGGCCCCAAACAGCTCTTCATTTGGTAACAGTTTGGCTTTTTACATGAATAATTATAAAAGAAGGAGGAAAGGAAACTCTCAACTGTTTCGGCTCAACTTGAGGCAGTCTTTCTGGGTCGGCTTCTAGAACGTGACATCACTTCAGGAACGCTCCCGCTTTCCTGTAATGTTGAGGGAGCTGGCCAGGCTCAGGATTGCCATTGTTGACTTGTCTGAGATGAGGCACCCTGGTCCTTGCAAGACTAGTGTGGGTGGATACACCAGCTACTGGTTAGGCCACATGGCTAGACACCACATTGAGGGGTTGCCCCTCTTGATATCGGAAGTAAGGCCTGTCAATGAGACTGACCCATTCAGTGGGCTCGGTCTCATTTATCATAGTCTTCGCTCATACAGGGGTTAAGTGAACTCTCTGCAAAGGCAGTGTTCTACACCAGACTCAACTCAGTGGTAGATTGGGTTCCCAGAGGTGATGCTTTGGTCATTCTTGGTGACTTCAGTAAAAGACTCCATTAGACTCTCGTCTCCCTTCGTCTGGCTAGATGATGCTTGTAGGTTTGCAGGACTTGGTAATTCATGGTATCGATCACCAACACACCAGGTCAATCAGTTAAACTGCAGTGAAAATCACTTTTTTTAATAAAGTGTAGGGATTGTTGGATGTATGTAGAAATGTTCTGATAATTGCAGTGTAGAGGTTTATTTAGAGCTTTAAAGTGCTAACTTGGGCGCGCCGGTAGTCGAGTGGTTAAGGCGAGCACCATGTACGCGGGCAGCCTGGGGTTCGAATCCGGCCTGAGGCCCTTTGCCGCATGTCTCTCCCCCACTCTCGTCCCTGTTTCCAAGTCTATCCACTGTCCTCCTCTATCTAATAAAGGCACGAAAAGGCCCAAAAACAAATCTAAAAAAATAAATAAAAAAGTGCTAACTTGCCTCTGTTTTCATTCATTCCTAATAGCAGTCCCCTACTTTCGGAAATCCGGGATCACGTGATTGCAAACCACCTATTGTCTAATCTCCTCCTAACATGAAACTCCTCAACCCCAACTTCTGTAAAGGTGTTTTGATCGAGCTCTCTGATTTTACTGATATTTAAGCATGTTGCTCACCAAGGAACCATAAGGTGCAAGATGTGTAAAACTTTCTCCTCAGCTGCAGCTTAAGTGTTGCATTTAAAGAAATTGTACACAAACTGCATTTTTTTATATTGCTGTTCTCAGTGTATTTTGACAGCAGAGCTGTGAGTTATTTAATCTTTTCTCATATAAAGGCTTGATTTTTTTTAGATGATCCAGCAATGCTGGGGCTTGTTTATTTATTTATTTTTCCTTTTAATTGGCTGTAGTCTACCACCAAGAGGTTTACACACTATTTTTTAAGAAGTGTTAATCTCAGCAGGGAGGTAAAACCTGACCGGTCCTCACCTCCTTCCTCCCTCTTCTCATCTTCCTCTCTATCATGTTGTTTGCCCCACCCCGCCTCCCTCTGTCTTCTTTTTCTCCCCTGGTCTCTTTCATTTTCGCTGACGCTTCCTCAAAGCTACATTAAGTCATACCAGCCCCTTGAAGAGCACATCAAAGTGTTAGGGCCTGTAAAATCATACAGGCTGAGTGCTTTGCAATATCATTACATGTCCCCTCTTCCCCCTCCCCCTTAAATTCTGGAGTGAAGGAATTTATATACTCAGATAAGCTTGGGAGCAGAAGCTGACTTTCATAAATAAGCCTGTGATTGCAACTTATGACAACATAACACTTCACATAAACGTTAGAGTGGTTATAATGGGCGCCACAGTTTACGTTCCAAACCATGTAAAATAGATTTTTATGTGTTAAGATTGCTCTCATCCCATGTGTGCGGCACTTTGGCTCTACCAATTAACCTCTAACACATCCCGTCTGTCAAGAACCAAAGTGAATGCTCCAATATGAAAGAGATTGACACATCACTGAGAACATCGCTTCACTTTAACATAAGTGGCAGATTATGGCCTGGCTTTATGATGCTTTTTTGAGATATTTGTGCAAGTTTCCTTGCATGCATGTAACCACAGCACTTCAAACTGAAGAATTTTTGTCAATTTGACCTATAAAGACCTGCATTATGCAACAAGTTGGATTGTTTTCTGTCATAAAATCTTGCCATTTTCTCCTCTCGTGTTGCCATTTGACAGCAAAAATCAGAGACAAGATTTAGCCTGGATTTTTGGCAGCCACTGCCAGAGCTCCATTAGCCAGATGGAGCGAACACTTGCATGGAGTACTCCTTAACCATCCTAGCACACTTACAACATGGAGTTTAATCCTTACCGCCTTCCCCTGGCTTGCCTCCTGTTTAATGTTCAGTTAGGAGGCCGCGCTGAAAGTAACCTGAGTGACATAATAAAACTATACTGCCTTGCCTTTTTTTTTCCTGTCATCATAATGATGATAGGTGCTAGCCCATTTACTTAACTCCAATAATCCACAGCTTTTATTGTGGGCATAAAATGGAATTATAAAAGGTAGGGGTATTTTTAGTAACAAAAAAGATTAAAATACTGCGGGGACTGGCACAGAGTCATTTTTCTGTCTGCAGTTAAGCACCATTTGTTCAAAGCTTTGCTTCAGTAAGATAAGTTGAACTTAATTGATTCAATGTAGGGAAATTAAAGTATCTCAGTGGCAAGAACAGAGAAAAGGCAGTGAAATATTCCAGGTAGGATGATACTAACAGGAAGGGGCCTGAAGTGTAAACAAGGGTTTTTAGAGTACCAGCATTTTTATAATGAAAGAAAACAGACCAAATTGTACTCTAATGAGGATAAGACGTGGAAAATTTGCTGTGGTGTACATGAAAGCATCATAAATAAGATAGAACAAACAAAACATGATGCAGTGTTGCTTAAAAATGTATAGAAAGGTACACAGTTTGATTGCAGTTATTTGAGCAGTGCATCAACATTTAGCACTCCTGTAGAGTACGATACCAGATCTTGAAAATGCATGTACAGGTGTGTGTGCATAGTGAAATAAAGAATAAAGAAAAAAAGAAAAATTATAAAAACAGTAAGTTTAAAGTCATTAATATTTAGACAGTGTTTCCAAACCATTAGCCCTGTGTTAGTTACTACTATCCAGTAGGTCGGGGTGCTTTTATTATTTATCGTGGTCCGCTGAGGGCAGTAGTGATTGAAAGGCTATCCTGCTGCTATTGCACTTAAATAAACAACACGTAGGCCCCGTGAAATAATCTTCCTGCTGTTATCTTCTAAGTGATTCTCATTTTTTATGGAGAGAATGCACTTTGTAATATCTTTTATTCTCTGGGGGTCCTAAGCGCTCTGTATTTTACCCCCTTTCGCTTTTTAATTATTCACATTTAATTACTCTTAAGTGTGGGGTTTTCGCATATATGGATATCTTAACACAGGCTCGATAAGTGATTAATTCCACGTTAGGAATGGGCTTTTCCAAGTCACTGAGAAGCTTGAGGGATTGCACTCCTTAATCCTCAGTTTATTTTAAGGCTCTTTATCTGTTGCTGTATGCGTTTATCTCTCATTGTCTCATTTTTCTCCCTGCACACTTTGTCTCTCTCTCAGACTGCTTTCTGTCTTTTTCCCTGGCTGTTTTTTTCTTTTTCCTTGTATGCGTTGCTCTCCGGAGGCTATATGTAATTACTGTCAGAGGGGGACCCGCATAGATCTGCGTGACCTTGGACACTAAAAAAGACAGAGGCCACTCCAGGCATCAAGGGAGGAAGTGCCTCTGTGAGAGTCGACATAATTAAAAATGTGCTAAATTTAGCCCTGAAGTCTTTATGGATGTGCAACTGTAATGACAATGCATCCCGAGTATTGGCTGCTTTCTTAGCTACCTGTTTTTAATCTCAGATGTAGAGCAAAGGGGGATTCATCTTTCTAAAAACTCATAAGCTGTGCCCTAATTCCCTGACACATACTGGTAATAGTTAAGAAAGGTTTGAATACAGCTGGAAAGATGAATATGTGGGCTGGAGGTAGTAAATAACTGAAGTAGAGACCTGCACAAGATATATGTGACATACTTTGAAAACTAAGTGCCACTAAAGAGCCACAACAAATAAGAAGTAAAGCTCAAAGTAATATGGATGTCAGAAATGTAAGACAAATTTATTGATTTGTGGCAGCAATATGATAGTTATACAAGACATCCTGTAAAACATACCACAATCAAACTGACAAGGAGAGGAGATGGAACAAAAGTGATACCACATCATATCAGGTTTTGAGACTGGTTGTTGGTGGCTGAATTTGTTACTGTCTGGTGTGATGGCATGGTCATCTTGTTGCAAACCAGGGATCAATAATACAGGCAAAAAGGCATGACATTCATATGCAACTAATGACTAACTTTTCTGAGCATATTTTCCACAAAACAAACATGATAAATGAATAAGAAGACTGAAATTTTAAAGCTCCAAAGGAGCCCCTTGAGCTGGTTTTAGCATCTGATTAGGAATCCACCTGGTTGCCTCCCTGTGGAGGTCGGCCGGGTGCATTCAACTGGGAGAAACCCCAGGGTGGACCCAGGATTTGCTAAAGGGATTATATACATAGTCTGATTATAGGCATGTTTGGGCCAAAAAATAGGCATGTTAGGCATGGATGTGGTAAGTAAGCCTCCCTAAAGGGCGGGAAGGAGGATTGACATAATCCAGGTTGTGCCCTGGATGTCCTATCATATTACCAGGGGCATGGGAAAATCATCTAAGGATGCCTCCTGGTCACCTCCCTGTGGAGGTCTTCTGGGCGCATTCAACTGGGAGGAGACCCCATGGTAGACCCAGGACTTGCTGTAGGGATTATATACAGTCTGATTATAGGCATGTTTGGGCCAAAAATTGAGGCTGACGTAAGGTGTAGATGTGGCGAGTAAGCCTTCATGAGGGAACTATCGGAGTAGTAGGGAGGATTTACACAACCCAGGTGCTCTGGATGTCCTTGCATATTACCAGGGTACTGAGAAAATACTCTGTTGAAAAAATGGGTACTGTCTGGGTGGGTAGTAGGGTTGCCATAAGCCCCTGGTCATGGTGTGGATGTCCAACGGTTCCTAAAACCGCCTGTGGTCTCTGAGTGTATCCCTGGGGTTGAAAAGTCCAAAAGAAATGCCATAAAGCTTGATATTTGCTGCTGAATAACACATGTGTGTTAACATGTATTGAGCTTGACTCTGGCTGCCCTCCCCTCATCATCAGCTCTGGTTTGTGGTTAATCATGTGCCTTAATGAATCCTTGGTGTCCTACATGCCAAAAATGTATGCATGTGACCATATCTCATCTGGGCTGGAAATGCCTTGGAATCCCCCAGGGGGAGCTGGAAAATGTTGCTGGAGAGAGGGATGTCTGGGCTGCAAGCTTAGCCTGCTGCCACTGTAACCCATCTCTGGATAGGCAGAGGAAAAAAGATGGATGGGATACCATTTTTTGAAATGGATTTTTTTGTACCAAACTTAGACATCCTCATAATATACCCTGTGAAAGACCCTTTACTCTTTATTAAAATTCTTTCAGATTACCACTAAATATCAACTTTTCTTGTGTTGTTGTGTTCTGTATTATACTGGTTGTGCTCCTCTCATCTGTGCGTCATAAGCAGACAGTTAAACATTACTTTCCCTTGGCCATAGCTTTGAACAACAATGCATGATTGTATATTTTGCTCAGCTAGAGACACAGGTAGAGTTCAACAGCATGGAAATAAAATTACCATTCATTTTCTCCATAGTGAATGGGATTGTTGGCCATATTGTGAAGTATCAAGGTTTAATTACCAAAAGCTATCTGAGTGGGAAATCATGGTATAAGCTCTAATAGAGGACAAAAGTTCAAAAGATATCAACATCTTTCTGAGAAAAATATGGTTTATTCGCTATCTCAGCCAAAAATAGTACAGCACCCATGATCCTAGAGTGTCACAACAACGGTCTGCAAACAATAACCATCCGCTGTTGATGCAGCAATGCATTTTTTTTCTTTCTTTGTAAGGTTAATACAAGCCTTGATTCTTTTGATTGAGATGCCTACAGCACTGAGACGAGATGAATCCAGACTGCCTGGGCTCTCCTGGCCTACAAACGGTATCACTGGCTCAGTGATGCAGTTTATTAGCTAGCAACCCTCTTCCTGATTTGGACTTTGGTCAAGCGTCCTCTTGCTAGGCCTCATTTTCTAGGCCCAGTCTCTACCCAAAATCTGCCCTGCCCTGAGCCTCAGCTGCAGCGCTGTTGGTGGTACATCCTGTCTAGTTGTTGTTACCTGGCACCCGCACAGCCTCATAATGAGAGAAGTCATTCCCCCCAACCAGGTGCCACTCCGTCCGCATTATTCACACTTCTTCCTTTTACACACAGCAGCTGTTCATCACCTAATGATGCTGGACCCAGCCAGTGATAGAGCAAGGTGGGCAGGGAGCTGCTCTGCCTCTGGCTACACTTCAAACCTGCTCTTTTTTCCTGTCTTTTCAAGCTGAATTCCAATACTGTAGAGTGTAATGTTTCAATCTTATTCTTTCATGAAGGTTGTTTTCTTCACTGCCAATGGCAAGTTTTCAATTTGGCTCATTTACTTTTTCCTTCTTTGTGTTGGTGTCCTCTTTCATGTGTGCATTCTCACACATTGGTGTTTGCAGCCAATATGGACTCCATACGTTGATCAAACAGAATAGTTGCATTAAAATCTTTCTTTTAAAGTTTATCTTTAAGTTGCAGAGACAACTTGGTATATGTATGCTTCTATTCAAGGCACTGAATTAAAAAGAAGACATGAGAATTCCTGTACCATTTAATATTGATCAGGGTGAGTGGCCGGCTAATTGGATGTCATGTCAGGGCAGCCAAGAGATGGCAATTTTATACAATAGAGCGTATATACATAAAATAATGGTGTCTGCACAATTTAGTTAATTTCTTTCCCCCGTCCTGGTTGACATATCATTGTGTGGCACTGTGGGCATGAAGCCAAAACCAGTCAGGAGTTGAGATAATTAACTCCTACACCGCTGCAGATATGAAACGTCTCTTCTTTATCTTTTTTGCTCTAAGAGGGAAGTAATTTTTTGCTAATCACATCACTTCATTTTTAACAGTCTAATTAAAAACAGAGAAGTAAAGGAAGTGATTGTTAAAAGAATAAATCAAGTCAGATTTTTAGACAAAAGGCAAAAGAAATGTAACAAAGTGTTTAATGTGACAGTTGCATTGATGATTGTGTTGAGTAGTGTAATGACCCTATCATGTTAGAGGAGAATAGCTGTAATCACTGTTCTGTTCTGTAAATATGGATGCAATCATCCTAAGGATTAAACTGCTTGTCTGCAACTCTGTATTAATGTATAAAATTAAAATGTGCCATCTTTGCACAGAAAATGTACAAAAGAGTCTAGATGTACCAATCAGCTTTATTATAATCACTTTCCTCAGCCTGACAATAAAACGTGACTCCACTAGACCCTGAAGGTGTGCTGATGTCAACAGAAGATCCTTTAAAGAAAAAAATGTAGCTTGTCCACTTTAAAATAGTAGTTTCAAAGTCCATCTTAATGTACGAGAACTTTTAACAAGGACAATAGTATTTTCCCCATTTCCACAGAGAACCCTGGTCACCTCCGTTAGCACTATATTACCTTGGAAGTGTGCTGGGGTTCTCTTGTGACAAGTGCTTTACAATACTAGTTCATACACCAGCCGTCAGCTAAAAAAAAGAAGAATTGTATCAAACAGCACATTTCAGTGTGTTTATGAAAGTATTTGGCCACCATTTTGCCAACTGACTGTGACAGCATGGTATTCTAATACATGGACTTCAATGTGTCATTTACATCTATAACAGCTTCCACTTTTTTTTGTAAACCTTTCTGCAAGATTTTTGGGTGTTTCTGTGGGAATTAGTGTCCATTCATTCTGTAGAGCAAGGCTTTTCAATTACAAATTCAGCTGGGCCAAATTTTAAAATAAAGTATGTAGTCGGGCCAGACATGTTCGGCGCCTCATAAGCAGCAGGTAATGTCAAATGTCAAACCAATACAGATCAATTTGATGAAAAATATGCACTTTCTATTCGTAGTCTCCCTTTTAAATTTGGCAACATGACAAAAGCACATCAAAAAGTGCATAAAAACACGCCAACAGAGCTGTATTTGAACATAACCTGAGGTAGTAGAAATGTATTTTTCACTCAAATAAAAATAAAATGAATAAGTACAATTTTGTAAATAATCATTTTTGTCACATCTTACCCAGACATGTCTTAAAGTGTATAAAAAACTAAATTTGCACACTTGCAGCTACAGTTGAAAAGGACATTTTTTATTCTCAGTACCGTGGGGCTACTTCTGTCAGCATCGCTAGCCACGCTTAAAAACAACAGTACGTTGTAGGTAGACTGTTACTAGGCTACGCTGAGTTTTGCATTCACGGTCTGAAATACTGTGGGAATTTATGAAAACTTATGAAACAGGTTGCATTATGATTGTCCTACAGTGGAGATAAGGGGACTAGCCTAAACCCTGACAAACAGCCCCATACCATTACCTTTCTCCACCAAACTTCACCGTTGGCACAATGCAGTCAGGCAGGTGACGTTTTCCCGGCATACGCCAAACCCAGACTTGTCCATTTGACTGCAGAACAGAACAAGTTTCCACTGCTCCACAGTTCAGTGTCGGTGTGCTTTACACCACTCCATCCGACGCTTAGCGTTAAACTCAGTGACATGAGGCTTGCATGCAGCTGCTTGTCCATGAAAACCCTTATCACTCTCCAGTTTTTGTGCTTACATTAATGCCAGTGGAAGTTCAGAACTCTGTAGCTGTAGAGTCAGCAGAGTGTTGGTGACTTTTTTGCACCATGCACCTTAGCAATTTTACATGGTCTTCTGCTTCGTGGCTGAGTTGCTGTTGTTCCTAAACGCTTCAAATTTCCATCAAAGACAAAATATGAACTTCTTTCTGATATACCCGGGCATGATCAGTGTTCATTATTTCATGATGTAAAGACTGATCTTTAATGGGTGTCTGTTTGGAATAACACATAACTGACCAGGTGAGCCAAAGTTACAGGAGGAGTGGCCACAGTCACTGCTACTTTTTACTTTCCCTGCTCCCTCTTTGTGCAGCAGATGCAATATTTAGAGGTCAGACCCTGCCTGCATGATCCTCCGCCTCCCTAGGCATTCATTATTAAATCAGATACGCACCTTCAGTTTCTAAAAGGTCAGCTCACCTGTCGCTCTGAGGCGGGCTGCTTTTGATTTTCAGGCGGAAAATAAGCGTCTCCGTCCGCATTCTTCACCATCCCAGCGAGCATGATTTGCACTAATGTCAACTTGTGGGTCTATTACCTAAAGCTGAATGGCTGAATGACACTTTTCACAGCGGTGAGCCACTTATGGGCCCAAATGGGGTTCTCTTCTTCAGAATTGGCCCCGGCTCTTCCCACTAATGTTGCACGGGGCCATCTTCTGAATATATCTGGAGTCCTTACAATCAAAGCAGGACATTAGCTGGAGTCAATGAGGCTCGACAGGTGGCTGAGAGAGGAGCAAGGAGAAGGATGCAAAAAGAGAGCCACAGATGCTGTCTCTGTTTAGATTCTTTCGGTGATGGCTTTTCCAATTACAGAAACAGTAATTTGCTGTAAAAGGCTCCAGACTGCCGGGAAGGGGGAGAATGGAGCGGGGTAATTGCTGGTAGTAGTGGGGAGGGGGTATCACATGAGATACAATCCATATTACTCTCCAGTGGGAGGGGTGCAGCATTAGTCAAGCATAGGGGATCATTTGTTTTTTATAGTGGCCTCCCTCAGCACTGGGCAGATGCTGACACCACTTTAAACATCACTCAGGAACCCAAGGAAATGGCCCTTCTCTTGTCTTAGCTACCTTACTGTCGCACTGTGTCTTCAGAAAAAAGTGGACAAATATCCCCGGGTGAGTGCTGCTTCTTTGTTGCCCAACCACAGGAGGCATTAGACTCAGAACAGCTGCGTGTGTGTTTTCTCCGCACGTACTAATTCATGCCTCCCTAGCCGGTACGTACTGTACCCGGCTTGTGTGATGTTGTTTGTCATTGCGGACTTTTTCCTTTGAAGTGCTGCTTGCATGTCCTGAAATGCAGCCATTCCTCCACCCCAGAGGATAAAGCCCCTGTCCACATCTCATGCATATTTAACACTGCGAACAAACAGGTGAGCAGAAGCACAGCGCTCTGCTCAGATGGTAGATGATGCACCGTGTGTCTCAAACAGTCTCAGCTCGAAAAGACTCTGCAGTTTCTGAGATGAATGTTTCTGCAGAAGATGCCTGCCTCTTTCTGTAACATATTAAAGTGGATTAAAGCCAGGTTTGCATTCCCAGATCTCTTGTTTCCCCGGCAGGTGTCCTTTTCACAGACGCGCTTCACTTTGACTCTTAATTCCTTCATTCTTATGAGCCAGGAAATTAGCACGCTTTCATAAGCAACCATTGCTCTCTTGGCCTCTGCCTCTGTCATTTTGTGATTATTTACCCTTCTGTGGTTTAATGGCTTTCGTAAACAGCTTAATAGAATTCAGCACGGCCTTGGGATGCGTAGAGAAAGGGCACATGAATCACTGTTTTCATTGGCTTTTTGTTCCCCACTCTTGTCTCTGCTCACACAGCGTGTTCTGCAGTATAATCACATACAATCATAAGCAACCTGTAAAACTGTTGTCAGTCTTTCTACCCACTATCTCTCTCTTTCCTTCGCCTTTCTTTTCTTGCCTAAACCCAACCGCTCCCCCACTCTGCAACGGGCATTCAGCATGTAATTATATATGATTTACAAACAGCTGCAGCCATAATGGTGTATAAACAAATTACAGAATGAGAGATAGAAAAAAAACAACAGTGGAATAAAGAGATGAAGACAGAGAGAAATTGGCCAGCATCAGACACAGTCAGTGGTTTGGCTGTTTTTTGGATCATCGCTTTGGCTCCCCCGTTAACACAAAATGAGCACTCACGCTCGACATGGTTTAGCCCTTCTGCACGCAGATATTTAGTTGTCTTTATGCCAGCATTAAATAGGAATTTGCTTTTGTAATGCAGAGTCTCCTGGCTGCACTTTCTTCCTAATGTTCACATTCACTCAGAATTTCACTGGGATACTGCATAAGACTACTCAATTGACCCCAGAGGGCCTAGATTTTCTCTCTGTGCTCGCCTGCAGAATGTAAAGCTCATTTTTGCCATCATGATTCCAGACAGAGTAATGTCTTTTATAGCCGCCATCCATGTTCAATTCCAAAAGCCTGCTTTTCCCGTTGTGATATGCATATTTACACAAATAATTTTCCAACCATGCTTCTGTAGATGAGCACTCACCTGGACATAAACCTGCAAGGCTGCTGATAAAACCATAACCCCAAATCCAGTTCACCTTTGTCCAAGAAGCCAACACAGCAAATTGGTGCTGTAAATCCCAACAGCGGATAATGATAATGCAGGAGGCACAGTGCATACTAAATCAAACACACCTTGCAAATGTAGACATGGACATTATGAAATGCTTAGAAAAGAATGAAACTGACAGCTTGTTGCTAGAAATGTATATGAAAAATGAGTGGTTTTAACCTCTAATACTGATAATCCTCAAGGTTTCACAAAGCTGTACGTCTGCTATAAATATTAAGCAGCGGTTGAGTTACCTAAAATTAAACATGGGAAGTCTTTTTATCAGGTAATGATAGAAAGCTGAGGTACAACTGGAGAGAGGAAAAAACAGGCTGGTAATCATGCCAGTGGATGGACATAGATTTATGGTTAAAGTGTGACTGGACTTGACTTGGAAGTAATGGGAGTGAGTCTATGGGTCACAGCAGATCATAAATCAGCTTGTTAAAATTGGTGATCCATAACACTGCACTGTCAGTGCCCTGTGACTGCATAACCCCAAACAGATCCTGTATAGAGTTTATAGAGCTTCCCAACCACAAAGAAACCCTTCAAGTATTGTAGGAAATTAATGGGGTTTGATTCTATTAAATCAACTCCTAACAAGAAAGGACAAAACAAACTGTAATTGTTAGTTTCATTTGTATTACAAAATCATCAGATCCAGTAAATATAAATCCATCAGGTGGCAAAAGTTAAATACTTGACAAAGCCAAATAATGTAGACCAGTACATTTTGTGAGACTGAACATGTTAGATGTAGAGTTGTTCAGATGTGGATTTTAGAGTCATTTTTGATTCCTAAAGCCAGATGTACACTGTGATTTCAGCCAATTTAGACACAAATTTTTAGTTGCACTTAGAAGTTGGGTTGACTTAACTACAGACCACCTCTGATGGCCACTCTCACAGACTGTTCATCTGAGACACTGTCATTTTCAGAGGAGAGGTGCTGTAATTTGTTGGTACAAAGTATTTCCAATTTTAGATTTTTTTAAAAAGTTATATTCATAAAATAACCCCACTTTAAACATTACAGACTGAGAAACATTCCATATAAAACAGAAAATGATAAGAGATCTAATCTGGGATTTAATTATGTATAGACACATTTTAGAAGTAGATACATGTACAGAGGCTTGCTTTAGCTCCATTAGCTTTAGCTGGGGCTAGCATAGCTAGCTAAGTAATCAGCTTTACTACATAAGCAAAAGTAGCTAAGTTAGTATTAGCGACGTGAGAAAATGCAGTAAACATAGCTACATAGCTTACAGAATTGATCTTTGGCTACATTAGCTACATAATCGACATAGCTTATACAGCTTATGGAGTTAAATAAGCTAGGCTGGCTGCAGACAAGCTTTTTTCCAGTAAGCAGACTGTTCATTCTCCTTTATCCAACATTTTGTAATCAGGTTTTGCAGGTCATGTTTTTAACTTTTAACTTTTGGTATCCTAACCCTTACCTTAACTCTTAACCTAACCTTTAATGGAAGTTTAATCCGATTTTATTTAGAACGTTTCAACATGTATTTCTGTTCTGACTGAGACAGTGTCTCAGATGAACGGTCTGTGAGAGTGGCTATCAGACATGTGCACTCTGTAGCCAGACCCCTTCCACTTTCAACCATATTGTGCGCCATTTATCATTCAATCCAAAGCCAACCACGGCCTGACGAGCTGCTCCCGTCTGGTTGGATGGATTTCTGGTGTGTTTTAAATTTTGGTCCTATGACTGTTTCCACAGAGGCGCAGAGCCACGAGCACAATCCCCAACTTTGGGGCATTTTTCCTTTTTTGAACCCCCTAGACTGCCTTATATACTAGAGAAGCTTATATTCTGGATTTTAATGGTATGTAAATTTGCTGTAACACTGAACCGAAATTCAATGTCCATTTGATCATGCCAGAGGTCATTACACAAAATTCACCAAAACTTACAGGCAAATGTAACAAAAACGACAGGCAGGTAACGAGGTTGGAAAAAGTGGTCAAAACATGAATAGGAAATATGAGGGATTGCTCTGACAAGAAAGACTGTCAGGGAATGAAAGGACTGGGAAGACTAAATACTCTGGTGAAGGGGAGACAGTGAGACACAGGTGAAACACATGCGGTAATCAGCGGCATGGGAGTCAGGAAGGGAGGGGCAGGAGGGAGTGCTCTGGAAAGAGACAAAGTTAGTCTACAAAATAAAACAGGAAACACAAGACAACATAAGAATGGACTAAATATGAAAGAATATCAAGTTAAGTCATAGACAAGACACATGCATGACTTTAATCCCCCCCCCCCCCCTCTAACACCTGAATAGTTGGGATTTGTCCCTCATTAAGGTAAGACTCAAATTAAGATTTGAATGTGCTAGAACATATTGTACCTCCTTGTAATAGCTCTTTGCATTGTGCTGTTTCATGAGTGTAATTAAAGGCTAGTAGCATGCTGGCATCGTTAGCAGACCATCTGATTTGGTAGTGAGAGATTTTTCTTCTGCATAGCAGAGATTTGACAATCATATTAGCTCATCATCAGAGATCCAGTGCCCCATTTTCAATGCTGCATGTGAAAATTTCCTCTCCTGTTTAATGTATTCAGATAAAATCTCACTTAACCATTTACATGAATGAAGCATTCTTAATTAGGTTGGGCTGAGTGGCTCCATCCATTAAGGCGTCATGTATGTGAACATATATATAGCAGGTAGAAGCCTCTTACAGCTAATGTGTCATTTACTCTATTCTCTCTGGGCCCAAAGTGGAACATGGCCCAGGAAGCTGAAATAAATAAATAAATAAATGTGTGTGTAAAACGTACACACAGAAACGCACACGGGTACACTGTGAAAGGGAAGGAAAGCACACACTGACTTTTTTTAATTAGATTAATAAATCAAAGAGGTGGCTGCCTGTGACTGCTGTAGCCCGACGTTATTCCAGTAAGTCTGCATCAAGCCACTGTAGCACAGCCGGAGCGTAATGATGTAACCACACTTTTTCTGTTTGTGTGTTTCAGATTCAGAAAGCAATTCATTTGACATGTTTTCCAAAAACTGCTTTCTCTACAAAACTTTGAAGACGTATCTCTATGTGTGTATTTATACTCCCATTCCAGTCCCTGCATTCATCAGCATTTGGTGTAGCAGTGGGTGGCCAACGATCTGTTTGGACATGCCGCCATTACCCCTTCCAACCTGTCCCCCTCCACAATCAAACCAAGCTCCAAGCTTTTCCCTCATCATACTCGCTGCTGCTGTTTCTCTTAAAAGTTTGACATCATGCTAATGAAGGTTGTGTCTGCTGTTGGTTGGCAGCTGCTCTGCTGTCTCCTCACAGTCTGAGAGCAGCATCATTATTTATATTAACTTGTTCTCCAGCAGTATAAATAACATTAGGTGTTAATGACAACTCACCACAGCCGTATAGGAGGGAGGAGAGGTGTAGTGCTGCTCTGCCTGCTTGCAAGCTGTTTGATAGTACAGAAAACATGCATAGTAAGCAGAATGTAATCACTTTACACAGAGGCTGCATTTATGTGCAGACAAGAAAAGCAGGTTAGGAGGAGGAATCAGAATGTGTTCACCTGGTTATTGAAAATCCAAGTCTGCTCTCAAACATTTCTCCTGAGACTTGTTTTAACCAAAGGCAAACCTGTTTAAAGTGTAGTATTGAAACATGAAACTGCTGCTTGAGGATTTTTTCCTCTCTTTTAAACATTTACACCAAAAGGAAAGCCAAAAGTGAAAGGACAGACTTTTAAGTGTTTCATTTCTTTTCACACATGCATTCTAGAAATCATTCACCAATCATCTGTAAAAATGGTATAATTTAGATCATTTTATGTTGGTGCCATATGACAAGTTGGACTATTTGTGGATATAAATCTCATGTTCTGCTGTCTAAATGTTCATACTTTCCCCCATCACACAGAATCAAATATAAATTTATATTATTTGCAACAATTTCCTCTACTTCTTGGACAGGTTTCTTTCACATTTCTTGGTAAAATGTTGAGTATGTCCATCACATACATTTTCATGTCTATATCCATTCAGTTTGTTTTGACTCACTTTTTTGAAGTCTCCTTTGAACTTGATTGTTTTGAACACTAAATGTCTTTTCAACTGTCTTCTCTGCAGTTGCTTTCTCTGCCTCAGTTATTCTTTCAAAACATGCAGAAACATATTTTCAAAGCCCGTTTAAGAGTCTACAGCATTCATGCAGTAAAGGAATTTGTCTTTTCTAAAGGGACGCCCTTTTTGATAACTGGACTTTGAACTAAATATTTTGGATTCTTGTTTATTTCGGGTAGAAAAATCTGGTCACTGCATAAAGCTTGCAGTTTAAAGTCCATCTTGGTTTCTTTCTAACAGAAGCCTGCCCTACACTAAAGGATTTTTTATGTTGAAAATGTAAGACCCCCCAAACATGACCCCCCCTTGCAGGCTACTACAGTAAGACGCTTCATCTATTAGAACAGAAATGCGTGCTAAAACTTTCAAAATAAGATCAGATTAAACTTCTGGTTAGGGTAATAGTGAGGGTTAAGCTCAGAATACTAAAAGTCAAAAGTCAGAAACATGATCTGCAAAGCCTCCCTGCAAAAGCCAACTAAACAGTCTGCTTGCAGGAGAATAGATTCTCCTCTGTGAAAACACTCTAAGGCTGGCCACACACTAGACTATATTTAAATCTGAAACTATTTTAAAGGCGTGGGAGACCACAGACATAAGGACTATTTCAAACGATTTTTCATCTTTTATCCTCTGAACGCACACACTAGACCACTCAGCCAGACTGCCAGACACTGTCAAACACATGTGTTTAATAGTTACGATTTGGAGTAGTACAACAAACGTGTTGACACCACACATGAGGATTCTTCATGCAAATAAATTTTTGTCACAGGCTCCACTCGGGATACGGCCCTACGATCATCTAGGGATGCAAATTTTGATTCAAATTGGGCTTAAAATCTAGTGTGTGGCCAGCCTAACGCAGCCTAAGTAGCTAGGGCTAAAGCTAACAAAGCTACTGTAGATACATGGATATTGTCATTACATAACAAACAGCTAAATCTAAAGCTAACAAACCATGAAGGTATCGTAGCTCCGTAACTAACGTAGCTAAAGCTAAAGCAAACAAATGTTATGTTAGGTTATTCAACAGTTGCCAAAGCTAGACCCGTTTTTTTAAAGTAGTTATGCAAATTGTGGCTTGCTTTAGCTTCGTTAGCTTTAGCAAAAGGTAATGTAGCTACATTGGCTTACGTAGTAACTTTTACTACTTAGCTAATGAAGCTACGGTAGATATGTAGCAAGTAACTACCAGATTAGTCTACAGCTAATTAACCTATAGGTATCATAGCTCAATAACTAATGTAGCTAAAGGTAACAGATTAGATTATGCACATTTGCTAAAGCTTGACCTGTTTTCAAAATAGTTATGCAAATAGTGGATGGTTTTAGCTAAAGCTAATGTAGCTACATTAGCTCACATTGTAATGCTAACTACGTAGCTAGCAAAGCTATTTTAGCTAAGGCTAAAGCTAATGAAGCTAATGTGAGCCAGCATTCGCGTTACTACTGTTAAACAGGTCTATACCTAATTTTATCCTATATTAGACGGCAGACTTTTTTTCCGTGTTATCGATGAATTGAAGATATAGATATAGATATAGATGATATAGATATAGATATAGATAAAGTTCCCCAGACTATAAAGTGTGAAAACTACCTATGTCTTTAAAAACCATAAACACGTTATAGTGGCTCTGCCATGGCGTCCATTGTGACAGGAAACAGACTATTGAAACTATGAAAATGTTGAATTTCTCCGGCTTGGAAAACTGTCACTAACATTTGTGGTGAAGTTATTACTCAACTGAAATAAATATTTGACATAGGAGTATTATTTTCACCATCAATAAAGCATTTTAGAGCAAAAAAGCTACATTTTTGCCTGTAAGTGCTTTTGTCACTACAGGTGCGGGGTACAGTACACCACAGACTATCAGATTCCATTTACAAACAACTACTATTCTAAGAGTGCATGCTCAGCCATCCAAGGGGTTCTTTGACACAACAGGATATCAAATTGTAAATACTCAGCATGCTTAATGTTTACAGTTTAAAATTAGTGCAGTCCAAAGCAGATTGGATCACCTTACACCAAAGGAAAATCTGATGAGATAATCTTAAGAAACATCAGGACTGTTTACTTGTGTCAGATGGGGCCCCAAATTGGCCAGATTATCTTGCAGTGTTTGCCCTGCTTTAATCGTGTATTTGTCTCTGTACTCTGTCCTGTTGCACGTGTGTGGTTACAGATGCCCCATTCTCAGTACTCTGGTGTTACAAGGTGTTAAATCAGTGAAAGTGGCCTTTAAAAAACAGCATGGGTTTCCATGTGGGCTACTTAACTAAACCTGCTGCTTCCATTGCTTCCCTACACTTCACACATGCAGATCTAGACACACGCACACTTGGCCCTAAACAAACAGACAGTATACATTACACAAACATCCGTGAGTGTCTCTTTTGGAGGTGCGTGTACTTGATGGCACTTATATTCAGCTCCCCAACTGCATCTGATTGGTGAGAATAAGGCTGCCACTTAGCACAGTTATTAAATCCATGCAGCACAGACTCACCATCTGATTTCTGTAACTCCTACCATATTGGCAGCCACACTCTCGCCTTGAATCTATCGTAATAGGTCTGCCGCACATGACATAATGGCTTGATAGGCCATGAAGGCTCAGTGAAAGAGCTGGCTCACTTTACTCAAAGCTCTGTTTCTCTAACAGGGTCAGTTAGAATTAGCTGCATGGAGCTGATGAGCTAACAGCTAGGAAAACATAATCTTTCCTTTTGAGAGCTTTTGGTTTCACTCTCTCGAGGGCAGGAGGGGTTAACATGGAGTTTGTTGATGTAAGCCATGAGTATAGAGGAAGTGTAGATGTAGTTCACTCACCCTGACAATTTTAGGTCGAGTTTGTTTGAGAGGCTTTGTGCTCCACCAAAAAAGATGGAGGTATTTGTTGGTATGAACCAAGGTTTTAATTAACTTCCTCACTGCAGTGATGCAATTCAGCTGGAACCAAGGTGTTTTATACTAAACCCTGCTGTGGAATCAATAATGTAATCTCATTTTTTATGACAAAAGGAAGAAAATGATTGCGAGAGGCACTTCAAACACGCAAACAACCTTTTGAAAAATTTTTAGTCTGTGACTGTGCATAAGTTTCATCAGAATTGATTTCTTTTTTGTACTGGGATTATTTAGAAGGTTCACAGGGGTGAAATAGTAGGGTGGCAATTTCCTGTTCATGCATTAGAACCTGTTAATAACGCCCAAATCACAGCAGCTTCTGAATAAAAGAATTAAATAGAATTTCTGAATAGTTTTAGAAAACGCCTAAAAGTGTTCAGATGCTTTGTCTGAAGCTAGAACTTTTTTTTTTTTTTTGGAAAATTTCTAGGAAATTAAAGCAACCTTATGAACTTCTAATCTTCTCCATGTTAAAGTAGTACTTTCAGTGTCACTGAGATAATTAAATAACTTTTAACACAGAGGATGTCAACCCCATATCCAGTATGCTCTGGCCAACTTCTTTTGAGCAGGTACTTTGGCAGCAGGCTGCCACTCTCTCTCTCGAAGTTTGTATGACTTTAGGACACGAGTTAACAGATGAAGCCATCAGTTTCCATCAGTCTTCAGCTGTTTGATGCAATGGCTGAGAGAGAACAGCCTGCCCTTTCAGCAATGACCTTCTGTGGCTTACCCTCTTAGTGGAGGATGACAAGGATTGTCCTTTTGGACATTTTTCAAATCAGCAGTCTTCCCCATGATTGCAGTTGTGTGTTGAACCAGAGTAATAGATTGAAGTCTTTGTCAACAAATGCAAATCTCTCTGTGTGTTTTATAACAATAAAGTTGCCTCACAGACCTTCAGTGATTGTCACAGCACACCCAACCAACTTCTTAATGTTTGAAACAGACATCAGTCCAGTGGCAAGGAGTAGAAAGGACCTAAAGTGATGTCGTAAAAATAAAATGGTAATGGTATGTTTCTGCTTGTTTGTGTCTTTGTCAGGAGGCCAGTTGGAGAGTCTGATGGAGACCATGAGAGCAGAGATCGCTGCCCAGCCACCAGTGGAAGGATCCTACTCTCCACGCCGTGGGGACTACTGCATAGCCAAGTTTGCTGATGGAGAATGGTAAGCAAACAAAAGCATCTTTCCTCTGCTTTTGCGAATTTATAATTGCTTTAACAAAATCAACAACCAAGACATTTATCACCACATTTATCAGCTACGTTTCTCTGAGACACATAGGATGACATTTTTCCCTCTTAAGATTACCTGACATTTAATTTTTGCATCTGTTTAAACGTGTGCTGCATTAACTGCAGACACCCACAGGCTGTAATTAGCTCTCTGCCAGTGCTTTTGGCCCTTTAAATCAGCAGTGGCTTGACAGTAACAAACACACACTTCCTCTAGTCTCCTCACCGGATGTAGGAAGTTTACAGATGGTCATGGGGACAGATAAAAGTCACAGTGATGGAGGGAGGGAGGGAGAGGGAGCGTGTCAAGAAGGTGATGGTGAGAAAAGATTAGGAGGCTGATTAGAAAACCAAATGTTCCCCCATCACAGGTGCTCTTCTTTCTTTCTTTCCTGCACCTTTTCTGGAAAAATCAACTAGAAAACAGCCTTTTTAAGATGCAGATGTTTGAGATTTTTGTCCTTTTCTTGAGTATTCTACCAGCTAATTATGTTCATGTTCGCATTGTTCTGTGTCTGTATCTTTGTACCCTGTGATGCATGTGAAATGTCGGCTTGCTTCATTAAGGGGCTAATCAGGAATTCTTCTCCTTTCAAGGCCTTCCCGAGCGAGAGTAAACATGAAGCAAAAATCTTTGTTCATCAATCACCCACACTTTGTCTCTCACTTTCTCATCTCTGCCTTTAGTGCTTCTCTTTTTGTCCTTTTGTTAATCACTTATTTTGGGTTTTAACTTTGTTCTCATGTCTCTGTGCCTGCGTGTGTCTGTAATTATTCGGCTTCCTCCTGCTGCCCTTGGTTCTCAGCCAATTTAACGCTCCGTTCTCTGAGTCAGACAAGCGATGGTCAGATGAGGAGACTTTCTGAGGGAGACATGCTCCTCTGATGCCTTTATGTTTTCGCTGGTGGGATTTTAACAGACACTTGAATAAATCTGTCACTGATCTGTTTTGTCCTTGTGTTATTAAGTTTATTTTCAGTCTAATTCAGCTGCCAAATGTGCTGGAAAATCAAACCTCGCAAAGTAAAACTGCTGCGTTTCTGGTTAGCACTAATGCGCTAAAGTTGTTAGCTACAAGGCAAAAATTGGTTTAAATTCTGTCTCTTATTGCGAGGAGGCCTCGGTGCAATTTACCCTCTCCTGTCATGGTTTATCCTCACCCCCCCCACCCTGGAATTCTCAATCCCCTTAACCCCCCAGCCTGCTCATCGTCTCCTCTCTCCTCTCCCCCGATCACAACAGACAGATCCTCCAACACCTTCTCCCCAGGGAAATAAGCGTGGAATCATTTACTCATCTTCTTTCCCTCTTGTGCCCTCTGTCTTCATCTCTCTTTCCCCTCTCTCTCTCCTCCTCTCTGGCTGTGTCTCTCTCTCAATTATCCTTTTTGCTGCTGCAGGTACAGAGCTCGAGTGGAAAAAGTTGAATCGCCAGCAAAGGTTCATGTCTTCTACATCGACTATGGCAATGTGAGTAACTTTGTGACCCTGGGTTTGTGCTGAATGTTGCATTGTCATCATTAAAATGTAATGCTATTGTTTGGAGGCTCAGGAAGCACAAACATTAGTCATGTTTTGTTTTGGCCAAACCCACAGCCGCAGGGAAACTAACGCCTGAAAAGGGATTTCTTCTCTATCTCTTGCATTTATTCAGACACCAGTTGTTTGCTTATTTCTGCATTCCAAGCAGAATAGCATCCTTTATGTATCCTTCAAGCTCAAGTCTTTAGAACAAATATGATGCCAGCTTGTTTGTTTTCCCTTTATTGTTCACGACTTAAGCAAAGAGTGCATCTGAGTGTATCATTTGATTGCTTTCTATATCAGAGACAAAAGCAGAACTCCCCGTCTCTCTGGATTTTTCTCAGATGACAAAGGCACTACATCCTTTTAAGTGCGATATATAGTGTATTTATGTCCACGTGCGTACACACGCTTGCATCACCAAGTTGCTCATGCAGCCAACCCCACGCCTGCGGGAGATTTCCCATGATGCAGTGTAGCAGCACAGTGTGTGACTGACCTCACAGTAAGGGGACAACTCGAGGTTTGGCTGGCAGACACGATGTGCCCTGGCATGTTGCTGAAAGTGTGATTCTCCGAGGCCAACCTGGCTCGCAGAGAAAAAAATCAAGCTGATATCCACCTCATACTCTTTAGTTTTGCGTCATCTGAGGTTGGGTCACTCTGGCCACTCTGTGTCATGTTAGGCCATAATAAAGCCACCTGTCTCAGGTACACGTCTCTGTGAGTTATTATATGATCATTAGCAAACACAGCAGAGCACTCTTTGTCTTTTTTTTTTAAAGCCTACATTTACTGTGCTGTCAAAATCTAATATGGCGTTGATAAATCTCAACCATAACCTTATTCATAATAAATGTTCAAGGTATTCTCTGTCTAGACTGAACAGTCCAATGAACACATTAACCTAAGATATGAGGGTCATTAAATTAACTCCCCCACTCCTAACGGCTGTTTTTGTCTGACTTTCCATCAGTGAAATCTCGCTCTAGGCAGCTTGTGCCAATCACTGATTATTCACATTGGCTTATACTTGACAGGGTTTTACCAGTTGTATCACTTTATTGCTTCACATCAGAGAGTGGAGTACATATTTAATGGCATTACAGTTGGATTTTTTTCCAACTTTGGGAACCAAGCCATAATAAATCAATGAAATTCTAACTTCCCCTCCTAAAACACTTAAACATTGTGTAAAATGTTAATAAAACTAGAATGTGATGATTTGAAACCTTATAATCAGGGCTTAAAATGTATAAACTACAAAAAAAAAAAGAAAATTTAAAAGCTCAATGCCTTTTGTGAACCACAGGTTTGACAACAAGTTTCTTTTCATCCATTGTTGTCATTATTTCATACACATTGAAAAAGCCATACTAGCACCAAATGAATGGATGTTTGGGAGCCGGAATGACCATTTCCCATTACTGAGATGAAGCAAAAAACCCAGATCTCTAAACAGAGACCAGAATTAGTTAAACTCCCTATCTTTGCACTTGTCTGAACATGTAAATATAGGGAGTTTAAAACAAATAACTTGCTCAGCATGCACATGTTATTGTGTGTATGCAAGTGCCCCCAAGACGTGAGAGGGGAGGGTCTGCCTTCTTCCACAACCAGCATTTCAGACAGTTGTCAGAAAACATGGCTGAGCTTTAGTTCATTGAGAGGATTGCTGCTTTGTATCTGCTGTGACAAAGTCACAGACCAAAGTCTTCAAAACTTACCAGGCAATCAGACCTCCTCACTTACTTTCCTCTAAGCGAGCTCCTTTTTATTCCTCTGCTGGTAGAAGTGGCATGATGTGTCGTATAGCTCGGGGCAGCCACAGACAGATACCACAAGTTTCTCCTCCATTTTCTGGTCAAATGAACCTCCTCCCCCCAGTGTTAATTTTGACAGCTATTTTTAAATTTAGTCTTAGTCTTTTGATCACGTCTTTTAGTTTTAGTCACATTTTACTCATTTCTACCTTTTAAGTTTTATTCTAATTTTAGTCATCGAAAATTCAAAAACATTTAAGTCTAGTTTTAGTCCATAAAAAGCCCTCACACTTTAGTCTTTAATTTTAGTCCAATCATTTATTTTCTTGCCCAAATCTGGTACCAAGTCATGGTAGTGTGTTCTATGCACTCTGCCAAACCTTGGATCCTTGTTTTCTACAGCAGAGAGGCAGAAGGGATACAGATGTATTGTTTTTTGAAAGATGTACTCACAGTGGAGAAATTTAATGGATTTTTAATGTCCGACAAAAACTAAATTACATTTTAGTCTAGTGTTAGTCATCTTGACGTAAATTAAACTTACTTTTTGTAAGTTTTAGTCATCAAAAATCTGTCTTAGGCTAGTTTTTGTCATGGGAAAAAAGGCTGTCAATGAACATTTTGAGTCATAGTTTTAGTCGACAAAATTAACACTCCTCCCCCCAGGCTGGTCCTTGGGGTATCTTTCAGTGATGTATGTGAAATATGTCACATGGGGATCTCCATGCGGATTGGCCATAGCAGTGTGAGTAATTTTCTTGAGTTCAATTTCAACTCTCCAGAATAAGAGAATTAAGCAAACAACATGATCGCGTCACAAATTCATGCAAATGACTTACTCAATTTGACGGCGTTTGCGCCATCTGAGGGGAATATGCATCTACTCACTTCTTTACATTTAATTAACTCCCACAAATGATTTTACTCATGCCTGGTGTGAACACATTAGGCACAGTCTTTTAAAGAGTGATGTAATCCTCCCTATTAATTCTTCGGAAAGACTTTTTTTATAACCCAATCATTTCACAAACTTTTTCGACAGTCAATCTGATGAATTGATATTTTCCACTAAGTGAAAAAGAAATAAAATTCTAAAAGAAAGCAGTCTTTTGTTGGCACTGCACTAACTATTTTAACAATGCTGCTGGCATGAAATTTAATGCAGGCATTTAATTTACCAAAAACAATGACATTTCTCAGTTTTAACATGTTGCTTTATCTAATTAGACACATGGTTTCAGTGTTTTGGAAGTCATCACATTCTGGCTGAATTAATATTTTACACAATGTCCAACATATTTTAGGAAATGGGGTTGTATAATAAACAAGAGAGGACAATATGTGTATGCCTGTGAGCACTAGAGAGAAACAAAAACCTACTGTATTTTGACAGCTGTGCTGTAAAACCATAAAAACAACAGAAGAGATGTTTTTGTCGTCTAAACATTCAGCTAAATTCAACAAATGTGATGCCTGTAAACATGTGACTTTTAAACCTGAGTAGCTGTCATGTTTTCGTTCTCCTTTGAATGAATGGTAGTACTGCCATAATTATGTTCATCCCACACTGTCAAGTTTTGTTTCCTTAAATTTTAACATTCTTCTGATTTAGTGTTATTTACTAATCCAGCATGAGTCTGCTGACTTTAATCTCAGCGCCTATTGTTGCTTCTCCTCTTAGCTCGTAGCAGAGCTGCAGAGCAGATGGAGCTTAGTGAAAGTGACTCAGTACCGCTGCAGAAAACAGCTGTGAAAGGATCGGGAAGGTGACACACACTCACATGCAGCCCTTAAGTTCTAAACCGGCATCTGTCAGTCTATCACAGTAGTAAAGCATCATAGAGTGACAGAAGGATTTCAGAATTGAATCAGAACTCGGGGAAGATGAAAAAACCCATAAGAAGATGCAGGATGAATGTAGAGCTGGAACGTCCTTCACATGAAGAGGTGTTTGATTTTTTTTAGTTCCAGAAAACAGACTTTCATGACAGGATTTCCAGCACCTTGTCATGTTTGTTTTATGTGTCTATCACGTCTTAGAATGAGCCAAGCGTTTCTCCTTAAATCTATGAAGTCTTCTTATAAGGTATTGAAACAGGAGATGGATGGCTGCCATGTTTTCTAAGAGAAAAACAGTTTGTTATTGAGTTCCAATTTAAACTTTAAAACTTCTGAATCATTTCTCACATGTAAATATTTCTGCCACCTAACCCAAGTGTTTGGACTGGGCGTAGGTAAAGAGAAGCGAATGCTGCTGTGTCTGTGTATAATTACATTGATGAAAAACCATCAAGGCTGCCAAAGAAAATAAGTTCCATATTTTGATTTCTGTCCTCAATCTTCCTCCCCTCAGAGAGAAGTCGTATCGTCCACTCGTCTGGCTGTCATCCCCCCTGCCTTCAGCACCCGGACCCTGCCAGCACAGGCCACCGAGTACGCCTTCGCCTTCATCCAGATCCCACAGGACGTAAGTGCAGAGCCGAGATATGTGTCGCAGACGAGAGCCTCAAAATTAACTTTGAGATATCAACTTATTCACTCACACTTTTCTGCCAGCTTCTTAAAGTCGACTTTTCTGGCAGAACTTAAAAAGTGTTAGGGTGTCACTTGTGGCACAAGGTGATAAAGTCTGCATCTGACAGACAGGGTCGAGTTCTCATCACATTTTCACCATACATTATGTATGTTAGACAGCACTGACAAACTTGAAGCCATTGAATTACATGGTAGGAGAGTAAGAGAATCTCTGACAGCGGCAGGGAGATATTAATGTTTACTGATAATGTTTACTACCACACATCCTACATTTAATCACAAAACCATCCAGGTGCTTTATGTGTTTATGTCAGTGCATAGCAATGTCCCTCTGATAGCCAAGCAGCAGTTAGTGTTTTCTTCTCCAGCAGCCTTAATCTTCTTGTTTACATCAGAGTGTGTTTACTCAACCTGCAATGACCATTTGTGTGTGCATGTGTGTGTGTGAGTGACAACACTGTTTTGTGTATGTCAGAGGGGTCAGCTCACTGGTAGCATCCTGAGCTGGCAACATCCTGAAGAGTCTGTGCAGGGAAAAACATGTTTTCATTTGCTGTGTGGATGACTGGCAGAGTGCTAAGCCCACTCTTTAATAATAAACCTGTTTGTCTGGAGTTTATTAGAACCATTAGCTTAAATACTTTGACATATACAGATAAAAAGTATTAGTGAGTTGAGCTAGTGAGTTATAGTGAGTTGTTTGTTCTTTTTGCTGCATAACAGCCTGCAGTCATTTGTTGTAGTTTTCAACAACACACGTCTTCTGAGACATCCCAATCCATTCTTCTTTGGCCAATCTCGCAAGCTCCTCCAGATTGGATGGTCCTCTGGCATAGACCTTGGTTTTCAGATCACCCCATAGATTTTCAGTGGTATTCAAGTCAGGGCTTTGTACAGGCCTTACAATAATGTTTACTTCGGTCTTTTTGAGGTGTTTCTTCCCCAGGAGTGACATATGTTTTGGGTCATTGCTGTTATGGAAGACAAAGCGATGACCCAGATAGAGTCTTGCTGCTGGCTGCTAAAGGTTTTCAGTCAAAATCTGCACATATCATCAGAATTCCTTCCATCTTTACAAGATTCCCAGTTCCAGAGGCACTGAAGCATCCTCACAGCATAAAAACTCCCACCGGTGTTTTTCACTGCGAGGACAGTGTTCTTTTAGTTCCTCTCCCTTCTTTGTCTAAACAAAAGCAACGTCAAGAGCTCTAGTTTGGTTTCATCTGACCAAAGGACATGCTTCCAGTATGCATAATCCTTCTCCATGCTGTCATTACCATACTTTAGTCTGGCTTGAAGATGTATCTCTCTTCTGCAGGGTGGAGTTTTCATACTGGGGGATTATTATCACTGTATAATCACAATTTAAGTTGTGCTTGTTGTAGAAAAGACACTTGGTATTATCAGAGATCTTCCACCTACAAGCAAAAAGGTTCAAACTGTCTCCCTGTGTGAAAATTTCCACTGCGTTCAAGAAAATCCACAATGTGTGGTTTCTGTGCAGCTCTTTCTGGTACCATCTGTTTCCTCCATGTGGACTTTGAACACTACTAGGTAAGCTCGTTGATCTTGCAGCCTACAGTTACATACAATGCGTACTTCCCAACTTATGAAGTATGGACCCACAGCCTGCCTCCTCTGGTTACATGTTGACTTTAATTAAGGATTCTTTTTAACCAAACCAGCACTCTAATCATGACCCATTGAGGGAGAGAAGATGTTAAACAAGAAGTGCCGCCAGCCTGCTCTGTGTGGCTTTGCATCAGAGCCATAGACTGTAAACCCCAGCATGCTTCAAACTGGCCTCTGACAGGAATTTTCAGTTGTGTCAGGTTGTATGAAGTGGGTGATAGAGGTGTATTCGTTGCATCAGTGTACATGACGCATCCCACTTTTCATCCATTCATCCATCCATCCATCTTCCTCCACTTATCTGGGATCCCACTTTTCATATTTAAAAAATCAAGTGGTATAAACGCTTCAAAGATTGTGCAATAGCACCATAGTAGTGGCACTCCTGTATTACCTTACCTCTCGTATTCTCTCTCATACTGTAGTTTATGCAGATAGGTGCTGCAAACAGGTGCATCTCGAAATATTCGGATTTCATGTAAAATATGTTTCTAGAGACAACTCATACAAACTGAGATATTACAAGACTTGTTTGTTGCAATCTTGATGATTAAATAAAAATGCACTATATCAAAACATCAAAGTATTGGTTCAAAAAAGGATTTTTTTTATACAGAAAGGTTGACCTTCTGGAAAATTATGCTCATTAATGCATTTAGTACTTGATTTGAGCTTCTTTTAACCAAATTACTGCATCGATGCAACGTGGCATGGAGCCAATCAGTCTGTGGCACTGCTGGGGTGCTCTGATAGCAGTCTTCAGCTTGTCTGTATTGCTGAGTCTGGTGTCTCTCATCTTCCTTTTGACATTTCCTCAGAGATTCTCTACAGGGTTCAGGTCAGACAAGTTGGCTGGCCAGTCTTGCACAGTAGTACCACAGTCAGCGAACCAGTTTCTGGTAGTTTTGGCTTCACTGTGGGCAGGTGCCAAGTCAAAATCCGAATCTCCATAAATTTCTCAGACGGAAGCATGAAGTGCTCAAGAATCCTCTGGTAGATAGCTGATGGCGTTGACTCAGGACTTGCTAAATCCCAGTTGACTGACAGCAGCAGATGACATAGCACCTTAAACCATTACAGACTATAGAAACTAAATGCTGGATTCCAAGTACCTTGGATTCTTTGCCTCTGATCTTCCTCCAGACTCTGGGGCCTTTATTTCATCTGAAAACAGAACTTTGGAACACTGTGCAACACTTGTAGCCTATTTCTTGGACTTGTTTGTGTGGTGACTCTTGATCCACTGACTCTAGCCTCAGTCCTTATGAAACACCTCTAAGTTCTTGGGTCAGCTTTGTTTGGCAATCATCCATGTGGCTTGTGCTCTTTTTCTTCCCTTCCAGTCAACTTTCCATGAATATGCTTTGATGCTGCCTCTGAGAACAGCCTGCCCTTTCAGCAGTGACCTTCTGTGGCTTACCCTCCATATGGAGGATGACAGTGATTGTCTCCTGTACATCTGCAAGTCAGCTGTCATCCCCAGGATTGTGGTTGTGTGTACTGAACCAGAGTGAGAGAATAAGGGCTCAGGAAACCTTTTGAGATTGTAGATTCATCAAGATTCAAACAAAAAAGTATTGAAATGTTTCACTTTGAATGAGATAGATTTGTAATATATGGAAATTTAACTTTGTGAAGTAAATCACAGGAGAAAATTTAACTATAATGCAGTATTTTAATTTTATGAGAAGCACCTATTGGTAACATGTAAAATACGTAGTTTTGATTTACATTGAGCTTTAATTTAAAGGAGTAGTTCAGCTTTAAACTGAGGGCGCTATATTGTTTGTGTGTCTGTGAGCTGTGTCCATGTGTGTGAGAGAGCTGGTAGTGCCTGAATGCATGCTGTCACCTGTCTGATGAGTCAGTGTCTCCTGAAGGATGAAGTGGCCCATCTGTTGATCCAACCCAGGGGACAGAGGCATCACCTACACTTTACAGCCCCCACCACATACACACACACACAAAGCTTTTTTTGCGGAAGCTGACATGCACCTCCCACCTCTCCCTCTCTGTCACTCTACATCTGCCTCACCCCTCTCCCTCTTCTCTCTGTTTTCTCGTAGTTTTCTTTCATGTGTTTCCCTTCTGCTTTATCTGGAGCTTTTTTTTTTCTCCCTCTCCTGCTGACAGCGTGATGCCCCACTTGTTCTGCGCCTTTTGCTGCAGCACACAGGAAGAGGTTGTTGCCTTTGTCTGGCAGCCTGTCACCTGATGCCCTGCACCAAAGGTCTCTAACTTCACAAGTAAAAACCGCTTCAGTCTTGACTCAAAATCCTGCCAGTGGGGCATGATCACGCTGCTGCTTTCCAGTGTAGCTTCCATAAATGTTACATGAAGCAACAAGATCTTCAAGATAAGTTTCACTCTCACTGTTTTTGTAGAAGAACTCTCTCCTGCCTGACAAAGTAGGTGACACAAGGCAAATGTTACCTCCACGACACCTGCAGCAGTTGCCTTTATCAAAGCAAAAACTGCTTCTACATTTTTAGCACAATTTAATCCAGTTTTATCACAGATGTAGTGAACTCTCAGCCGCCTGTACTCAGTGCACACTGCTACCCCTCCATTCTACCTTCTCAGCCAATTAAAGAGAGTAGTTTATGCCAAGACTGCGCTCATAAAAAAGACGAACAAGAAAATAAATTCTCAAAGATAATACTCACAGCCAGTCCTTAATGGCTGTGGTTTATGGAAAACTGACAATGGAAAGTTTGCTGAAGTTAAGAAATATTAACACACAATGTCTCTCTATCATAATAGGAAAAAAATCTCACAGCAGCTAAAGGTTGCTTGTTAATTTTTGATTGAAGTAAAGGTTACTGAATAATGCTGATAGTAACCTGTTGACACTGTAACATCTACCATACCCTTCATTTTCATAATGATATAAAGCCATTCTCACATTATCAACAGTTTTTCATCAGGGCTGACACTCTCCAGTCAGTTGGTCAATTAGTTGGTGGATGAGCTTTGGCCTGACCAAAATGCCATCGGTCAGACAATCGCACAGTAATTTCAGGGAGCTGACTGGCCTTGAGCAATGATTTGGTAAGAGGATACTTTATTGTTAAACATGCTATTTGACTAAAATCCCTTTAGTTTGGAAACAGCCCCAGCACTGAGCATTTCGTTCCACTATGGACAAAATTGTTTGGCCACACCTGTTAATTATTGATTTCAGGTGTTTCCCTCATAAAAAAGCGCCTAGTCATGCAGTCTCCATTTGCAAACTTCAAGCGTGGCACTGTGGTGGATGCCACTTTTGCAATAAGACTGTTCCTGAAATTTCATCCTTGTTGGATATTTCAAAGTCAACTGTAAGTGGTATTAGTGGTTAAGGAACAACAGCAACTCAGCCACAAATCAGGGTCAATGACTGCTAAGGCGCATGGTGTGTAAAAGTTGCCAACACTGCTGATTCCATAGCTGAAGAATTCAAACTTTGAGTGGCATTAATGTAAGCACAAAAACAGTGTGCATTTCCATGGCCGTGGAGCTGCATGCAAGCCTCACGTCACCAAGTCCAGTGCCAAGCATCAGATGGAGCAGTGTTAAGCACGCCGACACTGGACTGTGGAGTGATGAATCACTCTTCTCTGTTTAACATTTGGATGGGTGAGTTTGGGTTTGGCTGATACCGGGAGAACATTACCTGTCTGACTGCATTGTGCCAACTGTGAAGTTTGGATGAGGAAGGATGATGGTATGGGGCTGTTTCTTAGGGTGTTTTTTTTTTTAGGCCCCTTATCTCCAGTGAAGGCCAATCTTAATCCTTCCGCATACCAAGTCATTTTGGACAATGCTATGCTTCCAACTTTATGGCAACAGTTTGTGGTACGCCCTTTTCTAATCCAACATGACTGTGACCCAGTGCACAAATCAAGGACTATGAAGACATGGTTTAATGATGTCAATGTGGAAGAACTGGACTGACCCACACAGAGCCCTTACCTCAACCTCATCAAGAACCTTGGGGATGAACTGGAATGGAGTTTAGCCAGGTCTTTTTGTCCAGCATCAGTGCCAGACCTCATAAATGCGCAACAGAATGAATGTGCACAATTTCCCATAAAAACACTCAAAAATCTTGTGGAGAGCCTTCCAAGAAGAGTGCAAGCTTTGTCCATATAGTGTATTAATAAGCATGTGTTGAGCTGCCTGTCTTAATGTTTTACTTAACTAATATCACATTAAAAGGACAAAATAGAAGAAATGATGACTGTAATTGGGTCTATAATCAGTTCAAATCTTAATTTTTCTTTCAGTGCTTATATTTGGGAAATGTGCTAACTGGACTTAAAAAACAGGACAAGTACTTATTGCAAATACTACGAGCTGGTAGTAGAAAGGCAATTACTGGGAAATGGTTAAATAAGGAACCTCCAACGATCACTGAATGGAAGAAAATAATTCAGGACATTTATAAAATGGAACAACTGACATTTACTCTGCGGTATGCTACCAAAAAAGGGGAAAAACTGGAAATCATACTGTAACCTGAAGTGATGTCTTTGTCCTTTGTGAAATTTGTTCTGGAATAACACTCAGGAGACTTTTGAGCTCAAGGGACATTATTTGACTTGTAAAAGGAGACTAAGGAAATACTGTCTTGTGCACCTTGTTGTAACCTTATTGTACATTTTTATTTATGTTTTATTTTATTTTATATGTAGTTTAAGCTCAGTATTATGGGCTGTTATGTGATGACCCTATCTGTTTACTGTTCCCCATGTTTTTGTTTAAAAAAACATCAAATATGTAAAAATAAATTTAAAATAACAAAATAAATATTTTTTTTATTTAAAAAATCACAAAATAGAGACAAATTCTTATATGACAGGGAAAAAACAATTCAATTCCATTCAACAACTTTATTTATCCCTCAAGGGGCAATTGGTTCAGAGCAGCTTGTACGTTAAAACAGAGATAAAAAACACAGTGACAAAGACAGCAACAGTAAGTGTAAGCTAAAATACACAATAAGACCTAAAAAAAAAAAAGAATACTGATGTAACTTAGGCTTTAAAGGGACTTGCAGGGTAAAATACTGAAAGAGATAGACATAAGATCCTAGGGAGCATTTAATAATTTGATTGCTCACAGAATAAATGATTTTAAATGGCAGTTCTACACACAGGTTAAACATAACGACGTCCTGATGGCAATAGAGAAAATTCACTGATAAGTACATGAACAGGAGAAGCCATAATACACTCAGCCTTATGAAGGATCTGCTGGTTACAAAAGGAATTTAAATCTCTCTGTTTAACACCAATGATTTTAGAACAGACTTTAACAAGACTGTTCAGACTGTTTCTGTCCTTCACTGAAAATATTTGTATGCCCTTACAGTCTCAACTTTTTAATTATGAATGGTGCACTCCTCAAGGCTTTCTCTCTGACGTCTTAAGTCAAAGATAAGCTCATTAGTTTTGGAAACATTTAAATCTAAAAAGTCCACATCACACCAGGAAATAAAATCAGGTAGAGCCTTTCCATGATCTGACACTGGACCTTGAAGGAGGGACAGCAGAGCTGTGTCATCAGAAAATTTCATACAGTGATCATACAGTGTTATAAAGAGGAAGTCGTTGTGCCTCTGTTAATTCTTGATCATAAGTAAACCATGTGTGCATGTCAAAAACAAAACTTTGGGCAAATTAGCAGCGGTCCAAAAAATTAAAAGAAAAAACTGCAAATTTGCACAGCAAAAACAAGTAAATGGTGTGAAAGTTAGTATTGACTTGCTACAGGCGTGAAAAGAACTAATGACAGATTTGGGTCAGATTTATGAAATATCCTGTTGTTTTATTGCTTATTTTAAATGGGTTTGTGATGATTATATATTACAAATATATATATATAAAATAAACATTGATACGTTACCAGTAAAAATCAAATTATATGGATCCCTTTTTTTAATACCATGGCAGCAACTATCGAAGCCCTGTGCCATAAAATTTGGTAAATCCTTTCTTTTAATCACCAGAAACTGCAGGTGAACTCCTGGACGCTGATGACATTTCACAAATAATTTGCAGCTTTTCAGTACCAACCACACTAATGTTTTTGTCATGTATTCATGCTGTTTGCTTAAAAGCAAGATAAACAGAACTTTAATTCTCAAAGGATTTAAAAAAAAAAAAATCAGTACTTGCCAATTAATGAATCTGAGTAGACCACAGCGACTTTTGTTTCAAAGGATTATACAAATCTTTTTTAAAAGCTCAGAACTTTTCTTTGTAACACTTTGTATATAAAATATTGAAGTATCACAAATTTTACCAGGACTTTTTTTTTTTCATAAAGTCAGACCTTGTATGGTGGCTTTGTGCAAATAAATAATTTGTATGAATGCATAGTAAAAGGTAATTGCATTGCATGAAATTGTTCCCAGAAAGAGCTATAATGGAGCTTTATAAAAGCAGATCTATAAAAAGCTTTTGTACTTGAACAAAACCCCGCTGCAAGTCCAATCATATTGATTTAAAAGAAGTAAAGTATAATTTCTATTGTCTGTTTTTAGCACGTTGAAGCTGGTCTGCTGTGCACATATGGTGGCCAAGAGGGGGGTCACTAGAAGTCTCTCATTAATCTTGTATTGCCCCCTCACCAGTGTCAAAGTATTCTTGTTCTGTAATCTTTTCTTCCTGTTTCTTTCTCTCTCCTCCTGTCAGTGCTGTCTCGCCCTCTCTTTCTCCAACCCCCCACCCTCTCTCTCTCTCTCTTTCTCTCTCGCCCTGAGCTCCCCTGCAGCGCCTGTGACAAGTTGACCACGGGGAGAGCGGGGGACAAAATAGGCCCCTTAGTTTTGTGCCTTGAACAAGCTTTCCCTGCCCACACATGCTCACAAATACACACTCACACAACATACACGCACATACCCAAGGGCGGCTAGCTCGAAGGGGGTTGCCATGGAGACAAGACCAGGGCGAGAAAGAAGGGAAGCGGAGAGATGGATGGTGTAGGGGAGGGATGGATGATAGCCAGGGACTGATTTTTTTTTTTTTTAAGTGTCTTCCTGCCTCTGAAGATGCAGTTCCTTGTTTGTGTCGGAGGTCAGGATTACACGCAGCCTCCGCCATGTGTTCAATCAAACCCCGGCCTTTCACATTCAAGGAGGAGAGGAAGAATAGAGTGTGAGGTAGCTAAGTGAAGAAAAGATAAGAAAGTGAAGGGCAAGGAGGAGGAGGCTGGGTTAGAGTCGGTATGTAAGATGTTTCAGCCACGTGAAAATGTCAAACTGCTCAAGTAGATGATTGCTGTGTTACACGACAAAAGAATCACATTGAGGGATCACTCTGATCAACTGATGTGAGCTTGTGTCTAAAACTGTTTTCCTACTGACCAAATGTTGATGGAAACACATTTCTACCTCTTAATAAATAACAAATATGAACAAAAGTCAAAATTAAAATAAAGATTCAAAATGATGAGATAAAAAGTTTGACTATAAGATAAAAACACAGTATTATGAGAAATCAAGATAAAAAGTCAGATTTATGAGATATCAGTCGACATTAAGAGATGTAGAGTTGAAATCATGAAATAAGATGTTAAAAATATGAAAAGTAAAACATGAAAATAAAACATGCAACTATAAAGGTAAAAATACAGAATTTTGAGATGAAACGTTGAAATTAGGATACATTGAAATTAGGGTTAAAAGACAAAATCTTGATACAACAATTTGGAATTATGAGATTAAAAATCAGAGTTATGAGAAAAAGTTGAAATTTGGGATGGATAGTCGGGATTATAAGATAAAGTAAATCAAAAACATGAAATGAAAAAATCAAAATTATGATAAAAGTCAGAATTATGAGATCAAAAGTGTTATCGAGATTAAAAAAAAGTTGATTTACGAGATATCAATTAACATTTGAAGATAGAGTAGAAATTTTGAAATAAAATGTTGAAAATATGACAAAGTAAACCATGATAAAAAAGTTGTACTTATAAAGGTAAAAATCCATAATAATGAGGTAGAAAGTTTAAATGAGGATAAATTGAAATCAGGGTAAAAGACACAATCTTGATACAACAAATTGGAATTGTGAAATTAAGAATTAAAATTATAAGATGAAAAATTCTAATTATGAGATAAAAAGTTGAAAGTCAGGATGGAAGTCAGTTTTATGAAATTAAATGTTGAAAGTATGGCATAAAATGTCAAATAATGCGATAAAAAGAGGATTGAGATAAAAGTTAAACTTTAGATAAAAAGTCAAAATCTTGAGATATAAAGTTGAAATAAGTTAAAAAGTTGAAATTATGACAGTCAGAGTTATGATATAAAAGTTTGAACTATGAGAAAAACGTTGAAATTATGAGAAAAAGTAAAAATATAAGACAAACTTGATGTATTAATCTTTGTTGGTTTTCTCTGGGTTTGTGGTGTTATTTTTGATTTTATCCACCTCCCCCTTACCTTAAACCTAACCTTTTGGGTTCAGGTGCCTAACCCTAACTTCTCTGGGTTCTCCTTAGTTTGTGGTGTGTTAAATTAGTTTATCCCCCTCAGTAAATTTTGGATTTTTATTCATGAAATTCTTCTGTTGTGAAAAATCGCCACGTACCTTGACCTTGACAGTGAGTGGAAAATATACATCATTTAGTACCCCATTCAGGTTCTTGCTTGGGTAATGTACATCACTTCCCATCCGATCGTAGAGGTCGCCCCATTGTAGAGGTCTGCAACAGATGAGCCCAAAATGCCACACCATAGAGGCCTGCAGCCAGATCCTCCTGTGACAGAATGTCCTCAAGTCTGACCCAGTTTCAGGCTGCTGACCTAACCCTGACTCTTAGAATCTAACCTCTAATGAACGTTGAGTTAAATTTTAAAAATGTTGCGTTATTTGTCTAACCACATTGTGATATGCTTTTTTATGTGAGTGATTGTATTGCGATGATTAATGGGCTCATGATAACACCCCCCCTTCACCTCCTCTTACCTCTCTCCCAATCCTCTCCTTCTCAGGAGGATGCTCGTGCAGACGTGGTGGACTGCATCGTACGGGACATCCAGAACAGCCAGTGCCTGTTGAACGTAGAGTACTCAGGTGCCACCTGCCCTCACGTCACAATACAGTTTGGAGATACCAAGGATGACGTGGGTCTGGGCCTGGTCAAGGAGGGATTGGTCATGGTGGACGTGCGCAAGGAGAAGCACCTGCAGAAGATGGTGAGTGAAGAGCTTGGGAAGCTAAATTTTGAGGCCTGGTATAGAGTTTATCTAACAGGAGTGTTTCTTGTGACCACTTCCTGTGTACTTAAGGTGAACTTTAGTCTCTCCTCTGCTGTAGAACAGTAATGGCTAATTTTATCTTCTTATACTGGGCTATAACACCTAAACCAGAAATCTACCATCAGAAAGTGATGCTGAAAGTTTTGGGGTTTTTTTTTTTGTTTTTTTTTTGTTTGTTTTTTTTCTGAGGAGAATATGGAAACTATTCTTGACTTTTTGCCAGCTGCATTAAAGAAAGGTTAGACGTTTTCCTGTGTCAAAACAATTCTATATATAATTTTATTTCAGGTCAGTTTGAGTCATTTTAGGTACATTTTTGATTGATTTCCCAGCCCACTCTGGCTCTTTGTGCTTGAGCCAATAAATAAGTGTATCTATCTTCCAAACATTATCTATTTCCACCTTCCTATTTATATTTCAGTAGTTCATGTGGTTCACCATGGATCAATATTTTTGCCAAACATTATAAATAGACAATGGCATCAATTGATCAGGTAGCAAGTGCTTTTTCACTTGAAGCTCACAGTAAATGTTGAGCATTGTGACTGGCAAACAGGCCCCTAGTGTATCACTGGATGTTAAAAGGTCCGTGCTGTCTATGGCTTTCTGACAGTCCAATAATTACCAGCTTTTAATGCTAGCATGCATCTACCCACTCATTTCCTCCACAGTTTGTCATGTATGGATTATTTTTTGATAAATGACAGCCAGTATTGCCTGTAGGTTTGGTAATTTGAACATTGGTGAGACATGAAACCTCTCCTCACTTGTCAGTCTGCAGCCGTACAACATATACTTAAACAGCTCTACAATTTGCCTCAAATGGCGGCCATTTTGTCAAACCGAGAAGTGTTGCTCATTTACTTTCCCCTCATTATGGTAATTCTCCCTGCAGACTCAAAGCCGCTCTGTACATGAAAGATAAAGAAAAATGGAGGGTATTTATTCCTGCTGCAATTACCGCTTCCACACCACACAGATATTAGTCACTCGGCCATTTATTTAAGAATTCAAGCACACAAAGGAATGAGCAATATGACCACAAGCTCAGAGCCGTTCGTAAACGTAATGAAATGAACAAAGTAGAGGCTGGTGGGAGGCCAGAGTTTGTATTGACAGTCCTTTGAACAATTCATTCACACACATGGAAGCTCATTTTTGTACACGCTAAAGAGCAGCGATAAAAGCACTTCCCGCTTCCCAGTAAGTCAATAAAGCTCTGTGCATCATTGTAAGAGTGCTTTGACCTTTGACCGCCAAAGAGTAGCAAAAGACCATAATGCAGTCTCTGGGTAATGGACCCTATAGACCATGGACAGTGATTAAACCCTTCTCGCTGTACAAGTAATAGCCTTATAGACTGCACAGATTTAGGTTTTGTTGGATCAAATGGTTTCTCTTTCGTATTCAACAGCTGGGTCTCTCCAGCATTTTGCTTTTGCCTAGTCGGCTACAGACATGTATTTTGATCTCAAGAAAGCTTAAAAAGCTGCGAGTGTTGCCAATGTGCTTACAAGTGTGTTAAAGTAAGCTGTGCAGCGTTTCAGGCTGATAATTCCTCACATCAAGTCTGTTTCCACACTCAAAGCAGAACAAGATGAAGACACTTTTCAGACCCCCAAATGGAGTGAATTCATGGAAAGTATCAACCTGTTTTTGCTGTGTAATATGCTGCACTGACCATCTAGAAAAAGATGGAAAGATGATGTAAAGCACTTAAAATTGACTGGACCAACGTTGCTGAGATAGTTCAATTTGTGTTTTATATTAACATAATTATTATAAACTCTCTGAACTTATGTGATATTTTAGTGTTTTTGAGGTGTAGTTGTATGAGGCCATCATGGTGCATCCTTTAAGGAGAGACCTGACCTAGAACCTACCTGGAAGCCAGGCTGTACAGCTATACAGATGAGGTTGTTAGATTTAAGTTATTTTGTTTAAGTTAAGAAAAAATAGTCAAACATCTTTGGGATATCTCATGTCTGCTATATATCGAACCACTCTTTTTAGCACTGCTTTTTCATTAAAGCATAAGCAAACGTTCTTGTCTGTATAGTAGTATAGCCTAGTTTCCATACAGCTATCAAGTCATTTTGATACTTCAGCAAGCTTTGCACACCTGGATTGGTGAAATTTCTGCCATTCTTCTTTGCAAATCCTCTCAAGCTCAATCAGGCTGGATGGAGATCTCCATTTTCAGGTCTCTCCAGAGATAGTCAGGGCTCTGCCTGGGCCACTTTAGGACATTCAACCACTCCCTTGTTGTCTTGGCTGTGTACTTAGGGGTCATTGTCATGCTGGAAGGTGAACCTTTGACCAGGTCTGAGGTCCTGAGTGCTGCAAAACAAGTCTTCATTGAGGATATCTCTGGACTTTGCTCCTTTTAGCTTTCCTTCAGCACTTAACAGTCTCCCTGTCCCTGCTGCTGAGAAACACCCCCACAGGATGATGCTGCCACCACCATGCTTCACTGGTGGGATGGTATTTGGCAAGTAATTAGCAGTGCCTTGTTTTCTCCTAACATAGCATTTAGAATTGAGGGCAAATAGTTCAGTCTTGGTTTCATCATACCAGAAAATATTGTTTCCTCACAGTCTCAGAGTCCTTCAGCTGTTTTTTTTTGTTTTTGTTTGTTTGTTTCTTTGTTTTTTTGCAAACTCCAAGTGGGCTTTCATGTGGAGGAGAGGCTTCCATTCAGCCACTCTGCCATAAAGTCCAGATCAGTGGCATCACAACCCAGAATGTACTGCACAAAAATGGCAGGCTGTAGGTGAATCTATTTTCTAATTTACTCAAATAAACAGTAAAAACCTCACATGTTAATTTGAATAAAGTCAACATGTCTTCACTTGCAGGGTTCCTTTTAAAGGGGCAGCACTAACAGGCATCTTCTATGGCCAATTATATTGAATCAAACATCGCTTCAAAAAATCCAGAACTATGACTTTAATGTATTGGAGCTAAAGCAATAAAATTGACTGCTTGGTATCAATTTGCCTATAGTCTGAAAATGATCCTGCTACCATGCTGACATGCGATTACATGTCTCAGACATTTTTCATGCTGGAACTCATTATTCTCCCATCACTGCTTTTCAAACTTGAGGATTTTCTGCTGTTCTTTGTCTTCATAATTGAATCTTTTGTGTCCTGGACTTTCAGACAGACAAAACGAAACATGCCACAAAGTCACCTTGGACACTCAGAAATGACAATGAACATTTTTACTAATTTGGCAAAGCAATTAATAGCAAGCAACTAGGGATAAAAAAAAGCTTAATTGAATATTGTCACTTTTAATGGACTTGAATTTAAACTCTTATTGCCAATCAAAACTGATTTGATTGTTTCTCTGTCACTTTTCTGTATTTGATGTGTTTTGGAGTCGTGTTCTGCTTTGGACGGAGAATTTACAGTCCAATCTGTTCTTTTTCTTTTTTATTTGTTGACCTAGAGTCATTTGTTTGCAAGGCACATATCTGGCTCAAAGATTCATGAGCAGCCCCTGCAGCTGCTGCTGGTGTGACAACAGAAAATGTTATCTTGCTGGGGCAGCAAAGCCAAAAACTCTTCGAAGATACAACCTTTTGTTGACCTCTGGATCTGTGCCCTCTATTCTTCTCTTTTATAGAAAGTTCCCCTTGAGCTTTTGATAGCGTGGTATCCAGTCCAGCTCTTTCTCTCCTCTCTCACTCATCCAGACTATCAGCCTTCCTGTAAAAGTGACTTTTTGTCCCTACTATCTCCTCCATTTTAGCTCCATTCTTTATTCATTATCCATTCCAGGGGATTGGAACATGTTCATTGTAATCTGTACTCTGCTGCTAAGCATTGCATAACAGATGGGCTGTAATGTTCACTGGCACTTGAGCGCCTATCAATAGTGAGTCATAAGTGCACTGAAGGTTAACACCAGTCTTTGAGGATGGCATTGTCCCAAGAGACGCAAAGCAGCGAGGGATATTCGTCCATTTGGGGGTTTTATCTCTTCTTTCAAGTGCATAAGCCCTACATTCTCTGATGCCCAGTATGCACACCATATGGATGCCTATGCTGCAGATATACAACAGTATGGCGAAGGATAAACAGCTACTGTGGAAGTGTATACAAAAAGATGATCATATGGGTGCCGGCTGCTGGTTCCTGATTGGTGGAAAGTTGATTACGGGCAGGAAAGGAGGAAGTAGGTGGGTGGAAGCACAGTAAGCCACATTATGATTGATATGATGTACTTAGTGAGGGGAAACAGGGTGACCCGGAGGTGAGAATGGATGATAAAGCACAGGATTAAAGTATGACTGCTCTTTTGTCCTACATTATGGAATGACCCAAAAACTCTAAATCAGAGCACCCGTATACATTTCATATTGTTTTGTATCCTTTACACTGTATACGGTGACAATCAAGCAGATTTAATGTCATAGTATAAGCTTAATCTGTCATACATCTGGCAGTTGGTCGCCACGTGTTATTTATGAGGATTAGATTATCATCAGAGGGTGATATTATTGTTTCATAACCTGCACAGTGAAGGAAACGGAAAGAGCATTATGTGCTATACAATTTTTATGTGGCGGTAACTGTGCCATACAGTTTTCCCTCCCATTCTGCACCGTATTGTTTCTTAAAGATAGATCTCTCTGGTCTCCCACATCATAATACCCATCTCTTTCTGCTCTTCCTGTGTGTTTGCCACTACTCAGGCATTTCAAATTCAGATTTAGAGCCTGAGATTCCTGCTGAAATCAATTTGCAAACAAATATGAGGGAATTGGTATGTTTTCTAAGGCACAGGCCTGCTGTGTTCTCTAGATGGTCAGGTACAATTGGCTAAATTCTGTCATCATCCAAGGATCATAAATTAGCTGTTTCCAGGGTTCAACAATTGCATGTGCAGTAGATGGCAAGATAAGAGTGGAGTCAACCATGTCATTAGATCTGATTGCTACTATGCTCGCTGCTGTTCTTGAGAATGTGTGTCTTTATTTCGTTCTATAATCTAGCAAATATGTGAATAAGAGAGCATTGATTTTCTCCATCACAAAAAATGAGAATGAAAGTAAGTTTATAGTTTAATCAATACATGCAACCAGGCAGAGAGGATAACTGATACAAATAGAAGGAGAAACTTTATTACACAAATATCACTTTTAATTTAAGTATAGTTACACTGAAGTGTTATCACTTCAGATGTAAACAGCTGAAGAGTCACATTTTAAGGACCTTCCTTTATAAAATTCTATCTTTCTCATGCTCTTTCAGTTGTACTTCTTCTCCTTCAGATTATATTTATTTCTTGTCGTTTACTGTTCTTAACATGGATCACATTTCTGATGTACACCCTCCACTGTAACCTTGCAAACCAGATGGATACGCCCATTTCCTTATTTTTCACTGGCAATCCATCTTGCAAAGCTCCCGTCTGAACTGTTTGGGCCCTGTTAGAAAGTGACAGGACCAATCAGTGACGAGGGGCAGTACTTTCAGGCGCAGCAGAGTCATGACGTTAACAAGCAGCAGCAGGAGCTGGTGCAGTTATGGAGGAAGAGATTAGCGTGGATGCTGCTAATGCGCCAGTTTTGTCAGAACTTGACAACATTTCTTTGTTAAAAGAAGAACAAAGAACAGCAGTGAGTTGTTTTCTTTTTAAAAACGACTAAAGTCGAGTACTTACATGTCTATAGTCGCCATGTTTCGCGTTATTCCTCGGAAGCTGCGCACGCACAGCTCGATAGCGGCTACGTCACATATTTTGTTACTCTTATTGGCCCGTAGAGATGTGATAGGCAGAATGTTCACCCGATCACACTCTGAGTTTTTTTCAAATCCTCTGCCTTTTCTCAAACATTTCCTATTGAAGCTTTCCCAAATGGATGTGTGAAACAAATCCATCTGGTGTGTCAGGTTACCTCCACTGTGTTTTAACAAATTTTATCTCAGCTCAGTTTTTTGTGTCCTTATTTGGAATCATTTTGCAAATTCTGCTTTTTGACTTGTCAGTTGAAACATTTCATCCTTTTTAAAGCAACATTACATAACTTTGCCATCTTTAGTTTCAATGTTGATCAAACAGTGCAATAACTTTCAACACGGAGAACAACGTCTTCCTCTTAACCACAGAGTGTGCCTACTTCAGTGTTGACTTTGACAGCTTTTTAATTTAAGTCTTAAAGGTCACATGTTATACCATTCTAAGACAAGTTTATATTGGTCTCAGAGGTCCCCAAAACATGCCTGTGAAGTTTGTTGCTGAAAAAACACTCCAGTATTGTATGTTTGTGCATGTCTAAAAACCCCTCTGTTTCAGCCCTGCTCAGAACAAGCTGTTTTTTTTGTGTCTGCAGCTTTAGATGTTCATGGGCTGTCTAACTCCGCCCCTCCTAGGAAATGAATGTGACTTAATGGATGTGGCTCTTCTGATCAGAACATGAGGGCAGAACTTTCCCCCAAGCTGGGAGGGCCAACTGAACCTGGGGGCAGAGCTAACTCCCCACATTTAATACCATTAACGTAAAGGGCAAGAATAAAACCTTGATATGATATGTAGGCCATATCCCCCAGGTCTACCATAAACCCATATTGTTGTGTACGCATATTTGATAAATGAGATTCTTATGAATGTCTTATTTGGCTATGCCACCCTCTGTTTGTCAACATGTTAATGTTTCTGAGATGCTAACATGTCAGGTAATGGCAGTATTCGAGTTTTGCGACACTGCAGTTACACTCGGAGACCTTCAGTGGGTGCTAAAGCACGATATTTTAATTTCTACTATTGTTGCTTTAAAATGTGTTCAAGTTCTGATAAATCTTGGAATTTTGGCTACTTAATGTGAAATATACCTTCCAAAGTTGAGCTGTATACAGATGTGCAGCACACTATGTACAAGTGCTTCTTCTCTGGCTCTATATTTTGAGCGCTCCTCTCCTCCTCTCCTGCTCTGACCTGAGACTCACACACTGACTTCATGCCTTCTCCACCTCAGGCACAGTACTAAACCATCCTTAAATTGTCCTGGCACCATCAACTATCCACTGCTAGCATGGCACGTTGCCACACTGACACACACTCCCTCACTAAAACACACGCTCTCTCTCTGTCTTTGGAGTCTTATTTCTTCCTCCTTTCTACAACATCACTCAGTTTTTTCCTCCTCCTCCTCTGCACTCTCCTCTTTATCACTCCTTCTTGTTTACTCACCTCTGTACTCTCCATTCCTCTTCCTCCTCCATCTCCACCTTCTGCACATCCCTCCCTCATCTCTCTACCGTACTTGTCATTATTACTTTTTCTCAGCTCTGATATTCCCTCACTCACAAACCCGTCCCTCACTTCTTTTTTTAACCTTTGCCGTTCCTGTTATCCACACTGAGTTTGAACACTCTATTTAGACGACAACAGGAGGTGACTCTTTCGCTTTTGCATGCTCTTAATTTGCATATTGTCTTTTAGTGATATGTCACGATGAACAATAATCCCCAGGAATTAAAGTGAAGAGGCACTCAGATCAGACCCGATGTTAGCCTCATAATGAGCTGTGATTTAAATTGCTGTTATCTTCAATTATTTAGAACTTGTATCAGCCGATTCTGCCCTGTGAACCCTCACTGGGTTGACAGTAATGCCTGTCTTTTATAATTCCAAGAGAAGGCACAAAGTAGAGACACACAAAATGAGAAAATGTGCTTTAAGGGTGATATTTAAAAGAGACAATGAACAAAGTAGCTTCTTGACAGATAATTCGATCCACTAGAAATGTTTCTTTCTACCTGATTGGTTACACAAGTTCTAAGCACCCACAGCAGCTACCTTTTGACCACAAAGTCTTTTCCTTTTTTGTGGCAGATGTAGCTGAAATGAGTCTGTCATGACAGCTCAATTGGAAGATGGCTGTGTGGTTAGAAGCACTATCTTTTGTGCTCGGCTGCCTCTAAACAGTGTTTTCTGTCAGCGGCTGCTGAACGACATGACTGATTCGAGCTCTGGCAGGCCACCGGGGTGCTCAGCATCTCGCCCAGTCACCTCCACTAACTGACGGCGGTGCTAGCCCCCCAAAGTGCATTAGAGGTACAAGCTAATAATCTCCTGTTTGCTAATTACAAGTCAATTACAAACACGGAAGACTCTGTCACTTCATCGCCAGCACAATTATTATCAATCACCAACAGGGACGTGTCCTGCTGTATCGACCAGGGCAGACTTTCCATTCTGCTAAAGAGGCGCAGAAGCACCTTAGACTAATGTTTGTAAAGACATGCTTAAGATCTTTATCAAAAAGTTTCAGCGTGTGTCAGCAGAAGGCTCACTCCAGGAAAACAGCTGTGAGGTGGCTCCCTAAGAGCTGCAGATGAGAGCCCTGGAATCTTTAATTACCCAGTAGCCCTGTGGGAAATGTGGTTTTATATTTTAGTTTTGCCTTTCATCCTCTCTATTGTTGCTGAGTTTACTCTGAGGCCTTGCTTTTCAAGTAGTAGCTTTGAGGGGCCAGAAGTGCAGTCCTTAAGTGCTGCCTCACATGAGATGCAGGTGAGGTTTTTTAAATTAATTTCTTTGCATACACTGCCTCATGGGTAGCGTAGTTTTCTTCCAGCTTGCAATTAGAGTCCTCTGTGTGGTTGAAAGCGCAGCGGTTTCACTGCTCTGTAATCGTGTTAATGGGGGTTGAAGCTGCACATGAAGACGTAATGGTGTTCTTAGAAGTGTAGTCACACCTAGAGACGCTCTCTAGGAATCTATACAGGAGATCAGGAAGGAGGCTCACACATGCAGACATGCGCCTCCGGGGACAGCTTGTTCCATTTATCAAAGTGCAGTTGCACTGTTTGCTCCACACAGTCTATAGGAAGGTGGATCATGCGACGGAGACTGCTACTGCCATGTTGTAAAGGTTCTGGTTTGGACGCTGATGATGTGCCTCATGGGAGTTTCGGTGTTTCCATACAGTAGGATCTCTGTAACACAATGAGGCCTCATGGGCAAACAATGCTTTATGTTGTAGCTGGGGTTGTCATCGCTTACGAGTTGTCCTTGAGCAGAAAGGACAGACAAGAGAACATGTGTGGGAGGTCCCAATTGGTCCACCATGCACACTCAGTTTTAAGTATTCATCTGAAAGGGGTAAAGTGAAACGTACACAACAGGTCTTTTAAAAGAACACAATAATACCACTCAGACATGTCTCATTAAAGGACGTTTTAGTGCCAATTGCGACCACTTCAAAATCTCGCCAGGTGGCACAGGAAGTTGGCCACCACTCAGACATGTCTTATTAAAAGACACTGTACTGCCAGTGGTAACCATTTCAATATCTCGCCATGTGGCACAGGATGTTTGCTTAATGCTTAAATGAAACATCCGATATACTTCAAATTTCACATGTATGATCAGGGTCTTCCCCTTTACACATTTAAATGTTAATTACATGGTTTTGCTATAGCGCCCCCTACTGTAAGACAGCAGTAGCACCTCTTACATAATGTGTCTTTAAATTTTACATGCTAAATAGTCCGAGCTGATCATGTCTTCATAACAGCATCTTCCTTTGTCATACTGCCACCGACTGTTTAGGGTAAGTAACACCTCATACACTAAATGCACTGTGCTCATTTTTTAACTTAAAACCCTCCTGGGAGGATCTACATGGCCTGTTGCAGCACACTGCACAGGTTTAGGAAAACCGAACTTTTCCCACATTCCCGTGGTTGCAAAACACCCCATATCTTAAAGTGAGTTTAAAAACAGTTCAGATTGCATTGCTGTCTTCACCTTTATCACTGCCATTATTATTTTTTTTAATAATAAATTAATGCTGGTCTTTGTTATAATAAGGTATAGTCTTTATTATAATATTAATGAATAACTCTGGTCTATTATAGGCCACAGCAGAGTGTACAGTCTACACCTGCCCTCTTTGTTAAGCGTCTTGAGATAACTTTGTTTATAAATTTATCGATACAAACAAAGACTGACTAATAAAGCTGCTGGTAGCAGACAACAAAGCTTTCATATTTTTTCGTTTCTATCCTTCAGTGTTGATGTTCTACCCTCAAATGCTACGAGTTTAAAAACATACCTGAGTAAAAATTTCTACAAAAGCAGAACAAAGTAGGTGGCTTGCTGTTTGTGTGTCAGGGTGTAGTAAGTCAGCACCCTATGGTTCCTGACACGGTGCATCACTGTCTCCTCCCCAAACCTTCCTCACCGTGTCATCTTTAAACGACTTTTAGCCGAAACCAGACCACCACTCGACTGACTCCCAGGTCACTGCCCTCCCTGTTCAACCGCAACGTCTGTCACAGCCCATCAAGAACCCTCCACCTTGTCCTGAAAAAACCCCACAGGGTACGTACAGACAGATACACAGTCAGCCAGCTTCATGGCCGTGTTGCAGCATGACTGCTCCCCACCAACGGCTCAATACCTAATTTACAAGTAGAGTTAGAGATGCAGCTTTTTAATGGACATTTTCTGCTCCCCTCTGACACATATCCCCCCCCCCAACACTCTGAGGGACAGGAGCTGACTTACTATGTCCTAGCTAACACGCGCCACATCCCAAACGCCGCCCAGTCTTCTGCAGTAGTATACTAGGGGTGAGTGGAGGACAGCAAGGAAGGATGGAGGCTTTAGTCAAACAAACTTGAGTATGTTGACTTGTGTGAGATTAGGAAAAAGGCACTGAACTGAAAGAGAACAAAACTCTTCACTCAGCCTATAGAAAACTTACTGTTCGTGTGACGTATTTCTATGATACATTAGCTTTTACATAAGACTTGTTTTCTTTCCGCTGCCCCTGGGAGAGCGCTGAAGAATGTTCTCTGTGATATCTGTTGTTAGGTCTTGCATTTGTTGTGTGTTTGTGTGCATGTTTTTCCATGTGTGTGTCCTTAACTCCATGAACCCATGCTGGTGGGCTTGTCAGGCCACGTTCCTGCCAAAGCGCCTGATCTTCTCCGACAGCCACGCTGGGGGGGAGCGGCGTGCGACATGGCAGTTTACCTCGGTTAGGGACAATGACACTCACACATGATGTACATATAAGGCTTTTTTCTTCAGAACAGATGTCCATGAAATATGTGGAGGGTTTTTTTCTGAAGGAGCAGTCTCCTGTAAAGTGATTTAAACTCAGACCGTTGTCCACGTGAGTCCACAAGTTTATATCTGCAGAGAGCTGACAGTGACTGCTGCAATAAAGACGGTTGTGGTCGGTCATTGACAGCTTGGAATGTTTTTGTTTTTGAGAAATAGAAGAAGAGGAGAAAATGGGGCATTGAACAAGTTAGCTTCTAATTTAGGAGAAATTAAACAATAGTTGCAGCATTTATCGTTTGGGGTGTCAAGATTAATCGCATTAATCACAATTGACAAAGATCAAAAAGAAGTGCTTTATTAATATCCTTTTAATCGTGATTGTCATGCGCTATTGTCTCTTTTTTTGGTTAAGGCCTGTCAGCACCACCCTGCAGCCAAATTAATGTAATTCCACCAATACTCCTCCTAACAGCTCAGTGGACAAATCGACTTCAGCTTGTATTTCCAGGTATTATTTGCTTTTTTTTTTTTTACATAGACGGAGACATAACAAGTTACTTTTCTGTGGTTAAGTTCATGTTAAACCTTAAATGTACCCATAAAAGCTGGTCTGTATTCAAACAGGAAGTCAGTTAAACACAAAAAACAGTTTGAATGGCAAACTGGTGTCATTTTAAGGAGGTGTATAAAATTGAAAGTAAGACACCACAAACTGCACCGCATTTATAAATTATTATGCAAATTATATTTTTCTCTGATTTTCCTAAATAGTCGATGCAAATGATAGTCAGTAGAATCTGAAGTCATCAACCATTAGAGCATAATTCAAATTTTACTGAACAAATGTGCCAATGATAACTATTTTTTTTCCAAAAATTAAAAAAAAATCAGAATTGACTTTTCCAAATTAATTATGTACAACAGAGTTTCAAAACATTTCATAGATTGTAAAGAACTGAAAATGGTCTTTTATTGAATTCGCAGCATTAGGAGGTCATATTTCTGGAGTCAAAAGCTATTTTGAGCAAAAAATATCTTAACAGGCCAAGTTACATGCTAACATAGGACCCCTTCTTTGATATTACCTTGACAATTCTTGCATTCATTGAACTTGTGAGTTTTTGGAGAGTTTCTGGTTGAATTTCTTTGCAAGATGTCAGAATATCCCCCAGAGCTGCTGTTTTGATGTGAACTTCCTCCCACCCTCATAGATCTTTAGCTTGAGGATGTTCCAAAGGTTCTCAAAAGGGTTGAGGTCATGGGAGGATGGGGGCCACACCATGAGTTTCTCTCCTTTTATGCCCATAGAAGCCAATGACACAGAGGTATTCTTCGCAGCATGAGATGGTGTATTGTCATGCACGAGGATAATTTTGCAACGGAAGGCACAGTTCTTCTTTTTGTACCGTGGAAGAAAGTGGTCAGTCAGAAACTCTATACACTTTGATGAGGTCATTTTTACACCTTCAGGGATCCTAAAGAGACCTACCAGCTCTCTCCCCATGATTCTAGCCCAAAGCATTACTCCACCACCTCCTTGCTGAAGTGGAAGCCTTGTCAGGACATGGTGACCATCCACCAACCATCCATTACTCCATCCATCTAAAATCCAATTTGCATAATAATTTGAAACGTGGTGTAAGGAAAACCCAAGGAGGGTCAGGGTTAGGCACCTAAGCCTTAGAGTTAGGGTGATGGTAAAAGGGAGGGGCATAAAATAAAAAATTACACCACAAACTAAGGAAAAACCCCAACAAGTGTTCGTATGTCACTTCCTGCCCAACAGTTGAGGTCGCCCCATTGAAGAGGTCTGCAGACAGATGCCTCAATCAGGGAGAACTCTTGAGACGCCCCTCTGATTGTCAAGGGGGCAAATTAGGCATAAAGTGGGGCTTTAAATCATGTAGTGGTCAGCCTTACAGAACCTCAAGCTGGGGGGCTGTGTCTGAGTTCTGCAGTTTCAAAATACATCTCTTGGTAATGCTATGCAGCTTGCCAAAACAGGCTTATTGTTCACAGAAATCTTTATATATATTTAAACCCTCCTATAGTCGCTCATCTCTTTCTCTCTCTTACACAAACCCTTCAGTGCATTTCTCTGGTTAGCTTTACTTCCCATATGAACAGCTCCCCATATCAAGCCACACATGCGATGTTCAGTCGAAAGAGACTCTTATGCTGAAACCCTGGCTTCCTCTCCATTTTCCATGCAGTATTCATGCACTGGCATGTTGAATGAGACACATCTCACAGGCCTTGACACTGCTCAGCCAGGCACACTTAACTTAAAACAATGCAAGCTAGAGACATAAAAGCCATTATGTTCCACCAAATGCTCTGTCGGCAACCTGTCTGGTGCAGAAATTTCTGCCTTTCATGGAGTTACTAGTAGACAGAATGAGCAGGCAGAGGAGTGAGACTGAAATGAAATTTGATGAGGATTCAGAGAGCAGCGCAAAGAAACAAAGACGCAATGACAAAAGAAAGTCAGCCGCTGTTCTTTTTCTTCACAGTTTGACTGGGAGGCTGTGTGTCTGATCGTCATTGCTGTTAATGAGAAAAGCTCAACATGCGTGGAGGACTAACCTCTTTGTTCCCCTTCTGCTCAGCTGGTTTTAATGTCACCTGACGTCCCGTATCAGCAATGAGGACTAACACGGCACACACGCTAGATCTTTGATTACTCTCTTGATTTTTGTACATGTCCCTCTGAAATCTGCTTTCACTGACCCTTTCTCTTTTTTTTTCCCTGAATGCTGTGAAGTCAAAAAAGGTGGCAGCCCACCTACGCACCAGACGTGTGCAACCTGTCAGAGAGCTGCCCCGTTAGCTCTCGCTCAGATCTGTCACTTTCACACCACGCTAACCAGAACGCCACCTGGGCACGGCTCGCAGGCCGGTGTGGGGAAACGCGTTGTCCCCGCTCGCACTCTCAGGCAGACAGATTCACAGCGAGCCAGACGCTCCGACGGGTGCCAAAACACCAGACCCACACCACCTGTCCTTCACATCACGGAGACATTCACACTGACACAAAGTCTCCCGCCAACAAAGTTACCTGATGTATTAAAACTGACCCAGACAGCAGCTGTTAAGACTTATTTTCCCCATGAATGTGTGAAGAACATCAGATATTTGTTTTCTACTCACTGAATGCAGCGATAAATTCACTCGTTTGTGAACTGTTGGCGTGAAATCGCTCTGAATTGACTTCTCTAATCAGTTAGAGTAGTTTTGTTGCCGTCTGAGCAGAGTTAAAGCATGCTAAGAATTAATCACAACACATTTACAAACTGTATCCTCCCTCAGAAGACCGGCTTACTCTCAGTTCCTGCCAGCGTCTGTGACCACTGCTCATGGCGTCTGTCTTGCATATTGGAGCTCTGTAAGGTCATCCAGACAAGCCCCCAGTAAAACCATAGCCTTCTGCCCACCCAAACCCAGCTCCAAACTGGATATTTTCCTCTGCTTGTGCCTTCTTCCATTATCCTCTTTTTGTTGTTTCACATTCTCCTCCTCAACATAATCTGCTTTAAGCTGCTTCCTTGTTGGCTTCTCGCCTTGAACATTTCCTGACAATACTCCATCATCCCGACCTCTTTCCCGGCCTCCACATGTATTTAACTTTGCTCTTGTTTCCCGTGAAGAGAAACATTTCTCTCCTTTGACACTTGAAGTCTTCTCCAGATGACTTTTCGCTTCTGTTTGTGCACTAAATGAGCCATTATGCCTCCCCGCTGGAGCCAATAGAGACGTTGTGAAAGAAAGATCCGGGAGCCGGATATGAGGACTTGTTCACAGCCCTGAAGGCAGTCATCATCTGTGCTCAGCTGCTTACTGATTGGCTGTTGTGTGACAGCGAGTACAAGTGAGCAGAACAGTGAAAGACGTGGCGCCCTCCCGATCGGAGCACAAAGAGGCACACCGTAATCATTTCAGCACGGCAGCGTACAATTTTGTGTGTATTGTGCTGTAGTGCTCTTCACTTCTTTTCCTGGATACTTCACATTTTGATGCTCTCTCTCAGCTGTGTAGAGTTTCACAAAAAGGCAACTGAATTTATTTTATATTCTCTTAAAAGTTGAGCTGGGGTTTGGATTCTCAGAAATCAAATTTTTCTTTTTCTGTGAAATATTGATGGATGCACTTTGGCAGGTATGAAACCCTCTCCCACATCGTGTTAGCCTCCTCTAGCTCCACAAGGAGAGCCAGCTGAAACTGCCACAGGCCCTCGCAGCTCCCCTCCACGGCCCAAATGGCATCAGTGGCCTTTTGTGCCCAGAAAATATCAGCGGCTGGCTCCTCCATATGGTGACATCTGCCCAATGGGACCAAGATGCCATATTCCAACTCCTTCCAAAAAAATCACTCCTTTAGTTGGCTTTGATGGATGACTTCTGCAGCCACTGCACTTTTTTCCTCCAGCCGCTGCACACGCGATCCCTCAGACGGAGTGGCCGCGGTGTCCAGCTGCAGGTCTGTTATCTTGGCGGTGCCATGTGGAAGCATAGCTATCAAATCAAGCTACGAGCACGAGCTGGCTAAGCAATTAAACTCCAGAGCCCCATCCACACTCGACAGTTTTAACATCTGGCATCCTTGTTCTGGTGTGTGCGTCTGAGTGTGAAAGCCAGCTCATCTGCTGCTATAATAAGCTACAAAACACGGTGCACAATTGAATCCATTACAACAACACAATGACTCTTCTTTACTGGCTGCGTCTCTCAAGTGACTTTCGCTCTTCTTGTGTTTCTTTAGTCAACTTCTTCAGCGAACTACAAAGACTTAAATGGTCATAATTCAAGTATCTTTGCACTGCCTCCGTCATCCACAGACAGGAGGTGAGTGGGATGTGGTCAGGTTTTATCAGGGTGGAGGGGAGGTGAACTGTGTGTGAAGTTTGATCACTCTGAATCAACACTGACAGCGTAACGGCCGAGGACAGCTCCACTTCGAGCTTTCCAAGGTCCAAACATCAACGTTTGCTGTTAACGTCTAACCAAACACTGCCACTCTCTCTCTCTGTCTTTCTTCCTCTCCACCCCCACCTCTTGCCCTATGACTCATCACTGGTTCATTCAATGAGGCTAAATGGCTGTTCTAGCAGAAGCAGTCAATATGCTCAACTCTGCACACTGGCTTCCTCCTGTCTCTTCCTCTGACTCCTTTCGTATTGTCTGTACTCTCTGTCTTTTCTTGTTATGTATGTCCAGATCTTTGTGTGGAGCAAAACAAACAATAGCATCTATAATAACCAAGTGTATCAAGTTTAATGCCTCTAAAGTTGAGGCAAAGCTGATTATAATTTAGGGAAAAAAATGCATGCAAGTATCCCATTAATGTGACAGTTTTTTAATGAAGTCATTTTTCCTAATAAAATGTCACTCATCTCGTCACTCAGTAAACGCTTAATAACCTAATTATATCCTGTTTTCAGACAGACTAATGAAGATACTCAATGAGAGGGGAGAAATACCTGTCTAACTTGTCACAGAAATCTGACTGAATTTGTCTACACTTGCATAATAAAGAATATTTCTTGTTAATGGGAGCTACATTTCAGGAGCTCCCATTAACAAGGGGCAAAAGTTGAAAGAGTCAAAGTAACAAACTGATCCACAATTCTAACTATGTTAAAAAGAAAATTTGTTTTGTTAGTCACAGAATAAAAGAAAAGATCCAAGAACTTTGTTGTGTCAGCTTCCTTTAGTGGGATTTTTCAACTTTGCTTTGTTTTGTATAATCAGAATTTGGGAAAACCAGCTAATGTGGAATGGTGTTGCGGCATTATCAAAAAAGTACCGATTTTTTTTACCCTTAGAACCTACAATGCCGTATATAAAGTATTTACCCTCTTGGGTGTTTTACCCTTTAATTAATTTATAAATCTGTCATGGTCAATATAATTTGGCTTTTTTGACAAAAAATAACTCTTTAATGTTAAGTGAAAACATTTCTACAAAGTAATGTTGATAAAATTCTTCTTCTTTTCAAAATGCTCAAGCTCTATCAGGTTGCAAAGGGATCGGGCATGAACAGCCCTTTTCAAGTCCAGCCACAAATTCTCTATTGAGGTCTGGGCTTCGACTCAGACACTCCAGAACATTCACCTTGTTGTCTTTAAATCAATCCTGTTTAGCTTTTGCTGTATGCTTTGAGTCACTGTCTCTCTGGTAGTTCTCCTGCAGACTGAATAAGATTGTCCTCCAGGATTTTCATATATTTTGCTGCATTTATTTTACCCTCTGCCTTTACAAGCCTTCCAGGGCCCTACTGAGAAGCATCCCCACAGCATGATACTACCACTACCATGCTTTATATTCCTCTAATTTCTTGATGATGGATTTAACTGAACTCTGGGGATGTTCAGTGCCTTGGAAATTTTTTTGCACCCATCCCCTGACTTAGACTTTTCAATAACGTTTTATCAGAGTTGCTTGGAGTGTTCTTTTGTCTTCATGCTGTAATGGTAGCCAGGAATAGTTATTAACCAGTGACTGGACCTTCCAGAAACAGGTGTCTTTATACTACAATCACTTGAGACACATTCCCTGCACTACGGTGATCCCCATCCACTAATTGCCGTCGTCTGAAATAATGCTGTAGTCTGCCTCACCTCCAATTTCCACATACAGCGAATGCGCTGCAAACCGCTGGCGAATTGTACTGCGGAGCACATTGCTCCCTCTCTAGTCTATCAGAGCATTTCCACAGCCGGTGCTCCAACGGCAGCGGCGTGTGCCTGGACCGACAATTCGTTCCGCTTCGTTTGAGATACACTGCAGGTCTATTTTCAGTGCCGGCTGCTGCCAAACCACTTCCATACCCGTCGATCAGAAAGCTCCAGGAGAGGAAGTCACAAGTGTAGAATATCCGGTTTTTTCAAAATACAACACAATGCACGGACTCCTAATCGTAAATCATCACTATATCAACATTACGTCTCATCCTGCAGCAAGAGCAAAGGGTCACCAAGAGATCAGTGGGTCAAAGAGCTACAACGGCGCCATTGATGAGGAAAAGTTACCTTTTGAGGATATTTAGCCAAAGAATTTTATATAAAACCACAGATCTTTTAAGCAAACATTACCTTTTAACTTTCTAATGTACTCACCCAATGGTGGAAGCAATAATATCATGGACTTACACCGGAAAGGATGATAAATTAACCCCAAAAGGTAAAATAGTCCGCTGTTGATATACTATTCCTGCATGAACTCGTAGTTCTCCCGTGATCTGTTCCTGCTGATCAGGGCTGCGCGCCGCGGCGCAGCTCTCTAGACTCGCTTCCAGTAGGCGAGGTCACTCGCTTTCGGTCGGACCAAACCCGTGGCGCTTCAGTGTGCAGCACAGTCGTCCTATGTGGAAATTGCGGGTCAGTGTTGCCTTCATTGCTCATGTCATCTGACATTGTCAGTACTTTAGACAATTTTGTCATCCACCCACTTTGCCTTGTGGCAAAGTTTTTTTATCCCAGTTTTTATCGTTCTACATGTTTATTTTAACGAATCCTGTTAAAGTTCATCAGTCATGTGTCTTAATGTGTTCATCCAAAACATGCTTACGTCTTTTTTGAGGTTAAAGTTTTATGTCTTTATGGCTGTCAGTTTAGAATTTTTGCCACTTAAACACACATGGAACATGGGAATGTCAGCCAGTAGCTCCCAGAAGGCCTCCTGTGGACTTGATTATAAATTGCTGCTACAAAGCAGCTAGGTGTTAGCCTGGGGCTAGCAGGCATGAGAGGGTATGAGAGCCACTTATCTTCATCGGCTCTTTCAGTGTGAGTCGTAGCATGAAGCGCAAAGTGATGCCCTGCACACGCTGGAGAAAGCACTGACCTCAAACGGCGGGACAGCAGTGATGTGGCTTCATGAGTGCCGTATGCTTCTTTCACATGTTTGTGCATTCCCCGTGCACTTCAGCGACACAGCCGCTCTGCGTCTGTGAGTGTTGTCCTAATCCTGTTGACGTTCACAGAACACTGAGTGCTTTACATCCAGTTTTACTGAGAGGATGAGCAAGCACATTAAAAAAGAAAACTTGTGCAAAAAGAAAAAAAAAAATTCCATGTAAGCACTTGTAGGAAACGTGTTGAGGGGCAGAGCAGGTTGAAAGGATGCATTGATTCACCTTAATCCTTTAAAATCCTGAGTGTTACGCACTGATGTGATATGCTAATGACTCTTCTCTTCCTGCCCTAGGTGACAGAGTACCTGAACAGTCAAGAATCTGCCAAGAGTGCCCGGGTAAGTCACTTCACTCTGATCTCTTTGTCTTTTCATTGGCGTCCTTTATAACCACGCTTTGTCTGTCTCTCAGTGGGAATCTAATATTATTGAAACAACAATACATTACAATGCTAATTACTTTTCTACACTAAAAAAACAGACACAAATTGTCTTTCCTCTTTACTGCTTTTTCTCTCTCACTCTGAAGAAGCCACACATTACATTGGCAGCCACCATTGTCCCATATGGATTGCTGCCCACAGTCTGTGCAGGTCCATACTGTGAAATTGGGGGGCAGGGAAGTGTGTGAAAGAGTACAGCGGGGATAGAGAGAGAGGGGATAGAAGGCGGCACATCACACAAAGGCTTCTGTCTTATGATGATTCAAGTCCCAGAACATGAACTGTGCAGCTACATAAAGGGAAAACAGGAAATTAAAAATAAGTACATAAAGGAATCTAATAATAATGTTTTTTTATAGAATAAGTCTGATCTCACTTTTTTCTTTTGCAACAAATGCACTAAAAACAACTGAACTTATATTGATCATATTGACGAGTATTGATTGTGTTGACAAAGCCTCCTACACTCATTTCCGTCTTCTATACAGCTCAATTATAGTCCAGAAACTAGTACAAACACATCAATATTCCTTCATTAGGTGATTTATTAGCTGTCTATCACAATTTGTGAGCATAAATATCAACTTGAGCACTAAAAATGCCTATAAAGCTTGTTCTCTGGGGGCTCCATTTATTTCTTTTCTATAAACTACAGTTTGCAGCCACTTTGGGATTTTTTCAGCTTCTTAAATAAAACTCTGCATGTAATCAGTGGGTTAAGAGTTTGGATAAGGAGTGGAAGGTAAGATTAAGCTCCTGTGAGGAGTTCATTGGTTATGAAACAGACTGAAATGAACAGTGACACCTCCTTATGATCTACAAATACAAATAAAATCATCTACTTGTAAGGTATGGGCGTAGGAACTTATATGTGCTGTGCCAGAAGAGAGCAAGAACAAAGTCACTTGCTAGCACAAAAGCAATGCATGGAGCATTGCTCCTCTATACACACTGATGTTGAGTTCTAGCTCATTTTCTTTAAAACAAGCTCAATTATTGCACACTGTCCTTTTGCACTAACAGGGAAGATGCCCAGATTTCTGAAGTGAAAGCTGCAGAAGTTTCCAGTTCTATGGACCAAAAAAACAGTAAAATGTGGTCATAATGATATACTAAATGGGGACACTTAAAGTTTCATGTAGTTTGCCAATCAAACACAGCCTTACCACCTTATTCTGAGACTTTTCTGTGTTAACAACTCGTCAGTAATAAAAACACTGAAACCAAAGGGCCAATAATCACCAAAATAGGTCATTAACATGACTGCTATATAACCATTCATTGGCAACTCTTCCTCTCTTCCTTTTCTTGTGCCAGACTCACTAATCTTTTGCACTTTGTTACCAGAAATTCTGGACTCAGGACATTTTATTTCACATCATTTTATCTTTTTTAGAATATTTTCCGTCAAAAAGCTGCCATGGTGCTGCTACAAGTTTTTGCTACTGAAAAAAAAACCTTTCCTGCTGTTGTAACTTCCCATGAAAACCATATAACTGGCAAAATGCAAGTTGTCTTCTATTTTGAAGGAACAGTAGACTACTTTTAGGAAATGCCTGAGTTTAGCGTTAGCACTCTGCTGCTTGTCAAAAAGCGTGTGGGCTAAGGACAAAGCAATAAACATTATGACTTTTTTGACAACTTCTCAGTTTGAAATATGTCAGGGGAAAGTTTTAAGTCAGCCTGTAGTTTAACAAGAAGCAGCTCTTTTTTTAAATTCATAGTAAAAATCGGGGGCATTTCTGGGGACGTCACATGTCGGGGATAGGTCCTTTAAAACAAACAGAAATCAGGGATGTCTGGTCACCCTTCTAACAGGAAGTGGCAGTTTAACTGCCTGTTTTCTTTTTCTTTTTTTACAGCAAGTTCTATACAGATGTTAGGTGATGATTGGAAATTGAAGGCTATTTTCACCCGCTATTAGATTTATCCAACTTTTAACTTTTTAAAATTTTATGTTAACATTTTTACCTTAAAGAAAACAAACTTATTTTGCCTTGAATTCCTTTGTTCTTGATTGAAATCTGCTTCAATTGCCAATAACAGGTTAGCTGGCTAGCAAATATTAACATTAGCTGGGATGCTAACGGTATAACATCTGCTACGTCACCAATGTGGTGTCCATTTAGGATTGGAAGTGTCCCTCCTTCCACACTCAATCTTTGGCTGTTTTTAGTGCCCATAGTGAGTTTACTTCTCTAAGTGAAAGCCCTTCATGCACTTAAACTTAAAAAGTTTAACATTTAGTACAGAGGTATGTGATTTGGAACACACTGTTGGTTCTAAAGTGGCCGATGATGTCAGATGGTACCAGCTTAGCCAATAGAAAAATTAATCTATGTTAGCTTTGTTTTCATCTGTAAAGGGTGCTTACAATGCACATTTCTAACACAAAATATAATATCTAAAATTTAGTGCAAAAACATTGAGTCAGACCTTCATTATTCAACAACACTTGTAAATGCCAATATGCATCACTTTTGAGGTGGTCAGAGGGTTTAGTTCCACTTCAACCCTCTGAACTGGCGTGTACGACAAAAAGTGACACAGGGTTATAAAAACTCTTAACTTGAACCACAAACTATAGCCTTTTACTTTTTTCCCTCTTGGAGCCAGCAGTTTTGCTGTTCCAATGATGCTAGCCATGCCTTTGTAGCTCTTACAAAAGCTTTTCCAACGATCCTGGGACTTGGGCGACTTTCAGGGGTATTTAAAGATTAAAGTCACACCTATAAATCCATAATTGAATGTGTTTTCATCCATTCTTTAGTCCATTTTTGATCATTTCTGCAGCTAGTGGCTAATGCTAAACACCATTTTTGCAAACCTAAATGCTTTGTGACGGGTTGTGACAACCAGTGTCAGGCTGTTCCTCCTTTGCACCATGCTTTTTAAAACAGAGCATGTCTTTACACTTAAATCATGCAGGAGACAGCCTGAATAGCTCATAATGGAGAGCCAGAGAGCATGTGTTACTGCACACAGGGAATGCTTTGAATAATGGTACAGATGAGCCAATACAAATATGTGCAAGGACTTTTTGTAAAGATGTCAATATTTTTAAGATTTTTGTCACAGAAGGACTATTTTTTCAGTTTTTGGTCCTCAAGAGAGGGAGAGCTAGTTTTTCTGTCTATAGTCCCCTAACTTTTTTAAAAATCAAGCAACATTACTGCAACACACACATTCTTAAAGGCCAGGTTGTCCTGAAGGAAAGGATGTTTAGAGCTCGAGAGTGCACCAAAGGGCTGATGTTTTACACGGTTTTTAACACACAATAAGTCCAGGTGAGACAAAATGGTTAAAAAATAGCTTGGGCTTGAAGAGTTGAAGAGGCAAAACTAACTAGAGTATCTCTTGCAACTGGTATGCTTATTGTTGAAAAGTAAATTTTACAGCATCCCATCAATATTTCAGAATCAGTCCTTTAATACCTGAAACTGATGCAAAGGGGTAGAAGTTCCTGTATACAAGTCCAGAAGTATGGCTTTTTTCAAGCAAATCTTTAGAACTATATAATGTGAAGTATGATCTACACATGTGCAGGACTAAATCAGCAAAGAGAAAAGACTTTGGCCACAGAGGGTGCAAAAATCCTCAAAAGTCACTCACAGAAGCTTTAAGGACTGAGTTGAAGGATTTTGGTCACTTTGTTGAATAGTTTGACAAAAACTACTGCATATTTAAGAAAAACGTGTCTAAAAGCCTGAGTTCTTCACTTGTTGCTGCTCTAAAGTGTTAGAGTCCTGTTTGCAAAGGCCAGATCACTTTTTATCATCAGACTTTGACAAGAAATGTGTTTGTACATATTAAAGTTGCCTTCCCCAGGAAATCCCTGGAGCCTGTGTCAGCACGTGGGTCCAATTTTGTTTGCACTCATGAAAATGTCAAGCAAGATGGCTTAGAATCCTGGAGGAAGCATTCCCTGGTTTGCTCTTTTAGTTACCAGGTAGTTTTGACAGCATGTTGCGACAATCAGACAGCAAGACTTTATCACAGTTAAAATTCGTGCCATGTTTCAGGGTGTCAGCGAGGAGGAGGAAAAGATAGTGAGAGACGACTATACATGCAAATGTCTTAACTCACTCATTCATACTAATAACTAGTGCTAATTAGCGCAGTCGCTAATTAGCTGTGAATCACAGCATTAAAAGCTGAGCGCACATGCTTCTAAGAGCCAAAAAAAGAGCTACTCCAAACACAGAAGCCCCCCTGAGACCGCACAGTTTCTATCACATTTAAATAACCAATACGGTTCCTGAAGCCACTCCAAACTACACTCACACTTGGCCAAAAGCAGCGTAATAAAGGCGGCATTTAGCTGGGAAACGCATGTGATGGTTTATGAGGCGATGCGGGAATGTGAACGTAATGGAATAGGAGAAGTAATAGACTGGGTGGTATTTGAGGCGCTCGGGGCCCCCAGCTTGGATGGGCGAGCACAAAGAGTTGGATTAAATGGTGATGATGAGGAGGATGATGCAGTCGCCTTCACACCAGGCTGTAAAAGCACTGATCTCTCTCCTTCTCTCTTTGAATATTACACAGTGGCATTCAGTCTCCCTCATAGTCGCTCTTTTCCTCTTGACCATTTAAACTGTAATGTGCAGAGGTTATTGAAGCCCCATTCAAATCTATTGGGAGCATTTCATGGTTATTTGTTTCATTATGGTCTATAAAATGTTTTTTTGTCTTCCCATCAGCTCAACATTTGGCGCTACGGAGACTTCCGCGCAGATGATGCAGATGAGTTTGGTTACAGCCGTTAAAAAGGAGAAGAGAAATGGAAAACCAACCATCCAACCAACACCATTCCAAAGACGGACACAGACGACGGTGATACATTGGACAGAAGACAACATTAAAAAAACTAAACGACAAGCATTGACTCACGCTTCCTTTTCAATTGACATTTCATCCCTGCAGTCTAGCCTATCTTCTGCTCTTCTCTTTCCTCAGACTAGCCCCTGTAGCTCCACATAGAGCATGCTAGCAGTGCTAAAAAA